>NC_064620.1:571344679-572594679 GCF_023898315.1 Schistocerca nitens
GGGGAGAAGAGAAGTTTGTGGCACAACTTGACTAAAAGAAGGGATCGGTTGGTAGGACATGTTTTGAGGCATCAAGGGATCACAAATTTAGCATTGGAGGGCAGCGTGGAGGGTAAAAATCGTAGAGGGAGACCAAGAGATCAATACACTAAGCAGATTCAGAAGGATGTAGGTTGCAGTAGGTACTGGGAGATGAAGAAGCTTGCACAGGATAGAGTAGCATGGAGAGCTGCATCAAACCAGTCTCAGGACTGAAGACCACAACAACATTTAAATAACAATCAGCTGAACTCAGGGCTATTCTGTCCTCGTCTCCAGACATTGTTACCAAGCAGGATCCTTGTTCCTTTTTTCCCTTATATGCTAACCAAGTGTCATAAGAAACAAATTGAATACTTACAGTCAGTTTATTAATGAATAATTTCACTTTTAAGAATTTTAGCCTCTGTCTACTTTCAATAACTGTTGTACGACAGAGGCTTCAGTATAAGACTAAGGTAAGCAATGTCATTTTTCAAGTTTGAGAATCAATCACTGGAAAAAATCCAAATCTAAAGAAATGCACAACTTAAGAGTGCAGAATCTTTATCTATTTTACATATAGCTTGGAGCACATGGCTGTTTGCTTTGGTATGTATTCTAGTAATTTAAATCTGTTCAAGTCAGTAAAAAATGGCTCAGTTGTTCACACAATAATATGAAATCCAATTTGCAAAATAAGTAACTGCAAAGTAAAAGTGCTTGCTTTTTTTAAAATTTCTTTGATGACGTTATTTTGAGGTAATTGAAACTCATTGTTCATGAACGAAGTTCAATACTAACTTAAAGCTTAATTGCATATTTTTAAATCATTACTCGATTGCCTCCGAGCCATAATCCGTAGATAGCGGTCATCCACTGAAGTAGTAGACCTTGGGCGGCCTGAGCGAAGCATGTCATCAACAGTTCCTGTCTCTCTGTATCCGTTCCATGTCTGAAAAACATCGCTTTGGCTCACTCCTTCCTGGCACAAAGTAACAATGTGAAAATGATCGAACCGCTGTATTGACCGTCTAGGCATGGTTGAACAACAGACAACACGAGCCGTGTACCCCCTTCCTGGTGGAATGACTGTAACTGATCGTCTGTCGGACTCCAGCCAAAGGGACTGTGTCTGTGATACAATATCCACAGTCAACGTCTATCTTCAGGAGTTCTGGGAACTGGGGTTATACAAAACTTCTTTTGATGTGTGTATAATCAAATAAACTAAGTGCTTGAATCATTTATTGAAAAACGATTTTTATACCTATTGCGATTTTAAATCATGTGGCTCAGTGGCCACAGATTATAATTGCGTTAAAATGTTGTTGGGCCATGCGAGCAATATATGACCCACGGTTGTTATCCGTCCAGATCAGTCATAAGTTACATTTATTAAGTAACTTAGTTCTACACGTTCAAAAGAAGACATCTAGTGCTAAAAATCAATTTGACTTCACAAGTAATATTCGTGATTTCAGTGTGGCATAGCAACGCATGGTCCAAATTTCATCATGGCATTGCAATATATCAAGTAAGCGCGAGATTAGCTTTGCAAATGCGACATGTTGGTACAGTAATAGCCGGTGTAGCAGGCTGAATGCTGAATGTAAGCATGCAAAGGAGCGTGCATTGTGTTGTACAGGTACCGGATGTCAGTTTGTGGGATGGAGTTCCATGCCTGTGGCACGTGATCGGTGAATACAGTGACGGTTAATGCTGTTTGAGCATGGCGCTGGACCTGTCGTACGATGACGTCCCAGATGTGCTCGATTGCAGACAGATGTGGTGAGCGAGCAGGCCAAGGCAAAACGTTGACGCTCTGTACAGCATGTTGGATTACAACAGCGCTATATGGGCGAGTGTTATCCTGTTGGAAAACACCGTAACAACAGCGCTATATGGGCGAGTGTTATCCTGTTGGAAAACACCCCCTGAATGCTGTCGCCCAATGATGTCCCAGATGTGCTCGATCGCAGACAGATCTAGTGTGCGAGTAGGCCAAGGCAAAACGCTGACGCTCTGTACAGCATATTGGGTTACAACAGCGCTATATGGACGAGAGTTATCCTGTTGGAAAACACCCCTTCAATGCTGTTCATGTATGGCAACACAACAGGTCGAATCACCAGATTGTACAAATTTGCAGTCAGGGTGCGTGGGATAACCACAAGAGTGCTCCTGCTGTCATACGAAGTAGAATCCCAGACCATAACACGAGGTCAAGGTCCAGTACGTCTAGCACAAAGGTTGGCTGCAGGCCCTCAACTAGCCTCCTTCTAACCAAGACACGGCCATCACTGGCACCGAGGCAGACCTTTTCTTAAAAAAAAAAAAAAAAAGAAAAAAAAGGTGTGAGCCCATCCACGCTCGCACAAGCATGGTGACCAACTCAAAAGGTCTACTGTCACCTCTGCATTGTTAGTATTTAGAATCGAGGAGATAGCAAGAGCGAGGAACTGCGATGTTATCCGTACGTCTGGGTAGGGTTACCCATTAATACGGGCGCATCTGGGTGATAGAAGTGGTCGAAAAAGCTCCACAGAGTCAAGCTTGAAAGGAGAGCGGTTTTAAGGGCAGAGGGAAAAAATTGCCAAGCCAAGTGCCAAGAGAAAAAAAACCTCTGCGACACTGTCAGGTTGGGTAGTAAGGGCAGTAGCGGTTTCTTGCAATCTGCGACAGATCGTGCAAGGTAATGTTATGTTAGCGGTTGGGTATCATGCATCAGTACGATAGAAAAAATGCCAGATTGTCATAGAATGATCAGTCCTGTCGAGGAGGTGAGCGTTGCTGTTGCTGGGCCGACGATGTCTCCTCGGTCAGCTGCCGCTGCTGCAACACAGCCATGTCGTTGTAGGTTTGTCAGTTCGATGGTCGTGAAGGAACTGGCAGTGTGATACGTGTTGGGAGTTTGTTTGTGTGTCGTGTGTGGCTTCCCTGCGATTGCCAGTTCTCATGGCAGAGGCTCAGCTAGCAAGCTAGTCAGTGGCTGAAGTGCTGGGGCTCGCCTCATTGTGTCGTTTGCGTAGTTACGATGTTACCATAGATGGCTAGTCCCTAAGGAGTGTCTTTGGGCGCTTGTGTTTCCATCTATGGTGGGCCAACTTCCATCAGAAAGCGCGACAGACCTCCACCCTGCCCTCCAATGGCGGAGGTTTGGAGACAGTAGAATGCATACTGAAGGTCGTCTGGCTCGGAGCAGCCCTTGAAGTAAGCGATTTGTAACAGTTCGATGTATCACTGCGTTGCCAACCGCTGGTCGAATCGCTGCTTGAGATACTGCCGATGCACCAGAACCATACGCCAGGAGCTGAGTCTTCTTGCGACTGTACATTCTGTCATTCATTGCTCCCAACAATCATGTACAACGGGTACATTCCTGTTGTTGCGCTGGGTTGTTTAGGGGGAGGAGACCAAACAGCGAGGTCATCAGTCTCATTGGATTACGGATGGGGAAGGAAATCGGCCGTGCCATTTCAGAGGAACCATCCCGGAATTTGCCTGGAGCGATTTAGGGAAATCACGGAAAACCTAAATCAGTGTGGCCGGACGTGGGATTGAACCGCTGTCCTCGCGAATGCGAGTCCAGTGGGCTAACCGCTGCGCCACCTCGCTCGGTTACATTCCTGCCAAGTCTTTCTACAGTATCGCAGGACCATCGAGTTTCTTGTAGCCCTATTACACAGTCGGGTTCAAACTCAGTGAGATGTTGATAATGGTATCTTTGTCGTCTTATAGGCATTCTTGACTAACACGAACTCTCTGTAGTGGCGTAGCAAGACAGCCAAGCCACTCGGAGGTAGCCGAAAGGCACGCGTTAAGCTCACGCAGATTGGCGTGAGGTCTGGAACAAAGTAAAGTAATTATCCTATAAAGAAAAGAACGTAGTTATTGGAATACTTAACTTTAATCCACAATTGGAGAACATCGCTCTTGTTTAGACATTATTACACTGAATATAAACTGGTAATGGCGCCTTGCTAGGTCGTAGCAAATGACGTAGCTGAAGGCTAAGCTAACTATAGTCTCGGCAAATGAGAGCGTATTGGTCAGTGTAGCTTCGCTAGCAAAGTCGGCTGTACAACTGGGGCGAGTGCTAGTAAGTCTCTCTAGACCTGCCTTGTGGTGGCGCTCGGTCTGCAATCACTGACAGTGGCGACACGCGGGTCCGACGTATACTAATGGACCGCGGCCGATTTAAAGGCTACCACCTAGCAAGTGTGGTGTCTGGCGGTGACACCACACTCTCCACGTCCAATCATAAAGGTAACTAACGCTCACGACCGTTCAGCGTGGTATTTAAAGCAAAACTAATTTGCGTCCTCACGGTGGCGCTTGGCGCGAAATTCTAATAAATACCGTCTTTCAGATGGAGAAACGCGCCTAGAAACACTCGTTCATGTCGCACAACTCATTCTTGGTGCTGCGATTTTTTTTCCGTCAGTATAAGACTTTGACTTCTAGCACCCGTGTCATGCTCATTTGTTTTCAGAAGCCCGCTCTGTTATTCTGTGAAGTGACATTCTCTTGGCGTTTTCCAGCTCTGGGATGAAATGTTCAAATTGCTCTAAGCACTATGGGACATCTGAGGTCATCAGTCCCTAGACATAGAACTACGTAAACCTAACTAACCTAAGGACATCACGCACTTCCATGCCCGAGGCAGGGGTCGAACCTGCGACCGTAGCAGCAGTGCAGTTCCGGACTGAAGCGCTGGGTCACAGCGGCAGGCTGGGATGAAGTAGTTGCCAGCTCTTAATAAACTGAGTGTATCTTAAGCCTCGGTTCATTTTTATTAGGCTTTCCGACACCTTTCTTTAATTAGTTACGCTGTCCCAGGAAACTGGCCATTGCACTGCGACGATGGTCTCGTCGTACCTCGTTTCCCTCTCATACTTCAAGAAATGCTTGGGGACAGCTGAAATGAAATGTCGTGTGGCTGGGGCATCCCGTCGGGTAGACCAGTCGCCTGGTGCAAGTCTTTTGTATTGACGCCACTTCTGCGACTTGCGCGTCAATGGGGATAAGACGATGATGATGACAACACAACACCCAGTCCCTGAGCGGAGAAAATCTCCGACACAGCCGGAAATCCAACCTGGGCATCTTAGCATAGCATTCCGTCGCGCTGACCACTCAGTTATCGAGGCGAACGCGGGGACAGCTGATTTGCTTCGTTGTTTCAGTCCGGTGTGTAGCTCATGTTCATTCCATTTCTTCTCCACTGGTCTAATCGTGCACCGCTTAAGATACACGACACAGTCGCATGAAACGCGAAGCACACCCGACTATCGGAGACACAGGTCGTCCTTTTATCTTTGTTGACGGGTGAACAGGCGGCTGGATGCTATGTTGTCACAGGACATAGGAGCCAACCGATCTTTCCCGGAGGACGGTCCAGCATAAGACAGATAGACGATTCTCGGCTTTCTTTTTTCTTTCTGATTCTCAATCTCTTTCTCACACATTGTTGGTTTCGACTGAAACCCACGCTCAGTTTGTCGTTCTGAGAACCTGTTTCTTCGGAACAGTTGTCATAGATGTTATAATTCTTCGGCGAGGCTTTTTTTGTCTAACAGCGCTCGGGCTCTATGGACCAGAGCCCTTAGAACGACATATGTTTGTGACTGATGGTGATGGCTCAAGACGTGAAGAAAGAGGTGCGTCGGTGTTATGTATGCACTCATATACACGGATCCGCAGAAATAAGTAGCGAGTCCATATTTTCAAGTTACGTTACGAACTTCATATTAGGACGGATAGAGAGTGGAAGTTTACGAACCTCTTCACGTATTTTCCTTCCAGGTGACCACATCACAAGCGTGTCTTCTGTGTATCGATATAAACGCTTTCTAGTGTCTTCGCTCATCGTTTTCCGTGTATAGGTTCGCCAAAACAGGTGACAAAGGACAACCCATAGTCACGCCATCGGTTTGTTCATAGCATTTTTCATGACGCAGGAAATAAATTGAAATGAGAAGGGGCTTATAGATTTCGAACTTTTCCGCCATTAGTTCCAAGGATCAGATTGTGTGACTTCCGTGAAGATGGAGACCGCATCGAAACCAGCCATAACATCCGTATCAAGGAGCCGAAATTAACTCTGAAGTTGGGAAAAGTGAGCAGACTTTCGAAAGTAAGGTTCGCATTTCCCCACAATACCATGAAAACGTGTTTTGGAGATTTTTCCGGTTGATATGTAAGGTGCACCAACATTACCAACAGCCGGTCTTAGAGGAAATTCGTCCTTGTGTACCTCATGAAGAGCACATCACTGTGTTTGAATAGGAGTAAGCATAGACGAACTTTCATCACCTGTGATAATTTTTGGGAAAAAGTTTGGACTCTTTCAAAGCACAGCATATATCCACGTGACCATATTTTTGTTCGGCACTCAACAGTCGTGAAACAAATTTCGCAGCCACCTCTTTTATTCTCAAACCATCTGTCACAATTCCCTGCACTGAATCCCGACCACTCCCGAAAACTCCAAAATTTCTTCAGTGGTCGTCAGTCCTCACTGATGACTAAGCGAATGTTTGCAACATTTTCATGTGCTCGGGACAACGAGGTTTGTCATCACTTGACATTTCACCATTTTTGAAAAGGGAAACACACTCAAATACTTGACTTTTCCCCATAGCATCGTCCTGTTACTGTTCCACAGAAATTCACAGCCGCATGCTGTTCACTAAAATCAGACATCGCAAAGAGACAATGACGCAATCAGTTGTCTCTATAAACTCTGCCCAACAGACCCCGATCTGTGGGGGGGCGGGGGGGGGGGGGGAGGGGCAGGAGGCGCAAATTTTGAACACATTCTAAGTTGATATCTGAAGAAATCATGTTTTTGAATGCGTGTATAGTGTACTTGTTGTCCCTGCCAAGGGAATCCCCGCCGCATCTAGAAATAAAAAACGCAGACAAAAGGGGACGGGGCAATACTAACTGAGCCGAATAAACCGAACGGGTGAATGCCAACCGTTGTTTACTTATGTAGCTGACTAGGTTTGCGAATGACATGCATTGCTGTAATTATTAGCAATATCCATATACAGGGTGTTTCAAAAATGACCGGTATATTTGAAACGGTAATAACAACTAAACGAGCAGCGATAGAAATACACCGTTTGTTGCCATATGCTTGGGACAACAGTACATTTTCAGGCAGACAAACTTTCGAAATTACAGTAGTTACAATTGTCAACAACAGATGGCGCTGCGGTCTGGGAAACTCTATAGTACGATATTTTCCACATATCCACCATGCGTTGCAATAATATGGCGTAGTCTCTGAATGAAATTACCCGAAACCTTTGACAACGTGTCTGGTGGAATGGCTTCACATGCAGATGAGATGTACTGCTTCAGCTGTTCAATTGTTTCTGGTTTCTGGCGGTACACCTGGTCTTTCAAGTGTCCCCACAGAAAGAAGTCGCAGGGGTTCATGTCTGGCGAATAGGGAGGCCAATCCACGCCGCCTCCTGTATGTTTCGGATAGCCCAAAGCAATCACACGATCATCAAAATATTCATTCAGGAAATTTAAGACGTCGGCCGTGCGATGTGGCCGGGCACCATCTTGCATAAACCACAAGGTGTTCGCAGTGTCGTCTAAGGCAGTTTGTACCGCCACAAATTCACGAAGAATGTCCAGATAGCGTGATGCAGTAATCGTTTCGGATCTGAAAAATGGGCCAATGATTCCTTTGGAAGAAATGGCGGCCCAGACCAGTACTTTTTGAGGATGCAGGGACAATGGGACTGCAACATGGGGCTTTTCGGTTCCCCATATGCGCAAGTTCTGTTTATTGACGAAGCCGTCCAGGTAAAAATAAGCTTCGTCAGTAAACCAAATGCTGCCCACATGCATATCGCCGTCATCAATCCTGTGCACTATATCGTTAGCGAATGTCTCTCGTGCAGCAATGGTAGCGGCGCTGAGGGGTTGCCGCGTTTGAATTTTGTATGGATAGAGGTGTAAACTCTGGCGCACGAGACGATACGTGGACGTTGGCGTCATTTGGACCGCAGCTGCAACACGGCGAACGGAAACCCGAGGCCGCTGTTGGATCACCTGCTGCACTAGCTGCGCGTTGCCCTCTGTGGTTGCCGTACGCGGTCGCCCTACCTTTCCAGCACGTTCATCCGTCACGTTCCCAGTCCGTTGACATTTTTCAAACAGATCCTTTATTGTATCGCTTTTCGGTCCTTTGGTTACATTAAACCTCCGTTGAAAACTTCGTCTTGTTGCAACAACACTGTGTTCTAGGCGGTGGAATTCCAACACCAGAAAAATCCTCTGTTCTGAGGAATAAACCATGTTGTCCACAGCACACTTGCACGTTGTGAACAGCACACGCTTACAGCAGAAAGACGACGTACAGAACGGCGCACCCATAGACTGCGTTGTCTTCTATATCTTTAACATCACTTGCAGCGCCATCTGTTGTTGAAAATTGTAACTACTGTAATTTCGAAAGTTTGTCCGCCTGAAAATGTACTGTTGTCCCAAGCATATGGCAACAAACGGTGTATTCCTATCGCTGCTCGTTTAGTTTTTATTGCCGTTTCAAATATACCGGTTATTTTTGAAACACCCTGTATATGCACACTATCAGAGTGGAAATAAACGATTAACAGGAAAATCTTCTTGGTGTATCCAAGTAATCGAAATTTTGACAGAAAATTTTTGCTAAATCACAACATTGCTAAGGACAGTTGTGGGTAGCACCCGCTTAATTCTATTCTTGTAATGACGCAGAGAACGCGTTGTACGGAAACGTAATGACACGTAACTGGAGAATAAACGCCAGATAAGTGTACCGGTGATTTTGGCAGAGTTACTGGAGTCAACCGGAGAATACGTTTTCACAATGGCAAGAATAGTTACAGAATTAATGACAAAATTTATGTATGTTTGTAAGTGGAGTATATTCAACCACCAAATCACTGTTAAAATTCATGGTGAAACCTTCATTTGCATGATCCGCTACTAGTTTCAGTCAATGACCATTATGAAGCTTAGCTGGCATGAATGGTAGGAAAGTTAAACCACAATTTGCTCTTGTAAGGCCACCATAGTACGTAAAATGTTTCGTACAATAATAACTGTGTACGACAATTTTCGTCGAGAAGCAACTCCACATCGTTAGGTAGTAGCACACTGACGCACAAGGCAGTTTGTTAGAACGAGGAAGGAGAAGAAATGGGGATATTACATGGAAAAATATGACGAATCCAATTTTATACAAAAATTTCATACCATTACTACTTTTCGATCTCATTCTTGAGAAACTGGAGCATTAGAAAGAAATGAGAAATTATTTCGTAACATAAAACTTTTTGCTTGTAGTAGGACCAATAGGCATCTGATACTGGTACTTCGTGAATTATTTTCTGTCTCGTTATTTATGTAAATGAGGTAGATGAAAATGACAATTTGTGCCAAAACCGTCTCGCTTATTTGGTGTGTGTTACAGTGGCTGCAGTATTAAAAGGAGACAATCACAAAATAGACGTAATCAAATCGAGAAACCACACCAGTCTTGAGTACTATTCGTATTAACAACTTTTTCAGTATTACACAACGACATTTTGATTTTTCATGTAGCAAAACGTTGACGACCTTTGATGAGGTAATACATCCTTACGCAGAAAGTAAAGCACGTAGTGTAAAGTTGTAGCAAGATTAGAGAGAAAGAAATGGTGGGACCTAAGAACTGAAGAAATGTGTACTTGCTTGTCTCTTGTATTTACTGCTTTTACGTTTCCTATATTTAATTTTATCTCACACAAAAGAGACAGTTATCAGCTAATAGACAATAAAGAGTGCAAATTTTCTGAAGAGTTCTTAATCTCCTGGTCACAAATAATTCCCCCAGTATTAATTGTGAGTTCTTTTTTAAGGGGGGTAGGATGTCAAACTGACCGCCTGGGAGCAGGAGAGGCATCACAGCACATTTTAGTTCCCACTGTCCTGAATATAGGTTTGGTGGCTTCCATTGCAAAATACACACATCTGAAATCCACAGAGCGAAATACAGTGACGTGGCGTAGCAGAGTGCTATGTGAATAGGCGTAGCACTGCACTTTGGCACACTTAATACCGAATAATATGTTTTACATTTCTTCTAACGTATGTGTTTTATATATCAAATTCTTCAGAAAGATGTGCTCTACAAAACGACCATTTTTCAAAAAATCTTTTTTCTTTTTTAATGTCCTATCTCAAAAGCTGGAGCGGAAGGGGGGCGGGAGTGGGGGGTGCGCCACTATTAAGTTTTTGCCCCGGTTCGGAAATATCGTTGATACGGGGCTGCTGCCGAAACTAGTCCTTACCTTCTTCAGCGACGGCACTCGGATTACTGACTCTGGAATGTTCGCTCTATGCGCTCCTAATGGCAAGACGTGGTACTACAAAACCTCCTCCCGGCAAACAAATTAGTTTGCTTTCAATTAGGTACTGCCTCGTAAATGCTCGTTTTCTAAGACCATTAACGTCACTATATGTCATTTCTCACCTCGCTGTGTTCCTCACGAGATCTATTTAACTATAGGCATAGTATTCAAAAAATCGAAAATGTCTCTTCTAAAGCGCACACGCAACGTTAGGACGGTAATGTGGCCACTGTCGCCTGAGTGGAACACAGTTGCTCTGTACTTCCGCAGATGTATCAGTAATACATTTCTTTCTTGGAGATGCCGGATCTAAACATTGGCGTTCTGGTAAACGCTCTGCAGGTTTTGCGGCGAACCTCTTCTGCAATTTCATGTAGGATCGAAGATGTTACATACTCCACGGACACCATCACTAAGGTTACCATATTTTTTTGACCCACCCCAGGAGATATCACCATGTCTTTTTGGGTCCAACTCAGGACGTACAGGTAGTTTTGAAATTCCTTAAAAGGCTTAACAGTTTACTCAAACACTGAACTTCATTCGTTCAGTTGCGTTTTTCACTACACATAACAAAAATTGCCTCGATTTTGGTTCTAGCAGATGAAAGTTTCAGGCCATACAACTTTTTAACCAGTTTAGATGTGCAGTCTGATTTTTCGAAACTGAGTTGGTATCTTGCACTCCTATGTTTAGGTTTTCTCATGTCGTCTTTAATATACTCTTTCCATTGCGTGCAACAGAAAATTCTCTAGCGCACAGCGTGCAGCAAACATGATCTAATGTTATTCCCATTACAAAATTACAAAAATTTGTATTGATCTTGTAGGTTAACATTAAATACATAGTGTCTTTCGCCCATTGCTTAACGATGAGGCAAAAAGTCGAATAGAGATAGAATGATATAAAATATGTAGACCAGTTAATTGGCACACGAAAATACATACGCACGCTGCCTCTGTTATATTACCATATGATTAGGTGTAAAATTGTGATATAATCGGTGGCCACGCCTACCACTCGTAGTCAGCCGTTGGTCCAGGATCGGCGGAGAGAGGCACGGGCATAAGAGAACGCAATATCTAGCATATAGGTCTAAAGTTAAAAAAAGAAGGCAGAAAAAGAACTTTTCCAGTAATAAATTTCTCAAGCCCTGGACATTTTTGCAGCACCGATCTTTGTCCCAGGCAGCAGTAAATAGCAGGACTCTCGGGGCTACGGATCACCAGCCTTCCCAATAATTCTAAAGCTCTTCACAGTGTTCCATGCAGTGCGGGAACGTGATATGTCCGACGGTGACCCATCCGACAGATTGGGACATCTGGTTCTCCAGCACCCTTTGTGCTATTCGGTACGAGTAGACTATGTGCTGCAAGTAGGTTTTAAATTCCTCCCTACTCTTTCAATGTGATCAATAATACGAAGACGATAATAAACTCCACTCGTACAGTACAGCCTTCTACCCTATCTGTTATACATTTTTCTTTCACATTCCTGTATTGGCAGAACGCATTTTGTATATGGAACTAAAGCAGATTGAAGACATCAACAGTATGGATGATATGACAATTTAAATCAAATTTACCTCCTTGAATTACAACGAGGTGACGGAAGTCTTGGGATAGCGGTGTGCACTAACGGGAAAGGCGACAATATCGCGTACGCAGGGCATAAAAAGGCGGAGGTGTCATTTGTACTCGGTTGATTCATGTTAAAAAGGTTTCTGGCGTGATTATGTACTCACGAAGGGAATTAACATGCTTTCAACGCGGAATGGTAGTCGGACAGTTGGAGCTATACGTATGGGACATTCCATTTCGGAAATCGTTAGGGAGTTCAATATTCCGTGATCCACAGTGTCAAGAGTGTGCCGAGAATACCAAAATTCAGGCGTTACTTCTCATCACGTACAACGAAGTGGCCGATGGTCTTCATTTAATGACCGAGAGCAGAGATGTTTGCGTAGAGATGAAAGTGCTAAGAGACACTGCATGAAGTAACCGGAGAAATCAGTGTTGGACGTATGACGAACGTGCCTTTGCTAGCAGCACGACATCGCCTGCAGCTGCTCTCCTGGGCTTGTGATCGTATAGGTGGACTCTACATGACTGGTAAACCATGGCATGGCCAGGTGAGTCTCGATTTCACTAGGTAACAGCTGATGGTAGGGTTACAGTGTGTTACAGACCCCTCGAAACCGTGGACTCAGGTTGTCGACAAGGCACTGTGCAAGATGGTCGTGGCTCCATAATTGTGCGGGCTGTGTTTACGTAGAAGAGACTGTGTCCTCAGGGTGTTCGGCTACTTGGAGGCCATTTCAAGCCATTCATGGACGTCATGTTCTCAACGATGGAATTGAGCCGTGGCGACTGGCGGTAGGGTGTTCTATTTGCATCGCTGATATCGATATTCGGCTATCTTGCTATCACTGACTGCTCCCCCCCCCCCCCCCCCCGCCGGGTTTTCCGGGTGAACGTATGACGGCAGAGTCTCCGGTAGGCGTTCAACGAACCAACTTGTGTTGAAAACAAGCCCGCGTCCCTGACCGTGGTGCATGGGCCTCGCCGTGCTCGCCGCCCTTGTCTTTTGTCGCGTCGGATGTACGGTGCCGATCACTGAGCGCCTTGACGTGCAAAATTGTGGTTGGTTCGTCGTCTCACGCTGAACAGCTTCCCAGCTCGTAATTTGCAAGCTCCAAGCTACGTATTACTTTTATTCTCTGTTTAACTAAGAAGATTGTTGTAACTTATTTGGCATGAGTAGCTGCCGGAGATGGTTCTGAACTTTGTTCCACAGTGGCTATTTTAAGGAGGCTGATGTTTCTCATTTCGTTTCTCATCATCTGTGGTGTGTGTGTTGTAAGTAGTTTTCATGCAAATTTTAATTTGTTTTAGAACATAGTGACCGCTTCGGGACTGGTTGCGGTTGTATACGCGCCCGACAGCCGAAGAGTTAATGGTTTAATCATTTGTTACGTCAGAATGTGGTATGTTTGTTTAATGTTGAAAGTGCCTTAAGACAACTGGAAGTGACTCTAAGTTTCCTGCTAATATACTGGGAGACGGGTAATGTTAGAGTATTGCTCCATAAGAATTTGGGGCCATGCTTATTATATATTCCAGTGTGGCTGTGATTTTACCTTGTTTTCATTGCAGTCTATTTCCTGGCGTCGGCGCGGTTATGGAGTCCTGTCAGGACCGCTCATTGTGGCCGGCCGAAGTGGCCGAGCGGTTCTAGGCACTACAGTCTGGAACCGCGTGACAGCTACGGTCGCAGGTTTGAATCCTGCCTCGGGCATGGATGTGTGTGATGCCCTTAGGTTAGTTAGATTTAAGTAGTTCTAAGTTCTAGGGGACTGATGACCTTAGAAGTTGAGACCCATAGTGTTCAGAGCCATTTGAACCATTTGAACCGCTCATTGTGAGGCCGGTCGGACTATATATAAATATATACCGCCTGCTTGTGAGCCTGTGCACAAGCCGTGGGGAATGAACGCTCGTATTGCCTGCCGGCCGTAGTGTTATTGCTTCCAAATACTGCTGTGGGCCTTAATGCTGTTCTGTGAAGTTAAGTGCAATTTGGGAATCATTCTGAGTCATTATGTCCGTTAGTTAAGTTAGGGCACTTTCTTAATGTTAGCGTTTCTGTAAGTAATTTTACTGGTTGAGTTATTACTAGCCATTCATATTTAACACTTATGTTTATCATTGGTGCATCTTCAATGAATGTGCAACTTGTTATTTTTCCTGTCTACCAGTTTTGCGACCTCGGCTAACCCACTTTGAAATTTTTAGTATAAGCATTTTTCACTGTGGACCTTTATGTGGACAGTTCAGTTTCATGAAGCTTTAAGAACTTTGTTTTTTAATGAAGTTGTGGCAATATGTGGCTGTGTAACTTTGAGTTGGAAGTGTACAGTGTTACTAATCTTTTGAGATATGGTTAAACAAGAACTATTGTTTAAGAATGATTGTTTCACAGTATCTATGATTTTGGTGTTTATGTAATTCAATTAAAGTGAAGATTTGTATATTGCATAAGTAAGAGAGCAAATGTCCGCATTGAAGTTTATTATAAAGTCTGTTTTGAGTCAAATTAAAATTGTAAAACTATCACAAGTTGTCCATAATTAGTGATCCTGGGCTTCGTATTTCCTTTAAATAACTGTGATGAGATTGCAATTTTTGATTTTCTAAAGAAATGAGTAGTACCACGGCTCAGTGATTTTTATGGATGACAAACGCAGTGTCACTGTTCGCCTTGTCCACATGCTCGCGATTGGTTTGTAAAACATTCTGGACAATTCGAGCGAATGATCTTGCCACCCAGATCACCTGTCATGAATTCCATCGAACATTTATGGGACGTAATGAAGAGGTCAGTTCGTACACAGAATCCTGCACAGGCAATGCTTTCACAATTGTGGACGGCTACAAAGGCTGCGTGGATCAACATTTCTGCAGGAGACTTTCAAGGACCCGGTGAGACCATGAAACGTCGAGTTGCGCATTACTCCCTACAAAAGGAGCCCGACACCATAATGGGAGGTATCCCATTACTTTTGTGACTCCAAGAAAAATAATACGAAAACAATATTACAGTTGTTGTTGTTGTTGTTGTTGTGGTCCTCAGTCCTGAGACTGGTTTGATGCAGCTCTCCATGCTACTCTATCCTGTGCAAGCTTCTTCATCTCCCAGTACCTACTGCAACCTACATCCTTCTGAATCTGCTTAGTGTATTCATCTCTTGGTCTCCCTCAACGATTTTTACCCTCCACGCTGCCCTCCAGTACTAAATTGGTGATCCCTTGATGCCTCAGAACATGTCCTACCAACCGATCCAGTCTTCTAGTCAAGTTGTGCCACAAACTTCTCTTCTCCTCAATCCTATTCAGTACCTCCTCATTAGTTATGTGATCTACCCATCTAATCTTCAGCATTCTGTTGTAGCACCACATTTGGAAAGCTTCTATTCTCTTCTTGTCCAAACTATTTATCATCCATGTTTCACTTCCATATATGGCTACACTCCATACAAATACTTTCAGAAATGACTTCCTGACACTTAAATCTACACTCGATGTTAACAAATTTCTCTTCTTCAGAAACTCTTTCCTTGCCATTAGCAGTCTACATTTTATATCCTCTCTACTTCGACTATCATGGGTTATTTTGCTCCCCAAATAGCAAAACTCCTTTACTACTTAAAGTGTCTCATTTCCTAATCTAATTCCCTTAGCATGACCCGAATTAATTCGACTACATTCCATTATCCTCGATTTGCTTTTGTTGATGTTCATCTTATATCCTCCTTTCAAGACACTATCCATTTCGTTCAACTGCTTTTCCAAGTCCTTTGCTGTCTCTGACAGAATTACAATGTCATCGGCAAACCTCAAAGTTTTTATTTCTTCTCCGTGGATTTTAATACCTACTCCGAATTTTTCTTTTGTTTCCTTCACTGCTTGCTCAATATCCTTCCACCTTTACAAAGATAGAAAGCAAAAAGTCAGAGAAGGGAAATCTGTACGGTTACGACTAAAGTGGAGTCTTATAAAGCTTACCAGCGATGAACCTTAAAATATACAAGTAAGATTAGGACATAAGCCGTCCCGTAGACTGTCTTCTCGACTCTGGCGCATGAATTGCTAGGAAACGTCGCAACCAGCGATACGATATTATATTTACATTTTCATTGCTACCCTGTGGAACTACTTTGCCGTTGAAAAGTGTGGTTCATAAAATATTGTTTTCTATTGTATATACATCCGCTGTGCTATGACTGTGTGATGGATATTGCAGGCTTTTGTTTCCAATTGAAGAATGACATCTCCATTCCATTTTTAATTAATTATAGGTGTCGCAATATTTAAAGACTTGAAAAGTAATGGCGCCAAAAGGGTTACGAGCGGAGTGTGAAATTCATCTCTTTCTTTGGTAAAAAACATTTATCAATTCAGATGGGCAACAGCTAACAACGGACAATAAATCACCTTTGGTATTTTCGCGACGGCGATTAATCTTCACAAGCAGTGAAAGCCTCACCTGCCCCCGGGAGCGCAACCCCGGGGGTGGGACTTAAGGCTCAGGTCGGCACCGCTACTGGTATCCACTAGGAGTGTGATGAAATGACGCCATGAGCACAGTGAACTGTAATTCGTGGTGTAACAATATTTTGCGGCGATTCGTAATTGAAGCGATTACGTGGCACAGCTACTGTGCCAAGCATCAAATCTACAAAGCACGGGGAGCGCCTGCAGAGATCTCTCCTCTGTCTGGGCTCGTCTTTCTTTTGTCTGGATATGGGTTACTGCCGGCCGATACTGCACTGACAAGCATCATTACTAAAAATATTGGAGTTAACGCCGAATTCCAAACTATTGGGTTGGTGCATGCGTTCACAGCGTTTTTCTTTTGCATTTTAGTATTCCGGTTGGTATGGGTTTATTTATCGATAGTCCTTTTTTTATTTTTAGCTCGCTGTTGCTATTTGAGTTTACATACCGTCATTTCGTCACTTTGAAATAGTGATTGGAGCTGTGGACTCTAGAAAATGGAGTGCCAATGGGAGGAACTGGAAAATAACCGAAATTTTTTCCTGTTTCAGGTCAGTGTAAGGGTGACAGCAGGGGAGGCAGCCATAAATATGTGCGCCGTGTATGGGCATAAGGTCATTGGACAGAGGACCCCAAGAAAATAGTATTCTCTGTTTAAGGAGGATCGCTTATGCACTCTCCACGACCAGGAAGGCCTTTGGGGTTTGATGAAGATCATTTAAACTCAATAATCTACACTCCTGGAAATGGAAAAAAGAACACATTGACACCGGTGTGTCAGACCCACCATACTTGCTCCGGACACTGCGAGAGGGCTGTACAAGCAATGATCACACGCACGGCACAGCGGACACACCAGGACCCGCGGTGTTGGCCGTCGAATGGCGCTAGCTGCGCAGCATTTGTGCACCGCCGCCGTCAGTGTCAGCCAGTTTGCCGTGGCATACGGAGCTCCATCGCAGTCTTTAACACTGGTAGCATGCCGCGACAGCGTGGACGTGAACCGTATGTGCAGTTGACGGACTTTGAGCGAGGGCGTATAGTGGGCATGCGGGAGGCCGGGTGGACGTACCGCCGAATTGCTCAACACGTGGGGCGTGAGGTCTCCACAGTACATCGATGTTGTCGCCAGTGGTCGGCGGAAGGTGCACGTGCCCGTCGACCTGGGACCGGACCGCAGCGACGCACGGATGCACGCCAAGACCGTAGGATCCTACGCAGTGCCGTAGGGGACTGCACCGCCACTTCCCAGCAAATTAGGGACACTGTTGCTCCTGGGGTATCGACGAGGACCATTCGCAACCGTCTCCATGAAGCTGGGCTACGGTCCCGCACACCGTTAGGCCGTCTTCCGCTCACGCCCCAACATCGTGCAGCCCGCCTCCAGTGGTGTCGCGACAGGCGTGAATGGAGGGACGAATGGAGACGTGTCGTCTTCAGCGATGAGAGTCGCTTCTGCCTTGGTGCCAATGATGGTCGTATGCGTGTTTGGCGCCGTGCAGGTGAGCGCCACAATCAGGACTGCATACGACCGAGGCACACAGGGCCAACACCCGGCATCATGGTGTGGGGAGCGATCTCCTACACTGGCCGTACACCACTGGTGATCGTCGAGGGGACACTGAATAGTGCACGGTACATCCAAACCGTCATCGAACCCATCGTTCTACCATTCCTAGACCGGCAAGGGAACTTGCTGTTCCAACAGGACAATGCACGTCCGCATGTATCCCGTGCCACCCAACGTGCTCTAGAAGGTGTAAGTCAACTACCCTGGCCAGCAAGATCTCCGGATCTGTCCCCCATTGAGCATGTTTGGGACTGGATGAAGCGTCGTCTGACGCGGTCTGCACGTCCAGCACGAACGCTGGTCCAACTGAGGCGTCAGGTGGAAATGGCATGGCAAGCCGTTCCACAGGACTACATCCAGCATCTCTACGATCGTCTCCATGGGAGAATAGCAGCCTGCATTGCTGCGAAAGGTGGATATACACTGTACTAGTGCCGACATTGTGCATGCTCTGTTGCCTGTGTCTATGTGCCTGTGGTTCTGTCAGTGTGATCATGTGATGTATCTGACCCCAGGAATGTGTCAATAAAGTTTCCCCTTCCTGGGACAATGAATTCACGGTATTCTTATTTCAATTTCCAGGAGTGTACAATTCGAGAGCTGGCAGTGGTGATGAACTGCGACCATTTCACCATCGTGCGATGTTTGGATGCAATGGGGAAGGTTCAAAAACCGTATCTACTGATACCACTTACTGTAAGCCAAAATCGCAAAAGCCAGTTGGTGGCCAGACGTCCATTTATGCTTGCTACCCCAGACCCATCCCTTGTTACATGTGTGGGAAGGGATGTAATGGCATATTTTATCATATTGCACAACATGACACATGCCATGTTGGATGACATGATGGCATGTGTCATGTTATATGACATGACATCATGCAACTTGTTGAGATACTGCATTATTACAAAACATGGTCGTAACGCTAACAAGTAAAAACCGCGCGAATACGTTAGGATGTTCTGATTTAAATGTCTATGAAGTTACCAGATTCGTCGAAAACGTAGTTCCCTTCGTTTACGTCCCTAACTCTGCCCAGGACATCTTTCTCCTTTTTTGATGCAGTTTTAAGGAGGATAGTTTTGACATTAGTGACTCTCCAATTTCAGGAAGGCCTTTGGGGTTCGGGGTTTGATGAACATCGTTTAAACGCATTAATCTACAATAATCCACGTCAGTGTACTCGAGAACATGCAGATGTGATTAGCTCTGATCATTCCACCGCCATGCGATGATTGGATGAAACCAGGAAGTTTCAAAAACCATATGAACTGTTACCGCATGTTGTAGGTCAAAATTACAGAAGTCAGTGGTTGGCCAGACGGGCATCTCTGCTTGCTCGTCATCCATTGGCTCGTGAACAACACCGACATTACCAAAAAAATGGTTCAAATGGCTCTGAGCACTATGGGACTCAACTGCTGTGGTCATTAGTCCCCTAGAACTTAGAACTACTTAAACCTAACTAACCTAAGGACATCACACACACGCATGCCCGAGGCAGGATTCGAACCTGCGACCGTAGCAGCAGCGCGGCTCCGGACTGAGCGCCTACAACCGCACGGCCACCGCGGCCGGCGACATTACCAACCTACATAGTTATTGATGAAGACAAATGGTGTCTTTTGCTAACATAAGGAAACGAAAATGGTGGATAAGATCAGACGAAGCAGCAACTCCCTGTACAAGGACTTGAGTGCATCAACAAAAGACAATGATATGCATCTGGTTTAACAGCGAAGGTACTGTGTATTACGAATTGCTCTCCCGAGGTGCAGCCACCACTGCTGACATTTGTTGTCAACAACTGAGACGTCTTGCAGACACAGTCCAAGATTAACGTCCGGAAAGACTGCCTTAAGTCATGCTACTCTTCGATAACGGCCGCCCACATTCTGCTCGACTGACAAAAACATTACACAGGAGTTGGGTTAGATAGTCATTCCGAAACCACCTTATTCACATGATCTTGCGCCCTCAGATTTTCATCTGTCGAATAACCCTCACAGAATTTCCACTCCGGATGAAAATGTGCTCCGAATCCGGTTCGACGAGTTATTCGCCTCAAAACCACGTGATTTCTACAGTCACGGCATCGAAAAGTTGCCCCACCGTTGATATATTGTTGTAAATAGTGAAGCAGTGTATATTATCGATTAATAATGTTTCTGTTACGTGTGTCTGTTTAAACTTATGGAAAGACTCTACGAACTGATGCACTAACCGAGTATAAACATCGTGGTCATTAGGAAGAAGAGAACATACTACTTGGATGAGAACATTACTGAGTCAGCATAACTCAGCATGCAAGGTAACAAAAAACGTGAGATCAAGTTGGGGAAATAAAAATTAGAATGTACAGAGTACAGGTACGGTTTCAAAATCTTAAATCTTAAATATCTCACGTGTAGTTGGATCCTGCTTTGGCAAATTGTGAAATGCAACGTGTCATCAGTTTTGCTGTTGTGGTATTGAGACTTGGACCATTGGAACCCATGAACGCGACGAAGGCGTTCCAGATGAAAATGTTCCATTGCATGCTAAAGATCACATGAGTAGATCATACAACCTACGTCAAACTACGAGGTAGATCTGCCGATAAGACATCGATATATCGATAATTTTCCGAGTTGTCGATATATATATATAGGTGAAACCTATCCGCTGATACGCCGGTGTACCGATATCAACATGGCATTACCGAGTGTGATATTTTATATTCTATTTCTTTCACAATTTTTGGAAATTATTTGACGTCGTTCTTTTGAAGTCGCAGTAGGACATAATTTTGCTTTCACTGTGTCAAGAAGTCTTGCTAATTTTTTAAGCTTTCATCATTTTCAGTCTTTCTCTTTGATTGTGTGAAGAACTTATAGGTGGCACAAAAGAAGAACGTTTTCACTGGGGGGGGGGGGGGGGGGATGACGGTGTGAATGGAATAACAAGATTTCCGACGTACAGAAACAGCACACCAGTTGCGTTAAAAAAACTATTTTTGGCGCAGCTAGTGAGCTATTTCTTCACATCGTCAGTCTTCAAAAATAGTTGCTGATATTGAACAAAAGTCTGAATGACAAGACTGGTCGTTGGGGTGGGCGGACACGTGTGAGGGGAAATGCTGACGTAATCGCCGCTCCGCTTTAGCATCAGAAGCTGCCACGTTTAACTTCACCACTGTTCGTGCCCGGTAGCTGAGTGGTCAGCGCGATAGAATGTCAACCCTAAGGGCCCGGGTTAGATTCCCGGCTGGGTCGGAGGTTTACTCCGTTCAGGGATTGGGTGTTGTGTTGTCCTAATCATCATCATTTCATCCCCATCGACGCGCAAGTCGCCAAAGTGGCGTCGCATCGGAAGACTTGCACCCGGCGAACGGTCTACCCGACGGGAGGCCCTAGTCACACGACATTTACATTTTACTTCACAATTCAGTTTTGTCACTACTACTGCTACGTCACTGGGGTTTGCAGAAAAGAAAAAAAAAAGGAAGTCGACGTGAAGTTTTTCACACAAATCCGATATGTGACGAAACCGAACGACGGACCCATAGGGCACTTTTTGTGCCAGTTACCTACAGTTATCAAAGTGGTTATCGCAGAGCTTGAACGTGCATCGCTTTCCTTTCAACTCTTGCTCTAAGGGGGATAGGCAGGCTGCTAGTCTGTTGATTTACAGAAAATCTAGTAATAAATCAATACTTAAATATGCAGATCTAAAACTGGCAGTATATTTACAATGTGCAGCCGATATTTTTATAGGCAGGAGCGTCGATGTTTTTTCCGCCGATACATCGACGTTTTATGCGATACATCGAGAACTATTACAGCTGTTCTTTTAAATATCGATACATCGGATTGCCGGTATTTTTTAAAATATGAACAGTCCTACTACGAGGGGAATCCGCAAAAGTAAGTTTTATGGCAGGCCAAGTAAATTTAACTGAATGCTGCATCACATTTCAGAGTGTCCCTGATATATGATACAGTTTCTTAGCACAGTCACCGAATACAACGGTCGGAAAGTTCTACCAATCGTTCGGTCCCTCGACGATAAAAAGCAGCTCTTTGCCCACGAAGCCATTCGAGAACCGCTGCGTGAAGTCCTCCTAAACGCAAAATCTGCGATATCTTCGTGTCAGCTCCTCGATTACCCGTGTTTGTGGTCGATGTCGATGGCCATCCTTCCCAATAACCATTATCTACGCCATTGCGACTTTGGTCAGACTGATGGCACCAACAGCCTCTTGCCACCGCCCTTTGCTCCGTCACACTTTGGAATGAATGTACTTAACTATTTAAATGAAGTGTTTGCAGGAAAATGGACTGGTCGTGGAGGTCCAATGTTCCGGCGTCCACGTTCCTCGGATCTTAATCCACTACACTTTCATTCGTGGGGCCACTTAAAGAAACAAGTTTATACTACTCCACCCACGGATGTACGCGATCTAATAGTTCGTGTGCATGCCGCGTCGTTAGTGGAGAATGATACAGCGAGTGGCGAAGTGTTTATAAATAGAAGATGGTCGCTTTTAACATCTTCTCTAAAGTGAACGTTGCTCATACGTGTAAGTACCGGCTCTGTGAAAGTAGTGCTAGACGTCAAACGTATAGAATGGAATAACTGCGTGTTGCATAATGTGAAATCTAGTATAGCCTACCTATTGTGTTTCTTGAACCTCGTTGGGTACACACGATGTTACTGTATCCACTGTTATTTTGTGTTGGCTTTATTTGTGTCATGGACGAAACAAAGTGATCGTTTACACCTGTAAGACGTTAATATTATGTATTAATGTTTAAATGAAGGTAACAGAAGCATAAAGAAATACACAAGATACTTCATTGTGGAGGTGTAAATTGGATATAATTTGATGTTTTAACTGGAAAAAAAGTTTAGTGTGAACGCTAATCGAACATCTGCGCGTCTACATATCTGTTCGCCGTGGCACTACCTCGTCCTACTTTTCCTTCTGTCCGAAGTAAAGGCCAATGTGGCCAGTGTGAGTCCTCAAAATGTTCAGATAGGCGTATGGTGTTAACTGCATCCCAGGGATGTGTCCATCGCAGTTGTGATCTATTTTCAAGAACTGACGCGCCTTGTAAGAGACCAAGGAAACTACGACTAATGTCGCTACTGTACGAGAACGTCCGTCTACACTCTACGATATTCACAAAAGAAACTGTTCTGCAGTTTGGCTGGAAAGCAATCCCTACCCTACTACTTCTTCAGATTTAGCGCCCTCAAACGGTTGTCTTTCTCGCTCCTTATCGAACAAACATCGGGGCCATTGCTTTGTTGACGAAAATATACTTCAAACTTGGGCTATAGCCTGTCCGAAACATCGCGCGTTAGAAGATATTACGCATTTTTGACACCAATATGGTCTGTATCTACGTGAAGTCCTGTGTCCCAGCCAAGAAGCATTGCGGGATCACCACGGAAATCTGTAAATCTTGCAGTGAGAGTAGACCCAAAAATTAACTCAGTTATCAAATTGTTCAATGCCGCACATTATCAGTTGTATTCGGTAACAGAGAAATTAAAATGTATATCAATATAAACATGAAAATATAAGTTTTAACAATTGTGCAAGGTCACATTTTCTTAAATTTTTTACCTTTGGATCTGTAGGGTACTGGTAGCTTATAGCTCGGTAAGAAAAGAACTAAAAAGCCGACAAAAATGTCGAATGCCGAGGACTTGCACCCCACCTAACCCCCCCCCCCCCCACTGCATGTCACTGTGTTGGCCTACACATAGTACTGGCCTTCTTTTATTTTTTATTTTTTTCTGTTGAAACCTATCAACTTGGTTCTCAAAAGGAAAGAAACAAAACAGGATTTAATCCTAAATGGAGTCTGCCACTGAAAAAATAAAAAAAACTCAATTCCTGTCGTGGTCTGCAAGATTTTTTTTTCTTAATCAAACAAAAAAAAATTGGGCCACAAAAACGAAATAAACTCTCTAAAATATCACCTGAAAAGGGAACATGACGAAAATACCAAGAGGACCTGTCAATTAATGCATTTTTTTCGGTTATGTGTACCAAAAGCTACGCAACAGGAATGAAACATACCAACAGGAAAAGGACCTCACACTTCATCTAACTCATTGGCGATTGTATGCCAGGTACAGCACAATCGCAAAAAGCTCACGATAGCGTGGTATCCTTTGCTATGTTCAATGGGCCGTAACCAATAACCATGAATTGGTAAAAGGCTCCCCACTATCTAATGAACTCAATGCCTACAAGCCACATGGCCGTATTTTTCTTCGTTCTGAGGAAAAAGGCTGAATCGGGACGCAGGAGAATTTCACTGGAGATGAAACCTTCAATAAGGAAAATTATAAATTACTGTGCTGGTAAACCCCTTACGTTATTTGATTTTCAAACAGCTGAGCAAAATTGAACGTACTCAGACATATCTCTCTTTACTTATTCTGATCAACACTAAACTGACACACAATATTTTTAGCGCAATGCAATCTGACTTTCAATAATCCCTACAAAAGAATGGCCCTGACTAACAGTAACCTATACCTTTCATGAATCACTTACCTTACAAAAATCTTCTTTACTCGAACTACCGCAATACAGCGAGCGCCAATACTGCCAGCTAAATAAAAGATACTAACTACTGAAGGCACTAACTACTGATAGGCAAAGTTAGCAAATGAAAGATTTTGATAGAGAACAAACAATGTATTTACCTTATTAGTGTTCAAAAGTCATAACATATATATCAGTTCATGACATCCAGTCTTACAAATTTCGTTTCTCCGACGGACACACGTCCAGATCGTCCGCTCTCAAAACTCTGCCATCTTTCTTCTCACAACCACCACTGCTGGCGGCTCACCTCCAACTGCGCAACGCTACGCGCTGTTCACATCCAACTGCCCAACACTACAATAGCGAATATTCCAACAATGCCAACCAGCCACAGTCTGCACACAGCACAGCCAGTGATTTTCATACAGAGCGCTACGTGATATTATCAACATAAAAGCGTTAACAGCCTACTTATAGAGACTGCCACCTCTGTCGTCCTGGCAAGAAAGACCAATTGTCGGCAAAGCCAACTCCCGTGTCTTGGACAGCAGGCGACCTACCTATGACGTAATGTATCCGTTTCATGGCAATGACTGCGTCTTTCTCAGCAAGACCAGTGCGAAAAAGTCGAACTCTGGGGACAAGGTTACGAACGTCTTCGTACCAAGAGGACGCCACTTCCATCGGAAAAATAGGTGGGCTGACATTGGAGCAAACAACCTTTCAATCTGTCTCTGGCTATAGGGACTCCAAAGAGGAAGCACGGTTTGCAAACGTCCAACGACATAACAGAATTTTGACAGAGAAATGCAACTGGGAAAGAGTATCAATCCCTAAATAATTGACATCAAGGAAAAAATCACGAATATGCTTTAATTTATTGTTTGTTCTACCAACACGTATTGGAAAGGTTAAGCTGACAGGTCGGAGACAGGTAGAAAGGCGAGCTGTAAGTGACTGTTGGACGTGAAGACACGTTAAAACAGTGCGTCGAAGAAATAAAGCAGCGCGCGGTCTGAGGCGTCTTGTCATGGTCGTCACGGCTCCCCCCGCCGGTTGTTCGAGTCCTCCCTCGGGCATGGGTGTGTGTGTCGTCCCTAGCTTGGGTTAAGTTATATTAAATAGTGTGTAAGCTTAGGGACCGACGACCTCAGCAGTTTGGTCCCGTAAGACCTTACCAAAAATTACCAATTTTTCCAAATAAAGCAGAAGCGAACATCAGGGAGGGCCAAACTTCCCGTCGACTAGGGTGTCGCCATGACCTCATAAAAACCAAAATAAAGTCTGCTCGAATAGGCCATGAAGGCCCAACGGTACCGACCGACCGCCATGTCATCCTCAGCCCACAGGCATCGCTGTATGCGGACATGGAGGGGCACGTGGTCAGCACACCGCTCTCCCAGCCGTATATCAGTTTATGAGACCGAGACCGCTACTTCTCAACTAAGTAGCTTGTCAGTTTGCCACACAACGGCTGAGGGCTCCACACTTGCCAACAGCGCTAGGCAGACAAAACGGTTACCCATCCATGTGCTATCCCAGCCCGACAGCCCTTCGGTGATCCAACGGGAACTGGTGTTACCAGTGCGTCAAGGCCTTTGGCGCCATAATCTAATAGCGTACCAGAAAAATAGAGTTTCGACAGATACCTTGCCCAATAATTGTTGTAGCTTGCGGGACATCATCGCAGGAAGGGGAAAAATTTGGGCAGCAAAACAGGTTTCACTCAGCACATAACTTTCCAAGGTTCAAATGGTTGAAATGGCTCTAAGCACTATGGGACTTAACATCGGAGATCATCAGTCCCCTAGACTTGAAAGTACCTAAACCTAACTAACCTAAGGACATCACACAATTCCATGCCCGAGGCATGCCTGCGACCGTAGCAGCCACGTGGTTCTGGACTGAAGCGCATAGAACCGCTCGGCCACAGTGGCCGGTTAAGTTTCCAGGGTCCGAACCCTATGAAGTTACGAGAGGGAGCGAGGGTCGTGTTCAAGGACGGCTCTTTGAATCATGTCAGTGACGCAATTTGAATTTAACGCAGCCATCTGCATCGGACAACGATCAGTTATAACGCCCAATGATAGATAGCGGGCAACCGCCATAGCCCATGCGATCTCAACAGCACCAAATCCTCGAAAACTGAATGACCGAGACTTCCGGTCGTTAATCTGTGCTCCCGCAAGACTACAAAATGCATCCAAAACGTCCTTGAGCACCGGTATGTCGTCATGACATGAGTACCATAATGTCATCGGCATATGCACGAACGATGAACTTTTCTCCCAACAGCGATCAGCTACCCAATCGATCAGCTATGGACCGTAGCAAAGGTTCCACAATTAGCACGAATAACGATATAGCAAGGGGTTCAAATGGCTCTGAGCACTATGCGACTTAACTCCTGAGGTCATCAGTCGCCTAGAACTTAGAACTAATTAAACCTAAAGTAACCTAAGGACATCACACACATCCATGCCCGAGGCAGGATTCGAACCTGCAACCGTAGCGGTCGCTCGGCTCCAGACTGCAGCGCCTAGAACCGCACGGCTACTCCGGCCGGCATAGCAAGGGGATTCTCCTGCAGCACACCACAACACACTTCGATGGTGGAGTAAGACGACCATACACGTCGGTAGACACCTGAATACCAGTAAGTAGAGAAGTGAAGTTCGGTCGTGTGGCATCACTAAAACCAACAGCCGTCAACGCTCGTAATAGAAAAACATGACTAACTCGGTCAAAAGCACGATTAAAATCAATAGAAAGTAAAGCTGCTGACACAGGAACAGTGGAAGGAGTCGAGATGAGACCATGACATTCAGCAACAGGAGTCAGGATTGTGCGACCGGGGAGACAACTTGGGTAACGCGCGACAGTGTCAGATAGCAACTACGACAAGCGGCTATTAATCGCCCGCGCTACGATTTCATAATCAAATTTGAGTAGTGTTATCGGTCGGAGCTGAACAAAGGAAATACGTCCCGTCTTTTTGGGTATAAATTTTTTTTTCCGATGTTAAAGGAGGGCAGGGCAGGGTGTGTACCCCTTGTACCACTTCATTCACTATAGATGTTATCGTATCTCCCCTCACAGGCCAAAACCGAACATAAAATTCTTTGAGAAACCCACCCAAACTCTGCGATTTGCGGGAAGAAGCACGAACTACAATGTCAGATACCGTATGACGGTGAAAACCTGCCAAGAACTCCTCGTGGAGAGCTGGCGTAACAACACTATCGAGGAGGGAAATTAAATCAACAGACTGTATACCGTCTGATGCTACTCCAGTGTAATGATCGGAAAAATACCGGGAAAGCTGACGCAGTGTATCTGGTTGGGATGTCCGTTCACGACCATGTACAGCACGAATGGTAGTAAGACGCGTCCTTTGAGATCACCTTCGAAACCGAACTATGTGATACAGAGACGCCAACTCATACTGGAGAATGAACCGTGGTTCAAAATGGTTCAAATGGCTCTGAGCACTATGGGACTCAACTGCTGTGGTCATTAGTCCCCTAGAACTTAGAACTACTTAAACCTAACTAACCTAAGGACATCACAAACATCCATGCCCGAGGCAGGATTCGAACCTGCGACCGTAGCAGTCGCACGGTAATGAACCGTGGCTGGGATCGCAAACGAAGACGTCTAATTGTAGTCTTTTGAGTTTCAGCAGTTTCTCCTTCACGCGATGAACTTCCATATTTCTTAAAGGGACGTCTCGACCACTATCATAAAGATCAAGAAGGAAAGAATAATAAAATTCCCTTCTCATTTCAGCCGCTTTACCAGCGCTAGAACGCGTGAGTGAAGTGCGAAGCCATGGTTTGGCTATGGCCACCCACCATTCCATAACTGAGGGATAACTCACTTAGAAACGGATTGCCCGCCCCCACATGGCAACAGCGGGGTCATCCAGAGAGGTATCCACCAGATATAAAACATCTAGCTTCCAAATAGGACGGAAATGGATGTACCAGCTGCGGGACGTGGTTATGAGTCATTGAAACAGCACAGTGGTCAATGAAGCTGGCAGGAGCTACATCAGTTGGCGAAAGTTGGCTACCCAGGGACTACTACAAGCAGCTGTAAAATACGTAAAGCGCACTAATGTGGGATATATGAAGGTCTGCGCATCCAGTGGACTCAACGATGCCGACATGTCATTAAGTTCACCGCAATAGTTATGGTTGGGAATCTGACCCACAGGACATAAGACGCAGTTGAAATCTTTTCGCGGATTTTAACGCAGTAAATGAATGGCATCCGTCCGAACAGGTGTCGGAAAGCCCTAACGGTACTGACCGACCACCGTGTCATCCTCAGAATTTACGCGTCTCTGATACGGATATGGAGGGGCATGGGGTCAGCACGCCACCCTCCCGGCCGTTGCCAGTTTTCGTGACCGGAGCCGCTACTTCTCAGTCAAATAGCTCCTCAATTGGCCCCACAAGGGCTGAGTGCACCCCGCTTGCCTACAGCGCTTGGCAAACCGGGCGGTGACCCTTCCAAGCGCTAGCCAAACGCGAGAGCTCTTAACTTCGGGCCGGCCGTTGTGGCCGAGCGGTTCTAGGCGCTACAGTCTGGAACCGAGCGACCGCTACGGTCGCAGGTTCGAATTCTGCCTCAGGCATGGATGTGTGTGATGCCCTTAGGTTAGTTAGGTTTAAGTAGTTCTAAGTTCTAGGGGACTGATGACCTCAGATGTTAAGTCCCATAGTGCTCAGAGCCATTCTTAACTTCGGTGATCTGGCGGGAACCGGTGTTACCACTGCGGCAAGGCCGTTGGCAAATGAATGGCATCTTCCTCGTAAAAACGCGAAGTAGGACCGGCCCGAGGTGGAGAATGAAGACAAATTAAGGCGAGATCATAAAAGTGGCACCCTATACCCCGACCGTCGTCCAGCGTTCCAAAGTCTGTCAACGGAATGCAGTTCCTACAAAGCACGGCTAAAACAGAAGAAATTTCTGGCGCAACATTAGCAAACGTAGAATACCCAGGGAGACAAAGCACATCAAAAAACACTTCTTGCAAACACACAACATCAGCCTGGGCATCATAAATAACGCAGTAAGCCGTAATGGAGAGCTTATCCTGTTAACGTTCAGGGTAATAAACATATACGCCTGCGTTCGCTAACACATGTATTGCAGGAAAGTACAACTAGAAAAAAAATGTACGCACCACCGGCAGACAGCGGAGAAGAAGGTACGGCGTTTGAATCCTCTTCAAAAGAAGGTGCAGATTCTATGATTTATTTTTTTCGTCGCTACACTACACGCTTAGGTTGAAAATGTTGTTCCACACCACTCTGTGACATCTCGATGCGGAACGGTAGGGGGCTCTTCACAGTCAGCTGCGGGCAGAGAGGCGTCCCCACTCCACACAACGGAATGCGAGAAACACAACCGTGAGCCATTAACATCAACGTCATATAAAAAAGAGAGAGTCAATGCAGCGTCTGAAGATGGCTGCATCATGTTACTATCCGGAAGAGAATCCGCAGTAACCCGTTGCTCCATCGTATCAGATTGAGGAAGGGGTCGCACTTCATTAGAACACTGTAAAGGCAGGATAGCAGAAGATGTCTCCGTCAAATCATTGGAACCCACAGGGACAGACGTTCCTGCGGGTGTAGGAGACGACGCAGATGCAACATTCATTTCAATATCAACAGAAACCAGCCTCGTCATCCCTGGAGAAACAAGGACCGTAATTATCGTCAGTATTCAGAGCATCACCACTGGAAGGCGCGCCCTCCACCACCACCTCCTCAGACAGGCGAGACTGGGAGGGGTGACTCGAAAATCTGTACCATCCAGAGGCCAGCGTTTAAACTGTGTAACCGGTGCCATAACGGCAACAGTGCCGGTATGGGTGGAATGTCTCGTGGTGTAACAGGTGAGGGGGGGGGGGGGGGGGGGCATAACTTCCCAACGTCCTCTAAAGCTGAATAAGTACTGGCAGCAGATTGCGAAGACACTAATTCAGCTAATGTCAACGAACGACGTATTTCGTTGGACAACTTTAAAAGTGTAACTCGGCGCGGACGACTGGATCTCAGGTGGCCACTTTCATTACAAAGTAAGCGCGTTTCTACTTTCACAGCTTACGTAACATGAATCCTATAACCACAAACATTCAGGTGTAAAGGAATATTCTTTTGAGCACGCCTTTCTACGGTTCGGATACCATTGTAACATTGAAAGCGATGTTAGGCATACCAGCGTTCCCGCCATATCTGTCGAACGACTCCATAAGGACGCAACGCCGCCTCAAGAAATGAATAGTCCACTTCGGGTGGAACATTGTAAACTGTAACCGGAATATACTCGATCGCCGCATTTGCAAGAAGGACTGGACTAACGGAACCATCACGACGTGTAAACAGTCCCTGAGAACCAACCCGAAAGAGAAGCCGGTTTACTTGCAAGGGACCGTGAAACTTCACAAAAAATATGCACACAAATGGGAGTATAAATAAGCAGTATATATCTTATGAGATCTAACTCGAATCATATCAACCAAACAATCGTCAATTTCAAGAGAGCCCGGTTGCACACGACGTGTACTGTGTTGTCCGAACAAGATACAGCCAGGGCAAAAGCACCACGGGCGCAAAGATGCAAGCTGGTGCCGGAGCTGCACCAGCGCCACAGGCGGCACCGAGGATGAAGCTTTCAACTTCTCCTTGGCCAACAGCCAGCCGAGTACAATCCGCCAATGACCGGACGACGACCGACAGAAGCCTACTCGGAAGGTACAAAAGCAGCTCTCGCCCACTTGTTCATAGATCATCGTCCAGGGCTGACTTAGACAGGGAATGTCGTTCAGTGAATTCTTAGACGTCAAGAGGCACTTGTTGTAAATTGTTTTTGCTACGTACTGTGAAGTTTACCTACAATTATTTGCACTTAGACATTGAGGGCCGTTTTTTGTGTTATGTTACAAGCAGTGTTGCACACTTCCTTATTCAAGAAGTCACAAATATAAGTAAACCTCTTGCCTCATTTGTGTTACTTTGTCACTAATTTGTTTGAGTGTTGTAGCACTTTCATTCTCCTATCCTATTACCTGACCCTGGGGCATAGCTGTGTAATAGTAGCAGGGAGAAATTGTGAAACTGTGTTAGCGGTGTACTGCACAAGAAGCCGTTTCACGAACTCACAATCTCGGTCTACGGTAAAAACAGTGGCAACTCGGTCTCCACAGCAGACCTTTACAAAACTGGCGACGAGAAAATAAAAAAAAAGTGTTCGCTGCCAAAACTGAAACGAATGGTACCCCGACGAGGAATATACTTAGGAGACTCGACAGACAGCATGGCTCGGGCAGAGAACTCCGCCGCCAGAGAACAAGCAACAACAAACTCCGCTAGGCAAGAACGATGTGACGTAGGCTGATACATACACAAGGTAGTGTAACAAAAGTTCGACACACCCGGCGCTCCTAGACAAGCGCAAGTGAGAATAATCTGCTCGCTTGACGCACAGAGCGAAACTAGCTACATCTACATCTACATTTATACTCTGCAAGCCACCCAACGGTGTGTGGCGGAGGGCACTATACGTGCCACTGTCATTACCTCCCTTTCCTGTTCCAGTCGCGTATGGTTCGCGGGAAGAACAACTACCGGAGAGCCTCCGTGCGCGCTCGAATGTCTGTAATTTTGCATTCGTGATCTCCTCGGGAGGTATAAGGAGGGGGAAGCAATATATTCGATACCTCATCCAGAAACGCACCCTCTAGAAACCTAGAGACCAAGCTACACCGCGATGCAGAGCGCCTCTCTTTGCACAGTCTGCCACTTGAGTTTGCTAAACATCTCCGTAACGCTATCACGCTTACCAAATAACCCTTTGACGAAACGCGCCGCTCTTCTTTGGATCTTCTGTATCTCCTCTGTCAACCCGACCTGGTACGGATACCACATTGATGAGCAATACTCAAGTAGAGGTCGAAAGAGTATTTTGTAAGCCACCTCCTTTGTTGATGGAGTACATTTTCTAAGGACTCTCCCAATGAATCTCAACCTGGCACCCGCCTTACCAACAATTAATTTTATATGATCATTCCACTTCAAATCGTTCCGCACGCATACTCCCAGGTATTTTACAGAAGTAATTGCTCATTGAGCTCACGGGACAGCTCCGACACAGCGCAGAATTCATGCTACCTGTTGTTGTCCATACTGTACGCAGTTACAGCATTGTCGAAGCCTTGTTTTTTTTTTTAATTTTAAACTGCGTTTCTATTAAACCTGTTGACAGGACTGGGTTTTGCTAGATACAATTTTCTCTTGATTTGGGATGAGGAATCGCCCGGGTTTGTTGTTACTTTCTGATATAATTCCTTTGGCATTCTGTGTGGCCTGTGAATTAGCATTTCGTAACACAGTTATCTCCCTGACTAACAGCTCTCACCAGCGTAGCTCTTGTGTTCCAGTGCAGTAGAACTAACACATGTTGGCCAGTTGTGTGGATGCAGCATCACGCCATGGCGAGGTGTGCCCATGTGGCACATGGCGGGCGTCTGGTAACCAGAAATGTAGTGACATCTCGGTGCCAGTGTCAGGGGGCTATGGACATTGACACAAATCGTCAATGTGTTGGCGGGCCCGTACATGATGTGCCACCGTAGCTTGTGTTTGTACAGGCGCGGCTGGCCCAGGGAGCTGTCACTGACAGCATTGCTCTGTATGGATAGAGGGCGGGGTGATCACTGCTGCCATCAGAAGGAGAGCCTCAGTGGAGAAGAGAAGTTGGGAGCAGCCAGTGACGTAGGACACCACAAGCAACACGGAGCACGGGAGCAACCTGGTGGACGAGCGAAGCAGCAAGCATGGAGCAGAAGACCAAGGCAGCCTGCTGGAATGACAGTCGGAGCTAGCAGTAGCCGACTGTCAACACAGGGTGTTGCTCTTACTGTAGAGGTGGACAGCGCTTAACTTCACAGATGCAGCAACACAGCGTAGATGGGATTACTTGCTGTGTGGTGTTCTCACCTATGTGTCTAGATAGCTGTGCAGATGGCTGTGTCAGAGATAACCTTCATATGTCAGTCAGTTATTATGTGGTTCTTCAGTTTCTCCCGGCGTATTTCTTGCTCGAACAGTCCACGGGTATACTGCCGGTTCATGGTGTCCAACGGGCACAATATTTCGGCGATCATACATGTCGCCATCGTCAGGTGCGCTGACGAACTGTTCGTCACCGCAGTAAGTAAATGTTTCTGAAATAAATCAAAGCCGTTGTCGGGTATATCGTATTCAGATGACTTTGTTCTCTCTTCTAGTGTCTGTTTAGTGATCAGTAGGGCTCATTTTGGATTGGGTTCTGGAGTAAGGTCCTTTGTTGAGAATTTTCTTGTTCACCTTTTATTGTGTGTAGCTGTTTGTGGAACATTAACTCATGGTTAATTGATTCCTTGTTCTGTCGTATTAGGTATTAACCAGTTTTATTTTTGGAATATTGATTCGTGTCCTGTTATTGTAAGGATCACTGAACCTCGTGGGGCGACTATTCAAAACGTTGGTTAGTTATTTCATCTGGGAGAGGAAACCAAACAGGGAGGTCATCGTTATTATCGGATTAGGGAAGGACGGGGAAGGAAGTCGGCCGTGCCCTTTCAAAGGAACCATCCTGGCATTTGCCTGAAGCGATTTAGGGAAATCGCGGGAAAACTAAATCAGGATGGACGGACACGGATTTGACCGTCGTTCTCCCGAATGCGAGTCTAGCGTGCTATACAGTACTAGGCATTCAGTGACATTTTGGTAAACTGAACGCTGAAGCCTTGATTTACTTCCACAACTGAGGAAATCCCTCAGTGGTTGGAACAAAACATGACATGTGTCTGCCGGACTCGGGTAGGCGCGCCGGCCCCGGATCGAATCCGCCCGGTGGATTAACGACGACGGCCGGTGTGCCGGTCAGCCTGGATGTGGTTTTTAGGCGGTTTTCCGCGTTCTGCTAGGTGAATACCGTGCTGGTCCCCACGTCCCGCCTCAGTTACACGACTCGCAGACATTTGAAACACATTCACACTATTTCACGATTTACACTAGACGCAGACGGCTTGGGTAAACTATCTCTGTCCCGGGGGGTATGGGGTAGCGGCAGGAAGGGCATCGGGCCACCCCTTAAAATTAACCATGCCAATTCCGTGCTTAACCCTGCCGACTCTGCGCACAATGCAGGATACAGGCGGTCACGAAAGTAGGAATAGCTTTGTACTTACTGGTTCTCAATCACTCTGAAGAAAGGCTCCCATTCCAGGCGTCTTGTTTCGACTTAGGTCTGACAGTGTCCTCTGAAATACTTCTCGCAGTATTATGCGTTCCATCTGTATCTACTTCCCATCAATTTTCTAAATTTGTTTTGCAGTCCACGTTCCCTTTATAAGCCTTGGAACAACTAAATACCTCGAAAAATATGCATCGCAAGAGAAAATGTCCCGATGAAAAATAAATATTTTCTAAGAGGGAATCTCTCTGTGCGAAAACCGGACAAACCTTACCCCAACCCTACCCCACCCACTCATGGAGGATCAGCTTTTACTTTCAAATGGGAAACCCATTTATTTATTGCAGATTCTGATCCTATGCCAAACAATACCAACAGTCCATCTGAAACTTTTTTTTTTCTTTCGTGGTAGTTGGTACTGAGATCGGCATGAAAGTTACGGCGATTAGATGGAAGAAAACACCGAAATCGTTCACCCTTATCGTAATATTCGTGGGAACCCACCGAAATGAAGCATCCTGATGATGCGGGGACTCACCGAAATCAAGTCCGTAGGGAACAGATAGCTACGTTACGTTATATGTAGCTTTCTTTCTAGACTTTGAAACGTAAAAGTTTTACTGTCCAATCAAATTTGCAAAAAAACAATTAAATTTTTAACAATAATATCAAAGTTTAGAACAAAAATTTTCATTTTTATCGAAAATGTAAAGCAGAACGAAATGAGTCGCTTCTTAATTGCAAAAACCAAAAATAATTGTATTTTGTCGATTCCAGCGCCATCTACCACATCTGGAGAAAACGTTTTAAGTATTTTTTGGCGTAGATTTCGAATCTGTGATAAAACGGGGGGGGGGGGGGGGGTTCCGATGTGAAAATAAAAATGTGAACCACATGAAGAGTGGGGGGGGGGGGTTAGGTAGTGGCCATGCACCCTTGAAAATATTAACTTTTCATCAGATACTTTTTTTGTACGATGCGCGTTTTTCGAGAAGTTTAAGAGCAAACACCCTGTGTATTTATTTTACCTTTTAGTTTTCCATTCTTTGCTTAGTACAGGCTTGCCATCTGAGCTCTTGATTATATTAGAATGAAATTAGCTTAAATTTGGTAATTGGCCGGTGTGGCCGTGCGGTTCTGGCGCTTCAGTCTGGAGCCGCGTGACCGCTACGGTCGCAGGTTCGAATCCTGCCTCGGGCATGGATGTGTGTGATGTCCTTAGGTTAGTTAGGTTTAAGTAGTTCTAAGTGCTAGGGGACTGATGACCAAAGATGTTAAGTCCCATAGTGCTCAGAGCGATTTGAAATTTGGTAATTATCGTTTTGACGTAAATTACTGAGGAGGAAGGCGTTCTTATCCAAAAACAGTTCCTTCCGCTGTAGTATATATTTAGCAAAGATCCACAACACTTGATTGTCATGTTAACTAATTTTCAGCTCAAGAAGACAGCGTCACTCGATTGGCTGGTTGTTGCCTGATAACAGGTTAATAATTCAAAAAGCGGTTAACATGATAAATGCTAGGTTTGCTCAAAAAAATTACGGAACGTTCGTAATTTCGCGCCAATGTTGTGTTGGAGCTAAATTCCTGCACACGCCTGCGTTTAATGTGTAACTGCCGGAAGTTGCATTTTTGTATGTCTGTTAGTTAATGTTCTGCGCTGCACTTAATGAAACGTTGTGTTGCACAGTTTGCGAATTTCGAGATGGCAGAGTTAGACGAACGACGCGTCTGCATTAAATTGTGAGTGAAACTCAAGAAACCTTTACTGAGACACACCATATGACACAGGAATTCCACTGTGATGAGTGCTTATCCGTTGTCGGTGTTTCGAATGGTACACACGTTTTAAAAATGCCCGGAGGGAAGTTAAAGAAGTCCATGCAGTACGCATTTCGATGTCTACCGACGACGCTAGTATCAGGAATCTCAACGAAATTGTGCGTGCCAATCGAAGAGAGGTACAAATCGACACACATGATGGGAATGACATGGGGTTTTATTAGAACAAAAAAAAAAAAAATACAAAAGTTCAAAAAAAGTCCGACAGATGGCGTTTCATCTGATCAGAATAGCAATAATTAGCATAACAAAGTAAGACACAGCACAGATGATGTTCTTTACAGGAAATGATCAATATGTCCACCATCATTCCTCAACAACAGCTGTAGTCGAGGAATAATGTTGTGAACAGCACTGTAAAGCATGTCCGGCGTTATGGTGAGGCATTGGCGTCGGATGTTGTCTTTCAGCATCCCTAGGGATGCCGGTCGATCACGATACACTTGCGACTTCAGGTAACCCCAAAGCCAATAGTCGTACGGACTGAGGTCTGGGGACCTGGGAGGCCAAGCATGACGAAAGTGGCGGCTGAGCACACGATCATCACCAAACGACGCTCGCAAGAGATCTTTTACGCGTCTAGCAATATGGGGTAGAGCGCCATCCTGCATAAACATCGTTACGTTCCAGCAGGTGTTTATCAACCAGGCTGGGGATGATGCGATTCCGTAACATATCGGCGTACCTCTCACGCATTTCCTCGAAGAAAAAAGGCCCGATAACGGTAGATGTGGTAAACCCAGCCCATACCGTGACTTTCTCGTCGTGCAATGGAGTTTCCACGACAGTTCTAGGATTTTCGGTAGCCCAAATTCTGCAGTTGTGGGCGTTGACAGAACCTCGGAACGTGAAATGAGCTTCGCCGGTCCACAAACATTACTCAACCAATCGTCATCTTCCGCCATCTTTTGAAACGCCCACACCGCAAATACCCTCCGCTTCACTAAATCGCCAGGTAACAGTTCATGATGCCGATGGATTTTGTACGGATAACATCGGAGGGTACGCCTAAGTGCCAACCAAACAGTAGTGTATGGAATGCCGGTGCGACGTGCGACTGCACGAGCGCTGACTTCCCCATGCATAGACGAACCCGCTACAGTCTCCATTTCTTCCTGAACTGTCTCAGCAGCATTACGCCTCGTGCTCGGTCGGCCACTACGGGGTCTATCGTCTAAACAACCCGTGGCTTCAAATTTCGAAATCATTCTCGCCACAGCTGCATTGTCAGCGGACCTTTAACCGTTCGAATCCCCTTCCTATGACGATAGGATCGTAACGCTGAACTAGCACATTCCCCATTCTGATAATACAGCTTCACTAAAAGCGCCTTTTCAGGTAACGTCAACATGCTGCGACTGCTGGCGCATCTGATTCTCTCTGTTTTTTTTTTTTTCCTTTATTGTATTTCAATTCCCCATCGGGGCGGGCTGGCAGCAGCATAGTCGCTGCTCTTCAGCCGAAAGACATAGAACAAAACAATAGAAGACAGTTAAAAACAGCAAAGGAGAGAATAAGGTGAACATAGATATAAAAAAGGGGAACATCATAGAAGGCAATAGACAAAAAACGGGGTGACTAAAATGGAGATAAAAAACTGTGTAAAAGTAGCACACACAAAAAGCCACACACTGCGACGGTTAAAAGAACACGAGGCACAGTATGACGAGCATAAAGGTAGCGACGTATGGCATAGCACATAATGTAACACTGACGGCGAACCTCAAGGCAGGACACAATTAAAATTACACCTCTTGACGCACACGAGAAACAGCACTAAACAACACTGATGTGGCACACTGATGAAGAGCAACACAGAGGATCTGCCAGGCGCTAGGAGATGAGGGAGACCTGAAGAAGGGAGGGAGGGGAAGAGATGGGGGAGGAGACCGGGGGGCGCGTGGAAGAGGGCCAGGGAGGGAGGGATGTGGGAAGGAGAGAGGCAAGTATGGGATGCAGGGTCCCAGGGGAGGGGGGGACAGAGGAAAATCCGCTCTGGGAGAAGGAGGAAAGAGGGAAAGGGGCCCTGGGGAGGGGGGGGGGATTCTCTCTGTCATTACAGCTCCTTTTATACACGATTGTCATGCGCAGTCACTGACGTTTTGCTGTCCAGCGCCATCTGTCGGACATTTTGTGAACTTTGTTTTTTTTTATCTAATAAAACCCCATGTCATTCCAAGCATTTGTGTCAATTTTTACCTCTCTATCTATATTATTCCGTGGTTTATTAAGTTTTCAAATTTATAGTGACTTTTTGATCATCCGGTATATTATAAAATTGACGGGCAATAGCTGTTTTACAAGGCAGCATTAAGAAACTAGGTTCCCAGGAAATGTATTTACTTCTAGGAGAAGAGACGAGCACCTGAGGTGGTAAAATAACATTGTAGTGGAGAATGAGCACCCAAAGTAACATGTTTCGCAGCTGTGCGGAACAAAATTTAAAGGAACTCTTTTCCAAGTCAGTTCGTTGGTAGGAAGTCAGACGGTCGTTACGTTCAAAGAACAGCAAAGAAGAGAATGAATTTGAATATCAAAGGCATTCATGAAGAGCCTATCATGCAGATGTGGATATAAATATTGCATCTGGCTGTGGTTAATGCATGCCCGGCGACCTTCTTCTGTTCCCACAGACGGCGAGTTCGGTTTGTCTTTGGACCGCCGCAGGGCACTCTGAACTCAAGACGAGACGCAACATCCGTATGCTAAAGAGCTGGAAGGCCACACTGAATGAAGGCGGAGACGCGGGCATCCGATGTGAGACGCTGCGCTGCGCTGTATATTCAGGGTGTTTCAAAAATGACCGGTGTATTTGAAACGGCAATAAAAACTAAACGAGCAGCGATAGAAATACACCGTTTGTTGCAATATGCTTGGGACAACAGTACATTTTCAGGCGGACAAACTTTCGAAATTACAGTAGTTACAATTTTCAACAACAGATGGCGCTGCAAGTGATGTGAAAGATATAGAAGACAACGCAGTCTGTGGGTGCGCCATTCTGTACGTCGTCTTTCTGCTGTAAGCGTGTGCTGTTCACAACGTGCAAGTGTGCTGTAGACAACATGGTTTATTCCTTAGAACAGAGGATTTTTCTGGTGTTGGAATTCCACCGCCTAGAACACAGTGTTGTTGCAACAAGACGAAGTTTTCAACGGAGGTTTAATGTAACCAAAGGACCGAAAAGCGATACAATAAAGGATCTGTTTGAAAAATTTCAACGGACTGGGAACGTGACGGATGAACGTGCTGGAAAGGTAGGGCGACCGCGTACGGCAACCACAGAGGGCAATGCGCAGCTAGTGCAGCAGGTGATCCAACAGCGGCCTCGGGTTTCCGTTCGCCGTGTTGCAGCTGCGGTCCAAATGACGCCAACGTCCACGTATCGTCTCATGCGCCAGAGTTTACACCTCTATCCATACAAAATTCAAACGCGGCAACCCCTCAGCGCCGCTACCATTGCTGCACGAGAGACATTCGCTAACGATATAGTGCACAGGATTGGTGACGGCGATATGCATGTGGGCAGCATTTGGTTTACTGACGAAGCTTATTTTTACCTGGACGGCTTCGTCAATAAACAGAACTGGCGCATATGGGGAACCGAAAAGCCCCATGTTGCAGTCCCATCGTCCCTGCATCCTCAAAAAGTACTGGTCTGGGCCGCCATTTCTTCCAAAGGAATCATTGGCCCAGTTTTCAGATCCGAAACGATTACTGCATCACGCTATCTGGACATTCTTCGTGAATTTGTGGGGTACAAACTGCCTTAGACGACACTGCGAACACCTCGTGGTTTATGCAAGATGGTGCCCGGCCACATCGCACGGCCGACGTCTTTAATTTCCTGAATGAATATTTCGATGATTGTGTGATTGCTTTGGGCTATCCGAAACATACAGGAGGCGGCGTGGATTGGCCTCCCTATTCGCCAGACATGAACCCCTGCGACTTCTTTCTGTGGGGACACTTGAAAGACCAGGTGTACCGCCAGAATCCAGAAACAATTGAACAGCTGAAGCAGTACATCTCATCTGCATGTGAAGCCATTCCGCCAGACACGTTGTCAAAGGTTTCGGGTAATTTCATTCAGAGACTACGCCATATTATTGCTACGCATGGTGGATATGTGGAAAATATCGTACTATAGAGTTTCCCAGACCGCAGCGCCATCTGTTGTTGAAAATTGTAACTAGTGTAATTTCGAAAGTTTGTCTGCCTGAAAATGTACTGTTGTCCCAAGCATATTGCAACTAACGGTGTATTTCTATCGCTGCTCGTTTAGTTTTTATTGCCGCTTCAAATATACCGGTCATTTTTGAAACACCCTGTACTTGTATACGCGCCAAGTCCTCTTCTCCCTGTGTGCCTGCAACCTTCCTGAAGTTTGGTGATATCCACGGCGCGAGTAACTCGATTTATGCTTCTACATCTACATCTACATCCATACACCGCAGGCAGCCTGACGGTGTGTGGCGGAGGGTACCTGGAGTACCTCTATCGGTTCTCCCTTCTATTCCAGTCTCCTATCGTTCGTGGAAAGAAAGATTGTCGGTATGTCCCTGTGTGGGCTCGAATCTCTCTGATTTCATCCTCATGGTCTCTTCGCGAGATTTACGTAGGAGGTAGCAACATACTGCTTGACTCCTCGGTGAAGGTGTGTTCTCGAAACTTCAACAAAAGCCCGTACCGAGCTACTGAGCGTCTCTCTTCCAGAGTCTTCCACTGGAGTTTATCTGTCATATCCGTAACGCTTTCGCGATTACTAAATGATACTGTAACGAAGGGCGCTGCTCTCCGTTGGATCTTCTCTATCTCTTCTATCAATCCTATCTGATACGGATCCCACACTGCTGAGCAGTATTCAAGCAGTGGGCGAACAAGCGTACTATAATCTACTTCCTTTGTTTTCGGATTGCATTTCCTTAGGATTCTTCCAATGAATCTCAGTCTGGCATCTGCTTTAACGACGATCAACTTTATATGATGATTCCATTTTAAATCACTCCTAATGCGTACTCCCAGATAATTTATGGAATTAACTGCTTCCAGTTGGTGACGTGCTATATTGCAGCTAAATGATAAAGGATCTTTCTTTCTATGTATTCGCAGCACATTACATTGGTCTACATTGAGATTCAATTGCCATTCCCTGCACCATGCGTCAATTCGTTGCAGATCCTCCTGCATTTCAGTACAATTTTCCATTGTTACAACCTCTCGATATACCACAGCATCATCCGCAAAAAACCCTCAGTGAACTTCCGATGTTACCCACAAGGTCATCTATATATATATTGTGAATAGCAACGGTCCTACGACACTTCCCTGCGCCACAACTGAAATCTCTCTTACTTCGGAAGACTTCTCTCCATTGAGAATGACATGCTGCGTTCTGTTATCTAGGAACTCTTCAATCCAATCACACAATTGGTCTGATAGTCCATATGCTCTTACTTTGTTCATTAAACGACTGTGGGGAAATGTATCAAACGCCTTGCGGAAGTCAAGAAACACGGCATCTACCTGGGAACCCGTGTCTATGGCCCTCTGAGTCTCGTGGACGAATAGCCCGAGCTGGGTTTCACACCATCGTCGTTTTCGAAACCCATGCTGATTCCTACAGATTAGATTTCTAGTCTCCAGAAAGTCATTATACTCGAACACAATACGTGTTCCAAAATTCTTCATTCACACAGCTTTTGTTTTCTTATTCTGCCACCATGCAGTTAATCTCGCGACTGAATGGTCAGTGCAGCAACTTTTTAACTCCTCTTCTGTTTGATTGGTTAACAGTTCTTCTTCTTTCTGGTTGGCAATGGAGCATTCTTTCACGCAATCATTTATATGGCGTTATTTCGTTCCACTATTCATTACTAACTCCAACAATATTATCTTCTTAGTTCGAGATGTTAAACAATGCTGCGCTTCACATTACTCCTTCTTAACTGCACACGCCACTTTCAACAGATCTCTAAAATCTCACTTTTTCTGTTTTAATCTACTTTCGTTGCTCTTTTCTCATTACCCATTACTAGCTGACCTACAGAAAGCTCATTACAATCACTGTACGGTAGAATTTCTTTATCGTACCTTTCTCAAATATTGGGGCTAATGTTCTGCTAACTTTCCGACTCATGAAGTACCAGCTTTTAGCTTACAATCAACGTCTGTTGCTTGAATAAATAACTAGCGTTAGTTGAGAAACTTCACTCGGTTAAAATTTCATTAGTACTGGCACGTAAGTGATGCTTATATAGCTCAGCATAGGGTGCTATGAACAATGTTAATATGGTTGAATACTTTTTGAAATTATATGTTTTATAACGTAGTGTGATTCGCATGGCACTCGTAAATGTTTTTCTTCATGAGGCTGATTAATGTAAATAAACAATCGGAAATAAAATTATACATAACCGTTCCAGTAGTTGATAAGAAAAGGTCAACTACCTAATCTAGAGTACCATACTTTTAGGTTATTGGGACGACAGCTGGAAATGACATCAATAACAAGTTTCATATGAATAGAAACGTGGGTCTGAAGATTTTTGTCATGAAAACAGTTTTTGGTGATTGCCATGCATGGCTTCTACTATGTTTGAAAAAACTAGGCATTTGAATTTGACCTTTCATTTTGTAATATCGCTGTCCACAAATAAACTAAAAGCATGTCCATGGTAAACGCGTCGCAGTTCCAAGGCAAACAGAGCCGTTCACAACGTACAGTAGGCCCTTTCATCCAATAGTCAAATACAATCTCACACCAATAAATTTCCATAGTTTTTATTTATTAACGTAATCAAAAGCGCCGAAATAATCTATGCAGAAAAATGAATGTCTCTTTGAAAATAATGTTTTCCATTGTTCCTCAATACAATCATTCGCATACTGAATACTATTTGTATTCCATATTCAGCTTGCTTAATTCTTTGTAACTTTCTCACAATACTTTTTTACAGGTGGAAATAATTAGAGCTACCTTTCGTTCTCCTGATATTCTATATTGCAACTATTTCTGATTCAGAATACCCAGAAACGTATGTTTCGTTTCTAATGATCCACATTTTTAAAAGGTCACCAGTGACATTTGTATCCGAATCCTCTCTTTTCCTGCATTTGTTAAAGACTTCTTCTAGTTCCGAAAACTGTAACTCATCGAAGCCGACTCTGCAAAATTGTCCTTCCTATATTACACACGCTTTGTTGTCTGAACTACTACTCCAACTAATTTTGTGTATGTGCCTCGTCTGTTTCCTCCTTACGCAAATTCTTTGCTGTTTTATGACTTTCATGTAACTAATTTTCATTGTATGAAGCTCATAATGTTGCGTGAGCTGCTCTTGCTTTTTCTTTTGTCTGACTTTGATAAAAATCACCGGCTCGCGCTTTGGATGAGAGTTGTGTACTGTATTGCTATAGCACTTGGATGGATTTCTCTATTCCAGATTTATTATCCACTGTTATCAGTACTGTCTTCCCTGCTTGTCCCTAGTTTTCAAACTACGATTTCCTCCACTTGCAGATTTTGGGCTGCGTCATTTCTCCTCCGAAGAACGCTGCTTCTCAAGTCAAAATCGACGGATATCAGCAAATGCTCTGCAGAAGGTTTACACAGTAATCGAGACATTTGCGGCCCGAAATGTAGTATCATTGAGAAGTGCTGACACTGAAAGTTGGTGAAGTGATTACCTTTCGTTAATACAGTGAAAGTATCTGGTGTACAGTCCGTGAGATGCGAGTATATTCGCACTATATTTGTCCATCCAGTGTGTAAAAAACGGTGAAGCACATCTTGAGAATATTCAGAGTTGGAACGGGTGCTGATAGAGTAGAGAGACAGAACCGAAGATTGCGTGCGTTAGGAGCAAAAGTGTCTTAGCTGTTATTCTGCGATAAGTGATGCGGGAGGGACTCGACTATGAGCAATATTGTTGTAGTAGTCTCTAACCTGAAGAACTGTTTAATGCAGCTATTAACGATATTCTGTTCTATGTAAGGCTCTTCATCACTGCATAACTAATAAAATCTACATCCACCTGATCCTCCTTATTGTAGTCACGCTTTGGTTTCCGTCCAAGTTTTTTACACCCCCACTCTTTCCCACACAATTACCAAATTAGATGTACAGTCGTGGACAAAACGAGCGAGACCCCTCGCCTTTTCGTTATGCTGATCCGCACGGCTTTAAAGTCTGCTACACAGCATAACAGGCAAGGCGACGAAGTGCTACCAACATACTATGCGCAGGCGTGAAATTGACAAACTATCTGAACTTTTTTAGACTGTATTCCATAATTTGTAAGACTATATTAATGCTGATTAGTGTGTTAAATACAACACGTAAACATAGGACAGAACTGAAAGAAGAAACGCTAATTTGTATGAAACGGACGAATAAAAATGAATTTCAGCTTATCCAGATAACAGACAAAGAACCCCAGACCGTTACGAATTAGCAAAATATTATCCGCATTCGCCCGCGAAACGGTCTGTGTCAACGTTCAGACCAGTCATACTGGATTACCATTGCTGACCTACCATGAAAGTGTGCAAATTTAGCAATGCGTGAAGATTCATAACGAAATTCACTTAAACATCATTCAGTGCCACACTTAAGTCAATTCCATTATTGACAGAAGCGGAAAAAGGAGGCAGTATCATGTATGAAATTCTACAAGAGTGTCATATTGACATCCACAGAGCGCCAGTACAGAATAAAGGTAGCGATAAATCGTATTGGGTGCGCGAGAATTTCTTAAAATTGTTTTACTGATATTCTACCTGCCTCCATAGAGATTAGAACCGAAAACAAACCAGACCTTCCTTTCACTATGCTAGCAGACAACCTAGGCAAACAGCCCTCTATTATTACCCCAGACATGAACAAGCCGGCAATTTCGCAATAAAAATCTGCAGTTTCTGTTGCATAGAGCTTTCTGGACTCAAAAACATGAATTTTCTTCCTTTATGTCACCACTTATGCGACAATCATTCGGGATGATTATCGAAATAACAAATTACTGTTATTAGAGAGTAAATTTTGTAGGATAATTCTGCACCACCCCAGGAAATAAACGGCTACATAGCTGCCAAACGTATTCTGCATTGTTTCGAATTCTCCACTAGACTCGCCACAGCCAGAAAACGTTCATTAGCAGAAGTGTTTCTTAAGCTAGCTAGCAATGAGAATGTTCGTACTTCTAGAACGCGGTGGCATTAATACTGGGATGTGAATTACCACGTGTATAGGCAAATACATTCTATTTGCATTCCTGTAAACGTGATTTGGATCGAAAACGTAGCTACGACTAATATGCTTATGTATCGACAGCAACTAGAACATTTCGAATAAAGAGTAGCGGGTGTTATTTATGCGGCCCTCATCTTCAGTGTTTTCGTTGTTAGGATTTCGTCACCTAAACCGGTAAAAACGGAACCCTACTAGTCTCACTTTCTTGACCGTCTATCGGTCTACCCAACCCTTAAAACCCGTTTACCTCCAGAACGGGTGGACATAATAAGCGGAAATGTATCGCACTTCTTGCTGTAACCGGTCCCATGCTGGTGTAAAAAAGTGAGCTTCTATGTCAACGCAATCAAAAGATACGACGGTTTATGTAAAGAAAATTTACGCGAAAGGTCAAAAAATGGCTTCAAGAACTATGCGACCTAACTGCTTAGGTCATCAGCCCCTAGACCTAGAACTACTTAAACCTAGCTAGCCTAAGGGCATCACAGACATCTATGCCCGAGGTAGAATTCCAACCTGCGACTGAAGCAGCCGTGCGGTTCGTCACTGAAGCGCCTGGAACCGCTCGGCCACCGCAACGCGGCGAAACCCTACTCACCTCATGTATAATGATAATATATACTGTCTAGTGAGGATAAACTGTATTCTCCAGCAACTCAGATCGTTTGATCACGGAACTTTTACGAAGCTACATTCAAACTTTGTCGAAGTCGTCTGCAATATCCATTACAAACACCCTAGGAACTTCGTATGCGATATCCACTTCTGAATACGCTGGCAGATAATGCAGTACTATAACAAGTAGGTGGGAACTTATTGTTATTGGTCCATGCATGACACTTTATTTCAATATCACTTTAACGCGCCTAGGTGTTCGTATATGGCTGAAATTAATGAACAAAAAGTAAATAAACAGTAAACAACTTCGATGTTCAGATCAAGTGAAAGTCACATGTCGTAATTACAACATAATTTCGTTGTTACATCTACATGACTACATCAACAGGATTTATTTGCAATCCGGACTTACGTGCCTGGCAGAAGGTTCGGATTATTTCTCTACCGTCCCACTCATTAACAGTGTGCGGGAAAAGGGACTACTTAAATCTTTTCTTGCGAGCCTTGAATTACATTATTACTATGGTTTCTTCTTGTGTAAGTACCCTAGGAAATAATGTTTTGGCATTCAGAACATATGGTGGTGATTGAAATTTCGTGAAAAGATCTCGTGGCAACGAAAAACGCATATGTTTTCATGAATGTTACCCCAACTCGATTATCAAATCTGGGATCCTCTCTCCCCTATTTCGTGACATTACAAAGCGTGCTACCGTTCCTTGGACGTTTTTGCGTGCACAGTCAATCACGTCTGTCAAGGATATTATAGCAGTGGACGGACAAACGTAGTGTAGGCAGTGTTTTCAGTTGGCCTGTTGCGTATTCTTAGTGTGCGGCCAATAAAACGCAGTCATTCGTTTGCCTTCCCCACAAAAGTATGTTTTCGATCTTTCCAGTTTAAGTTTTACTGGGTACTGAGATGAACTGACAGTGCTTCGACTTGTGTTTTGTCATGTAACCGAAAGTTAATTATTGTTATTGGACGCAGCTTTCGTGTTTAATGTATTCCTCAGTCAACAACAGTAGACTCCTCGTACACCACACATAACTGTTTCAAAGTATTAAATTGTTACTGATCTTACCATGTTGCAGTGGTCATCTTAACTTGCCGTTTTGAAAAAAAGGAAAATATTTTAGCGAAATGTAGCAACTAAGAAGCGGAGTATCCAAACAAACAAACGTTTCCGGTTTAAGTAGTTGCAGTAGGTCTACTACACAGTAACGTAAATTAGGAGCAAAGTCCATAAGTAGATCCTCATCAGGAAAACCAGCCCTCATAATGCAAAGTGCAACTACAACAAAGAAAGTTTCCAAACATGTCAATGAGTAGTCGAGGAAAGTGGACGCATTCTGTCTACTGAATCCCAACGCACGCAATTTACGAGGGGGCACGCCAAGTGTCAGACCCCGATCTTGCTTTTAACTACGCTCATTGAAAGAGGGGACAAAATAAGCTTAAACTCTACCGCTTCTGAGAAAACGACGGTCAAAGTGTTCAATGCGTTGTTGCTATAGTGTAGATACCGCTTAGCGGTTAAGGATTCAACTGAAGCGGTGGCTCTGCGGCTACCATAGCGACTTCGGAACTTTGCGCTGCGAGTTCGAAACCCGGTTTTTCCTTTTTTCCCCCCTCACTCTCTGAATTATCTACGAATGTTTATTCCAATTTATGATGAAACACTGTTGTCGTTATTCGTCAGTTAATTTACTGTGTAAAGAAATAAGTTAAAAAGGGAACACACAGTGCGTAGTGGGGCGATCACTCTGTTGTAGAAATAATTCAGAAGCCAAGATCGCTTAAATACTGTCTACTGGATAACCGGTTTCAACACACTAAAGGTGCCATTATCGGATCTAAATGTAGATTAACATTGATAAACCATTTGGATATAACGATACATGAGGCAGACGAGATGATTTTATATCAGCTTGTCTCATTCGTTTATTATTTTTTTAATTCATTAATTACACATAAAGTTAATTGTCGACTAATGACAACATTATTTCAACATAAATTAGAAAAAAAACATTCGAAGATAATTCTGATAGAGAGGCAGGAAAATAAAATAATTAAAAAACCCAATATGGTCTCGAACACGGGAATCAATGCTAAGAAGGAACGACGGTAGCCACTGAGCCACCGCTTCAATTGCGTTCTCGGCTGCAGAAGGTATCTACACTAGAGCAACAGCGCGTTGATAACTTTGGCCGTCGTTTTCTCGGAAACGGTCGAGTGTCTGCAGATAAGCCGAAACACAAGTTCGCTTATTTTGTCCTCTCCTTCACTGACAAGGGGAGGCCGCCAATTGTGAAATTCAGATTCGATTCATACTGCGCATAATAAAAGCTCATGGCCAGAGGTGTAATGTGGCAAAGCACCAAGATGCACTTCTCAGCCGTTGTCGAGAAAATCGACAGTTAGAAGAAACCGCTGCAGTGAAATACTCTCTACGATTCATAATTTTCTACAGCGTCGTGGCGCAGCGGTAAGCGCTCGAGTTCGTAATCCGAAGGTCGGCGGATCGAATCTCGCTCCATGCAACTTTTTTTTTTAGTATTTGTTTTTTGTAATTCAAATGTGTGTATAAATACACACACACACACACACACACACACACACACACACACACACATATATATATATATATATATATATATATATATATATATATATAATTCCCGGCAACAGGTTGCAACAATTATGCATATAATAAGTTGTTGAAAGTCGTTTGTCGTGGAAAAACTGGCGACTTCGAACATCATTATGTTTTCCGCAAACAAATTTGTATTTCACAAATGTTATTAATTGTCTTCATAATGTTAACCACGTATAGTTAGCGGAAGACGTAGAAACGATATTCCGAAACGAATACGTATAGCGTAAGTCAAACGTTCGAATTAGAATAGAAACCCCACGAACACAAATTTGCTGTGGCAGGTATGAAATATAAACTCCGTTAATCGCTCGTTACACTTGAAGGACAGATGTTGAATGGGCCGAAACGAGCCGCCGCATAACAGCGTAGTTGCCTGCTAACTTCGAAAGAAGGTAGATGCGGTCCCTAGCACAACTTATAACACCGTCGAAAATCAGTGCGGACGTGAGAGCTTTGGTACACCCTGGTAAACAAACGGTAAAATGGAGGCGGTACAATTGGAGAGCGATCCGCCTTCACCAACATGCATAAGCAATTCATTAATAGTTTATATATATATATATATATATATATATATATATATATATATATATATATATATATATATATATATATATATATATATATATATTTGAATTACAAAAAAATAATAATAATAAAAAAATGTTGCATGGCGTGAGATTCGATCCGGCGACCTTCGTATTACGAACTCGAGCGCTTACCGCTGCGCCACGACGCTGTAGAAAATTATTAATCGTAGACAGTATTTCACCGCAACGGTTTCTTCTAACTGTCGATTTTCTCGACAACAGCTGAGAAGTGCATCTTGGTGCTTTGCCACATTACACCTCTGTCCATGAGCTTTTATTATGCGCAGTATGAATCGAATCTGAATTTCACATTTGGCGGCCTCCCCTTGTGAGCAAAGTTTCGGGACAATCAGCCTATGACACTTGGCGAGTTCCCCTCGCTCGTCGAGTCGCTTCTTACGCCCGGCGAGAATTATGTATGCCTCCGAGTAAACTGCGCCACCTGGAAACACGGCGAGCGGGGATAAACACGTTTTCCTTCTTATAAGGCAACCCTCTACAGATAAAATTCATGAAGTGTTCTTCAGGTTGCCTCAGATATTTCAGAAATGTTTCTTGCGTCAGGCCTGCCGCATATGCAAAACGTAAACATTTCATTTCATGTAATATTTATCAGGATAAGACATGACAAGAGTGGACCAGTCCCTTCTGAGAAAAATTAGAGATTTTAAGTTGCTCCACTATGTAATGACACGGGTATGGGCTTGCGATCTCTCTTTTATGCCATCGATTTCCGTGTTACACATACTTGGCCACTGCGTTGTGGCTGCCATCGTGGAGGAGGCAGTCTGTTTCCTGCCAGCGCTGTTTCCGCAGCCAATATTAACCGCGACGAATCATTCAGTCAACGCTAAATGGCCCATCTGGCTGAGGCAGACAAGGGCGCTATAATAGAACTCCATGCAGAGGGATCTTCAAATGCCGACATAGCAAGAACTATGGGTCTTCACAAGTCGACGGTAGCCAGGTGGATCAGACGAAAGGAAGAGAGTGGTAACTTGAATGGGAGGCCTCATGGCCGTCGCCGCAAAACAACAGCAGCTCAGGATCAGCAGATACGCCGTTTCAGTGAGAACCACCCATTTGTCAACGCACGACAAATTCAGCAAACTTTGGGGCTCAATGTTAGCAGTAAGACCGTCACTCCTCGTGTAAGGGAAGGTGGACTGAGAGCAAGAAGCGCTGCTGTGAAAGAGACATTGACTGTTTCCCAAAGAGAAGCTTGCCTTGCTTTTGCTACTGAAAATGGCGACAAACCTCTCCAGTTTTGGAGGCGAGTGATTTTCACGCACCAAAAAGTTTTCTCTACGGCATCATCCGGAAAAGTACTAGTTTACCGGCCTAAATGTGCTAGGTATAATCGAAAATATATTTACAGTTGCCGAAGGAGTGGCAGGTTGTCGGTGCCGGCCGGTGTGGCCGTGCGGTTCGAGGCGCTTCAGTCTGGAACCGTGTGACCGCTACGGTCGCAGGTTCGAATCCTGCCTCGCGCATGGATGTGTGTGATGTCCTTAGATTAGTTAGGTTTAAGTAGTTCTACGTTCTAGGGGACTGATGACCACAGATGTTAAGTCCCACAGTGCTCAGAGCCATTTGTAGTCGGTAACGGTATGGGCGTGGATATCGGCCGAAGGGTGTGGGCTCCTGTGGGAAGTGGAAGGAAGATTCGATGCGCGCAATTACATATCAATTCTGGAGAACGTGATGTTGCCTGCTGTGGCAGCAAGATTTGGCGATGATCAGATCATGTTCCAACAAGATCGCTCGTCTATTCATATGGCACGTGTGGTTAAGAGGCGGGTCGACGACCATAGTAATATTACTGTAACGGAATGGCCACCTAAAGGAGCTGACACGAATCCCATTGAGAATATCTGGGCAGAAATGGTCAGAGTAATACGAGAAAAGGGCAGTCACCGTCGACTCGCCGACAGCTTTCTGATGTGATTCATGACGCTTGGAATGAGTTACTTGAATCTCCTAGTTATGTGGCTCGAGTTGTGGGCTCAATGCCCAACAGACTTCGAGCTGTTGCGGAAGCCAAAGTAGGCTTCACCAATCAGCTGTTTCAAGCTTTGTTTCTTTCTTCTTCGTCTTTTTTTTTTTTTTTACTTACAGACGTATATTTTATATAATTTCAAGGAAACGCAGTAAATGGAATGTGGACTGATTTTTGAGGCTTCATTTTGTGACGGCTAAACAGTGCTGCATCATGGGACCCGCTATTTGTCCACATGTGGCTGAACATCAGAGGTGTAAAAAATTTTGAGGTGCCGAAGTTCTCTGGAAGAATAACGTCTTTTAGACAAGGAGATGATTTTTAGTTCATTTCATTTTAACCATTCACACTATGATTTGACATTCTAATCTTTGATTTCATTTTATTATTATGTACCTTTTCTCCAGTGAAAGTCAACGGTAGTAAGTTTCAAGATATGAAGAATAACTGGAAGTTTCTAATTTGTGGAAAGCGTATTTAACAGTTAATATTTTCGACAAATCTGTAGTTATAGGACATATTAAGAAGCGAGTCAAAAATGGCATTGTGGAATGATCAGGTTGGTCTCTAAAGGGTAACGACGATAAAATAGCAAATATGAAACTATGGGTAACAACTATTGTTGATGGTGAGGAGCCATAATCGATATGTCACTTTTCCGTAATTGTATTTCTGAAGTTTATCGTCAATCCTAGGACTGACACCGATACTCTGTTTTACGTAAAGAATACAACCTTCAAAATTTATTTAGCAGCGCAGAATATTAAATCACAGTTTATAGATCAGGAACCTAATCCAACTGCCTTTAATTTTATTTTCACGGATGACATTGAGACAGTAAATAACAAGAGAAATAAGAAAACTCTCAGAATCAATATAGAGAATTCAAGTATCATGTGAATTCAAAAGTTTGCTATAATAGCGATTAATTGCTTTTTACAGACCCCTTCATGCCTACGTTTTCCGTCAGACAGACAATGTTTGAAACTAGGACTAACGAGGCAAACAATTTTTCCACAAATTGTCGAATTGGAAGTCGGAGAGCCAGTTACATAAATTACGATGACAACAAACGTTTTTCAAGTAAACTGATCACAGGAGGCATCCAACGCATTTATTGTGAGTTACATGCACAGTATGTAAACTGGCAACGCCACCAACACACAATACCACTAACAAGGGAACATCCCCATCGCACCGCCCTCAGATTTAGTTATAAGTTGATACAGGGGATAGGCCTTGAAAAACTGAACACAGATCAATCGAGAAAACAGGAAGAAGTTGTGTGGAGTATGAAAAAAATAAGCAAAATATACAAACTGAGTAGTCCATGCGCAAGATAGGCAACATCAAGGATAGGGTGAGCTCAGGAGCGCCGTAATCCCGTGGTTAGCGCACGCAGCTGCGGAACGAGAGGTCCTTCCGTCAAATTTTCCCAGGAGTGAAAAGTTTAATTTTTATTTTCAGACAATTATTATCTGTCCGTCCGTCCGTCCGATGCGAGGTAACCGCGCCGTAGTATGATGACGCTACACCTAAAAAACATCGAAAGACATGACGTCAGTCGACTATAGCGCACGGAAGAGAGAGTATTCCTGCTAATGAGGCTCCCTGGCTGGCAGTTAACTGTTCGCTACTTTGGACGAGAGTGCATTAAATACGTGCGATGCATTGCGTGGGCAATATGAATCCAGCAAATATAGCTCGTGACTCCAATAACAATGTCAATGAATATTTTCCGAACTGTAAGGCATCGGAAAGTTCCTTAAGGGATCGAACGATTGTCGAACATTTGTATGATTATTTCCTACATTTGTTGAATAACAGTACGTGTGGTGATGATTGTCTGAAAATAAAAAAAATCAAACAACTAACCCGAGGGAAGCCTTAAACCAACGACCTCTCGTTCTGCAGCTCCTCACGCTAACCACGCGACCACTGCGCTCCCGTGCTCAAGCTATCCTTGATGTTGCTTATCATGCACACGGACTACTCAGTTTGTTTGGTTTGAATATTTTTTTCATAGGTCCACACAACTTCTTCCTGTTTTTCGAATGATCTGTGTTCAGTTTTCAAGGCCTATCCACTGTGTCAACTTATAACTAATCTGAGGAGGGTGCGATGGGGAGGTTCCCTTGTTAGCTATGAAACAACTGTAGCAAAACGGAGCATCCTCGTTATCCATGTGATGGATAAGACGACTAATTCGCAACATAAATGTCAATGTAAGCATCAGTTTCTGTTGGAACGTGCTTCCCGGACCAAATAACATACATTTCCTACGTCTTCAATGCGAATCATGTAGCAAATGTAATTTAAAGGACATAAAAATATCGAGTGAATTTACTAAAATAATTATGAACCACTTGAATTTGCATTCAACAGGCAATGTTCAGAAGTCTGGTGTAGGAGTACTGCATGCTCTAATTCGAAACAACAAAAATCAACAGAGTAACTATTATTGAACGTCATCAGGTCACTCATCGAGCATTCCTATGCAGTACTGTTACTGGTGACGTGTTATGATGCCTTTATCGTTAACTTCCTAAGAAGAAATGAAAGGCTGAGCCCCACCAAAAGACGTAAACTCGAGGAAAGAGTTGCGTGAACATATTATTTTACATCTGATAAATCCAAAAGTGTGTTTTGGGCTACGAATTCTGCCCCCAGGGTGTGTGCAACAGAGCTGGAATTTGTTGCCAACAACTGAGACACCTTTCGGTCACAGTGTAAGAAAATCGAGCAACAAAACTACATCACCTGTGCTACTGCATGATAACGCACTATGTTGATTTGAGAAACAAAACTATCCAGGAGATTGATAGGAAAGTCGTCTCTCAGGCACATTTGTATTGATAGGGAAGTCCTCTCTCAAGCACTTGTCCCTCTCGTCATATATTTGTAAAATTTTACCTTTCCCACTCTAGATCGATCAACCGTCAAGGCAATTCATTTCTAGACGAAAATACTTTTAAAACTACTCTGGTTTATTGACATCGTTAGAACAAGTAGGTTTCTACAGGCGTAGAATTTGTAAACAACTTTAGCATTGTCATATCGTTTTAGATATCGTGAAAGAAAATTCTGCTGCTAATTAATTTCTCTTTGATAATTACTGTTGCGTTTAGTAAACTAATGGAAAATGCAATTAAAATATTCACTGTACTAATACAAACTAAAGTCAGCTTAATACAGAAACATCACGACGGCAGTCTATCTTAATAAAGCATTAAGTTTCTGTGAGACAATTGGGCTTATTTTAACACGAATTAGTAGGATATTACAGACTTTACACTTAGAAAAGATCTGTATTTATTTCATTTCCTGTACCATTCGTAAGTGTTATGAAAATGGGGCTTTTCATAGATAAAATTATGTATTCACAACAACAAAAAAATGTCGGCAGAAAACAAAAGTGGCATTATGAATCTGGCAGTACCGTAAGGTTTTCACTCTGACACTAAGAGTTACTGAAAGTAGCAAGAAGAATTTTGCTCGAGCGTTGTCTTACGATTCCCTTATTAAGTTTTTATCTGCCTGCTTGTAGCTGTGCTACAAAAGAATTAAAAATCTGGCTTTCAGCAAGTCTCGAAAGGCGAACAAAAGCAGCTTGCACCTGGTTACTAAGCATGTTACCTGGGGACTGGTTTTTTCTTAAAGCGGGAAGACATCCTTTTGTGGTTCAATTGGCAAATGTCAGTCAGACGTGTGACGTTAGTCTAAGCGTTTCGGTGTGTTGAATTTGTACCAATGATTTTTCTACACGTTTTTTCTGTCCCAAATAGAGTTGAAGTCTCCCATTAGTATTTTCACGTCATCTTGGTGAATTTTGCTCATGGTATTTTCGAGTGTGTTCCAGAATTTTTCAACATTGTCGGTGTTTTTCTTATTTTCGATGTTGGTGGGTTCAAATGGTTCAAATGGCTCTGAGCACTATGGGACTTAACTGCTGTGGTCATCAGTCCCCTAGAACTTAGAACTAGTTAAACCTAACTAACCTAAGGACATCGCACACATCCATGCCCGAGGCAGGATGCGAACCTGCGACCGTAGCGGTCGCGCGGTTCCAGACTGTAGCGCCTAGAACCTCTCGAACACTCCGGCCGTCGATGTTGGTGGGGACACGTGCATTGATGAGTGTATATGTTTTACTGGGGCTCTGAATGACCATAGTCATAAGTCGCTTGTTGACGGGCCAGCCGCGGTGGCCGAGCGGTTCTTGGCTCTTCAGTCCGGAACCGCGCGACTGCTACGGTCGCAGGTTCGAATCCAGCCTTGGGCATGAATTTGTGTGATGTCCTTAGATTAGCTAGGTATAAGTAGTTCTAAGTTCTAGGAGACTGATGACCTCCACTGTTAAGTTCCATAGTGCTCAGAGCCATTGGAACCTTTTGATTGTCGATCGGTGTGATTTCTTTGACAGAGTTGATAGATCGGTGTTCGAGAAATGCAATGCCGAAGATTGGTACGCCTTTCGTTACCTTTTGTTGTATTCTGCTCTTGAAGATGCAATGGTTTCCGTAATGCACGGTTTCATTGTCAGTTAGTCGTGGTTCTTGAAGTGCAAGGATGAGAATTTTTTGTCGGTCCATTTCTTTTGTGAGATTATTTAGTTTTCGTGTTTGGATCAAGGTATCGATGTTTACTTTTAAATGCATGTTTTTTGCTTGTAGGGAAATTTACCAGAGATCTTCGATATTCTCTGTCGTGCTAACCTGGACTCCCCAGAATCCGAAAATCCAACTGCCGCCTGTCGACAGCCGGGTTGTGTACCACCTGGGATAAAGTTGACTTTGCTTGCATAGTTTACGTTTGCTTGTGTTTCATTGGTTGTGCTTGGGTGATACCAGGACCGGACAGGACCAGAGGGTGTTGAAGCCTTTGAAAGCAAATATTTTCAGCCAAGCTCATTGAGCTAACACGGTGACCAGAGTAACGGTGATTTTCACTCAGACGTGTCTGGATTTTGCGTTCAACGGATTGAGTAGCCGTTCAGGATTGTGTTAGTATTTGGTTCACCCCTAGTATTTGATTTCCTCGGTACCACCCATATGGGGGAGGGTTTCCACTATCCGCCACACGCGATTATTATTATTATTATTATTATTATTATTATTATTATTGTCATTATGTCTCAGCAAATCCCATATGGTGTATCTTCCCACCACTGAAATAGATGTGTATTGTTCGATTCAGTATTTCCATCACATAAATGTGGTTTATAATTACGTTACATTGCTACTAGTAGACATATTTCTCACTTTTTCTTAGACAGTTGCTACCTGTTACTCCATCATAGGAATTTATGTGCGAAGCATTGTTGAAATACAGACGTTCAAATTATCCGATTTCTGTAATTTCATTTCGATACCAGATCGTTCTAATCGGATTCAGCCAGGTAGTCTTAATGTGGATATCCGACCACGACTGTCATCATATGATAGACTGTGTAAACCACATTCTTTATCGGACTGTTGAATATAGATCACTTATCTATGACAGGACCTGAATTCTTAAACACTGTGGAAAATAATAATCCGATGTGCTTATTACAAATACGTTATTCCAATATAAATATGTGAACTAACGAGATAACAGTTTATTTACAGGAGCAGAACTAATGTTCAAATGTTCAAATGTGTGTGAAATCGTATGGGACTTAACTGCTAAGGTCATCAGTACCTAAGCTTACACACTACTTAACCTAAATCATCCTAAGGACAAACACACACACCCATGCCCGAGGGAGGACTCGAACCTCCGCCGGGATCAGCCACGCAGCTCATGACTGCAGCGCCCCTGACCGCTCGGCTAATCCCGCGCGGCTACTAAAAGTATACTCGTCCACACACCCTGGGGGCAGAATTCGTAGCCCAAAACACACTTTTGGATTTATCAGATGTAAAATAATATGTTCACGCAACAATATTTTGATGGGGCTCAGCCTTTCATTTCTTCTTAGGAAGTTAACGATAAAGGCATCATAACACGTCACCAGTAACAGTACTGCATAGGAATGCTCGATGAGTGACCTGATGACGTTCAATAATAGTTACTCTGTTGATTTTTGTTGTTTCGAATTAGAGCATGCAGTACTCCTACACCAGACTTCTGAACATTGCCTGTTGAATGCAAATTCAAGTGGTTCATAATTATTTTAGTAAATTCACTCGATATTTTTATGTCCTTTAAATTACATTTGCTACATGATTCGCATTGAAGACGTAGGAAATGTATGTTATTTGGTCCGGGAAGCACGTTCCAACAGAAACTGATGCTTACATTGACATTTATGTTGCGAATTAGTCGTCTTATCCATCACATGGATAACGAGGATGCTCCGTTTTGCTACAGTTGTTTCATAGCTAACAAGGGAACCTTCCCATCGCACCCTCCTCAGATTTAGTTATAAGTTGACACAGTGGATAGGCCTTGAAAACTGAACACAGATCATTCGAAAAACAGGAAGAAGTTGTGTGGACCTATGAAAAAAATATTCAAACCAAACAAACTGAGTAGTCCGTGTGCATGATAAGCAACATCAAGGATAGCTTGAGCACGGGAGCGCAGTGGTCGCGTGGTTAGCGTGAGGAGCTGCAGAACGAGAGGTCGTTGGTTTAAGGCTTCCCTCGGGTTAGTTGTTTGATTTTTTTTATTTTCAGACAATCATCACCACACGTACTGTTATTCAACAAATGTAGGAAATAATCATACAAATGTTCGACAATCGTTCGATCCCTTAAGGAACTTTCCGATGCCTTGCAGTTCGGAAAATATTCATTGACATTGTTATTGGAGTCACGAGCTATATTTGCTGGATTCATATTGCCCACGCAATGCATCGCACGTATTTAATGCACTCTCGTCCAAAGTAGCGAACAGTTAACTGCCAGCCAGGGAGCCTCATTAGCAGGAATACTCTCTCTTCCGTGCGCTATAGTCGACTGACGTCATGTCTTTCGATGTTTTTTAGGTGTAGCGTCATCATACTACGGCGCGGTTACCTCGCATCGGACAGACGGACGGACAGATAATAATTGTCTGAAAATAAAAATTAAACTTTTCACTCCTGGGAAAATTTGACGGAAGGACCTCTCGTTCCGCAGCTGCGTGCGCTAACCACGGGATCACGGCGCTCCTGAGCTCACCCTATCCTTGATGTTGCCTATCTTGCGCATGGACTACTCAGTTTGTATATTTTGCTTATTTTTTTCATACTTCCACACAACTTCTTCCTGTTTTCTCGATTGATCTGTGTTCAGTTTTTCAAGGCCTATCCCCTGTATCAACTTATAACTAAATCTGAGGGCGGTGCGATGGGGATGTTCCCTTGTTAGTGGTATTGTGTGTTGGTGGCGTTGCCAGTTTACATACTGTGCATGTAACTCACAATAAATGCGTTGGATTCCTCCTGTGATCAGTTTACTTGAAAAACGTTTGTTGTCATCGTAATTTGTGTAACTGTCTCTCCGACTTCCAATTTGACAATTTGTGGAAAAATTGTTTACCTTCTTAGTCCTAGTTTCAAACATTGTCTGATAGAAAATGTAGGCATGAAGGAGTCTGTAAAAGCAATTAATCGCTATTATAGCAAACTTTTGAATCCACTGGACACTTGAATTCTATATATTGATTCTGAGAGTTTTGTTATTTCTCTTGTTATTTACTGTCCCATAGTCATCCGTGAGAATAAAATTAAAGGCAGTTGGATTAGGTTCCTGATCTATAAACTGTGATTTAATATTCTGCGCTGCTAAATAAATTTTGAAGGTTGTATTCTTTACGTAAAACAGAGTATCGATGTCAGTCCTAGGATTGACGATAAACTTCAGAAATACAATTACGGAAAAGTGACATATCGATTACGGCTACTCACCATCAACAATAGTTGTTACCCATTGTTTAGTATTTGCTATTTTACCGTCGTTACCCTTTAGAGGCCAACCTGATCTTTCCACAGTGCCATTTTTACTTGCTTCTTAATATGTCCTATAACTACAGATTTGTTGAAAATATGAACTGTTAAATACGCTATTCCACAAATTAAAAACTTCCAGTTATTCTTCATATCTTGAAACTTACTACTGTTGACTTTCACTGAAGGAAAGATACGTAATAATAAAATGAAATCAAAGATTAGAATGTCGAAGCATAGTGTGAATGGTTAAAATGAAATGAACTAAAAATCATCTTCTTGTCTAAAACACTTTACTCTTCCAGAGAACTTCGGTACCTCTCAAAATTTTTTCAGCTCTGATGTTTAGCCACATGTGGAAAAATAGCGGGTCTCATGATGCAGCACTGTTTAGCCGTCACAAAATAAAGCCTCAAAAATCAGTAAATAAAACTATTCTTGTACAGTTGCTCCGAATCGCATATACCAACCGCCCTTTGCTGCGACAACTACTCAAAGTCTATTGGGTATTTGATTTTGTTCTGCTTTTTCGGGCCTCCTTACCTCTCCTTCTAGCCCAACCTTTGTTCTGCAATTACGTCTTCATCGGGGAGCTTCTCCTCAACATTTTTATTTTGTGCTGAACTGTTTTGTACCCTTCTTGCATACACACGTGTGTCACGTATTTTATAGAGACTGAATGAATATATAAGGTGAGTATTTCTTCTCTTATCAAATTAAATATTACATATCTTGCTGTGAATTAATTTGTTTGTCCCCATTCCACTTATTGCGTTTCCTTGAAATTATATAAAACATAAGTCTGTAAAAAAAATCGCGTATAGCCTCCTTTGGCTTCCACAACAGCTGGAAGTCTGTTGGGCATTCAGCCCACAACTCGAGCCACAGAACTAGGAGATTCAAGTAACTCATTCCAAGCTTCATGAATTTGCTGATTTGTCGTGCGTTGACAAATGGGTGGTTCTCACTGAAACGGCGTATCTGCTGATCCTGAGCTTGCGTTGTTTTGCGGCGACGGCCATGAGGCCTCCCATTCAAGTTACCACTCTCTTCCTTTCGTCTGATCCACCTGGCTACCGTCGACTTGTGAAGACCCATAGTTCTCGCTATGTCGGCATTTGAAGATCCCTCTGCATGGAGTATTATAGCGCCCTTGTCTGCCTCAGCCAGATGGGCCATTTAGCGTTGACTGAATGATTCGTCGCGGTTAATATTGGCTGCGGAAACAGCGCTGGCAGGAAACAGACTGCCTCCTCCAAGATGGCAGCCGCAACGCAGTGGCCAAGTATGTGTAACACGGAAATCGATGGCATAAAAGACAGATCGCAAGCCCGTGCCCGTGTCATTACATAGTGGAGCAACTTAGAATCTCTAATTTTTCTCAGAAGTGACTGGTCCACTCTTGTCATGTCTTATCCTGATAAATATTACATGAAATGAAATGTTTACGTTTTGCATATGCGGCAGGCCTGAGGCAAGAAACATTTCTGAAATATCTGAGGCAACCTGAAGAACACTTCGTGAATATTATCTGTAGAAGGTTGCCTTGTAAGAAGGAAAACGTGTTTATCCCCGCTCGCCGTGTTTCCAGGTGGCGCAGTTTACTCGGAGGCATACATAATTCTCGCCGGGCGTAAGAAGCGACTCGACGAGCGAGGGGAACTCGCCAAATGTCATAGGCTGATTGTCCCGAAACTTTGCTCAGTGAAGGAGAGGACAAAATAAGCGAACATGTGTTTCGGCTTATCTGCAGACACTCGACCGTTTCCGAGAAAACGACGGTCAAAGTTATCAACGCGCTGTTGCTCTAGTGTAGATACCTTCTGCAGCCGAGAACGCAATTGAAGCGGTGGCTACCGTCGTTCCTTCTTAACACTGATTCCCGTGTTCGATACCATATTGGGTTTTTTAATTATTTTATTTTCCTGCCTCTCTATCAGAATTATCTACGAATGTTTTTTTCTAAGTTATGTTGAAATAATGTTGTCATTATTCGCCAATTAACTTTATGTGTAATTAATGAATTAAAAAGTAATAAACGAATGAGACAAGCTGATCTAACATCATCTGGGCTGCCTCATGTATCGTTATAACCAAATATTTTATAAATGTTAATCTACATTCAGATCCGATGATGGCACCTTTAGTGTGTTGAAACCGGTTATCCAGTAAACAATATTTAAGCGATCTTGGCTTCTGAATTATTTCTACAACAGAGTGATCGCCCCACTACGCACTGTGTGTTCCCTTTTTAACTTATTTCTTTACACAGTAAATTAACTGACGAATAACGACAACAGTGTTTCAACATAAATTGGAATAAACATTCGTAGATAATTCAGAGAGTGAGGGGAAAAAAAAGGAAAAACCGGGTTTCGAACTCGCAGCGCAAAGTTCAGAAATCGCTATGGTAGCCGCAGAGCCACCGCTCCAGTTGAATGCTTACCCGCTAAGAGGTGTCTACACTATAGTAACAGCGCATTGAAAACTTTGACCGTCGTTTTCTCAGAAGCGGTAGAGTGTAAGCAGATAAGCCGAGACACGTGTTCGCTTATTTTGTCCCCGCTTTCACTGAGCGAAGTTTCAGCAAGATCGGGGTATTTCCTCGGGAACACAGGAAGAAACCATAGTAATAATGTAATTCAAGGCTCGCAAGAAAAGATTTAAGTAGTCCCTTTTCCCGCACACTGTTAATGAGTGGGACGGTAGAGAAATAACCCTAACCTTCTGCCAGGCACGTAAGTCCGGATTGCCAAGAAATCCTGTTGATGTAGTCATGTAGATGTAACGACGAAATTATGTTTTAATTACGACATGTGACTTTCATTTGATTTAAACATCGAAGTTGTTTGCTGTTTCAAAATGGTTCAAATGCCTCTGAGCACTATGGGACTCAACTGCTGTGGTCATAAGTCCCCTAGAACTTAGAACTACTTAAACCTAACTAACCTAAGGACATCACACACATCCATGCCCCAGGCAGGATTCGAACCAGCGACCGTAGCAGTCGCACGGTTCCGGACTGCGCGCCTAGAACCGCGAGACCACCGCGGCCGGCTCGTTTGTTGTCTATTTACTTTTTGTTCAATAGTTTCACGTGGACCAATAACAATAAATTCCCACCTACTTGTTATAGTACTGCAGTATCTGCCAGCGTCTTCAGAAGTGGATATCGCATACGAAGTTCCTAGGGTGTTTGTAATGGATATTGCAGACGACTTCGACAAAGTTTGAATGTAGCTTTGTAAAAGTTCCGTGAGCAAACGATCTGAGTTGCTGGCGAATACAGTTTATCCTCACTAGACAGTATATATTATCATTATACATGAGGTGAGTAGGGTTTCGCCGCGTTGCGGTGGCCGAGCGGTTCCAGGCGCTTCAGTGACGAACCGCACGGCTGCTTCAGTCGCAGGTTGGAATTCTACCTCGGGCATAGATGTCTGTGATGCCCTTAGGCTAGCTAGGTTTAAGTAGTTCTAGGTCTAGGGGCTGATGACCTAAGCAGTTAGGTCGCATAGTTCTTGAAGCCATTTTTTGACCTTTCGCGTAAATTTTCTTTACATAAACCGTCGTATCTTTTGATTGCGTTGACATAGAAGCTCACTTTTTTACACCAGCATGGGACCGGTTACAGCAAGAAGTGCGATACATTTCCGCTTATTATGTCCACCCGTTCTGGAGGTAAACGGGTTTTAAGGGTTGGGTAGACCGATAGACGGTCAAGAAAGTGAGACTAGTAGGGTTCCGTTTTTACCGGTTTAGGTGACGAAATCCTAACAACGAAAACACTGAAGATGAGGGCCGCATAAATAACACCCGCTACTCTTTATTCGAAATGTTCTAGTTGCTGTCGATACATAAGCATATTAGTCGTAGCTACGTTTTCGATCCAAATCACGTTTACAGGAATGCAAATAGAATGTATTTGCCTATACACGTGGTAATTCACATCCCAGTATTAATGCCACCGCGTTTTAGAAGTACGAACATTCTCATTGCTAGCTAGCTTAAGAAACACTTCTGCTAATGAACGTTTTCTGGCTGTGGCGAGTCTAGTGGAGAATTCGAAACAATGCAGAATACGTTTGGCAGCTATGTAGCCGTTTATTTCCTGGGGTGGTGCAGAATTATCCTACAAAATTTACTCTCTAATAACAGTAATTTGTTATTTCGATAAACATCCCGAATGATTGTCACATAAGCGGTGACATAAAGGAAGAAAATTCATGTTTTTGAGTCCAGAAAGCTCTATGCAACAGAAACTGCAGATTTTCATTTCGAAATTGCCTGCTTGTTCATGTCTGGGGTAATAATAGAGGGCTGTTTGCCTAGGTTGTCTGCTAGCATAGTGAAAGGAAGGTCTGGTTTGTTTTCGGTTCTAATCTCTATGGAGGCAGGTAGAATATCAGTAAAGCAATTTTAAGAAATTCTCGCGCACCCAATACGTTTTATCGCTACCTTTATTCTGTACTGGCGCCCTGTGCATGTCAATATGACACTCTTGTAGAATTTCATACATGTTACTGCCTACTTTTTCCGCTTCTGTCAATAATGGAATTGACTTAAGCGTGGCACTGAATGATTTTTAACTGAATTTCGTTATGAATCTTCACGCATTGCTAAATTTGCACACTTTCATGGTAGGTCAGCAACGGTAATCCAGTATGACTGGTCTGAACGTTGACACAGACCGTTTCGCGGCCGAATGCGGATAATATTTTGCTACTTCGTAACGATCTGGGGTTCTTTGTCTTACTGAAACAGTTAAGTCATCTCGATAAGTTGAAATTCATTTTTATTTGTCCAGTTCATACCAATTAGCGTTTGTTCTTTCAGTTCTGTCTTATATTTACGTGTTGTATTTAACACACTAATCAGCATTAATATAGTCTTACAAATTATGGAATACAGTCTAAAAAAGTTCAGATAGTTTGTCAATTTCACGCCTGCGCATAGTATGTTGGTAGCACTTCGTCGCCTTGCCTGTTATGCTGTGTAGCAGACTTTAAAGCCGTGCGGATCAGCATAACGAAAAGGCGAGGGGTCTCGCTCGTTTTGTCCACGACTGTACCTTGATCCTCAGGATGTGTATTGTCAATCTGTGCCTTCTTTTAGTCTAGCTGTACCACAAATTTCTTTCCTTCCCGACCAGATTTTGTACCTCTTCATTAGATACACGGTATACCCATATAATTTTCAACAATATTCTGTAAATGTACGTCTCAGTACCTCCTGTTTCTCTTTTCTATCAACTGTTATCGCCTACCCTTGATTTCCACATAATGTTACATGTCACAAGCAATTTCCCCACCCCCCAACAAAAAAAAACTTTTTTTTTGTTATTAAACACAGGCTCTGCTTGCAGGGTTCAAATGGTTTAAATGGCTCTGAGCACTATGGGACTCAACATCTTAGGTCATAAGTCCCCTAGAACTTAGAACTAATTAAACCTAACTAACCTAAAGACATCACACACACCCATGCCCGAGGCAGGATTCGAACCTGCGACCGTAGCAGACCCGCGGTTCCGGACTGCAGCGCCAGAACCGCTAGACCACCGCGGCCGGCTGCTTGCAGGGGGTACAGCATCTTGAGGTACACGCTGTTCTAATGACAACACGTCAAAAGTTTCAAGTTCTCGTCTCATGGGCGAAACTATTTATAAATCAAATAATACGCAACCTACGGTGGATTTATCTGTTCATTAAATATTTCCTTTTCCGACTGCCTTACCCTGCTATTGCTGCCATCATTAGTTATTTTCCTGTCCAAATAGAAAAATTCATCTACTTCTTTTACTGTCTCATTCGACGCACAAGTCGCCGAAGTGGCGTCAAATCGAAAGACTTGCACCAGACGAACGGTCTACCCGACGGGAGGCCCTCGCCACACGACATTTCATTTCATTTTACTGTCTCATTTGCTAACCTAATTCTCTCAGGCACCACCTAATGTAATTGCACTACCATCCATTATCCTCGCGCGCACAATTTCACTTACGGGTCTCTGATCCTACATTGCTTCACTTAAGTTGTAGAGCATATAGTGCTAGAGGACACACTGAACCCCCCGTCCCCCCAACTCTTGTTACCACTAACAATCAATTACAAGCACACAACATCCATACAAATTACAAAAATCGGTGTATGTATGGATGGATGATGTATGTGCGTTCCACGTCTCCTGCTAAAGCATTGGACTGAATTCAGTCAGACATGGTACACATATCACTTACGGTCTGGAAAGAATCAGTGTGTAGGTAAGAACAATCTAGCTATAAATGGGGTTCAAAAATGGTTCAAATGGCTCTGAGCACTATGCGACTTAACTTCTGAGGACATCAGTCGCCTAGAACTTAGAACTAATTAAACCTAACTAACCTAAGGACATCACACACAACCGTGCCCGAGGCAGGATTCGAACCTGCGACCCTATAAATGGGGTGGGGATGGGAACGGAAAAGCAGTGTGGGCCACAACGCGAGAATACCCATACTTCAGCTTCCCTAGAGTTAGAGAATGAGACCACTTAGAAATTTGCAACAAAACTTTTTCTCGCTGACGACACGCACAAAATGATAAAAGGAACGTAGTTTGACGTTTACTACATTTTGGTTGTTCATACATTTTTTGAAAATAGATAGACAACTTTTCGCGACTCTTCTATCAGGTGGTTCTGTCAAACCTTGGGTCATCGATCTCAAGGTCACCAAAATGCCTACCTGGACGTGGATGTACTTAAGTTTGTCAAAAAATGTCCAAATGTGTGTGAAATCTTATGGGACTTAACTGCTAAGGTCATCAGTCCCTAAGCTTACACACTACTTAACCTAAATTATCCTAAGGACAAACACACACACCCATGCCCGAGGGAGGACTCGAACCTCCGCCGGGCCCAGCTGCACAGTCTATGACTGCAGCGCCCGAGACCGCTCGGCTAATCCTGCGCGGCTCAAGTTTGTCACCGATCTAAAATAAGCTCGGAGTTCTACAAATAACTGTTTAAGAAAAATAGCGTGGAGGGAAATCGCAACTACGGCAATTGTAAAAATTCGCAACTTAGACCGCGTATGTAGCATTTCCTAAGAGTAAACAGAATGTAAGTTCTTCGTAATGATTCTAAATCGCAAATAGACTAGAACTGCCCAGCTCTAAACTTCCACACAGCGTGCACAGTAATAAGATCCAACAAAGGCGATCTACCAAACAGAAGTCGGAACACTATGACGTATACTCTTCCAGTTCACTATCATTACATCACGTAAGTACATTCGAAACTATTACTAATTAAATGCCAGCCGCTGTGGCCGAGCGGTTCTTGGCACTTCAGTCCGGAACCACGCTGCTGCTACGGTCGCAGCTTCGAATCCTGCGTCGGGCATGGATGTGTGTAATGTCCCTAGGTTTAGGTAGTTCTAAGTCTAGGGGACTGATGACCTCATATGTTAAGTCCCATAGTGCTTAGAGCCATTTGAACCATTTGAACTAATTAAATCTGGCTAGGTGCTGAGTGCTTTACAGTACAGCAGGTCATATAGGACTGTTAATTAACAAGATTTTTTTTTCAATCTGCAGCCCGCACAGTCGGGTACTCTTTGACTCCTGTCGCATTATCGCCATGCTGTCGATTTTTGGCTACCGGTGGCCGACTACTGCCAGTGTACCAGTCGTAGCGGTGGCAGGGCAGCTCAGTCGGTTAAAGTACTCTGTGACGTTTTCAACTCTGTTAATACGCAGAAAGTCCGGCAAACTGGCAGTTTGTAGTTTTCTCAGCAGGTTTTTTTATTCAAAATAACCTGGAAACTAGATCGCGAGGTGAGCTGTCAGAAGAAATCAGGACGGTAGCGGTGGGCGATTCGTCACAAACTTTACTGTGAAACTGGAGCAGAACAACGGAATTAAACGAGATAAAGGCACTCGTTTCGAAGCAGCACGTCTTTGTGGATCAGCGAAATCAAAATCTACTCCTTGGTAACGTGTTTCTACATCCCGTGCACTGTAACACTTGGCGCGCTGGGTAGCCGCGTGGTCTATGACGCCTTGCCACGGTTCGCGCGGCTCCACCCGTCGGAGGTTCGAGTCCTCCCTCAGGTATGCGTGTATGTGTTGTTCTTAGCATAAACTAGTTTAAGATACATTAATCAGTGTGTAAGTCTACGGACCGATGACCTCAGCACATTGGTCCCATAGGAACTTACCACAAATTTCCAATTTTTAACACACCTGGATCCTCCTCGGTATGCTTTCCACAAAGTGACCGAGAAATCACTGCTCATACCTCTGCCACTCTTCGACAGTGGTCATCCTGAGCTCGTACGATGTGTAGCGAGAGTTCCTGCGACGACGCACAAGTTTCTAGTAGTGACAAGTATGCTTAACTGGGCTCACGTCCGCAGGTACCACAAACCACTCCATTCCGTTGATTTCTGCAGCTGCATATTCACGAGGTGAACATCTACATCTACATGGCTACCCTGCAATACAAACTTGAGCGCCGGGCCGTGGTTCATCCAACCACCTACAGACTATAATGGCGGGAAGAAATACCAACACCAAGAAGGAATTGTGGGAGACAGACGAAAGTGGTAGACGTGTTTCTACATCTTAAAATGGAAGTCTGTTCAAGTTTCGCACTAATTGCATAAGAGTGGGGCTAGTGGCGCCACTCTGACGATGCAAATCAGGCTTGCTTTAAATACGTGCTGTAATGGCCGTGAGCGTTAGTTTCCTTTGAGACTGGACGTAGTGAGTTGATGTTGGTCCAGAACGCCTTTAAGACTACAAAGACACCATTATTAACAGCTCAATGAGACTGAACAAAGTCGGGTAACAGGGCTACGAGAATCTGGAAGGTCCTTCCGCGATATTGCAGAAATACTTGGCAGAAATGTAGCTGCTGTACGTGATTGCTGGCCACGGTGATTACCGCCGTTGGCGATTCCTGTGGTGTCAGGCGAGAGCTCACTGGAGGGCAGGCTGGATGTCTGTCTGTCTTTCCTGATGGAAGCCGGTTCTGCCTCGGTGCCAGTGATGACCGTGTGTTGGTTGGAAGGAGGTCAGCTAAGCGCCTGCAACCATCCTGTCTGCGATCTAGGCACACTGGACCTACACCTGCAGTTGTGGTCTCGCGTCTGATTTCGTATGACGGGAGGAGCGCTCTAGTGGGTATCCCACGCACCCTGACAGCAAATTTGTACGTCAAATTGGTGATTCGATCTGTTGTGCTCCCATTCATGAACAGCACTCCGGGGTGTGTTTTCCAACAGGATAACGCTTGTTCACATGCTGCTTTTTTAACCCAACATGGTCTACAGCGTGTCGACATGTTGCCTGGGTTTGCTCGATCACCAGGTCTGTCTCTAATCGAGGTCGTATGTGATATCATTGGACGACAACTCCAGTGTCATCCGCAACCATCATTGACCGTCCCTGTAGTGATCGACTAAGTGCAACAGGCGTGGAACTCCATCCACACAAACTGACATACGACACCTATACGAAAGAATGTATGCACGTTTGCTTGCTTGAATTCAACGTTCTGGCAGTTATATCGATTACTAATGTCCCAGCATTTCATATTTATAATGACTTTCCTCACGCTTACATTAACTTGTGATCTTGCAACGTCAATCACGTAAATATGTTACCTAGACAAATGTATTCCCGAAATGTAATTACTCTACATTAACTATATATGACGGTAGTATCTGTTCTCGAAAGAACAGTTACCGTCGATGACCATGCAGCTTTGCTCGAAATGAAATGATAATTAAATAGACACCCTAGCTGCAAGCAGGCGTTGATACACTTCATTGGGGACATGTTGAAAATGTGTGCCCCGACCGGGACTCGAACCCGGGATCTCCTGCTTACATGGCAGACGCTCTATCCATCTGTGGACATGTTGGGAATGTGGATCTCACGGGGAGCGTGCAAGGGATAAGTCCCTGCAGACGCAATATCCTCTGTGCCCGCGGTGGCTCAGATGGATAGAGCGTCTGCCATGTAAGCAGGAGATCCCGGGTTCGAGTCCCGGTCGGGGCACACATTTTCAACATGTCCCCAATGAAGTGTATCAACGCCTGCTTGCAGCTAGGGTGTCTATTTAATTATCATTTCATGCTCTACATTAATTGTTTCCTACTGTTGGGATTTCTTTTCCCGTCTGTGTCCTTTTCCACCGTTCCACCCATGAACAGCGCGGGAGAAAAACTAACTCTTAAACCTATTCTCTTGTTTTATTACATATACATCTACATCTACATGGTTATTCTGCAATTCACAGTTAAGTGCCTGGCAGAAGATTCATCGAACCATTTTTCATACTACTTCTCTACCATTCCGCTCTCGAATGGCGCGCGGGAAAAAGTAACACCTAAATCTTTCCGTTCGAGCTCTGATTTCTCTTATTTTATTATTATGATCATTTCTCGCTACATAGGTGGGTGTCAACAAAATATTTTCGCATTCGGAAGAGAATGTTGGTGACTGAAATTTCGTAAATAGATCTCGCCGCAAAGAAAACCGCCTTTGTTTCACAGACTGGTACCCCAACTCGCGTATCATATCAGTGACACTCTCATCCCTATTGCGCGATAACACGAAACGAGCTCCCCTTCTTTGCTCTTTTTCGATGTCCTCCATCAATCCTACGTGGTAAGGATCCCACACCAGGCAGCATTTTTCCAACAGAGGACGGACAAGTGTAACATAGGCTGTCTCTTTAGCGGGTTTGTCGCATCTACTAAGTGTTCTGCCAACAAAGTGCAGTCTTTGTTTCGCATTCACCACAATATTATGGATGTGGACTTTAAAAATTTAAGTTGCTCGGAATTGTAATTCCTAGGTATTTAGTCGAACTGACAACCAATAGATTTGTGCTATTTGTCGTATACCCAAAAGTTATCGGATTTCTGTTAAAACCCATGTGGATAACCTCGCACTTTTCTTTGTTTAGTGCCAATTTCCAGTTTTCGCACCACACAGAAATTCTCTCTAGGTAATTTTGTAATTGGAATTTATAGTCTGGTGATTTTACTAGACGGTAAGTTACAGCGTCATCTGCAAACAATGTAAGGGGACTGCTCAGATTATCACCTAGATCATTTACGTAAATCAGGAACAGCAGAGGGCCTATGACACTACCTTGCGGAACGCCAGATATCGCTTCTGTCCTACTCGATGATTTACCGACGATCACTACGAATTGTGATCTCCCTGAGAGGAAATCACGAATCCAGTCACACAACTGAGACGATACTCCATATGTACGCAATTTGATTAATAGTCGCTTGTGAGGAAGGGTATCAAAAGCCTTCTGGAAATCTAGGAATATGGATTCGATCTGAGATCCCTTGTCGACAGCACTCATTACTTCATGGGAATAAAGAGCTAGGTGTGTTGCGTAAAAACGACGATCATTTCTACACATTTAGGTGGTTTTTAGTAAAATACCTTCCCATTCGAAAGAAAAATTAGTGGTGGAAATTTCGTGAAAAGATACCGCTGCACGGAAACGACTTTATTTTAATGATTCCCACACCAACTCCGTGACAGTCTTTCCCGTCTTCCACGATAATAAGAAACGAGATGCACTTCTTTCAACTTTTTCGATATCCTCTGTCAGGATAATAATAATAGGTACGACAGCCATAGTCTAGGCAGTCTCTTTTTAGAAAACCGGTTGCATCTGTTAAATGTTCAGCCAAAAAAACTCAGTCTTTGGTTCGCCTTCCCCATAAGCTTATCTATGAGAGCGTTCCGGTTTAAGTTATTCGTAATTTTAATGCTTGGACAGTTGAATTGTGTATCGTGTGACCGAAAGTTGACGGATTCCTTTTACTACTTATGTGGATGACGTCATAGAACTTGACTAGACTAAACTCCGTCTGAACAGGCCTCGGAAGACTCAATGCTACCGACAGACTTCCATGTCATTCTCAGCCCAAAGGCGTCACCGGATGCAGACATGCAGGGGCTCATCCGGCTGTTGACAGGTTTCGTGACGTGCAGCCGCCATTTCTGAATAAAATAGTTCCTGCATTGGCGTCACAAGGGCTGAGTGCACCCACTCTCCAACAGTGCACGGCAGACACAGACGGTCACCCATCCTAGTGCGTTCCAAGCTCGACGTTGCTTAACATCAGTGATCTAACGAGGGAAACCGTTGTATCCACCGTGACAAGCCCGTTGAATTCTCGCTTTTCTTTATTTAAAGTCAATTATCACTTTTTACATCTCGAAGATATTTGTCTAAATCATTTTGCAATTGGTTTTGATTTTCTGATGACCTTACTGTATGGTAAATGACGGCATCTAATATCGCTGCTCAAATTGTCTCCTAAATCGTTTATACGGACCAGGAACAGCACAGGACCTATAACTCTTGCCTGGGGAATGCCACGTATCATTTCTGTTTTACTCGATTACTTTCCGCTAGTTATTACAAACCTTTCTAACAGGATATCACGAATTTATTCGTTTAACTCAGACGATAGTCCACAGGCACGAAATCTGAGAGGAAGTCGCTTGTGAGGAAATGCATGAAAAGCCTGCTGGGAATATGTAAATATGGTCTCATATGATATTCGCTGTCGATAGCGTTTAAGTACTGCTGCCTTCGGTGTCCTGATGTAGTGATATTCTAGTGCTTATTCATCACTTGCTTCTGGAATTTAAGATGGTCAGCGCGCTTTCCTCTAACAGGGATAGCTCATTGTTTCAACGTCAACAATGGCCAAGTGCTCACGTGCTGAGAGGTGTTGTCTGCGTTTAGTACGGAGCGGTCGCGCGGAGCTGCGCGATTTGTAAATAGCATGAAGAAGTTGTTCAAGAGTATAATTGAGAGCTGAAGGTATTATGTTGGACGGTACAGTAAAGTACCTTTGAGTAATTCGGTTAATTCGCTGGAAGGCCCTCGAAATCATCACTGAAAGTTGCGGGTGAAACGGTACTGTAGTTGGTGATTAGTAAATGGTTATCAGAACATTTTGCTGTTGAAACAGATACGAAACGTCTTCCGTGAACAGTGATTACCTGCTAAATTAATGTGGTAGCGCAACGTGGCAATAGGTAACTCCTGCATGTATGTGAAATGGGCTTAACTGTTGATGGAAGAGCAGATGAGGCTAAACATTCTTCGGAACATTATAACGCACCTTAAGGGCAATAAAACAAAGTAACTCGATTTGCGCTGTTATTATTTCGAAGTGACATTTCATTTCATTTTTTTTAAATTTATAAACATTTGCAAAGTATAAGAGACAAGTACTGGTATTAGTCACACCGTCAAGTTACGGTAGTTTGTAACAAAACGTGTTCGCTATGCATTTGAGTCAAATGGTTCAAATGGCTCTGAGCACTATGGGACTTAACATCTATGGTCATCAGTCCCCTATAACTTAGAACTACTTAAACCTAACTAACCTAAGGACATCACACAATACCCAGACATCACGAGGCAGAGAAAATCCCTGACCCCGCCGGGAATCGAACCCGGGAACCCGGGCGTGGGAAGCGAGAACGCTACCGCACGAGCACGAGCTGCGGACGCATTTGAGTCCGATAGCCGCAAAAATAACTAAAATAACCAGAAAGGCCCTTTACATTTGTCGTCGAGACAAGGACAGATATACAATACCACTCATTACAATACAGTCTGCTCGGATATTATGCCGGCATTTGTGGCCGAGAGGTTCTAGGCGCTTCAGTCCGGAACCGCGCTCCTGCTACGGTCGCAGGTTCGAATCCTGCCTCGGGCATCGATATGTGTGATGTCCTTAGGTTAGTTAGATTTAAGTAGTTCTAAGGGACTAATGAGCTCAGGTATTATGTCCCATAGTGCTCAGAGCCATTTGAACCATTTTCGGGTATTATGGTGAGTAAGGACCGACCCACCGTCGATGAATGGACAACAGGTCGAATATACTGTATTATCTTGACTCATAACAGCCCTCAGATTACCTCGATAGTGATGGAGTGTCCGATATCCGTACATTATTGTAATACAATGCACGACTGATGCGCCTTCCTGCTAAAGCCGTGAAACTGCATGCTTCAGAAGTGCATTGGTTCTGCCTACCTCCACACTCCTACGATACCAGTCGTCACAAAAATCTTATACTCTGTGAAGAGAACCGGGCGCTGGCGATGAAAGTTCTGTTCCAGTTATTAACTTGCACACCTTTTCAGCATACCACTGTGTTGGAAAGTTTCGGCTGTTGTTTGTAATATATGCCTAGCAGTCACATTGAGCATGTGTAAATGGTTGCGTGCTGTCTGGATCAACATACCTTTCCCTGTTGCCTCAGTTGTGTTGCATATGGTATGCCTTTGAGGCATATTTTGTAGAAAGCAGTCATTTAGCTATTGGTGTCGATCGTGGACGACCATTACTAGACGAGTCTTCAACGTTTTGTATCTCATGATAGCTGCTCAGTGGCTCAGTGACGTCTCTGTGGAGTACGCAAGTTCTCCAGGAAATATCCCACGCCGACAATCCTTCTTGCTGTAAAATGGCGGTGCCACTTTCAAATTACCTTTCGAGGAGGATGAGGAGATTTGTGTTTAACGTCTCGTCGACAACGACGTCATTACAGACGGAACACAAGCTCGGGTTAGGGAAGGATGGAGAAGGAAAGTGGCCGTGTCATTTCGAAGGAACCATTACGGCATTTGCCTGTAAGCGATTTAGGAAAATCACGGGAAACTTAAATCAGGATGGCCGGACGTAGGTTTGAACCGTCGTCCTCCCGAATGCTGACCTTTCGAGCAATGCTCACAGACCGAGCGGTGTACACGTTGAAAGGGTCCGGTCTCAGCCTCCTTCGAATAATTTTTATCTCGAACACTTAATTCATTTTCGATTAATCTAGCAAATCACTCTTCTGCTGTTTGTTTTATGTTATGCGTTGCTGGGAGAAGGACTGCGTAGGGAACCATCGTTTACTGATTTTATTTCTCCTGTATTTCACATCAGCAGCCTGTCGCTTTAAATTAAACTCTCTGAATATGTTGAGAGCTTGTGTGCTGAAGCTGCTTCTACTGCAGCTAGTGAATCAACAATGTCCTGTCGTTTAATATGGGCACAGTACACAATGCATTGTAAGTAGGCTGTTTAGGTTTTATTTGGTAACGCCACCTCTGTATGAAAATCACTGGCTGTGCTGTGTGCAGTCTGTGGCTGCTTTGCATTGTTGTAATACTCGCCATTGTAGTGTTAGGCAGCTGGCTGGGAACAGCGCGTAGCGTTGCGCAGTTGGAGGTGAGCCGCCAGCAGTGGTGGATGTGGGGAGAGAGATGGCGGAGTTTTGAAATTTGTCATGAACTGCTATATTTATAAATGATGATATAAAGGTAAATACATTGTTTGTTCTCTATTAATATCTTTCATTTGCTAACTATCCCTATCAGTAGTTAGTGCCTTCCATAGTTTGAATCTTTTATTTAGCTAGCAGTAGTGGCGCTTTCTGTATTGCAGTAGTGGGAGTAACCAAGATTTTTGTGAGGTAAGTGATTTGTGAAAAGTACAGGTTAATGTTAGTCAGGGCCATTTTCTTGTAGAGATTATTGAAAGTCAGATTGCGTTGCGCTAAAAATATTGTGTGTCAAGTTAAGCACAGTCTTGTAAAATTATTGAAAGGGGACGTTTCATATGTCGACCCTTAGCCTAGGATACCTCACTGGAATCTTCTGATTGTTTTTTCTTGTAGTTTGTGTAATTAGTGTAGCTTTTGTTTATTGCTAGCGCGTAATTGTAGAGAAAATCTCCTTTGTAGTTGTAGTCTTTCATTGTTGTACAGTAAAACAGTTGTGGCATGCATGTAGATTTGCGCCAAGTATTTCGCAGCTGCAATTAACTAGATATTATTTTCAGTGTTATGTTAATGTGTTCTCTTATTTTTGCTCTTCAAATTGTGTTTTTCTGTGTTGTCGTGTGAAATACTGTGACAATAATGGCGTGTGAAAAACGTAACACTAGGCTCCAAAGCAAACTGAGAAATAATAGTGACGACGAGCGTAGCTTGCCAGCACCACTGTGTAATGAATTAACAGACGTTCAAAGTAGTAATTTGGTAACTGTGCATAGGGAAATGGAGCGGGCTGCAAACAATGGCGTAGGCAGTGAAACAATTAGTGAGCAGGGAAGCATTATCGATCGATCGGTCGGCAATAGCTCGGCTCAGGAATCCGAAATGACACGACACGATCTCACAAGTACTGTAGATTCAGGTTTTGGATCCTCACCGTTTTCTCAAATAAGTCAAGAGACATTTTCTGCTTGTCAAAATGTGAATGTTTCCGGTGCAAATTCACTGCCGAAAAGCACTGAGGAACATGTTCCAGACACCAGTGCATTGTTATTACAATTAATACAACAAATGGGACAAACACAACAAAAGCTTCAAAAGTTAGACACAGTGGAACAATACCAGAGACAAACACAGCAACAGTTAGACACAATGGAACAAAATCTTCAAAAGTTAGACACAGTGGAACAAAACCAGAGACAAACACAGCAACAGTTAGACGCAATGGAACAAAATCTTCAAAAGTTAGACCCATTGGAGCAAACTCTTGAACAAACACGTGAGGATTTAACTACTGAGTTACATCACATTGAATCGAAATGTCAAAAAGTCTGTAATGACGTAAAAACACAAATTTGTGAGCATTTCCAACCTATTTTTTCGCGTCATGAAAATGCACTACAGAATCACGAAGCAGCCATAAAAGAACTGCAAACTACTGTTCATGAAAATCATGAGACCTTGCAAGCTAAATTTGACTCAGTTGCATCTACCGATTCGGTTACGCAACTTGCAAAAACTCAGGAAAACTTGAAGGACACAGTAGATTCGATTTCAACACAAAGAGACACTCTGAAACTTGGTTCAGAAAAACACACTGAGGAAATGTGTTCACTATCGGAGAAAGTAGCCGAACTTTCGGATCAGGTCACTAACTTATCTACAAAGGTAGATGATGATCTGAATGACACAAGACCTGTAGCCTTCACTGACACAGAAGAGTATGAACAAATTAGAAAATTCAAACAAAATCAAAATCAAATCAATACACTGTACAAAAGAGAAATCCGGGAAGTACAAGATCAGTTGACGCAGGTAATACAAGAATTACATATTTCAGAGGACACTCGCGCTCCAGTACAGGAAGAGGGACATAGAAATACGGAACAGCCACAAAATAATAACACAGCGCATTTCTGAAATTATGAAAGAAATTGGCAAGGTGCACCGAATTTTGAAGTGGAACCGCCGAAACGACGTACCAATGACCGATATGCGACTCGCCGACATGATGACTTTGACTATAAGCTGTTCATTACTACACGTAAATTCAAAACATTTAAGAATTCTGCCAACGACATTCATCCACAAGCGTGGCTCCATCAATTCTCTCATTGTTTTCCCCCCAACTGGTCATTGGAGCACAGGTTAGAATTTATGTGTGGCTACTTGGAGAATAAACCAGCTGTAAGAATGCGATCGGTCATTCACGAATGTCACAGTGAAGGAGAATTTTATCATGCCTTCCTCTCAGCATATTGGTCTCAAGCTACACAAGACCGAGTAAAACATAGCATCATAATGATGAAACGTTTTGAACAATCAGAATTTTCCAGTCTTGTCAAATATTTTGAAGACATGTTGCATAAGAATCAACATCTTTCAAACCCATACAGCCCCTCAGAACTCATCCGAATTTGCTTAATCAAATTACCTGAACATTTACGGCATATTATTTTAGCAGGACGTTGCAAAGACGACATTGAAGCTTTTCAGGGACTGTTACAAGAATTGGAAATTGACACTGACAATCGCGGAATGCGGAAACAGGAACACAACAATTACAGGTCACATCCGTCACAATTTCGCGATAATAACTGGACGCGACAAGGCTATTCTCACAACACAAATCGTGACCAAAACAGACACCACCCATATGACAACACTGGCAGAGTAATAATAGTTACAGAGAAAGATCGCATTTCCGTAGTAATGAATATGACAGAGATTACCTTAGAAACAGACAATATGGTAACCAGAACTATTATTATCAGGGGAGACAGAATAACTTTAGACGCAACGGTCCAGCGCGCATTTACGATTCAGGGAGAAATTCTCCACCACGTGACCGACAAGAAAGAAACTATGGACTCTACCGACATGACGACAGACGATATGATCGAAACGACAGACCTGAATTGCATCAGAACTGGCGGGATTCAAACAGAGCAGGGCCTTCTCGTCAGAGTGAATTTGTAGAAGTTAGGTCTCCTAATCCCAATAACGGCGCGCGCCAACAAAGAGACAGACAATGACTCGCACAGCAGGCAGCCGCGTGCGCCCGCTGGCTCCGAGAAAAATAACATAAGACGCTAGCCTTGAGAAAAATTTTAGCATTCTTTACCGATGTATACAACATGATAATTGCTTTGAAGTTGAAACTCTGCGTACTAGGAACAGCAAAGGTTTACACCACATTTCACACGTAAAACCGTTTATTGAGAGATAATGTGCTTTTTTAACTTGAGATTTTAATGCAACATTTTGGTTTACTTGAAAATACATTCTGAATTTAAAGTGCTTTCTGAGAGATACCAGATGACACAATGGTTAGTTTATGTGACAACTACACGGTTTTATCACGACGCTACTAATGAGTGACAATTTACAATGTTGCTTTTGCAGTGTTTCTGTTTTATATCTGCACAGTTTTTCTGCATTATTCTGGAAAGTAAAACATGTTTTAGTAGCAACTTTTGTGGTATAGCTACAATGAGACAGCCTTTTTCGTGGCACAACAATATGTTACTGTACAGTACTTTCTCCATGACGCCAATAAGCATAATAACTACGATATCTATACACAAAGCATTTCACTTTTGTTTATCATGAGGTAAGTACATTGACTTCTGCAGAACTTAGCTTTCGGAGGACGATAACTACGAGACTTCCACAGAGATTATCTTACAACATGACGCACAGTTTAGCGCTACAGTACACGTATTTGAGTGATTAATTTTGTACTTAAAACATTTATTTTTAATGATATTTGAAGTACAATGATGCAAAGGTTTTCCGTGATACATTTCATTCCATTGCTGTAATCTGTAACACCTGAGGGTATAATTACATTAATCCTCAGGGGGGTACACGCCTACTTTGTGTACCATGTGTTTGGCAAGCACAAGGAGCCCTAGCTATTATGGTATTTGCTTATACAACTTTACACATCGGTACCATATTTCTCTAACACATAAATTACACAGCTATCTGATTATTTAACAAAGAAACAAACATTTTTTTACTACATTAGTGACAGATGTTTACGTAATTACACAGTTGAATAACTTCACACTTATGAAATTGCATTTTGTCAGTACTTTGTGAACTGTTCATATTTTTTCGGAGCCATTGTGGTACTATGAGAGCTTTGAATGATGTATTTGGTATGGGATCATGATTTTAAAGTACGTTTGAGGCAGATGACACTTTTGACATGAGCAGAGAATTTTTTTAGGTTTTGAAATTATTGGAGGAAGCTACGACGATTTTGAGATTTGACTGAGGTGTTATGATGTTATTTTTACGACGACGATGTGTATTATGCTGCTGAGGTATGTTTATGGTCAAGAAGCTGATGCTATATGAGGAATTTGATTATGCTACATATTTCATATAATGAAATATTAAAGAAGCGTCGACGAATATATATATATATATATGTGTAATAAGGTAAGGAGTAATGAATAGAAGGTAGGGACTCTGACTGGTGAAAAAGGATGTTGTAAACCGAGAATCGTACTTTAAGAGTTATGAAATGTGTGTAAATGCGTGAATGTATCACAATGCTGGCGAAAATTTTTTGGACACTGTTATATTCATACGATTTTGTTTCTACAGATTTGTAACGCAAATTCTTGACCTATGAAATTTTTATATGAGACTGTCGCTGTAGCGAAAACTGCTGTCATAAATATTTCGTTAAGAAAGGTAAGTGACCGTGAAGTAATTCGTTGTGAGCGGCCAGGTGTGTCAGACGCCTGGAGAAAAAGCCATTATTGCGAGCCCTTTTCAGCGGCACAGGTAGAAAAAAAAAAGGGAGGCCATTATCCTCGCTATTGACGTTCCTTTGTAGAGAGCATCGCAAAAACGACACGGTCGAACTTGAAAACATATGTTGACTCTGTGGAGCTCTTAATTTATGATATTTACAGAAATGCCTAATGAAATGACGAGAAATATTTTTACATCTGCACACCTGATTATGACAAGCGTCTTTCTATGAGAGTTGAGAGATTTTCTGTACTACCTTATGAAATGCCCTATGGCTAATGAATGATGTTTCATGCCTTCCTTTGTACATATTTACTCATTTTGTTTAATATCTAGTTTCTAGCTGCACTGCAGCATTGGTTAAAATAAAATGTTATAGATGTACTAATATAAATATTTTCTGTCTACAGATCGAGTAAATAATATTTTTTTCAAAAAAAAAATGAGGGAGCACAAAAAGACATTTACCTTCACAGGAACTGCAATCATAGTTTTCTTTTCAAGTACTTGTTAATTTCTTTTGTAGAATAAATTGTGAAGCATCACTCTAGTGTTAAGATGTGACATAGGTATTAGACATGGCCATTTTTAGTGTAATACTTTTTCTGCTTGAACTTTGTCATGTTTAGGTATAAGTTATGCTGTTTGCCAGGCATAGTGCTACTGAATTTTAATTTGTGTTACTCTGCTAAGCCAGATTTATTTTTCTTGTTTGCTGCACATTGCCTTATATTAGTCGTAATATTGCAATTGCTTCGCTAATTTCTAAAATGCTGCTTCCTTTGCCAATCTGCACTTTTTTGTCATTGCAGTTTGCGTTAATTGTTTTATGTGCTGCTGCATTGCCTCGTCCCTTAGTTTAATATCTGAGCTCAGTAGATTTAAGTTAGCTTAAGAGGCGGTAGACTATATAAGAACCTAACTATGGAGAATAGGGAAAGAATGCTTTGAAAGTTATATAAAAACTATTTGGGCCTAAATGAGTATTGTACAATGAGCCATATTTATTTTGAAAGAAATATGGTTAGAATACAGAAAAGAGTTACAGATAGGACTTTTTGGGAATAATGATGAACGAAGGGAGATCTCCAAGAACAAAAAAGGTTTTGTTCGCAAAATACTGCAGTACCAAAAGTTACACTGAAAACGAACCCTGTCCTTTCCATTGTGTTATCCCCCTATGTGTTTGTGTACCCTTGTGTATTTGTTTTCTTCCTGTCTCTGTGTAGTTTCAAAGAATTTTTTTTTCTAATACTAAGTTACATTCACTATGATGAGGAATACTGTTATCCTCAAATACAATTGGCATTAATAATATGTTATTTACTTTGTAAAGATGTTTAGACATTATTTATTCTGTTTTGTGTTAATGCTCATGTGTGAAGTTGATGTTTCAAAAGTTATTCTGATCTTTATGTATGTACTTATGTCATTATTTTTGTAACATTGATGTATATGTTTATTTCTATTCTGTTGTAAAACCTGTACTACAAATGTTATCTGCATTGTTATGTTCTTTAATGATGTATTTTGTACCTTTGTAATTGTATTCTCATGTTATAAAATTGTACTTGACACCAGTTCATCAAATTAAGTAACTTGTAAGTTACATTTCACTGCACACGTTTCTGTTGGTCATAGTATATAAACAATATGTGAGAAGTAGGGACTGTTAGTGTTTGCGCGTGTGTTAATAATTCAGCAAGGGACTGGATAACAACATTGCTGGTTCTAAGGACATTTCAAACAAATTCTTTTGTGAGTGGACAAGTGTTGGTTTATGGACTTGCTATATTCTCCGCAAGACTCTTCGATGGTGATTGTGCACCTGCACAGTCACAGCAGATGGCTGCTGGCCATCTCTACAAGGACTGCAGTGGGTCTGCATCTTTGATGGCCCACCAGTACCGTAATCTCTACAAGGACTACAGTGGGTCTGCACCTCTGGTGGCCATCTCTACAAGGACTACAGTGGGTCTGCGTCTTTGCTGACTCACCAGTACCATTATCTCTACAAGGACTACAGTGGGTCTGCATCTTTGATGACCCACCAGTACCACAATCTCTACCAGGAATACACTGGGTCTGCTCCTCTGGTGGCCCACCAATACCGTAATCTCTACCAGGACTACAGTGGGTCTGCTCTGTGATGACCTACCTACCAATATTCTTCAAAACGTCGAATGACTCTGCTATGGGTTTGCTCTGTTGTGGCCCATTACCTGTCAGCATGTCAAGAGTCAGCACTGTCTTTCCGTTGGAAGGAAAACACTACTTCTTCAAGACTGCATGGAAATCCACTACTTCTGTGTGCATTTTCTTTTACTGCTCAGACTTTGAGAAAAACACTGATATTTTACTGTGATGAACGATTAGGACTGTCTTTATGGACTGTGAGAAAGTTTAACTTTTGACCAACATTGTATCAATAAGTGTGTGCATTTGATTTCTTTGTTATTGTAATTATGAAAAAAATTTTCAAATCTGTATTGGCCACTGCCCAAACCAATTTGTTAAATTTTTTTGTGGGGAGCATGGGGGCTATGTAAGTAGGCTGTTTAGGTTTTTTTTTGGTAACGCCACCTCTGTATGAAAATCACTGGCTGTGCTGTGTGCAGTCTGTGGCTGCTTTGCATTGTTGTAATACTCGCCATTGTAGTGTTAGGCAGCTGGCTGGGAACAGCGCGTAGCGTTGCGCAGTTGGAGGTGAGCCGCCAGCAGTGGTGGATGTGGGGAGAGAGATGGCGGAGTTTTGAAATTTGTCATGAACTGCTATATTTATAAATGATGATATAAAGGTAAATACATTGTTTGTTCTCTATTAATATCTTCCATTTGCTAACTATCCCTATCAGTAGTTAGTGCCTTCCATAGTTTGAATCTTTTATTTAGCTAGCGGTAGTGGCGCTTTCTGTATTGCAGTAGTGGGAGTAACCAAGATTTTTGTGAGGTAAGTGATTTGTGAAAAGTACAGGTTAATGTTAGTCAGGGCCATTCTCTTGTAGAGATTATTGAAAGGCAGATTGCGTTGCGCTAAAAATATTGTGTGTCAGGTTAAGCACAGTCTTGTAAAATTATTGAAAGGGCACGTTTCAGCATAACACCGATACTGTTGCTTACTGAAACGTGCTTACCACATGAAAATGGCCGACAACGACAAGGTGTGTGCGCAAATTAATTCCCATCGTGCCCCACGGTTAACAGTTCAGTCTGAATGTCCTATCGCAACCGTTCAGAAGTTATGACGATTTTATTTCATATAGTTCAATAACAGTCACCCTGTATATGTGTATTATACATCGTCGGAAAGGGGAAATTCGGTAGATTAAGATCAATGAAAAAAATGGAAAATTTCAAGATTTCAGCTGATAGGGAGGCCCATGAACCATTAACGTAAGTTTACATCTCACCATGAGTCGATTATGATAGCATTTTTAATTTTTAAGGGGCTCCGGAACGCCCTATACTTGCAATGTTAAAATAACGCTTATAAATTACATCTTTCCTCACAAAGTATTTGAGGTAGGAAGTTGAACTTTTTACAGATTATTTATTGGAATATGGGCTACAACTTAACACAGGGATTTTACAAAATTTTAGTTCAGTTATTAAAGATGATTTTTTTCAATTGTAATGAAAATTCACAACATTTTTTGCAATTTTTTATTTATATATTCAAAAATATACAGTTTTTTGGAAAAAGGCTGTGTTAAATTATGCAGAAGGTACTGTGTAACATTTACTGAAAGTTTTAAACAAATATGTTTGGAAGATCCTTAGAAAACATGTAATTAGTATGAGAAAATAAAAGTTTTGGGAATCGAGCGACAAAGATTGGATTAACTTTTTAGTGCATTCCAGGTCCATAGGATGGATTATCTTCATCCTCTGCAAACTCCTCCTCCAGCTTCCTCTTGTTCCTCCTCCTGTTTACTCTTGCTTGTATTTCTAGACTCTTTACAGCCCTGTCTGCAGCCCGAAGGCGTTCCTTGTCTAAAGCAAGCATCGCTCGTACCATGTTAGAACCTATCTTCATTCCCATATTTCTAAATACCTTGCACCTTACAATGTTGCCATCATTGAAAGTCGCAACAGCATCATACACACCAAAGTGAAGTGTTTCTATTCCAACAAATACAGTCTTGGGGATTCTCGACCATATAACACTATTTACACTTTCATTGGGGTTTTGAGTTTTTCCGTGAATACACTTTTTCAACAGTTCAGGTGCTGCTAAGTCTCTGAAAATAGGTTTTATCACCTCCATTATTGCATGAGGCAGACTATGCTTATGAGTGTACACTTCACCAGTTAGCAATCCTTTGTTATATTTACACCAACTGTCTTCTTCTTTGGGACACAAGCTATGTTGTGGATTTTCATCGTCTTTATTGTTTACAGTAATAACACATACCTTTGGCTTTCCAACATTTCTCCTTTTCCTAAAAGCCTTCAGAGGATTTCTAATAACTTTACTTTTACTCATTATTATACTTCAACAAAACAGAGACTCAAGAAACAGAATTAATTACGAATATTTTCGAGATAACGACAGAGTAAATAAACATGAAACAATCGACAATCACACCAGCGATATATATTGAACCATCACAGGTTAGCCACAACACATACTTTATCTCACATCACCAAAATGTACCTGATGAACACGGACGTTAATAATAACACCATTTGACAGCAGTTTAACAGCGCCACAGTGGATCACGCCCATGTAGAACACATTTCAAAAAAATTTTAAAATAGTTGTAGTCTTCGGAATTGAATAAATTATATATCTATTAAAGGTAATAGTCTGCAGATTCAGAAAACGCAAAAAAGTAAAAATTGAACTTTTCATGATTTTGAGCCTTTCCGGAGCCCCTTAACCCCGATCAGTAATTACATGGAATACTGAAAATCTAATTTCTCTTGCACACGGAAGCAATTAGATAGGCAGCCCTCGGTTGGAATCATGCAGCTGTTGAGCCGTGGCGGGACTGGTGCCAGGGCTATCTTTGGTTAGGTACTATCGATTCCCTCTGGCAGAAGTTTGTCTTTGGAGCCTGGGCCGGCTCATGATATAGCGGGCAGTACGGAGTGGAAAGGTGGAGCGACGTTGGGCACGGCACGCGGAAGTGCGCGTATTAGCGAGACGTGGGAGAGGCGACGGCGAGCACGGTGTGCCCGAGTACGGCCGGCAGTTAGCGCCTGATCGTACTGGGGTCAGTAACAGCGGGCCGGCGCTGTGGCTTCTCGGCAGCCTCGTGAAGCTAAGCATGTGCTCGCTTCCGTGAAGGAACCCGCCGTTACCATCGAACTAAGCAACGTCTGGCGTATTCGCCACATCGATCCAGCAGCTGGCATCAAGTTAAGTAACTCGAGTCCTACCAACGATTAGTGAAATATAATGATGATTGCTCTTGAGGCAGCAAACCGTTGCAAGGACTGTGGCGTGATATTTCTTGCCTCTTATTAACTGTGTGTTTCGCTCCTTGATACTATTGTTCTTACTTCAGCTGGCAAGTGTCTAACACACTGACACGTGTGCTCAGCCTTACATAAGATCTATATTCCGTGTCTAAAGATTGCCGTGTGGTACCTTACAGGCCCACATAAGGTGCTCCATGTGATACTTGGGTTTCAATGAGCCAGTTCCCTTTGCATCATTCGTGTACGTGGTTCTGCTTAAAGGAATAAAATCAGTTATATTATTGTCAATTTTATCGAAGTTGTTTTCTGTGTAAGTTTGAGTATTAAGGTGAAGGGAGGGTTGTTTGCTTCCCTGTTCAAATGGTTCAAATGGCTCTGAGCACTATGGGACGTAACATCTATGGTCATCAGTCCCCTAGAACTTAGAACTACTTAAACCTAACTAACCTAAGGACAGCACACAACACCCAGCCATCACGAGGCAGAGAAAATCTCTGACCCCGCCGGGAATCGAACCCGGGAACCCGGGCGTGGGAAGCGAGAACGCTACCGCACGACCACGAGATGCGGGCTTGCTTCCCTGTTGTCGCTACTGATGTATGTTTCAGAGATCGGAAGCAGTGGGCCACCGAAGTGCAGAGCCTCCCCTTTTAAATTACTAGCGGGCGTACGGACGGTGGACATCGCCTGAGCCCGCGTGTGCTGTTTGGTTCCAATTTCGGTGTTCTGAACGGGGTGGAAGTACAAACGGAGTCCACATCTTAATTCGAAGATAAGTACTCAGTCGCCTCCACCGTTCGTGGCCAACTCGCGCCCTCACAATCTCTGGCCTCAGTTGTTGTACTAGCTGCAGTTTTCTAACGGCAAGGTTGCCCGGGTTAAATGTTTTAAATATTCGTCTTAACAATTTTCAGGAATTTCTAGAAGAATGTGCCTTAATTGAAACCGTTTTCTAAAATTGCGGTGCTATTCTGCCTTGGTGGTGTATGTCAATTTTGATGGGGAAATAACTTGGTTATTATTGATCAAACTCTCTATAACCTTGTAAAGTTGTTTGGTAATATCTCGCTCGGGAGGGGTGTTTTTTAATCTATGTGGAAATAATGATTGATTTCCTGGTTATCTGATGTAAAGTTTATTTTAAATGATTTACTTGGCCCGAGTGTCGGTTTTTTTAAATGTTTGCAAATAGATTAATTCGCTAGTGGTTTCATATAAAAAGGAGTTTGTAAAATTGGCCTGAGTGGCGGGTTTTTAAATGTTTTTAAAGAGATTAATTCATTTGTGATTTTGTATAACAAGCAGTTTGTAAAGTTTGCCTGAATGGATTTTTCTTAAAGAAAGTACACTACTGGCCATTAAAATTGCTACACCACGAAGATGACGTGCTACAGACTCGAAATTTAACCAACAGGAAGAAGATGGTTCAAAATGGTTCAAATGGCTCTGAGCACTATGGGACTTAACAGCCATGGTCATCAGTCCCCTAGAACTTAGAACTACTTAAACCTAACTAGACTAAGGACATCACACAACACCCAGCCATCACGAGGCAGAGAAAATCCCCGACCCCGCCGGGAAGAAGATGCCGTGACATGCAAATGATTAGCTTTTCAGAGCATTCACACAAGGTTAGCGCCGGTGGCGACACCTACAGCATGCTGACATGAGGAAAGTTTCCAACTGATTTCTCATACACAAGCACCAGTTGACCGGCGTTGCCTGGTGAAACGTTGTTGTGATGCCTCGTGTAAGGAGGAGAAATGTGTACCATCCCGTTTATCACTTTACATCTACATCTACATCTACATTTATACTCCGCAAGCCACCCAACCTTTGATAAAGGTCGGATTGTAGCCTAACGCGATTGCGGTTTACTGTACCGCGATATTGCTGCTTACGTTGGTCGAGATGCAATGACTGTCAGCAGAATATGGAATCAGTGGGTTCAGGAGAATAATACGGAACGCCGTACTGTATCCCAATGGCCTTTTATCACTAGCAGTCGAGATGACAGGCATGTCATCCGCATGGCTGTAACGGATCGTGCAGCCACATCTCGATCACTGTGCCAACAGATGGGGACGTTTGCAATACAACAACCATCTGCACGAACAGTTCGACGACGTTTGCAGCAGCACAGACTAATAACTCTGAGACCGTGGCTGCGGTTAGCCTTGACGCTGCATCACAGACAGGAGCGCCTGCGATGGTGTACTCAACGACGAACCTGGGTGCACGAATGACAAAACGTCATTTTCTCGGATGAATCCAGGTTCTGTTTACAGCATCGTGATGGTCGCATCGGTGCTTGGCGACATTGCGGTGAACGCACATTGGAAGCGTGTATTCGTCATCGCTATACTGGCGTATCACCCGGCGTGATGGTATGGGGTGCCATTGGTTACACGTCTCGGTCACCTCTTGTTCGCCTTGACGGCACTTTGAACAGTGGACTTTACATTTCAGATGTGTTACGGCCCGTGGCTCTACTCTTCATACGATCCCTGCGAAACCCTACATTTCAGACAGCTTCCCTGGCCAGCACATTCTCCAGATATCTCACCAACTGAAAACGTCTGGTCAATGGTGGCTGAGCAACTGGCTCGTCACAATACGCCAGTCACTACTCTTCATGAACTGTGGTATCGTGTTGAAGCTGCATGAGCAGCTGTACCTGTACACGCCATCCAAGCTCTGTTTGACTCAATGCCCCGGCGTATCAAGGCCGTTATTACGGCCAGAGGTGGTTGTTCTGGGTACTGATTTCTCAGGATCTATGCACCCAAATTGCGTGAAAATGTAATCACATGTCAGTTGTAGTATAATATATTTGTCCAATGAACACCCATTTATCATCTGCATTTCTTCTTGGTGTAGCAATTTTAATGGCCAGTAGTGTATTATCTGATTTATGATTGTAATTCTCTTAATGAATTATCTATGATATAAATAAATACGTTGAAATGAAATGGTCAATGTATGGGTCAAGTCGTTCCACTTCCTTTATATTAAAGGTTAAGGAAATTGCAGTTCAAAATAGAAATAACGTACTAGCTGTTTTGCCCTTTAGTAATGTAAGTGAAGAGGTAATTCTCCCCTCTCCATCAGCCAATCACGCGTGCCGATGCACTGTTTCAGTTCCCGCTGTTGTGCTTACTCTTCACGGAGAGCTCCTCGTTCTGAGCGGTCCTGCAGGCGCCCGTAAAACGCCGGCGCTGGCCCAGGTGCGCGATCCTGCCGCCTTCAACTTTCCGCCTCGCACGCAAAAGCCCCAGACGGCGGGCGTCGCGTAAACAAACGTCCAGGAGCGGCCGGAAGTGACTGCGCCACAGTCCAGGCAGTGGCGTTCCCCACCCACCTGACGCTCGCCACTTTGTTTAATGGACGGAGAGTGGTTCACGCCGGTCGGCCGGCATGGCGGGGCGCAGGGTAGCCATGCATATTCAGCAGCGGCTGGCCGCGCCGCCACCCAATTAATGCGTCTCCAGGGACTCAGCTCAACCGCCTGGAGTCTCTAGGCGGTCACTCCAGTCTGCATACTTGACGGTGGCCGCTAGACGTAACACGAGAGCGAGCTGCAATCAGCCACCGCTCACTACATTAAGGACCTCAGATTCTGAAAGGCTCTCCACATCGTCTGTTAACAAGTCCTTTCATAGTGAGCTGCTATACTCCGAAGCGCCAAAGAAACTTGTATAGACATGCGTGTTCAAATACAATGTAAACAGGCAGAATACGGCGCTGCTGTCGGCATCGCCTATGTAAGACAACAAGTGTCTGGCGCAGTTGTTAGATCAGCTACCGCTGCTACAATGTCAGGTTATAAATATTTAACTGAGTGAGTGTTATAGTCGGCTTGCGAACGATGGGACACAGCATCTCCGAGTTAGCGATGAAGTGGAGAGTTTCCCGTACGACCATTTCACGAGTGTACCGTGAACATCAGGAATCCGGTAAAACATCAGATCTCCGACATCGCTGCGGCCTGAAAAAGATCCTAGAAGAACGGGACCAACGACGGCTGAAGTGAATGCTGGGTCATCAATAAGTGTCCGCGTGCGAACAATTCAACATCGTCCATATGGGTTTTCGGAGCCGAAGACCCACTCGCGTACCCTTGATGACTGCACGACACAAAGCTTTACGCCTCGCCTCGGCCCGTCAAAACCGACAAAAAAGATTGTGTGTTGGAGCAAGATATGTATTGTGGGATTGTGTATTGGTGTTTTGCTGCATATCATATCACGTAATTTCACTATTTTTGATTTGTAATTTTCGCACATGCTTTATTTATGTAATTTATTTCTTTCAGTACAAGGATATCTAACCATTGCATATACATACATCTTTTACTCTCAATACTGCTTTGTGTAATATATATGTTACAGTATATTATATCAAAAAGAGAAAGTTTAAAACTTGTAAATATCGCCTCAGGAGAGACACTGGATATCATTGTGAAAATTCCAGGATATTTGAACGGCGCAACTGACCAACTTCTTCACGTGCTGTGAACACACTGTTCGTTGCACCTGAAGATGTCGGTTAGTTACGCCGACGAAACATTTTGGAGTTTTCACAACGACATCCGACGTCCCGCCTGAGAAGCAATTTACGCTGGGAAAGCCTCAAGGAGCACGAGGTAAAAATTGCTTTTTCACTTTGACTTCTTCCTCTTCGTTGTAATAAAACAAAGTGAGAGTAACAAATTTAAAGAATAGAAATTACTCGGGTACTAAATTATTGATAATAGAATTAAACTGCCTGGAGGGTAGCTCTGGTTTCAATTATATTCACATTAACTTCAAAGAATTTTCCATATTACAATTTTTGAGGGTATACTAATACTATAAAAACCATACTTGAGTCAACTGTCATATCCTCAAACCAGCTTGCCAGCTTAAATAAATAAAATAAGTGCTTTTACTAAGGAATTAAAAGCGACTCAGTATTATATATGAAGTGTCTCTCCTGGAAGAAATAGTCATTCTAGTTCCAAAACTTCAAATGGTTCAAATGGCTCTGAGCACGATGGGACTTAACATCTGTGGTCATCAGTCCCCTAGAACTTAGAACTACTTAAACCTAACTAACCTAAGGACATCACACACATCCATGCACGAGGCAGGATTCGAACCTGCGACCGTAGCGGTCACGCGGTTCCAGACTGTAGCCCCTAGAACCGCACGGCCACACCGGCCGGCAGTTCCAAAACTGCTGTTAGATATTGTGAGTCTGCAACATTCCAAAGTTATAGAGCATTTATTATTCTTATTTATATTTTAGTAACACGACATGGCATGGACTCGACTAATGTCTCAAATAGTGCTGGAAGGAACTCGCACCATGAATCCTGCAGAGCTATCCATAACTCTGTTAGAGTATGAGGGGGTGGAGATCTCTTCTGAACAGCTCGTAAGGTATCCCAGATATGCCCCATAATGTTCTTGTCTAGTGAGTTTGGTGGCCAGCGGAAGTGTTCGAACTCAGGAGAGTATTCCTAGATACACTCTGTAGCAATTCTGAGATGTCGCATTGACCTGATGGAATGCACAATGGATATGAATCGATGCAAGTGATCAGACAGGATGCTTACGTGCGTGTCACCCGTCAGAGTCGCACCTAGGCGTATCAGGGGTCCCATATCACTCCTTCAACTGCACACGCTCCAAACCAATACAGAAGCTCCACCGGCTTGAACTGTTCTCTGCTGACATGCAGAGACCAATGATTCATGAGGTTTTCTCCTTACCCGTACACGTATATCCTCTAGATACAATTTGAAACAAGACCCGTCCGACCAGGCAACACGTCTGCAGTCATCAACAGTCCAACGTCTGTGTTGACGGGGCCAGGCGAGGCGTAAAGCTTTGTGTCGTGCAGTCATCAAGGGTACACGAGTGGGTCTTCGGCTCCGAAAGACCATGTCGATGATGTTTCGTTGACTGGTTCGCACCCTGGCACTTGTTGGCCTAGCACTGAAATCTGCAGCAATTTGCGGAAAGGTTGCGCTTCTGTCATGTCGAACGATTCTCCTCAGTTGTCGTTGGTCCCGTTCTTGCAGGATCCTTTTTCTGGCTGCAGAAATATCGGCGATTTGATGTTCTATCAGGTTCCTGATATTCACGGTCCCCTCATGAAATGGTCGTACGGGAAAATCCCACGTAGTTAAGATTTTAGAAAATATGGCTCATACGGGATCACATAACAGTTGTTGTTCTCTCTTTCAGTTTGCGAGTGGAACAGGAAGAGAAATGACTAGTAGTGGTACAGAGTACCTTCTGCCACGCACCGTACATATGGATGCAAAGTGGTTATGTTCCAAGTGTTTGCGATTATCTGTCACAATCGACTTTACTTCGATAATTGATTACGGTATAATATCACACTGGCTGGATGAATATCTGAAGAGCGAATGCAGTACGTCATACTGAACAACAAAAACAACATCTGATATACCTGTATAGTAAGTGAAAGAGAATAGCTGATGTTCTCAGTATACTTGCTGATCTTTTTCTTCATTCTGATTTGTCCAGTGACTCACACAATTTTGACGATTTTACATGACGTTCAATATACGCCACTATTGTTCCACATTGACGCCTCATTCTTAGTGCATTGTATGACACGCTGCTTTCCGGACTATTCCATCTCATACTTGATTTGAAGCCTGGATCTAAGCATTCTGCAGTGGTAACAAACGGATGTCCTTGAGATAATTTCTTACCTCAGTAAGAAATAGTGATTTTGTATTTATTTTGATTGTACGGGTTATAATTATTAATCATTCTAGGCAGTTTTACCACCTTTAAAAGCACCTTACATATGATATGTTTATGACAAAGAATGAAAGAAGATTACTGTTAATGAAATAAAAGTCCGCGCAGTGGACACCAAATGAAAAAGCTAATCCTTATGTTTCTGATCTAGACTGCCATAAAAATGCGAAGCAACTGTTAATCAGAACTCAGGAAGAAGTTGTAGTCTAATTCACAATCGATTTATTGATCTTAAACAAGACAAGACAACAAAATTATTAAAGAAACATCATACAAAAATATTTATTTAACAAAAGCCTTACTAAAATGGGATCTATGGTGGACAAAGTCATCTGTGGGGGATCGACACACGACACTAACCAGAACACTACTCGCCCTATCTCACTTCATACGCGTGAATCCAGATTATGGCATCAAACTACGCCACCACCAAGCATCTTTATTCTACCGTACAAAAAAAAAAAGGAAAAATATGGTTCGAAAGAACAGGGTGCTGAGAAATACACTCCTGGAAATGGAAAAAAGAACACATTGACACCGGTGTGTCAGACCCACCATACTTGCTCCGGACACTGCGAGAGGGCTGTACAAGCAATGATCACACGCACGGCACAGCGGACACACCAGGAACCGCGGTGTTGGCCGTCGAATGGCGCTAGCTGCGCAGCATTTGTGCACCGCCGCCGTCAGTGTCAGCCAGTTTGCCGTGGCATACGGAGCTCCATCGCAGTCTTTAACACTGGTAGCATGCCGCGACAGCGTGGACGTGAACCGTATGTGCAGTTGACGGACTTTGAGCGAGGGCGTATAGTGGGCATGCGGGAGGCCGGGTGGACGTACCGCCGAATTGCTCGACACGTGGGGCGTGAGGTCTCCACAGTACATCGATGTTGTCGCCAGTGGTCGGCGGAAGGTGCACGTGCCCGTCGACCTGGGACCGGACCGCAGCGACGAACGGATGCACGCCAAGACCGTAGGATCCTACGCAGTGCCGTAGGGGACCGCATCGCCACTTACCAGCAAATTAGGGACACTGTTGCTCCTGGGGTATCGGCGAGGACCATTCGCAACCGTCTCCATGACGCTGGGCTACGGTCCCGCACACCGTTTGGCCGTCTTCCGCTCACGCCCCAACATCGTGCAGCCCGCCTCCAGTGGTGTCGCGACAGGCGTGAATGGAGGGACGAATGGAGACGTGTCGTCTTCAGCGATGAGAGTCGCTTCTGCCTTGGTGCCAATGATGGTCGTATGCGTGTTTGGCGTCGTGCAGGTGAGCGCCACAATCAGGACTGCATACGACCGAGGCACACAGGGCCAACACCCGGCATCATGGTGTGGGGAGCGATCTCCTACACTGGCCGTACACCACTGGTGATCGTCGAGGGGACACTGAATAGTGCACGGTACATCCAAACCGTCATCGAACCCATCGTTCTACCATTCCTAGACCGGCAAGGGAACTTGCTGTTCCAACAGGACATTGCACGTCCGCATGTATCCCGTGCCACCCAACGTGCTCTAGAAGGTGTAAGTCAACTACCCTGGCCAGCAAGATCTCCGGATCTGTCCCCCATTGAGCATGTTTGGGACTGGATGAAGCGTCGTCTCACGCGGTCTGCACGTCCAGCACGAACGCTGGTCCAACTGAGGCGCCAGGTGGAAATGGCATGGCAAGCCGTTCCACAGGACTACATCCAGCATCTCTACGATCGTCTCCATGGGAGAATAGCAGCCTGCATTGCTGCGAAAGGTGGATATACACTGTACTAGTGCCGACATTGTGCATGCTCTGTTGCCTGTGTCTATGTGCCTGTGGTTCTGTCAGTGTGATCATGTGATGTATCTGACCCCAGGAATGTGTCAATAAAGTTTCCCCTTCCTGGGACAATGAATTCACGGTGTTCTTATTTCAATTTCCAGGAGTGTAGATATAATACCCCTACTTCACAGCAGCGAATACTTTACCATCCTACTGGTCAAGGCGCCACACTACGATGCGTTCCGCGACTGAAGTAATGGACGGTGGCAATCTGTTATTAAATGCGCGTACCCGAAAAATGCGAGTACGCGGTCTCGCATTCGGTTAATTCAGAATGCAGGTACTTCCATAAGAGCCTCTGAAACCCCAGAAGATTCCAGTGTGCAGGTGGACCCGTTTGCTGGTCTGCCAAACCAATTTGACTCCGTGCCACGACTGTGCGTGTCAGAATAAGTCAAATGTTTAGACGGCCGACTCAAGGCAAATAAGTACACCCACGTGTCACTCGTTGTGACTGATGATATAAGCAGTACCTCTGACAGTTCAGAAGGTGACTGGCACAGGCTCTAAGTCACGCCCTAGCAAAGGACACAAGTCTCACCGTTTAGGTGGAGACCTGCGACCTGCAGTTCTTTACTAGCGAAGCGCCAGTACAAAAGACTTGTACCAGAGTCTTGTACCAGAGTATCGATCTCCCTTTCTCTACATTTCCTCGTCAGCTCGGTTCCAAAAGCACATTTCTCTTTTTTGACTTCCCCCATTTTCACGTAAGTCAATCACGAGCTGGAGCCCTGCATTCTAAGTTCGGTGAATGGTCTTTGCACTGCAAAACGATTTGACCAATCAGAGACTTACAGTTAATTGGCAGAAAACGGAAAAAAATTCAGCTTCGCGGCCTCTTTTCCACATGTTTGCCATGTCTTTTGCTAACACAATACTGGGTGGAAGCACAGCCCCCCATAAACAGCTTGTTATCTCCCCTGTTGCGTCCATTTCAGAGTTTGCAAGGAACGGCCATAAACTCACATTGACAAAAGATGTTTTGAAACAGAGTTTGCACGTCTGGGCGCCTGTTTTCCTGTCCCACGGACATTTGCAGAACGTTTACATTTCTTTTGGCGGCTTGCTCGCTAACAAGGCCTACAATGCCCTGTCGGTGACTTTTCGGTGCTAGGCCATATACCTGGCTGTCTGTCCCTGTCCGTGGCGCCAAGCTAATGTGTTTCTGCACAATACGACCGTAGCACGGGGCTGTCTGGAAATGACTCTTCATCGTTCTCCAGAAAAAATGCGCTTTGTCACCGCACCAACATCGTGCTTTTACTGCAGTCGTTTAAGTCGGCATCCTGTTCCTTTGAACGCAGGTAAAGCTTACCATATTTCTTTCCCTAGAGCATGCAAACAATACGATAAACTGCTGCCCACCATTTCATCACAATGTATGAAATCAAATCGCCATAGATCGTATTCCCTACACCGAATCAGAAGTGAGAGTGCCCTGCAGACTCTCAAATACACCTATTTAATTGCTGATCACTTATCAATTTGTTCTCTAAACAACATTTCTACACAGTATTGCACATATTAGTGACGGTTTAAGGCTGCTACATTGCAGTTTACAAAGTTTAGTACTTTTTATGATCGGACTCGCACATTAAGTATTAAGGAGCAATTGAGAATCGTGCTATGACAGTGAAAGTTGTTGCGAAGGACAAATATAAATACATAAAAAGCAATTAAGTGTTGCTATCAAATTACTTAGCACAAAAAATACATACACTATTTTTCACATAGGGTCACCAGCAGTGACAGAAAAGTCGATGATATGCTGTAGTCTACAGGAAGGTATCCTCATTGGATGGTTGTGAGCAATACTTGAACAAGGTTTGCAGTAAAGGATGCCACTTGTCTCTAAATCTGGATAAATACAATATAATGCCTTACAACATTCATGGAGAACATGTGTAGCATGTCATGCTGTTGGAATATTTAAGTCTAATACCGAAAAACGATAAGAAGTAATACCTCACAGAACTCCATCGCCACATGCAGTTGCTTGTTATCAGCACACCTGAGAAAACACACACTCTCCTAACACAGCAGCATCAGAATAACTGTGCGAGCTTGCACATTCCTACACTATGTGATCAAAAGTATCCGGAGACCCCCAAAACCATACGTTTTTCGTATTAGGTGCATTTTGCTGCCACCTACTGCCAGGTACTCCATATCAGTGATCTCAGTAGTCATTACACATTGTGAGAGAGCAGAATGGGGCGCTCCGCGGAACTCACGGACTTCGAACGTGGTCAGGTCAGCAAGTGCCAATACAGCCAGATAAATAGAAGATTCTAAATAGACTCTAACTACTAATAGTCATATGGTTAGCAAAGGAAAGATTTTGTTGCAAAGCAAACAACATATTTTTTACCTTAACAATGTGACAACCAGTTCAAATATTATATAATCGTGCATGACATCCACTTCCAAAAATTATCTAATCATGAATAACATTCAATATCCAAGTTGGACACGTCCAGATCATCCGCTCGCACTAATACTGCAGACCTACGACACGGCTAATTATTAACCTCTAACCTCCATCACTGCTGACTTCTCACTCCCAGCTTCCATCACTGCTGGCTGTTCACCTCCAACTGCTAGTCCGACCAACAACAGAGTCTCTTGCAGGGCGCGCACAGCACTGTCAGAGTTATTAATGCAAAGTGCTACATAGCTACATAAACAGCCTACTTACAAATCCACATATCACGCCAGTAAATGCCAAACGACGACTCGCTTGGTGTAAGGAGGATAAACATTTGACGATTGAACAGTGGAAGAACGTTGTGTGGAGTGACAAATCACGGTACACAATGTGGCGATCTGATGGCAGGGTGTGGGTATGGTGAATGCCTTGTGAACGTCATCTTCCAGCGTGTGTAGTGCCAACAGTAAAGTTCGGAAGCGGTGGTGTTAGGGTGTGGTCGTGTTTTTCGTGGAGGGGTTTGCACCCCTTGTTATTTTGCATGGCACTATCACAGCACAGACCTACACTGATGTTTTAAGCACCTTCTTGCTTCCCACTGATGAAGAGCAATTCGGGAATGGCGAGTGCATCTTTCAACACCATCGACCACCTGTTCATAATGCAAGGCCTGTGGGGGAGTGGTTACACGAGAATAACATCCCTGTAATGGACTGGATTGCACAGAGTCCTGACCTGAATCCTATAGAACACCTTTGGGATATTTTGGAACGCCGTGCCATGCCTTACCGACTGACATTGATACCTCTCCTCAGTGCAGCACTGAGTGAAGAATGAGCTGCCATTCCTCAAGCAACCTTCCAGCACCTGACTGAACGTAATCCTGCGAGAGTGGAAGCTGTTATCAAGGCTAAGAGTGGGCCAACACCATACTGAATTCCAGCGTTAACGATGGGGGGGGGGGGGGGGGCGCCATGAACTTGTAATTCATATTCAGCCAGATGTCCGGATACTTTTGAGCACATAGTATAGGTCAAAGTAGCAGCCTGGCTCGTTTTTCAGCTGTACATGATAACTAAATTTATGTGCATTTTAAGTGTTTCATTTTTTCAGAAGTGTAGCATAATATTCTTGGTGTTTCTCCTGGAGTCACACCAAAATGCAACAGTATCAATCTATTAGACGGAAAGCTATCCCACCCCATCTGTCACTGACTGTCATAAAGAGAAAATAAGTAGCTAAAACTATGTATAAAATTTACAACCACATGAGAATTCCTATATTGTATATTTTATGGTAACTGGGAACTAAACGGATATGCTTATTATAACACTGGAAGCCCCATGCCGCTTTCCCAGGCAATGCCTTCGTCTACAGGAAGACTGTATCCAGAACCAAACACAGATTTTGTCCATTACATTAAGAGTGTATCCCCTCATCAATGGTGTATTGTATAGTTATCTTTCTCATTTTAGGTTAGCTAAAATGAGGCACAAATAAAATTTGTTCACAGGCAACAAAGGGACAAAACAATGTAATTAGCCTGCAAAACAGCGCTAAGACCGGGTGACAGGGCAAGCCAAAGCCTACTTTTTAATTCCCAAACATACAGAAGACGCAGTGATTTTCGTACACTTAGACAATCTTCCAGAGGTTCAAAAGTTTCATCCACTTTATAATAATATATCATAGCTTCTAACATGATAATACCACGTTCTTCAGCCAAAGGATGTGTAAAAGGTTCTAGTAGACACTTCAAAAAATTGGAAAAAGCGTTATCGACAGTTCACTACTGGACTTGTGAGTTGGCATAAATTTGTTATGCAGCCTTTGTGTACAATTGGAGCTTGTCGATGTTAAACAGTTTTTACGCAGTGCCTGAGTGGAATATGCAGAGCCAGTTCAGGAACATTTTTCTACACAAGCGACTTATCATTTTGGGCCTTCCCCTCCCCTCTTTTCATTCGTACACATTTACCTTTGTTGCTTTTCGCTTTTAATTGTGATACACGCTGTATACAAATCTGATTTCTGGGCACCCCTGGTGTCCCTCTCAGATTAGTACGCCAAACCCATGGCCTCTCTCAGCGTAGCAGCTCAGACAGCCATACTTCCAGTACCTGTGGCCCTAATCTCACCTTGGTGCCCCAGGCAGCAGCTTGTGTTAAATCTGGAGACAGGCCAGGATGTGCTTCTGCGATGAGGCAGTTTATCAGTCAGTCTGTGATTCCTGTGTGGGGTCACAATCATCGAAAACATTGCAAACAGACTGGGGTTTTGCGGTATGTATCGCTTTACTGCATAACGACGCAATATAGCTGTCATGATGTGTCGCTTTAATACATATAAGCTACTAAATTTCGTTCCAAAGTAGATGTTTTGTGGTGGAGGGAAATGGCAGGCGTACAAAACGTATGCAGGGTGCTCATCGTAATAGACAAATATGACTACATATTGCGAGGTGCCGGGCCTAGCAGTGTATTTGACACTAAATTCTTCTTGAATCTACATATGTAAATGATGCTCAAAGCCCCCCCCCCCCTATTCTAACTCCGACTTTTGCTGTTGCACAAGGATGAAAAAAAAAAAAAACACGCGAACTGACTCTAATCAACCCTGCCAGTGGAGTAGAAGAGTGTTTGGCACCTGCAATAATTTAATTTGATAAATAAGTTAAATAAACGAAGGTTTCATTAACATAGTGGGAAATGATGGGTTGCTCTACCGATTAACAGAATGAAAGTTCTGTCCAAAATAACAATATGATTTATTAAGACTAAACACAAAATAATAAAAAAAACACATGAAATATTTATAATACATCAAATTGGCTCAAATTGGAGACTCATACAAACACTGTAAAGGTGAAGTTGTCCCTGAACTAGAACGTGAGGTTTAAGACGAAGTGGTATGTGGAGCCAATTCCTTGCCACTCAAATCTCAAGAGAGACACACAGCTAACCCAACAATAATTGCTGCTACTCAAGACAGAACAAAGTTAGAAGAAGACGAACAGGCGCGCTTTGCTGAGCTCTGATGGACTAGGAAAATCCGTATCTGCCGGTGCTGCGGACATACATTACCAAACTGTCTTCTTGACTGCCAGAACACGATCTGGCGTATCGGCGGCGATGGCTGGTTGCTTCGACGTCCTCGACCGAAAGGCGAGAGCTGACTACCTAGAGCACCCGTACAGGCCGAACACACAACATTTCCGCCCCCACGACAGTGGCCGTGGTTAAACGTTCCAATCAGCAACTCGAAACCCGGCGGAAAATTCCACTCCATTGCAGGAGCACTACCATTCCACCAATGGAGATTCTTGGCGCCAATTTCTGTGCTGATTTTGCTACGTCACGGAGCTATGCCCTGAGCAAGCCATTCACAGTTACTATTTTGCAGAAAGCGGGGGAATTTTCCCGCCACAACTGCCTGGGTACACAAGTCATTCCCACGCCTCGCTGGTAGCCCGCCAGAAAGTGTTTTCGCTAAGATTCTGCGAAGTAACGGAACCTCTAGCCCAGCCGCTACTTCAAACCCCTCCTGGCGTGTCTTTTGACAATGTCGGCGTCTGCAAAGCATTCACTCGACTTCCTCACAGCCGTCGGCTTAACCCTCTCCAGCTCAGGAGAGCCCACCTGTCACCGGACCACCCGGGAGACGAGAGACGCTGCGTGGGAAGTCCGCGTGTGAAGGAATAGCAACTTTGCACCGCATGCAACTAGAGAGGAGAATCGTAAGATAGAAATATGAGAGGGGGCTCATGCCACCTCTCATTGCCCCTACGCCATTTTAGATTGTAATTGGTGAGCGGTTGGCTCACTTAGGAGCAAGGTAGTTAGTCAATCGCCCAAGAACAATCTTGCAAACTGACTCCACATGCCGCACTCTATAAAGAAAATCACTGCAACTGAAAAATGCAGCTCATAGAAGGAGGACTATTTATGATGTAGCCAACTTCACCTTCTTAATATGGAACTCTAACACTCACATCACACATCCATACCCAGGGAGCCCCTTCCAAACACCGATTCACACAGATATTCACTCTCTAAATATGGCCCGGGCATGTGAGCCAAATATGGAGCAATTTATTCTTTACAATCAGAGTTGTAGTGCTCCGCAATTAAACGCCCAAGATTTTACAACAATTTGAATCATGAAACTAACCTGAACTCACTCACACATGGTACTATTTAAGTTAACAATCTCTTTGTGAGCTTTCAGAATCTAATTACAACCTCCGATTCATTCTGTCTCCCTGCAACAAGAATAACCTTTAAAAAATGTTCCCTGAACTGATGGTCCATTCACAATGACAGTGGTGGCATCTGCTTCAGTTTATGGGGACTTCAGGCACACTGTTCGCATACACACAACAATAAATACAAAATACAAAAAAAACATGGTGTGGAGAACAATACAGTAATTTGTAATAAGAATTACAGTGTAAAACACAAACACATACAAGGTATAACATACATTATAAAACCAACACTAGAGAAAGAAATTTAAGAAAGAAAAGAAAAAAAAAAAAACAAGGTTCATGGGGCATCAAGTTGTGCGTGCACATTGCACAATGTTCACGACTGTGCTGAGAATGAGGCACTAAATCACATTGTTAGAAATATTCGAAGCACTTCACACATTACACCTTACTGACATCACATAGGGCTAAACGTCGGGTGTTGTTGCTACGTTTTGCAACGGCAATAGGGTATGCTGGAGCATCTGCAGTACTCTGTTGAGATTGGACCAAGACCCACGCATATGATGACGGCAGTATGGTAGGAAGACACAGTGATAGGCTCTCCTCACGTCGATTAATTGTCTCTGAGGTCTACTTGTTGGGATACATCACTAGTCTAGGCCTCTTCTCTCGCTGGACAGTACTTTGTTTCCCAATATTGCAGTTCGACGAGGGATGATGGCACGTGGAGTGACTCCACAAGTGTGTGAGGTCATCCATACAGGATCGAACTAGGAGCGACGATTGCTAATACTGCTCTCTAATAGAGAGGAGAAGTTAGAAATGAGACCATACATTTGTTAGTGTGGCACGATACTGCTTTGTGTATGCAGATCGGCCAATGCTAGTGAGTTGTAAAAACCCAAACAGGTGAGTATATAGCGTCCCTTTCTGTCCTGAGGCACATGGGGCGCAGGTTCTGACACGATATGTGATCTTCTTCGTGTACTCACGACAACGTGGTCTGCCGCAGGGAATCCCTCCAAACGGCTGCCGCGTCCGGAGAGCTAGCAGGCTGTCGCGTGTGGGTCGCATGTCAGTGTCAACGGCGAGCCTCACTTTCGCTTGTGGCCCGGCGAGGATCCCGCGTAATCCCTCAGGTATATGGCCCGGTGACTGTCAGCTTGTAGGATCGGATGTTCTCGCGCCCTTCACGTCAGGTAGCGCGCTGACGCTCTCTGCTTGCAGCTAGCCGATGACCTCCGGCTGGCCTCTGTATTGCCACGATACCCGTCATGTGCACAATTCTTACAAAAGTCTTATGCCTAACTTTTCCCCATGACCTTCTATGTTATAATAAATTTACATCACGATACATTGATGGTCTGTCATTTCAGACACTCTAATTTTAATTTTATAGTTATTTATCTGTAGCTATCATAACAAAAATCATGGAAATAATTTATCTTGATATTTGTGTAGAGACCGATCTCACTATTGTACATGGTGTGTGATGCTATATTGGATGAAGAACTAAATGTGCGGGCCCGCACTAATATTACTATTAATTATATAGATCGACAGTAGACATGCTCAAGAATTAACTACCATTTGCCAACGATTTACATTCTATGTCTTTTAATTCAATTATGTTGTTATGCAGGTATAAGTTTTACTGTGCTATAAGGAACATGCAACTATGCTACTTTCGCTCGCCCGTCGTCCCTCCATCTCGGGTCTGTGGTTTGGTGACCTGAAAAATAGCATCTCAACAGGCGCGCGCCACACTTGTGGTAGAAAACCCCCACAATAATAATCTAGTTATTGTTAAATCCTACAGTTTAACTTATCCTAGTATATCGTACTTTCCCTTTTATTTATTTAATCATTTATTTATTTTATTTATTTATTTTATTTATTTATTTTATTTATTTATTTTATTATTTTTATTTTTTTTACCTTATACAATACTCTTACATAATTCCTGTTACGCTGAGATGTCTCGCTGCTCGCCGCTATTGACGACAGTGATGTGCGCGCCGTACGACATGGCCTCCGAGTTCTCACTACGCCTCACTGAAACTCCAGAGACTGGGTTAGCCATGGCTATACAAGACAATAAATTTATAGTTGCAACTTTTTTTTCTTTGTTATGCAGTATTCGCGATCAAAGCACACCTTTCCAGAGGCAATGCAATATGACCAAGCCTGGACTGGTTCCTGTTGAGGATTCCATCGCCCACCACACATCAGCTACACAGTATGTCACGAATTTCCAAGTATAATTCCTTGGTTATTCATCTGTGACAGTCACAAGCAGCACGCTAAATCCCCAACCAGCACATTGGCATGGTAGGCTTTATGCCGGCATTTCCACCGTCTAGGCCCTAGGGCACCATTGGAGTCAAACGCTCACAGGTTCACCCCGACTTGCAAGACAACGATGCTGGCGCAGCTCTGCAAAAAGCTATACTGCCCATATTCATCCTCGAAATCACGCAATATACCACAATCTTGCAGTGCACTGACGCGTGCCTGCAAGCATTGGTATGAACGTCTTACGAACTGGTTGTGGCCGCTATGGAGCGTATCACGACTTCTCAGAACGCTTCTAAGAGCACGTTCTTGTATGCGCCCGTTTGTGCGACATCTCGTCACTCATCTTTATCCCTTAACATGGACACCAGATAGGAAAGGACAAAAACATTGCTCATGGAAAGGTAGTGCCTCTTATCGCAACGACAGAGGAGATCGCGAACATAGACAAAAAAAAAAAAAACGTTAACAACAGGAAATTCTTATCCGAGAAAACGCAGCGTGTTAACACTTTAACAATCTTAATCTATTAATGCAACGATTGTTGTTCCCCGAAGAAAGGTTCATATATTTGCCTATTCCACTATGTACACCACTTAAACTACTATTATTCCACGAACTTCTTTGTGTGAGAGAAGTGGTGGAGTCCTATGGACTAGCGTCAATCCCTTCTTAGACTCCCCCTCCTCTGACGTGCATTAGGATTTGGAGGTCTAATTTCAATCTTCTGGTTCTCCTGTTGTCCTTGATTTCGCTCTCTCCAATTACGGTCGCTTTGCCGTTCGTTATTCCTCCTGTCCCAGATTCCTTGTCTAGATTGACCCTGTTCCCTGACGTTCTGGTTTCCGTGTCTCTGGTTCCCATAACCTTGAATAGCGTAACCTTGATTTCCGTAACCCTGGTTTCCTAACTGACCAGTGCGATTATGCGATCTGTTGTCGTCTTTCCTTGCTGGCCCGTGGTATTTGTTATTTTGTGCCTTCTTCCTGTCCTTTGCGTCTTGTTTATCAAAGACTACTTCGAGTTCGCGCAATAGACTCTTGAACGCTTCTATGTCAGATCCACACTTCCCGATAAGTGTCTGTTGATACCTAACTGGCAATTTGGAAAAGCAAAATTTAATGATTTCTCCGTTGCTATATGGACTATCTAAAAACTGATTCTTCTTAAGTAAATCATCAAAAAATTTGGTTGCGCTCCTATGCCCGGACACTTCCAGTTCAGGACAAAATATTATTTCCTCTTTAATCCTGTCTTGCGTTTCCTTTGACCAGTAGATCCCCAGGAATGCATCAACAAATTCCTGATAAGTCTGACACGTCGCTGCCACATCCCGCATCTTTTCCGCGGCTTGGCCTTCGATGTGTCCACACATGAATTCTAATTTTGCCAGGGTTGGCCATGATGACGGTAATGAGTTTGTAAACTGCATCACCCAGCTCTTGGGATGCATCGACCCTCCATTATCTCTGAACTTTTGGAATTTTAGTATCGACAGGAAGTGATTGTGATCAAAATCCTGTCCGATCCTCGCACGGGTGTTGTCACTCGTTTCCGATACTTGCCCGTCTGCTGAGTGTCCTGATCTGCCTTGCTGATAACTGTGATGTACTACCTCTGTATCACAGTGGCAGTGGCACTCAGAATTCACTCTCCTAAGTGGGCTACAATTATTGGAGCTATTACTAGGTGTTTCTGCGTGTGCATTGTTAGTTCCGCACTCTGTCACTGGGCTAGAGCACGGCGGGCTTTTCCTCGGAGACACAATTCTGTGTACTCCATCATTGGTATCCGAACACGCAGTGCTCGTGTGCCCGTTTCGCTCTAGTTTCGCTATCCGACTCTCTACTTCTTTCATTCGTTTCGTGATGTTCGTAACCGCAATATTACCTTGGGTTTTTAAGAACGCTAGGGATTTTGAGTGGGCTTGTGTCGCACGTCGCAAGCGACCTACAAGTTGAGAAGTTACTTTTGCGATTTTCATTGCCCCTGTTGCTGCCGTTTGGGCTAGGCCTGCTACTTTTTGTGCTACCATTGACAATTGTTTTGCTTCTCCACATTCTTTCTTTATTGTTAGTAATTCCCCACGAATTTCCCCTATATGCGAAATTATAGTCTGAGTGTCCTTCTTACGCTGTTTCTCATCTTCTTCTTTCACTGATCGTAGGAAGCTCAGTATTGGGTTAATGTCATCTTTTTGATCCTCGTCACACATGGGCGATGTAACTCTGGATACCTGGGCGCTAGAGCTCTGACGTGGCCGAGCTAGCCCCTGTCTGCTCTCGTTCGTTTGATTATAAACTTCTGCTACCGTCTCGACCTGTGTGCCTGTCTCTGTTTCATCCTCTGCTTCACTATCATAATCACGGCCGCAACGCTGCTCTGAGATCGCGTCCAAATCACCTTCCTCATCAATGACCCTGGCGTCCTGTCCTGCTAAAAATGTGCCCATCTCATCTCCGAACCTATTCCCGTCAGTAAACTGCCCCTTATCCATTATGCTATCCTCTTTTGTTTTAGCTTCGCTCGATAATAGTCGTGCCTTACTTCTCGTTATCATTCATGAAAAACAAATTTATCTAAAATGCACAATAAAATTAATCTACTCCATATATTTTTACACATAGACATAAAATTTCAACAACGCTGTTCCAACGCTGTAATCACGAACACAATTTGATGTGGTACAGAAACCGCACACAAATCCGACAAAGTGCGATGTGGTACGGACACCACATCAACGAAACACAAAAAACAATGAACAAAACAAATATATACACTGAAAACAAAAACTGTAATCATGCGCTGCTACTTAACAACTAATCGCGGAACTACAAGAAAAAGAACTAGGGTATTAATTATTAAAAAAATTAAGCAAAAAAATTCTGAGTGTCCCTACTACTAATAATACTTGCTTATCAGTGATTCACAGGAAAGATCCTGGCAGGGTCGCCATTTTATGCGAGGTGCCGGGGCTAGCAGTGTATTTGACACTAAATTCTTCTTGAATCTACATATGTAAATGATGCTCAAAGCCCCCCCCCCCCTATTCTAACTCCGACTTTTGCTGTTGCACAAGGATAAAAAAAAAGAACACGCGAACTGACTCTAATCAACCCTGCCAGTGGAGTAGAAGAGTGTTTGGCACCTGCAATAATTTAATTTGATAAATAAGTTAAATAAACGAAGGTTTCATTAACAGAGTGGGAAATGATGGGTTGCTCTACCGATTAACAGAATGAAAGTTCTGTCCAAAATAACAATATGATTTATTAAGACTAAACACAAAATAATAAAAAAAACACATGAAATATTTATAATACATCAAATTGGCTCAAATTGGAGACTCATACAAACACTGTAAAGGTGAAGTTGTCCCTGAACTAGAACGTGAGGTTTAAGACGAAGTGGTATGTGGAGCCAATTCCTTGCCACTCAAATCTCAAGAGAGACACACAGCTAACCCAACAATAATTGCTGCTACTCAAGACAGAACAAAGTTAGAAGAAGACGAACAGGCGCGCTCTGCTGAGCTCTGATAGACTAGGAAAATCCCTATCTGCCGGTGCTGCGGACATACATTACCAAACTGTCTTCTTGACTGCCAGAACACGATCTGGCGTATCGGCGGCGATGGCTGGTTGCTTCGACGTCCTCGACCGAAAGGCGAGAGCCGACTACCTAGAGCACCCGTACAGGCCGAACACACAACATTTCCGCCCCCTCGACAGTGGCCGTGGTTACGTTCCAATCAGCAACCCGAAAACCGGCGGAAATTCCACTCCATTGCCGGAGCACTACCATTCCACCAATGGAGATTCTTGGCGCCAATTTCTGTGCTGATTTTGATACGTCACGGAGCTATGCCCTGAGCAAGCCAATCACAGTTACTATTTTGCAGAAAGCGCGGGAATTTTCCCGCCACAACTGCCTGGGTACACAAGTCATTCCCACGCCTCGCTGGTAGCCCGCCACAAAGTGTTTTCGCTAAGATTCTGCGAAGTAACGGAACCTCTAGCCCAGCCGCTACTTCAAACCCCTCCTGGCGTGTCTTTTGACAATGTCGGCGTCTGCAAAGCATTCACTCGACTTCCTCACAGCCGTCGGCTTAACCCTCTCCAGCTCAGGAGAGCCCGCCTGTCACCGGACCACCCGGGAGACGAGAGACGCTGCGTGGGAAGTCCGCGTGTGAAGGAATAGCAACTTTGCACCGCATGCAATTAGAGAGGAGAATCGTAAGATAGAAATATGAGAGGGGGATCATGCATTCGTTCCAAAGTAGATGTTTTGTGGTGGAGGGAAATGGCAGGCGTACAAAACGTATGCAGTGTGCTCATCGTAATAGACAAATATGACTACATATCTCTGATCATGAATGAAAAATAATTCGATTTTGTGTCAAAGTAAAATAATCTGTATTATTATTTATCAAAATACATAATATATCACATAAACAACACAACTGGCATTATTATTGTAGTTTATTTGTGCTGTAGCAGTAAAAAATGTGCATGTACCCCATATTGGCACTACTGCTTATGAATGTGTTATATGATTGAATGGTTGTGGCTGAGCCATGAAGCAATTGCACCCATGCGAATGACCCAGTCGATAGTGTTGGGAGCACTGTGACGTAGATTGGATCAACCAGATCGGTATAGCCCATTCAAAAAATTTAACAGAAAAACTTAGGTAACATAAATGGGAATCTCTGGAAGAAATATTATGTATGCAGCATGAAATGTTATTGGACAAATTTTGGAGGAACTCTGTTCAGTGAAGACTGTGAGTCCATTATGTTACACCCATGGTATATATCTGGTGCAGCAGTCATAAGATTAAGAGAAAAGAGATTAGTTGGTTGGTTGGCTGACTGATTTGAGGGAAGGGACAAAACAGTGAGGTCATTGGTCCCATTGGATTAGGAAAAGATGGAAAAGGTAATTGGGCAAGCCCTTTCACAGGAATCATCCCGGAATTTGCCTGAAACGATTTAGGGAAATCACGCAAAACCTAAATCAGGATGGGTGTGTGCATGTTTGAACCGTCGTCCTCTCGAATGCGAGTCCTATGTACTAACCACTGCGCCACCTCGCTCGGTGGAAAAGAGATTAGCTCATGTACAAAGGCATATAGATTTTTAAAGGTAATTTTTCATGTGAAATCCATAGAAATAGAATTGGACTCGTCTCAAATACAATACTGCGATCGTCACTCAGAAGTAATAGGAAACAGCCAATTTCGTAGTCGTGGAAGGAGTTTACCACTATAGAAATAACAAAGAATGAGTACACTGTTGAACAGCCGCCAAACTGTGATGTAACAGTTACAGAAAGTGAAGTTAAAAGAGAAGTGCTGACGACAACAAGCAAATTCCAATTCAGAACCAAGAATATGAAAGTTAGGGATGCACAAGTGACTGTAAGCAATCTTTTATATGTTTGGGCAACAAAACGTAGTCTTTAGTTTGTCCTCCCACATGACTTTAGGAGTAGTGTATGGAGTAATCACGGTATTTTATATTATTTAGAAATGTATAGTTACTACTACCGTAAAACGAGTGAGAGTACTATGGAACGCGCTACCAATGAGGGGGTATACTCTTAATGTAACGTATAAAATATACAGCTGATTTTCGATACAGTCTTCAAACAGAACACAGCATTGAATGTGGAAGCCGCATGGAGCTTCGAATGTTATAATACGTATATTGATTTAGTTCCTAATTGCCACGAATTTCACGTCACTCTAAATTTTGCATGGAGCTCTAATGATTTACTATCTCATTGTGATAGTCAGTCGTAGGTTGTGGTTGTGATGGCCATCCATCTAATGGAATAGTACTGATATATTGTGACATGGCTCCAGGGGCAACAACAAATGTATTACACTACACATCTGTGAAAATGGATCATATAAAATGCACATAATACAGATTATAATGCAGAGGTGGGGAAACATCCAGTCTGCTGTGGTGGACCTAGAAGTCCAATGGCTGGCATACTTATCTACTGTTGTTGCAGTATGAGTGGAGTATTACTTTGTTTTCTCAAGCATTGATAGCTTCTTATCGTTGTAGTGGATGGGAGCTGGCAGCAGCGTTAGTATTAACATTCCAGATTGGAGCCTCTACTCCTGCAGACACAGCAGTGGTACTGTGTGGCAGAGTGGTACCTTGGGTCTCCAGCACTTGCATGGTGCAGATGGATACAGTGAGAAATACACATGTGGACCATTGAAGATACCTTTCTGCAGTTTTCTTGTTTTAAATAAATACATTATTGTTCCATTCCTTTCATACTACACTGAGTGTAAAGTATAAGAAATCATCTGTGGTAATTGTTAAAATGCAATCAACAGTGTAATTTTGCAATGTCTCCTGTGTGACCTTTAGCATACTTTAAACTTAATATTTAGTTATGCAACTTCACCTCCTGCAGTGAATGAGCAGATAGTGGTGTTTAAGGAAGTAACAATCAGCTGAACAGAGAAGCAGTTGTCTATACACCTGGAATGGCGGTCCCCTCTGTATAAACATGAGACGGCTGCTGACAATGTGCTGCAGTTAGCTGGCAGAAGTGTCTCTAGTATTCGTAATCTTTTCAGCACAAGCTCCTTACAGCAGGCTGATTTTTAAAAGATTCACGGCTAAAATGTTATAGTACAACAGTATTTATCACCTAGCTTGCATTTTTACTTAGCACTGTGATGGTGATGCTTGCAGCATGTTCTTTTTAATGTATACATGTCATTCTTATGTTATCTAACTCTGGCGTTTTTTTAATTTTCCAACATTTTACACATCTACTATAATGACAGAGCATAATCCAAATATCCCCACCCATTCTGGGTCATGAATTATACTAATGAAGACTAGGGAATAACATAGTGGCTTATTAATTGTAAGGGTGTTTTTGAAAATAGAGACAGCCGTGTTTTGATAGTGTTGGAGATTTTGGCTCATAAATTACAGCCATAAATATAACTATGTAATAAATTAGGTCTAAACATACATGGTACATCTGGCAACCTAGCAGGCTGCACATCTCTGTTGACCATTGGGATAAAGCCCCATTCCCATTTCGTTTTAATTTTCAAGCATTTGTATGTCACCCAATAAGCCTAGAAAGAAGGGAGAAGGTGGAGAGGGAGGAGATCTGGCAACCATGCATATTGTACTAAAATCTAGAAACAATGCAGGCTGTGTCAGGATATACATTGCTCCTTCTTATGTACTTAAGTCAGCTACCAACCAAACACACTTGCTTGTGACATGGACATGTTAACGAAATATGCCATAACCAGAAATGTTTCCCACAGTGTTCTAGTCCATAAGATAGTAATGAATGTCGCAATTACAAAGCAAAATTAGGGTACCAGATAGGATGAAGAGCAACATCGAGGTTCCATACTGGTAGGTTTCCAGAAAAATTTGATATAGTGCCACACTACAGATTGTTAACCAATGTCCAAGCACACTGGTATAGCTTGGAGTCATTTTAAGTATTCTGCCTGACAAGAAAGTGTAGCACCCAGAGTATGTGGGCAGATGTCAATCCAACTTCATACACGTAGACACCATTGGCCAGTATCTGAATGATTAAAGCTGCAATTCTCTGTGACATGTAAAACAGCTACCAGAGCACATTGCTGTTTTTTGTATTTAGTGTTGCTGTCAGTCTGGTAGGGTTTATTAGAGGCATTAACGGCGTCATATATTGATTTATCACTGTGAAAGACAATGGAAATAGTGTGTACCCATATGAGATAGCATTACCAACACCTGAAAGAATTTGAAAGTCGCCTCATTGTTCATCTGCAATTGTTCGGCTGGTCGATTCGTGCAATATCCAGAATTGTGAGGCCTTCGGTTGTGACAGTGATCCATTGTTGAACTGCATGGGAATGTGAGGGCAGGTATACTCATTAAGTTTCCAGCTAACCATGTCTGAGCACCACACTGGACGATTCCCACACATCTAACCCCTTCACGTTTGTGTTTGCCACCTGAGAACAAGTAATGCACTTCCTGCTGTGTTCTGTGCTATCCCACAACATTGGTTACAGACTAGCAGCACCCAGATAAGGGAATTACTGCCCCATGCATTGGCTGCCGTTAACACAACAAAAAAATGTTCAAATGTGTGTGAAATCTTATGGGACTTAACTGCTAAGGTCATCAGTCCCTAAGCTTACACACTACTTAACCTAAATTATCCTAATGACAAACACACACCCATGCCCGAGGGAGGACTCGAACCTCCGCCGGGACCAGCCACACCGTCCATGACTGCAGTGCCTTAGACGTTAACACAACAGTGTAAATGGTTGCATGTGGAGTGGTACTGCACTGCAAAGCATGGTCTGCTATTGACTGGTGTCACATTGTGTTCAGTGATGAATCACAGTTCTGCACTATTTAGGATGACCATAGTCAATGATTATGGTGGCGAAAGGGGAGTGGCCTTATTCTTTCGACGTTTTTGAAAGGCTCAGTGCTATTATTCCAAACGTAATTGTGCAGGGAAGCCACCAGGTATAACGACGGGTGATGACAGGCGTTGATTGAAGGACCTCTGATGGCACAACGGCATGTCACAGGCACTCTGCTTCTTCAAGCATTACCTCTCATCTGACAATGTGATGGTGCCATTTACCAAAAGAACAATGCTCTTCCAGACACCGCTCTCTTGTCGCTGCCAATAGGCATCCGCACACTCTTATGTCATTCGTTGTCCTAGAAGGACGTAATACACTCCTGGAAATTGAAATAAGAACACCGTGAATTCATTGTCCCAGGAAGGGGAAACTTTATTGACACATTCCTGGGGTCAGATACATCACATGATCACACTGACAGAACCACAGGCACATAGACACAGGCAACAGAGCATGCACAATGTCGGCACTAGTACAGTGTATATCCACCTTTCGCAGCAATGCAGGCTGCTATTCTCCCATGGAGACGATCGTAGAGATGCTGGATGTAGTCCTGTGGAACGACTTGCCATGCCATTTCCACCTGGCGCCTCAGTTGGACCAGCGTTCGTGCTGGACGTGCAGACCGCGTGAGACGACGCTTCATCCAGTCCCAAACATGCTCAATGGGGGACAGATCCGGAGATCTTGCTGGCCAGGGTAGTTGACTTACACCTTCTAGAGCACGTTGGGTGGCACGGGATACATGCGGACGTGCATTGTCCTGTTGGAACAGCAAGTTCCCTTGCCGGTCTAGGAATGGTAGAACGATGGGTTCGATGACGGTTTGGATGTACCGTGCACCATTCAGTGTCCCCTCGACGATCACCAGTGGTGTACGGCCAGTGTAGGAGATCGCTCCCCACACCATGATGCCGGGTGTTGGCCCTGTGTGCCTCGGTCGTATGCAGTCCTGATTGTGGCGCTCAACTGCACGGCGCCAAACACGCATACGACCATCATTGGCACCAAGGCAGAAGCGACTCTCATCGCTGAAGACGACACGTCTCTATTCGTCCCTCCATTCACGCCTGTCGCGACACCACTGGAGGCGGGCTGCACGATGTTGGGGCGTGAGCGGAAGACGGCCTAACGGTGTGCGGGACCGTAGCCCAGCTTCATGGAGACGGTTGCGAATGGTCCTCGCCGATACCCCAGGAGCAACAGTGTCCCTAATTTGCTGGGAAGTGGCGGTGCGGTCCCCTACGGCACTGCGTAGGATCCTACGGTCTTGGCGTGCATCCGTGCGTCGCTGCGGTCCGGTCCCAGGTCGACGGGCACGTGCACCTTCCGCCGACTACTGGCGACAACATCGATGTACTGTGGAGACCTCACGCCCCACGTGTTGAGCAATTCGGCGGTACGTCCACCCGGCCTCCCGCATGCCCACTATACGCCCTCGCTCAAAGTGCGTCAACTGCACATACGGTTCACGTGCACGCTGTCGCGGCATGCTACCAGTGTTAAAGACTGCGATGGAGCTCCGTATGCCACGGCAAACTGGCTGACACTGACGGCGGCGGTGCACAAATGCTGCGCAGCTAGCGCCATTCGACGGCCAACACCGCGGTTCCTGGTGTGTCCGCTGTGCCGTGCGTGTGATCATTGCTTGTACAGCCCTCTCGCAGTGTCCGGAGCAAGTATGGTGGGTCTGACACACCGGTGTCAATGTGTTCTTTTTTCCATTTCCAGGAGTGTATTTTGTGTGGCTCCACAGTTAGTCATATTGATACTTTTTTGCAGAAAAGAGGCGCAGAATTAATAAGTCGCTCTCATTTGTGAATTGCCTGCAATTATTCACCTAGAATTTTACGTAGGTGTCATTCATATCCTAATGTATATGTTGAAATGAATACATGTTTTATTTAATCGTATGCTTTTCTCTGTTTTAGTAGTTTTATTCACCCCATTGTCATGATTGAAGCTGAGGTCAGATATCAGACTTTGTCTATAAAAAACATATAATGAGCCCTGGCTACGTTCCTTACATTTTCGGACGTGCGAAGCTCGATAAGTTCACAACGTAAATGGCATTTACTTTATTGTGTGACCTCAATGAACAATGCTACGTAAGACTTTATGAAAAATTAAGAAATTCAATTCCAATCTTAAAGGCGAAACAAACTTTGATCTCTCAATTACTTATCCAAACAACAATTATTATTATTATTTTTACAATTTATTATTATTATATATTTTTTATTTTATTTTTATTTGTTAAAAGTGCCACAGAGATGTATTACAAGACCACTCTGCAAAACATACACACACACACACACACACACACACACACACACACACATATATATATATATATATATATATATATATATATATATATATATATATATAGCCATCAGTACTCTGATTGATTTAATGTGGTCTGCCACAAACTCCTTTTCCTGTGACAACATTTTCATCTCAGAGTAGCAGCAGCAGCCTACAACCTCCATTATTAGCTGGACGAATTCCAATCTCTGTCTTCCTCTATAGTTTTTACCATCTAATACCACGGCAGTTATTCCCTGATGTCTTAACAGATGTCCTATAATCCTGTCCCTTTTTCTTGTCAGTGTTTTTCATACATTCCTTTCGTCGCCGACTCTGCAGAGAACCTTCTCATTCTTTATGTTATCATTCCACCTAATTTTTAATGTACCACATCTCAAAGACTTCGATTTTTTTTCCGTTCTGGTTTCTCTAGAGCCCATGACTCACTCCCATACAAGGCTGTGCTCCAAACGTACATTCTCAGATATTTCTCCCTTAAATTAATATCTGTGTTTAATACTAGCACAATTCCCTTGGCCAGGAATGTTCTTTTTGTCAGTGCTAGTCTGCTTTTTATGTCTTCCTAGCACCGTCCATCATGGATTATTTTGTTGCCTAGATAGCAAAATTCTCCTTCATTTCATCTACTTCGTGATCCCAAATTCTGATGTTAAGTTCCTCGCTGTTCTCACTTCTTCTACTTCTCATTACTTTCGTCTTTCTTCGATTTACTCTCAATTCATATTCTGTACTCATTAGACCATTCATTCCTTTCGGCAGGTCCTGTAGTTCTTCTTCACTTTTACTGAGAACTGCAATATCGTCGTCGAATCTCATCATTGATATCCTTTCATCTGGAATTTTAATCCCATTCTTGAACCTTTCTTTTATTTCAGTCATTGCTTCTTAGATGTGTAGAGTGTACAGTAGTGGCGAAAAAAAATGGTTCAAATGGCTCTCAGCACTATGGGACTTAACATCTGAGGTCATCAGTCCCCTAGAACTTAGAACTACTTAAACCTAACTAACCTAAGGACATCACACACATCCATGCCCGAGGCAGGATTCGAACCTGCGACCGTAGCGGTCGCGCGGTTCCAGACTGTAGCGCCTAGAACCGCTCGGCCACTCCGGCCGGCAGTAGTGGCGAAACACTTTATCCCTGTCTTACATATTTTTCTAATCCGAGCACTTATGTTCTTCGTCTTCCAGTCTCACTGCTTCTTGTACGTACTGTACATTACCTGTCTTTCCCTACAGCTTTCCTCTATTCTTCTCAGTATTTCGAACAACTTGCACTGTTTTTAACTGTCGAATTCTTTTCCACGTATATTATACTAATCAGAAACTTGGATGTATGAGGTGTTAAGCTGACTGTGCGTTAATTCTCGCACTTGTTGGCTCTTGCTATCTACGGAATTGTGTGGATGATGTTCTTCCGAAAGTCTTATGGTATATCGCCAGTCTCATGCATTCTACAAACCAAGGTGAATAACCGTTTTTTGCCACTTCCCCCAATGATTTTATTAATTCCGATGGGATGTTGTTTGTGTACAAACGATAGGACTGATAGGGTCAGCAACAATGATGATACTGTCGTGTGTAGAACATTGTCGTCTTCAAGTGGAATAAGTTACAGGGCGACTTGAACAGAATTTCTTTCTGTTGTGATATATAGAACAGCTATCTCTAAACGTGAGAATAGTAAGTTAGTGCAGTTGAGTCGGAAAAGAAATACTATAATGTTCGAATACAGTCACAATGGTGTGCTGAATGACACTGTCACGTCAATTAAATATCTAAGTATAATGCTGGAACAATCCATAAAGTACGAGCACTTTAGGTCGGTTGTACGAATACCGATTAGTCGTTTCGCTATAATGGGAGAATTGTAGGAAAGAATAGCGCATCTATGACGAAGACCGCGTACGATGCTTGTGCAGTCTATTTTAGAGTTCTGCTCGAGTGCTTGGGTTTTCCAGAATCTTAGATTAAAGAAAGAGATCGAAATTTTTTAGAAGCATGGTGCTGTGCTTGTAATCAAAACGTTCAGTCAATACGCAAGTATTAGTGAACATAAATGAGGATCCCTGTACGAAAGAAGACGTTCCTTTCGCGAGACGCTATTGGGAAGGCTTAGAGAATCGCATTGCAACAGACTGCAGATCGATCCTATTGCCAACGCATACATCTCGTGGAGTAAACACGAAGACAGAACAGAACGCATGGCTCATGCAGAAGCCTCTGCGAGGGGAACGAAATAATGTGACGGTCACAAGTATAAACTACGCTGGCGCTGTAAGGCTCAAGCGACATAAGTAGCCGCTTGGGGCTAGTACACCAGGGGCGCCGAGCGGAAAATCTTCTTGCAGCGTATGGGATAATTAATAACGGAAAATGAAACATGTGAAAGTTAATAGAAGAAAAACGTACAAACAAACATGGGCCCACAAACGAACGGTCCGCGAGACATTTGCAAATGACTGATTGTGAGTTGCCACTGACTTACTGCGCTAGTTAGAACTGGTCGAATTAGATGGGGACGTAACAGAATAGCCTACATCTGAAATACATTTCTACTAACTGGGGCAATATTTCATCCTGAAGACAGGGATGTCGCATAACCATACATTAGCGAGTGTTGCAAACGGGTAGTTCGCGGATCCATCTTTTGATGGGGCATATAGGCATGTATTCTCTTACGGTATACTTTCACCCGTGTGACTTTTCGCTTCTACTACTTTAAATTTTCTCGCGTGAGAGTTTCTGCTACTAGCTGTGATCCACTCTGTATCCCGGTATGCAGTAACAACATTTTTATTATAATTTTAAAGGCTAAATTAATAATAAATGTCTCGTGATTCAGGTGCAAATACAAAGGACGCAATTTGAGTGGCGGGCGTGACAATCTAAACTGGTGCGACCATAAACAGCCGAACCCAGGTCCAACGCGTGACTGGGCCGCTCACAAATCGAATTTGTGTTACTTTTTCAGTTGCATTCATATAAATTTTGGCCACACCAATCAGTTTTCTGATAATTTCAGGGGAAATTTCCTAAAATGAAACTGCTTACTCGTAAGTTTTGTAACATGTTTAAGGCATAAGTATAAAATCAGACTTTTTTGTATTACTGTCCTAATTTTTTGGATTGAAAGTGAAATAATACGTCAATTATAGAGATAAATAGTTCCATTACTAAAATAAAAATTAACAGATAATTTATATTATTAATCTCTCTACTCCGAATGAGAAATGCCACATTTTTATTAAAGCTAGTAAAATACAAAAGGACTAATGCTTTTTGTTTTCACTGAAGCTTTTAAAGCTCTCAAGCATTACCTTAAATGGAAATCAAATGTTTCTTCTTTTAATATTTAGCACTGCAACAACATTTAACATTTATTTGTTACAAATGAATGTCTATGAACTATAATTTTAAAAGAAAAGAAGTTCGCCAAATCCACGCTCTAAGGGTTCAATAAAAATCTAATTATTTATATATATAGTTCATCCATACCAGGAGTCGAGAATCTCAAAAATTTTTTGTCTTTTACCGATATCTGTACTGGAAAGATACTGGTCCCAGACGTTCCAAGGTTACCAAGGTTATATCAAAATCTCTACATTAGTTTCTCAGACTGGACCCGACATACAAAAAGGAGCGAGCAGGGGACATCAGATTTATTTACGAAAACATGACGAAAACTTACATTTTATATTTTCGTGCACTAATGTACGTCTATTATGCTATCGACGGATGATGAATGCAATGTATGTTCAAATACTTAAGTTAATTTTATTGCGGTATCATTACAATTTAACAAGTTTCAGATTTTTTGCTTTACTTGTACTGTACAACGTTACTTCGTGCCAAATTTCACAGTTCTATGTCAAACAGGAAGCATACTACAGACCACGATGAGTGAGTTTGCGAGTATCAAAAATGTGACCACAAATGACCGATTCTTTTGATTGCATTGACTGAGAAGCATAAATTTTTTACGCCGCCAAGAGACCATAGGCTTTAGTATCTGACATAAATTTGAACTGGATACGTCAAACTCTTCCAGAGAAAAAGGGTCTTAACGGACGTACAGAAAAAAGGATAAAAAAGTGACAAAAATATTTTTTCGTTTTATATTATTACAAATTAACAAATTTCGGATCGTTTTTCCTTTTTTTGTACTGTGAAATCTTGCTTCTTGCAAAATTCAATTATTTTAGGTGAACAGGAAGCATCTTATAGGTTTTGAGGAGTGAGTATTCGAGCATGAAAATGTGTGACATAAATGGCCACGTCTTTTGATTGAAGTGACTTAGAAGCTTACAATTTTTAAACCTCCAAGGGATCTTAGACGTTAATATGCGACATAAATATGAACTTGATACGTCTACCCGTTCCTGAGAAAAAGATTTCTTAACAGTCGGACGCCAGACAACAAAGCGATCATACAAGGGTTCCATTTCTATATAGTAAGGCAGGAAAGGCTTAAAAAAAAAAAAAAAAAAAATCCACCATCACTAGACTTATTTTTAAAGGTCTCACTAAGAGCGCAAAGTAAGACGGCTATTGTCTGCGGAAGTGGGAGACGTGGGGAAGGGAGGGGGGGAGAGGAAGGGCAGGGGAGAGTAAATGATGTGGAAGTGTGAAAAAACGTTCTCGAACCGGCCCTGACAAGGTACCCTCCGCTACCCACTGTGTGGCTGCTTGCAGAGCATGTACGTAGATGTAGCCACAAGATCCAATTCAAGTTAACAGTCGCTCTGTTCCCAGTACAAGCCCTCACAGTGTGTAATCAGGATCTGGAAAGACCTTCTGTGAGCGTCTAAATGGTGACGCGTTCCGCCGGTGCTTTTATTGGCGGTCATGTGTTTCCGGAAATCGCGTCAGTTCCTGGCGGCGTGAAGTTAATGCACTTAGTCTGAGCCACGTAGCCCGTTAAAGCAGGGGTTTAAGTCCCGGCAGGCGGCCGCCGTCATCCCCTGGGGCTGCGGCTGTCCCAGGGCGGGGGGAGGGACGGAGGTTGAGCCGAAAACAGCCGCGCGGCGCCGTAAACAGCCCGTAATTACCACTGCCTGCTAATCACTGCCCGCCCGAGTGTTGGGCTGGGGGGGGGGGGGGCGGAGGGGCAGCTGGGCTGGTGTAGTCCGCCACCTGCGGCATGCCGGCGTCCGGGTGGGGGCAGGAGATGTGGCCAGCGCTAAGGAGCTGTGTCCGCCGCGGGGCAACTGCTCCCGTGGGGATAGCTGTAAAAACGTGCCAGCCAAGCGCTGCGCTGCGGAATTTGTTCTGCACACTGCAGGAAGCTGTTTATCTCGTGATGAATTTACTCCTGCGGTATTCCAGGAAGAACGATAAACATTGCATAGTTAATTGCAGCATTTTCGTTCTAAACTGAATAAAAGAATTCGACGAAGGACTATAATTACGGTACATCATAATTTCTCTCTACCACATATATAATAAAAATCCCATAGTTTGCAACTGATTGATTTATATTTGTCTGAAAAACGTGTTTCGTATGTACATACTACACTCCTGGAAATTGAAATAAGAACACCCTGAATTCATTGTCCCAGGAAGGGGAAACTTTATTGACACATTCCTGGGGTCAGATACATCACATGATCACACTGACAGAACCACAGGCACATAGACACAGGCAACAGAGCATGCACAATGTCGGCACTAGTACAGTGTATATCCACCTTTCGCAGCAATGCAGGCTGCTATTCTCCCATGGAGACGATCGTAGAGATGCTGGATGTAGTCCTGTGGAACGGCTTGCCATGCCATTTCCACCTGGCGCCTCAGTTGGACCAGCGTTCGTGCTGGACGTGCACACCGCGTGAGACGACGCTTCATCCAGTCCCAAACATGCTCAATGGGGGACAGATCCGGAGATCTTGCTGGCCAGGGTAGTTGACTTACACCTTCTAGAGCACGTTGGGTGGCACGGGATACATGCGGACGTGCATTGTCCTGTTGGAACAGCAAGTTTCCTTGCCGGTCTAGGAATGGTAGAACGATGGGTTCGATGACGGTTTGGATGAACCGTGCACTATTCAGTGTCCCCTCGACGATCACCAGTGGTGTACGGCCAGTGTAGGAGATCGCTCCCCACACCATGATGCCGGGTGTTGGCCCTGTGTGCCTCGGTCGTATGCAGTCCTGATTGTGGCGCTCACCTGCACGGCGCCAAACACGCATACGACCATCATTGGCACCAAGGCAGAAGCGACTCTCATCGCTGAAGACGACACGTGTCCATTCGTCCCTCCATTCACGCCTGTCGCGACACCACTGGAGGCGGGCTGCACGATGTTGGGGCGTGAGCGGAAGACGGCCTAACGGTGTGCGGGACCGTAGCCCAGCTTCATGGAGACGGTTGCGAATGGTCCTCGCCGATACCCCAGGAGCAACAGTGTCCCTAATTTGCTGGGAAGTGGCGGTGCGGTCCCCTACGGCACTGCGTAGGATCCTACGGTCTTGGCGTGCATCCGTGCGTCGCTGCGGTCCGGTCCCAGGTCGACGGGCACGTGCACCTTCCGCCGACCACTGGCGACAACATCGATGTACTGTGGAGACCTCACGCCCCACGTGTTGAGCAATTCGGCGGTACGTCCACCCGGCCTCCCGCATGCCCACTATACGCCCTCGCTCAAAGTCCGTCAACTGCACATACGATTCACGTCCACGCTGTCGCGGCATGCTACCAGTGTTAAAGACTGCGATGGAGCTCCGTATGCCACGGCAAACTGGCTGACACTGACGGCGGCGGTGCACAAATGCTGCGCAGCTAGCGCCATTCGACGGCCAACACCGCGGTTCCTGGTGTGTCCGCTGTGCCGTGCGTGTGATCATTGCTTATACAGCCCTCTCGCAGTGTCCGGAGCAACTATGGTGGGTCTGACACACCGGTGTCAATGTGTTCTTTTTTCCATTTCCAGGAGTGTAGATATGTCGGCTGTCTTTAATAACAGAAAATTATTTAATTATACAAATCCCGACACAATATCTGTAGTGAATCTTGGCAGCTCACTTATATTACAGAACTATTTACAAATATACTGTTGTGTGTGTGTTTTTTATTTATGTTCACTTTTACAGTAAAAACAAAAAAACAAAATTCCTTACACAGTGAAACTTCCTGGCAGATTAAAACTGTGTGCCGGACCGAGACTCGAACTTTTTTTTTAACGTATATAGATTTTATTTACAGAATAACAATTTTCGTTTTACAAATACAATTTGCATTTTACTTGTAAAGACGAGATAATCCATTCTTTGCTTTTATTTTTCAGGTACTGTCCAGGTAATTATTTCATTTGGTGCCTTTTTGTCAAATATTTTTCGAGAGTCTGTCAGTCTGAGTTCGTTAGTGGTTTCTTGCACTGTTTATTGTTGCAGTTTAACTTTTTCTGAGTCTTTGTACACTACATTTGTACGTGTGGCAGAAGGAATTTGGAATATGCAATGATTGTACGATCTAGTTATTTCCACAGAATAATTAATTAATAAACGTTATTTTATGGAAATTTTACTTATTACTAGTTGTGTTATTATTACTATTGTTATATATCCCAAATGCTTGCCAGCCAAGCTTGATGCGTTGATAGATTTCTGGCCTTATGTCTCCCTTCAAAAGTGTTCAGATCAAAAATGCCAGTAAATTTGAAGAAAGCAGTATTTGATCAATGCATTCTTCCTGTGATGACGTATGGCTGCGAGACATGGACACTGAACTCATTTACAAAAGGGAAACTTAGGACAGCACAAAGAGCCATGGAGAGATCAATGCTGGGCTATACAAGAAAGGACAGGAAAAGGGCAGATGACATCCGGTCTGTGACGAAGGTTAATGACATCTTAGAGACAGTAGGTTCCTTGAAATGGCAGTGGGCTGGCCACGTCACAAGAAGAAAAGACAACAGATGGACGAAGCTAGTACTGGAGTGGAGTCCGAGGGAGCACCGGAGGCCTAGAGGAAGACCACCAGACAGATGGGACAAAGACATCAAGAAGATCGCTGGTAACACCTGACAGAGAACTGCCCAAGACCGTCCCACTTGGAGAAGACTGCTAAAAGTCTACCTGAATCCACGACTCGAAGAAGCCACATCATTTAATGATTGAATTGGCTGATGATGATATATATATTGAGTTGTGGATGTGCTGTATTCATTTTAAAATAATGTTGAATTATTACTATCTTTTTATTATATCTTGTGTTAGAAAACAAAAAGTGGGGGTGGGGGCATCTTACGTTGGGTCCTTAGTGGGATATGCAATAGACATGAAGTCAGGTTGACAGAAATATTAACGAGTGTATCAATTGTCAGCTGTTGTTTGATGAGTAAAGTGGTATCCAAAGGGGAAACACTCGGGACCTTTGCCTTTCGCGGGCAAGTGCTCTATGATCTGAGCTACCCAAGCACGACTCACACCCCGTCCTCACAGCCCCACTTCTGCCAGTATCTCGTCTCCTACATTCCAAACTTTACAGAAGCTCTCCTGCGAACCATCCCCCATCCCACCCATGCCCCAGACTGTGGCTAAGCCATGTCTCCGCAATATCCTTTCTTTCAGGAGTGCTATTTCTGCACGGTTCGCGAAATGCAAAGGTCCCGAGTTCGAGTCTCGGTCCGGAACACAGTTTTAATCTGCCAGGAAGTTTCATATCAGCGCACACTCCGCTGCAGAGTGAAATTCTCATTCTGGAAACATCCTTACACAGTTTCAGGACCTACACCTTCATCCTCAACCCGATACCGTAACCAACTCGCACGCTCTACAGCTCCCACGATTAAAAAAAAAATGGTTCAAATGGCTCTAAGCAATATGGGACTTAACATCTGAGGTCATCAGTCCCCTAGACTTAGAACTACTTAAACCTAACTAACCTAAGGACATCACACATCCATGCCTGAGGCTGGGTTCGAACCTGCGACCGTAGCAGCAACTCGGTTCCCGACTGAAGCGCCTAGAGGCGCTCGGCCACTACGGCCGGCCCAGCGATCCCTCACTCAGCCCTACAACATGCGAACAAGATCACAGGCAGTATCCTACAGGATAGCATACGTGCAGTGACAGGTTTAAATGTGATATATCAAATGGAAGTCTGTACTGTGATTAATACACACAATACAACATACTCGACAGGGACTTGAAAATGAATGTTGTCATAATAAAAACGGAACTATATATTTGTAAATAGTTACATAATTTAACTACACTGAAGCGTCAAAGAAACAGGTACTAAAATACATGCGTACTAAAATACAGAGATATGTAAACAGGCAGAATACGATGCTGCGGTCAGCAACGCCTATATAAGACAGCAAGTGTCTGACGCAGTTGTTAGATCGGTTACTGCTGCTACAATGGTAGGTTATCAACATTTAAGCGAGTTCCAACGTGGTGTTACAGTCGGTGCACGAGCGATGGGACACAGCATTTCCGGGGTAGCGATGACGTCTGAATTTTCCCGTACGACCATTTCACGAGTGTACCGTGAATGTAAGGAATCCGGTAAAACATCAAATCTCCGACTTCGCTGCGGCCGGAAAAAGATCCTGCAAGAACGGGACCAACGACGACTGAAAAGAATCGTTCTACGTGACGGAAGTGTAACTCTTCCGCAACTTGCTGCATATTTCAATGCTAGGCCATCAAAAAGTGTCAGCGTGCGAACCACTCAACGAAACATCATCGATATGGGTTTTCGGAGCCGGAGGCCCACTCATATACCCTTGATGACTGCACGACACAAAGCTTTACGCCTTGCCTCAGCCCAACAACACCGACATTGGACTGTTGACGACTGGAACCATGGTGCCTGGTCGTACGACCTGCAGGTCAGCAGGGGACCATTCAGGCTGGCAAAGACTTTGTAAAGGTGTGCGGTGTGTGTACTTGGTGTGATAAGGGACCCCTGATACGTCTGGATACGACTCTGGCAGGCGATACGTAAGTAAGCATCCTGTGTGATCACCAGCATCCATACATGTCAAGTGTTCATTCCGACGGACTTGGGTAGCCCCAGCAGGACAGTGCCACACCCACACGTCCAGAATTGCTACATAGTGGCTCCAGAAACACTATTCTGAGTTTTAACATTTCCGCTGGCCACGGAACTCTCCAGACGTTAACGTTATTGAGCATGTCTGTGATGCCTTCCAACCTACTGTTCAGAAGAGATCTCTGTCCCGTCGTACTCTTTCGCATTTATGGACAGCCCTGCAGGATTCATGGTGTCAGTTCCCTCCAGCACTACTTCAGACATTAGTCGAGTCCATGCCACTAGTGTTGCGGCACTTCTGCCTGCTCTCGGGGGGCCTACACGATATTAGGCAGGTGCACCAGTTTCTTTGGCTCTTCAGTGCATGTCCAATTAAATTATTTTCTTCTTATCACAGACACCCATCATGAACAAGCAAAATACGTTTGATACACAAAAATGAATCATTCAGTGGCGTAAAATCAGATTTTCTTGTTATATATATGATAAGACACAAGTGAATTAGCAACTGTGAAAAAATTGTTACTTATATTAACAATATTATATCACTATTGTTTTTAATTTCATAAAATTAGTCTTCGTTGAACCACAGCTAAACTGGTTGCTGTTAACCACTAAAAAATTAATTCTGAAAGAGTTATTATCTTTCTATTAAGGCCATCTATTATAGCCTATATGATAAAGCATAACTGAAGTAGTAACTGAGAAAAAAATAGTTGTATATATAAACTATATTATTTCATTAATTTTCATAAAAATAGTCTTCATTGAACCACAGCTTAGCTGGTTGCTGTTAACCATTGAAAAATTTATTCTGAAAGTTTTATTGTCTTTTTGTAACAGGTCAATATTGAAAATACAGTGATATGCCATTCTATTAATAATACAATAGTTCACATCTGTGGTCTAGGAGTAACCTCTTTGATCAGTAATCAAACTGTTTTCGGCCCCGGATTCTTGAACGAAATTGCTGTTATTTTCGTTAAAGAATAATTATTAATTATTATTGCTTTTAGTTAATTAATTTGCCTCTCTCTTTAACTGTCTTCTGTAAGTACGAACTTTGTTGTAGAACCTCTCTCTTATTTGCGTGTGGTAATAAAAAAAATTCCACTTTTAAAGGAATTACGTACATTTAAGAATTACGTGAACTCATATTAACTGATTAAGCATATTTAGTTGAGAATTAAATCCTTTACATAATCCGGCCTTGGCACACATTTTCTAAGTGCAGTGGTTTTTTTTTAAATATTTAAATAATTAATGAATTCTATCCCGGCGTTAGCTATGGAACACAAGATTATCTCTATTAGCAGAAAATGGTTAATTATTGCCAAGCCGACATTTAATTATTACTGATCAAACCTACTTCGCTATACATTTAAGTTATTTGCAAGAACCAAAATTGTTAAATTTCAATGTTAACTAACATTAACTATCCGCCTACGAATGCACAAACGTATAATTAGTTTAAAAATTCATCAGTCTCAGGATCTCTGTAAAAGAAGAACAATTTCTTAATTCTCTGTTAATTTTTATCTATCTGTTCCCGATTTACGGGTTTGGTTGATTTTTCCTTTAGCGGAACAATTTTTTAAATGTGCCGCCGCTGCAAATCGATCGGTCGCGGCACAGCCCAGCAACACCGCTAAAAATGCTGAAAATTCTTTAAAGAAATTTTATAGATGACATGGGCAAGCTAATTTACATTAATAATACTACACACTTCTGATAAATTCTGATATATTTAGATCAAACACTAACTGAACTCACATTAATTTGTAACGCCTCCTCTAATGGCGGCTAAATCTAGACAGAGACAAAAGAAGTCTACCCATTCATTAATCGGTTCGACACAGCTTCCTCTCGCATTCAGCTCTACACAGAGAAGACCCAAGAATACGCTGTACATGGTTCTTTTATACTACTGCTGACTATTAACATTTCTTTGTAATTTGACAATATTATTCTCCTCTGGTTAAATTTCACATCTCTGTTATCGGAGATACTGACACATTTCACAATCACATAATAAATACAGAAAAATTACTATCCTAAATACAGAGAGAATATTACTACAAAAAATATTACGATAATAACAAATGTCTTTTACACAAATTTCAGTAAGATTTTTTGTTCAATAATTACGGTATATATAACTTGCTCAGAGCGGCGTATATGGTACAAATAAACTCTTGTTCATTAATAGCGTGAGTTTGCCAGGGAACGTTACATTGCCCCCTGGCAGCATTTGGCAATGAGTTTCTATACTTTGACACAATGGTGCCAGTAACGTTCTTTACAATTCTGTATTTTTTATGGAATGGCTCTTTTAATTAGTCCCAGGGTTATATATGTTCATGGCTCCCCCATTTGGGCGAAGGCAGACAGGAAACCTGGGCAAAACTGTGCCGGAGCCTAGCCATCCCAGTTGGTTCATGATTAATATTGTCTCTTTAACAGTCATTCATTTGAATTAATTTAGCAGTTTGTCACCAACGGTTACATAATATCACAGTCACATACAGTTCAACGAAAGTTTTCTTTCACTTAGCACAGGATCACTTTTCATGTTTCCACTACCTACATGTTACAAATTCCTCTCTTGCACTTGTTAGCGTTCATTTTCTCTTATCAGTTTACGGACATACATAATAAATGTTCAATGTTTATCAAAATGGAGTCATTGACATGTTATGCAGTTTATGTAAATATTTTGGAAAAAGTCAATAATGCTGTAGTCGGTGAGCGGTGCGGAGTGATTGTTGAGCGGCGTATGGCGCGGCGCGTCGGGTCCGTGTAGGTCACCGCCCCCGGTGTTGACAGCTACGGCGCGGAGAGGCGTGTGGCTGTCTGGTCTGCTACGGGCTGCTGCGGCCGCTGCATGGCTGATGTAGCCGGATGCGCGTTGTATATCAGCTCGCCCGTGTGACGTCTTCTTGTAGTGCTCCTGCAAACATGCAACAAGTTCACAAACAGTGTACTATCCTTATGGGCATTTTTCCTGCTGTGGGAAAAAACGCACACAGTTATTGGCAGTTATTATTCAGTAGGCTTTCACTAGTCTGGTTTGCACAATGTTTCGTTGTCACAGTAACACGTTTTATGGGCACACAATATTTTTCACCATGTCATGACTTGTCATTAGTCACACGCAAGTTTTCACCTTAGGACAAAATGTATCCCTGTAGTCAATGCGCTTTCCTAGCGTCCCTTGACACACAAAGAATTTAAGTTTGACACTAACTTGGTAACTTGGTCCACCGTCCGTTATCGGCTCACTGTTCGTGTCGTGCTAGTTCCTTGTCCACTTGCACACACAGCGATGATACAGTTTTCTAGTACTTGTACAAAACAACTTCGTGATGTATTGCTGCAGGTTTAACAGTCACTGTCTGTCTCTGCCACACAATACTGCACTTTTGTTTAAGTTCCTTTATTTTTATTTACAATGTCCGTTGTGCAATTTTTGTAACAGCACATTCTAACTCTTTACCAAGGTGTGTGATATTTGCGTACATGGTAACAAATATTAAAATTTCGTATTAGTTTGCCCAAAAATCATCTATATTCGTGTTCGAGTAGATTTTATTTGTGCATTCCAGCCGGATTCAGGCATATTGTTCAATAACTCCTTTGAAACTATGTCTTACTTCACTTGTAAGGTCTTACGTAACTACAGTGTAGTCTCTGTAGGCTAAAATTGACTTGGACTGTATCAGGCTAGCTCCTTTTTCTTACTGATTAAATATGCACATGCTTCAATTGAAGCTTCTTTGTGCGTAATTTTGGGCTACTTAAATTTGCAATAAGTTTGCCTCCCATGGTGCCCTCGGGTCACTACTGGGTGCATTATTCTCTTTGATAACATTGGTTTGATAATAAAGTTCTCAGGGCCTCATATGATTGATATTGTTCTGGGTTCGAATCTGTCAATCTGACAGCTACACATATATACATATATACACATATAATAGAAAAGATTGTGCCAAGAAATATTTCAAGTTTGACACACATATAGAAAATTATGCAGTACACAAACTAATCATTACTAAAATGTTCCTCTTGACTGAACTCTGTCACAGCTTAACACTACAAATAATTGCACTAATCAGGTTTTCTGTGCAGACATTTAGAGCATGTTTTAGATAACACAAATTAAAAGAAGACATAACACAAATATTCATAAACAAAAGAGAAAGTCAATCATATTCTTATAACTAAATACTTCTACACTAGTACATTATCCCTAAGATCACATCATTAATGTTCATTCATTTACAAAAGAATGTTGTCCACATAGGACTATTAGTCTTTTACTGTAGGAATATTTTTACATCCTTACGCGGATACAGTCCCCGTACTTTCCCTGAGTGGGGATCTGCTAAGAGGTAGCTACACTCATGTGGCACACTTACTACTCTAAAAGGTCCATTGTACACCAATTGCCACCTGCTATTCTGTTTCAAGGATGCCAAGGACTTAGGATGATTGCGTAAGAGTACCAAGTCCCCAACACTAAATTTTTGGTTATTCGTCACATGTCGATTATAATTTTCTTTCCTGTTTTGAGCGCACCTGGTAAGGTTGCACCCTGCTTTTCTTATCTTCTCTTCCTTGGGCTCAGGAATGACTGGGACCTTAGGCAAAGGTGCCAGCCACTCATTCAGAACTCTATTATTATTCATTATAATCTAGTTTGGTGGATACCCCGTAGAAGCATGCGGGGTTGCGTTGTGAATTTCCACAAACTTAGGTATCTGATCTGGCCATCTTGTGTGCTTATATGCAATGTATAACCTGAACCATGAACCATGGACCTTGCCGTTGGTGGGGAGGCTTGCGGGCCTCAGCGATACAGATAGCCGTGCCGTAGGTACAACCACAACGGAGGGGTATCTGTTGAGAGGCCAGACAAACGTGTGGTTCCTGAAGAGGGGCAGCAGCCTTTTCAGTAGTTGCAAGGGCAACAGTCTGGATGATTGACTGATCTGGCCTTGTAACAATAACCAAAACGGCCTTGCTGTGCTGGTACTGCGAACGGCTGAAAGCAAGGGGAAACTACGGCCGTAATTTTTCCCGAGGGCATGCAGCTTTACTGTATGATTAAATGATGATGGCGTCCTCTTGGGTAAAATATTCCGGAGGTAAAATAGTCCCCCATTCGGATCTCCGGGCGGGGACTACTCAAGAGGATGTCGTTATCAGGAGAAAGAAAACTGGCGTTCTACGGATCGGAGCGTGGAATGTCAGATCCCTTAATCGGGCAGGTAGGTTAGAAAATTTAAAAAGGGAAATGGATAGGTTAAAGTTAGATATAGTGGGAATTAGTGAAGTTCGGTGGCAGGAGGAACAAGACTTCTGGTCAGGTGACTACAGGGTTATCAACACAAAGTCAAATAGGGGTAATGCAGGAGTAGGTTTAATAATGAATAGGAAAATAGGAATGCGGGTAAGCTACTACAAACAGCATAGTGAACGCATTATTGTGGCCAAGATAGAAACGAAGCCCACACCTACTACAGTAGTACAAGTTTATATGCCAACTAGCTCTGCAGATGACGAAGAAATTGAAGAAATGTACGATGAAATAAAAGAAATTATTCAGATAGTGAAGGGAGACGAAAATTTAATAGTCATGGGTGACTGGAATTCGAGTGTAGGAAAAGGGAGAGAAGGAAACGTAGTAGGTGAATATGGATTGGGGCTAAGAAATGAAAGAGGAAGCCGCCTGGTAGAATTTTGCACAGAGCACAACTTAATCATAGCTAACACTTGGTTTAAGAATCATGATAGAAGGTTGTGTACATGGAAGAACCCTGGAGATACTAAAAGGTATCAGATAGATTATATAATGGTAAGACAGAGATTTAGGAACCAGGTTTTAAATTGTAAGACATTTCCAGGGGCAGATGTGGACTCTGACCACAATCTATTGGTTATGACCTGTAGATTAAAACTGAAGAAACTGCAAAAAGGTGGGAATTTAAGGAGATGGGACCTGGATAAACTGAAAGAACCAGAGGTTGTACAGAGTTTCAGGGAGAGCATAAGGGAACAATTGACAGGAAGGGGGGAAAGAAATACAGTAGAAGAGGAATGGGTAGCTTTGAGGGATGAAGTAGTGAAAGCAGCAGAGGATCAAATAGGTAAAAAGACGAGGGCTAGTAGAAATCCTTGGGTAACAGAAGAAATATTGAATTTAATTGATGAAAGGAGAAAATATAAAAATGCAGTAAATGAAGCAGGCAAAAAGGAATACAAACGTCTCAAAAATGAGATCGACAGGAAGTGCAAAATGGCTAAGCAGGGATGGCTAGAGGACAAATGTAAGAATGTAGAGGCTTTTCTCACTAGGGGTAAGATAGATACTGCCTACAGGAAAATTAAAGAGACCTTTGGAGATAAGAGAACCACTTGTATGAACATCAAGAGCTCAGATGGAAACCCAGTTCTAAGCAAAGAAGGGAAAGCAGAAAGGTGGAAGGAGTATATAGAGGGTCTATACAAGGGCGATGTACTTGAAGACAATATTATGGAAATGGAAGAGGATGTAGATGAAGATGAAATGGGAGATACGATACTGCGTGAAGAGTTTGACAGAGCACTGAAAGACCTGTGTCGAAACAAGGCCCCCGGAGTAGACAACATTCCATTGGAACTATTGACGGCCTTGGGAGAGCCAGTCATGACAAAATTCTACCATCTGGTGAGCAAGATGTATGAAACAGGTGAAATACCCTCAGACTTCAAGAAGAATATAATAATTCCAATCCCAAAGAAAGCAGGTGTTGACAGATGTGAAAATTACCGGACAATCAGTTTAATAAGCCACAGCTGCAAAATACTAACACGAATTCTTTACAGACGAATGGAAAAACTAGTAGAAGCCAACCTCGGGGAAGATCAGTTTGGATTCCGTAGAAATACTGGAACACGTGAGGCAATACTGACCTTACGACTTATCTTAGAAGAAAGATTAAGGAAAGGCAAACCTACGTTTCTAGCGTTTGTAGACTTAGAGAAAGCTTTTGACAATGTTGACTGGAATACTCTCTTTCAAATTCTAAAGGTGGCAGGGGTAAAATACAGGGAGCGAAAGGCTATTTACAATTTGTACAGAAACCAGATGGCAGTTACAAGAGTCGAGGGACATGAAAGGGAAGCAGTGGTTGGGAAAGGAGTGAGACAGGGTTGTAGCCTCTCCCCGATGTTATTCAATCTGTATATTGAGCAAGCAGTAAAGGAAACAAAAGAAAAATTCGGAGTAGGTATTAAAATCCATGGAGAAGAAATAAAAACTTTGAGGTTCGCCGATGACATTGTAATTCTGTCAGAGACAGCAAAGGACTTGGAAGAGCAGTTGAACGGAATGGATGGTGTCTTGAAGGGAGGATATAAGATGAACATCAACAAAAGCAAAACGAGGATAATGGAATGTAGCCGAATTAAGTCGGGTGATGTTGAGGGTATTAGATTAGGAAATGAGACACTTAAAGTAGTAAAGGAGTTTTGCTATTTGGGGAGCAAAATAACTGATGATGGTCGAAGTAGAGAGGATATAAAATGTAGACTGGCAATGGCAAGGAAAGCGTTTCTGAAGAAGAGAAATTTGTTGACATCGGGTATAGATTTAAGTGTCAGGAAGTCATTTCTGAAAGTATTTGTATGGAGTGTAGCCATGTATGGAAGTGAAACATGGACGGTAAATAGTTTGGACAAGAAGAGAATAGAAGCTTTCGAAATGTGGTGCTACAGAAGAATGCTCAAGATTAGATGGGTAGATCACGTAACTAATGAGGAGGTATTGAATAGGATTGGGGAGAAGAGAAGTTTGTGGCACAACTTGACCAGAAGAAGGGATCGGTTGGTAGGACATGTTCTGAGGCATCAAGGGATCACCAATTTAGTATTGGAGGGCAGCGTGGAGGGTAAAAATCGTAGGGGGGACCAAGAGATGAATACACTAAGCAGATTCAGAAGGATGTAGGTTGCAGTAGGTACTGGGAGATGAAGAAGCTTGCACAGGATAGAGTAGCATGGAGAGCTGCATCAAACCAGTCTCAGGACTGAAGACCACAACAACAACAACAACAACCTGAAAAATTTATTTAACTCTCCAAATGTTCTCTCTACTAAACTTGCTTGTGGGTGAAAACGGGATATTAGTATGTGCTTTATATCTTGTTCGTGTAAATAGTTTTTCCAGGTATGGCCTGTAAAATAGGAAGCATTATCCGATATTATCGCTTCAGGCTTACCCACTTGTGTAAAATATTCTTACCCTAACCATTTAACTATTCCACGAGCAGTGGTTGATTTAAGGCAGTATATTTTTAAGTATTTAGAGTAAAGGTCGTACACCGCTAAAATGTACATTAATCCACCCCTGGCTCGTGGGTAGGGTCCTGCTATGTCTATAGATACTAACTGAAGTGGACGATGAGGCATTATAGGATGCAGTTCAAACCTTGTGGACTTATTTTGAAACTTAGCTTTTTGGCACAGAGGACAAGTCCTGATAATGGTGCGAGTCTGCTGGCTTATTCCCTTAAAGTAACAGAATTTGGATAAAATCCTTATTGTTTTGCCTATCCCAGCGTGACCCCATGCTAAATGCGTGTGCCACACTACAGCTGGGATAGCCTGTTGCGGTATACACACGACTCCATGGTCATTTGACACCTGTTTTATAATACAGAATATTATCTACTATTTTGAAATTCTGAACACTTTTAAGATTGGTTCCTTCTTTAATTTTGCTAATGATATCTCGCCAAATCGGATCAGTTTCCTGCAATAAAGACATATTCTTACACATGTGTAAAAAGTCCCTCCTATGTACCTTATCTTGTACTAAGAGTATTCGATTTCCCCCGATTGTTCCAAAATCTTTGACACTGAGGATTGCCCTAGTGGAAGCCTCGACAAAGCGTCAGCTACAACATTATATTCCTGTAATGCTAACCTCCATCTTAGCAAGCGGGTATGGTATAATTTGCAAGACATTAAATAGCTCAGAGCCTGGTGGTCGCTGAATACTTTGACTTCTTTACCATAGATGTAATAGTTGAATTTCTTTACCGCCCAAACCACTGCAAGAGCCTCTAATTCGGTAGCGGAATATGCTCTCTCACAGCTGTTTAGTGTGCGGCTGGCAAATCCGATTACATTGATTGTTGTGGGGTCGTTGCTCCTGTCCCACTGAAATAAACAAGCGCCCAGACCGTATGAACACGAATCTGTCGCTATGCAAAAATCTTTTGTCATGTCTAGGTGTCGCAGTATGTTTGCATTCACCAAGGCGTTTTTGATAGCGTCAAATGCGCGTTGACATTCTTCTGTCCACACCCAGTGCGCATTTTTACGCAACAGGCTCAATAAAGATTCGTTATTCATTAATTGGTTTGGAACAAACCGTCTAAAAAAGGATGCAAGACCTATAAACGCTTTGAGTTGTCTCTTAGTTCTCGGACTAGGAAACTCACGAATTGCGTCAAGTTTTTTGCTGTCAGGTTTGATGCCTTGTGGTGTTATTATGTGACCTAGAAATTTAATCTGATTACGTCCAAATTTGGATTTCTCAAGATTCGCTGTTACTCCCGCTTGCTTAAACCTTTCTAAGACTCTACTCAGTAGTTCTACGTGCTCCTCCCAGGTGGCAGTGGCAATCACCAGATCGTCTACATACACTGTTACCCTTTGCAGCAAATCCGGACCTAAAACCGCGTCGAGGGCTGTTATGAAAACTCCTGCACTTACATTTAAGCCGAAAGGTAGTACCCCAAATTGGTAGCTCCTTCCCCCAAATATAAATGCAGTATATTTCCTCGACTCGGGTGTGAGCAGGATTTGCCAGAATGAACTTTTCATATCAATAGATGTCAAATATTGCACTCCATGGAATTTTTGAATTTGCTCATCTAAGTTTTCCGGATGAGTCCTGACAGGTACAATAATTTCGTTTATGTCTCTCGCATCTAATACTAACCGTACCTGTCCGTCTGCTTTTGCTACCGCCACCAAAGGACTACTATAAGGGGACAAAGACGGTTCTATTATTCCCCACTCGATCAGTTTTCTTATTTCTTTAGCTACTATTTCCTTCTTGGACCAAGGAATGGAGTATGAGGCTCGACAGTAGGTTTTGTGAGGCTTCACCTCGATATTGTACTGATATCCCTTAACAATTCCTGGTCGTTCTGAAAATACATCTGCATAGATAGTTAATAACTGTACCAAATCCTGCTGTTGTATTGAGTTCAAATTTTAGGACTGTGATACTTTGTTCACTAGTGCGTCCACATTCACTTTTAATTGATCACTTTGTACGTCTGGATAATAGAGATTTTGTCCTTGACAATGATTGTCTAAATGTAGTATCCACTGATTCCTACATTTTATTTTAATAGCATTACAATTAGGCACAGGTACCTCTTCAGATCTGAGCATGGACAATTCTATCCTCCTACCAGCGTTCATCAAACTTAATTTTCCCCGAGAAAGGTCGATTACTGCGTCCCTTTCTCTCAAAAAATCTACCCCCAAAATGCAGGCTACCCTTAAGCCCTTTACTACCAGGAATGAGCACGCTATGGCTTCTTCCCCTATATACATCTCTACCCGCACTTGGAGTTTAATTACTTGTCGCTGTGCACTTATGGCTCCAGTGACTTTACAATTGTTCACAGGAAAAGTCAGCATACGCCTTTCTTTCCCCAGTACTTTGAATAAGTCCATACTCATAACACTGACAGTAGCATCTGTATATACGATCGCTTGCACATCAATATTGTTAATTTTGATCTCTATTATCGCTTGTACTTTGTCTTTGTGCTCCTTTATGCACGTGGATGGTTCAGTTATCAATTCATGTCCCATCTGTACCCCGTCATTATACCTGAGGATACAGATTCCCAATGTTTTGTTCGGTGTCGGGCTGCTCTCACTCCAAACCTCAGCCGACGATGGAGAGCGTATCTCGGATGAATCTAGTTTGTTGAATTATTACAGGTGGATGGGTGTGGCTGCTCTGTGTCACTGACCTCAACTATGTGTAAGTTGTGTTGCGTCGGCCGCCACGGTTGCGCAATTGGCGCATTTTGTGGTGGCGGTCGGTTATTGTCATATCCTTCACTGTTTGGCCGGTCCGTACTGGGCCTCTGGTTCTGTGGCCAAGTTCGGTTTGCATCATTATAGGTATTAGTGTTCCACGGCACCCTGGCATTTTTCCATTTACTATTGGTTGGTGGGCCTGTTTCATATCGGTCATCAGACCTCCTTTTCCGGTCATTATTCACCGGCGGACTATTGCCGTTCCGGTCTCTACCTCTATTCCCGTTTTGTACATAATCTTGTCTCCTATTGTTACCTCCGCCGTTTCCATTATTTTGTGGAGGCGTGCTATTTCGACCATTTCTATAACCGTTTCCGTTACTTCTAGCCTGTTCAGAGGCTGCTTTAACATCCTCCTGAATCAGGTCAATTGAGTCCAGAACAGACAAGAAATGTTCCATGTCATTCTCCGGCACGTGTATAAGTTTTTCCTTTACGTGCATCGGCAAGTGCGATTTCAAAAGTCTGATCAAATCCCGGGATGAAATCTGCTCGTCCCAATAACGGGTCTTATTAATGTACTTCTCAAAATATTTTCGCAAATTCCCTAATCGTGGAGAACACGGCTGTGGATTATATAGCTCCTTCCGTAATCTCTCCTGAATACATGTTGACCAATATTTGGCCAAGAATGCCTTTTCAAATTGCTCATATGTATCGCAACTGTCAGCTGCTTCGGTTGCCCATAATGCAGCATCTCCTTGTATGTAAGACATAACGAACTGTATTTTCTGTGTAAGACTCCAAACGCTAGGCAAAATGTTTCTAAATCCCTTGATAAACACTACAGGGTGAACAGATTTCTTCTCCGTTGTAAAGATCTGAAACTGTCGGTTTCTAATCAGGCTTTCTTCAATCACTATTTTGGAATGACATTTATTTGTTTCGCTTACATTGGGTGCCTGTTCTGTCTCGCAGTCGCAATTTTTTACTGCTGTATTTCACCTGTGAGTCGTCATGCCGCAAGCTGATTTCTATTTCGGCAAGACGACGGTTGACATTCCGCTGCCACAGCGGAATGTCAGTGTGTACCACCTTTTTCAGGTTCTGCATTTCCGCATTCGAGCCCACATCTTTGGCTTCAATGTCAGTGTGTACCACCTTTTTCAGGTTCTGCATTTCCGCATTCGAGCCCACATCTTTGGCTTCGATCGCGGTGTGCACTTTCTCGTCTATTTCTTTTATAACTTCGTTTTCTATTTTGTGCACTTGTTCGGACACTTTGTGCTCAATTACTTGATTTGTGGCAATTTCTAATTGTTCCACCCTGTTAGTCAGTACACCGATTTCATCTACGATACTGGCGTTAGCCACTTGGATACTATCTACTCTTTCGCTTAGTTCTTGCACCGTTTTGGGTATGGTTTCATATTTTTGTTTCAAACTAACAATCTCACTTTGCATAGCTTCCAAAGATTGCATTAACTGCAAGTCTCTCTCATGCAGGCGTCGATCACGCTCTGCTTGTTTAGCATCACGTTCTCTATCGCGTTCTGCTTGTTTAGCATCACGTTCTTTATCGCGTTCTGCTTGCATACATGCAAATTCAGCTACCAATCTCTGGTCACGCTCTGCTTGTTCAGCATCACGTTCTCTTTCACGTTCTGCTTGCATACGTACAAATTCAGCTTGGAAATTGAGCATGCACTCGAACATAACTCTTAATGATTGCACTTCTGACACCTCACCACTCTCTGGTCCGTGTCCAGTGCTTGCGGGTGGCACAGTATTTCCGTTATCAACTGAATCACTGGCTGGCAGTGGCAACATTTCTTGCCCTTCTGCCCCCAGATTCTCACATTGTACTTCCTGAACTACGCCACTAACATTACTTTGTGTCCCACTTTCTAACTCGGTATCACTACTTATTAATTGTTGTTCATTATCCATGTTGATATCTTTCTGACTACGCAACCTAACCATAGTCAACAAAAGAAACACAATCTGAACTAAATATCCTAACACTCAGGTTTCACTGACATAATCACACAAGAAATGGTCATTTGTTAAAACACACTTATTATATACTACAGTGACTAACTACTCAAATGTCCTGTTATTAAAAAAAAAACTAACAACAAGCACACCACTAATGATCCGAGAACACTGCACTGAGGCTACTTTACTACCCACAGGACAACTACACTGTAGCTTTACCTTTTGGTGATCTATCTTGGGTGCAGCTGCCCCCTGATATTGTGGTAGGTAATTAATTTTTCGCTATAATGAGCTCTCTTCTTCAGCTTGCCTCTGGGTATATAGTGTTCTCATGCAAAACATCATATACAGGTATTACCACACAATATTGGTTATGCAATACATACAATACATGGAAAAATTATTAAATGTTCTCCAACAAAGTTCGACTATAATAAATCCCTAGTTATCTCATGGGTATTTAGTGGCCACTGCATATTCGAGCCCCACGTTGGGCGCCAATTTAACGAAATTGCTGTTATTTTCGTTAAAAAATAATTATTAATTATTATTGCTTTTAGTTAATTAATTTGCCTCTCTCTTTAACTGTCTTCTGTAAGTACGAACTTTGTTGTAGAACCTCTCTCTTATTTGCGTGTGGTAATAAAAAAAATTCCACTTCTAAAGGAATTACGTACATTTAAGAATTACGTGAACTCATATTAACTGATTAAGCATATTTAGTTGAGAATTAAATCCTTCACATAATCCGGCCTTGGCACACATTTTCTAAGTGCAGTGGTTTTTTTTAAATATTTAAATAATTAATGAATTCTATCCCGGCGTTAGCTATGGAACACAAGATTATCTCTATTAGCAGAAAATGGTTAATTATTGCCAAGCCGACATTTAATTATTACTGATCAAACCTACTTCGCTATACATTTAAGTTATTTGCAAGAACCAAAATTGTTAAATTTCAATGTTAACTAACATTAACTATCCGCCTACGAATGCACAAACGTATAATTAGTTTAAAAATTCATCAGTCTCAGGATCTCTGTAAAAGAAGAACAATTTCTTAATTCTCTGTTAATTTTTATCTATCTGTTCCCGATTTACGGGTTTGGTTGATTTTTCCTTTAGCGGAACAATTTTTTAAATGTGCCGCCGCTGCAAATCGATCGGTCGCGGCACAGCCCAGCAACACCGCTAAAAATGCTGAAAATTCTTTAAAGAAATTTTATAGATGACATGGGCAAGCTAATTTACATTAATAATACTACACACTTCTGATAAATTCTGATATATTTAGATCAAACACTAACTGAACTCACATTAATTTGTAACGCCTCCTCTAATGGCGGCTAAATCTAGACAGAGACAAAAGAAGTCTACCCATTCATTAATCGGTTCGACACAGCTTCCTCTCGCATTCAGCTCTACACAGAGAAGACCCAAGAATACGCTGTACATGGTTCTTTTATACTACTGCTGACTATTAACATTTCTTTGTAATTTGACAATATTATTCTCCTCTGGTTAAATTTCACATCTCTGTTATCGGAGATACTGACACATTTCACAATCACATAATAAATACAGAAAAATTACTATCCTAAATACAGAGAGAATATTACTACAAAAAATATTACGATAATAACAAATGTCTTTTACACAAATTTCAGTAAGATTTTTTGTTCAATAATTACGGTATATATAACTTGCTCAGAGCGGCGTATATGGTACAAATAAACTCTTGTTCATTAATAGCGTGAGTTTGCCAGGGAACGTTACAATTCGAACCTCACTAGTGCTTGACTTTTGAATAAAAGTCATCAGAAATGATGGCCGAAGACTTCTTGCATAAGTAGTCAACCTCGTTCTGCTACAGCCTCGCCAAAGAGGGTGAAAGAGTGGACAAAGGTTCAGAGCTCTATCTTGTCGTTGGGGTGGGAAATTGCCCCTAAAATTGGGAAGAAGAAGCAATGATCAACGGTATAAGGATACAGAAGCAGTGGAAATCACAGCATTAAAAACACATAACATGTATCCATAGTATATGCAGCCTCTAATCGAAAAAGTGTTATGATGATCCCTACATAGATCCAGACTAGTTATCTATTCAGATCTTCTGGAGATGATAGCCAATGGGGAGGTGACAATGAGAAAAAATTAAAAGTTATAAAAATTGAAAAGGGGAACGGTAAGGCTCAGTCTAGGTACAGTGGAGGCCAGTGAAGTGAAATGGAAAGAAGAGAAGGATTTCTGGTTGGACTAGCATAGAATAATATCAACAGCAGCAGAAAATGGTATAACGATACTAGGATTTTGTTATGAATATGAAGGTAGCGTAGAGAGTTAGTTACTGTGATAGCGTTGTTCTCATCAGAAGCGATAGCAAACCACCACGGACAATAACGGTTCAGGTATTCATGCCAACGTTGCAAGCAGAAGATGTAGAGATGGACGAATTATATATGCTGAATGGGTAATTCAGTACGTAAAGGAAGATGAAAACCTAATAGTCATGGGGGACTGGAATCCGATAGTAGGGAATGAGTAAAACAAAGGGTTACGGGATAATAAGGGCGTGCTAGTGGTAATGACAGAGGACAAAGATTAATTGAGTTCTGCAATAAATTTCAGCTGGTAATAGCGAGTACTCTGTTCAAGAGTCACAAGAGGAGCAGGTTATGAAACGTCCCCTTTTAACAATTATACACAGGACTGTGCTTAACCTGACACACAATATTTTTTAGCGCAACGCAATCTGACTTTCAACACACAATGTTTTGTTAGCGCAACGCAATCTGACTTTCAAAATTCTCTACAAGAGAATGGCCCTGACTAACATTAAACTATACCTTTCACAAATCACTTACCTCACAAAAATCTTCGCTGCTCAAGCTACTGCAATACAGCGAGCGCCACTACTGCCAGCTAAATAAAAGATTCAAACTATGGAAGGCACTAACTACTGATAGGGATAGTTAGCAAACGAAAGATATTAATAGAGAACAAACAATGTATTTACCTTGATATCATGACAAATTACAAAACTCCGCCATCTCTCTCCCCACATCCACCACTGCTGGCGGCTCACCTCCAACTGCCCAGCGCTACGCGCTGTTCACAGCCAGCTGCCTAACACTACAATGGTTGAGTATTACAACAATGCAAAGCAGCCACAGACTGCACACGGCACAGCCGGTGATTTTCATACTGAGGTGGCGTTATCAATAAGAAAACCTAAACAGCCTACTTACAAGGTACACTTGGGAAAGGCCGGATGATACGGGAAGATTTCAGTTAGATTACACTATGGTCAGATAGATTCCGAAATCAGATATTGCATTCTAATACGTACCCAGAAGCATTTATAGACACAGCTCACAATTTAGTAATGGTGAAGAGTTGGCTGAAGTTTAAGAGACTAGTCGGGAACAATCAATTTGCAAAGAAGTGCAATGTGGAAATGCTAAGGAATGAAGAGATACGCTTGAAGTTCTCTGAGGTCGTAGATACTGCGATAAGGAATAGATCAGGACGTAGTTCAGTTGAAGACGAAAGGATATCTCTAAAAACAGCAATCACAGAAAACTGCGGACGAACCATGGATAACAGAAGAAATCCTCAGTTGATCGACGAAAGACGGAAGTACAAAAACGTTCAGGGAAATTCAGGAATACAGAAATACAAGTCGGTTAGGAGTGAAATAAATAGGGAGTGGAGCAGGGAAGCTAAGGCGGAATGGCTGCATAAGAAATGTGAAGAAATCGGAAAAGAAATGATTGTCGGAAGAAGTGACTCAGCTTATAGGAAAGCAAAGACAGCCATCGGTAAAATTAAAATCAAGGATGGTAACATTAAGCGTGCAACGAGAATCCTACTGTTAAATGCAGATAAGAGGGCGAATGAAAACAGAGGTGGAGAGCTGCGAGTCGGCAAAGTGTTTTCTCTGTTTTACTCGAAAACAATGATCCGAGGCAGAATGTTAAGATTACGTAACATTGAATGTGTTGTAATTTTATGTACTCCCCCCATGAACCATGGACCTTGCCGTTGGTGGAGGCTTATGTGCCTCAGCGATACAGATAGCCGTACCGTAGGTGCAACCACAACGGAGGGGTATCTGTTAAGAGGCCAGACAAACGTGTGGTTCCTGAAGAGATGCAGCAACCTTTTCAGTAGTTTCAGGGTCAACAGTCTGGATGATTGGCTGATCTAGCCTTGTAACACTAACCAAAACGGCCTTGCTCTGCTGGTACTGCGAACGGCTGAAAGCAAGGGGAAACTACAGCCGTAATTTTTCTCGAGGGCATGCAGCTTTACTGTATGGTGAAATGATGATGGCGCCCTCTTCGGTAAAATATTCCGGAAGTAAAATAGTCCCCCATTCGGATTTCCGGGCGGCGACTACTCAGGAAGACGTCGTTATCAGGAGAAAGAAAACTGGCGTTCCACGGATCGGAGCGTGGAATGTCAGATCCCTTAATCGGGCAGGTTGGTTAGAAGGTTTAAAAAGGGAAATCGATAGATTAAAGTTAGATATAGTGGGAATTAGTGAAGTTCGGTGGCAGGAGGAACAAGATTTCTGGTCAGGTGAACACAGGGTTATAAACACAAAATCATATAGGGGTAACGTAGGAGTAAGTTTAATAATGAATCAAAAAATAGGAGTGTGGGTAAGCTACTACAAACAGCATAGTAAACGCATTATTGTGGCCAAGATAGACACGAAGTCCCCGCCTACCACAGTAGTACAAGTTTATATGCCAACTAGCTCTGCAGATGACGAAGAGATTGATGAAATGTATGATGAGGTAAAAGAAATTATCCAGATAGTGAAGGGAGACGAAAATTTAATAGTCATGGGGGACTGGAATTCGACAGTAGGAAAAGGAAGAGAAGGAAACGTAGTAGGTGAATATGGAACGGGGTAGAATTCTGCACAGACCATAACGTAATTATAGCTAACACTTGGTTCAAGAATCTTGAAAGAAGGTTGTATACATGGAAGATGCCTGGAGATACTGGAAGGTTTCAGATAGATTATATAATAAGACAGAGATTTAGGAACCAGGTTTTAAATTGTAAGATATTTCCAGGAGCAGATGTGGACTCTGATCACAATCTATTGGTTATGAACTGTAGATTAAAACTGATGAAACTGTAAAAAGGTGGAAATTTAAGGAGATGGGACCTGACCTGGATAAACTGACTAAACTAGAGGTTGTACAGAGTTTCAGGGAGAGCATAAGGGAACAATTGTCACGAATGGAGGAAAGAAATACAGTAGAAGAAGAATGGGTAGCTTTGAGAGATGAAATAGTGTAGGTAGCAGAGGATCAAGTAGGTAAAAAGACGAGGGCTAGTAGAAATCCTTCGGTAACAGAAAACATATTGAATTTATTTGACGAAATGAGAAAATATAAAAATGCAGTAAATGAAGTAGGCAAAAAGGAATACAGACGTCTCAAAACTGAGATCAACAGGAAGTGCGAAATGGTTAAGCAGGGATGGCTAGAGGACAAATGTAAGAATATAGAGGAATATATCACTAGGGGTAAGATAGATACTGCCTACAAGAAAATTAGAGACCTTGGGAGAAAAGAGAGCCACTTGTATGAATATCAAGAGCTCAGATGGAAACCCAGTACTAAGCAAAGAAAGGAAAGCAGAAACTTGGAAGGAGTATATATTATGGAAATGGAAGAGGATGTAGATGAAGATGAAATGGGAAGAGTTTGACAGAGCACTGAAAGATCTAAGTAGAAACAAGGACCTGGAAGTAGACAACATTCCATTAGAACTAATGATAGCCCTGAGAGAACCAGCCCTGACAAAACTCTACCATCTGGTGATCAAGATTTATGAGACAGGCGAATTACCCTCTTACCTCAAGAAGAACATAATAATTCCAATCCCAAAGAAAGCAGATTTTGACAGATGTGAAAATTACCGAACTATCAGTTTAATAAGCCACGGCTGCCAAATACTAACACGAATTCTTTACAGGCGAATGGAAAAACTGGCAAAAACCGACCTCGGGGAAGATCAGTTTGGATTCCGTAGAAATGTTGGAACACGTGAGGCAATGCTGACCCTACGCCAGATTAAGGAAAGGCAAACCGACGTTTTTAGCATTTGTAGACTTAGAGAAAGCTTTTGACAACGTTGACTGCAGTACTCTCTTTCACATACTGAAAGTTACAGGGATAAAATACAGGGAGAGAAAAGCTATTTACAGTTTGTATAGAAACCATATGGAAGTTATTAGAGTCGAGGGGCATGAAAGGGAAGCAGTGGTTGGGAAGGGAGTGAGACAGGGTTGTAGCCTATCCCTGATGTTACTCAATCTGTATATTGAGCAAGCTGTAAAGGAACAAAAGACAAATTCGGAATAGGAATTACAATCCATTGAAAATAAATAAAAACTTTGAAGTTCGCCGATGAAATTGTAATTCTGTCAGAGACAGCAAAGAACCTGGAGGGGCAGTTGAATGGAATGGACAGTCTTGAAAGGAGGATATAAGATGAACATCAACAAAAGCAAAACGAGGATAATGGAATATAGTCGAATTAAATCGGGTGATGCTGAGGGGATTAGATTATGAAATGAGGCACTTAAACTAGTAAATGAGTTTTTCTATTTGGGGAGCAAAACAACTGATGATGGTCGAAGAAGAGAAGATATAAAATGTAGACTGGCAATGGCAAGGAAAGCGTTTCTGAAGAAGAGAAATTTGTTAACATCTAGTATAGATTTAAGTGTCGGGAAGTCGTTTCTGAAAGTATTTGTATGGAAGGAACGTGGACTATAAATAGGTTAGACAAGAAGAGAATAGAAGCTTTCGAAATGTGGTGCTACAGAAGAATGCTGAAGATTAGATTGTAGATCACGTAACTAATGAGGAGGTATTGAACAGAATTGGGGAGAAGAGGAATTTGTGGCACAACTTGACTAGAAGAAGGGATCGGCTGGTAGGACATGTTCTGATGCATCAAGGGATCACCAGTTTGGTACTGTAGGGCAGCGTGGAGGGTAAAAATCGTAGAGGGAGGCCAAGAGATGAATACACTAAGCAGATTCAGAAGGATGTAGGTTGCAGTAGATACTGGGAAACGAAGAAGCTTGCACAGGTTAGAGTGGCATGGGGAGCTGCATCAAACCAGTCTCTGGACTGAAGACCACAACAAACAACATGTACTATTCAGTTTTCGATCTCGTAATCTGCTCTTCAATTTTATATATCTAGTTACAAATTTTTAAGCAAATCGTAATCTGCAAATGAAAATTAAAACATTGTTTGACATAATGCTTGTATTATTGTAGTCAAGGCTTGCGAGAATCGATAATCTCATTTTATTTGAGGCAGATTTTAAGAAACAGGTGAACAGAGCATTTGCTGTAATGTTTTAATCAAAAATAAATATCGATACGTCAGGGTGTCGGTACTCTTCTTTCGTTATGTTTATGAGCGTGATATGTTTCGCGATACCGTATCTCCACCTGCCATGTGCGCGACTTGGCAGGTTGCAGACGTTGCTTGCGTGGCCCTGCCACAGCTCGATTGGCCCATGTGTCTTCGAACATTGGCTCTGTCTGACAGCAATTACTGAAGCTCAGAAGGAAAGTCGAGAGCGACCTCACAGGAGGCGGTGACGAGCAGCACGTGACGGCTCGTACAAAGCGTCTCTCGGTCCGTCTCTCTCTCTCTGTCTTTCTCTCACTGTCTCTCGCTCTGCTGCGATTTCCCGAAATTCATCCTTGTCTGTCAGTTGAGTTTCACAGACGAGCAACTTTATTATCCACAGTATGTTCTCACCTTTGACCTACACACCTAACAAGCAAGGGGTCAGGACAAACAGGCCAGCCAGTGCAGTGGTGCCACAGAAAAGGCACCTTTGTGTTATTGCCTGACAAATTCCTTCCTCTAAACAGTGGCCTCAGGTCACAGACAAACTAAAGAACACACCAGGCTCTCTACAAGAGCCCTCCTGGCGGTGGAATTACGGCCTTCAGTTGTAAACTACAACTCAGAGTACTAGTGCCAGACACTGGAACTAATTACGTGAGCGGCCAACCCACATGTAGTGAACAAATCACCACGTTTTGTCCTACAACAGCTTTGTCTAGCTGTACCAACTACAGAGTGTCCGCAAGTCCCACTATCACTTAAAAAAATCACAATATGGAATGCATTAGAGGTAGAGCATAGTAATTTGATGTAAAACGTTTACCAGCTCTCAACGTATTTTTCTATTTTGCTAGAATTTCGATGTATGCCCCACTCGTAGCTCCAGTACGTCAACGCGATATTAAAGTTCAGCCCGTGTATGGGTCAGCATTGCAGCTTCAACAGTTGTAATTGGTCTTCTTTGACTTTTGTCAATGAGGAGATACGCGACCAGTTGATTTAAAATATGTGTGGACTAAAATCCTACGTCAAATTCCCAAATTTTATTCATTGATTATCGGTGTCGGCTCACTGACATCTTCAGATCTAAACTACTGGAAATTGTATTTTAAAAGTGAAGAATACAAATACAAATACATATTTGAATTTCCATTATACAATACATCACTTTCCCTTATGCAATATGTACCAATCTAAAACGTTGTTCAGTGTGTGACAATTACTATACATCACCGTGTTCTTCGAGATACTAAGTCACCACAGTTAAATTAAAAAAAAATCTTGTGGGCATAACAGCAAAAATATTAAAAACAAGCAAAAATAGATAGGAGTATACGAAATACCTTAGCTAAAATGAAAAATCTTAGTTGGTTAAGTAAATTGTCAACGTTAATCACAAATCAAATGTTGTTACAGTGCCTATATTGTCACGCCAGTATCGACTGCAATGACAACTGCATCGTCCATGAGTGGATTTATACAATATATCATTTCCAGTGTCATAACAGGGACAAGTGTGTGTGGCTGTGTGACAGCTGTCAGCCAACTGGCTGAGGTGTGGCGTCATGGCTACACGAAAGCACTAACTGTCACATAGCGCTATCACCCAACTAATTCAATACAGACCTCACTGTAGTAAGACAAAGGAAGTTAATGTAATGAAATTTTTTATAAGTTTACATTATATAAATGCTAGAAATTATGCTCATATTAGCACATTTGTAGTAAATAATCTGTGCTCGTTAAATAATAAAAAATAAAAAGACAGGAAGTACTGAATGCCCGACAATTAAATCGAGATGAACGACTGGAGACAGTAAATCACCTTAAATACACAAAAATATAACAATATCACTATCAGCAACTTAAATCCGTAATACTGAATATCAGGACGAAATAACATCGTAAGCCGAGGTATAGATGCCAGATGCAACCAGCTCAATCAGTAGCTATGATAACAAACTAGTATATATGTGGATAACCAACAGTGCTACATCTAACCCTTAAGTGTTACGGAAAATGGAATACAATGTCGAAAGACAAGAATTTTATCGAAATGGCCTCATACTTAGTTATTTATTGTAGAATGAACTGCTGACATGAGCATTCCATCTTCATATACTTCAAGCCAATGACTGATGAGCAACGTTCCACTTCACTCTGTAATATGTTCGTGAAGTCAATCACATTCTAAGACCGAAATCCAGAAGCCTTAAAACACATACATCTCTAGCTTAAGGTCTAGGTGTTACATACACTGCAAACCATGTAAGGAACTTCAAGAATTAAAAGCACTGAATAATTAAAAGTTACGTACTGTTGTAACTTGAGGTCCAGGTGTAAATTTCAAACGGCACTCATCATCATTTAAGACTGATTATGCCTTTTAGCGTTCAGTCTGGAGCATAGTCCCCCTTATAAAATTCCTCCATGATCCCCTATTCAGTGCTAACATTGGTGCCTCTTCTGATGTTAAGCCTATTACTTCAAAATCATTGTTAACTGAATCCAGGTACCTTCTCCTTGGCCTGCCCCGACTCCTCCTACACTCTACTGCTGAACCCATGAGTCTCTTGGGTAACCTTGCTTCTCCCATGCGTGTAACATGACCTCACCATCTAAGCCTGTTCGCCCTGACTGCTACATCTACAGAGTTCATTCCCAGTTTTTCTTTGATTTCCTCATTGTGGACACCCTCCTGCAATTGTTCCCATCTACTAGTACCTGCAATCATCCTAGCTACTTTCATATCCGTAACCTCAACCTTGTTGATAAGGTAACCTGAATCCGCCCAGCTTTCGCTCCCACACTACAAAGTTGGTCGAAAGATTGAACGGTGCACAGATAACTTAGTCTTGGTACTGACTTCCTTCTTGCAGAAGAGAGTAGATCGTAGCTGAGCGCTCACTGCATTAGCTTTGCTACACCTCGCTTCCAGTTCTTTCACTATGTTGCCATCCTGTGAGAATATGCATCATAAGTACTTGAAACCGTCCACCTGTTCTAACTTTGTTCCTCCCATTTGGCACTCAAACCGTTTATATCTCTTTCCCACTGACATTACTTTCGTTTTGGAGATGCTAATCTTCATACCATAGTCCTTACATTTCTGATCTAACTCTGAAATATTACTTTGCAAACTTTCAATTGAATCTGCCATCACAACTAAGTCATCCGCATATGCAAGACTGCTTATTTTGTGTTCACATATCTTAATCTCACCCAGCCAGTCTATTGTTTTCAACATATGCTCCATAAATAATATGAACAACAGTGGAGACAGGTTGTAGCCTTGTCTTACCCCTGAAACTACTCTGAACTATGAACTCAATTTACCGTCAACTCTAACTGCTGCCTGACTATCCATGTAAAGACCTTTAATTGCTTGCAAAAGTTTGCCTCCTATTCCATAATCTCGTAGAATAGACAATAACTTCCTCCTCGGAACCCGGTCATATGCCTTTTCTAGATCTATAAAGCATAGATACAATTCCCTGTTCCACTCATAACACTTCTCCATAATTTGCCGTAAGCTAAAGATCTGGTCCTGACAACCTCTAAGAGGCATAACCCCACACTGATTTTCATCCAATTGGTCCTCAACTAATACTCTCACTTTCCTATCAACAATACCTGAGAAGATTTTACCCACAACGCTGATTAAAGAGATACCTTTGTAGTTGTTACAATCTTTTCTGTTTCCATGTATAAAGATTGGTGTGATTACTGCTTTTATCCCGTCTGATGGAACCTGTCCCGACTCCCAGGCCATTTCAATTAGCCTGTGTAGCCATTTAAGACCTGACATTCCACTGTATTTGATGAGTTCCGACTTAATTTCATCCACCCCAGCTGCTTTATTGCACTGCAATCTATTGACCATTTTCTCCACTTCCTCAAATGTGATCCTATTTCCATCATCATTCCTATCCCATTTTACCTCGAAATCTGAAACATTACTGATCGTATTTTCACCTCCATTGAGCAACTCTTCAAAATATTCCCTCCATCTGCCCAAGGAATCCACAGGATTCACCAGCAGTTTTCCTGACCTGTCCAAAATACTTGTCATTTCCTTCTTACCTCCCTTTCGAAGACTGCTAATTACACTCCAGAATGGTTTTCCAGCAGCTTGACCCAAAGTCTCCAACCTGTTTCCAAAGTCTTCCCAAGATTTCTTCTTGGATGCTGCAATTGTCTGTTTGGCTTTGTTTCTTTCTTCAACATAACTTTCTCTGTCTACCTGAGTTCTAGTATGTAGCCATTTTTGATACGCCTTCTTTTTCCTTTTACAGGCTGCCTTGACTGTGTCTTTCCACCAAGCTGTTTGCTTCATCCTACCTTTACACACTACTGTTCCAAGACATTCTTTAGCCACTTCTAGTACTGTGTCCCTGTACCTTGTCCATTCCTTTTCCAATGACTGTAATTGAGTACATTCAACTAACTGGTACCTTTCTGAGATCACTGTTATGTACTTGTGCCTCATTTCCTTATCCTGAAATTTCTCCACTCTTATCCTCCTACATATGGACCTGACCTCCTGCACTTTCGGCCTCATAATCCCAATTTCCCTGCAGATTAAATAATGATCAGTGTCATCAAAGAATTCCCTGAATACACGTGTGTCCCTCATAGCCTTCCTGAATTCCTGTTCTGTTATTATACAGTCAATGACAGATCTGGTTCCCCTGCCTTCCCAAGTATACCGGTGAATGTTCTTATGTTTAAAAAAGGAGTTTGTGATTACTAAGCCCATACTGGTACAGAAATCCAAGAGTTGTTTCCCGTTCCTGTTGGCCTCCATATCCTCTCCAAATTTACCCATAACCTTTTCATACCCTTCTGTTCGATTTCCAATCCTGGCATTAAAATCACCCATGAGCAGAACACTGTCCTTGTCCTTTACTCTAACAACTACATCACTGAGTGCCTCATAAAAACTATCCATCTTATTTTGATCTGTCCCTTCACAATGCGAATATACTGACACAATCCTAATTTTCTTGCTAGACACTGTCAAATCTATCCACATCAGTCGTTCGTTTACATACCTAATTGCAACTACGCTGGGTTCCATTTCTTTCCTGATGCAAAGCCCTACACCCCATTGTGGTATTCCTGCTTTGACTCCTGACAGGTAGACCTTGTAGTCTCCCACTTCCTCTTCTTTCTCACCCCTTACCCGAATGTCACTAACAGCTAAAACGTCCAGCCCCATTTTACTGGGCAGCCTCTGCCAGCTCTAACTTCTTCCCAGAGTAGCCGCCATTGATATTAATAGCTCCCCATCTCATTACCATTTGTTTGCCAAGTCGTATCTTAGGAGTCCCTGGTTTGTCAGTTAGAGGTGGGACCGTCACCTCCCAAGGTCCCAGGCATTTTGCTCTGATTGTTACCAGCATCATATTTAAAGTACCAGGGAAGCAGGTTGCTAGCCTTACTTGCCACGAGTCCCATTGAGTTTTACCCCTAACGGTTGAGGGACTAACCGGTGGATTTGGTAGTCTTTGCCGTATGAGCACAAAGGTGACCACGACTCAGAATATGTCCGAGATGCCCAGCTTTATTCCAAAGTAACTGGTATCCCGACTGTCGGGACCACTTACTTGGCCACTCATACGTTGCCCATGGTTCATGAACTAGGACATGACTACAGGAACCCACACCATGAACCACTCAAACGGCACTACATATTCCAATTCCTAAAATACCAGTAATGAATCAAATAGAGATGAAAATGGTACTAAAAACGTTATACGTCAAATACAATCGTTAGTAGCCTTATATCAGTGTATTAGATGCAGAAAAACTTTAACAGCTGATCGTAAGCTAGAGGACAACACATAACTAGTAGCAAGTTAAGGCAAGATCCGGAAGACATAAAAAACAAAGCAAAATAATTATCCAAATGAAGCTCAAGGTCTACGTGATACAAGTATAAATCTTTAGTAATAATTTATGGCCTAGCTGCTTCAAATAATGGACGGCTTAATATAGAATTATAATACTTGCATAAAAGTGTAACAGGACAACCAACCACATAAAGTATGAGTTATATATACCATCTGATGTGCTGTAAGAAGTTATCTACTTACAGGAAAAGCTTTATTTTATGACGATAACTACAAAAAGTAATGCTTGTAGAAATAGAAATACCAAATTGCTTCAGTATTGACTGATTAGTGCAGGAAGAGTAGCAACGTCTGATGTTGTGTACACGCAATACTAGACGTAATTCGACAAAAGAGGTCCAATGGTGAGGAGTCGGGATTGGGCGGGCGCCATGCGATGGTACCATCATGACCCATACGCCTCTCAAGAAATGCGGCACTCAGAAAGTCCCGCACTTTCAAACTTCAGGGTGATGTGCACCATCACACTGTAACAAGACGGACGGTTACTGTTCTCCTTCCTATCTATAACAGCAGAAACTGTTCCAGCAAGTCTATGTATACAGTTACTGTTACGGTTTACTCTATAAGAAAAATGGGCGTGTCACCCTATTGTGCATTAAGCCACACCAAACATGAAGTTTCGAGCTATCAAGGATGTGTTCATGTGTGTTATGCTGGTTTTCGTAGCCCCAAATCCTAATGTTGTGCACATGTCCATAAGTGTTGGGCGTTGCTTCATCTGAAAACAGGCACTTTCTCAGATAGTCATTGTCAGTATCTATGGACGCCACCAGGGAACACACGAATGTCTACCAAAGAGGACACTCGTTTCGCTGCAATGCTTGGACAGTTTGGACTTTGTACACAAAACTGTGTAACCGCTTCTATAACACCTTATGAACTGTTAAACTTGTTCCTGCAGTTCGCGTGATGCATGACAAACTGGGGCTGCGTTGGAACGCAGCTTGCATTACAGGGTGACAAACCAGAATAACTCGACAAATAAGCTTCACACGAGAAAAACGTGTAGAAGCCAAAGTTGATTATTTTCGAGGGGGACATCTGCTGGTGCTAAAATTAGCCCTCCACCCCTACCCCATGGGGGTGGGGCGGGAGGCAACTTTAAAATTTCGAATGGGAACACCCATTTTTCATTGCAGAATCAGATTCTACATAAAAAACTATGTATATTTTCTCTTAAACATTTGTTTCTATTCTTGGTAGTTGGTGCTGTAATTCAAAAAAATCCGTGTTCTCATTTTTGGGTGGAAAATGGCTATGGATAAATAAAAAATACTTATTTACATCGTAAATTTTGATTTGCTTAAACTCTCCCTCTCTCCCCATAGGGTGGGGTTTGAGAGAGAGGAATCAGAGTTTTACAAATATTGACCCCAATATTAATTTTTTCCGCAGAATCGGATAGGTTTTCTTTGTTTCGTGGTCATGAGGCCACACAACTTTTATTTATAAAACAAATAATCTAACTAGCTAACCAACTAACCAAACAGCCGGCCGGAGTGGCCGTGCGATTCTAGGCGCTACAGTCTGGAGGCGATCGACCGCTACGGTCGCAGGTTCGAATCCTGCCTCGGGCATGGAAGTGTGTGATGTCCTTAGGTTAATTAGGTTTAATTAGTTCTAAGTTCTAGGCGACTGATGACCTCAGAAGTTAAGTCGCATAGTGCTCAGAGCCATTTGAACCATTTTTTAACTAACCAAACAACCCACTTACTAACGAGGAACTCAATAACTAAAAAACTAACTGACTCACAAACCCAATTTTTTGTTAGATTCGGAGTAATCACTCTTGTTTGTCGAGAAGTCTCACAACTGGGGTGCTTGCTTAATTTGATGCTTTTAATTTCGGGTGGAAAAACGTGGAAAACGACATTCATAAATTTATTGACTTAAATTCTATTGTTCACAGATTTATGTTATTTAGGAATATCGCGGCTGTTACGTCGTTTACATTTTTAGAATTGTGTACGATAATCGATATCCCACTCAGCCCTGATCGATAATCGATGGTCTTATCTGGCCCTTGCTGATGAGCATCGTAATGTTTCGGAGTGTCGCCGATAGGTAGCGCAGGGACGAGAAATACGATCTTTCGCGTAATAAGACTGGGCTTTAGAAATTATAAGTAGTAACAAACGCACTGTATCTTTTTCCCATCTGAGCATTCAGATAGCAATACATAGTTTATAACGATTGTCTTTTGGCCGATTTAAGTTTGATTACCTTGTGTGAGTGCGTTCGCAGCTTTTGCTCGCTACCAGTCGCGTTTGACACTGAGTTAGTAATGCTAGGCGGAATTACGCCGAGCGAGCCGCTTCTCGCTCATAGAAATTCTAACCGTGCCTTTCTCGACACCTTTTATCTTTCTTCTCTTGAGATTAATAGGTGGCAAATGTCATTATGAATGATCTTTCTGTGGAAGAAGAAATTGAGATGGTGTACATTTATGGAGGGAGTGGGAGAAATTTTGACGATGCAGTCGCGCTTTATGCGCAGCGTTTTCCTGGCCAAGTACGATCACGGTCCTCTTTTGTTCGAGTTATTAAGCAATTTACTGGGGAAGGTAGTGTGAACCAGAAAAAAGAACCCGTGCAGCTACCGTTTGTGGAGAAAACAATCAAGTGGCAGTTCTAGCTGCTGTGGTTCAAATGGTTATAATGGCTCTGAGCACTATGGGACTTAACAGCTATGGTCATCAGTCCCCTAGAACTTAGAACTACTTAAACCTAACTAACCTAAGGACAGCACACAACACCCAGCCATCACGAGGCAGAGAAAATCCCTGCTGTGCTTCATAATTCACATTCGAGCACAAAAGAAATATCAAGGCAATCGTGTCACACATGAGTGTTTGGAAAATCCTGAAGTTCCACAAATTTCATCTATACCATGTATCCATGCACCAGGAGCTACGTGGCGATGACTTCCACAACCGTCTAGCGTTTTGTCACGCGGCACTTCAACGGATGCAAACAAACTAAAACTTTTTTGCCACAGTACTTTTCTCTGATGAGGCAACATTCACAAACCACGGCGAAGTTAATCGCCATAACATGCATCATCGGAGTGAACAGAACCCACACTCCATTCGAGAAGTCAAACATCAGCGACCTTGGTCAGTTAATGTTTGGTGTGGTATAATTGGTGATAAACTGATCGGTCTATATTTTATCGACGGTAATCTGAATGGCAACAAATATGGAAACCTACTTGAAAATGAACTGCCAGATCTACTTGAAGGCCTGAGCGTCGAACTTCGACAAAACATGTGGTTTCAACATGATGGTTGTCTAGCGCATTATTCATTAGTAGCGCGCGATCTACTAGATCGACTTTACAATGGTCGCTGGATCGGCAGGGCAGGTCCTGTGAATTGGAAAGCCAGATCGCCTGGCGTTACCTCGCCAGATTTTTTCTTATGGGGTTATCTAAAATATATCGTTCATTAGGAAACGCCTACCACTCGCGAAAACATGATGCAAAGAATAAGACATGCTTGCGCTGCAATTACACTAGACATGTTATCAAGATGTGTGCAGGGATTTACAGCACGAGTCAATAAATGCATCGAAGTTGGAGGTCATCACATCGGGCATTTTATTTCATAAAACGGTGAGATGCAAGGGATTTACGAACAACAAGCAGGCCGAAAGTGAGAGGCGAGGGGACTCAATGGAAAGAAGCACACAGAAATTCATTTACTTGAAAGTATTTGCAAATAATCAACAATAAAACGAAACCAATCTTTCTTTTTCAGGACCACCAAATCTTAAACGGGAATACGTTCATCTTTAGTTAGCGAGTGGGTTAGTCTTTTCCTCAGTTAGTCTATTACTTTGTTTACTCTGTTAGTTAATGAGTTCACTCGTTAGTAAGTAGGATGTTTGGTTAGTTAGTTAGCTAGTCAGATGGTCTGTTTGATAATTAAAAGTTGTGTGGCCTCATGACCACGAAACAAGCAAAACTTATCCGAATCTGCGGAAAAAATTAGTATTTGGGTCAACATTTGTAAAACTCTAATTCCTCTCTCTCAAACCCCACCCTATGGGGAGAGAGGTAGAGTTTTAGTTTTAGCGAATCAAAATTTACGAAGTAAATAAGTATTTCTTATTTATCCGTAGCATTTCTCACGCAAAAATGAGAACATGGATTTTCTTGAATTACAGCGCCAACTACCAAGAATCAAAACAAATGTTTAAGACAAAATGTACGTAGTATTTTATGCAGAATCTGATTCTGCAATTAAAAATCGGGGTTCCCATTTGAAATTGTAAAGTTGTCTCCCACTCCTCCCCCAGGGGGCGGGCTAATTTTAGCACCAGCACATGTCCCCTTCGAAAATAATCAACTTTGGATTCTACACATTTTTTCGTGTGAAGCTTATTTTTCGAGTTATTCTGGTTTGTCAACTTAAAATTTACACCCTGTATATCAACAGGGGTTGGACGCTGGATACTCCAGCATGGAGGAAGGTCTCTGACACAGCCTGTCTCTTTAGTTTTTGAACCATCCCATCATGCCCTCCCATGCTGGCGTCGATAATTCGGCAGTAGCTGTGTTACGGATTTTGATACTGTATATCAGATGACGCATCGCACCTTCTGCTGATATGTCGCCATTTTGACGCACCCCAAGTCATATACGCAACAAAAGACAGAGGAAAATACTTTTGGAACTGCTAAATGTTTTACAAGAAACCTCGATTTTTAATCTGTAATAGTTCCCAAGTTATAGTTTTTTGAAATGATAGCTGGGCCCCTAACGTGGCATTGCAGTGATTGGTAATATGAATACAATAGGTATTGGTCACATGTGCTAGAAAATGTGTGCTATAAATAACGTTAGAAAATAGAATGGAGAAACCTACAACAGAAATCTCTATAAAAGAAAGGGTGTACATAATGCTTGAAAAAAAAAACGCAATGGCGTCACTGAGAAATACTAGAAATTATTAGCACAAATCATCTGTACTGTAGTCTGTAGTCTCTTTGTACAGGATTTTAAAACATGGGAGGTTTTCTACTCTACGCTTACCTTCCAACCACTACCACCTCAATATAATTGAACTTATCATCTGGTTGAATGTAATCTTAGGCTTCCGCGGCCATTGTCACATGCAGTAAAATTTTTCTGGGCTTTTGATCGCATTGTCAATATATATAGCTACCGACGTTGTAAACAAAAACACGCTGAAGAAGGTCTCTTGCAACAGGGGTCGAAATATTGGTAGTTTTATATATTGACTATATTGACAATATGCTCACAAACACAGGAAAGTTTTATTGAATGTTATCTTCTGGTTGCTCAATTTTAGGCCAAGATAAGCTTGTCTTATTTGAAACATAATTGAAAGAAACGTTTTAGCAAAAACTACCTTTAATGCTTGTTTCAATCAACGGCTAACTAACGTATCTGCAACGTAAGTCTTCAGGTATATTGACATTAATAGTCTCAAGGCTGGATTGAAGGGGAGGGGGAAGGCCAAGCTCCCATCTTGTTCATTAGACAACAGTGTGCAACTGTATCAAATGCCTTCTGGAAGTCAAGGCAGACAGTATAAGCCAGGTGTGCTGGTTTCTGGGTTTCGTACATGAAGAGAGTGACATGGGTTTCACCACGTCGATGTTGGTTCAGTAACTGTTTCTGACCACGGCACTGTTTCAAATATTAACAGCAATGCATTTCATTCGTGGACGTCTGCGGGCAGCTACACTGATGACTGCAACAACTGCCGAGGTCTCTCTCGCACAGTAGTTATTGCCGGAATTCGCCACAGTAGCTGTAGCGTGAAGTTCTAGACATGAATCACTTTAGAATTCCCGACCTTAAAAACAGTATTGGAGGAATTTGAACTCCTACCTATTATATATGACCTGACCCTGTTGATGTCTTAACAGAAATTTCACCTGAGAACAAGGCTTGATCAATATTACAGCGAAGCAGAAATATCGAAACCAGTAGTCAGTTATACACAGCACACAAACCCCGGAAAAACTTTTATTAAATTTAAGTATGTAATTAAAAGCCACCCACTGTTTATAAAACTTAGAAAATTTTCTGAACATCGCTAATTGGTTGTTCAGTGGTACGCATTTTCGCCATACATTATGGACTACTTCACGGCCGCGAGCTTTCTATTGAGCAGATCAGAGCTTACCGTTCTCTAACTTAACCCGAATGCCAAGTCGTCTGAATTCACGTAAACTTTAATTGAATTTAGCTCTATGTTCTATCACAAGAAAGACCGCAATGGAAATCTAATTATTGGACATCAGACCGATAGGGGTTGAACTTTACTAAATGCTTCCTAGTATCTCTCTGTTGCAGACTACATGAGGCTAATGATCACAAAAGATGGGATGACGTGCTGCTATGCAATTCACGAAATGGAACATATTACTCAACTTCAGTTAACATTTAATTTGTATAAAAGCCTAACGCTGTGATTCCGTATGGGGAGACTGTTTGCCATTGAGTTAATCGTAACTATTCAGCGAGAACTAGGTTGACAAAGGAACGTAACGTGGTCGTTGATGTGCTTATGCACAAAGATTAAAACATTATCAGAATAGCTGTAGGTAAAATTCCGTACATCAGTCGGTAAAGACGGGACCTTATAGCATCACTTTCCTGTTCGTCGGTCTGTCAGTTTGTCTATCCGACTGTTAAGAACAGGAATGGGTAGCCGTATCCAGTACTAATTTATGTCACATATTGGAGCCCATGGTACCTTGGCGGTGTAAAAAATTTAAACTTCTAAGTCGATGCAATTAATATACACGCCCATGTATGTCACATACTTTGATTGACTCACTCAACAAAACCTATAGAGTATTTCTCGTTGACCAATGACCACGATATTCGGTAACAGACAACTTACCACGGAAAAATTAAAGGAACACATACGAAATTTGTAAATTTGTATTTGTATCACCCGAAAAAGTATTTTTTGCTGTTTGTTACCCGACTGTCTGTTCATCTTATAATACTCTTATTCTCAGGAATGGGTAGTCGTATCAAGTTCAAATTTAAGTCACTTAGTAAGGTCAATCATCCCTTGGCGATGGAAAAAATGTAAGCTTACAGGTTGGTGAAATTAAAAGGTACGGCCATTTATGTCACATATTTTGATGTAAACTCAATCAACGAAACGTATAAGATACTTCCCTTTAACCTAGAATCATGAAATGTGCTACGAAGCAAGGTTTCACATTACAAATAAAGGAAAAAAAAACGAAAATTGTTATTATATCACTCGACATAATCCTTTTTTGGCTTCTTTCACAGGAAGTGGTAGAGTATCAACTTCAAATTTATGCCACACATTATGGTCTACAGCCTCTTCCCGGTGTCAAATATTAAAACTCCAACTCAATGAAATCAAAAGATATGGCCATTTATGGCACATACCTCCCGCAAACTGAGTCAACACCAAAAGGATACTTCCTATTGATCTAGGATGTTGATATATGGCAATAATCAAGCTTTGACAGTACAAGTTCAGGACGAAATACTAAAATTGTTAATTTCTAATTATATCACGCGAAGAAGTATTTTTGTCATTTGTTATCCGACTGTCTAACAAATGGAGAGAAATAAAGAAAATAAATTTAAAGCAATGGACTGAATAAAATTAATAATGATCATAGGTATTTCGATAAATATTCAAGATTAAAAAATTTTGTAACTACTTGATACGATTCGAACCCACAAGCTTTTACATATGAGGACTGTACCCTAACCTTTACAGTACACAACCACTCTGCCTAACCCTCATGTTTTAAAGGTTTACAGAGGATCACACGAAATTCCAAAATTTGTTATTGTACTCGCATGCAAGCGCCACCCAGAGTGAATGGTTCCAGGGTGTGATACCTGGAACAGTAACCTATATAACTGTATAAATGGTTATAAAAAGTGGACGCCGCCACTGGGTAAGAAACCTTGTATGTAAGGGTCTCCTGAGCTACCACCCGCAAGACAAATTCTCACCGCTCCAGTGTCCATAATCAAAGTCCTGTAGCACTCCAACCACTTTCACAAAGATTCCACCACTGGTCTGGAATGTTTCCACCATTTACAGTTCCTAAACCGCCTCCTATTGGCTTTTGCCGACAAAAATAAAACACCAATAAGCTGTAACGCCAATGAAGGATAATGTCACACAAAGACATCACTCTGTAATTTCCACGGAATCAGATATAATTTACTGCCGTCTGTTAAATATCACCAAGTCTTGTTTCTAAAACCCCACCTTCCAGCTAGAAACTGGCCCCATCATCTGATGTCATGACTGTGTTTAGCAGTCATATGCAGACTCACTTATGCACACAGGATACGTTTTTGGCTCCATGTTTTGTGAAAATCAGCACCTATTTCTTTCAAACGCTGTTTCTTTTCTATATGTTTTATAGTTTCGTAGTTTATCATAACTAAATCAGAGTACTTTTTAAACAATTTTCAAGTATTTTGAAGAATTTTAGGATCTCTCAACGTTTATAAAAATAGTATTTAAAAACTGACTATCTAAAATGCTTCTTCAAATTCAGATACCATTTAATCCAATAATATTCATCTGAGGAGGAGGAGGAGGAATTAGTGTTTAACGTCCCGTCGACAACGAGGTCATTAGAGACGGAGCGCAAGCTCGGGTGAGGGAAGGATGGGGAAGGAAATCGGCCGTGCCCTTTCAAAGGAACCATCCCGGCATTTGCCTGAAGCGATTTAGGGAAATCACGGAAAACCTAAATCAGGATGGCCGGAGACGGGATTGAACCGTCGTCCTCCCGAATGCGAGTCCAGTGTGCTAACCACTGCGCCACCTCGCTCGGTTCTATTCATCTGAAGGAGACCAAATTTTCACCAGACAGGTACGCCATATTGGTTGCGATACTAGACCTATTCAGTTCCAGATATTAAATACATCAAACAAAATAAAAATTATTGCATCTTAGATTTTAATTGTTGGAATATTTTTCCTAATTAAAATTTTATTTCCCTATAATGTAATTGAACTTGCAAAAAAATCTAAGTGTACCAGGAAAAAGTTTAGGTTACCACATAGCTATGTGCAGTTTCAAGTCACAGACAAAAATTAGTGCAATACTTTATGAACTTAAGGAGATATGTGTGCCTACATTCTGAAAAGTATAACTTGCAGGAAATTGCGAATTAAGATTTGATCCATATTAAAATGCGCCTCAGAACATTACTGAAGAGTAGTCTTCATCCTGCTGCAGTTATTCATCTGAAAGTGTCCTCTTGGCTTTCTATTTAGTGCTTATTGCTTCATTCGTGAATGTATACTACTTATTTTTGTCTACATACGTCAGCGAAAGTAGCTATGAAGTTCATTTTGTTGTACTAGGGAGATAAATACATTTTACACAAATGAATATGTAATTAGTTAAAAGAAACTATTCGGCCTAGCAAAAAAAATTCTACATTTAATTCCTCATTATTAGCAAAATTCTGCGGGGGACGGTGTTTCTCACATTCAGTTACTGACTATCGGAGCATTTTCTTTGATAAATGTAACCATTGTGATGGTGTTTACTTACAACAGCTAGTAGGAAATGTTTAGGATCCGCTACAAACAGCAAGAGATTTGTACCATTCCTGGGGAACTGACACATAGGTTTTCTCCATAGAGTCGACTGCTCGTAAACTAGTTCCCCTGAATTTTTTTGTAGAATTTCTTGATGTGTGGCATTGTTAGCATTTATTGCACACTAATGAACATCTATAATCACATATATCTGTAACTATTAGGCAACAAACTATCAGTAGGACGTAAACAAAACATTTTAACGTAGCAAAAATAAACAAGATCAAAGATAATCATTTACAGATGCTGGAAAGCAGCAATGTTACCAACATATGCAATATACGCCAAACAGAATCTCTGGAAGCAAAAATATTCCTATTGTTTCGCCAAATACTAATATTTTTCCATAATTTAAGTAATTGGATCGTATCAGCATAGGCAACTATGACTTTAAAATTTAGAATACAGCGGTCACTTTCATTCTAAACAATATAAAATATGTATGAAAGTAAATTTAATAAAGTGAAAAAAAATTCGATTTGTACATCATTCAGAAGTAGCGTGTGTCGTTAAAAGTAACACTTACCCGGAAAACCTCAGCAGAATTTCACGCTGTCGCACAGAGGCGCACTTTCGATTCTTATCGGTCCTCCGTGCTCGAAAAGTTATTTTCGTTGATCAGTCAGAAGCTCACTTTATATAATTTTCTTCTTCCCAGAGACATACGACACAACCGACGTCCTGTAAAGTGCGCCAAGTGAAATAAAATCTGTGCACAGCATACGTCAAAAAGAGTCCGCAAATCCTGCCTTTCATACTGTGTAACTTGTACGGCCAGTGACCTTAGATGGTGCATTTATCAGAAGCACTCGTGGTGCTCGAACAAAAACTGTAAAAACAAAACGTTTACCGTCAAAAATGATACTAATTTATTTTTTTCGAACGTAGTCATAAATTTTTCGCTTACGAACCGATCTGAAGGAACCATACTGGACAAAATAAGAACCGAATTACAAACACGAAATTGAAAAATAGCATCTCTTCATCTTGATAATGCCTATGCAGCGTTTCCTCTACACTACATAACTGAGAAGAAATGTTCACGCCATGGCACAATACTAGGTCAAACACACTAACTACCCAAGCTGTAGTTCGCTCAAAGCTAAACGTGGAAGGTTAAGTTAAGTGAGCTACGATAGTAAATTCTAGAACATTTCACGTGATCTCTCCTAGACCATGAAGGGAGTGCTAGTTGTCGCATTAGTCAGCATAAAACTTCAAATTATTTTCTTAAGAAAGAATTAGCGCTCGCAGTCTATACTTGTTGATCACGATCTTGATTTCAGCCAAGATAAACTCTACCTCACTTTTCATTTAACGAAGTAGCAACTCATAACGCAGACATGTTGGCTGTATGAAAGCTATTCTTGGACTCGGTACTGGGCTGCCCTAAGTCTTTCCCCGCTGCCTGTACAGGGCGCTTTCGTAGTTGGTCGCGTTAGCCCACCAATCACTCGTAACATTTAATTAATTCTCATATTAGCCTTTACAAGTCGGTTTTGAATCACTGTGTATAAATTCTATAGCACTGTCAGAATAGTTTCTTAATCATTTAAACGCTAGTACCAGAAGTTATTGGTCTAGGCCCAAATCTAACTCGAGACTCCCTCCTGTCTGTCGGCTAACCAAGACGACACAAACTACTCTCACCGTTTCTCCCCCCCCCCCCCCCCCACACACACACACACTCCCTGTCCATGTGGCATGACATCTGTTACTTGTGAACTAGATAACATCACGTTCCTACTGGTTCACATAGCTACGACAGAGTAAGGAGTTAAATACGCTGTAATAAATCGTGGCCCCTGGTGCATAAACGCCACATATCCACCTAACCACATTGTTGTTTTATTTCCCATTTTTATGAGAAAACTGAAAATTTCAATTCTCCAATACAGTGAAAGTTCCTATACTACTTTGATTGAACACATTCCAAAATTTCTTATATAATTCGAATTCTTAAGGTGCTCGTCGCTACTGCAGGATAAGGATTTACAAACAATACAAAGTATTGTCAGCACTGACTATCTGGCTCCTCAGTTTCTTCTTTTCTTACCGTAAGCGAAACTACTTTCACAATAATGGTATTACTTCATAGTTACATCAATGACTCTGATTTATCTACATAGGGTAACGAGTCTGTGTCATTTCAGCTTTGTTCGCTCACAAAACAGCCACGTCATTAGTTCATGGTACAGCTTCCATGTGCACATCTTGTAACACCTCGGTTCAGATTACAGTTATAAAAGCTATAGAAAGAATAATTTAAAATTAAGAATAGAAGTTTCAGAGGGGAAAATAGTGTAGAATCAGAGTTTGGTAATTGCAGATCAAAATTATGGTCTATCAGCAAGTAGTTTAACGTCTAGGTACAGCAAAGCCACGGAAGCTCCGTCATGGAGAAGGCAGTGACGTTAAACTCTTGTGATGAAAATCCTATAAAAAGGCCTGATGGTCATTATTGCCGCCTTTTTTCCTTGACTGTTTCGTTAAAGGGCGGGGAACCCGTGTCAGTCATCGAGACAATAATTAGATTGGACTTCATCGTGTTAAGATTCACGATAAACTGTTAGAATATTGGGGAGATTTAAAGTGATGTAGTGTACGATCTCTGACTTGGTACCAACGGAGTATTAAGGGGATTTTAGGACTTTAGTGCTAGATTGGAACTTTACGGACATATAGACGACAGAAACAGCCAATTTCTTCATGTTAAGGCAGAAAATTAAAACTTTCCGCAAATGGAGAGAAATGGGTATGTAGGTTGACGTAATTGGGGAATAACCTTTTGAAGCAATCAGAAATCGACTAATATTTTTATGGCATTTTGTCTACAAATGCCTAAGCTCATTGTATTACACCTATGACCAACCATCCGACCCCACTTACCGCTACTGCTGTCTATTGCAAAACGGCGGAAGCAAAGTTGTAGACCTAATATCTAAATGCTTATGCCTCTGTAGCTGTGCGAGGCGGTAGGAAAGAGCGCTTACCCACTCCACATGTAACAGGCGATCACGCCATATGGAAAGGAGCTGTGGAAAAGCTGTGACGATGGACCACTTTGTCCCGGAGCTTCAACATGGGGAATCGTATGTTAGATTTGGCACCAAGATGAATAACTAATAGTATTAATATTTAATGCTTAAGTGATTAAGAACCTATTCTCAGAATGCTCAAGATTTTATCCACTGTAGTTTCTATGACACTGCAATTTCAGTTATTCAAAAATGTCACTGCAAATTTTAATAACAAAATTAATTTAATATTATAAATCACTGGAAAAGTTTACTCACCGATCACCAAAGGGCTCTCTATGCGTAGGATATCCCACACAGAATCGAAGACTTACATTTTTACAGGCAACATGTATGCACTACGAATGGATAATTAAAAGTGAGCTGAAGTTCAATTTTGTCTCAGCAAAAGAATTAGTACTAGTACTGCCATCAATGTTGTGAATACTTGTAAATCGCCCGCATCTCGTGGTCGTGCGGTAGCGTTCTCGGTTCCCACGCCTGGGTTCCCGGGTTCGATTCCCGGCGGGGTCAGGGATTTTCTCTGCCTCGTGATGGCTGGGTGTTGTGTGATGTCCTTAGGTTAGTTAGGTTTATGTAGTTCTAAGTTCTAGGGGACTGATGACCATAGCTGTTAAGTCCCATAGTGCTCAGAGCCATTTGAACCATTTTTTTTGAACTTGTAAATCGTACATGTTGATTTGAACTTAAGGAAATAAATTGAAGCTTTATGCCGACTAATGCAGCAGTTAGAACTGAGGAAACAAGGAAGTGGATACTATGTATTGTTATGTAAGTGCTATGGTGCTCAAAATGCTGTAATCGGACTCCACGATCGTTACTGTGATTTAAAGAGTTCAGACTAGCTCTCAGATGGGACTGAGTATGAAAACTCATTTTCCTTGTTTTGGTTTGAATTAATGGATTAGCTGGAACCCCATATGTTGAACTTTAGCACTGTAGTGAAAGCCACTCCAGAATTCACTGTCTTTAGATCGCATGTTAGAAGCCATGGGGTGCTGAGAAGATATTCATTTGGGACATCGAGACAACTTTAGTGGTAAGGAAGCTTCCTGCTGATCATTGAGGAAAGAAGCACGGCAGGTGAAATTTGCTAGACGTTTCAGGAATTACTACGACCAATCGCCGTTTCTTCTTCAATTTTTATTTATTCATGACCGATTTTGAATATCCTGGCGGTCCATCATCAGATCCGAAACCGGTCATGAATAAATAAAAATTGAAGAAAAAACGGCGATTGGCTGCAGTAATTCCTGAAACCTTTAACAGGACAGTAGTAGTGTTTCAAATCCAGAATGATAAAAGTTGAAATTTGCTAGAATGAACCCACGCAACGTAGCACTCCACATGTAACCTTTTGCAAACTACAACTTGTATGGTTAGCGTGTCCAATGTAGTAATACATCATAGGACGAACATTTCTCCTCGTTAATTTCTTGGATAAGAGAGGAGACGCTACACTTGACATCCCTTGCAGGGTAACAGCGATTAGGCAGTGACTAATTGGCGTGGTAAAAAATCATTTTGAACAGTGAATAGTAGATTATGTTGAACAGCGTGTAATAGAAGTCAGCGTTGATTTTGAACTGTGATTTTCAAACATTGTGGAATATGTTCCTATGAACAGTGACCATGAAATTCCTGTGAATGATAAATGTAAATGTTATTTTTGGATGTGAAGTAATGTTCAAATGTGGAACCTATTATGGAGTGAAGTGCCATGCTACAGGGACATTAAAGGAAGTGGCATAACAATGCTACTGGCAGCATAGGTCTTCAGGCTGCGTTTGTGGAATATTAAAACTAATTGCCGAGTGTGATTGGATGTCAGTTAGTATGCTGTTGATGTGCACGGTGCGTATAGTGGAACTGCCAAAGTACGGGCAGTGTGTGCATTGGACAGTCCATAAATGGAACTGAGTGCGGCCATTAGATGTGGCGTTGTACTGCAGTCGGCAGTGGTTTGGCTGGCAAATCGTCTTGGCATGTGTGGCTTCAACCTCACGGCAACAGAGGCACACACACTGGATGGTGCGAGTGGCTCCCAGTGCAGCGACTGGAGGAGAAAGGTATCTGCATTTCAGGAGTTCTAGCCAGTTGGGCAACTTTTTTGTGTGGCTTGAATCTCGTGGTAGCGTGAGGGCAGCGCATGACGTTGCAGAGGGTAGTGACACTATATTGATTAAAGAAAGGACTTCTGCTGTGATTTTGTGATAATTCAAAGTGTTCTTAAGATGTGCGATTTAGGTGTTTCATGAGCTGTTGCTTCTGTAAGTACAGGACGATGAGTTGCAATAATAGTAATATGGATGATGAGACTACCAATCAAGAATATATTTTTAATGAGACAGAAAACACTAATGAATTGTTCAGCAATGACAGTGATTATTTATTTCCAATGTGTGAATTTCATAATGTAGAGTGTGACTTGCTGTTAAGGAAAATGGGGAAGAAGATGTAAATGACCTGTAATTAAAGCTGAACCATCAGAATGGTCAGATTTTTCAAAGAAATTAATCTTAGAGAATTATTACACGTACTGAGGCAGATCGCAAAAGAATTGCACAAGCAAATAGAAAAAACTAACTTTAAGACTGAACAAACTACTTAAGAATCTAAGGAAGAGTTATCAAATAAGACTCAAAAAACTAACAATGAAATTGAACAAAATAACAAAGCAACAGATGAACTAATTGACCACCTGATCAAACCTTGAAAACCCCAGACAGCGAAATTAAAAATGAATTTGTAAAAATGAATTATAAATTGATAAATATGAAAAATTTGACGAGTGATGGGAGCTTAGATACTGGAATTGACCAAATGAATAATGAAAAGGAGATGTTAGCAAAGATAATTGGTGATAAAATTAAATTAAATGAATGCAGTGATAAAATGGTGAAGAATGAAGCTCCGAGTTGCAAATTAAAATCGAATGTAGAGGTCGTAAAGGAAACCATTATAATAAAGATGAATAAAGGGGAAATAGAGGTGAAACCTACGGAAAAAGCGATTATAAGTACCGCTTTTAATGTCAAAATATTGAAGGAAAAATTTAATATATATATATATATATATATATATATATATATATATATATATATATATATATATGGGGCTGGTGTCAAAGTACAGGTAAGACACAGAAGGAGTACATAAATGAACTGATATGCGAGAAAAGTAATACCTTCTTGTGACATTGTAAATAGGAGCGTGAATGTAAAATTTGCACAATAAAGTTGAGCTTTGTTAAATCAAATAACAATATTGACGGCGTATTGAATCATGAAATATGCCACATGACAGGACGTATCGGAAAAGAAACCCTAAGGAAATGATAGAGAAAACATCAGAAAATATTTTCTGATAGACTTTTTTCCTAGGAAGGACTGTTTTAACGGTTTGTGGTAAAAGAGCCTATCTCTTTCAGACAGTGCAATTATGTCATGTCCATAGTAAAAATGGGAAGCTGTAGCTAACAACATTAAGTATTTATTGATGAACTTAAATGCTTGTTAATATTAGTATTCAGTTAATAACTTATAATGTGCTATGTCTACTGTAAAATTATTTCATATTATGTAATGCTTTGCTAATGGTGTGTGCAACTGGCCATATATGATTTATATTTCACGAATCAGATTAAGCTGAGTGCTTTCGCGCGCACCATTGGGTGTGGTGAGAGTAAATAAGTAGTGATGCAAGGGGCAGTGAAACGAACAGCATGAGCTGCAGCGGTCAAGTACACATTAGCGGTTTGCCGAAACCAAAGAGGTGGAGCAACTCCAGTTGGTGTGTACCATAGTGACGTAAGGTTCCACGCTTAGTTTGACGGTGCGCAAGGCAACAGTTCACGTACTGCGTCGACTGTAATGAGGTGCGTTTGTTTAGATGATTAGACTATTATTGGAAATAATATTAATATGCCAACTTTCTTTTCAGGAATTAATAGTACTGTAAATAATATTAATATGATGACTTTGTTTTAAGGGCGATAACGTTACTGCATGTACCTAACGTATGTCCTTTTGATATAACTTTAGTGTGAAATGTGTACTTCACATAAGCAAAGAAGTACTACCATATTTGAACGCAATAACTATCAAGTGGATCATTGTCAGATTCTGCAAGTCCAAGAAGAAGATTGAAGCATCCCCAACTCTCTTGTGGTTCCCTTTTTTTAGGTACTCCACGTCGACGTCTGCTCGTAGATACGGAGCGTCGATACGTTTTCCGGCTTTACTTCCCGACGCGACGGATGAGGTGCGGGCCTTGTGTTTTGCTATTACTGAGAGTCTTGTAAATATCGCTTTTATTTAGTAATTTGCCCGGCTAGAACTACACCCTTTTATGATTAAGACAGCCTGCGCCACCTATCGGAGGGGGTGGGGACGTCAAAGAGTCACAGAATTTCATATTAAGCAGTCCGTAAAACACGTAAACGTTCACTTCAGTTAGCGTGCTAGTTAATGCCTACGCTTTCCGCTAGATGGTGCTGACTTACTGCTGAATAGCTATGGTTCCGTAAAACCTTCACTGATTAGTACTAAGTAAATGAAATAAGTACCACACTGTTGTATCTCACTTTCACTCTATATTCAAGCATTAAGATGGATGATGGTCTATTTAAAAGGCTCCTACCTGGAGGAATCTAAACAGTCCGCAAATGCTGATATGCACGCGCTCTACGTCCAGATTCCCAACTAATGGCACACGAAATGGTTCAAATGGCTCTGAGCACTATGGGACTTAACATCCATGTTCATCAGTCCCCTAGAACTTAGAACTACTTAAACCTAACTAACCTAAGGACATCACACAACACCCAGCCATCACGAGGCAGAGAAAATCCCTGACCCCGCCGGGAATCGAACCCGGGAACCCGGGCGTGGGAAGCGAGAACGCTACCGCACGACCACGGGATGCGGGCAATGGCACACGACACTTTCAAAAGTCCACACGTTAATATCTGAATACCGGTACCTCTGAATTCACTCGTATCAGCAGATAATTTGAGTTTCTGTCGTCTATATGTCCGTAAAGTTCCAATCTAGCACTAAAGTCCTAAAATCCCCTTAATACTCCGTTGGTACCAAGTCAGAGATCGTACACTACATCACTTTTAATCTCCCTAATATTCTAAGAGTTTATCGTGAATCTTAACACGATGAAGTCCAATCTAATTATTGTCTCGATGACTGACACGGGTTCCCCGCCATTTAACGAAAAAAACAAGGAAAAAAGGCGGCAATAATGACCATCAGGCCTTTTTATAGGATTTTCATCACAAGAGTTTAACGTCACTGCCTTCTCCATGACGGAGCTTCCGTGGCTTTGCTGTACCTAGACGTTAAACTACTTGCTGATAGACCATAATTTTGATCTGCAATTACCAAACTCTGATTCTACACTATTTTCCCCTCTGAAACTTCTATTCTTAATTTTAAATTATTCTTTCTATAGCTTTTATAACTGTAATCTGAACCGAGGTGTTACAAGATGTGCACATGGAAGCTGTACCATGAACTAATGACGTGGCTGTTTTGTGAGCGAACAAAGCTGAAATGACACAGACTCGTTACCCTATGTAGATAAATCAGAGTCATTGATGTAACTATGAAGTAATACCATTATTGTGAAAGTAGTTTCGCTTACGGTAAGAAAAGAAGAAACTGAGGAGCCAGATAGTCAGTGCTGACAATACTTTGTATTGTTTGTAAATCCTTATCCTGCAGTAGCGACGAGCACCTTAAGAATTCGAATTATATAAGAAATTTTGGAATGTGTTCAATCAAAGTAGTATAGGAACTTTCACTGTATTGGAGAATTGAAATTTTCAGTTTTCTCATAAAAATGGGAAATAAAACAACAATGTGGTTAGGTGGATATGTGGCGTTTATGCACCAGGGGCCACGATTTATTACAGCGTATTTAACTCCTTACTCTGTCGTAGCTATGTGAACCAGTAGGAACGTGATGTTATCTAGTTCACAAGTAACAGATGTCATGCCACATGGACAGGGAGTGTGTGTGTGTGGGGGGGGGGGGGGGGGGGAGAAACGGTGAGAGTAGTTTGTGTCGTCTTGGGTAGCCGACAGACAGGAGGGAGTCTCGAGTCAGATTTGGGCCTAGACCAATAACTTCTGGTACTGGCGTTTAAATGATTAAGAAACTATTCTGACAGTGCTATAGACTTTATACACAGTGATTCAAAACTGACTTATAAAGGCTAATAAGAGAATTAATTTAATGTTACGAGTGATTGGTGGGCTAACGCGACCAACTACGAAAGCGCCCTGTACAGGCAGCGGGGAAAGACTTAGGGCAGCCCAGTACCGAGTCCAAGAATAGCTTTCATACAGCCAACATGTCTGCGTTATGAGTTGCTACTTCGTTAAATGAAAAGTGAGGTAGAGCTTATCCTGGCTGAAATCAAGATAGTGGTCAACAAGTATAGACTGCGAGCGCTAATTCTTTCTTAAGAAAATAATTTGAAGTTTTATGCTGACTAATGCGACAACTAGCACTCCCTTCATGGTCTAGGAGAGATCACGTGAAATGTTCTAGAATTTACTTTCGTAGCTCACTTAACTTAACCTTCCACGTTTAGCTTTGAGCGAACTACAGCTTGGGTAGTTAGTGTGTTCGACCTAGTATTGTGCCATGGCCTGAGCATTTTTTCTCAGTTATGTAGTGTAGAGGAAACGCTGCATAGGCATTATCAAGATGAAGAGATGCTATTTTTCAATTTCGTGTTTGTAATTCGGTTCTTATTTTGTCCAGTATGGTTCCTTCAGATCGGTTCGTAAGCGAAAAATTTATGACTACGTTCGAAAAAAGTAAATTAGTATCATTTTTGACGGTAAACGTTTTGTTTTTACAGTTTTTTGTTCGAGCACCACGAGTGCTTCTGATAAATGCACCATCTAAGGTCACTGGCCGGACAAGTTCCACAGTATGAAAGGCAGGATTTGCGGACTCTTTTTGACGTATGCTGTGCACAAATTTTATTTCACCTGGCGCACTTTACAGGACGTCGGTTGTGTCGTATGTCTCTGGGAAGAAGAAAATTATATAAAGTGAGCTTCTGACTGATCAACGAAAATAACTTTTCGAGCACGGAGGACCGATAAGAATCGAAAGTGCGCCCCTGTGCGACAGGGGCGGAGGTCAGTTCTAGTGTCACCGTGCCTGAGACAGGAGGTGCTGCTTCCAGTTTTGGTAAGTATGAGCGCCGACGTGCACTGTAGCATCGCGCCCTGCGGCCCAGAGGGAACCTTATAGGTCATTTTACTTATGTGGTTCCTTAAATTACGGTTTGTAAGTAGGCTGTTTAGGTTTTTATGTTGGTAACGCCACGTAGCGCCCTGTATGAAAATCACTGGCTGTGCTGTGTGAAGTCAGTGGCTGGTCTGCATTGTTGGAATTTGCTATTGTAGTGTCGGGCAGTTGGCTGTTAACAGCGCGTAGCGTTGCACAGTTGGAGGTGAGCCGCCAGCAGTGGTGGATGTGGGGAGAGAGATGGCGGAGTTCTGACAAGGGAACCTCCCCATCGCACCCCCCTCAGATTTAGTTATAAGTTGGCACAGTGGATAGGCCTTGAAAAACTGAACACAGATCAATCGATAAAACCTGAAGAAGTTGTGTGGAACTATGAAAAAAATTAGTAAAATATACAAACTGAGGAGTCCATGCGAAGATAGGCAACGTCAAGGACAATGGGTGTCACGGAGCGCCGTGGTCCCGTGGTTAGCGAGAGCAGCTACCAAACAAGAGGTCCTAGGTTCAAGTCTTCCCTCGAGCGAAAAGTTTAAATTTTTCAATTCTTTGTTCCCCACTCCCATTTGGTTGTATAATTGTTCTATATTCAACTGTTAAATAAATGAATCCTTTAATCTTTACATTCTCCCTTTTATTACATAAAATCATCCTTAGTGTCAAATGGTTCAAACGGCTCTGAGCACTATTGGACTTAACATCTGAGTTCATCAGTCCCCTAGAACTTAGAACTACTTAAACCTAACTAACCTAAGGACATCACACACATCCATGCCCGAGGCAGGATTCTAACCTGCGACCGTAGCGGTCGCGCGGTTCCAGACTGAAGCGCCTAGAACCTCGGCCACTCCGGCCGGCCCATACTTAGTGTCACAGTAGAATAATGCAGAGCTATTCTCATGATATCGGTTGCTATAAGGTCGTGCAGGTCTCGCGCCTTTAATAATAGGATAAAGATTCAATGTAATGGCATGACCATTACACGCATGGCACCGATAACAGTAATAATAATTTTCAATTATCCCCCATTGATAAACTGGGAAGTGTTCACGGCTCAGTGTGAGTACGTGAGCACTAAATCCACTTGATGTGGTGGAAGTAGTGGCCTCTGTTTTACATTGCTGGTTTAGAAAAAATATCAGAATTACAGTCCCTACAGCAAGGGATAGTAACCTGTAAAAAAATAACGAGCCAACGCTTTTAAACCTTTCCACATGAATCACCTGATACAAATAACAGCTCTGTCAACAGACTGCCCCTTTATACTTGGGTACAACCGCCATCTGCCTAAGTGTACATCGCTATCCCACAGCTTTCGTCACCTAAGTGTACATCATACGGGGTGAACATTAATAAAATCGACAAAGTGCAGGGACGGAAAACTGTTCTGACCTCATGCCATGTGCTCCTTGAGTGTTGCAGGCTCTGTAATTGACACAGAAGACTGTAAGCAGCAGAAGGTCCGGTATTTATTTTGGGAACAACCTGAGATGATGTGTGTGTGTATAGCCAAGCACATGGAAATGGTCCTCCAAATCTGGTGTATGCAGTCAGACATTTCCCTGCAAGTTCGTCTGTGTGAAAGGACCCATGATCAGACAAAGCCCGAAAAGGGCTTGAAATGCTGGGTGATGTGGTTGATATCTGTGCTGGTGCTTGTTTTGGCATAGCGGTGCTGCCACTAGGCTGTTTCCATCTGTTAGGCAGTACATGAACACCATCTCGACTTGTTCCCGACATGAATACCAAACCATTCTAGTGCTTACAGCATACTGCGTCAATCACACAGCCTGCAACACACAAGGCACACACAGCACGTGGTCAGAGGAACTTTTATTCGTCAGCGCAGTCTACGGTGGCGACGATGCGTTTCCAGATGCATGTTCACAGGGAAAATTTTCCTCCACATTCAGTCAGGAGTCCGTAACTGCAGTTTATCGGTTTTATTAATGTTCACCCTTGAGCTGTGCTCACTTCCAACTATTCGTTTCCTTGAACTTGGCTGTCTATCTGTGTTTCGTTTCCCGCCGTTGTTGCGGTTATGCCGTGGTTCTTCCTCCTTCAACGTGTGGCAACAGGGATGTGTATCTATCTTTGCACCGTGTGCCATCTTTGGTCTTGTGCATGTAGTTTCCGGCTAGGGGGTGTGCGGGCAGTCGGTCGCTTGGTGCGGACCAAGGAGGATATCTTCGTGAGGCGCAGTCGGCTGGGTTCTCTGGCGGTCCCTGTGCAGTGTCGGAGCGTGTATGGAGATGTCCGATCGCTAGGAGCTTCGTGGCTTACCGACGCAGGACGTCAAAGTTGAGTGGTGTCTTAATTCCCAAACCACATCCGTTCATGTTGTGTCGTTCGTTTCGGTGGTTCCCTGTTGGGGAGCAACAGTGACTGGTTGTAGTGGTGAGATTGCGCCGCCATGCAGTGGAATTAACTATTTTGGTTCAGTACAATTCAAGTGCACCAGCGGAATTTTCTGCCTTGTGGCCGTTAGTGTTCCGGTTACCTGCCCTGGCCACTAACGTAATTTCAGGCAGTGTCCCTTATTCACCTGTTGTCACTGTCCAACACGGTGTGTAGTTTTGACAACTTAATACATAGTTCATTGTGGATAATCACGTCCGTAACAGTTTGGTCTTTGAGTTTTCATGTACCGATTGGTGGCTGGCAAGTCGTTTGGTCGGTCGATCCGTGACTGTCTCTTGGTTACCGACGGATCAAGTGTAGTTGGGCCCACCATTTGTCTCACGTAGGTGAACGTTAATGTTTCGAGGACAGCCCCCCCCCCTTGGAGGCGTCTGAGTGCTGTTGTCTACACTGTCCTTTTCATGGGTGCCCGAAAACACTTTCTGTAAATTTGCTTTCTCAATGTTTACACTTGTGCCAGCGGCGGCCCAAGGCTAAAGACACACCTCTAGAGACGTCCCGTGGCTGCTTAACAACAGTGAGATGTTATTTTACAGGACACGCCGTTTGCGTGGATGGCCTGGTTCCTTTGGCGACAACTCCGTGTTCATATTCGCTTTAAAACAAAAAAAATTTCATCGTGTTTTATGTAAATCAAGGGCCTTCAGCCCAAATAAGTGAGTTTGAATTCTGGCAAGTGGATATTTAGTTATTGTCGTTGCGTTGCCTTTCCATTTAGTGTTCTTTGTGCCACTTAAAACTTAAAGGTTTAAGCTATTTTTGAATTTTTGGAAAATCAGCTGTGGGCCTTCAGCCACTTAAAGCCTTATACATAAAATTTCACCTTAAGCGAAAACATTGCGGTTTTCTGCCTTAAAAGGTTATGGTAATATACAGGGTGATTCAAAAAGAATACCACAACTTTAGGAATTTAAAACTCTGCAACGACAAAAGGCAGAGCTAAGCACTATCTGTCGGCGAATTAAGGGAGCTATAAAGTTTCATTTAGTTGTACATTTGTTCGCTTGAGGCGCTGTTGACTAGGCGTCAGCATCAGTTGATGCTAAGATGGCGACCGCTCAACAGAAAGCTTTTTGTGTTATTGAGTATGGCAGAAGTGAATCGACGACAGTTGTTCAGCGTGCATTTCGAACGAAGTATGGTGTTAAACCTCCTGATAGGTGGTGTATTAAACGTTGGTATAAACAGTTTACAGAGAATGGGTGTTTGTGCAAAGGAAAAAGTTCTGGACGGCCGAGAACGAGTGATGAAAATGTAGCACGCATCCAGCAAGCATTTGTTCGCAGCCCAGGAAAATCGACTCGCAGAGCTAGCAGAGAGCTGCAAATTCCACAATCAACTGTATCGAGAGTCCTACGAAAAAGGTTAGTTATGATACCTTATCGTCAACTACCCGAGGCGATGGATCGGCCGCCAGGCAGCCCGTGACAGAGCACTTCATCACTGGCCTCCAAGAAGCCCTGATCTTACCCCCTGCGATTTTTTCTTATGGGGGTATGTTAAGGATATGGTGTTTCGGCCACCTCTCCCAGCCACCATTGATGATTTGAAACGAGAAATAACAGCAGCTATCCAAACTGTTACGCCTGATATGCTACAGAGAGTGTGGAATGAGTTGGAGTATCGGGTTGATATTGCTCGAGTGTCTGGAGGGGGCCATATTGAACATCTCTGAACTTGTTTTTGAGTGAAAAAAAAACCTTTTTAAATAATCTTTGTAATGATGTATAACAGAAGGTTATATTATGTTTCTTTCATTAAATACACATTTTTAAAGTTGTGATATTCTTTTGAATCACCCTGTATTTTAAAATTTTGAAATTTAATTGCGGTCTTCAGCCGTTGGTATTGCACCTTGTTTATGTTTGTTCTATCCACTTTTGGCTTGACGCTTTCAGCCCAGCTGTCATACATTCACAATTTTAACTGAGTGTCGTCAGTCACTTCAAATTTATCGTGTTGATTTTTAGGATTTCTTGTTTGGAGGCCTTCAGCCGTGAAAGAATTGGATTTTGAAACTCGTTGTTGTAAAGGTTCGGCTATGTGCCGTTTTGGTTTAAATGTGTTATTAAATTACGATAAATTACAATTTTGAAGTGAAACTGACCGCCACCTTATTTGGCCCTTTCCACAATCCTAATCAACTGTTCTGCCCTGCGGGTTTAGCGGGCATATCAACCCTGATACCAAAAGGCAAACCTACGTTTCTAGCATTTGTAGACTTAGAGAAAACTTTTGACAATGTTGACTGGAATACTCTCTTTCAAATTCTGAAGGTGGGAGGGGTAAAATACAGGGAGGCAAAGGCTATTTACAATTTGTATGGAAACCAGATGGCAGTTATAAGAGACGAGGAGCATGAAAGGGAAGCAATGGTTGGGAAAGGAGTGAGACAGGGTTGTAGCCTCTCCCCGATGTTGTTCAATCTGTATATTGAGCAAGCAAGAAAGGAAACAAAAGAAAAATTCGGAGTAGGTATTAAAATCCATGGAGAAGAAATAAAAACTTTAAGGTTCGCCGATGACATCGTAATTCTATCAGAGACAGCAAAGGACTTGGAAGAGCAGTTGAACGCAATGGACAGTGTCTTGAAAGGAGGATATAAGATGAACATCAACAAAAGCAAAACGAGGATAATGGAATGTAGTCGAATTAAGTCGGGTATGCTGAGGAAATGAGACACTTAAAGTAGTAAAGGAGTTTTGCTATTTGGGAAGCGAAATAACTGATGATGGTTGAAGTAGAGAGGATACAAAATGTAGACTGGCAATAGAATGGAAAATGTTTCTGAAGAAGAGAAATTTGTTAACATCGAGTATAGATATAAGTGTCAGGAAGTCGTTTCTGAAAGTATTTGTATGGAGTGCAGCCATGTATGGAAGTGAAACATGGATGATAACTAGTTTGGACAAGAAGAGAATAGAAGCTTTTGAAATGTGGTGCTACAGAGAATGCTGAAGATTAGATGGGTAGATCACATAACTAATGGGGAGTTACTGAATAGGATTGGGGAGAAGAGGAGTTCGTGGCACAACTTGACTAGAAGAAGGGATCGGTTTGTAGGACATGTTCTGAGGCATGAAGGGATCACCAATTTAGTATTGGAGGGCAGTGTGGAGGGTAAAAATCGTAGAGGGAGACCAAGAGATGAATACACTAAGCAGATTCAGAAGGATGTAGGCTGCAGTACGTACTGGGAGATGATGAAGTTTGCACAGAATAGAGTAGCATGGAGAGCTGCATCAAACCAGTCTCTGGACTGAAGAGCACAACAACAACATCAACCCTGTATATGGAAACGTTTCTATACATATTTCTTGGATTCACAGCGCCAGATTTTGACGTAGTGGCGAAAATTGGGACTATTTTTTTTTCAGCATAAATCGGTTCTGCTTTAATGCATTACCATATCCACCAAGTCTCCTCGCCATATGTTGTGACTACTTCTTATCTTTCTACAACGTTGTCTCAAAGCATGTTTCCGTTAATATTACGGGGAAAAAATGAATTATTTTTAAGCGTAGCACGGTTGTGGCGTTTTGTGTATTTGCATCGTACTTGGTGAGGGCTGCCAGCAAAAGAGATGCGGGGGCAGACGGCAGCGCTGATGGATGGCCCGGCCGCAGGCCGCAGTTCCGGCGCAGCGATCACTTAGCGGCAGAGGCGCCGCCCGCGAGGAACTCAGGCTCGGCCCGCATCGTTCGCCCGCGCGGCTTAAAAGCGCGCCAGGCCCCACACAGCGGCCAGGAAGCCATCAGTCAGCCGGACGCTAATGAAGCCCCGTGCGCCAGAGGCAGGGCGCGCTAGGCTGTACAGTCCAGTCAGCACCCAGGCCGAGGCGCCGTCCTCCGCGGTGCGGAGACCTTCTGGGAGGCGGCCGGCGCTACAGCAGGCGGCGGCTAGGGTTTCTGGCTGCGTCCAGTGGTAGCCACTGCCGACGTCGGTCAAGCCTTCCCCACAGCACAGCTACACTTATCACCCAACACATTATACGGGGTGAAAAGAGTTTAAACGGACAAACTCTGGGAGGTTGTGCGGGACATCAAAACAAATATTTTTTCCCTAATGTCATTTTTTCCTACGAGGAGTATTTAAACCAGTAGAGGAAGATTTCTCCGGCGGCAAATTAATTAAACCGACAAACACTTTTCAATTTTTTTATGCCCAAGAGACAACACATTAACACATCCCAATTTCAATTACAGTAGATTTTTAAAAATGGCTCCATTCACGTCTAAACATGTAAGCTACCGCTTCTGTTTTGCTCTTTTCTGCTGATGGTTAAGCCTGCGAGCTGACCGTATAAGTGAAAAATTTTGCGTGATGACTGGGTGTGATGTCCTTAGGTTAGTTAGGTTTAAGTAGTTCTACGTTCTAGGGGACTGATGACCATAGATGTTAAGTCCCATAGTGCTCAGAGCCATTTGAACCATTTTTTCGAAAAATTTTGCACAACGGATTTTATAACTCTAATTTGTCGCCCTGACAATTATATGATCTCCAGAAGGGTAAGCATATCCTTTGCTCTATATGTGACAACTAGTCGTATGCAAATCTGGTTGGTTTCTAACCATATCCTCAGTATATGCTAGAATGTCCAGATGTGCTGATACAAACACTGCCTCCACAAGGTGGTTGCAAACATGAAATACACAAATAAGGAGATAATAAAATGACAAAGGAAAGCACTAGCTATTACATGATACACTCAGTAGTGTTATATTCTTTACTCTTCTGTAATTCACTCTTTTCCAGATTACACAGTACGAGCAACATTATAGTTCTGCCTATTCACATTTGGTAATCGCTCTGTCTGGCACTGTCCTGTGATATATTCGCGGTCGTTAATTGAAGTGCGGAGTATTGACATCGGCTATGGCAATTGCTACTACACTCGCGACTAGCAACATGAAGCCTCAGCATAGAACGAAAAAGACACGTGATCAGCAATTTACTTTACTTCGCTAACCGCCGTTGCGAATGTACTACCACTACAGTGATCTCGCTCTTATCGCTGCGAAGGTTCTCGCCTCAGCGAGATAACATAAATTATACCTCACCAAAAGCTTCCGTGGGCACCGCCACGGCTGCCGTGGAACACCAGACGATCCTCAGGCTCTCGCTTCAAGTCCTCTGTCCCAGTAACGAGGTCGCACACCTCGCCAGGACCAACCTCTCTCCTCGACGCTCCAGGAACAAGTGTTTCCTAGTCGCTACGCTTTTTCGTAGCTCTTGTTCTTATTTTTCCTTCTCCCCTTTCATGTGCGTGGCCAATCATGTTGCTGGAAGGCGTTCGTTTCCGAGCGCCGACCATTTTGCAACCGACCGAAGCTTCTAGAATCTTCCAGACTGTTCCAGAAGCTTCCGCTCCGGCCTTTGGGAAAACCACCTACACGCCGCCATGCATTTTGTGGGCGATCCCCTGTGTCTTCTCCTTGTCCTCGGCCACGTGGGTCTCGCTAAGCTGCGGTCCACCTGCCTGGGGTTTCCAGTAGCTTAGGGCGCTGTTGTCTTCAACTCTCAGGCCTGCATGCCGCACTTGTGTCTTTCCCGTTCCCCTGCCAGCCTCCCGTCTCCATCCACTTCACTATCGCCCAACGTGCAGATATTCTGCTACAAATTAAGATCCCTAGCCGGTCTTTCCCATTCCCCTGCCAACCTCCCGTCTCCATCCACTTCACTATCGCCCAACGTGCAGATATTCTTCTACAAATTAAGATCCCTAGCCGGTCTTTCCCATTCCCCTGCCAGCCTCCCGTCTCCATCCGCTTCACTATCGCCCAACGTGCAGATATTCTGCTACAAATTAAGATCCCTAGCCGGTCTTTCCCATTCCCCTGCCAGCCTCCCATCTCCGTCCGCTTCACTATCGCCCAACGTGCAGATATTCTGCTACAAATTAAGATCCCTAGCCGGTCTTTCCCGTTCCCCTGCCAGCCTCCCGTCTCCGTCCGCTTCACTATCGCCCAACGTGCAGATATTCTGCTACAAATTAAGATCCCTAGCCGGTCTTTCCCGTTCCCCTGCCAGCCTCCCGTCTCCGTCCGCTTCACTATCGCCCAACGTGCAGATATTCTGCTACAAATTAAGATCCCTAGCCGGTGTCAGTATCGTTAATGGTTTCCTGTCTCGATGTTTATACTATTAAACGGCCTTCTTTCCGGCGTGGTAGTTGTAATGTGGCTCAAAATGATGCCACCTTACAAACAAAGACTACACCATCGGATCATGTTCTGTCTGACACGGGCAAAAACCCCAGGAGTATCCTGAACTGTTCCAGCTGCTGCTACTATCCGGGCAACCAGATGCTCCTCTGATGCAGCAGGAGTTGCATAAACAAGATTGCGCATCTCTCCCCACACTAAAATTTCCAGAGGGGACGTATCTGGGGATCGAGCAGGCCATGGTACAGGACCACCTCTGCCAATCCACGTTTCTGGGAACCGTCGGTCCAGGAATTGACGCACACGACGACTCAAATGTGCCGGCGCCCCGTCATGTTGGAACGACATGCGCTGTCTTGTAGGGAGCGGAACGTCTTCCAGCAATTCTGGCAATGCTCTGGCGAGAAAATTGTAATAGTGCCCGCCATTAAATGGCCTAGGTAGCAGTTACGGCCCAATTAAACAGTCCCAAACAACACAGACCCACACATTAACGAAGAACCGCACTTGATGAGCGCTACTAACTGTGGCATGCTGGTTATCCTAATTCCAAACATGCGAATTGTGCCTGTTGAAGACTCCATGACGCTCGAACGTTGCTTCATCGGTAAACAACACAGAGGATGGAAACGTAGCGTGCATTTCACACTGTTCCAGGTACCACTGCGAAAACTGTGCTTTGGTTGGATAAGCAACTGGTTCCAGGTTGTGGACACGCTGTAAGTGAAATGGACGTAACAATTGCTCTCCAAAGACTGTTCTTACATTCGTCCCTATGTTACGTGCAATTCCACGAGTCCTGATTGAAGGATCCCGCTCCACATGCTCCAAGACAGCTTCCTCAAATTGCAGAGTCCTTACAGTGCGACAGCGTCCCTGTCCAGGTAATCTACTAAACGACCCGGTCTCACGCAGACGTTGGTACACAGCAGCAACCATATCAGTGTACTCACTCCAGGTGTATCGCTCCATTAGTAAACAGAGACAATGCACAACTTCACTGGTTGACAGCAGTTGCCTAAACTGAAGAGCGTAATGCGCCCTCTTAACAACTGAAGATCGTAATACGGTCTCTAACAAGTGAAGAGCGTAATACGGCCTCCACCGGTTTAAATAATCCTCATAGGAAAAAAGACATTAGGGAAAATATTTGTTTTGATGTCCCCTACAACCTCCCAGAGTTTGTCGGTTTAAATACACTCCTGGAAATGGAAAAAAGAACACATTGACACCGGTGTGTCAGACCCATCATACTTGCTCCAGACACTGCGAGAGGGCTGTACAAGCAATGATCACACGCACGGCACAGCGGACACACCAGGAACCGCGGTGTTGGCCGTCGAATGGTGCTAGCTGCGCAGCATTTGTGCACCGCCGCCGTCAGTGTCAGCCAGTTTGCCGTGGCATACGGAGCTCCATCGCAGTCTTTAACACTGGTAGCATGCCGCGACAGCGTGGACGTGAACCGTATGTGCAGTTGACGGACTTTGAGCGAGGGCGTATGGTGGGCATGCGGGAGGCCGGGTGGACGTACCGCCGAATTGCTCAACACGTGGGGCGTGAGGTCTCCACAGTACATCGATGTTGTCGCCAGTGGTCGGCGGAAGGTGCACGTGCCCGTCGACCTGGGACCGGATCGCTGCGACGCACGGTTGCACGCCAAGACCGTAGGATCCTACGCAGTGCCGTAGGGGACCGCACCGCCACTTCCCAGCAAATTAGGGACACTGTTGCTCCTGGGGTATCGGCGAGGACCATTCGCAACCGTCTCCATGAAGCTGGGCTACGGTCCCGCACACCGTTAGGCCGTCTTCCGCTCACGCCCCAACATCGTGCAGCCCGCCTCCAGTGGTGTCGCGACAGGCGTGAATGGAGGGACGAATGGAGACGTGTCGTCTTCAGCGATGAGAGTCGCTTCTGCCTTGCTGCCAATGATGGTCGTATGCGTGTTTGGCGCCGTGCAGGTGAGCGCCACAATCAGGACTGCATACGACCGAGGCACACAGGGCCAACACCCGGCATCATGGTGTGGGGAGCGATCTCCTACACTGGCCGTACACCACTGGTGATCGTCGAGGGGACACTGAATAGTGCACGGTACATCCAAACCGTCATCGAACCCATCGTTCTACCATTCCTAGACCGGCAAGGGAACTTGCTGTTCCAACAGGACAATGCACGTCCGCATGTATCCCGTGCCACCCAACGTGCTCTACAAGGTGTAAGTCAACTACCCTGGCCAGCAAGATCTCCGGATCTGTCCCCCATTGAGCATGTTTGAGAGTGGATGAAGCGTCGTCTCACGCGGTCTGCACGTCCAGCACGAACGCTGGTCCAACTGAGGCGCCAGGTGGAAATGGCAGGGCAAGCCGTTGCACAGGACTACATCCAGCATCTCTACGATCGTCTCCATGGGAGAATAGCAGCCTGCATTGCTGCGAAAGGTGGATATACACTGTACTAGTGCCGACATTGTGCATGCTCTGTTGCCTGTGTCTATGTGCCTGTGGTTCTGTCAGTGTGATCATGTGATGTATCTGACCCCAGGAATGTGTCAATAAAGTTTCCCCTTCCTGGGACAATGAATTCACGGTGTTCTTATTTCAATTTCCAGGAGTGTACTTTTCACCCTGTTGGCACCGATCTACTATCGATATAAATCCATCCAGGTGATAACAGCGTAACCTGGCGAAGAATATCTGTTAGCCACACACGCGCATGGTGCGTGTAGCACCCATGAGCGTTCTGTCCGTATGTACACTGAAGAGCAGAAGAAACTGGTACACCCGCCTTATGTCGTGTAGTGCCCCGCAAGCACGCAGAAGTGCCGCAACACGACGTGTCGTGGACTCGACTAACGTCTGAAGTAGTGCTGGGGGGGGGGGGGGGAAATTGACACCATGAATCCTGCAGGGCTGTCCATAAATCCGTACGAGTACGTCGCGGTGGAGATCTCTTCTGAACAGCATGTTGCAAGGTACCCCAGATATGCTCAATAATATTCATCCAGAATAAGATTTTCACTCTGCAGCGGAGTGTGCGCTGATATGAAACTTCCTGGCATAGTAAAAGTGTGTGCCGGACCGAGACTCGAACTCGAGACCTTTGCCTTTCGCGGGCAAGTGCTCTACCAACTGAGCTACCCAAGCACGACTCACGCCCCATCCTCGCAGCTCTAAGTTTCATATCAGCGCACACTCGGCTGCAGAGTGAAAATCTCATTCTGGAAACATCCCGCAGGCTGTGGGTAAGCCATGTCTCCGCAATATCCTTTCTTTCAGGAGTGCTAGTTCTGCAAGGATCGCAGGAGAGCTTCTGTAAAGTTTGGAAGATAGGAGACGAGGTATTGGCAGAAGTAAAGATGTGAGGACGTGGCGTGAGTCGTGCTTGGGTAGCTGAGTTGCTAGAGCACTGGCCCGCGAAAGGCAAAGGTCCCGAGTTCGAGTCTCGGTCCGGTACACAATTTTAATCTGCCAGGAAGTTTCAATAATATTCATGTCTGCAAAGTTTGGTGTCCAGAAGAAGTGTTTAAACTCAGAAGGCGGTTCCTGGGGCCACTCTGTAGCAATTCTAGACGTGTGGGATGTCGCATTGTCCTGTTGAAATTGCCCAAGTCCGTCGGAATGCACAAAGGACATGAATGGATGCAGGTGATCAGACAGAATACTTACATACGTGCCACCTGTCAGAGTTCTAGGCGCATCAGCCGGGAACCGCGTGACCGCTACGGTCGCAGGTTCGGATCCTGCCTCGGGCATGGATGTGAGTGATGTCCATAGGTTTAAGTAGTTCTAAGTTCTAGGGGACTGATGACCTTAGATGTTATCCCCATAGTGCTCAGAGCCATTTGAACCATTTGAACCTGTCAGAGTCGTATCTAAGCGTTTCAGCAGTCTCATATCACTCCAACTGCACACTCTCCACACCATTACAGAGCCTCCACCAGCTTGAACAGCCCCTGCTGATATACAGGAGCCATGGATTCGTCAGGTTGTCTCCATACCCGTACACGTACATCCGCTCGATACAATTTGAAACGAGAGTCGTCCAACCAGGCAAAATGTTTCCAGTCATCAACAGTCCAATGTCGGTGTTGAAGGGCCAAGGCGAGGCTTACAGCCATGTGTCGTGCAGCCATCAAAGGTGCACGAGGGGGCCTTCGGCTGCGAAAACCCACATCGATACTGTTTCGTTGAATGGTTCGCTCGGTGACACTTGTTGATGGCCTGGCATTCAAACCTTCAGCAATTCGCGGAACGATTGCTGTCCTGTCACGTTGAACGATTCTCATCAGTCGTCGTTGGTCTCGTTCTTGCAGCATCTTTCTTCGCCCGCAGAGACGTGGGAGATTTGATGTTTTGCCGGTTTCGTGATATTCACGGCACGCTCGTGAAATGGCCGTACGGGAAAACCCCTCGCTTCATCGCTACCTCGGAGATGCTCTGTTTCATCGCTCGTGCGCCGACTATAACAGCACTTTCAAACTCAATTAAATCTCGATAACCTTCCAATGTAGCAGCAGTAACCGATCTAACAACTGCGCCAGACACTTGTCTTACATGGGCATTGCCGCCCGCAGCGCCGTATTCTGCTGTTTACGTATCTCTGTATTTGAATGCGCATGTTTATACCAGTTTATTTGGCGCTTCAGTATAGAATGGGGAAGGCGAGCAATCTGAGTTTGAGCGAGGGCGGATTGTGATGGCGCCGAGGGTCGGCACGAGAATTTCGGAAACTGATCAACTTGCCGGGTGTTCGAGGAGTGCTGTGGGGAGTGTTTTCAACATGTGGCGAAACCAAGATGAAAGCCACGTCCAAATGTCGTGAGATTGGGCGGCCACCCCACATTACTGGTGTCGGACGTAGTAGGTTAGGCACACTGATAAAACAGGACAGATGGCGAACTATGCCGGAGCTAACATTTAATGCTGGTCAGAGGAAATGGAAGAGGATGTAGATGAAGATGAAATGGGAGATAAGATACTGCGTGAAGAGTTTGACAGAGCACTGAAAGACCTGAGTCGAAACAAAGCCCCGGGAGCAGACAACATTCCATTAGAACTACTGATGGCCCTGGGAGAGCCAGTCATGACAAAACTCTACCATCTGGTGAGCAAGATGTATGAGACAGGCGAAATACCCACAGACTTCAAGAAGAATATAATAATTCCAATCCCAAAGAAAGCAGGTGTTAGCAGATGTGAAAATTATCGAACAATCAGTTTAATAAGTCACAGCTGCAAAATACTAACGCGAATTCTTTACAGACGAATGGAAAAACTGGTAGAAGCGGACCTCGGGGAAGATAAAAAGAAAATGTTTCAAATGGCTCTGAGCACTATGGGACTTAACTTCTCAGGTCATCAGTCCCCTAGAACTTAGAACTACTTAAACCTAACTAACCTAAGGACAACACAGACATCCATGCCCGAGGCAGGATTCGAACCTGCGACCGTAGCGGTCGCGCGATTCCAGACTGTAGCGCCAGAACCGCTCGGCCACCAGCGGCCGGCCTGGGGAAGATCTGTTTGGATTCCGTAGAAATGTTGGAACACGTGAGGCAATACTAACCTCACGTCTTATCTTCGAAGAAAGATTAAGAAAAGGCAAACCTACGTTTCTAGCATTTGTAGACTTAGAGAAAGCTTTTGACAACGTTAACTGGAATACTCTCTTTCAAATTCTGAAGGTGGCAGGGTTAAAATACAAGGACCGAAAGGCTATTTACAATTTGTACAGAAACCAGATGGCAGTTATAAGAGTCGAGGGGCATGAAAGGGAAGCAGTGGTTGGGGGAAGGAGTGAGACAGGGTTGTAGCCTCTCCCCGATGTTATTCAATCTGTATATTGAGCAAGCAGTAAAGGAAACAAAAGAAAAATTCGGAGTAAGTATTAAAATTCATGGAGAAGAAGTAAAAACTTTGAGGTTCGCCGATGACATTGTAATTCTGTCAGAGACAGCAAAGGACTTGGAAGAGCAGTTGAACGAAATGGACAGTGTCTTGAAAGGAGGATGTAAGATGAACATCAACAAAAGCAAAACGAGGATAATGGAATGTAGTCAAATTAAATCGGGTGATGCTGAGGGAATTAGATTAGGAAATGAGACACTTAAAGTAGTAAAGGAGTTTTGCTATTTAGGGAGCAAAATAACTGATGATGGTCGAAGTAGAGAGGATATGAAATGTAGACTGGCAATGGCAAGGAAATCGTTTCTGAATAAGAGAAATTTGTTAACATCGAGTATAGATTTAAGTGTCAGGAAGTCGTTTCTGAAAGTATTTGTATGGAGTGTAGCCATGTATGGAAGTGAAACATGGACGATAACCAGTTTGGACAAGAAGAGAATAGAAGCTTTTGAAATGTGGTGCTACAGAAGAATGTTGAAGATATGGTGGGTAGATCACGTAACTAATGAGGAGGTATTGAATAGGATTGGGGAGAAGAGAAGTTTGTGGAACAACTTGACTAGAAGAAGGGATCGGTTGGTAGGACATGTTTTGAGGTATCAAGGGATCACAAATTTAGCATTGGAGGGCAGCGTGGTGGGTAAAAATCGTAGAGGGAGACCAAGAGATGAACACACCAAGCAGAATCAGAAGGATGTGGGTTGCAGTAGGTACTGGGAGATGAAGAAGCTTGCACAGGATAGAGTAGCATGGAGAGCTGCATCAAACCAGTCTCAGGACTGAAGACCACAACAACAACAACAACAGAGTACAAGTGTGTCTGAACACACAGTGCACCAAACACTCCTAATGATGGACCTCCGCAGCCGACGACCCATGTAGGTGCCAATGTTAGCACCACGACATTGGCAGCTGTGACTGAAACGGCCACGTGACCATCGACACTGGAAATTGGCGCAGTGGCAGAGCGTTGCACGGTCTGATGAATCCCGATACCTTCTTCACCACGCGGATGAGAGGTCGCGAATCAATCGTCTTCCAGGGGAACAGCCCTTTGACAACTGTACTGCGGTACGGAGACAAGTTGGCGGCGGCTCCATTATGCTCTGGAAAACATTCAGTGGTCATCCATGGGTCCAGTGGAGCTCGTGCATGGCACCGTGACGCACATGGAGTATCGTACACTGGTTGCAGACCACACACACCACTTCATTACGATCAAGTTTCCCTAAGGCAGTGGCTTTTTTCATCAAAATAATGTGGCATGTCACAAGGCGAGGAGTGTGATGTAGTGGTTCGAGGAACACAGTGGCGCGTTCCAGTTGATGTTTTGGTCCCAGAGATCGCCAGATCTGAATCCAATCCAACACATCCGCGATGTGATTGAACGTGGCGCCAGACCTCATCACCTCCATTCCCGAAATTCACGGAAATTACGTGACTTGTGTGTGCAGGGGGGTGCATCGCAGCTGTTATCCGTGCCATAGTTGGAAAACAGATGGCAGTTATAAGATTCGAGGGGCATGAAAGGGAAGCAGTGGTTGGGAAAGGAGTGAGACAGGGTTGTAGCCTCTCCCCGATGTTATTCAATCTGTATATTGAGCAAGCAGTAAAGGAAACAAAAGAAAAATTTGGAGTAGGTATTAAAATTCTTGGAGAAGAAGTAAAAACTTCGAGGTTCGCCGACGACATTGTAATTCTGTCAGAGACAACAAAGGACTTGGAAGAGCATTTGAACGGAATGGACAGTGTTTTGAAAGGAGGATATAAGATGAACATCAACAAAAGCAAAACGAGGATAATGGAATGTAGTCAAATTAAGTCGGGTGATGCTGAGGGAATTAGATTAGGAAATGAGACACTTAAAGTAGTAAAGGAGTTTTGCTATTTAGGGAGCAAAATAACTGATGATGGTCGAAGTAGAGAGGATATAAAATGTAGACTGGCAATGGCAAGGAAATCGTTTCTGAATAAGAGAAATTTGTTAACATCGAGTATAGATTTAAGTGTCAGGAAGTCGTTTCTGAAAGTATTTGTATGGAGTGTAGCCATGTATGGAAGTGAAACATGGACGATAACCAGTTTGGACAAGAAGGGAATAGAAGCTTTCGAAATGTGGTGCTACAGAAGAATGCTGAAGATAAGGTGGGTATATCACGTAACTAATGAGGAGGTATTGAATAGGATTGGGGAGAAGAGATGTTTGTGGCACAGGTTGACTAGAAGAAGGGATCGGTTGGTAGGACATGTTTTGAGGCATCAAGGGATCAAAAATTTAGCATTGGAGGGCAGCGTGGAGGGTAAAAATCGTAGAGGGAGACCAAGAGATCAATACACTAAGCAGTTTCAGAAGGATGTAGGTTGCAGTAGGTACTGGGAGATGAAGAAGCTTGCACAGGATAGAGTATCATGGAGAGCTGCATCAAACCAGTCTCAGGACTGAAGACCACAACAACAACAGTTGGACATACCTGCTATTAGGTAGGGGGTCGTAATGTTCTGGCTGATTGGGGTATGTGTGGTGTCTGTTCTTGCGGACACCTGCAGTGTGGCACATTTAAAAGTGACCCCCCCTCACCTTTGAATATGAATGCAATATTTCGACTTCTGAAGTAAACAGCTGCGACGATGGACATCATTATGCAATAATCGATTGTTAGCGTTCTTCTGTCAGCATTTCAGTTTATTTCATCGGTGAAGTTAGAAGTTTCCCTTTGCAGTCTGCAAAATCACTTTCTCGACAGAAGAAAGAATTGAAATCGTGCAGGCAGATGTGAAAACAGATTCGATTAAGGAAACTCGCGAAATTCTCGGATATAGGACTACCAGCAAAGATAGCAATATAGGGTCTGCATAAAAATTGGCGCGCCTGCGGATACGTGCAAAATATAGAACGGCAAAGAATTCATTCAGTTGCCACAGCAGAAGTTATTGCAGACATTCGGCGAAAAATTATTCAGAGCCTAAAGAAGTCTACGAGTAAATTGGCCCAACAGGCGTATGTAAGTAGCAGTTGTCAGCGGGTACTGAAAAGTCTTAATTTGAGGCTATATCGTGTAACGGTTCTGCAGTATTTACTGGAGGATGACTGTCAGAAACGTGTAGATTACTGCACGTAGCTTTTGAATAATATCAACGATGGTTTGTTAGATACTTTCTATTAATCATGAGTGATGAAGCATGCTTTCATCTTTTCGGTCTCTTGGTTCACAGAACACGACGTACTAGGCAACGGAGAACCCTAACATTGTGTGTCAGGGACCACTCCACGATTAAAAACTTGGCGTTTGCTGATGTGTAACAGGAACGTGCATCATTTGACCAATATTCTTTGACACTATCATCAATATGGTTGCATGTATTGAAATTATTGATATATTTTGTGCTCAACCCACTGAATACGAAAGACAGCACTGTTTCTTGCAACAAGATGGGGCAACATGCCACATGTCTACGGCATCCCAGGAACGAGTCCATGATGTCTTCTCTGTTGAACTAACCTGTCAGCAGCCATTACATTTATGGCCACCATGTTCGCCGGATCTAACAACATGTCGTATTTTCCTGTGGCGACACTTAAACCGCTACGGTTGCAGGTTCCAATCCTGCCTGGGGCATGGATGTGTGTGATGTCCTTAGGTTAGTTAGGTTTAAGTAGTTCTAAGTTCTAGGGGACTGATGACCTCAGCCGTTAAGTTCCATAGTGCTCAGAGCCATTTGAACCATTTGACACTTAACAACAAGGTCTATGAAACAAATCATCACACACTACAGGAGCTGAAAGACAGCATCAACTGTGAAGTTGCCACCATCATTATCCGAACATTACGCCGGTTGTATCTGAAAATGCTTAGACTTACACAGCTATGTATTGATATGGCTGGAGGTCACCTTCAACTTGTTCTGTAAATGGTAAGTCCATTTCAGCTTTTCGTTTCTGTAGTTTGACTGCATTTTCTTTATGTGGTGTCACCACCAGACACCACACTTGCTAGGTGGTAGCCTTTAAATCGGCCGCGGTCCGTTAGTATACGTCGGACCCGCGTGTCGCCACGGTCAGTGATTGCAGACCGAGTGCCGCCACACGGCAGGTCTAGAGAGACTTCCTAGCACTCGCCCCAGTTGTACAGCCGACTTTGCTAGCGATGGTTCACTGACAAATTACGCTCTCATTTGCCGAGACGATAGTTAGCATAGCTTTCAGCTACGTCATTTGCTACGACCTAGCAAGGCGCCATTATCAATTGCTATTTATCTTGTGATGCATGTACCGTCAGACCGATGTTCACACAATTATGGATTAAAGTTAAGTATTCCAGAAGCTACGTACTATTTTTGCTACTATAAAGACCTTGTCCTATTCCAGACCTCACGCCATCCTGCGTGAGCTTAAACGCGTGCCCTTCGGCCTCCCGTCCTAGTGGATTGGCTGTCATGCCAGTCCACAAAACTTTATACTTACGCAGGCTACTTTTATTTGCGCCACACTGTAAATGATTACTCTACAATTCAGAATTAAGTGTCTGGGCAGACGGTTCATCGAGTCACCTACAAACTACACTCCTGGATATGGAAAAAAGAACACATTGACACCGGTGTGTCAGACCCACCATACTTGCTCCGGACACTGCGAGAGGGCTGTACAAGCAATGATCACACGCACGGCACAGCGGACACACCAGGAACCGCGGTGTTGGCCGTCGAATGGCGCTAGCTGCGCAGCATTTGTGCACCGCCGCCGTCAGTGTCAGCCAGTTTGCCGTGGCATACGGAGCTCCATCGCAGTCTTTAACACTGGTAGCATGCCGCGACAGCGTGGACGTGAACCGTATGTGCAGTTAACGGACTTTGAGCGAGGGCGTATAGTGGGCATGCGGGAGGCCGGGTGGACGTACCGCCGAATTGCTCAACACGTGGGGCGTGAGGTCTCAACAGTACATCGATATTGTCGCCAGTGGTCGACGGAAGGTGCACGTGCCCGTCGACCTGGGACCGGACCGCAGCGACGCACGGATGCACGCCAAGACCGTAGGATCCTACGCAGTGCCGTAGGGGACCGCACCGCCACTTCCCAGCAAATCAGGGACACTGTTGCTCCTGGGGTATCGGCGAGGACCATTCGCAACCGTCTCCATGAAGCTGGGCTACGGTCCCGCACACCGTTAGGCCGTCTTCCGCTCACGCCCCAACATCGTGCAGCCCGCTTCCAGTGGTGTCGCGACAGGCGTGAATGGAGGGACGAATGGAGACGTGTCGTCTTCAGCGATGAGAGTCGCTTCTGCCTTGGTGCCAATGATGGTCGTATGCGTGTTTGGCGCCGTGCAGGTGAGCGCCACAATCAGGACTGCATACGACCGAGGCACACAGGGCCAACACCCGGCATCATGGTGTGGGGAGCGATCTCCTACACTGGCCGTACACCACTGGTGATCGTCGAGGGGACACTGAATAGTGCACGGTACATCCAAACCGTCATCGAACCCATCGTTCTACCATTCCTAGACCGGCAAGGGAACTTGCTGTTCCAACAGGACAATGCACGTCCGCATGTATCCCGTGCCACCCAACGTGCTCTAGAAGGTGTAAGTCAACTACCCTGGCCAGCAAGATCTCCGGATCTGTCCCCCATTGAGCATGTTTGGGACTGGATGAAGCGTCGTCTCACGCGGTCTGCACGTCCAGCACGAACGCTGGTCCAACTGAGGCGCCAGGTGGAAATGGCATGGCAAGCCGTTCCACAGGACTACATCCAGCATCTCTACGATCGTCTCCATGGGAGAATAGCAGCCTGCATTGCTGCGAAAGGTGGATATACACTGTACTAGTGCCGACATTGAGCATGCTCTGTTGCCTGTGTCTATGTGCCTGTGGTTCTGTCAGTGTGATCATGTGATGTATCTGACCCCAGGAATGTGTCAATAAAGTTTCCCCTTCCTGGGACAATGAATTCACGGTGTTCTTATTTCAATTTCCAGAAGTGTATTTCTCTACCGTTCCACTCTCGAGCAGCGCACAGGAAAAATGCACACTTAAATCTTTCCGTGCGACCTCTGATTTCTCTTATTTTATGATAGTGATTGTTCCTCGCTATGTAGCTCAGCGCCAACAAAATATTTTCACACTGTCAGGAGAAAGTTGGTGTCTTAAATTTCGTGAGAAGATCCTGCCGCAACGAAAAACGCGATTGTTTCAATATTGCCACCCCAATCCACATATCGTATTCGTCGCGTCCCTCCCCTATCCTATCCGACGCGGATCCCACACCGCACAGCAGTACTCCAGAAGAGGACGTACAAGCGTAGTGTAGGCAGTATTCTTTAGTAGACCTGATACATTTCCTCAGTGTGTTGCCAGTAAAACGCAGTCTTTGGTTTCCTTTACCCACAACATTATCTATGTGATCCTACTAACTTTAGTTATTCCTCTGTAATCCATAAGTATTCATAAGTATTTAACTGAATTTACAGTCTTTAAATTCCTGAGATTTATCGTGTAAACGAGATTTAGAGGATTCCTTTTGGTACTCATGTGACCGATTTCCCACTTTTAATTATTTAGAGTCAACTGGCACTTTACGCCCCGTACAGATATATTTGCTAAATCTGATGCAAGTTTAAACTTTTGAAATGCGTCGTGGAGATAAATAAACAGTGACTGGCAACAGTAAACTTGTTCTTTCATTTAATGTCAATAACAGTCACGGTAAAGCCTAACCTAAAATGTTCACATTTAAACACGAACAATTCAACTAAACCTGATATTCTGATTACATTGAATCGACATATGCTTATCGAGTCTGAACAATCCAAATGCCTAGATGTTCAGATAAATGGTAATCGGTCATAGAAAGTTGATGTTCATGATCCTATTCAAACTGAATGGTGCTACGTTTACCATTGGAACAATATCTGCATTAAGTGATAGCCCAACACGAAAATTATCTTCTTTGCTTTTTCATTCGCCTGCAACGTATTTTGGTGTAACTTTCCATTCAAAACGGATTATCTTTGGCTCATAAACGAGCAGTTCGAGCAATATGTGGTGTAACGTCGTGAACCTCTAATCGATAGCTCGTCAGGAGTGTGGGAATTCTGAAATAGACCTCTCAATATGTATTTTCTTTGACGTCCTTTGTTATTAACAATAGAAGCTTATTCCCAAGAAACAGCAATTTTCTCTTATTCAACAATAGGTAAAAATCGAATCTGCATTTGGATCGCATTTACACAATTCTTGTGCAGAAAGGCGTGTAGTAGTCTGTTGCATCCATTTTCAGTAAGCTAGCTCTGGAATTAGAAAATCTTAGCAGTAATTATAGCACTACAACACAGTGTTTCATAATTTTTCAGTTAGTTAAATCAGTAATTTCAAAGTAATATCTTGTATTTGTTTGTAATTTATGAATTTTGTCAGGGTTCACTTTTTAAAAGCTACTGTATCATAATGCAAAAACTATTGAAAACTAATGTTGTAAAAACTTTCTAGTAGAAATGGCAGTATAGTCAGGGAAGTTTGTATTGCATAGAACCCAAAGAATCTGTTTCAAAGTGGACAATAATTCAGTGCTAGTGCGCGGGGAGTCAGTAGCAGAGAGGAAACTGCTAGTCTTCTTTGGTGAAGGATGACGGAAAGTGGTGATGGTCAAGGGAGAAATAGAAAGTCATGTGAAAATGCTGCTTAAGTATGTCAAGGCATTGTGAATGAGTGCGCGAGCACATAGCTGGGCGCAGTACAAAGGACGTGCTGTAAGAAGAATTGCTTAATGAAGATGAGTACTATGTGCCCAAAATTATTAAAAGTTGCTTGTTGTTAAAGAAGAGCCGAATGGACGCTACAAAATGCATTACGTCGTACCACCTGCAACTCTCATGAAGTGAGACCAAGCGCGGTAGCTTTTTAGTTGCATTCGCGGCTTGCCAGCATCGTAATTTCAGCATTTTGAACGTTATAGTGTTTCTTTAGTTGTACTATAAAACTGATTAACCTAATTCGTTAACCATCAGCAGAAACCTATCCTTTCATCATTATTATCGAGAGAATCTAAAGGCTAATTAAATGACTAGAATATTAATTACACTTGCAGTTAACATAAGACAAGTAGTTCATGAAACTTGATACCGTAGCAGATTAAGATCTCTGTGTAGAGCAGTGCTTCTACTGCATCCAACCATTATCAAATTAAGGCAGTACAAAGTAAAAGTTATTTCAAATAAACGACAAAGTAAAATGCACGTGCTGTTTTCTATAAAGTGACTTTAATAATTTTTGTTGAGTGTCTGCAACAATTTCAAGTGTTTTTGACTCTCGTAAAATTGGCAATGCAAAGGTGTTTGTTGTAAGCTGATGTAGTCATTACGATCTTTTCTGTAGTACATTTTATGCGAAACAGTGATTAGTCGTTGGTTTTTTCCTCACAAAACTTACAACAGTTAGCATTATGGTGAGTTACGTTCCTCAGTACAAATCATACCATACGTTACTAACAGATAATAGTTATTGGGTATTGACTATTGCCAGTAATTTCGATGCATTTCTAATTCACTTGAAATCATTTTGGCATACGTGGCTTTTACATTCAAACTCACGCGTGTGCACTTATCTCCCACTCCTGCCCTCCTAGACATTTGTAATTATTAAGTCATTTCAGTTTCAGTTCAGTTATTAACAAACAGTTACTTCTGCTCTCTTCTGATCTAGATACTACAATTAAGTAATCTGCTATCAAAATTCCATACATTCCAATCACTTAATCAAAATTATAACTAGCCCCAGTGATTAATTTAACTTCAAACAAAATTCCTTTTTTTTGTTGTTGTACAAAATATGTATCTGTGCGATTGTGTTAGGTTGTAACTGGTTTCATTCTTTCGGTTAGCATTACTCATCAGAATTGATGCCTTTTCCTGTTAAGTAGAGAACATTAGGTAAACGGTTGGGTTGTCCGACAGTGGTCAAGATACTTTTCGGTTCCTGACTTTTCGTTCAGAGCTGTGCTGGACATCTTAGGAGTTGCTCCTGGCAACATTGATTCTTGCTGACAGAAATCTCTGGATGAAACGTCGGAAACCGAAAAGTTTCTCCAATTACTGCCATTCATCACCAACTATGAGATACGGTCATGAAAGTTTATAATAGAATTACGTAAACGGGTCACTAGATCACTTGTTACCGAAGAGTGTACTCACGTTATAATATTCACACTTTCAAGTCAAAACTGAAAAATTTCCTCATGGCTCACGCCTTCGTTCTGTTGGAGAATTATTCGGAACAAAGGACAGTTTTCAGTGTTATGTTGTTGATGACGCTCAGTAGCTTGATGTCTGCATAGGATTGCTGCAAATTTCATTTTCTCTGTTATTAACTTCTGCTATATTAAATTCGTGCACTGAGTTGTTCCACGGCCACGGAGATGTGCTCCTGAGTCTGGTCCTACTGAAGCAGACGTGTAAATAAAATTCAAAGAAGACCAATGGAGCCAACACAATTCCCTGGAGCACACGTGAAGTAACTTCCTCATACAATTAAAGATGAAAATTCCGGACTCGAATTGAGAATGACTTATGCAAAATGGAGTTGCAATAAGAAGAAGGTCCCAGAGATTTAGGTGCGTGCCGCCTCTGCAAACGATCGCTCGCTGAATGATCTGTACGTAATGACTGGATACTAATACCCAGGAAAGGAAAGAAGAGTAATCCGCTAAATTACAGACCCATATCGGTGAAGTCGTTTGCGCTAGGATTTTGGAACACATACTGTGTTCGAACATTAAGAGTTATCTCGAAGAACACGATTTGTTGACGAATAGCCAACGAGGATTCAGAAAATGTCGTCCTTGTGAAAGACAACTGGCTCTTTATTCTTACGTAATAATGAGTGCTATTGACAGAGGATGTCAAAGTAAGTCCATATTTGTAGAATGACAAAAGGTTTTCCACACCGTACCTCACAAGCAACTTCTAATTCAAATTGCGTGCGTATGGGCTGTCGTCTCAGTTGCGCGACTGGATTGATGATTTCGTGTCAGAAAGGACGCATTTCGTAGTAACTGACGGAAAGTCATTGAGCAGAACGGAAGTAATATTTGGCAACAGTAAACTTGTTGTTTCACTTAATGAATTGTGCATTGCAAACTGTAAAAACGAAGTCCTACTGTGATTTAGCATCAATTCCATGAAATATCTTGAACTGCATTGGATGTTAACGACTTTGCAGATAATGTTAATAATAACTTCACATTTTTTCGCAGATGGTGCAGTTATCTATAATGAAACACTAACTGAAAAAAGCTGCACAAATATTTAGTTGGAGTTTTATAAAATTTCATAGTGGTTCGAAGCCGGGCACCGTGCTTTAAATGTTCAGAAATGGCAAACTGCGCTCTGCACAAAACTATAAATATTCTTGATGATGTTAAGCATCACAAGTGACACTAATGTTAATGAAAACCACTTCAGATGTATTGTCACACGTTTATTGTGTTAAGATGGTTTTCGCACGAGGAACGCCATCAGATTGTCTGCAGTTAAACCAAAAAGGAAAATAGGCCGAAGCTACAAGTCTACAACATCCTAACGAATAAAATAGGCAACTCACACTGATACCAGCCTTATACTACATCATCACAGACTTGTGTTCAAGTGGTGAGACGAATGGTCTGGTTGTCGCATGTTATGTTAAATGCCAGAACCAAAAACACTGATGTTACGGGACTGTTTTCCAGAATTTACCCCCAACAAAAGCGAATTCATTATATTCCGATTAGAGACTGTAATGCATCCGTGCATTCCCTTCACGTGTTTAAGCTTAGTATTGCGGACACTGATGCGATCGGGAATGCTCACAAGGGAACCTCCCCATCGCACCCCCCTCAGATTTAGGCATAAGTTGGCACAGTGGATACGCCTTGAAAAACTGAACACAGATCAATCGAGAAAACAGGAAGAAGTTGTGTGGAACTATGAAAAAAATAAGCAAAATATACAAACTGAGTACTCCATGCGTAAGATAAGCAACATCAAGGACACTGTGAGCTCAGGAGCGCCGTGGTCCCGTGGTTAGCGTGAGCAGCTGCGAATCAAGAGGTTCTTGGTTCAAATGTTACCTCGAGTGAAACTTGTACTTTCTTAATTTTCGCAAAGTTATGATCTATCCGTTCGTTCATTGATGTCTCTGTTCACTGTAATAAGTTTAGTTTAGTGTCTGTGTTTTGCGACCGCACCGAGAGACCGTGCAATTAGTAGACGAAAGGACGTGCTTCTCCCATGCGAACCGAAAACAGTTGATCGCAAGGTCATAAGTCAACCGATTCCTCCATAGGAAAACACACCTGATATATTCTATACGACACTGGTGACAGATAATAATTGTCTGAAAATAAAAAAATTAATTTTTCGCGTGAGGGTAGACTTGAATCAAGGACCTCTCGTTTCGCAGCTGCTCACGCTAACCACGGGACCACGGCGCTACTGAGTTCAAGCTTTCCATGATATTGCATATATTGCAAATAGACAATTCAGTTTGTATATTTTGCTTATTTTTTCATAGTTCCACACAACTTCTTCCTGTTTTCTCGATTGATCTGTGTTCAGTTTTTCATGGCCTATCCACTGTGCCAACTTATAACAAAATCTGAGGGGGGTGCGATGGGAAGGTTCCCTTGTCAATAGCAGCCAGGCTACATGTGCATCTGACAATTGTGCGTCAGCAAGGAGCATTAACGATAATATCATAGGAGTCAATGTTGTGCAACCTTAGCAGGGACAAGATCCGACTGTTCGGGAGTAGGAACTTACAATCTGAGACAGTGTTCCGAAACAAACTTCCGTTACAATGTCCGAAAACGTGACGTCAGATCCGCCTGGCAAAAGCGATCTAAAAGCCCATTGGATAAAAGTTTTGATTTAGGAGACGAGTGAAGTGTCCCTATTGGCTGAGAGAGAAAGGTGGGGTCTCTCTTGTGCGTCGGCAAGACAGGGCGAGTTAGTAGAGAGGCGCCACTCAAAACGTACGGTCGAGTAACCGGGGGCGGCTCCAAAACAACGGTCCAGCTCTTGAACGAGATATAAAGTTAAAGTTAAGGTATTAGTTATCAGTGAACGCCGCGTGTCCTGGGCAGTATCTATCACGAGTATGGAAAGTGATAAATGTGTTGAAAAGGTCATTTTGGGGTTGACAAACTGTGGATCAAAACGGTCACTGTAGAAACACAACACATCAGAAAAACCACACCATGGGGTAAAAAGGTATGAATTCGTAATTTATGTGTTTTTTTCAAATGTCTGTAATTGCAGTTTAAAAACTAATAGCTACATGTATACAAACAGCAAAGAACACCCTTTATCTTTTCAGATGAAAAATAAAAGCCCACTGAAGATGCTGCAACTGCAGTGATGCATGTCTGGGCTAAAAAAAAATTGTGTTTTGCTAAAGGCGGACCCTATCCAAAAACGTATGTAGTGTTGAAAAGGGTTCAATATAACGGCGTAGCCAAGAGCCGCCATACTGGAAATTCTGTGACGTGTGTTTCAAAGCAGTCTTCATTAAAACGAGTATATTAAAAAACGTTGTTAACATTTAACAACTGCCATCCCAACACACCCCACTTCAGCATGATCACAAACCTACATTGAATCTGGCACCCGAGCGCTACTACTGTGCGACGAGGGACCAACGAAGCAGCAAGACACCAGGTTAGTGATACAGAAACCAGAGAAGTAAGACAGGGGCTTCCTTCTCGCTACAATGCTAAAGAGGGCATTGTAAGACCCAGTCCCTTTCGCTACAATGCCAAAGAGGGCATTGTAAGACCCAGTCACGACATGAGTAATTAACTGATCTCAAATTTACAAATGATCGCGACTTTCTGTACTCTAAAAATGGACTTGCTCGCTATTTGGAAGTAAGGAATGTTGTTTTGGAAGCAAACTGTATGACGTGTCTAGGGAACCGAACGCCAGGACGACGAAGGGACCCTGAGGGATGGCGGTCACGCAATGGCGAATTCCATTGCAGGGAGAGCTGTAGCGACTACTTGCGAAAATGTACTATGAGATGCTGTGAGGAAAACCTTAGCAGAAAGCGCTGTTGTCGACCACACGTAGACATGACTATTCGGGATGGACACTGGAAGCTGCTATACGACAAGCGAATACAAAGCCCCTAGGCTCTGAAAACTGTGGGATGCCGCTACACGCGCAGCTCCTGCACAGTGAACACAAGAAGGACGGACGTTGGTTCTTATGGAGTTTTTCTCACTGTGGCTGACAGCACAGCAGTGCTGACAGAAAGCTCTCTTACTGACTCAAGAAACACACAGAAAGAGCAAGGAACGACACCTTTCAGAGAAAGCTCTTAGGAAGAATTTCAGTGGGTAACCAAGTTGAATATAGTCTAGGGAACGGGACCTGCGCTCTTACAGACGACGCCTTCTTTGTGGTCGGAGCTCGCAAGAAACAGAACTCAGCCAATCAGGGCTAGCTTGTAACTAAAAACGCAGTGAAGTACGACTTCCTTGATGTACACTGTCGCGCAGTACGTAAAGAATTCATTTGACAGTTCTCTCCGCCTGGTCGCCTCACGGAGTTTCCCTTATGACGTCAATTCAGAAGGAAAGACGCTGTGGTGCTTCCAAAGATTGAGATCTCAGCATTTCTGCCCAACAGCTATGGTATGGTGAGACCAAGCCGCTTCTGCGCGAGATGTTGGAAAAGTAAAATCAGTTACATCTTAGAGCTTTACTCTAGCGATTTATCTCACAAGTCACTGAAATGTTTGCTTAAAAAAATCCATATCAGGTGCACGGTATTATCTTCCCTAATCCTACTTGTTCCCTTCAGCACTTCTCTCCTTAACTCATTTCACGACGATCGCTCTAGACTTGAGCGATTTGTTTTCAGTTTTCCCCCCCATCCCTACGTCAGATTCATAGATTTGTTTTGTGTTATCGAGATGTTGCCACAGGATGCATTCATCAAATATTTCTGAGAATTAACCATTTCCTTGTCATAACTGTGAAATGTCGATAAGACAAATAAACTAAATGAATATATCAATAAATACAAGTCCATTCACCTACATTTTTGGCGACGTCTGTCTAGGATTCTTACACTGAGAACTGATATCAATGATGGTTCAAATGGCTCTGAGCACTATGGGACTTAACTTGTGAGGTCATCAGTCCCCTAGAACTTAGAACTACTTAAACCTAACTAACCTAAGGACATCACACACATCCATGCCCGAAGCAGGATTCGAACCTGCGACCGTAGCGGTCGCGCGGTTCCAGACTGTAGCGCCTAGAACCGCTCGGCCACTCCGGCCGGCCAGAACTGATCGCTAAGAGAAACTGGTGGAAGTTCATACCCCACTACCTTAAAAAATAACGTAACTCAGAACAATACATTAAATTTAAGAGCTAGTGCATAACCATGTAAGTGATTTCTCCAGAAAGGAGGTGGAGAGGTTCGTTGGAATATGTCCATCGTTGTGGAGAAGAAGATCCATCGTTGTACTCGTAATTTGGGAGGGAAAATACTATTTTTGTATGTGTATATGTACGAGGAAAGTATAGGACTTTGAATTGTACCCATCATGACAAAAAAAAAAAAAAAACTAAATTTGCCCACACAAAGTAACCGCGAGCAATGGGTATAAGCGATTACAAGAAACCGTGTTATCACTGAACATGTGGAGTGCTAATGTAATTAAAATGGATACTGACAATCAAAATCTAACGGTGTTAAACTTGCTGCTATTCTGTACAAGTAGCGGTACTGTCAGTGGCCTAAATATCTGTAGTTTTACATACTGACAGCGCGGTCACAAACCTAGAAAGCTTGTACTGATTGTGACAATGGCCTCGGAAGCCTACGTTTATAATAAACTAAAAGCTGGTTTCGCTGAATTCTCGGTGTATCTGTACACTGAAACAACAAGTTCCAAAGCTTACAGAAACACGAGACTGCTGAAACAGTAAGTGATTACATCAATAAGTACGAAGTAATTACATGTGACACAGCAAAAATGTAAATGTGCTCACACAAAGTGATCCCCTGGTTCAATTCCCGGCCGGGTTGGGGATTTTCCCTGCCCTGGGTCTGGGTGTTTGTGTTGTCCTCATCATTTCATCATCAGCATCATTCGTGACAGTGACTAGATTGGACTGTGGAAAAAATATGGACTGCGTAAAAAATTTGGACTTTGTACGGGCACTGTGACCGCGAAGTTGAGTGAAACGAAATGGGCGCCACTGCCTCTGATAAGACCGTTGGAACGAGGAACCGACGACTGGTAGCGAGAAGCCGACGCCACGGTGATAATGCGTTGGGAGTCTGAGAATGCCGAGACGCCGGCTGAAGACTGAAAATGTGTAAGTGTACCAGCTGTTACCCGCTGCTTCACTCGCATACCATTGGTTTTGTTATGATTAGTGATGGTGAGTAAGCATGCTAGTAATTCTGAGAGATGTCTGTATGTATAGTCGTGTGGAGACGTATGTACAAATGTGTATGCAGTACTGGTATGCGGGTACATAACGAATGTGTTTCTATTATTTGACTGTATGTCGAATCTGAAAGCATGCATTATATTTTTTAATTATACTTAAAAAATTCCTCGATTCGTTGCAGTCATTGAAACAGAGCGCAACATTTTTATTAATGATAAATGACTTTTTGCCGGCGTATTGAGATTACGTCAGGCTACGTACATTTAAGACGCATTTACTCGCGCTGAAAATATACGTGGCGTTCCAAAAACAATATCAGAATTTAAATTGCTACGTTTCATTATCATCGTTTAGGTTGCGACTGACGGCTGCGCGCGTGTTTCAAACCACACGTAGCAATCGGCATGGACTTATACGAATTAATGAAATGAATTCTACACGACAACATTTATGCAGAAAGGAGGTGATGGTACAATCATGACCGCTTCTCTCATTTCCATAGTAAAGGATGGTACACTACCTAATCAAAAGTAGCCAACCAGCACTACTTAATACGTGACAGACCAATAGATGTCGCGAGAGGCTGACCCGACAGAAGAAAAGGAGGCGGGGAGTTCTGTGTGGATTGTAGAGAAGCTGTGACAGTAGAAAGAGGTCATCAGGAGAGCTCATTGACTTCGAACTTGTACTAGTAATTGAATGTCACCTGAGCAACAAAGGCATCAGGAACTTTTCAACCCTTCTAGAACTGCCAGAGTCGACTGTTGCTGATGCAACTGTGAAGTGGAAACTCGAGGGAACAACGACAGCTAAACCAAGACAGGACAGACCTCACGTGCTGAGGGACTAGGACCGCCGAGCACTGCGGAGGCTGATTGTAAAAAACCGCAAGAAATCAGAGTCAGGAATCACTCCTGAGTTCCGAAATGCGATCAGCACTCCAGAAAGCACCATGACTGTGCGCAGGGAGTTAAAAAACACTGTGAGATACAATGGTCTAACAGATTCCCATAAACAACACTGAGTCGTGCGCGGCTCGTGTTGAAGCCGTTTCTTGCTTGACAGCTTGTCTTTACAGATCTGTCGCCTCGTTTCTTATTCGATTTATTGGCGTCACTAAGTTGCTCGCTTGCCGCCCGTGAGTCGCAGCGGCAGCGCGTATCGATTAGAGCAGGGCTTAACAACTGGCCGGTTTTGAGCGCGAGTACTCGCGTCTGCTCAGGCACATGCTCGCGAGCAGGTGCAAGGTCGCGGAGTAGGGAGGGAGTGGAGGGAGGGGAAATGCGCGCGCACGTTTGAATGTGATCTCGCGTTCGTAGCAGATTTAACTAGCCATCTGAATGCTTTGAACATTTTACTACAAGGTAAAGATCTGCTAATTACTCATTTCATAGATCGAATACGAGCTTTTAAAATGAAATTGACACTTTGGGTGAGTCAGCTGGAAACAGGAAACCTAGCTCATTTTCCTAAATTATCATCCATGCAAGATGTCACAAAGACTGTGAACGTTATTCACATAGTTTAGTTGATCAGCGCTTTCAAGATCTGACAGCACTAGACAGTGATTTTGATCTGTTCTCTCCATATTCAGCGAATATTTAAGAGATTCGTCCTGAGCTGCAGCAAGAAATTATTGATCTGCAGTGTGACAGAGAATACAGAGACAACTTTCAGAACAAGAAAAACATTTTGGAATTCTACAGACACTTCCCTCAGGATAGATTTCCTCGTTTGCACAAACCAGCGGCGACAATAATATCAATGTTCGGTTCCACGTACGTTTGTGAACAACTGTTCTCTGCAACGAAATGTAACAAGACGCGCCTGAGAAACGCATTGTCTGATCGAAATTTGAACTGCACGCTGCGCCTAACATGCACAAGAACAATTACTCCGAACATAGACGCAATTGTAAAGGGCAAAAAGTACAAGATAACCGAGAATCCCACACTTCAGTGACACCTTTTATTGTGTAACAGTTCACAAATTAATGCGAAGCTAATAAAATTATGTGGCATGTGTACATTCTCCTTTATTTGTTTCATTTGTCGCAGTAATAATTCGTGAGTGATATCCCTGCAGGTGGCCGCGGATTTACATTGACTGGCGGCAGCTGTTGTGTGCCCCACGTGACTTTCCCCACTCTCCGCTCTGGTCCTGTAGTGGGGGTAGCGTGCTCGCGCTGCTCCGTGCTCGCGCCTTGCTGCTCACAGCTTGCTCCGCGAGCACGTATGTTGTGAAGCCCTTGATTAGAGCACTGTCGTATTGTCTTTGAAGCGGCCGCTAGTAAACGGGTTCGTCGTGTGTCGGGACTTCAGTTGGGACGGAGCGCCAGTCAGGTGCGGACAGCCAGTAGTCGCCGACCGCTGGCGACACACATGTACTGTCCGACGGAAGGAGACTGGAGAGGAAACGACTGTTGGTTGGTCGTTCGGACGGTCGTCTCATACGGCGACGTGTATTTGGTTTTCTGACCGTTTCTGGGCCTCGGCAGTTGGTCTTCTTGCTGGACCAACGTTCCTTCCTTGTGCAGAGATGTCAGGTGGCCAATGAGCAACTGTTCCCTCTGCATGGGTGGGTCCAAGCCATTGTGCCCGGGTCGCTGTGTCTCCGAGTTCCAGAAGGATATCAAGGCAGTCGGGATGGAGCTACAGTGAGGTCCGGACAGCCAAGACTCGGCCGACCGTTGTCGACACACAGTACTTGAGTGGGGATGAACTTGGTTGGTCATTCGGTCGTTGGTCTCATCGGACGACGTGTATTTTATCGCGGACCGCTTATGGGTTCTCTCTGTGTGTCGACTTGTGATTCGTCCTTGTTGTTCCACAGTGATTGCTTTCAGGATTGTTCGAGGTTTTGTGCAAGTGTAGCTTCTGTGATTTCCACTGAGCAGTTACAGGGTGTTTCAAAAATGACCGGTATATTTGAAACGGCAATAAAAACTAAACCAGCAGCGATAGAAATACACCGTTTGTTGCAATATGCTTGGGACAACAGTACATTTTCAGGCAGACAAACTTTCGAAATTACAGTAGTTACAATTTTCAACAACAGATGGCGCTGCGGTCTGGGAAACTCTATAGTACGATATTTTCCACATATCCACCATGCGTAGCAATAATATGGCGTAGTCTCTGAATGAAATTACCCGAAACCTTTGACAACGTGTCTGGCGGAATGGCTTCACATGCAGATGAGATGTACTGCTTCAGCTGTTCAATTGTTTCTGGATTCTGGTGGTACACCTGGTCTTTCAAGTTTCCCCACAGAAAGAAGTCACAGGGGTTCATGTCTGGCGAATAGGGAGGCCAATCCACGCCGCCTCCTGTATGTTTCGGATAGCCCAAAGCAATCACACGATCATCGAAATATTCATTCAGGAAATTAAAGACGTCGGCCGTGCGATGTGGCCGGGCACCATCTTGCATAAACCACGAGGTGTTCGCAGTGTCGTCTAAGGCAGTTTGTACCGCCACAAATTCACGAAGAATGTCCAGATAGCGTGATTCAGTAATCGTTTCGGATCTGAAAAATGGGCCAATGATTCCTTTGGAAGACATGGCGGCCCAGACCAGTACTTTTTGAGGATGCAGGGACGATGGGACTGCAACATGGGACTTGTCGGTTCCCCATATGCGCCAGTTCTGTTTATTGACGAAGCCGTCCAGGTAAAAATAAGCTTCGTCAGTAAACCAAATGCCGGCCGCGGTGGCCATGCGGTTCTGGCGCTGCAGTCCGGAACCGCGGGGCTGCTACGGTCGCAGGTTCGAATCCTGCCTCGGGCATGGTTGTATGTGATGTCCTTAGGTTAGTTAGCTTTAAGTAGTTCTAAGTTCTAGGGGACTTATGACCTAAGATGTTGAGTCCCATAGTGCTCAGAGCCATTTGAACCAAGTAAACCAAATGCTGCCCACATGCATATCGCCGTCATCAATCCTGTGCACTATATCGTTAGCGAATGTCTCTCGTGCAGCAATGGTAGCGGCGCTGAAGGGTTGCCGCGTTTGAATTTTGTATGGATAGAGGTGTAAACTCTGGCGCATGAGACGATACGTGGACGTTGGCGTCATTTGGACCGCAGCTGCAACACGGCGAACGGAAACCCGAGGCCGCTGTTGGATCACCTGCTGCACTAGCTGCGCGTTGCCCTCTGTGGTTGCCGTACGCGGTCGCCCTACCTTTCCAGCACGTTCATCCGTCACGTTCCCAGACCATTGAAATTTTTCAAACAGATCCTTTACTGTATCGCTTTTCGGTCCTTTGGTTACATTAAACCTCCGTTGAAAACTTCGTCTTGTTGCAACAACACTGTGTTCTAGGCGGTGGAATTCCAACACCAGAAAATTCCTCTGTTCTAAGGAATAAACCATGTTGTCTACAGCACACTTGCACATTGTGAACAGCACACGCTTACAGCAGAAAGACGACGTACAGAATGGCGCACCCACAGACTGCGTTGTCTTCTATATCTTTCACATCACTTGCAGCGCCATCTGTTGTTGAAAATTGTAACTACTGTAATTTCGAAAGTTTGTCCGCCTGAAAATGTACTGTTGTCCCAAGCATATTGCAACAAACGGTGCATTTCTATCGCTGCTCGTTTAGTTTTTATTGCCGTTTCAGATATACCGGTCATTTTTGAAACACCCTGTATGAATGCTGTCTGCATACTGTAGTAGGCAGTCGGTCGGTTGGGACGGAGCAGCAAGTGTGTGTTTCCTCACCGTGTTGATGCTGTCCGGCATGGTGAGTAGTTCGACAGCCTTGGTGTTGTTCATATTTTGAGTGGTTATTGTGCCTTGACTGTATTAAGAGGCCAATTGTCAAGACGTAATGCTGCTGGTATCTTCGTCCTCGGCTCATATTTTCAGTTGTCGTGCCGTGGATCGGGTAGAAGGGAATTGATTAGGTTGTTGGTTGGTTCTTCAGTCGTCCCTAGGTCGTGTTGCCATCCGATTATTTAGTGTTACGCTTGGCTGCCTGTCTCACCTAAACTGTTGATAGAGTTTCCTTCCTAGGCCGACACTTGGAACACTTCTGAGCACAACTGTTCTGTTGTTTTGGATTGTGATTTTCTTTTAGTCTCAAGTACTCTGCGAGGCCTTCAGCCGTGTATTAATGTAGTTTGTTTTAATGTTCAGTATGTGGCCTTCGGCCGAAATTCTACGTGAAATATTTTAAGACAAGGCCTTCAGCCGTCTTAAATTAAAATTTGAAAAATCATTTGAAAATTTAAGAATTTTCCTCTCTGTCTTAATTTAGTTATCCAAGCCTTAAACCTTGAACTGCTCTATGTTCAGTACATGGCCTTCAGCCGAACTTTACATGAAATATTTTAAGATAAGGCCTTCAGCATACTTAAATTAAAATTTGAAAGGTCATTTGTTTAAAACCTTTTAAAATGTTCTTACTGAAATTCTTGTTGTCCCGGCCTTAAGCCTCAGTTCTTCAGCCGTGTCTATTCTTTAAGACAATTGTAATAACTTGTGTTCTGGCCTTCAGCCGTATCTTTCTGAATTATTTATAGGGCGTGTGTGATTAAGTGTTTTAGCAAAATAAAGTTTGATTGTTTGTGCAACTAACAGCAACTGATTTTGGCCCCTTTCCACAACCTGATCTGCTCTGTTCTGCGAAGCCATGTTTCAGACACATTTCTATAGTCAGTGACAAGCGACACTTGAGGCGGTGCAAAACGCGACGCCACTGTACAGTGGATGACAGGAAACTAGTCGTTTGGAATGATGATTCACACTATAGCCTGTGGCACTCTGGTGGAAAGTGTAACCTCCCCCTTACTAATCGGCCTATCCTGCTTGCGATATAAACTATGGCTGTGGATCGCATGTATGCCTAATGGATTTTTACCTATTGGATAAGGCTATCTTTCACGAAGAAATAATACCGATAAGTAGGAGGAGAGTGTACAACAGACCCTTCTGATGGAAAAGCCTACTAAAAATAAAAAGTAATTAAACCGAACAGGGTTATAATTGGCAAAAATGAAAGTTACGAGTATTTTGTGCATTTACTCACGAACAACACTGGACAGAAAAGGGGTACCACTGATCATGAATCCAAAAGTTACCCTAATGAACGAAAAGGAAATAATTAATGGTCGCCAGCCCACTAGGGTAATTTACATCCAAAATCGTGTACAAGATGATGGGAAAGGAAAACATGTATTACTAAACACCGACGTGGTAACTGAACGTTGTCACTTTTTTGACACTAATTTTAAGTGAGTATGTAATGTTAAAGAAAACTGAGAAGTCACTCTTACGCTATGTTTGTCATTAAATTTTGAAAAAAGCAATCGAGTAATGATTTGCAAATATGCAATTACAATTTATGTTAGTATTGAACTTGGTTACGTGAACAATGACTTTCAGTGGCCTCAATGTAACGTCATCAAAGAAATTTAGAAAAAAAGCAAGCACTTTTACTTTGCATTTACTTATTTTGCAAATTGGATTTCAAATTACTGTCTGAACAACTGAGCCTTTTTTTACTGACTTTAATAGAAATAAAAAAATTAATAGAATACGTACCAAACCAAACAGCCATGTGCTCCAAGCTATATGTAAAAAAAATAAAACTTCCGCACTCTTAATTTGTGCATTTCTTTAGGTTTGGATTTTTTCCAATGATTGATTCTAAAACTTGAAAAATGAAATTGCTTTGCTTTACTCATATACTGAAGCCTCAGTTGTACAACAGTTAATTGAAAGTAGACTGAGGCCAATAATCTTAAAAGTGAAACTATCCATTAATAAACTGGCTGGAACTATTCGGTTTGTTTCTTACGACACTCGGTTAGAATATAAGGGAAAGAAAAGAGGAACAAGGACCCTGCTTGGCAACAATGTCTGAGGACAGTGAGGACACAATCGCCCTGAGTTTAACTGATTATTATTTAAATAAATCTTATCAATCAAATCACATTCAGTTGTGGTGCTGGGTTAGCCGTTAACACTTTCTACCAATGAACAGTCTTACTTCAGTGCTGTGCGTGCGACGAAACTCGGAGCCGACGACGAATCTGTGTCGCTGGAACTGCTGCTGTTGTTGAAGACAGTAGCATCTTGTGGAGCACAGCTAATTACAGGAACGGGCAATCGTAATTAATACACCCTCTTCCGCCCGTCCACTGTCCTTACACTTGCTGCTAAACATCTGGCCGGCACGTGTACATGATACCGCCGAAATGGTACTCTCTACTGCGAGAGCGTTAACACCACACTTCCGCACACTACAAGTGCTGGAACCAGTCTCTCTGTCTCTCTCTGTATCTCTCTCTCCCTCCGCACGCTCCTCGCAACAACTCCCTACCCAAAGATTTTACGACGCACAAACACAGCTATTATCGTTGCTAGTCGATGCAAATAACAATTCTTTTGAGTTTTCCCCAGAGCTTATAAGTTTCACAGTAAGACACAGATAAATACAGGGTGTTTATAGATGAATATCAGGGTTTTATCGTATGATAATATTTATTGCATTAAAGTTACAGTTATAAGTGATATGTCAAATGAAAGAGCAACTCAAACAGTTGTGTTTGGCACCAGTGATAATGCGCAGCGCCCAATGTTTCCGCCGCAATCTGCTAGACAAAAATGGCTCTGAGCGCTATGCGACTTAACTTCTGAGGTCATCAATCGCCTAGAACTTAGAACTAATTAAACCTAACTAACGTAAGGACATCACACACATCCATGCCCGAGGCAGGATTCGAACCTGCGACCGTAGTGGTCACTCGGTTCCAGAGTGTAGCGCCTAGAACCGCACGGCCACTCCGGCCGGCTCTGTTAGACAGCGGTAGTAGCGAAGATGGCGACTAGTGAACAGAAAGTGTTCTGTGTTTTGCAGTTTGCGAAGACCGAATCTGTAATTACTTTGCAACGTACGTTCTGGCTGAAGTTCGGTTGTGATCCTCCAAGTGATAATAACATTCATAGATGGTATCATCAATTTGAAGACACCGGCTGCCTTTGTAAAGGGAAGAGCACAGGACGACCAAGAGTTAGTGAAGAGACTGTTGAGCGAGTGAGAGAGTCGTTCACTTGTAGCCCAAAGAAATCAGTTTTGTGAACCTGCTGTAACTGGCACTTCTTACGTTGATAAACTAGAGCAATGGCTCTTCCCTCAGGTGGAAGAAGATCAACCAGAGAACTTCATTTTCCAGCAAGATGGTGCGCCACCTCACTGGCATAGCGAAGTACGTGATTGGTTGAACTTCACCGTACCCAAGCGCTGGATAGGCTGCAAGGAGCCAAATGACAGGGTTTGCTTTGCATGGCCTCCACGTTCACCCTACTTAGCGTCACGCTATTTTTTCCTTTGGGGATTCATCAAGGATCGTGTGTACGTGCCTCCGCTACCAGCAGACCTCCCTGAATTAAGAAACTGGATTGAAGCAGCTGTTGCTACAATCACTGAAGACACACTTATCAACGTTTGGGAAGAACTCTGCTACAGACTTGATGTGTACCGTGTGACAAATGGTCCTCACATTGAACATTTATAAGGTTCTTGGTAAAACTGTTGGAGTTGCTCTTTCATTTGACATATCATTTATAACTGTAAGTTTAATGCAATAAATATAATAAAGCGTTAAAAGCCCGATTTCATTTATAAACACCCTGTACAATGAAATGTCAACAGACTTCTACCTAAATTTACACATACAGTGAAGCAATGTCCTCACTTGTTAAAAGGAAGCATTTAAATTACAAATATTTACATACAATTCAGCAAAAAAAATTTTACATATCGGTTGCAGGTGCCATGCATCCTATATTTTCGGTGTTAGAAAGGGTTTGAGTTTGGCGAATGGATGGAGAACGGTATCTCCACCTAGTGTAGTGTCAGCAGCGATGTATGCAGGAAATAGTTTTACGGTATGGAGGTATTTTTTACGGTTATGGTGTGATTTCCTTACTGTTCTTAAGAAAACGATAAATACTGAAGGATATGAATACATTTAAAGCAGTGTGAAATGTGTATAGTTCAGGAACAGATCATAGACACTGCATCTCATGGAACTACATTCCCTAGCAACTTGAATAAGAGATAACCTTATGAAAGTCTGTCCAGAATGAGCATAATACTATGAATTTTCCTTCATTCTCTAGAAAAAAGTGCCTGGTATTCGATTAGATGTCTTTTGTTCTTACACCTCCATTCGCTGCCTTTGTGAGTTGTCGATTGAGCTGTTTAGCATACCCCTAAGATGCTGCGTTTCCGATCCTTGGTGACCTACAGGGAAGGCAAACTCATCATAAGAGCATTCAGATTTAAAAGAAACAAGGTTGCAGAATTGATAATGTCTTATTAAGTGGTATTGACGAGGGGTGTCCCAGTTGAGCATGAAAGTGTAGGTACCACACCTTACATGGAAATATTAATGAAGTGAGCCACAAAACTGTGAAAGGAAACTACTGGTCTCTATAATAGTTTGGTTTACTGCCACATGCCATCAAACAAGATGATTTACCCACTGAATCAAGTACATAAGCATTTAATAAGTGTACAAAGGATTGCAGATATGAACTACAGCCTTGGCAGTGGTGAGTGGACTCATAAATGAACAAAATGAAACTATGGAGTAAATACCGCCATTGATTGTGTAAAAGGTTAGTGATGTAGGGGAAAGGTGCTGTAAAAGCATGAACGAACACCACTACATTCAACAAAGCGTATAGTGGATGCAACTATCTGGCTGTGAAACTTACAATGGAAACTCATCATCGCTGCCCCTCAGATATAGTGATAAAATGGCCCATTGGATGTTGTTGTTGTTGTTGTGGGCTTCAGTCCTGAGACTGGTTTGATGCAGCTCTCCATGCTACTCTATCCTGTGAAAGCTTCTTCATCTCCCAGTACCTACTGCTACCTACATCCTTCTGAATCTGCTTAGTGTATTGATCTCTTGGTCTCCCTCTACGATTTTTACCCTCCACGCTGCCCTCCAATGCTAAATTTGTGATCCCTTGATGCCTCAAAACATGTCCTACCAACCGATCCCTTCTTCTAGTCAAGTTGTGCCACAAACTTCTCTTCTCCCCAATCCTATTCAATACCTCCTCATTAGTTACGTGATCTACCCCCCTTATCTTCAGCATTCTTCTGTAGCACCACATTTCGAAAGCTTCTATTCTCTTCTTGTCCAAACTGGTTATCGTCCATGTTTCACATCCATACATGGCTACACTCCATACAAATACTTTCAGAAACGACTTCCTGACACTTAAATCTATACTCGACGTTAACAAATTTCTCTTCTTCAGAAACGATTTCCTTGCCATTGCCAGTCTACATTTTATATCCTCTCTACTTCGACCATCATCAGTTATTTTGCTCCCCAAATGGCAAAACTCCTTTACTACTTTAAGTGTCTCATTTCCTAATCTAATCCCCTCAGCATCACCCGATTTAATTTGACTACATTCCATTATCCTCGTTTTGCTTTTGTTGATGTTCATCTTATATCCTCCTTTCAAGACACTGTCCATTCCGTTCAACTGCTCTTCCAAGTCTTTTGCTGTCTCTGACAGAATTACAGTGTCATCGGCGAACCTCAAAGTTTTTACTTCTTCTCCATGAATTTTAATACCTACTCCGAATTTTTCTTTTGTTTCCTTTACTGCTTGCTCAATGTACAGATTGAATAACATCGGGGAGAGGCTACAACCCTGTCTCACTCCTTTCCCAACCACTGCTTCCCTTTCATGCCCCTCGACTCTTATAACTGCCATCTGGTTTCTGTACAAATTGTAAATAGCCTTTCGCTCCCTGTATTTTACCCCTGCCACCTTCAGAATTTGAAAGAGAGTATTCCAGTTAACGTTGTCAAAAGCTTTCTCTAAGTCTACAAATGCTATGCCCATTGGATAGCCTGTCAAAAACCGTACACACATGAACCATGAGAACAGGAAGAAGGTGTACTGAACTGTAAAAAAGAAGCAAAATAGGAACAGTGAGCGTTCGAACCTCAAGATGAGCAACATCGAGCGAACTGTAAGAACCAAGGCGTCCTCGTTGTGTGATCAATGTGTTGGCCTGTAAGGTGGAAGAGGCGTGTTCAAATCTCCCTAGTGTCCCTTTTTTTCATTTTGTTTCACAAAATTGTAAACTTTCCAGCCGGTCACCGATGTGTCTGTTCTCCTTCTGTAGTCTTGGCAATTGTCATACTATACATTGGTATAGAATACTAGTCGTGCGGTCAGAATATATTACCGTCGTAAGAAAATACGATGAACAGTGAGAGCATGAGAGATGCAGCGTAGACCTGTCGCAGAAATGAAAACAACAAATAAACGGGTGTGTACTATGTTACAACAAAGGACCTCAAGAGTTTAAACTTCCAAAACGGATCGAAAAAATAGTAACATGTGGTACTTGTGCAGAACAGTAGTAGGTATGTACGTCTGGAGGTCCTTTCCTTACACCTCGCTGTTGCAAGGTGGTGGTGGTTGTAAGTTCCTACAGGACCAAACTGCTGAGTTCATCGGTCCCTAGCCCTACACACTACTTAATCTAACTTAAACTAACTTACGTTAACGACAACACACACACTCATACCCGAGGGAGGACTCGAACCTCGGACGGGGGGAGCCGCGCGAACCGTGACAAGGCGCCTGACACCACGCGGCTACCCCGCGTGGCTCTCGCTGTTGCAAACGGACGTTATAACATGTCACAGACACAAATTTGAATACAGCGAACAGACACCTCAATGACCCGACGGGCTGTTCATAATATTGTGAAAAAAAAGGGCACGAAGGAGGTCTGAACACGGATCTACTCTTTCACTGTCCAACACTGTGACCACACAAACACGACTCCCTGGCTATTCATACTCGCTCGATATTGCACATCTTGAGCTTGGACCGTTCGCTATTTGTATTTAGCTTCTTTTTTCACAGTTCCGTGCACCTTATTCCTGCTTTCATGCCTGACCTGTGTTCAGTATTCGCCAGGCTATCCACTGGGCCATCTTACCACTGACTCTGAGGGGCGTGCTCTTTTGGATGTTTCGTTTGTTAGACCAGAAAAATAAAACCCTAATCCAGATTAACTACCCTCACACTCTCCTTGTATCAGTGGCTGTAATGACAGCTCATGCTGACCACTCGAAAGCTGTGTGAGTGTCGAAGACAACTGCAGTACTGGCTGGAAATTCTAAATTCAGCTCGGCCTATGTACTCTGCTTTAAGTTGGACAAATGTATATCAGTGGTTCTGCCTCCAGTCCTGGAAGAAGTGTCGTCTGCAGCATCCCTAAGTAAAGTGTGTTCTGACTTTACTCTCTGAAACGTAGCAGGTTCTGCCAGCTTCAGAACCAATTGCAGACATTGTGAGTTCTCAACAATGATAATTTTATAAACAGATTTATTGGTTTCCTACTCTTCTGGATTTTATCATGGTTACCCAATACGGTATGTTGCGGGGAAGAAGGCAGAAAATCTATCCCACTACATGACAGATTTTCAGTTATGGCCAAACAAAAGCCCTGAACTCGCTCCATCTACTGGAGTAACTGCTATGAACCGATCACAGATTCTCGTGCGAGAAGTTGAACATACATTCCAGCAAGGCACTGCAGAGCACAGCGGCTACTCCCACGCTATGATGTCTCCTGTTGTCACCTGCTCTTTAGATTCTTATCTAGCTAAAAACGAATCCTTTTTGCTTCTTGCCCCGTGCAGTTTTTGTGGCGAGTTGTCCGGACCCCTGGACGTTCCAGCTGGGCTGATATAGCAGAACGCAATCCCCTGTTCTATACTGCACGAAAAAAGGCTTTCAGCGTCAAACAACTTTATGGCTGTTCTCTTCACTTTCCTTCTGCAAGCCAGCTAAAAGCCGCTGTAAGACGGCCGAAATAACAAGACTCCCTCACTGTATCAAGAGGAAAGAGGAACAGAATGCAGTGTTGCTATCAACTTTCACGCACTGTAAATGACTTGACTTTGCTGAATACTGTTGACTGCATATGTAGTTGCGAAAAGGGGTTAAGTGACAGTTCGGGCATAAACTGCATGTAACACCTTCACCGAAAACCACATCAATCTAGCAGGTACTACATCCTCCAGGTGCTATGCAGGATAACGTCTCAGACGGTCTTTGCCAGTTGTAACATGCAACAAGTTTTTTACATACAGATTAATATCAAGAAGTTTTTACCATTTTTCACCCTTCTTCCATCATTACAGTAACCCTATTCATTATCTCTACTTTTACAGTTTAAATTACTTCCTTATAATGGAATAAGTTAAACGTGCGTAACTAGACTGTTAACAACAGTTTCACTGCACTTCTGGTATTATCATAAACTTTTCATTATCCAAACAGATTATCATTCAGTTTGATGGTTCAAATGGCTCTAAGCACTATGAACTTAACATCTGAGGTCATCAGTCCCCTAGACTTAGAACTACTTAAACCTAACTAACCCAAGGACATCACACACATCCATGCCCGAGGCAGGATTCGAACCTGCTACCGTAGCCGGGCGCGGTTCCGGATTGAAGCGCCTAGGACCGCTCGTCTGTCAGTTTGATACACGTTGTAATACTGTCAATGAAGTTACTGCTCTGGTACATACACTATACGATCAAAATTATACGGACACCTGCCTGAAAATGACTTACTAGTTCGTGGCACCCTCCATGGGTAATGCTGGAATTCAATATGGCATTGGCCCAACCTTAGCCCTGATGACAGCTTCCACTCTCGCAGGCATACGTTCAAGCAGGTGCTGGAAGATTTCTTGGGGAATGGCAGCCCATTTTTCACGGAGTGCTGCACTAAGGAGAGGTATCGATGTCCGTCGGTGAGGACTGGCACGAAGTCGGCGTTCCAAAACATCTCAAAGGTGTATAGGATTCATTTAAGGACTCTGTGCAGGTCAGTCCATTGCAGGGAAGTTATTGTCGTGTAACCACTCCACCACAGGCCGTTTATTATGAACAGGTGGTCAATCGTGTTGAAAGATGCAGTCACCATCCCCGAATTGCTCTTCAACAGTGGGAAGCAACAAGCTGCTTAAAACATCAATGTAGGACTGTGCTGTGATAGTGCCACGCAAAACAACAAGGGGTGCAAGCCCCCTACATGAAAAACACGACCACACCATAACACCACCGCCTCTGAATTTTATTGTTGGCAGTACACACGCTGGCAGATGACGTTCACCGGGCATTCACCATACCCACACCCTACCATCGTATCGCCACATTGCGTACCGCGATTTGTCTTTCCAAATAGCTTTTTCCACTGTTCAATCGTCCAATGTTTACGCTCCTTACACCAAGCGAAGCGTTGTTTGGCATTTACTGGCGTGATGTGTGGCTTATGAGCAGCCGCTCGGCCATGAAATCCAAGTTTTTCACCTCCTGTCTAACTGTCATAGTACTTGCAGTAGATCCTGATGCAGTTTGGAATTCCTGTGTAATGGTCTGGATAGATGTCTGCCTATTACACATCACGACCCTCTTCAACTGTCGGCTTTCTCTCTCAGTCAACAGACAAGTTCGGCCTGTACGCTTTTGTGCTGTACTTGTCCCTTCACGTTTCTACTTCACTGTTACATCGGAAACAGAGGACCTAGGGATGTTTAGGAGTGTGGAAATCTCGCGTACAGACGTTTGATACAAGTGACACCCAATCAGCTGATCATGTTCGAAGTCTGTGAGCTCCGCGGAGCGCCCCATTCTGCTCTCCCACGATGTCTAATGACTAATGAGGTCGCTGATATGGAGTACCTGGCGGTAGGTGGCAACACAATGCACCTAATATGAAAAACATATGTTTTTGGGGATGTCCAGATACTTTTGATCACATATTGTATGACCACCCAAGTGTGATGATGAGGAAGGTTGATTGGTTGGTTTTTGGGGGAGGAGACCAGACAGCGAGGTCATCGGTCTCATCGGATTAGGGGCGGATGGGGAAGGAAGTCGGCCGTGCCCTTTGAAAGGAACCATCCCGGCATTTGCCTGGAGCGATTTAGGGAAATCACGGAAAACCTAAATCAGGATGGCCGGACGCAGGATTGAACCGTCGTCCTCCCGAATGCGAGTCCAGTATGCTAACCACTGCGCCACCTCGCTCGGTGATGAGGAAGGATTAAGGAAATATGCAGCGTATTTGCTGGGAGGGTATTAGCAACACGCCATATATACACGTTACATGTGGTGTCACCGCCAGACACCACACTTGCTAGGTGGTATTCTTTAAATCGGCCGCGGTCCATTAGTATACGTCGGACCCGCGTGTCGCCACTGTCAGTGATTGCAAACCGAGCGCCACCACACGGCAGGTCTAGAGAGAGACTTACTAGCACTCGCCCCAGTTGTACAGCCGACTTTGCTAGCGAAGCTATACTGACCAATACGCTCTCATTTGCCGAGACGATAGTTAGCTTAGCCTTCAGCTACGTCATTTGCTACGACCTAGCAAGGCGCCATTACCACTTTATATTCAGTGTAATAATGTCTAAACAAGAGCGATGTTCTCCAATTGTGGATTAAAGTTAAGTATTCCAAGAACTACGTTCTTTTCTTTATAGGATAATTACTTTACCTTGTTCCAGACCTCACGCCAATCTGCGTGAGCTTAACGCGTGCCTTTCGGCTACCTCCGAGTGGCTTGGCTGTCTTGCCACGCCACTACAGTTGGCGACGAGCTAAATCGCATTTGTACCAATTGATCTTGCCTTAATTTTCTTGTGTCATGGCTTCGCCACAATCTCCAGGCGTACTGTCCCAATTTCGTCGCTTGCAGAATCAGCAGACGCAGGCATTATTGGATGCCCTTGGACAGCTCGTCCAGGGTCAACATGCAATGCAAAACGATGCGGCTGCCGCCGCTCCACCGCTACCGCAGCCACAACATGCAGTTGCACCACCTTTTTGTCCTTTTGATGCGGCACTGGAAAGCTGGACGGAGTGGTCACGCCAATTTGCATTCCATCTTGCCGCCTACAGAATTCAAGGTAACGAGCGGCAGCCTTTTTTGTTAGCATCCGTCGGGGTGCACACGTACCGAGTGATAGTGAAATTATTTCCCCGACGCGACGTAGCAACTCTGTCCTACGACGAAATTTTGTCTGCATTAGATGCATATTTCAAAGAATCAGTCAATGTAGTTGCCAACCGGTATACGTTCTTTCGTACCAAACGTACAGCCGGTCAAATTAATCGGGAGTGGATTGCAACTTTGCAAGGCCTTACTAGGGATTGTGCTTTTGAGTGTGAATGTGGACTCCCTTATTCAGATACTATGGTACGTGATGCAATTGCACAGAACGTTTCTGATGTTCGTATAAGGGAACAGATTTAGAAACTAGTCCATCCCTCCCTTCAACAAGTGGTGGACATATTGGATCAGCAAGACACACTTGACTTTGCTCAGGAATCATTTGCAACTTCGCCAGCCGTGTGTCACGTTAACCGGCCCACCGGGCGCGCTGCACGGAACAGTCAACAGCCCTTGGCCCGTCCGCGCAGCTGCCACCAAGCTCTCCGAAACGTGTGCCGCGCCAGCAAGCAAATGCAGTGCTAAAGTCATGTCCGCGGTGTGCAACTAGACATTCGCGTGACAATTGCCCATCATGCCAAGCTATTTGCTTTTTCTGTAATAAAAAAGGACATGTTCAGAGTGTTTGCCAGAAAAAGCTTAGATCGGACACTAACAACCATTCCAGGCCCTTTGCTTCGTGCCGAAATCGGAATCGAACCAAGACTACTCAGGCTTGTGACCCTTCACCCATGGAAATTCATGTAGTTAATTCCACTCCGCCCAGTGCCACTCTCTCTAATAGTGACTGTGTTCGTCCCACGAGAAGTGTGTGTCGACGTCGCCGGAAATCACGTCAATTAGCAAGTGATTCTGTACCAGTGTCTGTTCACGTTGCACGAGACAGTCACTCTTGTCGTCAGCAGGACAATACACTTTTTGTAGACTTGGACATTCATGGCCACGTAATACCATTCCAGCTCGATACCGGAGCTGCAGTTTCATTGATCAATTACGACACGTACAAACAGCTGGGCACACCTCCGTTGCGTGGCGCCAATGTTAACTAGCTATTCCGGTCAGAATATCCCTGTGTTAGGACAGTGCAGCCTTCTTGCAACATACAAGGGACGAACAAAACTTGTGTCATTTTACGTCCTTCGTTCTTCTTCTGCAGTGAACTTGTTTGGTTTAGATTTATTTCAGTTGTTTAACTTGTCTATAGTCAATCAGGTCCTATCAGTGAACCAGACTGTGCCTTCAGCCAGTGTTTCTCGTCTATGTGAAGAATTTGGAGACATTTATGCACCGGGCCTTGGTTGCGCTAAAAACTATAAAGCACATTTGGAACTGAAAGTAAACGCGCAACCGAAATATTTCCGAGCGCGCATTGTTCCCCACGTATTGCGTGATGAGGTCGCAAGAACATTACACGATTTGGAATCACAAGGTGTGATTTAACGTGTGCAGGCTTCTCTCTGGGCATCACCCTTATTAATTTTGCCAAAACCTTCCGGAAAATTGAGACTTTGTGTGGACTTCAAGGCAACAGTGAATCCACAACTAGTGATTGCAACTTATCCTTTACCCCACCCAGAAGATGTTTTTGACAAACTGTGCCCGGGTAAATATTTTTCGAAGTTGGACCTAGCAGATAGCGTACTTGCAAATACCGGTGGACGAAGAATCTCAGCGCGTTTTAGTGGTTAACACGCATCTTGGTTTGTACCGATTCAAACGACTGCCATTCGGGTGTGCATCCGCCCCTGCATTGTTTCAGCAATATCTGCAAACTGTTTGTGCCTCGGTCCCTACTGCAGCAAATTATCTGGACGATATTGTGATCTCCGGAAAGACAGAAGAAGAACATTTAACCAATCTCAGAACATTATTTCAGGTCATGCGACAAAATAGTCTTCGCTTGCGGAAGGACAAATGTGTGTTTTTTGCTCGTGACTTACCCTATCTGGGACATGTACTCAATGCCCAAGGCATACATCCGAGTCCAGAGCACCTCCGTGCCATACAAGACTTGCCTTCGCCGCAGAATTTGAAGCAGCTACAGAGTGTGCTGGGAAAAATTAATTATTACCACAGATATGTACCGCATGCCTCTTCCATATCAGCTCCGCTTCATCGCTTACGCCGTAAAGGTGTTCCGTTCGTCTGGACGACGGACTGCGAACGCGCCTTTCGCCAGTTGAAATCGGCGTTGCTTTCAAATACTTTCCTTACGCCATTAGATCCCCAGAAACCCCTTTTGTTGATGGTAGATGCATTGGATTTCAGGATCGGTGCTGTGATTGCGCACAAAGATGGATCGCATGATCGCCCTATTGCCTTTGCGTCCAAATTGCTTTCGTCTGCGCAAAGAAATTATTCACAGATCGAGAAAGAAGCTTTGGCTCTCGTATTTGGTGTTACTAAGTTTCATGATTTCTTGTATGGTCGTCACTTTACCATCATCACATACCACAAACCTTTGACATCGCTTTTTCATCCGAACAAGCATGTACCTCCACGTACAGCGCAGAAATTCATTCGCTGGTCTATTTTCCTCTCGCAGTACCGCTACGATATCTTGTATCGGTCCACTGCTAAGCACGGAAACGCCGATGCGTTGTCCCGTTTGCCCGTTGCTGAGGATAGAGCATTCGATTCCTCCGAACTTGCTTGCATGTTCATTGATGCGGAATTCGATGACGTTTTCGAATCGTTTCCGATTGATTTTCGTCGTGTAGCTACTGCCACAGCTGCTGACCCTGTCCTTGCTACCGTTTTGCGTTTTGTTGCTACGCAATGGCCCTTGTCCAAGTCACGGATCGAGGATCCGTTGGTTCGCCGATTTTTTGCTCACAAGGAGAGACTTTTTGTTCGACGTGGTGTTTTGCTGTTGAGTTCTGATAATGATCAGTCCAGGGTCGTGGTTCCACGTTCGTTACAGTCCTCTGTATTACGGCTTCTCCACCAAGGTCATTGGGGTATAGTGCGAACGAAACAACTTGCTCGTCAGCACTGTACCTGGTTCGGAATCGATGCTGCGATTACGAATATGTGCTCTTCTTGTATGGCGTGTGCCGAACAACAATCCGCACCACCACGGAAATTCTTTGCATGGCCGAAAGCCACTTCCCCTTGGCAACGCTTGCACATCGATTTTGCTGGTCCATTCTGGAATGCTCGATGGTTGGTTGTGGTCGATTCCTTCAGTAATTTTCCTTTTGTTGTCCGGATGTCTTCCATGACGTCATCTGCCACCATCCAAGCGTTATCCGCTATCCTTTGCATTGAAGGTCTTCCGCAGACTATTGTTTCTGACAATGGCCCACAATTCATGTCCGCAGAATTTCAGTCATTCTGCAAGGCCAATGGTATTCACCATCTGACATCCGCGCCGTTTTCGCCTCACTCAAACGGTGCCGCTGAACGACTGGTCCGGACTTTCAAGTCACAGATGTTGAAGTTGAAAGAGTCTCATTCTCGGGAGGACGCGTTCTTGCTCTTCTTGTCTTCGTATCGCTCTCAGCCCCGAGATGGTCGCTCGCCGGCTGAGTTGCTCCACGGTCGTCCTCATCGAACCTTGATGTCTTTGCTGCATCCGCCGCATCAGGTTCCTCTGCAGCGCCAGCCACCTGCTTTTGCTCCAGGCGACGTTGTATACTATCGCAACTATCGAGGTTCACGGCGTTGGCTCGCAGGGCGCATTCTTCGCTGCCTCGTCCGCGCTATTTATCTGGTTTTGGGGGCCTCTGGTGAGGTGCGTCGGCATCTCAATCAGCTGCGCCTCTGTCGTCGCACGGGTTCTGCCGCTCCCCGTCTGCTTTCAGCGACGGTGCCGTCCTGTCAGCGCCCTGGGGACCCATCTACTGGCTCGCCTCATCCCCAGGTGTTACCGACGCTGCCTTCCATTTTGCACCATGGCGACGCGCCGCCGCCGCCGCCTGTTCTCCCGCCGGCGACGCCCGCAGTGTACGCTTCACTCCAACTGCCAAGCGCCTCCCTGGGTCACGCGCCGCCGATCACTTCCCGTGACCAGCTGTCCTCCGACATGGAGCTCTTGCCCGCTCCGGACCAGATGTCGTCTTCGCCCGTCGGGTGCACCGCCCCGATGGAGGTCGACCCTTCGGCCCCTTCTGTCTCTCTAAGGGCGCATACACCGCATGTTGGTGTGGACCCTGGACTAGGTTTTCAGGCGTTTCCTAGCTCCCCTCGGACCGAATGGCCGGGTGCGGGTGGCACAGCCTCACCTGTTGTTAGGCTCTCCACCTCGTCGCATACGTCACCATGGGGTCCTCCCCACGGCGGGCGGAAGCCTTATAACACAACCGTACGCCGATTTGCGGGGGGGGGGGAATGTGGTGTCACCGCCAGACACCACACTTGCGAGGTGGTAGCCTATAAATCGGCCGCGGTCCATTAGTATACGTCGGACCCGCGTGTCGCCACTGTCAGTGATTGCAAACCGAGCGCCACCACACGGCAGGTCTAGAGAGAGACTTACTAGCACTCGCCCCAGTTGTACAGCCTATAAATCGGCCGCGGTCCATTAGTATACGTCGGACCCGCGTGTCGCCACTGTCAGTGATTGCAAACCGAGCGCCACCACACGGCAGGTCTAGAGAGAGACTTACTAGCACTCGCCCCAGTTGTACAGCCGACTTTGCTAGCGAAGCTACACTGACCAATACGCTCTCATTTGCCGAGACGATAGTTAGCTTAGCCTTCAGCTACGTCATTTGCTACGACCTAGCAAGGCGCCTTTACCACTTTATGTTCAGTGTAATAATGTCTAAACAAGAGCGATGTTCTCCAATTGTGGATTAAAGTTAAGTATTCCAAGAACTACGTTCTTTTCTTTATAGGATAATTACTTTACCTTGTTCCAGACCTCACGCCAATCTGCGTGAGCTTAACGCGTGCCTTTCGGCTACCTCCGAGTGGCTTGGCTGTCTTGCTACGCCACTACATTACACTATAGACCTAATATGTTGTATAGCACAATTTCAAAACATCGCTCTCTCATTTCTCTAGTCATAAATCTACACACCCCTTTTCAAGTTCCTGAACGCCGAGTTTTAAAAAATAGGCGAGTTAATGTAGGTAAAGTCAAACATTTTATTAACTCAACACTTTAATGAGCAAAATCATATATGAAATTCCAGCACTTTTCTGACTTGCACCCACTAGTTACAGCTGCTTTCAGGAGAAGAAAACTGATTACCATTACTGTTTTTTCTTGTTTCATCGGTGACAGATGAAAAAGAATTGGCAACAGAGATATGTTTGCTCAAGTGGGTGTTTAATCGGCAGCAAAAGAAACGGGAACGAAAAAATTCATATAGGGAAACGCTATTTTGAAACCTCCGGCCAGATTAAAACTGTGCACCGACCCGATACTCGAAACCAGGACCTTAGCCATTCGCAACGAAGTGTTCCACTTAGTGAGCTACCCAAACACGATTCATGACCCAGCCTCAGAGCTTTACTTCCGCCGGTACTTCATCTCCCAACTTACAAACTTCACAGAATTTCTCCTGCGAAGCTTGCAGGACTAGCACTCCTGGGAGAAAGGATACTACGGAGACATGGCTCGACTACGGCCTGGGGGATGTTTCCAGAATGAAACTTTCACTCTGCATCGGACTGTGCACTGATATGAAACTTCCGCGTAGAATAAAGCTGTGTGCCGAACCGAGACTCGAACTCGGAACATCTGCCTTTCGCGGGGAAGTGCTCTACTGACCGATCTACCCAAGCAGGACTCTCTGCCCTATCTCAAAGCTTTACTTCACTGCAGAGTGAAAGTATCACTCTAGAAATGCTACCATGTTACGTCGAAGCCTTTAGATGCGTGAGACATTACAATTGACTGACTAAGTAGGAATCGAACACAATTGAAAGATACTTTGGCGCTTTCATTCTAAAACTTTGCCTCACCACTGCACCCAGCTTTGGTATTTCCTCTTCAAAAATTACTACTTTGTAGTCCGGCACAGCCAACCAAGCTTTATTAGTTGCCTATACTGGCGTGTTTAGGAACATTAGCCGTCCTTCCTTGAAGCACACCCAGTGTTGGTACCGTTCTGCTGATCTTTCTCTGTCAGGTACAGCGTACTGGTCTTATCGTGTTGCTAACGTCGTGCAGTCTGGCAGAATGTATGTGGACAGGCACGGACACGGATGAGAACACTCCTGCTGGCCGTGTATCGACCGCACCGGATTAGGGGGGCGGTGTTTATTGAATGCAGTCCCCTCTGTCGCGACTTGATTAACACTCGCGGCGCCACCGATGACAAGCTGTTTTTGTGGCTGGGTAATTTTATTAACCCCAGTCCCGCGAGGCATCCGTCGATAGCTTGCTGGACGCGTCGCAGCACGCCACAACACACCCACGACACGAAACGTTGCCAACAGCGCAGCAGGCGGTGAAGGCCACTCCGCTACCGAGTATTAACCTGCCGGGCGTCCCTTTGGCGTGTCACGCGAGCCGTGTAAAACTGATTGCGCATCACGCACTCACTTTTATTGAAGCGTGTTGAGTACGTGTGTTTTATCATGTCATTGTTCACACGTTCATATACATACACAAAAGAACTTGGAAGTACGTCGCGGTCACGTCCTCGCCATGTTTAGCCTGCCTGCTCTTCAATTATTCAAAATGACAGTCACAATCGCATTATTTATTTTGCTGCCAACCGGTTTCAACCCGCGATGGGGTCATCTTCAGGGCAATTTACACAGTAAAGTTATAATATTAGTAAGTAATCATGTACGTAATCTACAAACAATTAGTCAAAGTTACATAATTATACAGATTTTTATACCCATTTGGTCACTCGCCGGAGTCGTCACCCTGCCTGTGCACGGCTGGTAACTGTGCATGGTTGGCTCTCTGAATGAGCTTAAATAACGTCCAGACGGTAACGCCCTCCACGGTGGCCAACGGTAGTTACATGCTTAAGCAAGAAATCGTAAATTTTAAAGTTGGTTCCAGTTGTAATATAAAACATAATAAATAATAAATATAACATTAAACCTCGAGAAAGTTACAATTATTTAAAATTCAGGTAACTGTTGACCCGCGCAAAGATGGTATTATCATTTCTCCAGCTCTGTTCCTGTCGCGAAGGGCGCATGGGCAAGCCTCTGATTCATATGACTTTTTCCGTTGTCATCGTTTCCTGAGGCAATGTGGGAGGAAGTAATATGTTGCCTGCTCGTCTTGGATCGCACGCTCTCAGAACATCAACAACGGACCTTTCCGTAATGGACGCTGCCTCTCTTGTAGCGCCAGCCGCTAACGTCCGTTGACCATCTCTGTAACACTCGCGCGTCGAGGAATGGATCCCATGATTGAACGTGCGAATATGAACAAATCCATCAACGAGATTTCAACCCTTCTAGAGCTGCAAAAGTCGACCATTGCTGACGTTATTGTGAAGTGGAAACGAGAGGTAATCATTTGTACACTCTTCGTCGGATCTTCAATAATTCCGCTACTAATTCCTCAGGGTAAGAGTCTCTGAACTACGAACAGTACTCGAAAGTCGGCAGGACAAGTGATTCATAAGCCACTTCATTAGTGGGTGAATAACATTTCCATAAAGTCTTTCCAATGAGTCTGAACCCCACACCTCCTTTTCCTACAATTAGTTTTATGTGGGCATTACACTTTATGACTGTCCAGGCGGCCATCGTCTTCTTTCACCTTACAAACAAAATGAATTTTAAAGCGGAATTTTACGTGCCCGTTCGATAGAACGGTCCCAAATTAGTGTAGCGCGATATTCGTTTTATCGGTATGTACTGACAGGGGCTGTAAAATACGAAGAATAATCGGTACTCCAAAAGCGACTGACCAGCGCTGCAGCATGGCGGTAGCAGTCATAGCGGGCCACGACGCTGCTCAGTCGCTGGTGGAGTACCGGTTATTCTTCGTGTTTGACTGCCCCTGTTAGTACATACCGATAAAACGAATATCGCGATCGACTAATTTGGGTTCGTTATATCGAATGGGCACGTAACATTTCGCCTTAAAAATCACTTTGTTCGTAATGGGAAACAAACCGACGCTTTCTGTCGACGCTGGGCGTCGCACGAAAGGCGTGACGCACAGTATTTGCTTCTACTGACTCAAGCTAGTCGTTGCAAAAACGAAATTGCAGATATCTGCTGAAACATCAGAGGAAATGCGCCTGACGACACATAGGCTATACACTATTGGCCATCAAAATTGCTACACCACGAAGATGACGTGCTACAGACGCGAAATTTAACCGACAGGAAGAAGATGCTGTGATATGCAAATGATTAGCTTTTCAGAGCATTCACACAAGGTTGGCGCCGGTGGCGAAATATGCATTGAACGCCGCCAACATGCCTTACAGGAGATACCGACGTCGTCGTCGCACAACAGTTTACAAAAATATAGAAAACATTGAACTCACTACAACAGCTGGAGACAAGAAGAATCGTATTCCAGTCAAGAGCGTTGCAGCCCACACTCTCATCGACGGACCTTCTGCATTTCTTAGATGTTCTCTTAATTTTAGTTTGGGTATTAACGATGCATTCTCACATGGAAATGGATGGTTCACTGTCGCCATTGTGAGAGGTGGTAGCGGAGTGTCTAGTGTACCAGGACTTGAAAGTTTTAATGAAAGAGATGTAATTGCCTATCGTACATAGCATATGTTTCAACTTGCAAATAAGGACTTTGGTAAAATGATGACATGAGGAAAGTTTCAAACCGATTTCTCATACACAAACAGCAGTTGACCGGCGTTGCCTGGTAAAACGTTGTTGTGATGCCTCGTGGAAGGAGGAGAAATGTGTACCATCACGTTTCCGAATTTCATAAAGGTCGGATTGTAGCCTATTGCGATTGCGGTTTATCGTATCGCGACATTGCTGCTCGCGTTGGTCGAGTTCCAATGACTGTTAGCACAATATGGAATCGGTGGGTTCTCGAGGGTAATACGGAACTCCGTGCTGGATCCCAACGACCTCGTATCTCTAGCAGTCGAGATGACAGGCATCTTATCCGCATGGCTGTAACGGATCGTGCAGCTACCTCTCGATCCCTGAGTCAACAGATGGGGACGTTTGAAAGACAACAACCATCTGCACGAACAGTTCGACGACGTTTGCAGCAGCATGCACTATCAGCTCTCAGACCATGGCTGCGATTACCCTCGACGCTGCATGACAGACAGGAGCACCTCAGATGGTGTACTCGACGACGAACCTGGGTGTTCGAATGGCAAAACGTCATTTTTTCGGATGAATCCAGGTTCTGTTCACAGCATTATGATGGTCGCATCCGTGTTTGGCGACATCGCGATGAACGCACATTGGAAGCGTGTATTCGTCATCGCCATACTGGCGTATCACCTGGCGTGATGGTATGGGGTGCCATTGGTTATACTTCTTGGTCATCTCTTGTTCGCATTGACGGCACTTTGAACAGTGGACGTTACATTTAAGATGTGTTACTACCCGTGGCTCTACCCTTCATTCGATCCCTGCGAAGCCCTACATTTCAGCAGGATAATGCACGACCGCATGTTGCAGGTCCTGTAAGGGCCTTTCTGGATACAGAAACCTTCGACTTCTGCCCTGGCCAGCACATTCTCCAGATCTCTCACCAATTGAAAACGTCTGGTCAAATGGTGGCCGAGCAACTAGCTCGTCACAATACGCCAGTCACCACTCTTGACGAACTGTGGTATCGTGTTGAAGCTGCATGGGTAGCTGTACCTGTACACGCCATCCATGCTCTGTTTGACTCAATGCCGAGGCGTATCAAGGCCGCTATTACGGCCAGAGATGGTTGTTCTGTGTACTGATTTATCAGGATCTATGCACCCAAATTGCTTGAAAATGTAATCACATGTCAGTTCCATTAAAATATATTTGTCCAATGAATACCCGTTTATCATCTGCATTTCTTCTTGGTGTAGCAGTTTCAATGACCAGTAGTGTAATATCATTACGCTGCAATCCTCAATTTAAGTACATTGCAAAAGCCTCATTGAACCACCTTCATGTTATTTCTCTACCGTTCCATTCTCGAACATATGAATTTTTCCGTGCTACCTCTGCTACGTCTTATTTTACACTTAAGAGCCAAACAAACTGGTGCACCTGCCTAATATCGTGTAGGGCCCTGTCACGACGTGGCATGGAATCGACTAATGTGGAAAGTAATGCTGGAGGGAATTGACACCATGAATCCTGCAGCGCTGTCTATAAATCCGTAAGGGTATGAGGGGGTGGAGATATCTTCTAAACAGGACGTTGAAACGCACTCCGTTCAGTAATGCTCATGTCTGGGGAGTTTGGTGGCCAGCGGAAGCGTTCAGGAAGTGTGGGGTGTCACGTTATCCTGCTGGAATTTCGCAAGTCCGTCGGAATGCACAATGGACATGAATGGATGCAGGTGATCAGATAGGATGTTTACGTACGTCTCACGGGTCAGAATCGTATCTAGACGAGTCAGGAATGCCATATCACTCCAACTGCACACGCCTCACACAATTACAGAGCCTCCACCAGCTTGAACAGTCCTCTGCTGACATGCATGGTCCATGGTTTGATGAGGTTGTCTCCACACCCATAACCGTCCATGCGACTGATTCAGTTTCAAGAGAGACTCGTCCGACCAGGCAACATGTTTCCAGTCATCAGCAGTCCAATGTCGATATTGACGAGCCCAAACGAGGCGTGAAACTTGGTGTCGTGCAGTCATCAAGGGTACACGAGTGGTTCTTCTGCTCTGAAAGCCCATATCGACGATGTTTCGTTGAATGGTTCGCACGCTGACACTTTTGGATGGCCTAGCACCGAAATCTGCAGCAGTTTGCGGAAGGGTTCCACTTCTTACAAGCTGAACGATTCTCTTCAGTCGTCGTTGGTCCCGTTCTTGCAGGATCTTTTTCGGCGACAGCGATGTCGGAGATTTAATGTTTTACCGGATTCCTGATATTCACGGTTGAGCCGTGCGTGGCTCATGTTCCTGCCATCATGTGTTTTACACCCTGTTTTTAACGTACTTCCACCTCTCTACGTTAATTTAAATTACTGGTTTCAATGAGCTGCTGCTTTGCCTGACCGTGAGCGGCGCCAGCAGCGAGTATCAGTATATCCCCTCTCATAGTATCTTTGCTTGACTGCTATGACTTCCCAGTCGTTGTCTGTCGTAAGCCAGTTCGGGTCGCGAGTTCGGTCTGCCAGTCAGTTGGAATGCGTCTGGATCACAGTCCGGACTTGCCAGTCGGGGAGTTGCAGTGCGGCACTAGTGCAGTCGGGTTGGAGCAGTGAGGTCTGCGTCGACATGGCTCGCTCGACCATTGCCACCACGCATCACTTAAACCGGGCCACGGTCTTGGTGGATCGTCGGTCGGTCGTCCTACCGGACGACGTGTTTTGGCTCGCCGATCGTTCATGAGTATGCTGTGTGTGTGTGTGTGTGTGTGCATCGACTCCCGATTTGTCTTCGTGCGTGTTTAGTTACTGTTGGGTATCGTTCAGGTCTTCGTGCAAGTGTTTGTCAGGTTGAGTGTGTATTTGGCGTTATTTCCACTGACGACTATTTTAGATGTTGTCGGCATTCTGAGAGGAGTCGGTCGGTTGGTGGGGACCATGCAGGATATCACCGCGCGGTGCAGTTGGCTGGGTTCGCTGGCGGTCCCTGCACAGAGTCAGAGCGTGTGTGGAGCTGTCCGATTGCTACGAGCCTCGTGGCTCACCGACCCAGGACGTCAAAGTTGAGTAGTGGTTTGAAGTACCCCAGCCACGTCCATTCATGTTGAGTGGTTCGTTTCGGCGGTTTGCTATTGGGGAAGTTTTCCTGTGAGCAACAGCGAGTGTTTCTATTGCTGAAATTTAGCCGCCATGCGGTGGAATTAACTATATTGGTTGACTACAATTCAAGTGCACCAGCGGAATTTTCTACCTTGTGGCCGTTAGTGTTCCGATTACCTGCCATGGTCACTAATGTAATTTCAGGCAGTGTCCTTTCCTCACCTGTTGTCGCTGTCCAACACAGTGTGTAGTTTTGACAGCTTAATTCATATACGTATTTGATTGTGGATAATTACGTCCGTAACATTTTGTGTTTGAGTTCTCATGTACGGATTGGTGGCAAGCAAGTCGTTTTGTCGGTCGGTCCGTGGCTGTCCCTTGATTGGGTTCCAACGGATCAAGTGTAGTTGGGCCCACCACCTGTCTCATCGAAGTGAACGAGGGCAGACCGACGCCCTGGAGGCTTCTGAATGCTGTTGCTTTACTGTCTTTCTCACCGTGTGTTTAATTGTCTGTTTATAATATATCATAGCCAATGATTTAAAAAAATTCTTGGTTTTACTGTTTTTTATGTAAATTAAGTCTTCACTCGTGTATAAGTCAGTTCGAATTCCGGCAAGTGGATGTTTGCTGAAAGGTTATTGCCGTTGTGTTGTCTTTTCTTTTAGTGCGGTTTCAGCTACTTAAAACAAGGCTTATGGTTATTTTTTTTAATTTTGGAAAATTAATTGCGAGCCTTCAGCCGCTAGGAACCTTATTCTTAAAATTACCTTTCAAGCTTAAACATTGCGCCTTCTGCCTTTGAAAGGTTATGGTAATTTATTTAAGAATCTCGAAAATTTTATTGTGGGCCTTCAGCCGTTTGTATGGCATCTTGTTCATGTTTATCTACTTTTGCTTTGAGGCTTTCAGCCTAGCTGTGATATATACATATTTATTTTAATTATTTTATTTATAATTGTAACTGCGTGTATTCAGTCACTTGAAATTTACCTTGTTGATTTTTTAAGGCCTTCAGCCGTGAAAGATTTGGAGTTTGAAAAAAAAATTGTTCAAATGGCTCTGAGCACGATGGGACTTAACATCTGAGGTTATCAGTCCCCTAGAACTTAGAACTACTTAAACCTAACGACATCACGCACGTCCATGCCCGAGGCAGGATTCGAACCTGCAACCGTAGCAGTCGCGCGGTTCCGGACTGAAGCGCCTAAAACCACTCGACCACCGCGGACGGCTTGAAGTTTGAAACTCTTAGTTGTAAAAGTTCGGCTATGTGCCACTTGGGTTGTAAATGTGTTATTAAATCACAATAAATTACAATTTTGTGGTGAAACTGACCGACACCTTACTTGGCCCCTTCCACAACCCTAATCACCTGTTCTGCCCAGCGGGTTTAGCGGCCGTTTCAACGATACATTAGTGAAAGGGTCGTACGGGAAAATCCCCACTTCATCGCTATCTCGGGTATGCTGTGTCCCAATGCTCGAGCGCCGACTACAGCACCACTTTCAAATTCATTTAAATCTTGGTAACCTGCACTTGCAGCAGCTGTGACCGATCCAACAACTGCGCGTGACCCTTGTCTTACACTGGCGTTGCCGACCACAGCGTCGTATTCTGCTTGTGTACATATCTCTGTATTTGAATACGCATGCCTATACCAATTTTTTAACGCTTCGGTGTATCATCATAAATCATTTCTGCCTAGTTAAATGGGCAACAACAAAATGTTTTAACACTCTGAAGAGATAGCTGATGTTTGCAATTTCATAAGAAGAACCTGCGCAACGAAAATGCCTTTGTATTAATGATTTCGTCCCCAGTTCGTGTGTTATAGTCTTGGCACACTCTCCTCTATTTCGCGGTATTATAAAGTGAGCTGTCCTTCTTTGAACTTTTTCGATGTCGTGCGTCAAATCTATCTGTTGCGGCTCCCACACCGCGCAGCATTACTCCAGAAGAGAACATACACGAGTAGAATACACTTTAGTAGACCTGTTACATTTTGGAAGTGATCTGCCAATAAATCACAATCTTTGGTTTGCTTTTCCCTGCAACGTTATCTATGTCATCGTTACGATTTCAGCTATTCGTAATCGTAATCCGCAGGTATTTACTAAAATTTTAATGCCTTTACGTTTGTGTGATTTATCATGTAATCAAAATTCAGTAGAATCCATGTACCAGTCATGCGAATGACTTCAGATTTTTCATTATTTAGAGTGAATTGATTCTTTTCCTAGAATACAGATATCTTGTCCAAATTATTACGCAATTCGTTTTGATCATCTGATAACATTACAAGACGGTAAATGACATCATCACCTGCAAATAATTTAAATAGGCTACTCAGATTGTTCCCTTATGTAGGATCAGCAGCAGCAAAGGGCCCACAACACTTTGAACAACGCCAGATAGTACTTCTGCTTTAGTCGATGACTTTCCGTCCCTTATTACAGACTGTGACCTTCCTGACAGGAAATAAGGAAACCAGTAGCACAACGGAAACGCTACTCCATAGGCACGCAGTTTTAACAGAAGTCAGTCGTGAACAACAATGTCAAAAGCTTTCTGGAAATCTAAAAATTTGGTATCAATTTGACGTCCTCCATAATAGCATTCATTCTTTGTGAGAATAAACAGCCAGTTCTATTTCACAAGGACTATATTTTCTGATACTGTATTGGATATTGTTTTCTTCGATGACATTCATAGTGTACGAACACAGTACATGTTCCAGATCCTACCGTAAATCGACGTTAGTGATATGGGTCCGTAACTCAGCGGATTACTCGTATTTCCTTTCTTAGGTATTGGTGTGACTTCCCAGTCTTTGGGTACGGATCTTCCCACGAGCGAGAGGTTGTATATAATTGCTAGAAGGATGTATTTTATGAGCATATTCTGAAAGGAACCTAAGTGGTATACAATACTGACTGGAGGCTTTGCCTTTATTAAGTGATTTAAGTTGCTTCGCAACACCGAGGCTATCTACTTCTAAGTTGCTCTCATTAGCAGTCGTTCTTGATTCGAATTCTGAAATATTTACTTCGTCTTCGTTTGTGAAGGAATTTCGGAAACTGTTTAGTAACTCTGCTTCAGTGGCACTGTCATCATTAACATCACCATTCGTATCGCACAATGACCAGTATCACTTAGGGTTTTCTGCCAGACTTCAAGACAGAGTTTTCTTGTGGAAAGTATGAAAAGCATCTCGCATTGAAGTTCGCGCAAAATTTCGAGCTTCTGTAAAACTTCGGCAGTTCTGAGGATTTTTTGTTCTTTTAAACTTGTCATGCTTTTTTTCTAAGCCTCTGCTTCTTATATACAAGCTGATTTACTTCAAACGTGCACCGCAAATTTTGGGCAAATGGAAAGTGCTTTGGATGCGCTGTTTTTAGAAAATGGGTTGGTAGTCAGAGGCTCGTACTGTTAGCCAATCAACAGATTGTAACTGTGGTGTCACCGCCAGACACCACACTTGCTAGGTGGTAGCTTAAATCGGCCGCGGTCCATTAGTACATGTCGGACCCGCGTGTCGCCACTGTCAGGATCGCAGACCGAGCGCCACCACAAGGCAGGTCTCGAGAGACGTACTAGCACTCGCCCCAGTTGTACGATGACATTGCTAGCAACTACACTGATCGAAGCCTTTCTCTCATTTGCCGAGAGACCGTTAGAATAGCCTTCAGCTAAGTTAATGGCTACGACCTAGCAAGGCGCCATTTGTACCATTGCATGTATCTCAAGATAGTCTCACTTGTATCATCAAGAATGCTGTATACCACAGGACGATATAAAAGTTAAGTGTTCTAGTAGCTACGTTCTTTTCTTTATCACATTCATTACGAATCCTGTTCCAGACTTCGCGCCAGTCGGCGTGTGTGTACGTGTGCCCTTTCGGCTACCCGTCACTGTGGACTGGCTGCTTTGTCAGTCCACTACAGTAACAACACTTACAAAGTGTATTTTGTGGGCAAACATAGAATTTTTCGAATGGTACAATGCCTCTTGACATTAAAAAATTAAAAGTAGGGTAAAATAGAATATCAGTGGTGTTTGTTGCGGGATTCTAGTGCAAGTCATTTACGAGAAATCGTATTTTGTAAGGTTCCCACACAGACACATGTACGGAACCTGTGATAGCACACACTAAAGAACAACATAAGTGTTTACGCTAGTAATGTGGATTCTGACTTGTAACCAGACAATTTACCAGCACAGGTCGTGTTCAAAACGACCACCAGCAATGGTTCCAGTCTCATATGTAACGATTGCTGCAAGCGTGCTAGCATTTCAGCGGAGATGTCCGAGCGATGACGTTGCATATCATCGGTTGCAGTTGATTGTGTCCTTGTAGACAGCGTCTTTCATCTTTCCGTACAGAAAACAGTCTATTCGCCTCTAGTCAGGGGCCAGTCAAGATACAGGTCCTGTGCGTGTGATCCAACTATTTGGAAACAGTTCGTGAAGACATTCTGTAGTATTTCGTGCACTATGGTCTGGACAGCCGTCATATTGGTACCACAGGTTCCTCCTAGTCTGCAGAGGAACGTCCTCTAATATCAGTGGAAGATGGTCCGTTTGACTGCTGCGATATTCTAGCGCGTTCTAAGAAAAACGGGCATATGAGCTGATGGTTCACTACCCTACACCACATATTTACACACCAGGGACGCTGACATTTCACGTGATTAAGCCAACGGGGATTGTCAACAGACCAGTAGCGCATGTTTCGGTGGTTTACCTTGCAAAGATTGGTAAATGTGCCTTCATCATTAGACAAGATACATGATACGTCTGAAGTGTCCTGTTTTAACGCCCATTTACAGTAGTTAAAACGATTTTCTTAGTCGTTTCCATGCAGCTCTTGGTTGAGGGACAGTTGATAGGGATCGAGCCTCTATCGATGGAGAATACGTAGGACATTTACCTGACTCGTGCCACTTGTCCGTGCGACTGCGCGGGAGATAATCGGCGAATCAACTACAACAGCAGCAAGAGCTTGAATTCCCTACTTTGCTACCATCACTTTTTTCCATCTGTCCCGTTGTCTAGGTGTTACACTACTACTTTCACGTAACTGACTGAGGTGGTTGATAAACAATTACCGAGATGGCTGACATTTACTGGGATTTCTTGCCGCGTATACGGTCCAAAACGAAATCCATTCTTCCAACACTCTCCACACACCATGAGCATGTCGGGTTTTTCCACATTGGTAAATCCCTTCGTCCACGACCTACTGCTTGGGCTGTCACACACTAGCTGACTAGCAAATTGCAGTGCGGACAGTTGACATACAAGCACATTGGAAGAAAACATAACAACATCGTATCTAACAACTACGCAGGTTGAATGGCACAAACATGTGTCGTTGTGAAAACTTTTCAAAATACGATACCTCCCAAACGACTCGCACTAAAATCCTACAACAAAACCACTGATATTCTAATTCTCCCTGCTGTTACTCTGTTAATATCAATACGCATTGTTCCACTTAAAGAAATGTATGTTTGCACAAAAAATACATTTTCTAAGTACTCTACTGGCCATTAAAATTGCTACACCAAGAAGAAATGCAGATGATAAACGGGTATTCATCGAACAAATATATTATACTAGAACTGACATGTGATAACATTTTCACGCAATTTGGGTGCATAGATCCTGAGAAACCAGTACCCACAACAACCACCTCTGGCCGTAATGAATGGCCTTGATACGCCTGGGCATTGAGTCAAGCAGAGCTTGGATGGCGTGTACAGGTACAGCTGCCCATGCAGCTTCAACACAACACCACAGTTCATCAAGACTAGTGACTCGCGTATTGTGGCGAGACAGTTGCTCGGCCACCATTGACCAGACGTTTTCAATTGATGAGAGGTCTGGAGAATGTGCTGGCCAGAGCAGCTGTCGAACATTTTCTGTATCCAGAAAGGCCCGTACAGGACTTGCAACATGCGGTCGTGCATTACCATGCTGAAATGTAGGGTTTCGCACGGATCGAATGAAGGGTAGAGCCACGGGTAGTAACACATCTGAAATGTAACGTCCACTGACCAAAGTGCCATCAATGCGAGCAAGAGGTGACCGAGACGTGTAACCAATGGCACTCCATACCATCACGCCGGGTGATACGGCACTTTGGCGATGACGAATACACGCTTCCAATGTGCTTTCACCGCGATGTCGCCAAACAGGGATGCGACCATCAAAAATGGCTCTGAGCACTATGGGACTCAACATCTTAGGTCATAAGTCCCCTAGAACTTAGAACTACTTAAACCTAACTAACCTAAGGACATCACACACACCCATGCCCGAGGCAGGATTCGAACCTGCGACCGTAGCAGATGCGACCATCATAATGCTGTAAACAGAACCTAGATTCATTCGAAAAAATGACGTTTTGCCATTCGTGCACCCAGCTTCGTCGTTGGGTACACCATCGCAGGCGCTCCTGTCTGTCATGCAGCGTCAAGGGTAACCGCAGCCATGGTCTCAGAGCTGATAGTGCATGCTGCTGCAAACGTCGTCGAACTGTTCGTGCAGATGGTTGTTGTCTTGCAAACGTCCCCATCTGTTGACTCAGTGATCGAGACGTGGCTGCACGATCCGTTACAGCCATGCGGATGAGATGCCTGTCATCTCGACTGCCAGTGATACGAGGCCGATGGCATCCAGCACGGCGTTCCGTATTACCCTCCTGAACCCACCGATTCCATATTGTGCTGACAGTCATTGGATCTCGACCAACGCGAGCAGCAATGTAGCGATACGATAAACCGCAACGCGATAGGCTACAATCCGACCTTTATCAAAGTCGGAAACATGATGGTGCGCATTTCTCCTCCTTACACGAGGCATCACAACAACGTTTCACCAGGCAACGCCGGTCAACTGCTGTTTGTGTATGAGAAATCGGTTGGAAACTTTCCTCATGTCAGCACGTTGTAGGTTTCGCCACCGGCGCCAACCTTGTGTGAATGCTCTGAAAAGCTAATCATTTGCATATCACAGCATCTTCTTCCTGACAGTTAAATTCTGCGTCTGTAGCACGTCATCTTCGTGGTGTAGCAATTTTAATGGCCTGTAGTGTATTATTGCTATCTATTTAATGGCTAACAATACGAGCCCCTGACTACCGATGCATATTGTGAAAACCGCACATCAATAGCACTTTCCATTTCAGCAGTATTTGCGGTGAGAGTTTTAGGTATAATGCAAACAGTAACGGTGCCCTATAACTTGGGTAATCCACAGCTGATATGGCCTGAAACCTTACCGGCGCTCTAATCCCTCAATTAATCGCAGCAGAGTACAACGTGTAAGAATTTCACTCTGCATAGACGTGGCGTATTTAGGATGTTGATTTGCAGTAGACAGTAATGATACCATCATTTAATTTATCACTGCGAAAAGGCTGCTCTTAAAACACAGTTACAGATAACCGTCCTATACTGGATAATTTACAGAACTTAAAACAGAGGGGTGTTTTATGAAGTCCTCAATTCCTGTGTCATTTCAGCAATCTTATTCACTGAACCATAACTATTCCTCTGTACATCATATTTATTTACCCTCACCTTGCCCTGTGCCTGCGATCTGTTCCTGCTACCTCCCGTTCGACTACAGTTTTCAGTACTCATAGTGTAGTATGTGCCCAATATTTCTATCTCTTCTTCCTATCATCTTTTTCATTACATATTTTTTATCGTTGACGGTTGCGGGATAATTTCATTTCTTAACTCTAACTATCTGTCTCAGATTCAATAGTCTCCTATAACAACATGTTACAAAGTGTTGCAACAATTTTTTTTCTGTCGTCCGCATCCATACAGAGAGATCTCCCCAACATGGCTTGTCAAGAATTTTTTTCTGGTGGCAAGGTGTAGCAGCTGCTTCTTTGAACTGAAAGCCATTTCCTAATGTGCAGTCTTTGCTGCTACGTGAGGGAGCCTTTATCATGCTTAATTTTCTTCATGATAAACACCTTCCCTACAACTGAAGCCCTTTACTTCCCTCATTGACCCCTCTATTGACAAATTAAGTATCAGTCATGAGGATGAGGCACTCTGCCTTATGCCTCTCCGTAATTTGGTCACTTGCACGGTTTTGTCTGTGCTGCATGCTCAGACTCGCTCAGCATGAGAAGACTGAATCATAGTAGATATATAACGTGGAAACTAGAACGATGGACTAACATTTGCCTTATTTCCAATCTCTCCCCTGCCTCACCCCAACCATTGTTCCTGTCTCCTACGCTGAAAGAATCAAAGCTGGTGTTCTTTTTTTTTTTTTGTTTTTTTTTTTCCAAGTATCTTCACATCTGCCTTTGTTCCTCGAAGGCCCTCGGTTCAAACCAAGAACTGTTCATAAATCTTCGTTAATTTTCGCATTTTTTCTGTCAAGACTGCCAAGATTGCTCAAGTGACCTAACCCATCCCCTGTCAACGTCTCAACCTCCAGTTCCCCAGCCATGGTGGAAATACTGAATACGGACGAAACGACATTCTGGCGAAGGAGATCGGTGTTTGACGTGTGGTAAACTTTTTATTTCAAACACAACCACATTCTATGACACAACCATACCAGTTTCAGTCTGCGTTGGTCGTCTTTGTGTGCTGCAATAGGAAAGAACAAGAAAAGCCTGTATTAATATCTTGAAACAGATAAAACAGTTTGCCAGTTCAAGATAGAAGTTAAAAAATCAGATTAGTCCGATACTTAGGGAATGAGAGTAGGGGATCATTGTAGGAATCCTGTATCGCTGTCCTAGGCATATCCTAGTGGAGGAGGTTTGGCATCGGCTTACTCTGAATCGTTATGAAGTCCGTATCGTGTGAATGACTGTGATCAGTGCTTGTACAGAGTGGAGCTGGAGCTGGAGCTGTGTTGTCATGGATGAAGGGAAGGGAGAGAGTGATATCCGATGGCAGCACATAGCTTACCCCCTCTCGAAGAGCACCAAGCGGGCCGCCGATCTCAACGTTCCCATCCGACGGACGAATCAGCATCCATAGCGCCACGCACTCTCACATCGTGAGACACTGCAGAGAGGTTTGGAATTTAATCCAGAATTTTAATGCAAAGACCGGTGACCAGGCACTTGTCTGCTTTTGCCGGCCAAACTTGGCAATGAAAATTTCACACCACCAGAATTGGTTGGTTGGTTTGAGGGAGGGGTCCAAACAGCGAGCTCATCGATCCCATCAGTTTTAGAGAAGGATGGGGAAGGAAGTCAGCCGTTCCCTTTCAAAGGAATCATCCCGGCATTTTCCTGAAGCGATTTAAGGAAATGACGGAAAACCTAAATCAGGATGGCCGGGCGCCGGTTTGAACCGTCGTCCTCCCGAATGCGAGTCCAGTTCGCTAACCACTGCGCCACGTCGCTCGGCACCGGGATTGTAACCAGCGTACCTATGAGTCGAGTCCCACCGCACACTTGTGCATTAGCGACCTCGTCTACGGAGGCTGGTACTTGTGAGTTAAAACTGAGGCAAGACTTTGTTTTAAACATGGTTTTACCACCTTAGCGACCTGCAGTCTGTACTTAGCTACAACGAATGACTGTTAAAATTTTCATTTATCTTTGAAATACTTTATGGATTTTTTTATATGTAAACTATTGATGTATGGAGAACGCGTGTATCTAGTGCAAAGTTAACGGATAGGAAAGCTCACTTCGTTATACCTACATACATAATTCCCGAATTTTTCTTATGAAGTTTTGTTTAGAAACGCGTGTAATGAGCCTTTTGTTCACCATATAGCTCCCGTGACGAAAAGGTGTGAACTACATGTATTTCAATCTCACATTACTAAACACAGAAGTAGATTGGTTGGTTGTTTTGGATAAGGAGACCAGACAGCGAGGTCATCGGTCTCATCGGATTAGGGAAGGACGGGGAAGGAAGTCGGCCGTGCCCTTTGAAAGGAACCATCCCGGCATTTGCCTGGAGTGATTTAGGGAAATCACGGAAAACCTAAATCAGGATGGCCGGATGCGGGATTGAACCGTCGTCCTCCCGAATGCGAGTCCAGTGTCTAACCACTGCGCCACCTCGCTCGGTTTACACAGAAGTAGAGCTGTCAAGAAAATTTACAGGTTTTAATGTTTACTATAGGTCTTTCCTCTCCTTCCTTTTGTAGCATCTGAAGATGGCTAATGTAATTTTCACTCTGCAGCGGAGTGTGCACTGATATGAAACTTCCTGGCAGATTAAAACTGTGCACTTGCCCGCGAAAGGCAAAGGTCCCGAGTTCGAGTCTCGGTCTGGCACACAGCTTTAATCTGCCAGGAAGTTTCATATCAGCGAACACTCCGCTGCAGAGTGAAAATCTCATTCTGGAAATATCCCCCGAGGCTGTGTCTAAGACATGTCTTCGCAATATCCTTTCTTTCAGGAGTGCTACTTCTGCAAGGTTCGCAGGAGAGCTTCTGTAAAGTTTGGAAGGTAGGAGACGAGGCACTGGCAGAAGTAAAGCTGTGAGGAAGGGGCCGTGCTTGGGGTAGCTCAGTTGGCAGAGCACTTGCCCGCGAAAGGCAAAGGTCCCGAGTTGGAGTCTCGGTCCGGCACACAGTTTCAATTTGCCAAGAAGTTTCATTGCTAATGTAAGTCTAAACCGATAATGACTGCGTTATACAACGTGATTGTGTCTGATATCAAATCAAGTTCACAATAACACATACATCATACATATCCCGCTTGTAATATGGATGTATTGTCTTCTAGAAAAGTGAAACAAGATCACTGCAATATAAAGTTTTCTCCAAACGAAGTGCAGCACTCGACTATGCGGCACACATTATAGGCACTCATCTCTTTACTTCCTCATCTGCAACCCACTTTCTGTTGAGTGGTGTGCAAAATGGTAGTCAGCTAAACAATTCAAAGCGAGGAAAAAAATTCTGCAATATTTACTTGTAATAGCATTAAATTCAGTCAATGAACGAAACTGCGAACGAACATTGCAGTAGAAAACGTGTTTATCACTCTTGACTGTAATCCGTCGAAATAACCAAACATAATCACAGATCCATCGTATCCCTGGGCATATCCACGAATTTTAAAATCCTTTCGTTGACTTGACTAACAGCAGTATCACAGAAAAATACTGAGGAAAACTGCGAGAAATTAGATCAATTGTTTCGTCCGGAGCAACTGAAAGAGAATTCGACTCACCTACCTGCTTCTTATTTTATTCAAGACAGTACTTTAAAATAATGCAGTCAAGTCATTCTGTGTTAGATTTCACACTCCTAAATGATACTTCAAGCTTTTTGTCACAATTACTAAGAAGCTGTGCGAGGTTACTGTTGTAAAGTTGCGTATGAAAACGCCTTCTTTAAGATTTCACCTCATTTAATTATACACGATTCAGTAGTAGGTCCATCCAGTAGCATTATGTTCTTCTCTTGGAAACAGCGGGCAGCAAATCTGTACAGCACAGTACCACAGTCACGCCGACGCTGCCCTCCCTGGATTTCCAAGATTACGCCGCTCAGCAGTACTACAGACAAAGCGGTCCACTGCTTACCTCACCGCCTACAGATGCATAGCTGTGCGGTAGTTACCGTAAACTGCTAAGGCTGTCTGTTTCGTTGGGATAACATAAAATAAAGTAACACATATGTAATTAGTTATTACCTTTAAACCACGAGTTCTTTTCCCGCAGCACCTGGAAAGAAATGAAAAGTGGACAGTCTTTCCAGAGCTCCAGTCGCTACACATACAGCGCATCCAGAGAATATGAGTACTTGACTCAGCCGTAACACACAGTGAGTGCAGAAGCAAGACATTTGGCTTTAGAATTTGAAGAATCGGCAGCACGTATCCAAAAGAATTGTACAATACGGAATTCATCAACCCAAGTTGGAATGTAAAATTAGTGAAAAACAGTCTAGATCGTAATGGTTATTTTATTTAAAATGAGCGGTATCAGCTTAGTCTTAGGCCATCTTGAGAATAGAAAGCGTGCTAGGTATACAAAGAAGTCAATAAAGTAACTTATCCTTATTAAAACTGGAGAAACGTCCCCATCATCTAAAGCTGACAATATCCAGAAGAGTCAGTAGACGTCAGCCGTTGAAACTGCTGCTGTCGGCTAGCCAGCATCGCGTTATATAGATCTGTTGAGAGCCTGTTTGTGTTGTATGACGTCAGAGTCAGCCAATGAGGAACGATTTACATAAATTACGAATTTCTTTGAAGATACGGTTTGTGTAAAAGTGAATAATTACAGAAAGGTAGTAGCTATAGGACACAACAGATTGCTAATAAATAGTGAGTAACTGTAACAAGATTATTTAAAAATTATTTATCTTATTTCTTCTAGTACCATCTGGCGGAAATAATTTATTTGACCGGTATAACATACGCATAGCATCGGCTATTTAATCAGCCCGCATCTCGTGGTCGTGCGGTAGCGTTCTCGCTTCCCACGCCCGGGTTCCCGGGTTCGATTCCCAGCGGGGTCAGGGATTTTCTCTGCCTCGTGATGGCTGGGTGTTGTGTGCTGTCCTTAGGTTAGTTAGGTTTAAGTAGTTCTAAGTTCTAGGGAACTGATGACCGTAGATGTTAAGTTCCATAGTGCTCAGAGCCATTTGAACCATTTTTTTGGCTATTTAATCAATAGAATGTGTGTACAGAATAAACAAATGAATTTATGTAAAATAATTATCACCTATGATAATTCTACAGTAATTAGACTGTGTTCTGAATAATACGAAATTTAGTAGAACATTGGCGTGCCCTTCTAACCTGAACGTTCTATCTACGGACGCCATTGCCATCCAGACGTTGTAGTAAGATGGTCAGCAAATATCAAAGGCGTATATCATAGACGTTATGTGTTACCATAACTACTGACGTCGGTCGCAGCTGACAAAGATGATCAGCATGGTGTCAGTGGCGCCAGTACGATGTTTTCTGCAAGTTGCAAGCAACAAGCTAGTCATACTCTTAATACAGACCTGTTTTACGAAAGAACAGTAGTACTTGGAAGCCAGCAAACAGTTATTTGTGGTGAAATTACGTTAACGTATAAAATTTGATTTAAAATAGCGTCTGATCATATAAAAAACTGGACTGCTGGTCGTATTGTTTAATACATAACAATTTTTCCACAAAAAGCAATGTACTTTGAAGCCTGTAAGCCGTTATTTGTCGAGAAATTACGTCAGCGTCTAAAATCTGATTGTAAAAGAGTGTATGGTCAGTTAATAAAACTGGTAAAATACTAGAGTAGTCACTCATGTAGACATTTAGTTAATAAATACACAACAACATAATTATATAAAATTAAATGAAATAACCATTGCGATGTAGACTGCTCTTCATTAATTCTATATAGCTTACAAGACCGCTGTTCTCCGAAAATGTTACCAAAAATGCTGCATGTTGGAATGGCTCAAGCATTCAGTCTTTCCATTACTTTCGCTGTTGTTTCCAATCAATGCCAGGTACAAAGTGCTCACCTTGCATACGCTGACTACAGTCCTCTGCCTGGGAGGTAGACGGTAGGTGGGATGGGGCATCGATAACTGAGGTTACACGTTCATGCGTGTTGTACTCAGGAGGAGATGCATATGAACTCATCTGTGAACATGCTGATGTAAAATACCCGTGCAATCAATAAATCGTATCACTTCGCTTCTGAACCGACGAAGTGGCTGTAAGGAAGTGTTTTCTCTGTCTTCTGTGACAATACTCTGCACGCTTCAGAAGATAATAAAAGCTTTGTCTTGTAATTTAATTTAATAAAATTTTTAAATTTATTATATCTGCTTTGATATCTTTCAATAAAGTGACGTCAAAACAAAAGAGAAATAACTTATAATACTATGAACAGTATAATGTATTTTAATTTAGCTCGACGCGGATCAGCAATCAGCAAACTAGCTCAGTACTCAGGGTGGTTAAGGGATTATAAATAATTAATTGTCTCTCTCTTGAATTATCACAGATATTGCCTAATGTACGTATATTCAAAGTTTAGTTAAAACTCATGTGCTTATAACACCCGATAATATTTCGTAGGTCAGTTCAGTGTGAAGTAATGCAACGCCTAACTCAAGATCGTGGTTTCGTCTGGAATATCAGTGTAAGATAACAAGCCTAAACTTTTGAAGATGAAATCTTATATTAGAACTAGAATCCTGTGACCTAGGATATTATCCCGCAACCTTGAGAAAATCTGAAAGTGAAATACATTAAATTATTCATAGCGACTGCATAGCTCGTGGAATCTGAAAGAAAGTTTAGTGTCCTAACCGGCGACACGTCTCGAAGATGAACTGAAAGAAAATTACTAATTATTTTCTAGTATGGCACTTACCAATGGACAATATTCCGTTAAGGCCACGTCTACTCTGGACAAGTAAGATTGAAGAATATACGTTATTGAATATCGTACACAAATTTTAAGTTATGAACAATTACATTTCTCCAGAATGAGATTTTCACTCTGCAGCGGAGTGTGCGCTGATATGAAACTTCCTGGCAGGTTAAAACTGTGTGCCCGACCGAAACTCGAACTCGGGACCTTTGCCTTTCGCGGGCAAGTGCTCTACCAACTGAGCTACCGAAGCACGACTCACGGCCGGTACCCACAGCTTTACTTCTGCCAGTACCTCGTCTCCTACCTTCCAAACTTTACAGAAGCTCTCCTGCGAACCTGCAGAACTAGCACTCCTGAAAGAAAGGATACTGCGGAGACATGGCTTAGCCACAGCCTGGGGGATGTTTCCAGAATGAGATTTTCACTCTGCAGCGGAGTGTGCGCTGATATGAAACTTCCTGGCAGATAAAAACTGTATGCCCGACCGAGACTCGAACTTGGGACCTTTGCCTTTCGCGGGCAAGTGCTCTACCAACTGAGCTACCGAAGCACGACTGACGGCCGGTACCCACAGGTTCGCAGGAGAGCTTCTGTAAAGTTTGGACAGCCGGCACGGTAGCTCAGCGTGTTCGGTCAGAGGGTTAGCAGCCCTCTGTAATAAAAAAACTGAGCTAATCGATCAACAACGAACTTCAACGGATGTCTTACGACGTCCGCCCCGAGCAGATGCAACGAACAAAAGCGAACAAAATGAGGTAAAAAAAAAAAAGTTGGTAGAGCACTTGCCCGCGAAGGCAAAGGTCCCGAGTTCGAGTCTCGGTCGGGCACACAGTTTTAATCTGCCAGGAAGTTTCAATTATATTTTTTCTTCGTTTTCAACTTACATCGACAATTACAGCAAGACGAACTTAAGACAATCGCCCTTTTCTCTTCAAGTCCAATAACAGAAGAAAACGACCAAAGAATGGAGAGTTCAGACACAGCATCTCGAATGTCCATTGAGTTGCTATATAATGCATTTGTTTACTCGCTGGTATGCTTCGCCAGCTATTCATACAATAATTGTCGATACACGGCATTTACACACTTCAAGTTCATGACCTCCTCAGCAGATACAGTACAGCCTGCAGCAGGTATTTGAGATAGTTCACAGTGTTTGGTCTACATTTCGAGAAGCACGGAGCTGCGCCAAGAATAAGTACAGGCGTGGATTTTGGGAATTCTGGTAAATCTCGCGCAGATGAGGCTGAAAGCTAGTAATTTAGGGACCGATTGGAACATCGGATGGCAGGCGCGGGCGCTGTTGATATTCTGCAAACGATTTTGCGGAGGCAGGTTTACGACACCGCTCGCAAGCTAGAAGGCACTGCCTGGCGAGCACTGTGTACAAATGTGAAGTAATCAGAGCAGCTCAGGGCATCGACGTGCTGTGAAGAACCCGTATGTTGCAGTTACCACAGCGCCCAGAGACCTGTGTGTAGGGGCCGAAGAGGACTGAGGAAAGCTGACGTAATTATCAAAGAGCACTCCACTTGCCCCCTCCAGAGGAATTACGTCAGAGGCGTAGGAAGAAGACGTGTAAATAAGCGAGCCCGGAGACTCAAATGAGGCAGTCGTGTCGCCATTCTGTCCGCCTCTAGAACCGGAGACATTGGCGACTGTTTAAGTTGCAGGCTAACCACGACAATCTTTTGTGATGGATACCGGCGGCCAACCGGCCCGCTGAAGCTACCTCCGACCTCGGCTGCACGGACGCGTCACTGCTGTTGCGGGGCGCGTCGCACCTTGGAGCTGCACCGGCGCGAGGAGTGAGGGGGCTGCTGGCCTCCGATCTCTGGGTGGGATCGTCCGGCGGAATGCATGCTGCCGGCCGCAAAGGGCTGGGCCGGGGTGCAAACTCGCGGCCTCCCGGGTACAGAGCTGTCTGCGGGCACTGAACGATCTGCGGGCACTGAACGGCCGGGGCTGCTACGGCTCAGTATAACGACAGCGATCGGACCAACTGAAAGAGAATTCGAGTCACGTACCTGCTTCTTATTTTATGCAAGACAGTACTTTAAAAATGCAGTCAAGTCGTACTGTATTAGATTTCACACTCCCGTGAACACAGAACAATGTTCTAAATGATAATTCAGCTTTTTGTCACAGTTACGAAGAAGCTGTCCGAGGTTACTGTAGTAAAGTTGCGTATGAAAACGCCTTCTTTAAGATTTCACCTTATTTAATGATGCAAGATTCAGTAGTAGGTCCATGCAGTAGTGTTATGTTCTTCTCTTGGAAACAGCGGGCAGAAAAGCTGTGGAGCACAGTACGACAGTCACACCGACGCTACCCTCCCTGGATTTCCAAGGTTATGTCGCTCAGCAGTACTATAAACAATGAGGTCGACTCCATACCTCATCGCCAACAGAAGCATAGCTATGCGGTAGTTAACATAAACTGGTAAGGCTGTCTATATCGTTGGGATAACATAAAATAAAGTATCACATATGTAATTAGTTATTAGCCCTAACCACGAGTTCCTTTCCCGCAGCACCTGGAAAGAAATTAAAAGTGGACGGGCTTTCCGGAGCTCCAGTCGCTACACATACAGCGCATCCAGAGAATATGAGTACTTGCCTCAATCGTAACACATAGCGAGTGCAAAATCAGCAAATTCGGCTTTACAATCTGAAGAATCGGCAGCGCGTATCCAAAAGTATTGTATAATACGGAATTTATCAACATATGTTGGCATGTAAAATTAGTGAAAAACAGTCTAGATCGCTATTATTCTTTTATTTAAAATGACCGGTTTCGGCTTAGTCTTCGGCCATCTTCAGAATAACACTTTGACGGATAGAAAGCGTGCTAGGTACACAAAGAAGTCAATACAGTAACTTATTAAAACCGGAGAAACGTTCCCCATCATCTGCAGTTGAAAATGTCCAAAACAGTCAATAGACGTCAGCCGTTGAAACTGCTGCTGTCGGCTAGCCAGCATCGCGTTATATAGATCTGGTGAGGGCCTGTTTGTGTTGCATGACGGCCGGCCGAAGTGGCCGTGCGGTTAAAGGCGCTGCAGTCTGGAACCGCAAGACCGCTACGGTCGCAGGTTCGAATCCTGCCTCGGGCATGGATGTTTGTGATGTCCTTAGGTTAGTTAGGTTTAACTAGTTCTAAGTTCTAGGGGACTAATGACCTCAGCAGTTGAGTCCCATAGTGCTCAGAGCCATTTGAACCATTTTTGTTGCATGACGTCAAAGTCAGCCAATGACGAACGATTTATATAAATTGCGAATTTATTTGAAGATACGGATTGTCTAAAAGTGATAATTATAAAAAGGTAGTACCTACAGGACACAACAGATTGCTAATAAATAGTGAGTAACTGTAATAAGATTATTTAAAAATTATTTCTCTTATTTCCTTTAGTACTATCTGCCGGATATAATTTATTTGACCAGTATAACATATCCATAGCATCGGCTATTTAATCAATAGAACGTGTGTATAGAATAAACAAATGGATTTATGTAAAAAAAATCATCACATTGGATAATTATACACTAATTACACTGTGTTCTGAATAATCCGAAATTTAGTAGAACTTTGGCGTACTTTACTAGCCTGAACGTGCTATCTACAGACGCCATTGCCGTGAAGACGTCTTAGTAAGATGGTCAGCAAATATCAATACGACCTGTTTTAGAAAAGAACAGTAGTACTTGGAAGCCAACAAACGGTTATTTGTGGTGAAATTACGTCAACGTATAAAATTTGATTGCAAAACAAAGTCTGATCATATAATAAAATTGGAATGCTAGTCATATTGTTTAATACAGAACTATTTTTCCACAAAAAGCAATGTACTTCGAAGCCTGTAAGACGTTATTTGTCGAGAAATTACGTCAGCGCCTAAAGTCCGGTTGTAAAAGAGCGTAAGGTCAGTTAATAAAACTGGTGAAATTCTAGAGTAGTCACTCATGTCGACATTTAGTTAATAAATACACAACAAGATAATTATTAAAATTAAATAAAATAACCAGTGCGATGTAGACTGTTGTTCACTAATTCTATATAGCTTACAAGATCGCTGTTCTCCGAAAATGTTACCACAAATGTTGCATGTTGGAATGGCTCAAGACTTCAGTCTTTCCATTACCTTTGCTGTTGTTTCCAAATAAAGCGTGGTACAAAGTGCTCACCTTGCATATGCTGACTACAGGACTCGGCTTGCGAGAAAATGGCTCAAATGGCTCTGAGCACTATGGGACTTAATATCTGAGGTCATCAGTCCCCTAGACTTAGAACTACTTAAACCTAACTAACCTAAGGACATCACACACATCCATGCCCGAGGCAGTATTCGAACCAGCGACCGTAGCAGCAGCGCGGTTCTAGACAGAAAGCATTGTTCTGGGCCATGGCACAGTTAACCCACGCGGCGGCCCCATGCCGTGGCGCGAGTAGAGCCTTCGGCGCACGGACCTTCCATCCGAGCGTTGAGCGTGCCCACGTTTCTGACGTCATAGAGTGGAACAGCGCCTTGAGAATCCTCTCCGAACCTGCAGAGCAATATCCAGCATGTCAGATATTATGAACGTGCGGCTGAACGTTGACCAATGAGATGGCAGAACGCCACGTACGTCACATGCACGCCATCTCGCTTCGGTGCACAGTTGTGAGGCGCCATATTGCTTCCAGTTGAAGCACGTATGAATATAAGCTGCCGTTTCTGAACACCAGCAAACCGGGTAGCTCTCGAAAACCCTCCGCTAACTGCGTGATTCGTTGTAATAAAATGACAAGAAACGTCATATTCGTAGTAAAAGAATTACAGTAACTTGCTTATTACTATGAGAAGAGGCTATTTGAAATCAACAGCACGTTGAGGATCCATTAAAAAGGCATTGCTCTTGGTACAATTTGTTATAGTTAAATTTCAATGAGTAGTATAGCTACTATTAAAGCTTTCAGGAAGTGATAACAAGATAGATACTGTCTCTCAACACTCGTTGTAGTAGTAGCGCAGTGAGCAGCTTCACTCTTTCGTAGCAAAATATTGACGTGGGGATGGTTTGCATCCCACTGCACCCAAAAAATTTTTCTTCTAACCTTCGCTTTTTAATAGGTTCTAATACTTTCTTAATACACTCCTGGAAATGGAAAAAAGAACACATTGACACCGGTGTGTCAGACCCACCATATTTGCTCCGGACACTGCGAGAGGGCTGTACAAGCAATGATCACACGCACGGCACAGCGGACACACCAGGAACCGCGGTGTTGGCCGTCGAATGGCGCTAGCTGCGCAGCATTTGTGCACCGCCGCCGTCAGTGTCAGTCAGTTTGCCGTGGCATACGGAGCTCCATCGCAGTCTTTAACACTGGTAGCATGCCGCGACAGCGTGGACGTGAACCGTATGTGCAGTTGACGGACTTTGAGCGAGGGCGTATAGTGGGCATGCGGGAGGCCGGGTGGACGTACCGCCGAATTGCTCAACACGTGGGGCGTGAGGTCTCCACAGTACATCGATGTTGTCGCCAGTGGTCGGCGGAAGGTGCACGTGCCCGTCGACCTGGGACCGGACCGCATTGACGCACGGATGCACGCCAAGACCGTAGGATCCTACGCAGTGCCGTAGGGGACCGCACCGCCACTTCCCAGCAAATTAGGGACACTGTTGCTCCTGGGGTATCGGCGAGGACCATTCGCAACCGTCTCCATGAAGCTGGGCTACGGTCCCGCACACCGTTAGGCCGTCTTCCGCTCACGCCCCAACATCGTGCAGCCCGCCTCCAGTGGTGTCGCGACAGGCGTGAATGGAGGGACGAATGGAGACGTGTCGTCTTCAACGATGAGAATCGCTTCTGCCTTGGTGCCAATGATGGTCGTATGCGTGTTTGGCGCCGTGCAGGTGAGCGCCACAATCAGGACTGCATACGACCGAGGCACACAGGGCCAACACCCGGCATCATGGTGTGGGGAGCGATCTCCTACACTGGCCGTACACCACTGGTGATCGTAGAGGGGACACTGAATAGTGCGCGGTACATCCAAACCGTCATCGAACCCATCGTTCTACCATTCCTAGACCGGCAAGGGAACTTGCTGTTCCAACAGGACAATGCACGTCCGCATGTATCCCGTGCCACCCAACGTGCTCTAGAAGGTGTAAGTCAACTACCCTGGCCAGCAAGATCTCCGAATCTGTCCCCCATTGAGCATGTTTGGGACTGGATGAAGCGTCGTCTCACGCGGTCTGCACGTCCAGCACGAACGCTGGTCCAACTGAGGCGCCAGGTGGAAATGGCATGGCAATCCGTTCCACAGGACTACATCCAGCATCTCTACGATCGTCTCCATGGGAGAATAGCAGCCTGCATTGCTGCGAAAGGTGGATATACACTATACTAGTGCCGACATTGTGCATGCTCTGTTGCCTGTGTCTATGTGCCTGTGGTTCTGTCAGTGTGATCATGTGATGTATCTGACCCCAGGAATGTGTCAATAAAATTTCCCCTTCCTGGGACAATGAATTCACGGTATTCTTATTTCCAGGAGTGTATTTTAGGTCTATACGACCTACGACAACAATTAACTCTGAACCACCGTTGGCGACTACAGTCTACAATGCGGGATGAATGCGATAATGGTTACTGCAACCGACCTACGAAACAGTGTGACATTAGAATCACAAGTCGCTTGAGAATGTTACCCATTACACTGAGGTGACAAAAGTCATGCGATACCTCCCAATATAACGTCAGGCTTCTTTTTGCCAGTCGTAACGCAGCAACTCGACGTGGAACGAACTTTACAAGTAGTTGGAAGTCCCCTGCAGAAATATTGAGCCATGCTGTCTTACAGCCGTCCATAATACAAAAGTATTGCCGGTTTAGGATGTTGTGCACGAACTGACCTCTCGATTATGCCCCAGAAATGTTCGATGTGAGTGGCCAAATTATTCGTTCTAATGTCCAGAATGTTCTTCAAACCAATCGTGAACAGTTGTGGCCTGGTGACATGACAACGCTGTTTGGTAACATGAAGTCTATGAATGACTGCAGATAGTCTCCAAGTATCCGAAAAAATCGTATCCAGTGAATGATCGGTTCAGTTGGACCACAGGACCCAGTCCACTCCACGTAAACACAGCCCATAGTACAGGGTGATTCAAAAAGAATACCACAACTTTAGGAATTTAAAACTCTGCAACGACAAAAGCAGAGCTAAGCACTATCTGTCGGCGAATTAAGGGAGCTATAAAGTTTCATTTAGTTGTACATTTGTTCGCTTGAGGCGCTGTCGACTAGGCGTCAGCTCAAATGGAAACAGATGAATCTTTCGTTTCAAAGATTGTGTTTAGTGATGAAGCAACTTTCCACACTAACGGGAAAGTCAACCGTCACAATGTCTGTATATGGGGCACTGAGAATCCGCGGGAAACAACTCAGTATGAACGTGACTCCCCTAAGGTGAACGTTTTCTGTGCCATTTCACCCAATAAAGTTTTTGGTCCCTTTTTCTTCGAAGGTGCTACTGTAACTGGACTACAGTATCTGGAGATGTTAGAGAATTGGCTGTTCCCTCAGCTCGAACAAGAAGCACAACAATTCATATTTCAGCAGGATGGAGCGCCACCACATTGGCACTTATCTGTCCGTAATACCTGAACGTCAACTACCCGAGGCGATGGATCGGCCGCCAGGCAGCCCGTGAGAGAGCACTTCATCACTGGCCTCCAAGAAGCCCTGATCTTACCCCCTGCGATTTTTTCTTATGGGGGTATGTTAAGGATATGGTGTTTCGGCCACCTCTCCCAGCCACCATTGATGATTTGAAACGAGAAATAACAGCAGCTATCCAAACTGTTACGCCTGATATGCTACAGAGAGTGTGGAACGAGTTGGATTATCGGGTTGATAATGCTCGTGTGTCTGGAGGGGGCCATATTGAACATCTCTGAACTTGTTTTTGAGTGAAAAAAAACCTTTTTAAATACTCTTTGTAATGATGTATAACAGAAGGTTATATTATGTTTCTTTCATTAAATACACATTTTTAAAGTTGTGGTATTCTTTTTGAATCACCCTGTATTATGAAGCCACCACCTACTTGCACAGTGCCTTGCTGACAACTTGGGTCCATGGCCTTAAGGGGTCTGCGCCAGACTAAAACCCTACCATCAGCTCTTAGCAGCTGAAATCAGGACACTTCTGACATCATCTATGGTCCAACTGACAGGGTCAGGAACCCAGGACAGGCGTCGCAGGCGATGTCGTGCTGTTAGCAAAGGCACCCGCGTCGATCGTCTGCTGCCACAGCCCATCAGCACCAAATTTCGCCGCACTGTCCTAACAGACGTTCGTCGTACATCCCACATTGATTTCCGCGGTTATTTCACGCAGTGTTGCTTGTTTGTTAGCACTGACAACTGTACGAAAACGCCGCTGCTCTCGGTCATTAAGTGAAGGCCGTCGGCCACTGTGTTATCCGTTATGAGAGGTACTATCTGAAATATGGTATTCTCGGCTCAGTCTTGACGGTGTGGAGCTCGGACTATTGAGTTCCCTAATGTTTTCCGAAACTGAATGTCGCACGCGTATAGCTCCAACTACCACTCTGCGTTCAAAAGTTGTTAAGGGGCTCCGGAACGCCCTATACTTGCAATGCTAAAATAACGCTTATAAATTACATCTTTCCTCACAAAGTATTTGAGTTAGGAAGTTGAAATTTTTACAGGTTATTTATTGGAATATGGGCTACAACTTAACACAGGGATTTTACAAGATTTTAGTTCAGTTATTAAAGATGATTTTTTTTCAATTGTAATGAAAATTCACAACATTTTTTTGCAATTTTTTATTTATATATTCAAAAATATACAGTTTTTTGGAAAAAGGCTGTGTTATATTATGCAGAAGGTACTGTGTAACATTTACTGAAAGTTTGAAACAAATATGTTTGGAGGATCTTTAGAAAACATGTAATTAGTATGAGAAAATAAAAGTTTTGGTAATCGAGCGACAAAGATTGGATTAACTTTTTAGTGCATTCCAGGTCCATAGGATGGATTATCTTCATCCTCTGCAAACTCCTCCTCCAGCTTCCTCTTGTTCCTCCTCCTGTTTACTCTTGCTTGTATTTCTAGACTCTTTACAGCCCTGTCTGCAGCCCGAAGGATTTCCTTGTCTAAAGCAAGCATCGCTCGTACCATGTTAGAACCTATCTTCATTCCCATATTTCTAAATACCTTGCACCTTACAATGTTGCCATCATTGAAAGTCGCAACAGCATCATACACACCAAAGTGAAGTGTTTCTATTCCAACAAATACAGTCTTGGGGATTCTCGACCATATAACACTATTTACACTTTCATTGGGGTTTTGAGTTTTTCGGTGAATACACTTTTTCAACAGTTCAGGTGCTGCTAAGTCTCTGAAAATAGGTTTTATCACCTCCATTATTGCATGAGGCTGACTATGCTTATGAGTGTACACTTCACCAGTTAGCAATCCTTTGTTATATTTACACCAACTGTCTTCTTCTTTGGGACACAAGCTATGTTGGGGATTTTCATCGTCTTTATTGTTTACAGTAATAACACATACCTTTGGCTTTCCAACATTTCTCCTTTTCTTAAAAGCCTTCAGAGGATTTGTAATAACTTTACTTTTACTCATTATTATACTTTAACAAAACAGAGACTCAAGAAACAGAATTAATTACGAATATTTTCGAGATAACGACAGAGTGAATAAACATGAAACAATCGACAATCACACCAGCGATATATATTGAACCATCACAGGTTAGCCACAACACATACTTTATCTCACATCACTAAAATGTACCTGATGAACACGGACGTTAATAATAACACCATTTGACAGCAGTTTAACAGCGCCACAGTGGGTCACGCCCATGTAGAACACATTTCAAAAAAAAATTAAAAATAGTTGTAGTCTTCGGAATTGAATAAATTATATATCTATTAAAAGGTAATAGTCTGCAGATTCAGAAAACGCAATAAAGTAAAAATAGAACTTTTCATGATTTTGAGCCTTTCCGGAGCCCCTTAACTGTCCTCGTGCGGCCATAATCACGCCGGAAACATTTTCATACGAATCAACTGAATGCAAAAGACAGCTACACCGACACATTGCGCTTTTATACCTTGTGAATGTTATACTACCGCCTTTTGTGTACACGAGTAGCTTAAACAATGTGCTTTTCATAAAGACTGTGTGTTTACACCTCATTCTTCTTTAAACTGCCTCAATAATGGGAAGTTAGTAACACTGTCATTCGGGGCAAGTTGGCTGGGGCCAGTTGACGGCCTCGTCATCTTGCCCCATATGATTTTTGCTGTGCCTGTTCCAGTTTTTGATTGCCTTTTTTGTGTTTTCTGTAACAGTCTTCAATTTCATTACTCACAAAGTATCTCTTAACATCTTGAAAGTGGGCTACTTTACAAATTTATGACTCATTATGATCCAGACATGGTGAGATAAAAAAAGGTCCTCCACAGGCGAGTGGGACCGAAATGCTATGGCTGCTGCAATAAGAGATGTCTAGGAGGAAGAAAGACCGTCTTGGGTGCAGCAAACGTTTACAATGCAATTTGCAATTCTTACGTATCTGTTTTCTTCAAATGACAACGTAGTGTGCTTTCGTATTCGTTAACTTCGTCAACTCACAACCAAACTGTCATCTTCCATCCTGCGTAGACCTTGATCAAAGATACAGCTCAGACAGTATCCACAACTATATTTTTTGCTTTCGTATATGTCACCTTTATTAATTCACCAACTGTCACATTTCAACCTGTCCAAGACCTCGGGCCAAGCCACAGCTCAGTATGTTAGCACAACCAGGTTTTTTTCCCTGTCGTATACGGTGTCTTTGCTAAATGACAACCAAACTGTCACATTCCTAACTAACATCGACTTCGGGCTAAACTGAATTTCAGTCCGTCACCACAAGCGTGTTCTTTTTTTCCTTTCACATTCGTAGGCTTCATCAACTCATAACCAAACTGTCACCTTCCAATTTACCCTAAACCTCAGGCTAAGTTACAGATCAGTCAGTCACCCTAACCAGCTTCATTCGTTTCCACTTTCATTGCCTTCACCAACTTGTAACCAAACTGCCATTAATTAAGATACAGATCAAACTGAACCCACAGCCATTTACTTACTTATTTATTTTTGCTTTGACATGCATTGGCTTTCCTAATCTACAACTCGACTGTCACATTCCAATCCAAGCTAGACCTCGGTCTAAGCTACAGATAAGTACGTCACCACAGCCAGGTTTTTTCTTTTATATTCTTTTACTTTGCTAATTCACAGCCTGTTCACCACATTCCAACCTAACCTCCTCCTCAGGGTAAGCTACAGATCAGTTTATCACAATAGCTTTCACATTCGTTGGCGTTGCTCACTGACAAACAAACTGTCACATTTAATCCTAAACTAGACCGTGGGCTAAGCTACAGACCAATATGCAACCACTGTCAGGATTTTTGCTTTCACATTTTCTGATCCTCTAACTCACAACCAAACAGTCACATTCAACCCAACCTAGACTTCAGGCTGAGCTACAGATCAGTCTGTACCCACAACCATGCTTTTTACTTTCACATTCGTTGGCTTTGCTAACTGTAACCAAACTGTCGCATTCCAACCTAACCTACACTTCACCCTAAGCTACAGACCAGTATATCACCACAACTAGGTATTTTGTTTTCATATTCGTTGGCTTCACTAAATCGCAAACAAACTACCACCTTCCTATTTAATCTAGGCCTTGAACTGAACCACAGATCAGCTTGTTTCCCCAAGCATGTTTCTGGCTTTCACATTAGTTGGCTTGATAACTCACAACCAAACTGTTACATTCCATTCTAACTTGAAACTCGGTCTACGGTACCGAGCAGTGACTCACCAGAGACAGATTTTTTTGCTTTCATATTCTTTGCTAACTCACTACCAGACTGTTACCTTCCTACCGAACCTACCCCTCGGGTTAAACAGCAGATCAGTCCTACACCACAAACACGTTTTTCTTACTTTTTTTCCTTTACATTCGATGGTTTCAAGTGCTCATAACTAAACTACCACCTTCCAAATTACCGTAGATCTCTGGCAATCAACAAATCAGTCCGTCATACAACCATGCTTTTCCAGTTCACATTGATTGACTTCACCATTTCACATCCAAATCATCACCGTCCAACGTAATCTAGACATCGAGTTAATCTACAGATCAAACACAGGGTTTTTGCATTCAGATTAGTTGCCCTTGTTATCTGATAACCAAATTGTGACTCTCTAATGTAAAGTAGACCTCAGGCTAAGCTGCAGCGCAGTTTGGCACCACAATTACGTCTTTTTCCTTTCACATTCGTTGCTTCACCAACCCATAACCACACTATCGCCGTCCAATTTAACCTAGAGATAAAGTTAATATACAGATCAATCTGTTACCATAAACAGGGTTTTTCCTTTCAAATTCGTTGACCTCGTTAACACTTTCAACACTGCCCTCTTTACACCCAGCACTTGGCTGTGAACTGGCATCTTTAATGGATGTTTGAGATTAGATTGCAAAGAACAGAAAAATTATAGGAATATGGTTCTTGCATAATTTAAAAGGACAAAGTAAGAGCTTTAAATGAAAGTGAGTTTATTTCACAAAATAAAATACATATGGGTGTTATAATTAAAAAAGGAAACACAATAATATCGAGTATAAAAAAGTTTTACATGATCTCTCTCTTGAGTAATGCCATTGTTACTGTATCTAAGTTTAAAACAAAATATCACTGGACTGTCTAACTGCAGCTACCTGTAAACTAGAGTATTTGAGTAGTTCAAATGTAGTTAGCCTTTGTGTGAAAATCCTGGAAACACTGTGGGACGCAAAGTCCAACGCCACAGTCCTTGCACCACCATCTACTTTCCTTCCTGACGCGCTTACCCGTCTCTTTCTTCTCCCTGTCTGAACATACTTTGTAATACCTAGTAGTACTCACCTTGTTTTGCAGCGGGTGGGACCTTCTCTGGAAAGTGCCTTGCAAATGTCCTCTCAATTTGTGAGGATGAAGCGGCTTGTTGCTGAAAAATATTTCCGCCCTTCTCAGCTAATTTCTTCCCCACTCTGTGAGTAAAGTCTACTAGGGATACATTCTTCCTAGTGTTCTCTTTACATAAAATAAAACTGTTGATAGTTGACATGATAAGCAAGTGGAAAAACAGCTTTTACCACCACTTCAAAGTATTTCGGGCAAACGGATAATAGCTGGAGAACTGAACTGCTCTGTCAACCCCAGCTTTATTCTTATTGTAATCAATAATAACGTCTGGCTTTACAATTTCTGCTATTCCACCTTTGGCCCTCACTTGAATACTAGTGCTGGTAGACTTATGCTTTGTGAAAAGACAAAAAACATCTCGTTTTGACATCCACTTCACTGCCAAGAGATGGTGTTTCCTTTGAAACACTATCTTTTTTTTTAGTTTTAGTGTTCTGAACATTCGTCGCAAACCTTTCCTGTTTTTCGTTACAGTTCCCACTCCAAGAGCTTTATTTTCCCACAACATATCCAAAAGAGATGGACTGGTGTAGTACCTATCCATATAAATGCAACATCCTTTGCCAAAGTACTGTGAACACAACCTTTTTACAAGGCCCTGGATACTATTGTCAACACTGCCTGCAGAACCTGTATATGCATCACAGTTTAGCATATAACCAGTTGATGAATCGCAGTGAGCATACAATTTTTTTCCATATTTATTGGGTTTGTTTTTCATGTATACTCTGAAGCTTGGTCTACCACGAAAGGGACACATTGCCTCAGCTGTTGTCAGATTCATGGCTGGACGTAAACTAATTTTGCTTTTATTCACAAAGAAATCAAACAAAGGCCTAACTTTGTGAAGTGCGTCGTGCTTTTCTTCGCCTCTGCTAATGAACGTAGCATTGACATTCAAGTGTAACATCGACAATGTAGCACAAAATCGATTGCAACTCAACAATTTACTCGCAAATCCTGTCTGCGGAAACGGGTCTGTTGGCCAAAAATCACTGATTTTCGCAAATTTGACGCTGGACATATGCAAAATAATACTGAGAGACCAGTAAATCTGTTGCAGTTTGACTGCAGACCACTTATGCCAAATAGAGTTTATTTTCAGGCTACCTTTTGGTTTCATTGTCATAATAACGTTACCAGCGTACAGATTCGTTTCACTTTTGATGAGCCGAATAAGGTCGTCATCAAAGAAATAACTAAAATGTCGAAGCTCCTCAGTGGCATCTGAAAAATGCGATGCTACGCCGACTACTTCCTGAAAATCCGACCAATCTTGCTCTTTGTGCTCAGTGAGGCACATACGACCAGGTACCACAGATGGTGACTGATGGTCTGTACCACTGCTTGCATAGAAAAAAATAATCCTAAGATAGGTACTAAGAGGTACTAAATGCAAGTGAAGTAATGAACATTACTCACAATACAAAATGCGGTAATGAACTCTTCACTTTATGAACAATTGAGACATATATGCATCTGAATCATCACTTGTAATTTCGTCTGGAGAGTACGAATCCTCTTTGTCAGAATCGTCAATTTCAGATCCTGCATCTCCATAAAGAATATCTAAGATCTCTGTCTCCGTCAACTCGCTGCGCGATATTTTCACGATCGTAAACACCTGTGAGCCAACTACAGGTAACTTCGTCTTTGCAGTGCTCACAGCCGCTCCCAGGATGAGATAGCCGATAAGTGCTGGCCTCTTGCGGAAGAAGAATGAAATACCTCCACATTAGTTGACGAAACTGCTTCGGAGACCCGCTAAACGCGCTTACGGAGCCAAATAAAGGCTCGCCCGTACGCTATACGAACGCCGTCGCCAACGTCAGGGCGGCCGCGCCCCTATGGCGTACGGGCACCGTGCTGTAAGTGTTAAATGATATCCAAATTGTCACCTTACAACCTAATGTAGATTAAAATGGCTCTGAGCACTATGGGACTTAACATCTAAGGTCACCAGTCCCCTAGAACTTAGAACTACGTAAACCTAACTAACCTAAGGACAGCATACACATCCATGCCGAGGCAGGTCTCGAACCTAATGTAGACCTCCGGCTAAGTAGAGTTCAGTCTGTCACTACAACCAGGTTTCTTGCTTTCACAATCGTTACATTTAACAACCTGTAACGAAACTGTCACTCTCCAATATAACCTAGACCTCAGACTAGCTACAGAGCAGTCAGTTACCAAAACCATGTGTTTTACTTTTGCGTTCGTTGGCTTTGCTAACTCACACCCAAACTGTCATCTTACAACCTAACCCAGCCCAAAGCCTGAAACTGGTGAAGTAAACTAAATTATGGTGAAAAAATGACTGGTCGCAGTATATTCAACATTTCAAAGTGGATTAAATCTAATTCAGTGCCATCTGTGCTACATTGCAAGACAGTAAACAAATTCTTAGTCTGCCTGTACGGTACCTGTGAAAAGCCGCTTATCCCAGCAATACGCACAGGCTCCGCAGTTTTTGTCTGCATCACAAATGTTCCAACCCCCTCCTCAGTGACGGGCTGCTTGCACGACGATCCGCAGCCACACATCGTACCATAGGTCATAGAGCACAAGTGAAAATTTATATGCGCCCGTTTTGCTGAAGGTGAGTGTCTGCTACAGTGGAAATCTCTCTCGGAGATGAACAGCATCTGGGTGAAGACACCATCAACAGAAATTCCACCAGTAGAAGAACTTTGCGCCAGGGTGCTCTGTGCACCAAACAGCTTTGGCACTCGGCAGAGCCTCCAAATTCGCGTATGATAATTTCCCGCTGCGGGGCCAGGTGGCGTGAACACAAACATTTTAATAAGCACAAGCGTGCTGTTTACGCGCTAGGGCAGCCGCGGATAGGAAAGGCGCTCGGCCGGACCAGCGCACCGCCAAATGACCCGCCTGCAGCGCCGCCGCACTCATTCATTTTTATGAGGTGAGTTTCGTCCCCGGCCTGTTTTGTTTAATGTTTTAATAAGCTGCCTTATGAATATGAAGCAGCACAACTTGGCTGCTACCTGCTACCTGCTGCCCGCCGCCGCTCGGAACTTATTTAATGCGCGCCAGACGTCCCCGCAGACTTATCTCCCTGATGAACTGTAGCGGTAACGGCGTCAAATTTAAATTCTGGTCCAAATGGACTCTGGCGCCGACAGCGTGACATTTTGTTGATTTCAGAGCAAAAGAGCAATTACTTTAGATTCTTAGGATTAAAATTGAAATGACAAATTTGAGGTATTGGCACGCAGTTAATCTTTCTTTCTCTCCTTTCTCCGTTTATCGGCAGGGAGGCGTCAGCATGCGCTGCCAGGATGTTCCGAAACGTCGCGCATAAAAACGGTATTTTTCTTGGGCCCATGCCTCTGGTTCTGTTGGTGATAGGAAGACTGAATCAAGTGTTTTGGACAGCCCTTGGACTAGGAACCAGTTTTGTAACGAACAGAATGATCGTCTTCCTGCAACCATGCTGCAGCACAGGATCAAAGTTTTCATATTACACGCTTCCTCGAGCTTAGACAAATGGAGCAAATCGATTGGCCCTTTTTGCATTAGATGTGGTCCACGGTACGCCTTAAGGGGCGTATAGAGGCACCATCCATTGTTGAGAAGGACCGTAATAGTATGGTTTTAGGCCACCGAGGTCGAGCCGCGGATTTTAAGATGACTATGCACAACAAATGGATGAAATATTTACCATATATTCCATTCCCGATCTCTAACGACCGTTAAAACTTTTTTGGTGCCTTTATCCATTTCCGAGAATGTTGTATTATGCCTACTTCTCAAATACGGGGTGCCTAGGAAACTTGCTTCTCAGATCGCTAGATAACAATTCAAACAAATCACATTAATGAAGTTTACTACAAAAAGTTTCAAATGGTTCAAATGGCTTTGAGCACTATGGGACTTAACATCTATGGTCATCAGTCCCCTAGAACTTAGAACTACTTAAACCTAACTAACCTAAGGACAGCACACAACACCCAGCCATCACGAGGCAGAGAAAATTCCTGACCCTGCCGGGAATCGAACCCGGGAACCCGGGCGTGGGAAGCGAGAACGCTACCGCACGACCACGACTACAAAAAGGAAATGATTACAATTCTTTGTGAAATGCAGATGTGTGGCAGGCAAAGGGCGACAGACAACATAAGAAATCTCTTCAATATATACAATGCTACATAGCAGAAGCGAAATGACTAGTCGACCTTTTTTTTTCCTAGTGCTTTCACTGCACTTTTTAGCCATAGTAGGTATTACAATTTTATTTTTCTTTTATTACAGTTTTAAAGTGCTTGCATGAAAAGTGCTATTTACATTTTTTTGCACTTTCAAGATGATCATTTACAATCTAGTCATTTGTTATTACAATACAGAATTTTCATGAAATATATCTTATTTTTACAATATATACAATAATAGAAAAAAAGAGAGGAGAAGAGATGAGAAGAAAGTTATATTGAAGTGAGACTGAGAGTTAAAGACATAAACATAAACATATAATAACATATAATTATTCACATTGGAGTATGTAGTGTTACTGTGATAAGTACAATTTTTTAAAAAAATTGAGAATTGAATAGTATATGCCTAATTGTCATATTAGAAGACAAAGTTTAATTATTATAAGTACATCTTTCCTTCGTGGTTTAACTATGGGTTTCCAGTTTGTTTCCTAAATACTAGGGAAGTAGAGGGGATATAGGCTTAGGAAGTTGAGAGAATGGTGATGGGTGATTTGCTCAGTGGTTCATGTGGTTATGGGTTTGTCTATATAGTTGTTTGGGTGTCCAAGTGCTGTTGCAGATGTGGTATTAATGGTGCTAAGTTATTGTTGTTATCCAATTATAGATACTTTTCAGTGGCAGAACAGGAGTGAGTAGTTGTAGAGTATGCCGGCTTGTGTGTGTGTGTGTGTGTGTGTGTGTGTGTGTGTGTGTGTGTGTGTGTGTGTGTGTGTGTTGGAGCGGCGCTTATAGCCTCTTCGTGTAGATGGCGCTGCCGTCGCGTTGTCCACATCGAGAGGGGTCGGTCCGCGAGCAGTTGCCTGACGTCTTCTCACAGCCCTTTCTACTCTAACGTTCGCGAGCGGCGTGCTGGCGCTTGACTTTTAAGCCGGAACAGAGAAAAAGAGATTCTGAGTCTTTCTACTTGTACACCTAAAATACGCACGAAAAGTGTGGTGTGAGTGGAAATGTACATAATAAATAACCGCAAGAAATTGCCTAAATTTTTAACGGTATCTTCTCTAGGAATTTAGCACGTTTTCAAAAAACTATCCCTTACCGGGAAACACACTTGGTTTTTGGGAACCAAAACCGAGCCGCGGATTCCATGACGGCTATGCACAGAAAATGGCTGTAATTTTTACATTATACTTCACAGATCGCGATCTCGAAAGAAATTCGAAAATCTTCTTGATATGTTTATCCGCATCAGAGATAAAAAGGGTCGAAGTTACTCTAGTTGTACACGTAAAACCCGGTGTCAAGCGAAGACGTAGTTTATAAACTGACGTGCCACAAAAAATATGCGGTAGTGTCCCTATTTTTGTGCACGTATAATCTGGTTACATGTAAAATTAGTTCAGTGTTATTTCAGTATCACTTCAGAAATATTACTGACTCGTAAGATTCTTTTCAAATGAGTGCCACGTTTTGCTTTAGTAGCAAAAAGGAAGGGAACCAGCGGAAAAATGCTTTTAAATGGTTCAAATGGCTCTGAGCACTACGAGACTTAACTTCTGAGGTCATAAGTCCCGGAGAACTTAGAACTACTTAAACCTGACTAACCTAAGAACAGCACACACATTCATGCCCGAGGCAGGATTCGAACCTGCGACTGTAGCAGTCGCGCGGTTCCGGACTGAAGCGCCTAGAACCGCGCTGCCACCGCGGCCGGCAAAAATGCTTTTATCAGAGCATAAAAAAGGACAATATGCTCCCGTTTAAGGGACTCTGAGATGTGCGATACCAGCTGCCTCGTTCTACCTTCGATGACACCTTTAAAAACTTTCGCAAAAGTTTTAGCTTGCAAACATGGTTTTGCTTATTTTATGCTCAGAGAGAAGGAGACAGGGGCATTGGAAAAGAAGCCAAAAAGTAATCAGTACTGAAAGATAGTATATAGTGGTTGTGTTATAGACAGAGTGAAGGAGACAAAGGTTGTGTGAGGAAAAGTGTCGAACGCAGTGGCAGTGGAGCATAGTTGTCAGTAACAGAACAAAAGTAGGAAAAGAGTGAAGGACACAGTGCCGGAGGGAAAGGAATAAAGAGAAAGAGAAAGTGGATGAGAGCCAGGGAGACAATGGTAGTGAGAAGAGACGGCAACAGCAGGAAGGAAGGAATGAGATAGCCGGCCGAAGTGGCCGTGCGGTTAAAGGCGCTGCAGTCTGGAACCGCAAGACCGCTACGGTCGCAGGTTCGAATCCTGCCTCGGGCATGGATGTTTGTGATGTCCTTAGGTTAGTTAGGTTTAACTAGTTCTAAGTTCTAGGGGACTAATGACCTCAGCAGTTGAGTCCCATAGTGCTCAGAGCCATTTGAACCATTTTTTGAAGGAATGAGATAGTAGCAGCAAGAGGCAGGAATATGACAAAGAGATACAAAGGGATAATGACAATTAGTTGGGCTGAATGAGTGACAATGGGCAAGTGTGGGTGGATGGGTATGGGCAACTGACAGCGATGGACTAGTTAGTGTGAGTGAATTCCAGTTAGGGGTGCCAAATTTTGGGGGAAAAATTTTAAGGGTGCTGAGGAAATCAAAATGAGGCCCTGGTACCCCCATTTTCAGTCTTTTAAACAGGAGCATTTGAAGGGGCACCCAAAAAACGGATTTTTTCTTAAAAACTATACATTTTCAGTTTGTTTACAAAACAACCTTATCCCCTTCAAAATATTCTCCATTATAACCAATACATTTGCCCCATCGGAGCATCCACTTTTCGAAACATTTTTTGTAGTCATCTTTAGTAATGGCTGACAGCTCCTCCCTCGTTTTTCTCTTCATTTCTTCAATGTTGTCAAATAGGTGTCTTTTCATGCGTGGAAATAAGATAAAGTCGCTCGGAGCCAGGTCAGGCGAGTAAGGTGCGTGAGACAGCAGAACCATGCCACTTTTAGCCAAAAAACTAACAGAGATATGTGTGCTAGTGTGTTGCCGTGGTGGAAGAACCAGTCTCCTGCCTGCCACAAATGAAGTCTTTTCTGACGAATACTGTTACACAACCTTCTTAAAACGGTCTGTGAGCATAAGGTCTCGAATTTTCACAGTATTTTCGTCGATTGAGGCTAGAAATCTACAATGTAGGAATCAGCATGGGTTTCGAAAAAGACGATCGTGTGAAACCCAGCTCGCGCTATTCGTCCACGAGACTCATAGGGCCATAGACACGGGTTCCCAGGTAGATGCCGTGTTTCTTGACTTTCGCAAGGCGTTCGATACACTTCCGCACAGTCGTTTAATGAACAAAGTAAGAGCATATGTACTATCAGAACAATTGTGTGATTGGATTGAAGAGTTCCTAGATAACAGAACGCAGCATGTCATTCTCAATGGAGAGAAGTCTTTCGAAGTAAAAGTGATTTCAGGTGTGCCGCAGGGGAGTGTCGTAGAACCGTTGCTATTCACAATATACATAAATGACCTTGTGGATAACATCGGAAGTTCACTGAGGCTTTTTGCGGATGATGCTGTAGTATATCGAGAGGTTGTAACAATGGAAAATTGTACTGAAATGTAGGAGGATCTGCAACGAGTTGAGGCATGGTGCCGGCAATGGCAAATGAATCTCAATGTAGACAAGTGTAATGTGCTGCAAATACATAGAAAGAAAGATCCTTTATCATTTAGCTACAATATAGCAAGTCAGGAACTGGAAGCAGTGAATTCCATAAATTATCTGGGAGTAGGCATTAGGACAGATTTCAAATGGAATAACCATGTAAAATTAATCGTCGGTAAAGCAGATGCCAGACTGAGATTCATTGGAAGAATCCTAAGGAAATGCAGTCCGAAAACAAAGGAAGTAGGTTACAGTACACTTGTTCGCCTACTGCTTGAATACTGTTCAGCAGTGTGGGATCCGTACCAGGTAGGGTTGATAGAAGAGATAGAGAAGATCCGACGGAGAGCAGCGCGCTTCGTTACAGGATCATTTAGAAATCGTGAAAGCGTTACGGAGATGATAGATAAACTCCAGTGGAAGACTCTGCAAGAGAGACGCTCAATAGATCGGTACGGGCTTTTTTTAAAGTTTCGAGAACATACCTTCACCGTGGACTCAAGCAGTATATTGCTCCCTCCTACGTATATCTCGCGCAGAGTCCATGAGGATAAAATCAGGGAAATTGGAGCCCACACAGAGGCATACCGACAATCCTTCTTTCCACGAACAATACGAGACTGGAATAGAAGGGACAACCGATGGAGGTACTCAAGGTACCCTCCGCCACACGCTGTCAAGTGGCTTGCAGAGAATGGATGTAGATGTAGATCTAGATTCGGGTAATTGATAGACCTTCAGAAAGAGATTTGTCATCAACCGACATGTCGCCATTTTGAAATCGAGCAGTTCACTCGTACACTTGAATTTTTCACATAGCGTCGTCTTGGTAAGCTGGTTTCAACATTAAAACAGTTTCAGCTGCACTTTTACTGAGTCGGAAACAAAATTTCACAGTTGCAAGTTGTTCACTTAAACTTGGCATCATGAAAAGGAAACAAGAACCAAACAGCGCTAGCAAGAGCAATCGTTGATGCTGAACAGAACAAGCCACATCGACAACCCAGGTGGCAATGAACTGGCAATGAGTTGCGCTACACATGGCTAGCGACAGAAATGCGTACTAAACTAGCTCCGCCCACGGCAATGTTATTACGGCTTTTCTTTCTTTGGGGGGGGGGGGGGTAACCCCCTGTATTCTCCTTGTTTATGCACTGATGGAAGCATTTTTCCGCTGGTCATGTAATTTACACTACTGGCCATTAAAACTGCTACACCACGACGATGATGTGCTACAGACGCGAAATTTAACCGACAGGAAGAAGATGATGTGATATGCAAATTATTAGCTTCACTGAGCATTCACACAAGGTTGGCGCCGGAGGCGACACCTACAACCTGTTGACATGAGTAAAGTTTCCAACCGATTACTCATACACAAACAGCAGTTGACCGGCGTTGCCTGGTGAAACGTTGTTGTGATGCCTCGTGTAAGGAGGAGAAATGCGTACCATCACGTTTCCGACTTTGATAAAGGTCGTACTGTAGCCTATCGCGATTGCGATTTATCGTATCGCGACTTTGCTGCTCGCGTTGGTCGAGATCCAATGACTGTTTGCAGAATATGGAACGGTGGGTTCAGGAGGGTAAGACGGAACGCCGTACTGGATTCCAACGGCCTCGTATCACTTGCAGTCGAGATGACAGGCATCTTATCCGCATGGCTGCAACGGATCGTACAGCCACGTCTCGATCCCTGAGTCAACAGATGGGAACGTTTGCAACACAACAACCATCTGCACGAACAGTTCGACGACTTTTGCAGCATCATGGACTATCACCTCGGAGACCACGGCTGCAGTTACCCTTGACGCTACATCACAGACAGGAGCGCCTGCGATGGTGTACTCAACGACGAACGTGGGTGCTCGGTTGTCAAAACGTCATTTTTTCGGTTGAATCCAGGTTCTGTTTACAGCATCATGATGGTCGCATCCGTGTTTGGCGACATCGTGGTGAACGCACATTGGAAGCGTGTATTCGTCATCGTTATACTGGCGTTATCACCCGGCGTGATGGTATGGAGTGCCATTGGTTACACTTCCTGATCACCTCTTGTTCGCACTGACGGCAGTTTGAACAGTGAACGTTACACTTCAGATGTGTTACGACCCGTGGTTCTACCCTTCATTTGATCCCTGCGAAACCCTACATTTCGGCAGGATAATGCACAACCGCATGTTGCAGGTCCTGTACGGGCCTTTCTGGATACAGAAAATGTTCGACTGCTGCCCTGGCCAGCACATTCTCCAGATCTCTCACCAGTTGAAAACGTCTGGTCAATGGTGGCCGAGCAACTTGCTCGTCACAATACACCAGTCACTACTCTTGATGAACTGTGGCATCGTGTTGAAGCTGCATGGGCAGTTGTACCTGTACACGCCATCCAAGCTCTCTCTTTGACTCAATGCCCAGGTGTATCAAGGCCGCTATTACATCCAGAGGTGGTTGTTCTGGGTACTGATTTCTCAGGATCTACGCACCCAAATTGCGTGAAAATGTTATCACATGTCAGTTCTAGTATAATATATCTGTCCAATGAATACCCGTTTGTTATCTGCATTTCTTCTTGGTGTAGCAGTTTTAATGGCCAGTAGTGTATTTTGAAACATCACAGTATATGCGCCAATGTGCAATTAAAGCAATAACTAGTGCCACCTGTCAATAAAAATGGCAGTTTTTGTATTTTGTGTGCAAAACTGTAGTTTTATGCATTATAAAATTTTTGACCGTGAAATTTTGTGATACGGTTCTATTCTTGCCCGCCCTGCTAGCCACGGCAATGTGGGTGTTACCACCAAATCTTGGCAAATGGTGCATTTAGTGGAGAATTCGCAGAGATAGCGCAACGGAGAGACGTATGTTGGCGGTGCGACCCAGCAGTGGGCAGCCAGCAGTGCCCAGAGTAACTGCACGCTGCAGTGGGGTACGGGTGACAAGTTGTGGTTCAAATGGTTCAAATGGCTCTGAGCACTATGCGACTATGCGACTTAACTTCTGAGGTCATCAGTCGCCTATAACTTAGAACTACTTAAGCCTAATTAACCTAAGGACATCACACACATCCATGCCCGAGGCGGGATTCGAACCTGCGACCGTAGCGGTCGGTCGGCTCCAGACTGTAGCGCCTAGAACCGCACGACCACGCCGACCGGCGACAAGTTGTGGGGCGGCGACAGGGACCTCGTATGGCATGCTGGCACTACTGGTTTTGCATCGGGAACGCTGGATCGAGGAATCACCACAGGGAGCAGTCACCAGTCTATATCTACATCTACAGCCATACCCCCCAAGCCACCTGACGGCGTGTGGCGGAGGATTCCATGTGTACCTCCATCGGTGCTCCCTTCTATTCCAGTCTCGTATTGTTCGTGGAAAGAAAGATTGTCTATATGCCTCAGTGTGGGTTCCAATCTCTCTGATTTTATCCTCATGGTCTCTTCGGGAGATATACGTAGGAGGGAGCAATATTCTGCTTGACTCCTCGGTGAAGGTATGTTCTCGAAACTTCAACAAAAGCCCATACCGAGCTACTGAGCGTCTCTCCTGAAAATTCTTCCGCTGGAGGTTATCTATCATCTCCGTAACGCTTTCGCGATAGCTAAATGATCCTATAATGAAGCGCGCTGCTCTCCGTTGGATCTTCTCTATCTCATCTATCAACCCTATCTGGTACGGATCCCACACCGGTGAGCAGTATTCAAGCAGTGGGCGAACAAGCGTACTGTAACCTACTTCCTTTGTTTTCGGACTGCATTTCCTTAGGATTCTTCCAATGAACTCAGTCTGGCATCTGCTTTACCGACGATTAATTTTACATGGTTATTCCATTTGAAATCAGTCCTAATGCCTACTCCCAGATAATTTATGGAATTCATTGCTTCCAGTTCCTGACCTGCTATATTGTAGCTAAATGATAAAGGATCTTTCTTTCTATGTATTTGCAGCACATTACACTTGTCTACATTGAGATTCATTTGCCATTGCCGGCACCATGCCTCAATTCGTTGCAGATCCTCCTGCATTTCAGTACAATTTTCCATTGTTACAACCTCTCGATATACTACAGCATCATCCGCAAAAAGCCTCAGTGAACTTCCGATGTTATCCACAAGGTCATTTATGTATATTGTGAATTGCAACGGTCCTACGACACTCCCCTGCGGTACACCTGAAATCATTGAGAATGACATGCTGCGTTCTGTTATCTAGAAACTCTTCAAGCGTGTGGGCAGCCTTACCGAACGATCTATGTTCCGTGTCTAAATATTGCCGTGTGGCACCTTACAGGCCCACATAAGGTGCTCCATGTGATGCTTGGGTTTTAATGAGCCAGTTCCATTTGGATCATTCGTGTACGTGGTTCTGCTTAAAGGAATGAAATTAGTTTTATTATTTTATCGAAGTAGTTTTCTGTGTAAGTTTGAGTATTAAGGTGAAGGGAGGGTTGTTAGGTTCCCTGTTGTCGCTTCTGATGTATGTTTCAGAGATCGGAAGCAGTGGGCCACCGAAGTGCAGAGCCTCCCCTTTTAAATTACTAGCGGGGGTACGGGCCGTGGACTTCGCCTGAGCTCGCGTGTGCTGTTTGGTTCCGATTTCGGTGTTCTGAACGGCGTGAAAGTACAAACGGAGTCCACGGCCTAATTCGAAGATAAGTACTCAGTCGCCTCCGCCGTTCGTGGCCAAGTCGCGGCCTCACAATCTCGGGCCTCAGTTATTATACGAGCTGCAGTTTTCTAAAACTTGTGGTGGCTCTGCAAGATTGCCCGGGTTAAATGTTTTAAATATTTGTCTTAAGAATTTTGAGGGATTTCCAGAAGAATGTGTGTTAATTGAAACCGTTTTCTAAAATTGCGGTGCAATTCAGCCTTAGTGTCGTATGTCAATTTTGATGGGGAAGTAACTGGGTTATTACTGATCAAACTGTGTATAACCTTGTGAAGTTGTCTGGTAATATCTCGCCCGGGAGCGGCGGCTTTCAATCTATGTGGAAATAATAATTGATTTCCTGGTTATTTGATGTAAAGTTTACTTTAAATGATTTACTTGGCCCGAGTGGCGGTCTTTTAAATGTTTGCAAAGAGATTAATTCGCTTGTGGTTTCATATAACAAGCAGTTAGTAAAATAGGCCTGAGTGGCGCGTTCTTAAATGTTTATAAAGAGATTAATTCATTTGTGGTTTTATATAACAAGCAGTTTGTAAAGTTTGCCTGAATGGCGTTTCTTAAATAAATTATTATCTGATTTATGATTGTAATTCTCTTGATGATTTATCTATGATGCAAATAAATATATTGAAATGAAATGGCCACTGTATGGGTCAACTCCTTCCACTCCCTTTACATTAAAGGTTAAGGAATTTGCAGTTCAAAATAGAAATCACGTTCCATTATGTATGACAAGGTCGTTGTTCGATGGCAATGTACTAGCAATAACTTAGTGTGTTTTTTTGCACACTTGTATTTTTTGTTATTGTTTTAGCTTTTTTGTTTTGTTTATTTACAACATGCTCCGTTACAATATATGTAATACTACATGTGTGTATTTCGTGTGTGTGTGTGTGTGTGTGTGTGTGTGTGTGTGTGTGTGTAGATGACGATGACAGAAGAGAGAGGGTGAAACCCCGTGCCGAGACACTGGCTTGATGCGGCCCGCTACGAATTCCTCTCCTGTACCAACCTCGTCATCACCGAGTAACACTTGCAACCTACGTCCTCAATTACTTGCTGGATGTATCCAATCTCTCTTGCCGCCTACAGCTCTCTCTAGTTATATAGAAGTCATTCTCTGATGTCGTAACAGGTATCCTATCATCCTGTCTCTTCTCCTTGTCAGTGTTTTCCACATATTCCTTTTCTCTCCGATTCTGCGCATAACCGCCTCATTCGTTACCTTATCAGTTCACCTATTCTTCAACATTCGTCTGTAGCACCACATCTAAAATGCTTCGATTCTCTTCTGCTCCGGTTTCCCCCCAGTCCACGTTTCTCTACAATACAATGCTGTGCTCCCAACGTACATTCTCAGAAATTTCTTCCTCAAATTAAGGCCTATATTTGATACTAGTAGACTTCTCTTGGTCAGGAATGCTCTTTCTGCCATAGCTACTCTGCTGTTGATGTCCTCCTTGCTCCGTCCGTCATTGGTAGTTTTACTGCCTAGGTAGCAGAATTCCTTAACTTCATCTGCTTCCTGACCATCAATCTTCATGTTAAGTTTCTTGCTGTTCTCATTTCTGCTACTTCTCATTACTTTCGTCTTTCTTCGATTTACTATCAATCCATATTCTGTACTCTGACTGTTCATTCCATTCAGGAGGTCCTGTAACTCTTCTTGATTTTCCCTCAGGATAGCAATGTCATCAGCGAAACGTATCATAGATATCCTTTCACCTTGAATTTTGATTCCACTCCAGAACTTTTATTTCCACCACTGCTTCTTCGATGTCGAGATTCATCAGTAGGGACGAAAGACTACAGCCCTGTCTTACACCGTTTTTAAACTGAGCGCTTCGTTCTTGGTCGTCCACTCCATCTTGGCTCTTGTACTTACTGTATATTACCGGTATTTCCCTATACCTTTCCCCCATTTTTCTCAGAGTTTTGAACATGTTGCATCATTTGACATTGTCAGTCGCTTTTTCTAAGTCGACAAATCCTATGAACGTGTTTTAATCTTTGTTTCGTCTTGCTTTCAAAGACAACCACAACGTCAGAATTGCCTTTCTGGTGCCTTTATCTTTCCTAAGGTCCAACTGATCTTCGTGTAACACATCCTCAATTATCCTTCCCATTCTTCTGTATGTTATTCTTGCAAGCAACTTGGATACATGAGCTGTTAAGCTGATTGTGCTATAATTCTCGCACTTGTCAGCTGCTGCAGTCTTCTGAAATTGTGTGGATGATTTTTTCCCGAAAGTCAGATGGTATATCGCCAGGCTCTTACAATGTAAGCACCAACGTGAATAGTCGTTTTGTTGCCACTTCCCCCAGTGATTTTAAGAATTCTGATGGAATGTGATCTATCCCCTCTGCCTTATTTCATCCTCCAAAGCCCTCTCAAATTCTGATTCTAATATGGGGATCCCCTATATCTTCTAAATAGCAGCCGGCCGGTGTGGCCGTGCGGTTCTAAGCGCTTCAGTTTGGAACCGCGTGACCGCTACGGTCGCCGGTTCGAATCCTGCCTCGGGCATGGATGTGTGTGATGTCCTTAGGTTAGTTAGGTTTAAGTAGTTCTAAGTTGTAGGGGACTGATGACCTCAGTAGTTAAGTCCCATAGTGTTCAGAGCCATTTTTTTCTAAATAGCACCTGTTTCTTCTTCTGTCACACTAGACAAATTTTCCCCATCATAGTGGTCTTCGGTGTACTCTTTCCGCCTATCCGCAGTGGAATTCCCGTTGCACTTATAATGTTACCACACTTGCTTTTAATTTCACCGAATGTTGTTTTGACTTTCCTATATGCTGAGTCAGTCATTCCGATAATCATTTCTTTTTCGATTTCTTCACATTTTCATGTAGCCATTTCGTCTTAGCTTCCATGACTTTCCCATTTATTTCATTCCTCAGCGAGCTGTACTTCTGTATTCCTACATTTTCCTGAACATGTTTGTACTTCCTTCTTTCATCGATCAACTGAGGCATTTCTTCTGTTACCCATGGTTTCTTCACAGTTACCTTCTTTGTACCTATGTTTTCCTTTCCAACTTCTATAACTGCCCTTTTTAGAGATGTCTATTCCTCTTCAACTGTATTGTATACAGAGCTATTCCTTACTGCTGTACCTATAGCTTTACAGAACTTCAAGAGAATCTCCTCATTCCTTAGCAGTTTCGTATCCCACCTCTTTGCGTATTGATTCTTCCTGACTAATCTCTTAAACTCCAGCCTACTCTTCATCACTACGAAATTGTAATGCGAGTCTATATCTGCTCCTGGGTATGGCTTAAAGTCCAATTTATGATTTCAGAATCTCTGTCTAATCCAACTGAAATCTTCCCGTATCCCCCGGCCTTTTCCAAGTATACCTCTTCCTCTTGTGATTCTTGAAGAGAGTATTCGCTATTATTAGCTGAAATTTTATACAAAACTCAGTTAGTCTCTCCCCTCTCTCATTCCTTGTCCCAAGCACATATTCTCCAGTGACATTTTCTTCTGGTCCTTCCCTTATTATTGCATTCCAGTTCTCTGTGACTTTTATATTTTATCTCCCTTTACATACTGTATTACCCTTTCAGTGTCCACATATATTTTCTCTATCTCTTCATCTTCAGCTTGCAACCTCCGCATATATATCTGAACTATCATTGTCAGTGTTGGTTTGTTCTCGATTCTGACAATAGCAGACTTATCACTGTGTAAGGTGGCAGAATAAATAGTCAGATTCGCACCTTACATGAGAACTTTTCAAATCGCAATGAGAAGGTGAAGATGACACCTAATGTAAATCGACAGTTATGAGAACATTTGCCTATCAATATGTAATGCAAAAAGGGATGATAATCAATCGACAGTAATTAACACACCATTCCTATACAAAGCATGTCTTTGAGCGGAAGGTAGAACAGGGAACGTGAGTTGAGTCGCTTTTAGTTTTGAAAAGCCAGCTCCACAAAGCCGTAGCAAAGTTGCGCTGTGGGAGTTACGCTAACAACCACTTAAAGGGTTGGCAGGAAGGAGGACAGTGACCTCGGGCGACGTAATTCAAGCTGGAGGGTTTCCTGTAGCGGGGGCATCCGTACAAGGGCAGAGAAGAAGCTTTAGAAATCTGCATTTCGAAATTCCAATGGGATACGAACAAAAGCAAGTGACGCATTCTTGTGCAGCGAGTGCGACACACGGAAAGGTCAATGTGCTTTAGGCGTCTAGAATGGGCACAAAACGTCCGATTGGCGGAAACTCACTGGGAAGGAGAAAACTGCTGAAGTTTCGACGCATTTTGATAGAAGGGACGTTGCGATTGGTAGAGGGTGTTTCTACAATAATAATAGGAACGCTGCTATTGATCGAAAAAACCCGTTACGTGAAAAAGGAACCCAAGCGGAAGAAGGCAGTTCTGCTATGAGTAGGACAAGAGAGAAATTTTGTGGAGACTCTTCTCTGAATTGGCGTCAAGTGCAGAACGGAGCGCTTAACGCTCCATACGACGCAGAGAAGAAATTGGTGTGGACACTGCGTTCACAGCGGCTGCACTCCAGCTAAAATTAGCTGTAGCAACGTTTAGCTCCAACTGTGGAGAAACGAACCAGCCACATTAGTTAATTGTTCTTGCGAGAACTGAGAGGGCACTATAATATGCACGCTGCTCCAACCATGCGCGTGTATATCGCCACATAATAAGACTACGGCTGAGTACATGTTTTCTCGCATAATGAGAAAGGAAAGTTTCTGCTGGAAAGTTCAGCAAAGGCCATATTAGGTTTGTAGGAATTTCGGTGGGAGGGAGCGGCCTTGCAGACAGGAGCACGTCACAGCTTAAGGTAAATACCGCGCGCAGAGGCGTAGATTTTGCTGGTTCACCAGCTTGCGTCCACTGTAAACTCGAGCGGCCTTGGGTAATCTTGCGCTCAAATTTGTCTCTTGACTAACCTAAATAGTACCGAACTTTGAACCGGAGTCGGACGATTTTCTTAGTACTGACCAACATCATAACGTAGGTGTAGGAGCAATTTTGTACAGAAACGTCCAATTAAACTTTCATACTATTGTGCTTAGGATTAATGTAAAGAAACTTCCAATTAAACTTTCATAATATTGTGCTTAAGATTAATGTTCTTTCAGAGAGATAATATTTAACATTGTTGTGTATAAGCTTATTTCACTTTTTGATGTTGGTAAGATGTGTTATCCATTGCACTGTTTTTATGTTGGCGAGTTGAAAAATGTGTGAAAAGCTGTAATTTCTGTGAGAAATATTGCGATATTAAACTTGTCATTTCACATCACACAGCTGCTCTCGATTCTAGAATAAGCAATCAAAAACAAATCCTCCCAATCATACAACTGAACTGTTCACTGTAACACACTCTCAGCCCTACCTTCCTATTCATAACGAATCCCACTCTCTTTATGCCATTTTGTGCTGCTTTTGATATTACCCTATATTCATCTGACAGTAAATCCTTGTCGTCTTTCCATTTAACTTCACTGACCCTTAATATATCTAGACTGAGCCTTTGCATTTCGCTTTTCAGATATTCTAGCTTCCCTGCCACCTTAAAACTTCTGACATTCCAAGACTCGTAGAAAGTTATCCTGTCGCTGCTTATTGAATCTGTTTCTCTTGGTCACCTCCTCCTTGGCCGTCACCTCCCGGAGATCCGAATGGAGACTATTCCGGAATCTTTTGGCATTGGGGTGATCATCATGACACTTTCTTTTCAATTATAGGCCACATTTTCTGCGGATACACGGTATGTGTCTTCCGTTCAGTGGTTTCCATTGCCTTCTCCCTCCTCATACCGTTGGTCATTGCTGATTCTTCCGCCTTTAGGGGCAGTTTCACACCCAAAGGACAAGAGAGTGCCTTGAACCTCAATCCGCTCTTCCGCCCTCTTTGACAAGGCTGTTGGCAGAATGAGGGTGACTTCTTATGCCTACCTCTCGCTAATAGTACCAAGCGGGCAGCAAAGCTGAACGTCCATATCCGGCGGTCGGATCACCATCAACATTTTCACAGGACCTCACTTCACGAGATACAGCGGAGAAGCGTCCTTAAATCAGGACGCTGACGCAAAGTCTGGTCCTCAGGAACTTTACCACGTCACGTCTCCTCCACTTGCCTGTCAAATACTGACAGTGAGAAGATTTTCCACCAACAGAACTCGAACCGGCTTACCCCCTCGTCGAGCTCCATCTCACAAGCGTGAGTTAGTGATCTCGACCACGGAGCAGGGTTTTTCAGTTATTGTGTTTTTGGTCAGTTGAATTTCTTTGTGGTCCATAAAGTAGTTCTGTACGATTTTTTTGCCTTTAGGGGCCAGGTGCCGGTAGTGGTACATTTTCGACAATTATAGGAAGCCAGTTGCTTGTCAGCTTTATTCTAGAGCAGAACATAATGTGTTCTTTTGTTTGGTGCCCTTATGTAAAGTTAATCACGGGCAGAAACAAGTAATCATTTTAATTTAGAGCCCTCTTGTATAGTTGTTCTGGGACGAAGAAAGTTTAATTTATTTCGTTTGTACAATGTGTGGATGTCTTTTTTAGAAATGTGAAATACAGAAGCTTAATATGAATATGCGCTCTGGCATTGCGTTGTTTAGTAAAGGAAACATTAATTACCAGCTCACCCTTGCACAGCCTCCATCCAAATCCAGCGCCACAAATGATGCGTTTTCAGTTGTGTTGTTAAAGATTTAAATAATTTTCATATACTAGAAAGTATGACATGGAAGCCAATATTTACTTTGCGAATATTTTGATATTGGAGAGGGAGCTGTACGAGGAAAGGCAAAGACATATTTCTGTTGTTGGGGGAGGGGGTGTGCAGCCAGTGGCCAGTAGTGTGCGTGAACAGCGGTTGTTGGTTTGTGCCTTGTGCAGGAAATGTGTATCACTGGAAATAGAGTGGCAGCATGCAGAGAGGCTGGAATAAGCCATTTAATACAATGGAGTACTAGCCACAAAATTACACAGGAAGCAATGAAAGGGAGAGAGAGAAAGAGAGGATACTGCCAGCCGCCACTGAAATTACAGTACGTAGACCGACAATGCGTACGTTCAGTTACACACACAAGTCCATCAAACTTTGTAAAGTGCAGCGATCAACAGTTCTTGAACGATTTTAATTTTCAAAGTGAACTGTAGTTGCGATTTCAGAGTGTTAATTACAATTTTACCCATCAAGATAAAAATTATCTATGGTGAAAGAATTAATAGTTGCAATCATGTGAAACGTTAACTTCGAGTGGCGTCATTTAAGTTAATTAATTTTGTTTGTCACTGACATTCATTTTACATGACCACATTCTCGCATCATTAAATATTTTGTTAGGATTATATAGTGAAAAGTCATCACAATTATTTCACATTATTCCACAAGCTGCTCAGTAATTTCGATAGTATGTTGTTTTCAAAACGTACAATATTCTTTTTGTGCATGTTCAATAATAACGTAGTGTGAAAGAACGTGTGTGTCGGCTTTTCCGAGGTTGATATTGTAGATAGTAGCTTCGTCAACCCTGATAATATGATAAAAATTTATTGACTTATTCCATTACTAAAATACACATGTGAAGTTACAGTATTCATACTGCTTGTTCATAAACACGACGTTGAACGTCCGTTTTGCCTGTCGTCAATACTCCTCACTAGGGAAACTATTTACATAGTATACATCGATGACCATCTTACACAGTCATACTTGGACAGTGACGCTGCAGAAGGCATTGGATGCTTATGTATAAATGCAGACCGCTTAGCTCGCAGCGAGTTAAAAGTTGTTTTGCACACACTGATGGACGCTTAATACATTTCAGACGGCACAGTCTGACATCAAACATTTCCATTAGGACTGCTATCATATTTGACATCCACTACTGGATAAAAGTCCTTTCAGAATGATCCTACATATTTTCTAACGACATTTGCCAATCTTCCATTAGGTCTTGGTCCAGCACTTAAGTGTTTATTAGAATGCAACTAGTACAACCATTATCCATCTACCAACCGTTAGCCGACTACATATCCTGCCTATAACCAGTCGATTTCCATTAATGCCACAATAGTTTTTTTTTTTTTTTTTTTTTGCGGAATAATTCCTCAGCTTTAGTCCCCTTTATTTTCAAGTAGTTCTTAGTATGATGCGTTTCGGAAGCCATCATCATTTGCTTTACTGTTACATGAGCAATAATTTTTAATTATAAATTCTTTTTTTGTGTGTGGAGGTTCACTTGCTAGGTCTGCAGCAAGCTTATGTACCGATGTTTATCCTAGCCCAGAAAGATTTGTTAACTATTATTTTAGCATACACCACTATCTGTAGCGTGTGTCAGAGATTCTTAACTGCTAACCGAAAACTTATTTTACCTGCAAAGGTAATACGTAAATTTTGGAAATTTGTGGTAGGGTTCTATGGGACCAGACAGCTGAGGTCATTGGTCCTTAGGCTTACACACTAATTAAACTAACTTACGCTATGGATAGCGCACACACACGCATGCCCGCAGGAGGACTCGAACCTCCGACGGGGGGGGAGCCACGCGAATCGTGACAAGGCGCCCTAGACCGAATTGCTACCCCGCGCAGCTAATACATAAACTAAGAATACAGTCATTTCCTAATATGTAAACATGTTTATAGTGTATCTCTAAATTGATGATTGAGGGGGGGGGGGGGGGGAAGAAAAAGAAAAGGGAAGGGATTACTGATGTCAGCTGGATGGGACATTACACGGAGTCTCCAGCGACGAGTGAAAATGTGTATTGGACTGGGATTCGAACCCAGGATCTCCTGCTTACCAGGGCAGCTGCGTTAACCACTGCACCGCCCGGGACACAGTGTTATCGCAACAGCGCGGACTGTCTCAGCACGCGTCATGGCCGACCCACATGTCCACCGAGCGCCACGCAGTGGCGGATACATATGGAGGGCGCGCGCGGGCGCCCCCCCCCCCCTCACCCCTCCTTGTGGATTGCGGAGCCAACCGCATTGCCACCCGCGCCGCCCCCGCCTGTCAGCCCGCACGCTATTCGTTTCTTTACTTTCGTCAGTCGACTCGACTGAATCGAGTTTTCGAGTAGTTCTACTTTACTACATAGCACGCGCTTCCACGTCACCGTATTTTATACGTTTCTGTCTGGCACATAGACAGCTAACACATACCTACGAGAAAAGTCGAGGCCATTCTAGAGATCTTTACACGTTATTCTGTCTGGCATTTGTTCTACTATTTTCTTGTACAGAGAACCTTCGATACGTAGCGTTCTAAATACGGACTATTACCCGAATGGGAAGCTAGTTTACATTCAGAAGCAGAAATATTTAGACTGGAGATTGAAAAAGTAAATACCTACGATAAAAGCCGAGGCCATTCTAGAGATCTTTACACGTTATTCTGTCTGCCATTTGTTCTACAGTTTTCTCGTAAAGAGAACCTTCGATACGTAGCGTTCTAAATACGGACTATTCCCCGAATAGGAAGCAGAAATATTTAGACTGAAGATTGAATAAGTAAAAAGCATTGTCTCGTATATATATATAATAAGTCTAAATACAACTTCCTTAAACTTTGCATGTTCTAATGGTACTTGAATTACGTAACCATTGCGGCACCTCACCTCAACCTCTCGCTACCAGCAATACTCTACTGTGTTTCTGTAAAGTAGTTAACATATTTCTGTGACAACATTCAGATTTGATTTAATTAAAGTAGTGGTACTTGGATACATCGATATGTATATATTGCAATGATTATTCTTAAGTGTATTCTTTCTTTTGTCACTATGATCTTTGACGTGCTTGTAATTCTGATTTTTGGACGCGTAAGCGGTTATTAGAGGGTCAAGCTTTGGTCGTCACGTTAAAAAGACGCAAATTGTAGTCAGTTTATGAAATGTGAACTTTAACAGTGAGGAAGATATTTTCAAGTATGTTTTACATTGTGAAGTGATGTTTGTAACGAGTTATGCGATATTGCAACAAAAGTAATAAAAAAAAGTGTAACTTAAATTCGGAGTGCTGATTACTTTTTTACATCACCATTGTCCTAACTTGCAAAAGTTTCATCTTCAAGAATGGTTTATGAAACACATCTATAAAACTTTTGAATATCGCAGAATAACACCTAGGCCTCTTCGCATCCGAGCTTGGAAACATCACTACCTAGATTTTCGACGATTGAGCCATGAGTTCACAACGAGACCAGCGTGGGAAACACGAAAAGATGAGTGCCTAGTTGATCCATTATTTCAAGAAATGACTTTATTAACTGTGCTCTAATGACACCTGCCACATAATATAACTTTGTTGTTGCCCGAAAATGCAATATTTAGCAGCGTGAGCAACACTACAATCATAATTAATTTTTGACCTTTGTTGTGGCAGGGTTGTTAGAATGTGACTTGATTACTTTTTACTACGGTAAAAGTAAAGGTCGCTCAAGATATCTGTAGCGCTCCCTCCTTGAGGCTTTTTCCGTATCCGCACCACCTATTCGTAGTTCCCGTCCATTTCCTCCATGCTCGCTACTCTGAGATTCCGGCAGGAGGTCGGACGTACTTGTGCATCCACACTGAATAAAGTGGATCATTGCCCATCTAGACGAATCAATTATTTGTTCTTTCGGAGATATAAGGGTTCATACTGTATCACGGCACATGTTAGGCAGTATAATTACTGACTATTGTTTATGAAGTATCATTGGTGTGTGTGTGTGTGTGTGTGTGTGTGTGTGTGTGTGTGTCTGTGTGAGTGTGTGTGTGTGTGTGTGTAGGCGCTCACGCATGAGTGAGAACCTGGTCGTGTGTGTGTGAAGGATCCAGAAGGAGGAGGGGAGCAAAAAGCAGTCAGAAAAAGACGCGGAGTGTAGCAAATTCTGTGCTGTGGTGAGAGGAGTTATGGAATTCGGCAGGTACGGAGAAAGGAACGTACGCGATGTTGTGATGGATTTATGGGGAGGTATTTGTGGCTGCCCTATTAAAAGCAGGCCTCTCAAATCACCCGGGCATTACAGTTTACTTTGAAGTGTGTTTGTGTTAGTGCAAGAATATCATCAGCCGTGATATCGCGCATGTATTGACAGTATTTCAGAGAAAGAGGTCATATTTTGTGTCTTCCACAGAAGTTCCTGTTTTGCTCTCTCTTCTGCAACTTGTAACCTGCACAGGTACTAAAACGTAACATCACATCCAGCACACTGAATACCTTCATCTTTAAGAAGCGATTTAATAAAAATGCACAGTCAGTTATGATGCCCATGCTGCTATTTATTGTTAACTAGCCTAGAGTCTGCTGGTTTTCGCGTGTGTACTGTACGATCAACACAGATGTTTTCATTTTTCTTGCATCGATTTTTTCACAAATTGCAACACCTAAACTTTTCACGTTAATTAAGACCGTAGTAGGATGGCCTTTTCCGAATGTACTTCTGACCAAAAAGCCATTCTGTTAGCTTAAGTCCAAGGTTTTTGTTAATCATGCCTCCTGAGTTCTTGTTGTGATATTTCCATAAAACCTTTCATTCCCTCACACGTATCTTTTCATATCCACCCGAAAAATGAAATGCCAGTTTTCATAGATTTAGCTCAACTTTTTTAATATAACGAAATATTTTTCTAAAAACTTTCATCCCGTATATCACCCCATTAGCGGTTGAATTTCCAAAACAAGTGAGACATATCTTTTTTTTTATTTTTAGTAGAGCAGCCAAACACAAATTTTCATTATCTCTGAAAATGCTTTCATAATAAAATATTTTCATAAAAAGTATTATTTTCAGCACCTATTTCACGGCCTTAGGGTGATGAATTTCCAAAAACAGTGAAACACCTATTTCTTTTTATATCTAACTGACAAGTCAAATATCAATTTGCGCAGATTTATGTTTAAATAGGCTTTAGTTATTATTCAACAATGATTTATTTTCAAAAAATCTTTCATCCACTATTTTACCTCCTTAGTGGTTGAATTTCCAAAAATGCTGAAACACGTCTTTTTTTTTTAAATTTCTGACTGAGAAACCAATCACCAATTTTTGTAGTTCTAGCTTCAAAATTGTCTTAATAGCGACGTATTTTCAAAACGCCTTTCATCGCCTATTTCAACCCCATAGGAGTGGAGTTTCGAACAATCCCTTCTTAAACGCTGCCTGCAGTGTAAGATCAACACCCTCTTCAAATTTCAAGTTTCTCTCCTCAGCGATTTCCGCTGTGCGATGATGAGTCAATGGATCAGTCTCGCACTAATCCACCCCTTAGGGGTTGAATTTCCAAAAAAAGTGAAATACGTATTTTTTTATTTCTAACTGAGAACCCAAATTCCAATTTTCAAAGATATAGCTTTAAAATGTTTCCTTGATGAAATATTTTCATAAAATATTTCTCACCCCATTTCACCCACTTTGGGGCTGACTCCAAAAACAGTGAAAGACGGAATTTTTTATTTCCAAAAGAGAAACGAGATACAAATTTTCATAAATTTAGCTTCAAAAATCGTTGCATAATGAATTATTTCCATACAAAGTTTCATCCCCTATGTCACCCTCATAGGGGCTGAATTTCCAAAAACAGTGGAATACGTATTTTTTATTTCTAACCGAGAAACCAAGTTCAGATTTTCATAGATTTAGCATTAAATTGCTTTCATAATGAAATACATTCAAAAAAAGTTTCATCCCCTATTTTACCCCATTAGGAGTTGAATATCCAAAATAATTGTAAGTGATAAGTCAAATACCCATTTATATAGCTGTAGATTTAAAAATACTTTGGTAGTTCTTTAATAATGCTTTAGTTTCAAAATAACTTTCCCTCACTGTTTCACTTCCCTAGGGGCTAAATTTCCAAGAACGCTGAAACACTTATTTCTCTATTTCTTCCCGAGAAGCCAAATACCAATTTTCGTAGGTGTAGCTTTAAAACTGCATTAACAGCGACGTGTTTCACCCCTTAGGTATGGAATACCGAAAAATTACTTCTTAAAACGATGCCTACAACATAAGATCAACACCCTCTGGAAATTTCAAGTTTCTGTCCGTAGTGGCGACTATATTTACATACGCTTTCTACCCCTTTTTCTCTTGCAAATGCTACAACTCATCCCTCTAGTAAAAAATCCATTAGGTGTAGACTATTTGCTACGCTATGTATTAAGCGCAAATCTGAAGTTATTTTTAAAAGTGTTGTACAAGTCTAATTAAATTTCAAGTGATGGCTCCAATCTCATTACAATATTTTGCGCTAATAGTTCCACAAAGGTCGAGGTGCAGAAATACTGTCAAATTATATTGTTGTTGTCGTGGCCTTCACTCAAAAGACTGGTTTGATAAGCCTCTGCTGTAGTCTACCCGGTACAACTCTCGTTATTTCTGAAAAAACATTTCCAACCTACTCCAATCTGAACCTATTTACTGAATTGAAACGTTGGTCTCTATCACCAGATCCATGATTTCCTAATGCCTCCGACTCCAATATGTGCTAAAGATTTCTTTTTTCCTCAGACCTCATCAGTTATTGAATTTCTCCATCTTCTAGTAATGTTCTACGTTCTTCTATAGCACCACATTTCAAAGGCTTCCATTCTCTTCGCGTCTGACCTGCTTATCGTCCACGTTTAACTTCCCTACAAGGCTAAATTCAGGATAAATACCCATACAAAGACTTCCTAACAGTTAATTTAAATCTAATATTAACAAATTCCTCTTTCTCAGAAGTGGCTTTCTTACTATTGGCAGTCTCCATTTTACGTGCTCTCTACTTCGGCCATCAGTTATATTTGCGCCCAAATATCGAAGCTCACTGATTACTTCCTGTGCCTCATTTCCTAATCCAGACACCTCAGCATCATTTAATTTGATTGGGCTACACTTCATTTCCCTCATTTTACGTTTCTTCATATTAATCTTATAACCTCTTTTGAAGACGCTATCCAGTACTTCCGCTGACAGACGAATGAAAAAAAATGGTTCAAATGGCTCTAAGCGCTATGGGACTTATCATCAGTCCCCTAGAGATAGAACCACTTAAACCTAACTAACCTAAGGCATCACACACATACATTCCCGAGGCAGGATTCGAACCTGTGACCGTAGCAGCCGCGTGGTTCCGGACTGAAGCGCCTAGAACCGCTCGGCCACAGCGGCCGGCGGACGAAAGAGGGAAGTACAGCAGTGTTCAGGGAAACTCAGGAATACAGAAATGCAAGTCATTTAGGAATGAAATAAATAGGAACTGCACGGAATCTAAGGTGAATAGATGCATGAGAAATGTAAAGAAGTAGAAAAAGATACAATTGTTAGAACTAATTCAGCATACAGAAAAAGGCAAAACAACCTTTAGTGAAATCAAAAGCACGGGCTGTAGCATTAAGAATGCAATGAGAATATCACTGTTAAATGCAGAGGAGAGGATGAATAGGTGGAAGGAATACACTGAAGGCCCCTATGATCGCGTGGACTTGTCTGATGACGCTACAGGAGAAGGAACAAGAGTCGATAGGGAAGAGATAGTAGATCCAGTATTAGAATCAGAAATTAAAAGGTCTTTTGAATACTTGAGATCAAAAAAGGTAAAAGGGATGGACAACATTCGAGCGGAATTTCTAAAATCAGTTGGGGAAAGGACAACAAAACGCCTATTAAGTTGGTGCACAAAATGTATGAGTCACCATATAATATCAGACTTTCGGAAAAAACATAAACCACACAGTTTTGAAGATAGCAAGAGCAGACATGTACGAGATATTTCACACAATCAACTTAACAGCTCATGCATCCATGTGGCTGACAAGAATAATACACAAAGAATGGAAAAGTGAATTGAGGGTCTGTTGATGACGATCAATTTGGCTTTAGGAAAGGGAAAGGTTCCAAAGGGGCAGTTGTGACATTGCATCTGGTAATGGAAGCAAGCCAAAGAAAAGTCAAGACACGATCACACGATTTGTCGACCTGAAAAAAGCTTTCGACAATGCAAAATGGTGCAACATTTTCGAAATTCTGAGAAAAATACTAGTAAGCTGTAAGGAAAGACAGGTGATATGCAACATGCACTAGAACCAAGAAGGAACAATAAAGGTGGAAGACCAAGTATGAAGCGCTCAGGTTATAGAGGGTGTAAGACAGGGAAGTTGCATTTCGCCCCTACTGTTCAATCTCTACATCGAAGAAGCAATGACGGAAATAAAAGAAATGTTTAAGAGTGGGATTAAAATTCAAAATGAAAGGATATCAATCAATACATTTGCTGGTGACATTGCTGTCCTCAGTGAAAGTGAAGAAGAATTACAGCATCTATTGAATGGAATGAACAATCTAATTAATACAGAACATTGACTGAGAGTAAATCGAAGAAAGACGAAAGTAATGAGAAGTAGCAGAAATGTGAACAGCGAGAAACGTAACACCAAAGTTGGTGATCAAGAAGTAGACCAAATTAAGGAATTCTGTTAGCTAGGCAGCAAAATGACCCATAATGGACGAAGAAATTGGAGGACATAAAAAGCGGACCAGCGCGGGCGAGAAACGGCGTTCCTGGCCAGGAGAAGTCTAATAGTATCAAACGTAGCCCTTAATCTGAGGAAGAAATTTCTGGCAGTATACCACTGGAGGACAGGATGGACTTCGGGAAAACAGAAGCAAAAGAGAATCGAAGCACTTCTAATGTGGTTTTACGGAAGAATGTTGGAAGTTATGTTGATTGATTAGGTAAGGAATGAGGAGGTTCTCCGGAGAATCGGCATGGAAAGAGGACGGGAATAAGTTCCACGGTACTATAGGGAGCTGTAGACGATAAAAACTGTAGAGGAAGACAGAGATTAAAACATCCAGCAAGTAATCGAGAACATGGGTTTCAAGTACTGCTCTGAGATGAAAAGGCTGGCACAGCAGGGAAATTCATGGCGGGCCGCATCAAATCAATCAGAGCACTGATGACACACAAAAAAGAAAAAGAAAAACCAATGCTTTCAGCTTCTCTTGCAAGTCATTTGCTGTCCCTAACAGAATCTCAGTGTCATCACTAACAAAATGTTTTTATATCTTCTCCCTGAACATTAATCTCTTTTCCACTTTACTTCTTAATTACCGCTTGTTTATTTTATCGAATGAGTAACATCGGAGCATAGTGGAGCAAACTACCTGAGGATAACTTCACAATGTATGTTACCACATATTCAGGATGAATTAAGAACATAAAAAGCCGCAACAATTTATCAAACCGGTTAACTGAGCGAACCCTGAACGGAAGACAAAATTACCGCCCGCGCACACAGACACAGCTTTTGTTGGCAACAGTGCAGGCCCTCCAGCGACGGCGCGCACACATCACTCAATCTGTTTATTACGAGAACCTTACGCTACAAAAGGTTGACACGAGAGGTGCGCCAGGCAAGGAGTATAACAACAGTATTAAATTAATCACGCAGCGCCTATCTTAATTGTTACAGACACCACCAACAAGTCACCGTCGTAGAGCAAAGTGCAAAGCCTGTGGGCGGGGTGAGGGGTGGGGGTGGGGGGGAAGGAAGGGGGTGGGGGAGGTTGGGGGACCCCACGCTTTTGTCAAGCTTCCGCATTGCCGCACGACTCCTTGATAATTAGCGGCAAACTTTTGCCATCGAGGCACGTTAAATTTCGTTATTAATGTAGAGCTAATGGGTTCTTCAGCTGCGGACCAATGCCACTAGCCCGCCCCCTTTTCTCGAAGAACAGTGCCGTCTGAAAAGGAGTTGTCACTAATTACTTAAACCATTACTGAGCAATCAAAGAGACTGCGACGTAATTAACGGAGACTCCGCCCTCTTCCGCCCCCCTTCCGCCCCTCCACTCCCTCTATACCTGCAGACAGACGTGGGGGCAGGGGGGGCTGCAGCCCCCTAATTACTCTTTCCCTCCCGTTCTGCCCGCAGTAAATCCCTGTCAACGTGACGTCACGTCGAGTCCGTTGTCCACAGGCTGTTCCTTTGTCCCCCCTACAGGGCCGGCCACCCGCATAGCTTGCTGACGCGGCGCTCTGCTCGTATCGCACAGCTGGGGGCTTCCCCCTGGCCCTGCAGTCGACTCGCACGCGAGCAGTGTGTCCAACAAGGGTCACAACTGACCCGTAGACCGGTTTCCGTAGTGTTCAATGTTAACGTCTATACTCGACCCCAGCCCAACCTAGTCGTCGTAGCCGTCTTTCACCCCCATCATTTTCGAGATCTTTCAATATCTCTTTTTCCACTCAACTTGTGGTCCAGGACCTTCCGGGCGCCTGCCATTCTTATGAGGTGTTGAATCCAAATTTCACGATACTTATCAACTTTTTTCAGTCATCTTCAAATTACACTGCCAGAAAAATATATGCGCCTGGATGGACGACGTCGATTTGATCCGGTGACAGCATATGTCACCTGGAGGGTGGTAGATGTACTGATGGTTTCAACATCGTTCGCCAAAAGATAGGGTAGTGGTACAGCTACCAGAGCGCCATCTGCATCTTTCCTTTAACAGGGAATTCTCACAGCCAGAAGGCTCAGTGTGGTGTAAATGCGTGTAGCAAGCAGGCAACCATGCCACGGAGATACACTCGTGCTACCTGATGCTTGTTTGCACTTACGATGTATACACGGTGAGCACTGTCTCGTAAAGTGCATTCGTCCCAGACACACTGCCTTATGGCCTTTCGGTGCGATAAGATACAAATCCCGTTCTCCTTTGGTGATTCTGGAAGGGACAGTAACCAGCACTTGGGACGTGCAAAATGTTCTTAGGCCCTTTCTTTTGCTGTTCTTACAACAGCAAGGTGACGTGTTGTTCCAACAAGGTAACGATCGCCGACACACTACCCCTGAATCTCAATGTGCTCTGTAAGACGTGCAGCAACTTCCATGACCAGCACTTTCTCCAGACTTGTCTCGTGTGGGGTATGATGGGATGTGAAGTAGCTCATGAGGCTCGTCAAACAACAACTCTTACAGAACCACAAGAACAGATCGAGCAGGCTTGAATAGTATTCGCCATATGTGCGGTAAACTGGATACTAGTGTCAGTGCCTGCATTGCCCCCCGTGAATGCTACACCATGTACTAATATGGGTGCTTCAGCTTGGTACGATACCTGGTACCTCAAAACCGCTTGTGCTATTGATCTGTAAATGTAATCATCACATGTACCCCATATGCACTGTTGCCTTAATAAATCTTGGGTGGCTTTAAAACCTCTAAAAGGGTGTACTAATTTTTTATGCAGTTTTTGTTTTCTCTTGATTTCCCACCAAGATTCTTCCTGTGAGCCCTTCTCCCCCCTCAGAAACATCATCTCTGCTGTATATATTTTATTTATGTTTTCGTGGTAACCCTGCATTTGAGTCCTGAGGATAAGAAACAAAAATGTTCAAATGTGTGTGAAATATTATGGGACTAAGGTCATCAGTCCCTAAGCTTACACACTACTTAACCTAAATTATCCTAAGGACAAACACACACAGCCATGCCCGAGGGAGGACTCGAACCTCCGCCGGGATCAGCCGCACAGTCCATGACTGCAGCGCCTTAGACCGCTCGGCTAATCCCGCGCGGCCTGAGGATAAGACAGAACCCATCATCACTTTATAGATTTTCCTGCTGATCTCTTTTTGTAATTAATGGCCTGAAGGTTCTGCTAATAGTACCACAGACAGCTTGTAATTTGTGCATTTTATTGTCAATGCCACAGTGAAAACATAGTCTAAGCAAGAGAATTGAGAGACTTGTTCCACAACTGAATTATCTAAAACAATTTTTGATACGACTGGATATATTCAACGGAATGCCAGGGGTCACTGCCTTATTAAAGGCACCTTCGGTGCCAGGCAGGAGGTTTTGTGTGCTTCAGTGAATGCGAGGGCTGTACCAGTGCTTACCTAGCTACCAGCAGAGTCGACAGAGGAACCAGACAAAGTACATCCTACAGCACACGGCAGGGTAAGAGCTGTAAACCACGACAGAAAATCGGGCAGGTCCCGATACCTAGAAGTGGCAGCATCATCGCGAGACGTAAAAAGCGCAAGTGTTTCAGGGTACGCGGTTCTCCTATGGCATCACATTCGAAAAGCTTGTATTGTCTTCTTGTCTGAGCTGCTTGCTGTCAACGTTTCACTTCCGTCCAAGGCTACTCTCCTGCAGACGAGCTAGCTGCATTCTGTGCTGATGGCGGCGTTTGTTACGGCTGCACCGCTGGCCAAATCTTGATGCCTGTGTTGACAGACGGCGTTCCGGCCGGTTCGAATTACTTACCATATTAGGTCACAAAAATTTGATTTTTGCACACTTACAGTCAAAGACCCTCACTCGATAAAGAAATGAATTTTCTTTCGTTATGTGGCATACTTACTTTGCTGCATCAAATTAAGTAAAACATTGCACGAAATTTTAAATAGTTCATCTACATCCACACAGATACTCCGCAAGGCAACGTATGGTGCGTGGAGGAGGGTACCGTGTACCACTACTTGTAATTTTCCCTCCTGTTCCACTCGCAAATAGAGCGAGGGGGAAACGACTGTCTGTACGCATCCGTATGAGTCCTAATTTCTCGTACCTTATCTTCGTGGTCCTTACGCGCAATGTATGTTGGCGTCAGTAGAATCGTTCGGCAGTCAGCTTCAACCACCGACTCTCTAAATTGTCTCAGTAGCGTTTCTCAAAAAGAACGTCGCCTTCCCTCCAGGGATACCCATTTGAGTTCCCGAAGCATCTATGTAACAATTACGTGTTGTTCTTACCTACCGGTAACAAATCTAGCAGCCCGCCTATGAATTGCTTCAATGTCTTCCTTCAGTCCGACGTGGTACGGATCTCAAACACTCGAGCAGTACTCAAGAAAAGGCCGCACCAGCGTCCTATATGCGGTCTCCTTTATAGATGGACAACTCCTTCCAAAAATTCTCCAAATAAACCGGACCATTTGCCTTCCCTACCACAGATTTTACATGCTCATTCCACCTCATATCGCACGTTAGGCCCAGATATTTAAACGACTTGACTGTGTCCAACAGGACACCAGTAACACTGTTTCTGAACATTACAGGTTTGTTCTTCCTACTCATCCGCATTAACTTACATTTTTCCACATTTAGCGCTGGCTGCCATTCATCGTGCCAACTGGAAATTTTATCTAAGTCGTCGCATATCTTCCTACAGATACTCAACTTCAACACCTTACAATACACCACAGCATCATCAGCAAACAACCGCAGACGGTTGCCCACCCTGTCCGCCAAATCATTTATGTATACAGAGAACAAAAGCGGTCCTACCACAAAGAGAGGTAAAGTAGCATTGCGTAAACTTTGGGTATGGCTGATTTTAGATCATTGCAGCGAGTGAAACGTAGATAAGTTATCGAATAATTAATTTAAAATAGAGAGCAGATGAATATCTAACTTCGTTGTCGGGTTATTGGGCTTTGTATCTGAAGAACGGTCGCACGCGATACGTCCATTCACGTTCTTGCGTGACGCGAATCATGTAAACATCGTCATAACTCGTAAACGATTCAAGATACCGAAACGAGACTTTTTGCAAATGATAACAAGCAATGAGGCTCATACGCTGAAGCGCCAAAGAAACTGGTATAGGCGTGCGTATTAAAGTACAGAGATATGTAAAGCCGCGCGGGATTAGCCGAGAGGTCTCAGGCGCTGCTGTCATGGACTGTGCGGCTGGTCCCGGCGGAGGTTCGAACTCTCCCTCGGGCATGGGTGTGTGTGTTTGTCCTTAGGATGATTTAGGTTAAGTAGTGTGTAAGCTTAGGGACTGATGACGTTAGCAGTTAAGTCCCATAAGATTTCACACATATTTGAACATTTTTAGAGATATGTAAACACGTAGAATACGGCTCTGCGGTCGGCAACGCCTATATAGGACAACAAGTCTGTGGTGCAGTTGTTAGATTGCTTATTGAGTTTGAAAGTGGTGTTATAGTCGGCGCACGAGCGATGGGACACGGTACCCCCGAGGTAGCAACGAAGTGCGGATTTTCCGGTACGACAATGTCACGAGTGAATCGTGAGTATCAGGAATCCGATGAAACATCAAGTCTCAGACATCGCTGCAGACTAAAAACATCCTTCAAGAAAGAGACCAACGACGACTGAAGAGAATCGTTCAACATGGCGGAAGTGCAGCCCTTCCGCAAATTGCTCCAGATTTCAATACTGGGCCGTCAACAAGAGTCAGCGTGCGAATCATTCAACGAAAGATCATTGATATGGGTTTTCGGAGCTGAAGGCTCACTCGTGCACCCTTGATGACTGCACGACACAAAGCTTTACAGCTCACCTGGGCACGTCAACATTGACATTGGATTGTTGATGACTGGAAACATGTTGCCTGGTCGGACAAGTCTCGTTTCAAACTGTATCGAGCGGATGGATGTGCACGGGCATGGAGACAACCTCGCGATCCATGGACCCTGCATGTCAGTCGGGGACTGTTCAAGCTGTTGGAGGCTCTGTAGCGGTGTGGGGCGCATGCAGTTGGACTGATATGGGACCCATGATACGTCTAGATAGGACTCTGACAGGTGATACGTAGTTAAGTATCCTGTCTGACCACCTGCATCCATTCATGTCCATTGGGCAATCCGACGAGCTTGGGAAATTCAAGCAGGATAATGCGACACCCCACACGTCCAGAATTGCTGCACTGTGGCTCCAGGAACACTCGTCTCAGTTTAAACACCTCCACTGTCCTCCAAACTAACCAGACATGAACATTACTGCAACGTGCTGTTCAGAAATGATCTCCACCCCTCCTACTCTTACGGATTTATGGACAGTCCTGCAGGATTCATGGTGTTAATTCCCTCCAGCAATACTCCATGCCACGTCGTGTTGCGGCGCTTCTGGTGCTCGTGGGGGGCCTACACGATATGAGACAGGTGTACCGTTTCTTTCGCTCTTCACTGTATGTTTTAAGGCAAATACTCGAAACTTCGTTATTCGTCGAGATACGGAAGTAGCTCGTCCGCTGCAGTGAGAGGTCTTCGGCTCAGGACGCATTCAGAAGTCCATAGTGCTGTAGGAATACCCAAGCAGCGCCCGTATACACGTCCACAACATCTCGGAAACGCCGTAGCAGGAACTGGTTCAAATGGCTCTGAGCACTGTGGGACTTAACTGATGAGGTCATGAGTCCCCTATAACTTAGAACTACTTAAACCTAACTAACCTAAGGACATCACACACATCCATGCCCAAGGCAGGACTCGAACCTGCGACCGTAGAGGTCGCGCGGTTCCAAACTGTAGCGCCCAGAAGCGCTCGGCCACTCTGGCCGGCAACGCCGTAGCAGGATGTGTATACATGCCCACAGCAGCAAAAGAGTTAAATTTATATTGAATGTCAATAAATTCCTTGGTTTCAGAAATTCGTTCCTTGCTATAGCCAGTGGAATTTTTTATATCTTTTCTACTTGAGCCATCAACGAATTTTTAAACGAAACAATAAAAATTACTTCAAAAGAGTGGAGTTTTGGAATTGGCTGATACACATCCACACACATTGGACCTCATTCTCTACATTTATTTGTAAGGAATACTCTTAGCGAAACACTCATCACGCAATTATTCTTTCAGTAGTGCATTCAAAACATACCACCTCACTGAGAGCAATCTTCAAGACTTAAGATGAGAAAATACGGTTGTTCCTAAAAATTTCTCTTAAAAGGAAGGAATGAAGTACTTTTAATATCAAATCCAAAGAAAAAAACTCAATGTGATCAAAAATAGGAAACTCACTTCAGTCTTAATGTCTGTCTAAGTTATCCAAAACGTAACATATTAAATTGGGCCTTACTATTTCTTCATTGAACGAACAATTAATTTAATCTTAATCTTGCTTGAACCAGCAGACCACTCTCGATTAAGTAAATATCGCGGAATAACAAGCTACATCCGAGGGCTTGCCCTCCTATGACGAAGCACTTCAGTTGCAGTCAAAAAAAATCCAGCACACAACCCCGTCACACATCATGAAGTACAGGCATCCATCAGATAAATACCAACTACTGAGGCTTAGGAAAAACTGCAACACGAAATTACTCCCGTACACTCACGACTCCTGCCTGCTGCTGTCTATTTTAAAGGGGCAATGCGGCACTTACAGTCGGAGAGCGACAGGTAGCTGATTTCGACATTTGATACCCGCAACACAAATACAGATGGAGCCGGCTTCCGTATACAGAGTCATTTAGAGGTGTCGGCCAAAGTCACGATGCAGTATCTCATTTCTCATTGCATCAAATACTCCACGCCGGCCACGTCACGTAAAAAAAAAAAAAAAAAAAAAAAAAACAAAAAAAACCCTCCGTCAGAACAAGCCTTGGAAGGCCCAACGGTACCGACCGGCCGCCGTGTCATCCTCACCCATTAGGCGTCACTGTATGCGGATGTGGAGGGGCACACCGCTCTCCCGGCCGCATGTTAGTTTATGAGATCGAAGCCGCTACTTCTTAATCATGTAGCTCCTCACTTTGCCTCACAAGGGCTGAGTGCACCCTGTTTGCCAACAGCGCTCGGCAGACCGGATGGTCACCCATCGAAGTGCTAGCCCAGCCCGACAGCGTTTAACTTAGGTGATGTGACGGGAACCGGTATTACCACTGCGGTAAGGCCGTTGGCCGCGCCACTTCAAACAACAGCAATCATTCGTCCGCACACACTGCTTTGCTCCGGCGTACACACTGTGCAGCCATACCAGGGTCTCCGCTATTAGCTTTTTAGCCCTGTGCCTTCTCACCACGCCGATAGCGTACGTTCCCGTCCAGCGAGCTCGTAGAGCAGATCGACTGACGACCACTTTGTTTCTGTCTGCTGCCCCGCAGGGTTCTGCTGTGCCGGCGCCCAGAAACAGGTCATCCCCTTCAGGTGGCGTGGAACTGCGACTCCAACAGTCGATCGGCTGCGTGGCGAATTCGAAAAGTGGAGCCGGACGGAGTGGCTGAGCGGTTCTAGGAGCTTCAGTCTCGCTCCGCAAGACCGCTACGGTCGCAGCTTCGATCCTGCCTCGGGCATGGGTGTGTGTGCTGTCCTTACGTTAGTTAGGTTTAAGTAGTTCTAAGTTGTAGGGGACTAATGACCTCTGCTGTTAATTCCCATAGTGCTCAGAGTCATTTGAACCATTTTCGAAAAGTGGGGGCAACCGGCACAAAGCAAAAGTCATCTTTTACTTTTAGTGTCTCATTTCCTAGTTTAATTCCTTCAGCATCGTCTGATTTAGTTCTATTACATGCCATTACCCTTGTTTTACTTCAGTGCACAGATTGAACAACATCTGAGATAGGCTGCAACTCTGTCTCATCCCCTTTTCAATTTTAAAAATTTATTTATCATATGGCTTTACAAGTGCAAGTATAAGTACTGAGATGATAAAGTGGCAACGACAGGGTGACGGACGAAAATATTGCTCAAATTCAGGATTTTTTTCCTCCATGCTGGAATGTAGTAGACAAATGGTGTTTGCTGCAATGAATAAAGCATACACTGAAGATTTTATTGGTATTTTTTATCTAAACAAATTGGTATCTTCACTCTTTCATTGGGATTATCCCGAGGCATCTCTTAAGGGAGGTAGGACGTAAAACGGGCCGATTTGGAGCAGGAGAGGCATTTTAATTTCCGCTGTCTATACTTTTATAAATAAATTCATAAAACTTTGTCAGCACGGCCAGGAAGGATACAGGATTCCACTCATAGCAGGTGAAGTTCGAAAACATAACAAAATGAATTTTTTTACATGTAAAATTTCATAATTTTTTCACTTACTATTGACTGCATTTGCTGCTATAGGTACACTCGTCTTCATAAGTAAGAGAGATTCTGCCATGAATTTTGCACAGCATGCAAACCATACTTACAGGTGTATGAAACTCTAGAATTTTCCAAATCTATTAAAAACTGTAGTAAAAATTGAGATAATTAACTACAAAATTTGAGTTTTTTATAAAAATGAAGTCTAAAATGTAACAGCTCATTCATTTTTTCATAAATTAAATAAATTCTAGAGTTTCATACACTTGTAATTATGATTTGTATGCTGTGCAAAATTCATCGAAGACTCTCTCTTACTAATGAAGAGAACTGTACCTATACTAACAAATGCATCCAATAGTAAGTGAAAAAATGATGAAATTTCACATGTATAAAAAATTTATTTTGTTGTGTGTTTGAACTTCCACCGCTATGAGCAGGAATCCTGAATCGTTCTTGGTCATGCTCACGAAATTTTATGAATTTCTTTGTAAAAGTACAAACAGTGGACATTAAAATCTCCTGTGATGCCTCTCCTGCTCCAAGTCGGACTCTTGACGTCCCACCCCCCTTAAAGGAGATAGATTGACGGCTGTCGCTGTTAACTCCGATTGTGGTTATCTGCAACATGTAATTTCAGTTCATCGTGGTGATATGCAAAAAAAAAAAAAGGGCGACGTTATAGATATTTGAAAAAAATGGCCAATTTTGGGCCCTCGTTTTTGGCCGGATAAAATACTAAATATCAACTTACAAAAATCGGCTACCATGAACTGAAGAGAATTCAGTTTGCTTCAAGGGAGATCAAAAATCATCAAAATCGGATGAAAATTGTAGCGTGGGCCGAAAAACAAGGTTTTGAGAAAAAACGCGTTTAAAGTTTGACTAGTATTTATGATATAAAAGAAAGAGACAAAGCTTGAAACCTACGGGATATCATCGACGCCCGGTCCATAATAACTATCGGCCTGGCTAGTGGATGGCCACTTTATGCTACTCGTACTTTGACTTTATAAGCAAACATTTTTGTCCTCAAAGCCCTTTTCGTCGCTGAGAACATCCCCGTTGGCGTGTCTTATCTTCACAGAATCGGCGGATTTCATCGCCGATTTTGATTTGAATGCAGAATCGTCTACACGGAATCGATACACATCCAAATTTGAAAAGATGTTGACAATTTCGCTTGGGTTGAATGTTATCTTTGGAGCGTATCCCCAAATGAGTCTATTGAAACTTTGCGCATAATATTTTGGGAAATTATTCTTCAATTTATATATATTCGAATTCCGTAATAAAAAATTTTCGAGTTTTTTCGACCGTCACCCTGTCGTTCCCCCTTAAAACACATTCGAATATGACAGAGATACAGCACAAATACTACTATAAATACAACAAACACCTGTACATTTAAAGTTCATAAGAGAGGAGAGGATAGTTGTGGTAGAAGGGCATCAATAATCCACTATTAAGATAGATCCAAATGAGAAAGCCACTCAACAACGGCTGGGATGGCCTCGATAAAATCCCTCCAGGGAACCTACGCTACGGGCGATCTTTTACAGCATGTAGCAATGCTGGTTTGGTAGTTTCACAGCCACACTTTGGCTTGTCACTGGTACCTTACTTGTGCATCGTGGATTTAGTTTCTGCGTGTACAGTTCCTGCACGGTTTAATTTACACTCTTTTGCGGGGAAGTGGTATCCTTGGGAGCTGTTGGTTGGGGTCTTCTACATTGTGGTGATTAACGTCACTGTCATTCCACTTAGTTTTCCAGGACACGGCCGTCATCGGTAGTTCCTTGGGCAACTATTCTGTCTGTCCATATTGGCACTCTTGATTTCAGACTATTTCCACAGCTTTCACCTAGTACCTGGGTATAGGTAGCAGACTTGCCATGTCCGGGTCACTTACTGTTTGCTATCCCCGGATTGTCGCCTGATGTCTTCCCATTTCTGATGGCCGGCCATGTAAACCATTGACATTCATATACACTCCTCGAAATTGAAATAAGAACACCGTGAATTCATTGTCACAGGAAGGGGAAACTTTATTGACACATTCCTGGGGTCAGATACATCAAATGATCACACTGACAGAACCACAGGCACATAGACACAGGCAACAGAGCATGCACAATGTCGGCACTAGTACAGTGTATATCCACCTTTCGCAGCAATGCAGGCTGCTATTCTCCCATGGAGACGATCGTAGAGATGCTGGATGTAGTCCTGTGGAACGGCTTGCCATGCCATTTCCACCTGGCGCCTCAGTTGGACCAGCGTTCGTGCTGGACGTGCAGACCGCGCGAGACGACGCTTCATCCAGTCCCAAACATGCTCAATGGGGGACAGATCCGGAGATCTTGCTGGCCAGGGTAGTTGACTTACACCTTCTAGAGCACGTTGGGTGGCACGGGATACATGCGGACGTGCATTGTCCTGTTGGAACAGCAAGTTCCCTTGCCGGTCTAGGAATGGTAGAACGATGGGTTCGATGACGGTTTGGATGTACCGTGCACTATTCAGTGTCCCCTCGACGATCACCAGTGGTGTACGGCCAGTGTAGGAGATCGCTCCCCACACCATGATGCCGGATGTTGGCCCTGTGTGCCTCCGTCGTATGCAGTCCTGATTGTGGCGCTCACCTGCACGGCACCAAACACGCATACGACCATCATTGGCACCAAGGCAGAAGCGACTCTCATCGCTGAAGACGACACGTCTCCATTCGACCCTCCATTCACGCCTGTCGCGACACCACTGGAGGCGGGCTGCACGATGTTGGGGCGTGAGCGGAAGACGGCCTAACGGTGTGCGGGACCGTAGCCCAGCTTCATGGAGACGGTTGCGAATGGTCCTCGCCGATACCCCAGGAGCAACAGTGTCCCTAATTTGCTGGGAAGTGGCGGTGCGGTCCCCTACGGCACTGCGTAGGATCCTACGGTCTTGGCGTGCATCCGTGCGTCGCTGCGGTCCGGTCCCAGGTCGACGGGCACGTGCACCTTCCGCCGACCACTGGCGACAACATCGATGTACTGTGGAGACCTCACGCCCCACGTGTTGAGCAATTCGGCGGTACGTCCACCCGGCCTCCCGCATGCCCACTATACGCCCTCGCTCAAAGTCCGTCAACTGCACATACGGTTCACGTCCACGCTGTCGCGGCATGCTACCAGTGTTAAAGACTGCGATGGAGCTCCGTATGCCACGGCAAACTGGCTGACACTGACGGCGGCGGTGCACAAATGCTGCGCAGCTAGCGCCATTCGACGGCCAACACCGCGGTTCCTGGTGTGTCCGCTGTGCCGTGCGTGTGATCATTGCTTGTACAGCCCTCTCGCAGTGTCCGGAGCAAGTATGGTGGGTCTGACACACCGGTGTCAATGTGTTCTTTTTTCCATTTCCAGGAGTGTAGTTGCTTCTCTCTTTTCCAAAGTCTCTTTAATTTTCCAATAGGCGGCATCTACCATTTGACAGGACATGAAGCCATGTTAGTAAGATCGACTTTAACGTTCCTGCTATTTTTCTCAAAGTTTCATTGAGCTGGGCGTCAATTTTTATCACATGACTACTACTACTCCACACAGAGGCGCAGTACTCTGCCGTGGAGTAGACCAGTGCTTGTGCTGGAGTGCGTAGTGCAATTACATCTGCTTCCCATGTGGTACTCACTAACTTCCGTAGTGATGTTATTTCGTATTTTCAATTTTTGGCCAGATAGTTCAAGGCGTTTTTTGAAGGTAAGTGATCTGCAAAGAGTTATGCCCAGACATTTGGGATATTTGTTGTGTTTGACTCGCTCTCCACATAATGTTATGGTTAGTACTCTTCAACCAGTCATTTACTTATATGGAAGACGTAAGTCACTGTTTTATCTGCATTTTGCCACAGTCTCCATTTTTTGTAGTGCTGTTTTAGTTCCTCTAGGTCAGATGTTAAAGTTGTTTCTGCTTCTTCTATCCAATTGTTTTGAGTTTCTGTAGCCATATTGTCACTGTAGCAAAACTTACGTGACCTAATATCTGGCCTCCCACGGATGTAAACATTAAAAAGGAGTGGAGCTAATACTGATGCTTGAGGGAGTCTGTTCTTCAGTCTGCTCTTCTCGGTAACTGCTTCCTTTTCATGCCTTCGACTATTGTAACTGCCATCTGATTTCTGTATAAATTTTCCATAACCTTTTTCTCCCTATATTCTATCATTGGTACCTTCAGAATTTGAGAGAGTCTATTCCAATCAACGTTGTCAAACGCTTTCTCTAATCCTACAAATGCTATAAATGTAGGGTTGCCTTTACTTAAATTACCTTCTATGATAAGTTGAAAGGGTCCTGTAGCCACCTTTCATTAGTCCGGTAGCCCATTTTCACTAGCATTTCTCTTTCTTTTCCTTGTTTCTCTTTTCTCATAACTCTCACAGTGGTGTGATTGAATGAATGTGGTTGTGTGTCGCGTTGCTAGACGGTGGCGTAGTCTGCTGCAGAAAGTCTGCGATAGTCGTACAGATTCAGCAGCAGTTGCACAGAATAGCCAACTCTAGTAGTGGTCAAGTGGGCAAAGAGGTTTGCGCTACTTGTGAGAAATCCACCTGCGTAAGGTTGGTGGCGGAAATGGCATCTTTGGGTTTTCCGGGCCACGAGGAGCGTGGAAGAGGCTGGAGAAGAAGCGGGAGGCAGTCTGCCGCCGGTACGGGAAGCGTCCACAGCTGTGCTCCAGTCGAAGAAGGGTGAGTTAGACTGACCGCGTGGCGCGTCGTTACTTGGCGAGAGGAGAGCTGTTAGCTTTTGGACTCGCTTTTCAACTCTGAAAGATTGCTTTGCCTTGTCGCAGCAAGGAATGCAAAACGTTGGCTGATTTTTCTTTTAGTAAATTTCTGTAGCAGCCTTGGATCCGCTGGAAGAGCGCCACACAAAGTTCTCGATAAGAAGTGAGCACTCGCTTCTGTATGAATGTCTGTTTGCCTTCAGCTGTGCCTGTATACGCTTTTAGTTTTCTAAATATTAATAGCTTTGCCTTCTCGTAAATTTTACTTGCTTTATGTGTCTTTCGTCCGTGGGGAGCCAACCACGTGGTTGAACATTATAGTTTGTTGGGCTGCCGTCATCACTAACTGTCCGGTCTCATGTTTGTTTTAAAGAATGTTAACTGTTCATGATTGTGTGATGTGATGTTGTTGCAACTTGGGCACGATACCCAGAAATTGTGTCTCCACAAACCACGTGGGCACGCGGGTGTACTGCGAAACGTGTACCGTTTCACGAGTTATTGCGATCAGTTATCAGGCAGCAGCAGTTGTTTGGATGATTGGCATCAGTGCTTTTAGGTGTAGATTATAACGGTGAATGTATCGATGCTTTTCTTTGATTTTTTAGGAATTAATGTTATCAGGAATTGTGTACATGCCTCACATAAATGAATAAATGATTTTATCCACAATTTTCTCTTGTATTCCGAGGTTACGTTTTTGCACCTAAGCCACTCACCTCATAGCTTTCCCGTTAGCACATCCGACGCGTTTCCTTACGCACAGGTCCAGTGATTAGTTTCCCCTATTATTTTAAAACAAATGCTTAAGATTAAGTCTTATTTTCAGGTGTGTCGCAGGGAGCTGATCATATGCACATTGTTCATGCATTTTCTATTTTATTTTAAATGTTTGATTCTCGTGAACAGTTCACGGGCAATACTATTAATTACATCGCATCCCCCAAGAGCGATATCACAACGTATGCATTTTTATGAGTTTTTTGTCTGTGATCATATTAGTTTATTTTCCGACTCGGCCAAACCTTTCATTAGTTGTATGGTTAGAGTCGGTGGCGACCCTAATCTAACCGTAGAAACAGGTTAGTTACATATGGCTTACCCTGCTCACGGATTTCGGTAAACCAGAGATCTTCTGATGCGCAGTGAGAATTAGTTATTTTTCGTTGGATGTGCTAATTAGTATATTTTCTTTCTGCAACACAGAATTTACGTGAATTTAAGATATAGGTGTGCATTTTCTTCCATGTTTTATCTTGTTTATGTATTACTGTATAGATATTGTGATTTAGAATTCCATTGTGTTACAAGTGTGGGTTGATTCTTGTCCCGTGGCGTGTATGGGTGTAATATAGTAAATCTTGGGTGCCTTGTGGGGACTGTGAGACCATTAGGAGACTTTGGCAGTATTGTAGTATTTTGGAGCACGGAGTAACTATCCTTATGATGGAGACGCGTAGCCGCGATCGGTAAAACCAGTCAAACAATAACTCTGAACAAGGACGAGATCAAAACGTCGAGTCCGACCAGGAACGAAACGTGGAAAACGCAAGCACAAATGTTGTCCAGCCTGAGCCTGCTGCAGTGATTTCGAATCATTCGATAGATGCAAATTCATTACAGACTATGCTACGACAATTACTAGACAGTAATAGGAGACATATCGAGGAAGCGAATAAAAAACAAGCAGAAGAAAATAGGAGGCATATCGAGGAAGCTAATAAAAAACAATCAGAAGTAAATAGGAGGGATATCGAGGAAACAAGTAAAAGATCGAGTGGTGAAATAGTACAGGGTGTTGGGGAGGAACTGGCGATCATTGACCAACGCATCTCCGCTTTAGAAGAGGGGCGGCTAGTCATTAGTAAGCAGGTGATGGAGCAAGAAGGAAGGTTCACTGGGAATCTACGTATGCTAGCAGAACAATGCCAGAGTGAACAAGCGGCTCTTGAGTCCCGAGTAGGACAAAGTTCCGTCAGGGATCTCCGCGCGTTAGCAGAACGATGCCAGAGTGACCACGCGGCTCTTGTGTCCCGAATAGAGGACACTGCGGCTAAGTGCCAGGTCCACCTTAGCGCGCAGGTAGAAACCGTCAGCCAGGCGATAATAGCCCTCGAGCGAGAGCAAGGGCGTATGCAAACACAACAAGACACGGCCCACCGAGAGATGCGATAAGAAATATACAGGATCTCAGACGCAGTGGCGCGTAAGTCTGACAATAATAGGGAAACGATTACCTCGTCATCAGCGGATGCGGACGAAATACGGTCGATAACGAAATGTCCGCACGGACAGTGCGAAAAAAATATACAACAAATAGGGGTTACCGAGGGACTATGAGAGTGCATGGCCCGTTTAGAACTTCACCTAAAAGGGTTAACGGCCCACGAAGTTGAAAGAAATGAACGAAAGGGCCATTATTCCGACGATGATTCCGGGAACGATGGCGAATTTGATCATCGTCACTATCACGGATCTCGTACCAGGTGGGAACGGCGCGGATACCCTCAGGAACGTTCGCCAGGGAAAACTTACGAATTTGACTTTAAACATTTTCTGACGGTGAGGAAGTTTGAAGTCTTCCGTAACTCGGCTACGGTGATTCAACCGCGGGCCTGGTTACAGCAGTTCGAGTTCTCCCTTCCTCCTACGAGGCCCAGCGTGCACAAAATAGAGTATATGTGCGGCTACCACCTCGAAGGTGAGCCAGCGGCGCGGATGAGGTCAATTGCACGCAATTGCTACACTGTCGGGGAGTTTCGACAACACTTCCTGTCGATCTGTTGGTCAGTGGCAGCGCAGAGTCGTGTAAAACACGGACTCATTATGCTTCCAGAGGTAAACCGATCGAAATTCTCCAGCCCTGTGCGGATGTTCGAGCACATGCTGCAGGCAAGACGATGTAAGGATGACGTAGAGGGGTTTCGCAATCTCCTTTTAGAGCTTGAGTGCGATGCGAATGGCAGCACGCAGAATTACGGTCAGAGCGCCTACGAGCAGCGGCCGCGCGAGCGACGCCGCAGCCGTAGAGACAGGTGGCACTCCAGACGTAACAGGTCGCCTGGGAGTGACAGAGCGCGCGAGCGTTGGCAGCGTCGCGATTCCTCACGGGACGCGGGCAGAACAAACGATGCCAATGGTCATCATTCGCCGAGAGGAAATCAAAGACACCCCGGGGAGTTTAGAAGATATGTTAATGAACAGAGATTTAGGTGCAATCATAGCGGACCTAGAAACTGTAGTCGTGATCGACCACAGAATAATTATCGAACAAGCAACAACAGGGGTGCCGTAAACAGCACGGGTGGTCCGCCAGTGGGTGTTGAAATTCGTCCCGCAAACCCGCGGCACAATCTGCCACATGACCCTAATCAAAGGTATCAATGACTATTGGCTGACTCGGTTGGCGTCAACTTAAAGAGGACCGGTGCTATTGATGATACTGATGAGCATTTGATAGAGGACGACGATATCAGGGAAGATTTGTTGAGGGAGGGCCACAGTATTCGTGTGACCGCAGTAAGCCCAGTCGTTTCTGTTTACTTTCGGGGAATGAGTCTTTGATGTGTACAGGCAGCCCCTTTTCGCTTATTAGTGAGGCGGCTTTTCGGAAGTCTGAGGAAACGGGAAGTTGGCCGACTTTCCAGGTGAGAGGAACCACAGTCACGGGCGCTATAGCTCGAAAGAATGTTAAAATTAAAGTACAGACCCGAGTAAACTTTGTCTGTCAAGGTCACGAGTTTGAATTGAATTTTTTTGTGATGCCGCTAATGAGCGTGACGATGATATTGGAGACTGACTTTATGAATGCCCACCGCGCCGTAATCGATGTGGCTGGCGATGTTATGACTATCATTGCCGGGAGCAACCCTGTCAGTCTAATTTTCGAGGAATGTGTTCTGCGCAAGGAGTCTGAGGTGAGCTGCCTGAAATTTCACATTAGGGCTGAGTCGCGACCTGGGCTGGAGGTTTTGGTCAATTTGATTAGTGATGTAGATTCACAACCTAATGAGCATAATAGGAACTATGTTTTCACGAGCGCTGTGGAAAGGTGTACTGCTGGTGCGGGAGCCACGGAAGCGAATCGTACGGAACTGTGTAACGTTCTGAAAAGCCATGCCCGAGTATTTTCGGATTCACCGGGGGCAATTGATGGATTTCTGTACCGCTTTATGGTGCGCGAGCATCTGCCCTTCTTTGTTAAGCCCTACCCCATCCCACTGGTGCACAAGAGCAGTGTGGAAGCCGAAATAAGTAGAATACTGGAGCATGGTATAATAGAGCGAGCTAGGAGTTCCTATAACTCGCCATTACTCGTTGTGCCACAGCGGGACAAGTCCGTGCATTTGGTGTTGGACTCGCGGCAAATAAATACGGTCATCATGCCTGAGACAGATAGGCCAGAAAGATTGGAGGAACTGCTGCAAAGGTTTCATGACTGAAAGTTTTGTCATCCGTGGACCTCCGAAACAGCTATTGGCAAATTATGCTCGATTCATCTTGCAGGCAATACACTGTGTTCCTGTGCTATGGGAGCTGCTACCAGTTTAAACGCCTCCCTTTTGGGTTGAATGTTTCTTCAGCTGCCTTCATAAGAGGCCTGAATAGCATACTACCTGAAGACCTAAAAGCACGCGTAAATGTGTATGTGGACAACATTCTCATTGCAGAGAAGTCATGAGAGGAACACAACTGGGTTCTAAATCGATTGCTCCAAGTATTCGAGAAAGCGGGGGTGACCGTGAATCTGGACAAATCCCAGTTCGGGCGCGAAAGCATAAAGTTTCTGGGTCATACTGTGTCGGTGGATGGGATTCATCCGGATCCCGAAAAAAATTCAGCGATTTCGGAGTGCGCGACGCCCACGTCAAAGCGTCAGCTCAGGGGTTATTTGGGGCTTTGCAATTTCTGCAAGAGATTTTTAAATCTCAATGTTTTGTCCACCCCTCGTTTATGTGCACTGACGGGTATGAACACCGTTTGTATGTGGGACGAACAAGCACAGAGCGATTTTGACGAATTAAAGAATGTGTTGGTTAACGCTCCATTGCTCGCCCATCCGGATTTGAATCAGGAGTTTTGCCTGATGACAGATAGTTCACTGACGGGGCTGGGAGCGGTGTTGTTCCAGACGGATGGTGGAAAGGATCCGTCCACCTGGAAAACTATCTCGTTCGCCAGCCGTGTGCTCTCGCAGACCGAACGGAACTACTCTGTCACGGAGCTTGAAGCCCTGGCGATTGTCTGGGCGTTCAAGAAATTCCGGTACTATTTGTTCGGGCGCACGACTATGGTGTACAGAGACAACCGAGCACTAAAATTCCTAATCAGCGCCAAAATCTATCACGGTGGACTCGGACGGTTGACGGTGTTCCTCCAGGAATATCACTTCACGATAGAGTACATTCCGGGGCACAAGAATATCATTGCTGGTGCTCTATCTCGGATGCCTATTGGGCTCACCCATGCTGAGGATAACTTGTTTTCATCAAGTTTAGTGTGTTATACCTTCAAAATGTGGCATCCGAGAATTATGTCACTGCGTCACTAGGAAATATCGGGGCGGAACAAGACAAGGACGGAGTCTTCCATGATATCAAAGAGAAATGGCATGATAAATCCCACGCGGTCATCAAGCAGTATTATATTATCCGGAATGGCATCCTATTTAAGAGGCGAGCTTTGGATGACTCCAGGTGGCTGTTAGCGTTTCCGGAGGAACTGGTGAACAAGCTCGTGTGGTTCGTGCATTTGAGCTACGGTCACTTTGATGCAACGAAATGCTTGGAGAAGCTGAGGGAAACCTGCTACTTTAATAACATGCTTCGGCGTATACGTAAAGTAATTAGGGTATGCAAGCCCTGTCAGCAAGCCAAGCCCCCACTGTGTCGTTTGCCGCACCAATACACCCGATCGTTTCCAGTAAACTCAGCGATTTCGCAGCAGTAGATATATTCGGTCCGCTAGTGCGTTCTAGAAACGGATTTGCGTACATTTTTGTGGCAGAAGAGCTGACGTCAAAATTCGTCTGCCTCACCCCGCTGCGTAGGGCCACCGGGAAGGCAGTAGCTGCCGCGTTCGCAAATCACTTCTTACGGGAAGTTGGCACTGTGAAGCCTGTGATTTCGGACAAACGGGCCACAATTCAGGTCACGTCACTGGGAGCATATGCTTCGGAGAAAGCGAGTGAAACCGATGTTTATGTCCCTTTTCTGCCCTTCTGAAAATCCTTGTGAGAGGTGGATGAAGGAGATTGGAAAATTGTGTAGGTTATACTGCCACCGTGACCACCGAATGTGGGACACGGAACTAGCCGGTTTCCAGAACATACTAAATGAGTTGCCAAATGCCTCGACGATGTTGTCACCGATTATGGTCCTGAAAAATAAGGAGCCTCCGAGTAAAATAAAAGAGGTGGTTCTCTGGCCAGCAGAACCCAGGTTACGGAGATCTGCAATTGTGGATCTCGCCCTGAAAAATATAAAGAGTGCTGCCGAGGCTCGGATAAGAGCCTACAAAAAGAATGTGCGGAACATAACTTTACACATAGGCCAGAAAGTACTTGTACGCTCGCATAAGCTCTCTAATAAACGGGCTGGGTTGTCAAAGAAGTTCTTCTTCTTATTCAACGGGCCATACAGAATCAAGCGGATTCCACACCGGAATGTACTTGAAGTAGAAACACTCCGCTCTCGAAAGTCGAAGAGCCTGCACCACATCTCCAACGTGAAACCTTATATTGAATAAGAAGCATAAGATCTTGCCCCTCGGCGGTCGGAATGACGTATTGCCCATATGATTTTCTTGCATTCATTCTATTGTGAGTAAAATTACAGTGTATGTCTTCCAATGTTTTCATTCACTCTGGTCTGATTAAAATTAAAGTGTATATTTTCTATGACTTGTAAAGGGTCCCCCAATACATGTGTAGTTACCTCTTCTTCTGAGCAGAAAAGAGTAGTGTTGTGCAGCGTTATAACTTCTGAATGTGAACGATTATGAGGCTCAGATGAAGCGTTTCCTATTACAGTAAGATGGCTTTTGTTTCTTGATGACTAAAAAGGTATCGGGTGTGTTGGCGTGGCGAGTCAATGGTCGTAAGGTAATTCCTGATGATAGATTACAGTTGTAGTGTTCTTATTCCCATTAGGTGAGCATGATTCAGTGAGATTTTGCAACTGTAATGCGATGTTGATGAAGCGACTTGGTGACTTGTAGGTGAAGGATTTGTGTACGAAGGAACATTAATAGTGTTTGATTTTCATAGTTGCCATCTTATAAGATGTTTGGAAAGTGTAACTTGCCGCCACATACTACTAGGTACGGTTGAGGGTACCAGAATGTGAAACCCCAGAAGATGTATATGGAAACAGCTTATAAACTCAAGCAACTTGATATTTAATAGAGAATCAATGCTACTACCTCCAGGCTGAAATAGCATGATGGTAGGTGAGGACCCCTGGGGACATGTGGTGAGTAAACGTGTAATTATTATGAGTATCTTATGACAACAGTAAGTTGGGTACTCATGGCTCTGGACAATGGATTTCTTTTGACAGTCTTTTGTATGTACTTATAGGACGAAGTGTTTATGTGTTTGCTAATGGGATAGAATGATTTTTATTTTAAATTTTCATGCCCACTGACCTTTTACATTAGTCTGATGAATAGATGTTGAAACATTTGCCATTCCAGATGTGACTTGAATGAACCTTCTGTGTCTCATTAATCAAAACTTATATTGGGCAATATCCATAGAAAAGAAGTCTCGGCAATTTTTCACAGATCAGCAAACATGTGCTGCAAACCTTGGAGGAGCAGTCAGTGAACAACGATATGGGTATTGGTGTTGAAAGGAATATTTTGTTTATATGTGGGAATAGTAGTCGGGCTAAATGGTGTGTGAGAGCGTAGTTAGGAATAGGTAGAGTTTTGTGTCTGTAGTTAGCAGCGGCGCCAAATCCTATCCAAATCCTGACCAAATCTAGTACAAGATCTACCCTAAATGATTGACAGCAGATGTAATGCTGGAATTATATTTTATAAAAAGGATTTTTTGTTTGTTTGATTATTGGTTATGTAATTTTCCTCATTGTTTTTTTATCGGTATTGTTAACAAGGCCCTTCTTCTCAAGTTAATTTTGGGCAATATTCCATGTATTGATCAGGAGTAAGAAACTCCGCTGATTTTGTGGTAGCCTGTACACATATTTTGTAACGACCTCTGTGAGCGCAGTTCTTAAGTGGGTGCAAGGCCGCCTAGGGAGCCTCCGCGTCAGAGAGCGCAGGGCTTGGTCCACCGGCAGGCGTTGCAGATCCCTACTATCAACGGCGAGGCAGTGGTGTGGCGAGCGGTCACAGCTGTTTTCCCATCAGAGGGGAGGGGGTGCTGGTCTTGCCCCAACCCTAGGCTCACACCGGGGCCCACTGCAGGCGTGTCACCATGGCAGCGTCAGCTTACTTACTTTCCGTGTCCAGAACTAGACTTCAGACTTCCAAAAATCAGCAGCCAATATGGCCTTGTCATTTGCCTCCCATAAGTCATTCATTGTGCAGGACTGGTCTAAATATGGACAGATAAGCAGGTGTTGAAGATCCTGGACAGAACTACACAGACAGAGAGTATTCTCATTCACTTTTAGGAAATCCCACTGCTGCAGGTTTGTCTTGCACTTTGGCACTTCTACCCTCATACGGTTTAGGGTTCTCCAGACTGTGTATGGTAGGTCTCCACCAGGCGCCAGTTCTTCTTTTACATCTTTATGGGGGTTTCTCAGGTCGATTTCCCACCTTTTCAAACGATTATCTGCAGCCGACCCTTCCAGGGCTCGGGTACGTAACAGGAAACTCTTCCTCGAACAAAGCCGTCGGTCAGCAGGCTGGTGTCCATATAAAGGATAACGCATGTCCTTTTCTTGCTTGGTTTTTTCGGCTTCGGCAGCGACGTCACGTCGTATATTGGGCGGTGCGATCACCATGATTAAGTACATCTTGTGTACTGGGGTTGGCCTCAAGCATCCGGTAACAATCCGTGCCATTTCATTCACCGCGACATCAACTTTTCTCGCGTGTGTTGATGCAGACCATACTGGAGCGGCGTATTCCGCGGCTGACACACTGAGCGCAAGGGCTGAAGTTCTCAGGACTTTTGGGTTAGCACCCCAGTATCCGCTGGTTAGTTTCCTGATGATGTTATTTCTAGTTGGGACTTTTTCCCTTGTGGCATTACAATGATGTTTATGAGTCAGTGTGCGATCCAACGTGACACCAAGATATCTGGGCGTTTTACAATGCTCGAGACGTTCACCTCTCCATATTATATTTAATTCACGATTTGCCCCCCTGTTCTTTAAATGGAATGCACAGACCTGCGCCTTTGAAGGGTTCGGCCTTATGTGGTTTGCCTCATAATACTGGGAGAGAGCTTCCAAGGTACTCGTTAATTTCTCCTCTACATCCATAAAATCGTTACCTTGGGCTGCAACTGCAGTGTCATCGGCATACATAAATTGGCGCGTGATGTTTGGCACTGGTTGCTGATGGCTGGCGTTCCCCTCCAAGCGCTAGTCATCTGACAAGCGAAAGGGAAAGTATGACGCACGCCAGGCGAAGCCGCCGATTCCTGAGCGCCGCTAGTCCAGACGGCTGCTGCGGTGAGGTAACGCCCACTGCCCGGAGGGACACGTGTCCCACCACTGACGCATCAGCTCAGACGGTGCAAAGAGGTGATAAGCGGGTCTCATTCCCGACACCCGCACGAGTTTACGTCGACCTCGATGCGACGCAGAGGAGGGCGTGTCTCTCCATTGACACGACAGGAGACAGGGGCGTGTGTCGTAAAACACATTCCTCCGCAACACACGGACGACGACCGCCAAGCCGCCTTCTCGATGATGAGGTAGGGCCCACAAGGGCCGATGTCCAGCAAATCTGCAACGTCGAACCATCCCACAGTATGGACGCAGAGGGTGGAAACGGGCACGAGGCAACGTCGCGGGGTGCTGTCTAGGATGAACAACAAGGGTTACAACGGACGTTACAATGAACGCCGCCGCGAACTCCCCAGTTCAGTGTTGTGGTACCCTAGTAACTTATCCTCCAAGTCGCCTTTAGAAGAGACGTACACTACAGCACCTAAAGAGAATACCCAGTGAAATTACCATGTGACGAAACTGCAAAATGACAGCGTGTCAACGAGCTGGTTTCTGTATGTGTTTTTGTACTCATCACTTATTTTCCATAGGTGGTTATTTACCAGCTGCAATTCCATTGGGCTCATTAATGATTTTGTATCACTGTATTAGTTGTGCACATTGTGTTTTCTACTTTCACTTAGATGGTTTTATGTATGTCAGCACCAGCTGACACTCCTTTGGTTATTGGAAATGATTTTGCATCATTGTATTTGCTTACCTGTTCATCTATGTCTCTATGTTAACTTTTGATAATTGGTTAAGCAATTTTAAAATAATATCTCATGTTTGTTGTCGTAGTAGGTCAGATGACATGATGTTAGCGTGCAATATCACGCTTAATTTAAAACAATATCTCATGTTTGTTGTCGTAGTAGGTCAGATGACATAATGTTGGCGTATATTATCACGCTTAATTTAATTTGTTCTGTTTGCCTTGCGGACCGCATGAGGTCACAGTTATTAACTAAGGTCAGATAAAACTCATTTCGATATAAGAGATTAATCAATTGTTTTGCGCTGCTGTTTGCCTGTTGCAATTGTTGCTCGTTAGGGTATGTTTGTTTCGAAGACTGTTGGCGAATCACCTAGCATGGCGAGAAAATTCGCGGCACAGTCTTCTCCGGGAAGTTTGGGGTGATGAAAGGGTTCTGTAGCCACCTTTCATTAGTCCGGTAGCCCATTTTCACTATCATTTCTTTTTGTTTTCCTTGTTTCTCTTTTCTCATAACTCTCACAGTGGTGTGATTGAATGAATGTGGTTGTGTGTCACGTTGTTAGGCGGTGGCGTAGTCTGCTGCAGAAAGTCTGCGATAGTCGTACAGATTCAGCAGCAGTTGCACAGAATAGCCAACTCTAGTAGTGGTCAAGTGGGCAAAGTGGTTTGCGCTACTTGTGAGAAATCCACCTGCGTAAGGTTGGTGGCGGAAATGGCATCTTTGGGTTTTCCGGGCCACGAGGAGCGTGGAAGAGGCTGGCGAAGAAGCGGGAGGCAGTCTGCCGCCGGTACGGGAAGCGTCCACAGCTGTGCTCCAGTCGAAGAAGGGTGAGTTAGACTGACCGCGTGGCGCGTCGTTACTTGGCGAGAGGAGAGCTGTTAGCTTTTGGACTCGCTTTTCAACTCTGAAAGATTGCTTTGCCTTGTCGCATCAAGGAATGCAAGACGTTGGCTGATTTTTCTTTTAGTAAATTTCTGTAGCAGCCTTGGATCCGCTGGAAGAGCGCCACACAAAGTTCTCGATAAGAAGTGAGCACTCGCTTCTGTATGAATGTCTGTTTGCCTTCAGCTGTGCCTGTATACGCTTTTAGTTCTCTAAATATTAACAGCTTTGCCTTCTCGTAAATTTTACTTGCTTTATGTGTCTTTCGTCCGTGGGGAGCCAACCACGTGGTTGAACATTATAGTTTGTTGAGCTACCGTCATCACTAACTGTCCGGTCTCATGTTTGTTTTAGAGAATGTTAACGGTTTATGATTTTGTGATGTATTGTTGTTGCAACTTGGGCACGATACCCAGAAATTGCGTCTCCACAAACCTAGTGGACACGCGGGTGTACTGCGAAACGTGTACCGTTTCACGAGTTATTGCGATCAGTTATCAGGCAGCAGCAGTTGTATGAATGATTGCCAACAGTGCTTTTAGGTGTAGATTATAACGGCGAATGTATCGATGCTTTTCTTTAATGTTTTAGGAATTAATGTTATCAGGAATCGTGTACATGCCTCACATCCATATCCTAGGAATAAATGATTTTATCCACAATTTTCTCTTGTATTCCGAGGTTACGTTTTTGCACCTAAGCCACTCACCCCATAGCTTTCCCGTTAGCACATCCAACGCGTTTCCTTACGCACAGGACCAGTGATTAGTTTCCCCTATTATTTTAAAACAAATACTTTAGATTAAGTCTTTCTCCTTTCTCTTCACATACTATAATATTAGCTTCTTTTTTCTCATAGAATCCCACTAACATATTGCTTCTGCGTTTAAGCTTTTCCTTCTTTGCCTGCTTTCCTGCTTTCCTGCTTAGCTATCTTACACTTATGACAATCTTATTTTTAGATTTCTTTATTCGGTTTTACCTGCTTCATATTATGCATTTTTATATTTCCTCCTTTTGTCACTTACATTTAATGTCTCTTGTGTTATACTAGGATCTGCACTTGGCCTTGACTTTTTACCTGTTTGATCCTCTGCTGCCTTCACTACTTCACCTCCCAAAGCTATCCATTTATCTCATAATACACTCCTGGAAATGGAAAAAAGAACACATTGACACCGGTGTGTCAGACCCACCATACTTGCTCCGGACACTGCGAGAGGGCTGTACAAGCAATGATCACACGCACGGCACAGCAGACACACCAGGAACCGCGGTGTTGGCCGTCGAATGGCGCTAGCTGCGCAGCATTTGTGCACCGCCGCCGTCAGTGTCAGCCAGTTTGCCGTGGCATACGGAGCTCCATCGCAGTCTTTAACACTGGTAGCATGCCGCGACAGCGTGGACGTGAACCGTATGTGCAGTTGACCGACTTTGAGCGAGGGCGTATAGTGGGCATGCGGGAGGCCGGGTGGACGTACCGCCGAATTGCTCAACACGTGGGGCGTGAGGTCTCCACAGTACATCGATGTTGTCGCCAGTGGTCGGTGGAAGGTGCACGTGCCCGTCGACCTGGGACCGGACCGCAGCGACGCACGGATGCACGCCAAGACCGTAGGATCCTACGCAGTGCCGTAGGGGACCGCACCGCCACTTCCCAGCAAATTAGGGACACTGTTGCTCCTGGGGTATCGGCGAGGACCATTCGCAACCGTCTCCATGAAGCTGGGCTACGGTCCCGCACACCGTTAGGCCGTCTTCCGCTCACGCCCCAACATCGTGCAGCCCGCCTCCAGTGGTGTCGCGACAGGCGTGAATGGAGGGACGAATGGAGACGTGTCGTCTTCAGCGATGAGAGTCGCTTCTGCCTTGGTGCCAATGATGGTCGTATGCGTGTTTGGCGCCGTGCAGGTGAGCACCACAATCAGGACTGCATACGACCGAGGCACACAGGGCCAAAACCCGGCATCATGGTGTGGGGAGCGATCTCCTACACTGGCCGTACACCACTGGTGATCGTCGAGGGGACACTGAATAGTGCACGGTACATCCAAACCGTCATCGAACCCATCGTTCTACCATTCCTAGACCGGCAAGGGAACTTGCTGTTCCAACAGGACAATGCACGTCCGCATGTATCCCGTGCCACCCAACGTGCTCTAGAAGGTGTACGTCAACTACCCTGGCCAGCAAGATCTCCGGATCTGTCCCCCATTGAGCATCTTTGGGACTGGATGAAGCGTCGTCTCACGCGGTCTGCACGTCCAGCACGAACGCTGGTCCAACTGAGGCGCCAGGTGGAAATGGCATGGCAAGCCGTTCCACAGGACTACATACAGCATCTCTACGATCGTCTCCATGGGAGAATAGCAGCCTGCATTGCTGCGAAAGGTGGATATACACTGTACTAGTGCCGACATTGTGCATACTCTGTTGCCTGTGTCTATGTGCCTGTGGTTCTGTCAGTGTGATCCTGTGATGTATCTGTCCCCAGGAATGTGTCAATAAAGTTTCCCCTTCCTGGGACAATGAATTCACGGTGTTCTTATTTCAATTTCCAGGAGTGTATATTCCCTTCGTTTTTTCTCAATCTACCGTTGCTTAATTCTGGCTGTGAAACTCTCAATAACTTTTGGTTTCTCAGTTTATTCAGGTACCATCTCCCAAATTTTCTAAATTTTTGCAGTTTATTAAATTTTAATTTAGAGTTCATAAGCCATAAATTGTCGTCCGAGTCCACATATGCTCCTGGAGATGTCTTTATTTAAAAACCGGTTTGGAAATTTCTGTCTTACTATCATATGATCAGACTGAAACCTTCCAGTGTCCCCAGGTTTCTTCCTCGTATACAGTAGTCTTTCATAATACTTAACCCAAGCATTAGTGATTGTTAAATTATGCTCTGTGCAAAATTCTACCTTGTAGATCCCTTCTTCATTCTGCTCCCCCAGGCCAATTTCTCCTACTATTTTTCCTTCCTTTTCTTACTATCGAATTCCGCAACCCATCAGAATTAAATTTTCCTCTTCAGTAAATATCTGAATAATTTCTTTCATCTCATCATACGTTCCTTCAATCTGTTAATCTTCAGTGGACCTTGTACTGCTGTGGTGGGTGTTGGAAGGAATGAAGGTTGGAGTTTAACGTCCCGTCGACAGTGCGATCATTAAAGATAGAGCACAAGCTCAAATTACAAAAGCATGGCCGGCCGGGGTGGCCGAGCGGTTCTAGACGCTACAGTCTGGAACCGCGCGGCCGCTACGGTCGCAGGTTCGAATCCTGCCTCGGGCATGGCTGTGTGTGATGTCCTTAGGTTAGTTAGGTTTAAGTGGTTCTAAGTTATGGGGGACTGATGACCTCAGAAGTTAAGTCCCATAGTGCTCAGAGCCATTTGAACCATTTTGAACAAAAGCATGGGGAAGGAAATCATCCATGTTCTTCCCAAAGGACCCAAATTCAACTATGAGGTCCTCAGTCCTCTAGAACTTAGAACTACTTAAACCTAACTAACCTAAGGACATCACACACATCCATGCCCGAGGCAGGATTCGAACCTGCGACCGTAGCAGTCGCGCGGTTCCGGACTGAAGCGCCTAGAACGGCTCGGCCAATGCGGCCGGCCAAAGGACCCATCCTGGCATTTGCCTGTGGGGTTTAGGAAAAGCACAGGAAACCTAAATCTGGAAGGTTAGACAGGGATCTGAAACATCGTCCTCTCGAATGTAAGTCCAGTGTGTCAATCACTGCACCACTTTGCTCAGTGTGAATTTTAGCTTCATGTCTATCTTGGCTACATTAATGTGTTCATTATGTTTTTCTCAGCAGGTTTCCTTCATTCCTATTTCCTTATAGATTATTTCATGCAGTATTGCATTACCCAGTATTATTTTGTATTTATTACAGATGCAGAAGTCCTGTTCCTCTGCAACCACACTTAGCTAGTTCCCCCTGTATCGAACATCTACCTATCCACCTCTTTTTTTTTTTAGTCTCTAATGCCCCTAACTGGTAAAGGGACCTAACATTCCCTACTCCAAACTGTAGAATTACAGGTTTGTTTCTCCTGATGATGGTGTCATCCTGAGTAGTCTCTGGACGGAAATTGCTTTATGCAAGAGCATGCCCTCAAGAAATAAGAGCAGTAGTTTCCGCTTGCTTTCAGCTATTCACATTACCTCTACAGCAGTGCCGGCTATATTTGGTGAACTGGAAGTGCTACTATTATTTGTGTGAGTACGTTTTACGAGGTATACATCGTCGTACATGAACATGTGGCGAACTGTGATTTCACGCCAAAACTGTTAGAAAAAAGATGACAGTGGGACTTTTGGTTCTGTTCGAATTGATTCAGTAACTTTCGTTCGTAGCAGCCTACATTACTGCTATTGGGGGCTCGGAGTAAAATTATTACTAAAGTAAAACTGTAAACCGTTTCACCAGTGCTAATTTCATTGTGTGAAAGAAAAGGACAACGCCAATAAATAGTGATTGAACTGTGTCGTGAAAAACTGATTTTGCTATAATAATCCCCTAATTTTTGTTCTCTAGCATAAACTGTACTCATGAACATTAATTCAAAACCTATAAGTAATATGTGGGTGTGGAACAGTGTACTAATGCACCAAGTGTGGAAATCATCCCCTGAGAGCCAAAATTTGCAGTAACATTTTTTTAACCAACGTTTGTATATGCACATTCGTGTGAACTCTTCAACCGCACTTCTTTAATTTTACCGCCCCATCGCAAAGTTTACATTTTTACCATCATCTAAGCTGTCCTGCTCAAATTTAAACAGCTGAATATGAAAGAGCAGAGTCCCCCGGTGTGTTATGAAACTCTGCGTGAATTTCCTTTGCTTTCATGTCTCTCTTAACGAAGGACTTAATCTCTGCTCAAAACTCGTTTTTTTTTCATCTCATAAATCACTATGCGGGATCAACAACAGAAGGATGTCCACACGATAGATCTCTACACAGAACACTGACGCATCACGTGTTTAGTCATAAAGGATGGCCTTTCATTATGAGGGAACCTCGTTGCGCTAACGCTGACATCTGCTGGTGATTCCGTGAATCTAACTGTGGTGTGCGTACTGTAAGACCTCGGTACACACACCATCAGATTATTTGACTTGTCGCTCTAACGAAGTAGGCGAGTGTCAGCAATATGTCTCGTGGTCTTATCGTGGCGTGTTTATCTTCTGCCGTTAGGTCAGACGATAGAAATGCCACTTGCAGGCTTAGAGTAGCAGATTGACGGTGACCAACTTTAAACAGAACTTGATTACTTTTCACACACGTTTATTAAAATAATAAAAATGATAGACATTACGTAACTTGATTCTGGATGCTGTTTACAATTGACAATCTGATGTTCCTTAGGTCTTGGTACGTTAATCTTATTCTCACATATCTCTGATACTTGACAAAGTGTCTTTTTATTTATCTTCATGGCTATGTAAAGGAATATGGTAATCTTATTAGGCGTAGACTGAAACTTGACTATAGATTGGTACAGACTAATGCAGACTGGTACAGACTGGTGCAGACAAATGCAGACTGACTAATCGGAGGTATGTACACTCGTTTAATACCTCACGCATTCAGGTATCACTGCGCGAGTGTGATCCGCATGGAGAAAAGGTTCTACGTTAGCAGCAATCTCATTGGCTGCGTTACATATTAATATGCTGATCGGCAGGAGCAGAATTTGGTCCATCTCTAAGGCAGCGCCATCTCGTAGTGTGGAGATGCACGAGCGCTGCGCCTGCGCTGTTGTGCTTAGCGGGGCGCGCTCTAGTGGGAAAGTTGTGTACGCGCTGACTACGCGGAACTATGTACACAACACTAACAAATAGCTGAAGACGTTGGGCGCAAGTGCTATTCTCAGGTCGACACAGAAGAGGAAGTTGGGATGGACCTCATCATCAAACGAGTCAGATGAATGACCACATAAAAAACTGTTGCCCTTAAAGTAATTACAGTTTGGGATTTATCGGAAACGAATTTTATTAGACAGTTTTCTTCCTTGGTAATAAGTTAGCGATTTTGTAGCAGATCATCAGCGAGATCATCAGAGTGACACCAATGGCTTCCTCTCTCTACCATAAAGAAGAGCAACGCCTCGTGCAACAACAAATTCACTGACTAAACTCCCTTCTACGTAGGTCTGGTCCCTGCGTGAGGTAGCTGCCCACTGCTGCTTCCCTCCATTAGGCTTAATTGGGCGGCAGCGCTGGAATAGCAGTGGAGAGGGTTTCGTGCTCCGTCCAGCTCACTCACCGATCGTTAGTGCCGGCTTACGGAACAGGAGCCACTGGCTGCCCCCCTGCACACTCGTCCCTCCTCGCGAGGCTGATGGAAGCCGTCAGTGATCCGGTCGCAGAGCCACTGCTCGCTACGGCAGTCACGCGAGCTAATCTTCAGCGGGCAACTGCAGAGTTACAAAATAGATACGACAGAACACTGACTGGGGAGCTGAATGCAGCTCACTTGTGAGATTAGGTAGTTCAACAGCCCTGCTCTTAAAACCATGCCACGGTGGCTAACCAGGGGTGTACAAACTGTCCTCCCAGCCTGCCTGTCCCTCTCTCCGCCTCAGCCATTGAAGCAGCTCAACCTGCTGAAACGGAGACACAAGAGTACATGTGTACTTGTAATATCTCTTTATATTCGATGAATTATTCTGATACAACTCTACCCTTGAATGACGTTTACTAATTTTCTATCTTCATACTCGCAGAATCCATGCGCAAAGTAGTTTCATACAATAGCTATGCCATGAGCGCATAGTTATACTTTGTAATACTCTCTCTGGTAGTTCTTAGTGAAAAAAGCTTCCGAGATTGTCTTCGTGCCGATTAGCATGCGGATTGTTTGAAGAATTGTAATCTGAATATTGAGATTTGTGACAAAATATAACTGATACGCAATTGTACGATTAAAGGGATATATATATATATATATATATATATATATATATATATATATATATATATATATATATATATATATATATATATATAAGGCCCCGGGAGTAGATAACATTCCATTAGAACTACTGATGGCCTTGGGAGAGCCAGTCATGACAAAACTCTACCATCTGGTGAGCAAGATATATGAGACAGGCGAAATACCCACAGACTTCAAGAAGAATATAATAATTCCAATACCAAAGAAAGCAGGTGTTGACAGATGTGAAAATTACCGAACTATCAGTTTAATAAGTCACAGCTGCAAAATACTAACGCGAATTCATTACAGACGAATGGAAAAGTAGAAGCGGACCTCGGGGAAGATCAGTTTGGATTCCGTAGAAATGTTGGAACACGTGAGGCAATACTAACCTTACGACTTATCTTAGAAGAAAGATTAAGAAAAGGCAAACCTACGTTTCTAGCATTTGTACACTTAGAGAAAGCTTTTGACAACGTTAACTGGAATATTCTCTTTCAAATTCTGAAGGTGGCAGGGGTAAAATACAGGGAGCGAAAGGCTATTTACAATTTGTACAGAAACCAGATGGCAGTTATAAGAGTCGAGGGGCATGAAAGGGAAGCAGTGGTTGAGAAAGGAGTGAGACAGGGTTGTAGCCTCTCCCCGATGTTATTCAATCTGTATATTGAGCAAGCAGTAAAGGAAACAAAAGAAAAATTCAGAGTAGGTATTAAAATTCATGGAGAAGAAGTAAAAACTTTGAGGTTCGCCGATGACATTGTAATTCTGTCAGAGACAGTAAAGGACTTGGAAGAGCAGTTGAACGGAATGGACAGTGTCTTGAAAGGAGGATATAAGATGAACATCAATAAAAGCAAAACGAGGATAATGGAATGTAGTCAAATTAAATCGGGTGATGCTGAGGGGATTAGATTAGGAAATGAGACACTTAAAGTAGTAAAGGAGTTTTGCTATTTAGAGAGTAAAATAACTGATGATGGTCGAAGTAGAGAGGATATAAAATGTAGACTGGGAATGGCAAGGAAATCGTTTCTGAAGAAGAGAAATTTGTTAACATCGAGTATAGATTTAAGTGTCAGGAAGTCGTTTCTGAAAGTATTTGTATGGAGTGTAGGCATGTATGGAAGTGAAACATGGACGATAACCAGTTTGGACAAGAAGAGAATAGAAGCTTTCGAAATGTGGTGCTACAGAAGAATGCTGAAGATAAGTTGGGTAGATCACGTAACTAATGAGGAGGTATTGAATAGGATTGGGGAGAAGAGAAGTTTGTGGCACAACTTGACTAGAAGAAGGGATCGGTTGGTAGGACATGTTTTGAGGCATCAAGGGATCACAAATTTAGCATTGGAGGGCAGCGTGGTGGGTAAAAATCGTAGAGGGATAGAGGGAGACCAAGAGATGAATACACTAAGCAGATTCAGAAGGATGTAGGTTGCAGTAAGTACTGGGAGATGAAGAAGCTTGCACAGGATAGAGTAGCATGGAGAGCTGCATCAAACCAGTCTCAGGACTGAAGACCACAACAACAAAATATATATATATATATATATATATATATATATATATATATATATATATATATATTGCTCCTTCATACAAAAGGTGTGTAACAATTTACATTATTTGACATTTAAGAATTAATGATATTCATCGATATATTGCGTAGTTGTTAATCAGAAGGGAACTTCCGAAAGACTGGATACAAACCTGCATTTAATAATTCAAGAGCTCCATTACATCTTCGGAAGGTTAAACTTCATCAAAGCCAAATATCTGCTTGATCTGAGGTTTCCCGACTGATTATTCAACCCTCCCAAAAATACGAGGCATTTTATTTGTACAGATTAGCAGACTGCCGCAAAGCACGAGCCTGCAGAGAAGAAGAACCATCGCCTGATTTCATTCTAACAAGTAAAATTTCTGAATAATTTTGAGTGACTGAGTTATGACTGTGTTTTGTATTATGAATGATTGATTGCTCGAACGAATTGAGAACTACATAACTACATAATTACATAGATAGGAGGAAAAATTACATACTGAAGACAACAGTGCTTAAAGCAGACAACTTGGGTTTCCACAAGCCGGGCAAGCTTCATGGGACCCGTTCAACCCGCTGCATCTAACAGGTTGCGCCATCAATCCATCCTGACTATCCAAGTATATGTCTGCGTAGATTGTTTCAGTGCAGCTCATTTATCTACATCTACATATATACTCCGCTAGCCACCAAGCGGTGTGTCGCGGATGGCATAATTCGCGCTTCGCGCCAAAGTCATATTCCCCCCCCCCCCCCTCTGCTCCACTCGCGGATCGCGCGAGGGAAAAACGACTGTCTGAACGCCTCAGTACGAGCTCTTATTTCCCTTATCTTTGAATGATGATCATTACGCGATTTCAAAGTTGGTGGTAATAATATATGCTCTACATCCTCGGCGAAGATTGGATTTCGGAATTTAGTGAGCAGCCCCTTCCGTTTAGCGCGTCGTCTATCTGCATGTGTGTCCCACTTAAAACTTTCTATGAGATGGGCAAATGTACCAGTCACGAATCTTGCCGCTCTTCTTTGGACCTTCTCAATCTTTTGAATCAGACCCAACTGGTAAGGTTCCCATACAGACGAACAGTACTCTAAGACTGGACAACTAACGTATTGTAAGCTATTTCCTTTGTTGAAGGACGTTTTGAAATAAGACAAATACTTAGTGGCTTACGACTTGAGGCCATTTAGCAGTACAGAGGCTTTCTAAATATAAGGCAAATATCGATTGAATTGAGAAAAAATGTGGCTTAGGGGGTATTAAAAACCACATTCTGGTGATACGCAGCTTAGTACGAAAGAGGCTTAGTATGAAATAAAAGCTTCTTCTTTTCGACTAACGCCTTTTAGATTAACATAATAAGAAGATCGGACTTCATGTCTGATAAAATGTATTTTGGGAATTTAGAAATGGCTCTGAGCACTACGGGACTTAACATCTGAGGTCATCAGTCCCCTAGAACTTAGAACTACTTAAACCTAACTAACCTAAGGACATCACACACATTCATGCCCGAGGCAGGATTCGAACCTGCGGCCGTAGCGGTCACGCGTTTCCAGACTGAAGCGCCTAGAACCGCTCGGCCACCGCGGCCGGCTGGGAATATAGAATTACCTGTTTTCGCCACTTAGAATAAGTTCAGCGAAACCGCAATACTCATCCTGGAAAAAGCAATTATAACTGGTAAAATAGGGTCATATTTTGCTGGAACACACCAAGGTAACAGGAAATAAACTTCCAAACCTACCTTTAGTTAGCATTGCAGTATAATAGACATCTTCAGATTCTTAGGTGCAAAGGGTCTCTACTTTCAGCGATGGTTCTGCTTACTACAGAAAACATGTATTACAGCTGACTTTATGATGGTTCGAATTGTGAATATCGAGTCCTGGTCGAAAGAGGCTGAAGCTGTGGAGAAAGCCATTCATATCGAAATAAAAAAATAAATCATAAATATACCGAAAACGAAAAAAAGGGCAAGAAAAGTCCAACATTTTCTCCTACAATGGCCCAAAATGAATATATATTTCATTGAGCCTCGTTTTGTGATACTGAGGTAAAACTTCAAATGTTTCAAATGGCTCTGAGCGCTATGGGACTTAACAGCTGAGGTCATGAGTCCCCTAGAACTTAGAACTACTTAAACCTAACTAACCTAAGGGCATCACACACATCCATGCCAGAGGCAGGATTCGAACCTGCGACCGTAGCGGTCTGTACCGCCTAGAACCGCTCGGCCACCCGGCCGGCCCGGTAAAACTTTCATCAAATTCCTATACCTACACTGAAACACTACAATGAAAGGGTAGAGAATAAACTGTTACGTAGCGTAGCACAGCGGGAAGACGAGCAGTCATGCAAGCAAGATTCCTTTAGTAAGGTTGGGTTGGGCACAGCTTGGTTTGGATTGGCTTGGGTGTGAGTAAATCTGCCTGCCCGTTCTGCTGATAATGAGCTGCAGCTCGCCTGCCCGGCTAACAGGAAAGCATAGGCAGGTGAAATGCGGAAAGTGTACGCCTCTGGCTGTAACAGACTAGCTGTACACGTGAAGGCTGCCGGTGGTGTACAGCATCTGGTACGTCTAGCTGGCGCTCCAAACATAGTGTCCCTATGACTGCAGAAGGTGACGCTCGTTTTTTTTTACTTTATTGTTATTTTAATACCTGTACAAATCAGGTAGGCTGGCAGCGGCACACTACGCCGCTCTTCAGCCATAGTGTGTACAATAGTATAAGAACGGAGAATGATAATGAACACAGTGACGGGCAAAAGAGAGAGGTCACAGAGACACAAAAAACATGGAGTCGTTCACACGTGACGATAACAACACTGAAAACACGTTGGCACGGCGCACAGAACACTGATGAATCCGACGGCACAAGTGAACGTAGTAGTGGGACGGCGGACACCAAAAACACTAAACGACGTCACACACACGAGACACAGAAGGCGATGATCTCCGGCGCGCGAATGTTCACTATGCGTGTGCGAGTCCGGGGACCTGCCAAGAGAGGAGGAGGAGGAAGGGGAGTGGGAGAGCGAGAGGGGAGAGCAGAGATGCCACGGGCAGGGGAGATAGGGGGAGGGAGGAAGGGGGAGAGGAAGCCCGGGGGAAGAGGGGGGAGGGAGGGGACGGGGAAAAGGAAAAAGAAGGGAAGAGAAGGGAGGGAGGGTGCCGAAAGGAAAGGACACCGGAAGTGGGGGGCGGGGCAGGGTCAAAGTTGATAGGAGGGGTAGATGGAGGGGACGACATCATCAGGGAGAGGGAGCTGGCGGAAGCCACCTTGGGAGAGGGTAAGGAGGGTGGAGAGATGGAGACCGGGCGGGACGTGGGAATACAGGCGCGGCAGCGGGCGGGGGTGGGAGAGGATCGGGGATACGAGCGGGTGAGGAGGATCAAGTTTACGGGAGGTGTACAGGATAAGGTGACGCTCGATTGTGGCTCTCTCTATGAAGTCGTGATCAAACTGTTGTGATACCAAGCGACTGGAAAAGCGCAGGTGACTCCTGTACATAAGAAGGGTAAAAGAATGGACCCGCAAAATTACAGGCTAATATCCTTGCATAGCTTAGCTGCAGAATACACGAACATATGCGTGAGCCGTAGTAAAATTTGCTGTTTTGAAGAGCGCGCCGCAGCGCGTAGTGTAAGGCAGTCGCCTTCCGTCTCTGGCGGTGGCGCCGCTGCGGTAATCGCAGCTTTGGTGTCTCCCTCTGGTGGGAAAGGGGAGAAGTTGCCTGTTAACGTGCATTTAAAGGGCGCGATGAGTTCGGCAGGGGGAGCGGGCAGTCTGTAAGTCTCGGCGAGTCTGGTTAGTTGGTCAGAGGGAGTGAGGCTGGAGAGTCACTCTGTCAGTCTGGGGGAGTCTGGTTAGTTGGTCAGCCAAGTTAGTCTGGGTCTGTCTCTCGTCCGCATTGGTGAGGCGGTTAGTGTCTGTCTGTCGTCCGGAGTACTAGCGACACCCCCGGATTAACAAGGCCGCCCAGCAGTGTTAGTGACGTCACACTAAGCGGCCCATAGCCGACGCAGCAGTCCACGGGCACCTCCGTACAGACGCGCCTGATGCTAACGATCTTCTATCCGTCATACAGAAAGGAGCGAACTGTAATTCGAACCAAAGACCAAATTATATATATTCTTGTAAACAGCATAAAGGTTCATAACGAAATACCGATTACATATACGGGCAGGAATAGGTTCTAGAACTCCTCTGAAAAGTGTTTATCTTCAGTACCAGAATGAACATGAAATTGTCAGGTTTTCTAAATAGAAAAGCACTTTGTTAGTAACAAATGGTTCAAATGGCTCTGAGCACAATGGGACTCAACTGCTGTGGTTATCAGTCCCCTAGAACTTAGAACTACTTAAACCTAACTAACCTAAGGACATCACACACATCTATGCCCGAGGCAGGATTCGAACCTGCGACCGTAGCAGTCGCACGGTTCCGGACTGCGCGCCTAGAACCGCGAGATCACCGCGGCCGGCTGTTAGTAACAGACAGCAATAATGAGACTTGCAGTTGGTGATATCTACGTGGAAAAGGAAATAAGCTGCACAGAGATTGAAAACGGTAAGTAAAGAGAGCCTCAGCCTTTTGCTCACGTTCTTACATGTAATGCACTTGGTTGTTTTTCATTTCCTTACCTTTCATAACATTTTTAATATTGTTTCAAGAAGTGTATCTTCAATAGCAGAGTGAACTTCAAATTGTCAGGCTTTTCTTAAAGGAAAGAGCAGTCCCTTAGTATCACAGTGGAAGACAGAATCTTGTGTTCAGTGATGTCTATGTTAAAAGGAGAATATTTGATATCTATCTTTTGTTTCCATTCTTTATTACTGGGGATACACTTGTAAAAATTCTTGAAAAGAGCTGTCACCATGAACATATGAGTAAATTCACAATAGTCATGTGTTTTATGAGATAAAGCGAACTCTTGTTACCTTATTGTAAACGAAAGTTGTGAGGGTTTTGCTATGTATGACAGTGTTTAAGATAATTTACTTTCAGTGTAAGAGCTTGAAAATGTTAAGTCCTGCTGTCAGTTGACATTTATCACCACCTGTATGCGAGTTTTAAAGCTAAATAGTGTTCTGACAATTATAAAATAGTGGTAAAGTTCCTCAATCGATTAAACTTATTCCTGCCCGTATATGTAATCGGTATTTCGTTATGAACCTTTATGCTGTTTACAAGAATATATATAATTTGGTCTTTGGTTCGAATTATAGTTCGCTCCTTTCTGTATGACGGACAGAAGATCGTTAGCATCAGGCGGGTCTGTACGGAGGTGTCCGTGGACCGCTGCGTCGGCTATGGGCCGCTTAGTGTGACGTCACTAACACTGCTGAGCGGCCTTGTTATCCCGGGGGTGTCGGTACTAGTATGTGTTAGGCAGTCCGTCTGCTCGAGTCTGCTCAGGCAATGGGCATTGGCGGTAGGATCGATCGGTTGGTCGGCCGCGCACGGGACACAAGAAGACTTGTCCGCCAGGAGCGTCGGCGCATGTGAGGTCGCCACGTGAGTCCAGTGGCCGCGCCGTATAGCGAAGGGAGTGGCTTCGCGGCCGACACGAGAGCAACAGGAGTCAACCCACGACATCGGTCTGGCCGGCGCGAGCTGCGACGCCGTGAGACGGGAGATCGGCGCGCCTTCCTGCGTCCGTTGAAGCGGCTGGCAGCGGACGGTTCGGGAGATCATTTTCGGGGTGCTGCGCCAGGTCTTCTCGAGAAATCACAGTTTATTAGAAGTTGAGTGATTCGTGATATGTTGTTTCGTTTATGTGTTAAATTCTACTACCCTTTTTGGTCAGTCTCTCGTCCCCAGCTTTCTCGTCAGTCTCTTGTCCGCATTGGTTAGGCAGTTAGTGTCTGTCTGTCTGTCTGTCGGTCTGCCATACGTTAATAACTGCCTCTGTCATCTTTGTCGGATTCGGTATTAACGAATTTATTGCTTAAAGGCCGAATTCTTAAAATATGTTTTTATCTTGCCTATCATTTTGCGACGCGATATATGTGTAATGTAGAGCATGTTGTACATTTATGTAAGTCTGTATTTTATGGGTTTTATTTAAATAGTCATTTTACATTATAAGTTTGCCACCCTTAGCCGAGCGGTCTCAGGCGCTGCAATCATGAACTGTGCGGCTGGTCCCGGCGGAGGTTCGAGACCTCCCTCAGGCATGGGTGTGTGTGTTTGTCCTTAGGATAATTTAGGTTAAGTAGTGTGTAAGCTTACGGACTGATGACCTTAGCAGTTAGCCGGCCGGGGTGGCGCAGTGGTTCTAGGCGCTACAGTCTGGAACCGCGCGACCGCTACGGTCGGAGGTTCGAATCCTGCCTCGGGCATGGGTGTGTGTGATGTCCTTAGGTTAGTTAGGTTTAAGTAGTTCTAAGTTCTAAGGGACTGATGACCTCAGAAGTTAAGTCCCATAGTGCTCAGAGCCATTTGAACTTTAGCAGTTAAGTCCCATAAGATTTCACACGCACTTGAAGACATTTTTGCTGCCACTCTTCCACCGTAACGGTCCTTTAAAAAAAAATTGCACTTTCGGTGGCAAATAATTTGGGTGTTGTACCATTTCCACCCCTCTTACGGGGTGCATAGTTTACGTGTTTGTGTGAACTGTGAAAAATTTTTAGTTTAAAATAATTTGGTGTGATGCAGATTTGCACCAGTGTACTCTTTCAGACGTTGTTGTGAGCGGTCATGACTATGGCCGTGTTGAAAGGGAGCAGGCAAGCTTCTCAGCCCGTAGGCTCCTACTGTTAATATTGTTCTTTCTGCCTCTAAAGAAAATTGTAACTTCATATATCGATGGTGGTTTTCTGCTTATAATTTTAAATCTGTTTTTGAAAAGGCGTTTAGGAATAAAATTCACATTTGTTAAAGGTAATTTTATTTTCCATCAGTTACTTCCTGGCAACTACTTCCACGCTCACCTAGTGTGATTAAATGTGTTAATGTTCTTTATGAATCGCTAGTAAATAAATTATTGAAGAAAAGATTTTGAAAGTAATTCCACGGTTCAATGCGCAGCTCGTTCCTTGAGACGGAAAAGCCTCTTTCCACAAATCAGCAATGATTTAAAAGTCGTCACTCATGCGAAACCTTGCTCTTTTTTCGCACGGTATTCCGCAAACCAAGGCTGAATGGGTACAGGTATATTCCGTATTCAGAGATTTCTGCGTCTGACACGGTGCCCCACAGCACACTGTTAATGTAGGCACGAGCATACGGAGCAGGTTCCGAAACATGAGAGTGGCTCGAAGACTTTTTAAGTTATGCACGCTAGTAAATTGTACTCGACGGCGAACGTTCATCGTAGGCAAAGGTATAGTTGAGAGTGTCCTAGGGAAGTGTAAAGGCGCCACACTTATTTTCTATATACGAAAATGGTCTGGCCAACAGGATGAGCTTCAGTCTGCAACTGTTTTCTGATGAGGCTGTAGTTTACACGAAGATTTCGTCGTGTGACTGAAGGATACGAGATGACCTAGACAAAATTTCTAGTTAGTGTCATAAGTGGCAGCTTACTCTAAAGGTAGAAAAGTGTAGGTTACGACAGATAAGTAGAAAAAACAGGACTATAATGTTCGAAGACAGCGTTACTAGTGTGTTGTTTGACAGAGTCGAGTCGAGCGATATGAAACGGAACGAGCATGAAAGAATGACAGTAGGGAAAGCGAATGGTCGACCTGTTTATTTGGAGAATTTTAGCAAGTGTGGTTCGTGTGTAAAGGAGACGTATAGAACAGTAGTGGACCAATTGTTGAGTGCTGCTCGACTGTTTCGGGTCCACCACCAGGTCGCACTGCAAGAAGACAGCGGAGCAATTAAGAGGCGTGCTCCTTGATTTGTTACCGCTAGGTTCGTTGAGCATTTGAGTATTACGGAGATGATTTGTGAGCACAAATGGGAATCCTTGGAGGGAAGACCACGTTCTTCTCGCCAAAGATTTTCGATGAAATTCAGAGAACCAGCATGTTGAGTGAAGGACGATTCTGCTGCAGCCAACATACATTTAGCGTAAGAACAGGAAGTTAAGAGAAATTAGGACTCACTGGAGGCATATAAACTGTCGTTTTTCTCTCCCTCTATTTGCGCGTGGTAAAGGACAGGAAATAACCACCGGCGGTACAAGGTACTTTCCACCATGCACCATAAAGTGTCTTGCGGAGTATTTATGTACATCTAAATGTAAATTGTAGAAAAATAAGAATCTACTTTCCAATAGAGAGCAGGTTGGTTTGGTCCAGTGGATGTTACGTGACTTACTGGCTGTTGTCGCTATTGCCACAGCACTGCTGATACACTGTTCACAAAGTTCTATCCCATGACTGTACACGCGCCATGCTCTCATGATGCAAGCAGTACGTCCCACGGTTGTACCTAACACGCATTTTACACACTTCTGTTAAGTGACTTAATATGCATTTGTGCACTCGGCCGCCACTTGTCTCTAGAAGTGCTAACACTTTATAATAAATATTTTCAGAAGTGAACAAATTTCTGCACAGAACATGAACTTTTCGACCGCACTCGATAACGGCTGTCACCAGACTATAATGAGGTTAAGCAACAGTTTATAATAAACATTCTGAGCAGTAAACAAACACTACAGCTCATCTAATGATTATCGCTGTCCACGACCGCGCACCCACTCGACCACTCTGAGCGATGGCCGGCACCAAGCTCCAGAGCAACGACAACGGATTTCCTGCCTCTGACATTTCGGCCAATCAGGGGCCAGGAAAGTTCTCGCTAGCATATAAAGGTAGTCTTCTGTGAGCCAACAAAAACCGAACACGCTGTGTCCATATGGATTGCGGGCGCCTTAACTCGCCACCAAGCCGTCACAACCTCGCAACAGGCTCTCCACAAGTAAAGCTTGGTACATATTGCACAACATTACTATTTGACCGACGGCAATTTCAATAAATGTTGCAATAGGGACGGTTGAGACGCCCCGCCAAGCCCGCAGGACAGAACAGGTAGTTTAAATTGTGGAAAGGGGCCAAAATAAGCGGCTGTCTGTTGCACTTCCAATGCCACTTCCAATGCCACAAGTCGAGACTGCGGATGTCCACTACATCCAGATACTCACTGTGCGCTTCCTCCCACTTGTATTAACTGCAGAGAGCAGCCCTCCCCCTGCTCGCCGGACTGCTCAGTAATCCGAAAGGAGCGAAAAATCATGGAGTGCAAGACCGTGCAACAGTTGACTTACCAAATGGCTAAACATAAATTTGAACGATTACACCTCCTTCGGTTTACGTCCACATATGCTGCAGCTACATTACTATCGCCATCACAAGTACCAGTTCATACTCTGTGCCACAAATAGTGGGCCCTCTGGGCCTCCAGACTACGTCCGCTCCCTTGATGGCAGGGGGCAAATTTCCTTCCGTTGCTCCCAACGTACCTACTTCGGGATCAAGGCTCTCCCAAACGCAGGGGACATCGGTCCCCTCCCCCCCCCCCCCAGACGGAGAAGCAACAGCCTCCTCCAGCTCCTCTCATGCAGAAGAGGTCCCTTGGGACCCTCTCTCCCAAGGTCTCTACTAACGTCCCAGCAGACACTCGCCAGTGGCTAAAGGAACCAAAAGCTGCTGGATGAAGAGCTTCACGGTTTGCCTCCATGTCTGAAGCTACTTCAGAGAACTCCTCCCAGCAAGCTCCTAAAGAGAAGCGAGAGAGCAAGCAAACAAAGAAGTCTGCTAAGAAAATGGACCCTCCAGTGGCCTCAACACCACCACTCCCTACCAATTCTGCACCTGCATCCGCTGAGGACCTGGATTTCACTGATTCCTCATCCACAGTAGGAATGAATACAAATAATCGGTGGCAGCAGGTGACCCACGGGCATAAACTGCCTCCTTGCATGCTTCATGCCTTCCCAGCCTCATGATAACGTCATCCTCCAGTGGAATTGCTGCGTTTTTTTGCACCACCTGGCTGAGCTACGGCAACTGTTAATCTTTACACCTGCTTTCTGTATTGTCCTCCAGGAAACCTGGTCCTCGGCAATGTGGACCCCTGCCCTCAGTGGCTATAACGGATATTACAGGAACTGTAGCGACTATAACAGAGTGTCAAGTGGAGTTTGTGACTATGTCATGAACTCAGTAAGCCCCTTCAAACCCCTTTTGAAGCTGTGGCTGTCAGGATAAGGACGACGCAGGAAATAACTATACAATGTATATCTTCGTCCAGATGGTGCAGTACCCCTGAACACATTGGCTGCTCTGATCCTTCAACTCCCTAAACCTTTCCTAATTTTGGGAGATTTGAACGCCCATAACCCCTTGTGGGGTGGCACCATTCTTACTGGGCGAGGTAGAGATGTCGAAACTTTCCTGTCTCAACTCAACCTTTGCCTCTTAAATACTGGGGCCCCCACACATTTCATTGTGGCCCATGGCACTTACTCGGCAATTGATTTACCCCTCTTCTTCCATCTGTCCACTAGAGAACCTTCGATGACTTTTGTGGTAGTGACCACTTTCCCATCTTCCTGTCACTCCCCCAGCGCCATTTCCCTGTACGTCTAACAAGATCAGGTTTAAAAAAGGCAAACTGGGAAGGTTTCACCTCTTTTGTAACGGTTGAAACTCCCCCACATGGTACCATCGATGTGGTAGTTGAACAGGTCACTAGAACGATCGTTTCTGCGGCATAAAACACGATCCCTTGTTCTTTAGGGTGCCCTGGAGAAAGTCAGTACCTTGGTGGTCGCCGAAAATCGCGGAGGCCATTAAAGACCGTCGGCGAGCTCTACAGCGACATAAGCGGCACCCTTACCTAGAGCACATAATATCTTTTAAACGGCTCCGTGCCCGCGTTCGCCAGCTTATAAAAAGACGGAAACAGGAGTGTTGCGAGAGGTACGTCTTTACCATTGAGTGCCATATGTCACCTTTCCAAGTTGGGAAGAAGATCAGACGTGTCTGTGGGTACCAGAAGCCGACAGGTGTTACTGGAATTAACATCAATGGTGCGTTATCTACAGACGCTAACGCAATTGTCGAGCACTTTGCTAAGCACTATGCTCGAGCCTCCGTGTCGGAGAATTATCCCTCAGCATTTCGCACCCTCAAACGGCGGATGGAAAGGAAAGCCCTCTCGTTCACTGAACGTCACAGTGAACCCTATCATGCTCCATTTACAGAGTGGCAGCTCCTCAGCGGCCTTGCACATAGCTCCTGGGCCAGATCAGATCCGAAGTCAGACGATAAAACATCTCTCGTCCGACAACAAGCGACATCTCCTCGTCATCTTCAACCGGATGTGTTGCGATGGTGTCTTTCCATCGCAATGGCGGGAGAGAACCATCATTCCAGTGCTAAAACCCGGTAAAAACCCGCTTGATGTGGATAGCTACCGGCCCATCAGCCTCACCAACGTTCTCTGTAAGCTGTTAGAACGCATGGTCAGTTGGCGGTTGTGTTGGGTCCTTGAGTCATGTGGCCTACTGGCTCCATGTCAGGGCGGTTTCCGCCAGGGTCGCTCTGCCACTGATAATCTTGTGTCCCTCGAGTCTGCCATCTGAACAGCCTTTTCCATGCGTCAACACCTCGTTGCCGTCTTTTTTGATTTAAGAAAAGCTTACGACGCGATCTGCCGACATCATATCCTTGCCACATTATATGAGTGGGGTCTCCAGGGCCCACTCCCGATTTTTATCCAAAATTCCGTATCACTCCGTACTTTCCGTTTCCAAGTTGTGCCTCCCATGGTTCCCCCCATATCCAGGAGAATGGGGTCACACAGGGCTCTGTATCGAGTGTATCTCTATTTTTAGTGGCCATTAACGGTCTATTAGCAGCTGTCGGGCCGTCCGTCTCACCTTCTCTGTATGCGGACGAGTTCTGCATTTCGTACTGCTACTCCAGTACTGTTGTTGCTAAGCGGCGCCTACAGGGAGCCATCCGAAAGGCGCAGTCATGGGCTCTAGCCCACGGTTTCCAGTTTTCGGCCGCGAAGTCGTGTGTCACGCACTTCTGTCGGCGTCGCACCGTTCATCCAGAACCAGAACTTTACCTTAATGTCGATCCACTCACTGTAGTGGAGACATGTCAATTCCTAGGACTGCTTTTCGATGCTCGATTGACTTGGCTTCCTCATCTTCGTGAGCTGAAGTGGAAGTGCTGGCAGCAGCTCAATGCCCTCCGCTGCCTGAGCACCACCAACTGGGGTGCAGATCGCTCTACGCTGCTGCAGCTTTAGAGAGCCCTTGTTCAATCCCGCCTTGACTATGGGAGTCTGTTTTATGGTTCGGCGGCGCGCTAGCGTTGCATTTACTCGACCCAGTGTACCACTGTGGCGTTCGGCTGGCAATGGGAGCTTTTATGACGAGTCCGGTGGCCAGCGTTCTGGTTGAGGCCGGAATCCCTCCATTGAAGGTTAGGCGTGCACAACTGCTCGCCAGTTACGTTGCACACATTCGTAGTTTTCCTGAGCATCCGAATTACCGTCTCCTTTTTCCATCCACGGCGGTTCATCTCCCGCATCGGAGGCCCAGGTCAGGGCTTACGATTGCGGTTCCTGTCCCCTCTCGTCTGTCTGGAGTCCTTCCCTTTTCCGCCTTTACTTGAGGTCCATTCACGTACACCTCAATGATGTACACCTAGGCCGAAGCTTCGCATGGTCCTAAGTACTCCGTTAACCTCGCCACTCTCTGCTGTCACTTCCTCTCGATTCCTGACATGTACCGGGGCCATGAAGTGGTTTACACCGACGACTCGATGGCTGATTGGTCACGTTGGCTTCGCGTAATTCATAGGGGACATATTTAACAGCATTCCTTGCCAGATGGCTGCAGTGTTTTCACTGCAGAGCTGGCAGCCATTTCTCATGCTCTTGAGCCCATTCGCTCATGCCCTGGCGTGTCGTTTCTTCTGTGTACTGACTCCTTGAGCAGCCTACAAACTACCAACCAGTGCTACCCCCGCCATCCTTTTGTGCGACCACCCAGGAGTCAATCTGTGCCTTGGAATGGTCCCGTCGTTCATTGGTGTTTGTATGGACCCCAGGCCAAGTCGTAATCCCAGGAAATGAACTTGCCGACAGGCTGGCCAAACAGGCTACACGGAAACCACTCCTGGAGATCGGCATCCCTGTAACTGACATGCGATCATTATTACGCCGCAAGGTTTTTCAGCTTTGGGAGACGGCATGGCAAACAGTACGCACAGCAAATTGCGTGCCATTAAGGAGACTAAGAATGTGTGGAACACCTCCATGCGGGCCCCTCGCAGAGACTCTGTGGTTCTCTGACGACTCCGCAGTGGCCATACGTGGCTAACATATGGCTACCACCTACGTCGCGAGGCCCCACCTCGGTGTCACTGTGGCTCACATATGACTATCATCCACATCTTGCTGGACTGCCCACTTTTAGCCGCTCTGCGGCAGACTTTTAACCTTCCCAGCACCCTACCTTCAGTGTTGGGCGACAATGCCTCAATAGCAGATTTAGTTTTACGTTTTATTCGTGAGGGGATTTTTTTATCGTACCATCTAAGGGTGGGCATTTAGCATTCTCTGAGGCCGCCACCCTTCCTTTCATTTAACTCTGCACACTTTCTTTGCATTTGTTTTTCTTGGTGGTCGTCTTTTCCCTACATGTGTTCATCTCGCCTTGTCTTTTTGGTGTGGACATTTTAATGTGTTGCAGAGTGGCTGGCTCATCCTTTTTTATTATTACGATCAGCCAGACCAGACCATCTGCTCCATGGTTTTAATACCTTCTTCTACTTTTCCTTGTGGTGTATGTTTTCTCCGTGTTTTGTTCGTTCCACTCGTTTTCTTTTCAGGTGTGGTTCCCCATTCCTTTTTCACCTTTTAATTTCTGAAACGTACTTCTGGTGTTTTTGTTCCTTGAGCATTGCTTGCTTCTGGAAAAAGGGATTGATGACCCTGTTGTTTGGCCCCTTTATACCCCAAACCAACCAACCAATAATACAGATATGCTGTTATTACTGTAAAATGCAGCTTTGTAGTTGAAAGACGTTAACTTTTTGACGAGGTTGTCTGAAATGTCATCAATGTGCGGGATAGTGCGCCAGTTTTGCAGCTGCTGACTGGTTCATGTTCGCCAGCATACAGACGTGGTATAATTTATGCAGTTCCTTTATTCGAAAAATATTGTCAATCAGCGTACAATTATAGCCATTACTTAAAGCAATATGTTTCATAGTATCTAATTCGTTTTAAAAGCCGAATCCACGGAACGGAACTGACATGTCACGATGCACCATTGAATGGAAAACTGCATGTTCTTAACTTTGTGGGTACAGTGAGCTAGTAGAGATTGTCTTATCTGTAACTATGCTTTTTCCGTAAAAGCTAAATAAGTATCTCCATGTGTTAACGTCTGTACCAACGTCCAAATTATTTACAGAAGAGCCTCCCAGTTAAATTGTGGACTGAACCTCTTTATGTTGTAGAAGGTACGTAATTGTCTAGTGGTACCAGTCCACGAATACCTAACATCATCCACCTATTTGACCCGATATTTAATTCATAAAAATTTCACATGGTGTAGGACTAAGACGTGACTCATAGCTAGAAATTTTTATGGGCCATCTTCTACAAGTTTTCTTATAGAATAAGCCACAAAGTTCCAAAATTAAATGCTGGATCATGTATGTGGAAGAGAATCTGTGTTTATAAACTGGTGACTTTCGTTTCTAAACATTCTATATCTTAGCATTTTTTTACATTCTGTGTAAGTAATATCTGTATAAGTCATTTTATCTGTGTTTGTGACATTCAGTTCCCACAAGGCGATGGCAAGGGAACCGAAATTCGGTTTATGACCGAATAAATACTATTATGGGTAACATTATGGATGTGTGTCCTATTTAATGTTGTTTTATTGGTCTGTCAAGCAGCGACGGAAAATTCAGTTAATGATATCAAAAATACAAAATTACCACACTGTTCTTTATAGGCAACGCAACGTTCACCATATGGTCTTCCATTTCATGGTGCGTCGTCTAATGTTCGTCTCAGTGATAAGACAAGAATTCCGAACAGGGTTGGATGTAATTAATTTGTGATTCCACCTACTGACCAAGACATCAATTCTTCTGGGTTCTGTGAAAGATAGTCTACTTTTAAGAAAGACAGCTATTCATGAAATTCATTGCCAGCGTGTAAAAGTTTTAGGTCAGAATCCACGTACTGTACAAGAACGATGCCTTGAACAGCCCAACAAATCTGCAGTAGCTGAATATTCTGTTTCCACTGGTCAGTCCAAGGATTACGGGGAAGTCAAGATACTGGACGCAGCCTCATCTTATTAGGGTTCAATGGTCGAGGAAGCCGTGGAAATGCAACCTGCTCAACAGATTCGAGGACTTCCATCTCGACAGATCATGAAAACTGCTCATTTCACGTATACAGTGTCAGAAGAATTAGTCATCGCTGGCTCGCATTCCAACACTTGCCATCCGTTTTAATAATTTTTCTTCTTCTTCAAGTATTCTTCTTCAGGCAAACTGCCTGTTACCGTACTCCATCTCTTGCATGGTCTACGGTATATTGATAATTTTCACTTATGGACCGTCTGACAGCAACTGAATAAAACACAATTTTAGTGCCATACGCGTTTCGCCTTTATTTTCTGTAAGGCATCATCAGTGGCAGGTTGCGTAGACAGTTTCTTACATGTTACGCTCCTGTTGCATTTTTGGTGTTGTTCTTCTTCCTATGAGCGCCAATTTGCTGTTTTTTCCGCATTCCACAGCACTATGCACAGAGCGCTTGTTTTAATGCAATGTTTTGGTTTCTGTTGCCGACTGTCTTGCATGGTCTTTTCACATTTCTTCTTCCAGTGCATTTGTAATCCAGAACTTTTATCGGGAGCCTTTCTCCAACAACGTGGTCCAAATGTTCCTCCCATTTTCTCCTACTTTCCTTCACTTTTTCATTTAGGTTATACATTCTTAAATATTTCTTCATATTCTCATTTATTTTACGAGCTTCCCTTATACATTCTTCCAGTATTCTCAGAAACCTCATTTCTTGGGGCTGTATTTAACTTTCTTGGCGTCTTACTTGTCACCCATGCTTCTCTTGCATAAGTAAGGGTTGGCACTGTTGGTTTCCTTTCCTGGCTTTAATGATTGTTCCACATGTGCAAATAAATTTAATTTTTTGATCCACATCATGGTTATATTCGTGATCCCCATCTGAAGAACATATTCGTTCTCTGCAATTAGAGTGAGATTATCTGCACATAAAATTACATTTAGTCTAATCTCACGATTTATTCCTTTTTTATTTAGGTTATCCCATTTACTTATCACGTCATCTACATATGTACTGAAGAGTGTCAGAGAAATACTGCATCCCAGTCGTACTTATTTGTTTATATTCATTGGCTCTGTGATTATATTTCTCATATCTATAACAAATTTCGGTGTTTGTGCATAGGGTCTTAATATCATTTATGTGGTGAGATGAATAATCCCGTTCAGCCGTTCTACTCCAGAACATTTTTCTATTCACATTATCAAATGCCTTTTCAAAATGTAGCATCATGTGTTTCCCCACTGAATTCTCGTTTCGTCCATATAATTTTTTGTAGCGTAAAAATATTGTCAATAGTTGATTGTTCCTTTATAAAACCTGGCTGCTGTTCAGATATTAGTTTTTCACTAATATTTCGTAATCATTTTACTTCTGATGACTCGGCGCTTGCCACGTTTTTACTTTAGACGCTTAAGCCTTTTCTATGACTGGCGCTGTTTTGTCTGCAACATATGCGCATTTAACTCCACAAAATATCTTTGTGTTACGTAGTTTTACCAATTCAGCGTGTAAATAGGCACGGTTGGAGACAAAGTTAACGATTCGCTTTGAAGACAGCTGTAATTAATAGCCGGTCTAACGAAGGTGAAGTATTGCTGTCGAGGAAGGTAGCACGAAAGAAAGAAACTCTTCCAAAGAGAGCTACATCGGTGACTCCGAACAAGTCCCGTCTTCCACGCCGCCTTAACTTCATTCATTTAGTGGACATCGCCTTCCACAGCCGTAGTAAGTATCTGTATTGCTTTGAATGAAAACCAGGCCAATGCAGTGAGATGAGGGGCGATTAAAGCGTGGAAGGACTACTTGCTGACTTGAAGGCAGCAGTGGACAACAATCCTTTCTAAAATCTTCTACGAGTGGGTTATCTGTCTCCTAGATTTCCTCTTTTCATACTGCGAATAATTATTTTAACGTTTAGTGCTTCAGTTTTGCATGACTTTCACAGAGATGCTCATTTAACCTTCAGTTATTGTAATGAAGCCCTTGTTCTCCAATTCCGTATGGCCGCCGTAGTTTCCCGAACACAGCCAGCTACTGTTAGATCCTCTATTTTATAAGGACCTGACACCCCTTACAGTCCTATTCCGTCTCGCAAACAGGCGGTGGCAATATCGTAACCAATGAGGTTTATCCGAGGTGCGATTATTGCTAGTTGAAACAGGCGCCAGACACGCATCCAATCTGTCAACAGCAGCTGGCCTGTCAACACCAGAAGTGAACTTGGCATATAACGGACTGCAAACTCCAGCACCGAGGCACACAAACAACGGGCTGTCTTCCCGGAAGCTATTCTCCTATTGTCACTGCGAACACACAAACTAAACTGCTACGCGGTTTTGCGCTTTATGCAACGAAATCCGCGTCTGCGAACCACGTCATTATTATACCCAAACTGAAACTTACTTCTGAACAAATGATAAAACTAAGAAGTTGAGTAAAATACACTCATTCTGGTAATATGAGATATCTTGCTGTTCAAGTAGTTAATTAAAAAATCATTCTTTTACTCTATCATTACATGTGGATACTTCACTTAAAACCTTTTAGAACCAAAATAACTAGTAAGTAGTTAGATTAAGGACTTTTTGGAGATATAAATATAAAGGTTTCTTAAAGTGAAACACACATCAAATTAAAGACTAGTATGCAGTAGTATTCATTAATATTCGGTCGCTTAACTTTCTGTACTAGTAAATGTCTTTATTTTCACATATGATTCAACAAACAAGTGAAACCTCAGTAAATGAAAAATGTATTTCCTTAATAAATATAAACTATGATATACTGTTTCTTAAGCTGTATAATAAGAGAGTATTTTCTTAAATAATAGTGGACAGCCCAACGCTATAGTGTCTTTATATGCTGTCACAACATACCTGTTCCCAAGCACAGGAATAATATTCGAACTCATTATTCTGTGGGACACCCTTTACTTTTTTAATACTTCTCAAACGCACTTTGTCTTACCAAACGACTTTTGTAGATTACTCAAATCCAATTACTTCCCGTTCTTCTTTCAGCTGAAAACACTCTACAATGGGTGATCCTTTGGGTCATTATCTTGGAAAAATTTGAATGTAAATCTAACCTATAACTGGTTTACACTCGGCGCAAATTTTGCTTGAGGATGATGGACTAAACGTGCTTGCTTAAACTGCTGTCAATGAAATTAATGTCTGCCACACCAGACGATGAAATACAGCCCCATACCAAAACATCTGGTCCCACTACGTTATAGTAGGTTGCAGCTGTTTACCTTGCACCTTGTCAACTGCCGTTCGCTACACCACTGTTCTCTTGTCTTTTGAAAAGATGTTGAACTTTCTCCCATTAGCAAATATAACATTGTTCCACAACGCTGCCCATTGATTAACGTGGCTCGTTGAGAACTGGAGCCTTTTGATTCGGTTCACTTGCTACCGTAAGGCTTTTTACTTGCCACTCTTCCGTTGTACCTTCTCTGATAAATATTCTGGCAGCTTAGTCACTTACTTCCCTCCCATTTTCTCGCAGCATATAGGACCACAATTTTCAAAAATGTTCAAATGTGTGTGAATTCCTAAGGGGCCAAGCTGCTGAGGTCATTGGTCCCTAGACTTACACACTACTTAAACCTACTTAACGCTAAAGACAACACTTACACCCATGCTCGACGGAGGACTCGAACCTCCGGCGTGAGGGGCCACACTATTAGTGAGATGGCTCCTTTAACCGCGTGGCCACTCCGCGCGGCGATACAATTTTAGTTGCAGTTAATGGAGGTTTAGTCTTAATCTTTCTTATGGGTAACAGCCTTTCTATTTTAGTAACTGTGTTGGCTGCCTTTTAGAAATATACGTTCTATGCGATCTTCATCTTCGCATCGTTTTATAGTACCCCTTACCGTACTTCTGACTTATTCAACAAACTAACAATAACTTTGTCACTGGGACTTCTTACGTGTGATAAACGGCAAGTTGTCACTGTTCTGTTGTAGTGGCAGTCCCTTTCATCCCTTTGCGATCTTGAAGACAACGCTTCAAGGCAGAACAATAAGAAGTGAACTGGTGGGGAGAAACGGACAGTGCATACGACAACCAATGCGAGTTTGTACAACGGAGGTCACGGTCTTACATGACCAAATACAAAGTTTTTAACCTTCTACAGTCATCAGCTAGTGGTCTTTCTGTTAGTATTCCTGACCATTGATCCCGTGATCCGGATTCGATTCGCGTCGGGTCAGGGACTTTTCCGCAGTGTGTGTGTGTGTGTGTGTGTGTGTGTGTATTTGTTTTGTCCTCATCACTATTTCATCATCGACACGCAACTCCCCGTAGTTACGTCAAATAAAAAGACTTCTTCCAGGCAGCCGAACTCCCCGGAAAGGGATTCCCGTCCACTGTCATACGCACATTTCGTTTCACACCTTTATGATTTATCCAAACTAATTATTTCCAGACATATATTTATTGACATTTTACAGTGATTCAATGACGTTCCAAAATTTAAAAGTAATCTCTCTGCTCCGGAGCACTTCTGTGTTCGTTTAGTGCATAATAGCCTAACTGACGACGAAAATTATGAAAAACAGGGCGTGACGGAATGTTAATGAAAGCATTTGTAGCTCTACAATTTTTTGATGTAGAACAATTACAGATCGTTGCAGGTTTTGTGAAGTCTCTTACTTTGGAGATATTTACTAGATATCTTCCGTGTTGGCTTCTGTCTCGGTTTCTTCGACTGACATTTCTTTGACAGTTTTTTTCTGACGTTCCACCAGCGCAGGTGGCTGACATGTCAAATCTTCATCTCTCATTGCTCGTGGCTTTGACAATGCCAATCACTAGTGCAGCCGAAATGTCAGAGAAATCGTCAAACAAACGTCAGCCGAAGAATTCCCACACAGACGGCAAAATGCCGGTCAATAGGTGGCTACGAAAGCTTCAACAGTTTAGTGTTTGGTAAATGTTCTGGGAAGAACGACATCTGGGCTACGATAGGATGTTTTCCATTGTCTGTCGTAACCGCGTTAAATTTCAGCAACATGGCTTCAGCCGCCACTGGCCATTATTGGATCTAAAACATAAAATGGGATTAAGTTACAGGTAAAAGTGAAGCTTGCGAGGTGCCGGGGCTAGCAGTATATTTATCACTAAATTCTACTAGAATCCACATATGTAAATCATGCTCTAAGCCCCCCCCCCCCCATTCTAACTCCGACTTTTGCTGTTGCACAAGGATAAAAAAAATACGCGAACTGACTCTAATCAACCCTGCCAGTGGAGTAGAACAGAGTTTGGCACCTGCAATAATTTAATTTGATAAATAAGTTAAATAAACAAAGGTTTCATTAGCATAGTGAGGAATGATAGGGTTGCTCTATCGATTAACAGAATTAAAGTTCTGTCCAAAATAACAATATGATTTATTAAGACTAAACACAAATTAATAAACAAAAACACATGAATTCTAATTTATGATACATTAAATTGGCTCGAATTGGAGACTCATACAAACACTGTAAAGGTGAAGTTGTCCCTAAACTAGATCGTGAGGTTTAAGACGAAGTGGTATGTGGAGCCAATTCCTCGCCACTCAAATCTCAAGAGAGACACACCGCTAACCCAACAGTAATTGCTGCTACTCAAGACAGAACAAAGTTAGAAAAAGACGAAGAGGCGCGCTCTGCTGAGCTCTGATTATCACCTAGGAAAATCCCTATCTGCCGGTGCTGCGGACATACATTACCAAAACTGTCTTCTTGACTGCCAGAACACGATCTGGCGTACCGCAGGCGAGGGCTGGTTGCTTTGACGTCCTCGACCGAAAGGCGACTGCTGACTCCCAGAGCACCCGTACAGGCCGAACACACAACATTCCCGCCCCCACGACAGTGGCCGTGGTTACGTTCCAATCAGCAACTCGAAAACCGTTGGAAATTCCACTCCATTGCCGGAGCACTACCATTCCACCAATGGAGATTCTTGGCGCCAATTTCTGTGCTGATTTTGCTCCGTCACGGAGCTATGCCCTGAGCAAGCCAATCACGGTTCCTATTTTGCAGAAAGCGCGGGAATTTTCCCGCCACAGCTGCCTGGGTACATAAGTCATTTCCACGCCTCGCTGGTAGCCCGCCAGAAAGTGTTTTCGCTAAGCTTCTGCGAAGCAACGGAACCTCCAGCCCAGCCGCCACTTCCGGCTCCCACGGGCGCGTCTCTTGACAATGTCGGCGTCCGGAAAGTATTCACTCGACCCCCCACACCTGTCGGCCTACCCTTTCAAAGTCAGAGGAGCCCGCCTGTCACTGGACCACCCGGGTGGCGAGAAACGCTGCATGGGAAGTCCACGTGTGAAGGAATAGCAATGGAACCTCCACCGCATGCAACTAGAGAGGAGAATCGTAAGATAGAAATATGAGAGGGGGCTCATGCCACCTCTCATTGCCCCTGCGCCATTTTAGATTGTAATTGGTGAGCGGTTGGCTCACTTAGGAGCAAGGTAGTGAGTCAATCGCCCAAGAACAATCTTACAAAGTGACTCCACATGCCGCACTCTATAAAAAAAATCACTGCAACTGAAAAATGCAGCTCATAGAGGGAGGATTATTTATGATGTAGCCAACTTCACCTTCTTAATATGGAACACTAACACTCACATCACACATCCATACCCAGGGAGCCCCTTCCAAACACCGATTCACACAGATATTCACTCTCTAAATATGGCCCGGGCATGTGAGCCAAATATGGAGCAATTTATTCTTTACAATCAAAGTTGTAGTGCTCCGCAATTGAATGCCCAAGATTTTACAACAATTTGAATCATGAAACTAACCTGAACTCACTCTCACATGATACTATTTAAGTTAACAATCTCTTTGTGAGCTTTCAGAATCTAATTACAACCTCCGATTCATTCTGTCTCCCTGCAGCAAGAATAACCTTTACAAAATGTTCCCTGAACTGATGGTCCATTCACAATGACAGTGGTGGTATCTGCTTCAGTTTATGGGGACTTCAGGCACACTGTTCGCATACACACAACAATAAATACAAAATACAAAAAAAACATGGTGTGGAGAACAATACAGTAATTTGTAATAAGAATTACAGTGTAAAAACACAAACACATACAAGGTATAACATACATTACAAAACCAACATTAGAGAAAGAAATTTAAGAAAGAAAAGAAAAAAAACAAGGTTCATGGGGCATCAAGTTGTGCGTGCACATTGCACAATGTTCACGACTGTGCTGAGAATGAGGCACTAAATCACATTGTTAGAAATATTCGAAGCACTTCACACATTACACCTTACTGACATCACATAGGACTAAACGTCGGGTGTTGTTGCTATGTTGTAGAAACGGCAGTAGGGTATGCTGGAGCATCTGCAGTACTCTGTTGAGATTGGACCAAGACCCACGCATATGATGACGGCAGTATGGTAGGAAGACACAGTGATAGGCTCTCCTCACGTCGATTAATTGTCTCTGAGGTCTACTTGTTGAGATACATCACTAGTGTAGGCCTCTTCTCTCGCTGGACAGTACTTTATGTTTCCCAATATTGCAGTTCGACGAGGGATGATGGCACGTGGAGTGACTCCACAAGTGTGTGAGGTCATCCATACAGGATCGAACTAGGAGCGACGATTGCCAAAACTGCTCTCTAATAGAGAGGAGAAGTTAGAAATGAGACCATACATTTGTTAGTGTGGCACGATACTGCTTTGTGTATGCAGATCGGCCAATGCTAGTGAGTTGTAAAAACCCAAACAGGTGAGTATATAGCGTCCCTTTCTGTCCTGAGGCACATGAGGCGCAGGTTCTGACACGATATGTGATCTTCTTCGTGTACTCACGACAACGTGGTCTGCCGCAGGGAATCCCTCCAAACGGCTGCCGCGTCTGGAGAGCTAGCAGGCTGTCGCGTGTGGGTCGCATGTCAGTGTCAACGGCCAGCCCCACTTTCGCTTGTGGCCCGGCGAGGGCTGTCTGCCGCCTAATCCCTCAGGTACACGGCCTGGTGCTGTCAGCTTGTAGGACCGGATGCTCTCCCGCCCTTCACGTCAGGTAGCGCGCTGACGCTTTCTTCTTGCAGGTAGCCGATGACCTCCGGCTGGCCCCTGCATTGCCACGATCCCCGTCATCTGCACAATTCTTACAAAAATCTTATTCCTAACTTTTCCCCATGACCTTCTATGTTATAATAAATTTGCAGAACGATACATTGATGGTCTGTCATTTCAGATGCTCTAATTTTAATTTTATAGTTATTTATCTGTAGCTATCATAACAAAAATCATGGAAATAATTTATCTCGATATTTGTGTAGAGACCGATCTCACTATTGTACATGGTGTGTGACGCTATATAGGATGAAGAACTAAATGTGCGGGCCCGCACTAATATTACTATTAATTATATAGATCGACAGTAGACATGCTCAAGAGTTAACTACGATATGCCAACGATCTACATTCTATGTCTTCTAAATAAATTATATTATTATGCAGGCTGAAGTTTTACTGAGCTATAAAGAACATGCAACTATTGTACGTTCGAACATGCAACTATTGTACGTTCGCTCGCCGGTCGTCCCTCCATCTCGGGTCTGTGGTTTCATGACCTGAAAAATAACATCCCAACAGGCGCGCGCCAAACACAACACTTGTGGTAGAAAACCCCACAATATTAATCTAGTTATTGTAAAAATCCTAAAGTTTAATTTATGCTAGAATATGGTACTCTATTATTATTATTATTACTTTTTTTTTATACAATACTCTTACATAATTCCTGTTACGTTGAGATGTCTCGCTGCTCGCCGCTATTGACGACAGTGATGTGCGCGCCGTACGACATGGCCTCCGAGTTCTCACTACGCCTCACTGAAACTCCAGAGACTGGGTTAGCCATGGCTATACACGACAATAAATTTATAGTTGCAACTTCCTTCTCTATCTGATGCGGTTTTCGGGATCAAAGCACACCTTTCCAGAGGCAATGTAATATGACCAAGCCAGGACTGGTTCCTGTTGAGGATTCAGTCGCTCAACACACGCCAGCTACACAGTATGTCACGAATATCCAAGTATAAGTCCCTGGTTATTCATCTGTGACAGTCACGAGCAGCACGCTAAATCCCCAACCAGCACATTGGCATGGTAGGCTTTATGCTCGCATTTCTCTCGTCTAGGACACCATTGGAGTCAAACGCTCACAGGATCACCCCGACTTGCAAGAACACGATGCTGGCGCAGCTCTGCAAAAAACTATACTGCCCATATTCATCCTCGAAATCACGCAATATACCACAATCTTGCCGTGCACTGACGCGTCCCTGCAAGCATTGGTATGAACGTTTCACGAACTGGTTGTGGCCGCTATTGAGCGTAACACGACTTCTCAGAACGCTTCTAAGAGCACGTTCTTGTATGCGCCCGTTTGTGCGACGTCTCGTCACTCATCTTTATCCCTTAACATGGACACCAGATAGGAAAGGACAAAAACATTGCTCATGGAAAGGTAGTGCCTCTTATCGCAACGACAGAGGAGATCCCGAACATAGACAAAAAAAATTAACAGCAGAAAATTCTTATGCGAGAAAACGCAGCGTGTTAATACTTTAACAATCTTAATCTATTAATGCAACGATTATTGTTCCCCGAAGAACGGTTCATATATTTGCCTATTCTACTATGTACACCACTTAAACTACTATTATTCCACGAACTTCTTTGTGTGAGAGATGTGGTGGAGTCCTATGGACTAGCGCCAATTCCTTGTCAGACTCCCCCTCCTCTGACGTGCCTTAGGATTTGCAGGTCTAATTTCAATCTCCTGGTTCTCCTGTGGTCCTTGATTTCGCTCTCTCCAGTTACGGTCGCTTCGCCGTTCGTTATTCCTCCTGTCCCAGATTCCTTGTCTAGATTGACCCTGTTCCCTGACGTTCGGGTTTCCGTGTCTCTGGTTTCCATAATCTTGAATTGCGTAACCTTGATTTCCGTAACCCTGGTTTCCTAACTGACGAGCGCGATTATGCGATCTGTTGTCGTCTGCCCTTGCTGGCCCGTGGTATTTGTTATTTTGCGCCTTCTTCCTGTCCTTTGCGTCTTGTTTATCGAAGACTACTTCGAGTTCGCGCAATAGACTCTTGAATGCTTCGATGTCAGATCCACACTTGCCGACAAGTGTCTGTTGATACCTAGCAAGCAATTTGGAAAAACAAAATTTGTTTTCTCCCTTGCTATATGGACTATCTAAAAACTGATTCTTCTTGAATAAATCATCAAAAAATTTGGTTGCGCTCTTATGCCCGGACACTTCCAGTTCAGGACAAAATATTATTTCGTCTTTAATCCTGTCTTGCGTTTCCTTTGACCAGTAGATCCCCAGGAACGCATCAACAAATTCCTGATAAGTCTGACACGTCACTGCCACACCCCGCATCTTTTCCGCGGCTTGGCCTTCGATGTGTCCACACATGAATTCTAATTTTGCCTGCGTTGGCCATGATGACGGTAATGAATTTGAAAACTGCATCACCCAGCTCTTGGGATGCATCGACCCTCCATTATCTCTGAACTTTTGGAATTTTAGTATTGACAGGAAGTGATTGTGATCAAAATCCTGTCCGATCCTCGCACGGGTGTTGTCACTCGTTTCCGATACTTGCACGTCTGCTGAGTGTCCTGATCTGCCTTGCTGATAACTGTGATGTGCTACCTCTGTATCACAGTGGCAGTGGCACTCAGATTTCACTCTCCTAAGTGAGCTACAATTATTGGAGCTATTACTGGGTGTTTCTGCGTGTGCATTGTTAGTTCCGCACTCTGTCACTGGGCTAGAGCACGGCGGGCTTTTCCTCGGAGACACAATTCTGTGTACTCCATCATTGGTATCCGAACGCGCAGTGCTCGTGTGCCCGTTTCGCTCTAGTTTCGCTATCCGACTCTCTACTTCTTTCATTCGTTTCGTGATGTTCGTAACCGCAAGATTACCTTGGGTTTTTAAGAACGCTAGGGATTTTGAGTGGGCTTGTGTCGCACGTCGCAAGCGACCTACAAGTTGAGAAGTTACTTTTGCGATTTTCATTGCCCCTGTTGCTGCCGTTTGGGCTAGGCCTGCTACTTTTTGTACTACCATTGACAATCGTTTTGCTTCTCCACATTCTTTCTTTATTGTTAGTAATTCTCCACGAATTTCCCCTATATGCGAAATTATAGTCTGAGTGTCCTTACGCTGTTTTCTTTCATTGATCGCAGGAAGCTCAGTATTGGGTTTACGTCATCTTTTTGATCCTCTTCAAACGTGGGAGATGTAACTCTGGACACCTGGGCGCTAGAGCTCTGACGTGGCCGAGCTAGCCCTTGTCTGCTCTCGTTCGTTTGATTATAAACTTCTGCTACCGTCTCGACCTGTGTGCCTGTCTCTGTTTCATCCTCAACTTCACTATCATAATCACGGCCGCAACGCTGCTCTGAGATCACGTCCAAATCACCTTCTTCATCAATGACCCTGTCGTCCTGTCTTGCTAACAATGTGCCCATCTCACCTCCGAACCTATCCCCGTCAGTAATGTGCCCCTTATCCATTATAGTATCCACTTTTGTTTTAGCTTCGCTCACTAATAGTCGTGCCTTACTTCTCATGATCATTCATGAGAGACAAAATTTATCTAAAATACACAATAACATAATCTACTCCCTGTATTTTTACACATAGACATAAAATTTCAACAACGCTGTTCCAACGCTGTAATTACAAGCACAATTTTATGTGGTACAGAAACCACACACAAATCCGACAAAGTGCGATGTGGTACGGACACCACATCAACGAAACACAAAAAACAATGAACAAAAAATATATACACTGAAAACAAAAACTGTAATCATGCGCCGCTACTTAAAACTAAACGCGGAACTACCAGAAAAAAACTTGGGTATTAATCAATAAAAAAATTAGAGAAAAAAATTTGAATGTTCGTACTAAGAATACTGTTTGTTAATCAGTGATTCTCAGGAAAGATCCGAGGCTAAGGGTCGCCATATTATGCGAGGTGCCGGGGCTAGCAGTATATTTATCACTAAATTCTACTAGAATCCACATATGTAAATCATGCTCTAAGCCCCCCCCCCCCCATTCTAACTCCGACTTTTGCTGTTGCACAAGGATAAAAAAAATACGCGAACTGACTCTAATCAACCCTGCCAGTGGAGTAGAACAGAGTTTGGCACCTGCAATAATTTAATTTGATAAATAAGTTAAATAAACAAAGGTTTCATTAGCATAGTGAGGAATGATAGGGTTGCTCTATCGATTAACAGAATTATAGTTCTGTCCAAAATAACAATATGATTTATTAAGACTAAACACAAATTAATAAACAAAAACACATGAATTCTAATTTATGATACATTAAATTGGCTCGAATTGGAGACTCATACAAACACTGTAAAGGTGAAGTTGTCCCTAAACTAGATCGTGAGGTTTAAGACGAAGTGGTATGTGGAGCCAATTCCTCGCCACTCAAATCTCAAGAGAGACACACCGCTAACCCAACAGTAATTGCTGCTACTCAAGACAGAACAAAGTTAGAAAAAGACGAAGAGGCGCGCTCTGCTGAGCTCTGATTATCACCTAGGAAAATCCCTATCTGCCGGTGCTGCGGACATACATTACCAAAACTGTCTTCTTGACTGCCAGAACACGATCTGGCGTACCGCAGGCGAGGGCTGGTTGCTTCGACGTCCTCGACCGAAAGGCGACTGCCGACTCCCAGAGCACCCGTACAGGCCGAACACACAACATTCCCGCCCCCACGACAGTGGCCGTGGTTACGTTCCAATCAGCAACTCGAAAACCGTTGGAAATTCCACTCCATTGCCGGAGCACTACCATTCCACCAATGGAGATTCTTGGCGCCAATTTCTGTGCTGATTTTGCTCCGTCACAGAGCTATGCCCTGAGCTAAGCTTCTGCGAAGCAACGGAACCTCCAGCCCAGCCGCCACTTCCGGCTCCCGCGGGCGCGTCTCCTGACAATGTCGGCGTCCGGAAAGTATTCACTCGACCCCCCACACCTGTCGGCCTACCCTTTCAAAGTCAGAAGAGCCCACCTGTCACTGGACCACCCGGGTGGCGAGAGACGCTGCATGGGAAGTCCGCGTGTGAAGGAATAGCAACGGAACCTCCACCGCATGCAACTAGAGAGGAGAATCGTAAGATAGAAATGTGAGAGGGGGCTCATGCCACCTCTCAAGCTGTACAGCTTAAGTCAAAAATGCAACGTGTAAAATAGTGTTTGCTGTTATAGCGTGCCTCATTTCATAACTCCATAGTGGTTGGTTGCTCACGTCGAATTCAGCAGACGACAGCAAGTCTCTCAATCCCCAGGTACGATTCGATTATCTTTGAGCTACCAAGGAGACAGGCAGTAGTGTTCGTGCAGTATCTTTGCGATCCTGGTAGTCGTGTGGGCATTCAAGCATGCGGGATGGAGTGGTTGAAACAGATTGATTATGAAGATTCTAGCGAAACAGATCGCAGTTTTTGGCGAGATTCCTCTATGTCTCATACACTGAAGAGTCAAAGAAACTGGTACATCTGCCTAATATCGTGTATAGCCCCGGCGAGCACGCAGAAGTGCTGGAACACGACGTGGAATGGACTCGACTATTATCTGAAGTATTTCTGGAGGGAACTGACACTACTAACCCTGCAGGACTGTCTATAAATCCGTGAGAGAACGAGCGGGTGGAAATCTCTTCTGAACAGCACGCTGCAAGACATCCCAGATATGCTCATCCATTCTCATGTCTGGGGAGTTTGGTGTCCAGCGGAAGTGTTTAAACTCAGAAGTTCATTCCTGGAACCTCTCTGTTGCAATTCTGGGTGTGTGGAATGTCGCATTGTCCTGCTGGAATTGCCGAAGTCTGTCGGAATGCACAATGGACACGAATGGATGCAGGTAATCACGCGGGTTGCTTACATATGTGTCAGTGTGAGATTCGTATCTAGACGTATCAGGACTGACAAATTTCAACTCGACCGGGCAACATATTTCTAGTCGTGAAAAGTCCAATGTCGGTGTTGACGGGCCCAGGCGAGGCGTAAAGCTTTGTGTCATGCAGTCATCAAGGGTACACGAGTGGACCTTCGGCTCCGAAAGCCCTTATCGACCATGTTTCAGATTTTCTATGTGATTTACTTTCACGACATTTCGAGGCATGGCCGTACAGGATTTTTTATCACTTTTTCTGTTCATATTTTATGTCCTATGACTGAGTGGTTTTCAATGAATATTGCCCCATATATTGAAATATACAGGAAAACGTCCTTTTACGTGGCTCAGATTTGATATTCCTTTTGCATTTGTGCAAAGTTTCGAACAATACCGATAGATGGCAGAGACATAGCAAACCATCGAAATGACGTCTTCGCCACGTACTCACTACTAGCAACGTTCTGTAATTAAATTCTCGGTCACGGAAAAATGAAATGTGATGAACATCCATAAACAGTCGTTTGCGTGCAACGTATGGTAATGATGCAGTTGATAGAAGTATTGTTGATTACTGTCTAAAAAGACTTGAAGCGTCGGGATATCCAGAACTGGTAGTCTTGTCACAACCACTGCTCCCGACGTGGCGAATTACGCGATTGCCAGTACTCATGCAGACCGACAATTGGCCCTGCAGAAGTCGGTGAGCACTGGATGTGCGTGTGCAATGACCGAGATTCTTTGATATTCAAAGGTGTACTCAAGAAGCGCAAATGCTCACAACAGACCGCACGATTCAAAGAAAAGTCATGTCATCTAAGCTGTTGGCGTATTTTGAGGTCGGCCCAGGGGTCTTTCTACCACAGGTCGTTACAGGAGACGAAAAGGCAGTGACTGGATGGCACCTGCAGTCATAGAAAAAGAAGGAATTTAAGGCATCTCCTTATGCTGGTAAAGTCATCATTATAGTCTTTTGAGATAGTAATGGTGTCATTCTCGTTGATGTACTGCCAGAAAGGTTAACCATTAATTCAGAGGCATTTTGAAGTCTCTGAAGAAACTCAAGAACCGTTTCCGACGTATTGAGTCTGACAAGAAACCAAAGGAAGTCTTCCTCATACACAACAATGCTCTCCCACACCCTCCGACTTTCATCTGTGTGAGCCGCTTAAGAGTTTCTCTACGTAGGATTTACCTTGAAGATCAGGGCTTAATTCATGCAGTGGAAACACTTCTGCGAGCTTAGGGCAAGAGCCTCTTCCAACAGGGAATACATGCTCTTGCACAACACTGGTGTAAGGCCTTAGAACGAGATGGAAACTCTGTAGAAGAATTGTACATGTTAAAGAAATGTTGACTGATATTGTCACCAGATTCTGTCTCTTAAGAATATTCTAAGAAAAAAAAATATTCTTCCTTTACAATTTTTTATAACAGAGTGTTCCTCAAATCAATGAAACAAATTAAATGCTATGAGAATAATAAAAGAAAGAGGAATACAGGAGCTGCATTTTAAATCTAAAAAAGTTTCTAATTATAGTAGAACACATTACTGTTTGGAAGTGTTACAACTTATAGTAAGCTGTAAAGGTACATATAAAAGGATAGATGCATAATAAACCATTCAGGACTTGGTATCGATGAGACATTTAATATCATGTTGACCTTAATAACAGTCGTTTGTGCCACGTTCGATATAAACAGTGAAAGACAAAACAAGTTAAACTTACTCCATAATACGTCAGTGGTTCCTGCAGCAGAGTTTATCAACATCAACGTCAAGCTTCAAATTCTTGTCTGGTCTTCAGCAGATGAAACTGTCATCTGCACAGAATATTTCCGCGGTCCACCTGGCCGCCATCATCAGGTGAGAAAACCTAAGCCGCTCTCGCCGATAACTGATTCAAACCATGAACGAGGGAACCTTCCCACGCTGTGAAAACACAAGCACTTTGTGTTACCAAACGACTCTTGCGAATTACTCAAACCCAATCACTTCCCGTTCTTCTTTCAGCTGAAAGCGCTGAGGTAATGCGCAGCCGCTCGAACGTTGTTGCTGCCTCCTGGCGCTACAAGAGCTGCAGCGCTTCCAGTGGTGAATACTGCCGAATAAAATAGTCAAAAGTTAAGGGGCTCCGGAAAGGCTCAAAATCATGAAAAGTTCAATTTTTTACTTTTTTGCGTTTTCTGAATCTGCAGACACTTACCTTTTAATAGATATATAATTTATTCAATTCCGAAGACTACAACTATTTTTAAATTTTTTTTGAAATGTGTTCTACGTGGGCGTGACCCACTGTGGCGCTGTTAAACTGCTGTCAAATGGTGTTATTATTAACGTCCGTGTTCATCAGGTACATTTTAGTGATGTGAGATAAAGTATGTGTTGTGGCTAACCTGTGATGGTTCAATATATATCGCTGGTGTGATTGTCGATTGTTTCATGTTTATTTACTCTGTCGTTATCTCGAAAATATTCGTAATTAATTCTGTTTCTTGAGTCTCTGTTTTGTTGAAGTATAATAATGAGTAAAAGTAAAGTTATTAGAAATCCTCTGAAGGCTTTTAAGAAAAGGAGAAATGTTGGAAAGCCAAAGGTATTTAGAAATATGGGAATGAAGATAGGTTCTAACATGGTACGAGCGATGCTTGCTTTAGACAAGGAACGCCTTCGGGCTGCAGAAAGGGCTGTAAAGAGTCTAGAAATACAAGCAAGAGTAAACAGGAGGAGGAACAAGAGCAAGCTGGAGGAGGAGTTTGCAGAGGATGAAGATAATCCATCCTATGGACCTGGAATGCACTAAAAAGTTAATCCAATCTTTGTCGCTCGATTCCCAAAACTTTTATTTTCTCATACTAATTACATGTTTTCTAAGGATCTTCCAAACATATTTCTTTCAAACTTTCAGTAAATGTTACACAGTACCTTCTGCATAATTTAACACAGCCTTTTTCCAAAAAACTGTATATTTTTGAATATATAAATAAAAAATTGTAAAAAATGTTGTGAATTTTCATTACAATTGAAAAAAAATCATCTTTAATAACTGGACTAAAATTTTGTAAAATCCCTGTGTTAAGTTGTAGCCCATATTCCAATAAATAATCTGTAAAAAGTTCAACTTCCTACCTCAAATACTTTGTGAGGAAAGATGTAATTTATAAGCGTTATTTTAACATTGCAAGTATATGGCGTTCCGGAGCCCCTTAATATAGTCGGCCGATTCAGATCCTATTGTTTCTTCATATCTGCTAAAACACGATTCGAAGTTTTACTTAGCGGGTATCCATTGTCACAGTGAACGATATTATCTGTTAGTCTGATTTCTACAGATTCTTTTAAAACACAATCCCAGTAACGTGAGGTATTTGCAACCACTTGTTTCATTGTATAGTATCCGATGTCCCTCTGTAAGACAGGGCTCAGCCACTGCAGTTCTGTCAGGTTGTAAAAATAACTGCGTATGGCGATGATGTTAAACACACATATCACTGACGACATGAATAGTTTGGCCAATGTATATTTTACCGCGCTCACATGTTGTTTTTTATTGTTTTGTAAACGCCAGCCTTCCTAAAAACCTAAATTATCCTAAATTAGCCTTAACAAGGCCAAGATATGCTCTAATCTTAGCTGGCGGACGGAATACACGTCTGACTTCATATTTCTTCAAAACCCTACCTAACTTGGAAGACACGTTCCCAGCATATGGAAGGAAAGGCACAGAATTAAAAGTGTCTTCAACCGGATTTGATAATGGTTTAAACTCAAATGCACATAGAATCTGTCTGTCCGTATAGCTGTTATGATTAAACGTATCCTTAAGATATTGTAGCTCTTGTAAATTCTCAGCATCCTAGTTGCTTTTGACCAAGGTCCATAGAACTAGGACTCCTGTATGTTAAAATTGAGGATGGCAGGTGCTAGCATGTAAATAGCTTAAATACCTATCAGTATGGTTCAAATGGTTCTGAGTACTATGGGACTCAACTGCTGAGGTCATAAGTCCCCTAGAACTTAGAACTACTTAAACCTAACTAACCTAAGGACAACACACACATCCATGCCCGAGGCAGGATTCGAACCTGCGACCGTAGCGGTCGCGCGGTTCCATACTGTAGCACCAGAACCGCTCGGCCACCAGCGGCCGGCTACCTATCAGTATGTTTTAGTGTATATATATATACATATATATATACATATATATATATATATATATATATATATATATATATATATATATATATATATTCTGTGTGTAGTTTAACTGTAATGTGCTCTATGAAACTGCCTTTTAAACTGATAATGGTTACTTATTTTTATCACATATCTTCCTACAATATTTTAAACTGTAATAATGTTAGACTTATTACACCCAACACTTTGGTATGCTAAATAATTGATTATAATTATTTCCTTTTATTAAAGTTAAGTATTAACCCACCAGGTTAGCCGAGAGCGCTAATGTGCTGCTTCCTGGACACAGGTAGGCAAATCCGCCCAGCTGATTAACGACGAGGGCCGGTGTGCCGGCCAGCATGGATGTGGTTTTCAGGCGGTTTTCCACATCCAACTAGGTGAATACCGGGCTGGTCCCCACATCCCGCCTCAGTTACACGGCTCGCAGACATTTCCAACACATTCGCACCATTTCTTGATTTACACTAGACGCAGACAGCTGGGGTACACTGATTTTGTCTGGGGGGTAAGGGGTGGTGGCAGGAAGGGCGTCAGGCCACCCCTTGAAATTAACTATGCCAAATCCGATTGTAACAACGCCGATCCTGTGAACACTGCGAGACACAGGCACACGTGAAAGAAAGATTAAAGTTACATTATTGTGCAGATGTGTTGCTGCACACCAAAGCAAAACCAACACAAGAATATGGAAAGATGTGGTTCATCTGTAAAGGAGACCGCTTATAAAACACTAATACGACCTATTCTTGAGTACTGCTCGAGCGTTTGGGATTGAAGGAGGACATAGAAGCAATTCAGAGGCGGGCTGCTAGACTTGAACGGTTGGAATGTTCCCACTGCCCATTGGATTTTACTGAAGTCGACACACTCCTTGGCCGATTACCAGTCCATTGTCCGCAGCTCGTGGTCGTGCGGCAGCGTTCTCGCTTCACACGCCCGGGTTCCCGGGTTCGATTCCCGGCGGGGTCAGGGATTTTCTCTGCCTCGTGATCACTGGGTGTTGTGTGTCCTTAGGTTAGTTAGGTTTAAGTAGTTCTAAGTTCTAGGGGACTTATGACCACAGCAGTTGGGTCCCATAGTGCTCAGAGACATTTGAACCATTTTTTTTGAACCAGTCCATTCTTCGAGTGCCTCAGAACCATTGTCTCTCAGGGATCGCATTCTGGTCTATGTTATCCGCCAGAGAGTATTGAGGAAGGTGAGTTTTGAGGAGCAATTCCAACGTCTCATGTGCTGTCTGTATATTCCCATCCTCCTTCCTCAACGTACCTCCTGGATTAGTTGGTACTATAGTGAGGATTTTGTGAAGTCTGGCTTGAGCAGCTGTGCCCTCCACTTCCTCACACAATTCCTTCCAGGATGCCTTCTTTGCTTGTCTAATTGCAAAGTTGTAGTTTACAAGGGCCTCACGATATTTTGCCCATTGTCCTTTACGCCTCGCAAGGTTAAACAGTCTTCGTAACTGTTTTCTTTGCATTTCTATGTTGTTATTCCACCAAGGACACTCCTATTTGTGCACTTCTTGGTGGTTGAGCAGTTTTCCTGGTATGAGCTCATTATGGCAGAGGTTACAGCCTCTACTACTTCCTCAAACTCTACTGGACTCCTTATCGAGGTTTTAATTTCCGATAAGCTTAAGTCAAAGTCCCTCCTATATGTCTCCAGTCTGTTTTCCTGGGATTCCTATAGGCCGTGGTATGTCTGATTCCCATTTCAACATTGAATTCAATATCCATGTGGTGCAATGAGGATGGCTCTAATGCCACATGACATTGTTTGACATAGCTGCCCATCATCATGGAACCAAAGGTTATGTCAATTACTTCTTCCCTTCTGCTATTCCTGAATATGGATTTGTCACCCCTGTTCAGTACCTCTCCTTTCACTGGCATGAAAGACTTTCCATTTCTCACATAAATGCATGTTCTGGAGTTTCTTTCATTTGTAGCACAAATCAGCTTACCTCTAGTGACACCGAGGACCAATACACCCCCTTTATATAAGTAGGGTTCTTGTACCAGGGCCATGTCGACTTCCTGTCTCCCTAGGCACTGGCTCAGGGCAGTGGTGGCCCCTTTACTGTGCTGCAGCACCTCAAGTCTCCATCTTGCTGCCATCATTGCCTTTGAGGTCTTTGATTATCCTGTGTGAAGTGTGATGAGCAAAGTAAACTCGTATGTTGCTGTATTTTTTCACAAACGTCATTACGATGTATGTTTTCACACATTACTGAGAAATATTAAGCCCTTTTTACAAGAATATATATATATATATATATATATATATATATATATATATATATATATATATATATATATATACCAGCTGATCAAAAAGTAAGTATAAATTTGAAAACTAAATAAATCACAGAATAACGTAGATAGAGAGGTACAAATTGACACACATGCTTCGAATGACATAGGGTTTTATTAGAACCAAAAAAATACGTAAGTTCAAAAAATGTCCGACCAGATGGCGCTTCATCTGATCAGAATAGCAATAATTAGCATAACAAAGTAAGACAAAGCAAAGATGATGTTCTTTACAGGAAATGCTCAATATGTCCATCATCATTCCTCAACAATAGCTGTAGTCGAGGAATAATGTTGTGAACAGCACTGTAAAGCATGTCCGGAGTTATGGTGAGGCATTGGCGTCGGATATTGTCTTTCAGCTTCCCTAAAGATGTCGGTCGATGACGATACATTTGCGACTTCAGGTGACCACGAAGCCAATAATCGCACGGACTGAGGTCTGGGGACCTGGGAGGCCAAGCATGACGAAAGTGGCGGCTGAGCACATGCCTTTGTTTCTTTTTGGTTCTAATAAAACCCCACATCATTCCAAGCATGTGTGTCAATTTGTACCTCTCTATCTACATTATTCCGTGGTTTATTAAGTATTCAAATTTGTACTGACTTTTTGATCACCCTGTATATGGATTTGTTTGTACGATTTACGAAAATTAATTGAAAAACATCAGTTCTTTAACGAAATTCACAAAATTCGTTGAAGATTGTCAATTCATCAAATTTTTTGCATAGAAGTTGTCATACATTTGAAAAATAGTATGCTAGTGGTTACAAATCAGTTCGTTTACAACGTGTCTCGATAAACTCGAAGTTTGATTGAATATAAATGTCAAGTTTGTACAGTCAGTCATTAATGCTTTCGTCGAATTTACAGTATCCATTCTTGCTTGACATCATTACCCGATGTCGATGGTAGACAGCTCACGCCGCACGCCGATCCTGAACGCGCCTTCACGGTTGCAGATGTCATCCGGCTGCGAGAAAGGAAGGCAGGAGCCCGTGCCGCCCTCCGCACTTTGAAGTCCATCTCGTAGTATCAGACTGCATGAAGAAACGAACAGGTGCAATCAGTTCACACTGTTAATAGTTTACTAGCCTCTAACGAATAGAATTAGTGTTTTTTCCGATTCACATGTCACTCGCTCGTAGTCTTTGGTATTTAATGTTTGTGGGCGTCTTTGTTATCACTACGTACTCCAGCTTAATTCCGACATACGTGGTGTAATTGAGGAGTGTTTTTTGTTCTTTTTTCAAAATTCGATATAATTTTTTTCAAAAGATTTTTAAATTTAGTTAAGTGTGGTAATTGCATAATGTTGGCCTTTTACATCAACCCATGAACCAAGTTTTAACAAAATCTGACTATTGCTGTATGAACACTCCAAATCACACGGTTTTAGCAAAACGCTATATATATATTTATAGTTACAGTAAACGTCGACAAATGCAATTACTCTCTTCTGTCTCGGCTCTCTTTCCTCAGCAAGCAGTTAACAGCAATGGTGTATACAGGTTGCTTTAAGCCAGGTTACATATTGTTGTAACAGTATTTACTGCAGGTTACTTTTAGACAAGTATTCACTTGACTCTCACGTGTACGTCTACAAAGAAATACTCCAAGCGGAAGCATCATGGATATTGATTCTTGTGATTCTGAAAGCGGCATCCAGGTCAACGAATGTTCCTATGGGAGAAAACGGCCACTGAAGAAGAGCTTACATCGACCTTAAACGCAAAGCAAAATGTGCATAAAGGGATCTATCATTAAATGATATGATGTCCTATCACTAAATGATACGACTGAAAGAATGTACAGCTGCTGAACTCTGCAATGAAGATACTTCGCACTTTCATCATCACATCACATCATTAAGTAAAATGGATCGAGATCAGTTTCTGTCAAAATTTCTTAATATTTCTTGACCTCAGCGCAGAGTAGTGGATACCCAGAATGCAAAGAGGAAGAAAACTGTGGCACTGAAGTACACCATTAGAAAAAGGAATCGTGAAGGAAAGTCTGTTTGTGCTGCCATTTTCCAAGAAGTATCTGGCATGCCAAAGGATAGGTTCCATGAAGGTGGAAGGTTGCCAGAGGAAAGGAAAGAAGGCGACAGTACATGAAAGGAATATTGACATTAAGAAAGATAAAAAAAATATAAATTCAGGGAAAACCAGCGTGGAAGGAGGAAGTCTGTGAGACGTTATTTGCATTCAGATCTCACACTCAATAAAATGTTCAAGAGATTCCGCGAGTAAAGAAAAATGCATGACTGAAACAATGCTCCTTACCAAAATACAAGCATATATTTTACAAACATTTCAATTTATCATTCGGGACACCTCATACTGATACCCGCTCCACTTGTAAGTTAGCTTTAATGGAAATAAAGGCGGAAACAAGTCTGCAGAAGAAGAATGAATTACGAACTAGACATAGATTTTAAGATATAGTAAAGAAAGGTAATCCTAAAGTCATTAACATTTGCTTTGACATGCAGCAAAATCAGTCTATTCCAGAACTATCAGTCAGTGAGATTTTCAATGCTAGGCAAATATAGTTATGCAGTCTGTGGATCATGATCCATACTAAGGAACAAAAAAGAGAAACCATCGTTTTCTACACCTCGTTGGAGACAGAATCTTCAACAGGATGTAGTGAAGTTACTTCAGCTTTGTTGGACTTTCATTCTGACTTTGATATAAAACAAAAAAGAAAACATCCAAGTGATAGCACCAATACTATACATCTATTCTCAGATCCTTGCAGCAGCCAAAATAAAAACAGTTGTAGTATGACGGCAATACTTACAGAGTTTTTGAAAAATTCGTCACTTCTTCACTGTTCACAGCTCTATGCCTCCAGACCGAGTATTTGGTAGAATTGAAAAGTCTTATAGAAAAAAAGGAGGCATCTTGTCTCCTAAAGTGTTACGATATTTTAGAAGAGCATGGTACTCTCAAAGTTCTAAACACAGAACAGGCAGTTAAAAATCTAGTAGTTAGTGCACAGAAAGCACTAAAATCGAAGCTACCATTCAAAATGAACAGGCAGCTTGTCATCTCATACAAAAACGCAAAGAAAATTGTTAATGTGTCAGAAAGTGATACATACCCTGGAGATCCAGTACAAGTTTACATCCTGATACGGAAGAAACCATGCCATGCAACAGTACTAACATCCAGCCTTTTATCAAAACAAAATATGGTAAGCAAAGGAAATAAGAAAGATACGTCTGTCCTGCTAACGTATTTTGAAATTCCAGATGACGCAAAGGAGTTGTACAAAGATGTGCCAGACGAATAATGTATAGATGGAAGAGAGAAAGCTTGACAATAACAATGAGATTGTAACACACAGTACTTTTTGTGTTACTTCGTACTTCATGTACTACTGATAATAATGATGTAAGCTAAACAATTATGTCAAAATAGTTATCATTACTGTTATTGTATTATGCCACCGTATTTCTACTACTATTTTTTGTATTCTCAATAAAGTAAAAAACCATAAACTAAAAAAAGTGCTGCATTAATAACACGCATTTCACAACGATGCAGACATATAATAAACACTCCAGCACATAAAAAAGTTAGTTGTCGAAAAAATACGTGGAAGATACGTAAATGAGATCTGCAATAATTATAAGCATTTATCGACTTTTGAAAAAAAAAACTGGAAAAATCACACCTTAATGTACTGTTATAAAATTAAATTTTAATACATTTCATTACAGCGCTTTATTAACGTCATGTCATATAAAAATTCAAATGCTCTAACATATTAATGTAGGTGAAAACAGAAAAACTTATCTATGGAAAACTGTATCTGTTGATTTTATCGAGTTTCGGAAAAACGTTCCTCAATTGCTGATGCACACTGTACCACAGTTCACTGTTTATCGTGTCTATAAGCGATTCACGTGATTGCATTTCATTGCGTCAACATTCCGTTGTATTTTACTGCGCGCCGATACAGCTTGACGATTTCAAAACATTGACTGTTGCCGTTCCACTGATACAATCCGTGCCATAAAGTCTGACACTGCACACGCTTATCGACGCAACAGTATTCCTACATCAGTTTTTGTTGTTATTCCACTTATTTGTAAAGTTATTTAATAATTGAATGTGTTTCCATTCACGTAAAGAGTTTGAAAGACACTCACAGATCGTCTCCTTTCGTCACTAATCACATTCATACAAAATTATTATCAGTCCACTTACAGATAGTGCTGTATTCATCGTTCATACACAGTTCATGTTTAGAATATATCAAGTAAGCACTCTACTTTTTTATGTACGTTAAGGTGGGCACTATCACGCATTAGTACCGTGTTTATCCTATTTCATTGGTCACATTTAGTTTGCAATTGGAACACATCTTGTCAAAATTTTCAGTTGATGCATTCTTCCATTACTACTTTTTGGAATTCTTATTTGCATCAAATAAAAGCTTCCTCTGCAGAAAGTAAGACCACTTCATCGCAATGGATAACTAGTGTCGAGTACGTTGTACAATGTTGTTTTCATTCGTACAGATTCATATCTTCGGCTCCTGCCTTTGACATGATAAAAAAGGACCCTTTTGCATGTGTTTGTTTCGTAACAGGAAGCACACACGCGAACAAAAAATGAAAAACACGCCATCTTATTAGAGTCTAAACACCACTCAAAAGCAAAAAGTCCTATTTCATTGGTCACATTTAGTTTGCAATTGGAATACATCTTGTCAAAATTTGCAGTTGATGCATTCTTCCATTACTACTTTTTTGAATTCTTATTTGCATCAAAGAAAAGCTTCCTCTGCAAAAAGTAAGACCACTTCATCGCAATGGACAACAAGTGTCGAGTACGTCGTACAGTGTTGTTTTCATTCGTACAGATTCATATCTTCGGCTCCTGCCTTTGACATGATAAAAAAGGACCCTTTTGCATGTGTTTGTTTGGTAACAGGAAGCACACACGCGAACAAAAAATGAAAAACACGCCATCTTATTAGAGTCTAAACACCACTCAAAAGCAAAAGCGGACAAAAATCGTTCCGCACTGTGTACCTACAAAGTGGTAAACATCGATCGGTATCCGGAAGTCTACGGCACATGAGACTAGCCTATGTGGTACACATATTCATAATCATAGTATGACTTCAGTATATTTTCGCCAAACATTCAAGTACTGCGTTTCTTACGTAACACATTCACATCATCACATACATACGAAAAAATTAAAGAGTAACATAATTACGTACAAAAACAAGTGGGATATTAAATTCATGAAGTGAATGATTTTGGTTTTATCACAGGCAAAAATGTTCGTTTAATCAAGGTTGTTTAAAGAGTTTGATGGACACGAATGTTACTAGCACACAAACTTTTGCCCACTTGAGAAGTGTTCATCTGCACTTGGGCAAAGTTATGCACACTTGAAAAGTATCCATTTGCACTTGAGATTACACTTACTATGTACATAATAAATATAATACTTACTAGCAACAAGAGAAACTACACCCATGCTCATAAATTAAAGATAATGACGATACATGGCGAAACAACGCTCTGGTGGGCGGTTTGCGGGTGTAAAATCACCTCGGGGTATGACCATGCGGTGCATTTGACCTGCGGTCGTCGCACCGTGGCGCTGGCTGCAGTCCACATACGCAGAGGAGTATTGGTGCATGTTAGAGTAGGGTGCAGCGAGTAAGTGTGCAGACGTTTTCAGACGTGCTAATGGTGACCGTAGCCGGACGGTGTGGCCGTGCGGTTCTAGGCGCTTCAGTCTGGAACCGCGTGACCGCTACGGTGGCATGTTCGAATCCTGCCTCGGGCATGGATGTGTGTGATGTCCTTAGGTTAGATAGGTTTAAGTAGTTCTAAGTTCTAGGGTACTGATGACCACAGATGTTAAGTCCCATAGTGCTCAGAGCCATTTGAACCAATGGTGACCGTGTGTTGAAAATGGCTCAAAGAACTCATATTGATGACGTTAAGAGGGGTAGAATACTAGGGCGACTGGAGGCTTGTCAAACACAGCAGGTCGTAGTACGGGCTCTCCGTGTGCCACAAAGCGTGATTTCACGAGTACGGCAACGATTCCAGCAGACAGGAAACGTGTCCAGGCGCAACAGTGCGGAACGTCATCAGTGTACAACACCGCAAGAAGACCGATATCTCACCATCGGTGCCTGCAAACAGCCACAGAGTACTGCAGGTAGCCTTGCTCGGGACCTTACCGCAGCCACTGGAACAGTTGTCTCCAGACACACAGTCTACAGACGACTGAACAGACATAGTTTATTCGCCCGGGGACCTGCAAGGTGCATTCCACTGACCCCTGATCACAGGAAAGTCCGTAAAGCCTGGTGTCAAGAACACAGTACATGGTCATTGGAACAGTGGTCCCAGGTTATGTTCACGGACGAGGCACAGTATAGTCTGAACAGTGATTCTCGCCGGGCTTTTATCTGGCGTGAACCAGGAACCAGATACCAACCCCTTAATGTGCTTGAAAAGGACCTATATGGAGGTCGTGTTTTGATGGTGTGAGGTGGGATTATGATTGGTGCACGTACACCCCTGTATGTCTTTGCCAGAGGAACTGTAACAGCTCAGGTGTATCGGGACGTCGTTTTGCACCAGTATGTCCGCCTTTTCAGGGGTGCAGTGGGTCCCACCTTCCTCCTGATGGATGATAACGCATGGCCCCACCGAGCTGCCCTCGTGGAGGAGTACCTTGAGACATAAGATATCAGGCGAATGGAGTGGCCTGCCTGTTCTCCAGACCTAAACCCCATCGACCACCTCTGGGATGCTCTCCGTCGACGTAACGCTGCATGTCTTCAAACCCCTACGACACTTCAGGAGCTCCGACAGGCACTGGCGCAAGAATCGGAGGCTATACCCCAGCAGCTGCTCGACCACCTGATCCAGAGTATGCTAACCCTTCGTGCGGCCTGTGTACGTGTGCATGGTGATCATATCCCATGATGATTTCGGGATACATGCACAGGAAACAGTGGTGTTTTGTAGCACATGTGTTTCTGAACGGTTTTCTCAACTTATCACCAATACAGTGGATTTACAGATCTGTGTCGTGTGTGTTCCCTATATGCCTATGCTATTAACACCTTGTGTGGCACCACATTCTGCAATGATCTTTAATTTATGAGCATGAGTGTATTTACATGGAACACAGCGAAATGTTGATTATTAAACCACAAATCGCTTTATAGCAGCTTGAGGGTAAAGTCTTTTTTTTTTATTTTTGTTTGTACCTTCAACCTGTCTCGATTTGCGAGGACATAACATCCTTCCTATACACAGTAACTGCCACTTCTTGTTCTGCCTTTTGAGAAGAAAGGCTTTAGGACCTCAGTCTAGCATTTTTCGTAACTCCTTCATCACTGTCTTTTTCTGAGACCACGGCGCAGTATACGCAGTACGACAATGGGCCTGACGTTCGTACACTTGCATGTCTTACGTGTATCCTCGTATCGCCCCCTGGTTTTTCAGAGAATACTGCCTTGTGTAATGGCGGAGTAAGGTTACTAGCTCACGCTGTTGGTCGCAGCTTAAGTAATCTGATTCTGCTGCTTTAGCCTGCGCTAAATTATTCATTTTACGTGCTTCTTCGTTATCGGCAACATGTACAGGGTGGTCCATTGATCGTGACCGGGCCAAATATCTTACGAAATAAGCGTGAGACGAAAAAACTACAACGAACGAAACTTGTCTAGCTTGAAGGTGGAAACCAGATGGCGCTATGGTTGGCCCGCTGGAAGGTGCTGCCGTAGGACAAACGGATATCAACTGTTTTTTTTAATAGGAACCCTCAATTTTTATTACATATTCGTGTAGTACGTAAAGAAATATGAATGTTTTAGTTGGACCACTTCTTCGCTTTGTGACAGATGGCGCTGTAATAGTCACAAACATATGGCTCACAATTTTAGACGAACAGCTGATGTTCCACTTGTCGCAGCCATTGTGGATTTTCCGTTGGCCAATAGTGCATATTATGCCGGTTTACGTTACGGCTGTGGGTGAATGACGCTTCGTCGCTAAATAGAACGCGTGCAAAAAATCTGTCATTGTCCCGTAATTTCTCTTGTGCCCAGTGGCAGAACTGTACACGACGTTCAAAGTCGTCGCCATGCAATTCCTGGTGCATAGAAATATCGTACGGGTGCAGTCGATGTTGATGTAGCATTCTCATCACCGACGTTTCTGAGATTCCCGATTCTCGCGCAATTTGTCTGCTACTGATGTGCGGATTAGCCGCGACAGCAGCTAAAACACCTACTTGGGCATCATCATTTGTTGCAGGTCGTGGTTGACTTTCCACTTGTGGCTGAAAGCTTCCTCTTTCCTTAAGTAACGTCACTATCTGGCGAACGTTCCGGACACTTGGATGATAGAGGATACCAAGCAGCATACATAGCACACGCCCGTTGGGCATTTTGATCACAGTAGCCATACATCAACACGATATCGACCTTTTCCACAATTGGTAAACGTTCCATTTTAAGACGGGTAATGTATCACGAAACAAATACCGTCCGCACTGGTGGAATGTTACGTGATACCACGTACTTATACGTTTGTGACTATTACAGCGCCATCTGTCACAAAGCGAAAAAAGTGGTCCAACTAAAACATTCATATTTCTTTACGTACTACACGAATATCTAATAAACGTGGGGGTTCCTGTTTTAAAAAACGCAGTTGGTATCCGTTTGACCTATGGCAGCGCCATCTAGCGGGCCAACCATAGCGCCATCTGGTTTCCCCCTTCAAGCTGGACTAGTTTCGTTCTTTGTAGGTTTTTTCGTTTGATGCTTATTTCGTGAGATATTTGGCCCGGTCACTATCAGTGGACCACCCTGTAGATATATGCAGGAATTTAAATTTAGTGCACAGATCATCAAACTATATACGTTACAAGACAGGATAACTAATATAAATACAGTGAATACATGCATGTGTGTCCTTACCTGTGATAGTTTCTCTGAAAAATACTGTGTCCTTTACTTTTCTTCTTTGCAATTCATTTAAATGACGAAGTACATGAAAAGAAAATACGTATTCATTAGTATACATACGATTGTGATGTGTTGTATGAAATTGTCTTTTAAACATTTGATGGTTACTTATTTTTATCACATATCTTCTTACAATCTTTTCAACAGTAAAAATGTTAACACAGACTTATTACACCCAACCTTTCGGTGTGCTAAGTAATTCATTATAATTATTTCCTTTTTAGCCAACTTCAGATTATCTCCGTCTGCTAAAGAGATATAACGTAGTAGTCACACAATAACTTTTCATTTCCTAAAGTTCGAACACCAATCAACTGAAAAATCTAAGTCAATACAAGGAATACTAATAAAAATAAAAGAGTAAAGCAGATCTACCGTGAGCTCGTCCCCACAGAATGATGCTGCGTTTCATTGTGCATTCACAAATGTTCTTGTAGCGACTCCCACACCTTCTATTGGAATTACTTTATCGTGCAGATATGTTATTACACGCTAAAGCAAAACCAACACATGAACATGATCTCTTTTGGTCTCAGGGGTTGAAACTTTAGGGTTCTTACGCATTTTTGTTAATTTTAACTGCATAAAGCATACTTAGTTAAATCTTTCTCTGTAATGGCCCCTACGCGAAAAATAATGTACTCGATATTAGTGACCCAGTACGGCAAAATATGTATCAGAAAAAGAAAATAATGACGGAAATGCCTTACCACTTTCATAAATGCATAAGATGAATAAGTATTCTCAGTAATATTTGGGCAAAAGAGACATAATTACCAAAAATAGATGGATCGACCGTAATGGCGGAGAACAATAGAGTAAGATCGTACCTAATGAAAGTTATAATAGCTGCAGGAAAGCACACAATTCTCCTATAAATAAAAGACTGTTTCAATAGTAACAAACAAAATTTCGTATTCTGAAAACGATTTAGATAAATTAACAATACTACACTTATTACAGACATTTTAATATGGAACGTAGGAAGAGGGGGTCTTGCTAGGACAGCGCTACTACTCGAAAAAGTACAATATCTTCTCTTGCACCTGACAAATGAAGATTAACAGAGTATTCACAGTTATTGTCTGCACAGGTAATAAATTGTGCTTATGTCTTTGTCCTTTTCACTCGTTGCACTTCACATCAAAATTGTCATGCTTTTCACATATTACAGAAAAATATTAAGTCCTTTTTACAAGTTTATTCACTGGGAAAAATACGCCAGGTGACAGCACAATGTGTCCCTTTCCTGTGAACTGTGTGTCCAAGAGTTCCGTCATATCTTGATCCGGCAAAGACCCGAATAGAATTTGATCCGTTAATACCCCGGGAGTGTCTACGTAGTTACAAAGGCAAGTTTGTTTATTAATTTTTTTTTACTTGTGTGGATGAGAGTGTTACTCGTTCAATTGCTCATTCATATTGCTTGATAGACCCGCCAGAGATTACTGTCCTCTCGACGCTTTACGAAACAGAGGAGAAGCGTCCACAAACGGACTGTCCGCGTATGTATCAGTCCACCAAGCGGACGCTTTAATCCCAGCCAGTGTCTCCACAAAAGGAAAATCTCTGTGCATTTCAGTGACAGCAATGTAACCTGAAAATTCAAACGTTATACGATTTCGCTTTGATGTAGATGCACTAATTCCTGAAACTGGTATTATCTGATGTAATGCTCTCTGTTGAACTCAATAACGTTTTTTTTCAACGAGTGGTCTCTTTCCACGTTCTGACAGTAATAATTACATAATCCTTTGCCGTAGGGAAAGTATTATTTCAATCTGTTTATTACCCTCTAGCTTGCGAAATAAATCGGTTTATTCGTGCAGGTAACATAGCAGTTTGAATGCTTCGTTACAGGTAATTACACTTTTTTTTGCACACGTGGCCGGCGTTATTTTCGTCGTCGTCGTCGACGTTGTTGTTGTTGTTAATGGCGTCTAAGGTTTCTCCTATGACCTCGGTCGCTATGTAGCCACCACATCGCCGGCAACGGACTGCGGCGCTACATTATTCCGTGCACGAGGTCTGCCGTAATTTCATGTCGCCCGGGGCCCCCACAGGAAAGCTGGACTGCGCCCTCGTCTTCCCTCTGAAACAAAAGCAAAAAGGTTCCTCATTTGCGAAAGCACTCCTGGGAAGCCGTAACGAGTGAACCTATACCAAGAGGCTGGTTAGTTTCACCGCATTTTAAAGTATAGAAACACTTCAAAGTGTCCAAACACAATCTTAACAACATTATTATTCTATTTCATTTAGTACCTAATACATTGTTCTTGTATTGATATGTACACTTATAAAGCGATTTACTGACAATCTTGTTTTTGAAAAGAGGAAAAATTAATCAAGTAACCAGCTTGATTCTTTTGCAGGAAGTTATACAGGGTGTAAATTATTAGTTGATAAACCAGAATAACTCGAAAAATAAGCTTCACACGAAAAAAATGTGTAGAATCCAAAGTTGATTATCTTGGAGGGGGACATCTGCTGGTGTTAAAATTAGCCCTCCACCCCAGCCCATGGGGGTGGGGCGGGAGACAACTTTAAAATTTCAAATGGGAACCCCCATTTTTTATTGCAGAGCAAGATTCTGCATAAAACACTACGAACATTTTGTCTTAAACATTTGTTTTGATTCTTGGTAGGTGGCGCTGTAATTCAAGAAAATCCATGTTCTCATTTTTGCGTGGAAAATGGTTACGGATAATTAAAAAATACTTATTTACGTCATAAATTTTGATTCGCTAAAACTAAAACTCTCCCTCTCTCCTCATAGGGTGGGGTTTGAGAGAGAGGAATTAGAGTTTTACAAATGTTGACCCAAATATTAATTTTTTCCTCAGATTCGGATAAGTCAACAATTGTAAAACTCTGATTCCTCTCTCTCAAACCCCACCCTATGGGGAGAGAAGGAGAGTTTTAGTTTTAGTGAATCAAAATTTACGAAGTAAATAAGTATTTTTTATTTATCCGTAACCATTTTCCACGCAAAAATGAGAACATGGATTTTCTTGAATTACAGCGCCAACTACCGAGAATTAAAACATATGTTTAAGACAAAACGTACGTAGTTTTTTATGTAGAATCTGATTCTGCAATAAAAAATGGGGGTTCCCATTTGAAATTTTAAAGCTGCCTCCCGCCTCACCACCATGGGCTGGGGTGGCGGGCTAATTTTAGCACCATCAGATGTCCCCCTCGAAGATAATCAGCTTCGGATTCTACACATTTTTTCGTGTGAACTTTACTTTCCGAGTTATTCGGGTTTGTCGACTTAAAATTTACACCCTGTGTAATAATGAATCATACACTTCACCTTACATGCAGTACCATATTGTGGGATCTTTTACAATACAACTTTATGCTTTCTACGACGCAGTTTAAAACATGTTAATTTGCAAAGTGCTACTTCATGTTAGCTGCACAGGTAGCTTGTGGGTTTGAACAATACTTTTGCAGTTATTTTCTTGCACATGTTTCTTCTTCTCCCTCATTTCTCTCAATCTTTTCAAAGAAATGGTTTTCCAGTTGTCAGTGTGGAAAGTCCTGAGGTATGGGATCGTGGTTCAAGAATTCGACTGTCTGCAAGATCTCCACAGATGCGACACCGTTACATTCCAAGAAACCAAATGTTATTCCCTCGTTGGTTGGTTGGTTGATTCGAGGGGAGGGGACCAAACAGCGAGGTCATCGGTCCCATCGGATTAGGGTAGGACGGGGAAGGAAGTCGGCCTTGCCCTTTCAAAGGCGTCATCCCGGCATTTCCCTGAAGCGATTTAGGGAAATCACGGAAAACCTAAATCAGGATGGCCCTCCCGAATGCGAGTGCAGTGTGCTAACCAATACGCCACCTAGTTCGGTATTTCCTCGTTGCTTATGATAACTAGGTGAAAGGTGACCAAAGGAATTCGTCGACTTAGGAATCAGGACAGACAAGCAAAACATTTGTTGACAAAAGTGCACTGTAAAGAAATGTATTTACTCGTCTTATTGCTGGATAACCGCTACACTGTTGACAACTTGTGACAGCCATGACCAGCTGTAAGCACAGCCCTGACATGGGGCTGCGTCTATGTAAAGTCTTAGACAAAAAAACTGTCCGCCGGCCGGCCGCCACAGAGACTAAGTCCAACTCGTCCACTCAAGGTGGCCAATAAAACCGATCGCCCCTGACAACGCCAAGTCCGGCCATCTACAAAATCTGGCAACACTGCAAGATGGGGAAGTGTCAGGAGGAAGTGTTGTAAGATGGTGCCGGGCTGTGTGAGCCCTTGGTCTAGTAGTAATCGTCGTCAATTCCAAACTTAAACTCGCGTGTTCGCTTCCGATCTTATCTCTTTTCCTTTTTTTATACCACATTTCGACCTTCGTCTAAAGTTATGATTCTGATTGAATATCGAAGATGATTCGCTTCACATTATACCCACCATTAATAGCAACTACTTCCAAAAATAATTCAGCAGGACAGCTCGTGCGTGCGTCGCGATCAGAACAGCTTACGCTCGAGCCTTTCATCGCGCTGCATCGGCTACCGGCCACCGGCCAGACGCCACCCGCCGCCTGAAATCCGGCGCCGCCTAGGTGAAGGCGGCGCGGCGCTGGTTTCACCATCGTGCGACATTTGCTTGTGACAGGTTCAGACGTCTGGTGCAGGAGTACTGCATGCTGTAATTCGAAACAACAAAAGTCAACGGAGTAACTGTTATTGCAGTTTTGCTTTAACTTCATCAGGTCGCTCATTAAGCATTCCTGTGCAATGCTGTTACTGGTGACGAGTTATGTTGCCTTTATCGTTAACTTCCTAAGATGAAACGACAGACTGAGCCCTACTGAAAGACGTAAACTTGAGCAAAGAGTAGCATGAACATAATATTTTCCATCTGATAACTCCAAAAGTGTGTTTTACACTCCCCAAGAGAGTGTCTATCACAGCTGGAATTTGTTGCGTACAATTGAGACACCTCTCGGTGGCAGTGTACGAAAATCGACCGTCAAAACTACATCACGTGTGCTACTGCGTGATAATGCACTCTGTTGATTTGAAAAACAAAACTATCCAGGAGATTGACAGGGAAGTCATGTCTCAAGCACTTGTATTGATAGGGAAGTCATCTCTCAGGAACTTGTCCCTCTGATCGTACACTCGTAAAATTTTACCTTTCCCGCTCTTGATCAATCAAGCGTCAAGGCAATTCATTTCTAGACGAAAATGCTCTTCAAACTGCACTGGTTTAATGCCATCGTTAGAACCAGTTGTTTCTAAAGGTGTAGAATTTGCAAACTACTTTAGCATTGTCAGATAGTTTTAGATACTGTGAAAGAATATACTATTGCTGATTAATTTCGCTTTGATGATTACTGTTGTGTTCAATAAAAATATTTACTGTACTAATACAAATTAAATTCAACTTGCTACAGAAGCATCAAGACGGCTTTTGACTTTCAAAAGGTCTGTATTTACTTCTGTCCTGTATCATACTCAAGTATTATGAAAATGTGGCAGATCATTGATAAAATTACGTATTCACAACAACAAAAAATATGTCGGCAGAAAACATAAGTGGCACTATGAATTTTGCAGTACCGTAAGGTTTTCGCGCAGAAACTAAGGGGTACTGAAAGTAGCAAGACGAATTTTGCTCGAGCGTTGTGTTACGATTCCCTTATTGAGTTTCTATATGCCTGCTTGTAGCTCTGCTACAAAAGAATTAAAAACCTGGGATTCAGCGATTCACGAAAGCACGTTGCACCCAGTCGGCAAGCACGTTACCTCGGAGCAAGCGCAGAGTTGTGGTATATGTGTTTTACTTATTGGCACAGTAGACGCTGTGACAGATAAATCGCAACTTAAGAGGCGTGAGTAATTGTATTTCCCGTGTGGGAAGACTGTCGTGGACTCAAAAGCATTAAATGATATCCTTGTATCACAAGAGAAAATCACTAACATTATTGGCCGGCCGCGGTGGACGAGCGGTTATAGGCGCTTCAGTCTGGAACCACGCGACTGCTAAGGTCGCAGGTTCGAATCCTGCCTCGGGCTTGGTTGTGTGTGATGCCTTTAGGTTAGTTAGGTTTAAGTAGTTCTAAGTTCTAGGGAACTGATGACCTTAGATGTTAAGTCCCATAGCGCTCAGAACCATTTGAACTAACATTATTCAATTGAAGTGACACTATAATATCAAGTGAATTTAGCTGGACAGTTCTGTGCTATCCAGGAAGTAACTCGCCGTTCACAGAGTTGCCAAACATTATATCTCAATAAGTCTTATCCGCATTTCTGTAACTAGGTTTAGGGGATAGAGTGTAATTGCTTGTAATACATCGATGCACTGAGTGCAAATGAAACGTCATAAATTAATAACTGCGACAATTATTTGTGTTTTACTATCTTAATCGTATCGAAACTTTTAAAGCCTACTCACCAGACGCGATTCACTATTTTGGAGCAATACAATATTGTTATTGCTGTCACTATCATTGGCGCACCCGCCAGAATACAGGTATGACATATCTTCTTGTTGTCAGCTATTCTGACGTATATTCTGCCGTTGCTCGAAACTTGAAGAATAAGGTGAATTCGAATATTCCATATGGCGAATATTTTATGTTTCTATTCTTACATCTCTCACATTCAAAAAATAGTTACCATAAGCGGCGGAAAAGCGCCTGTGAACCAACAGTGAATAAGGCAGTGATAATTAGAGGAATCTGACAAACTCCATCCGTCATCTGATAACTGCGAGAAACTACTTTTCTCATCTGCACAGCACCGCAGTATGAACTCTAGGGTATCGTAGGATTCCTATACTTCATTTCGTTGTGATCGTTTTCAATGAGACTAGAGTAAGAGCAAAACCATCTGACTTGAAATATACTATATTACAGCGGGATTTGGATCTTTGGCTACAGTTTCAGCAGCACATCCAGTGAGGTATCAAGAATGTAAGCATTCACTCATTGCTGCAGTATAGGCTACGGAAGAAAGAAGCAAAGCAGGCTTCCCACAAAGTAAACGATGAGAGACACTACAACTAACACATATTTTATCCATTTCGCAAATGCGATTTTCCAAATCGCTATCACTTATTAAACATGAGTTGTTCAGAAAATTACAACTATATCTAATGAAATAACCAGGTTAATGCAGCTCCAGTCCGTCACTATCACTGAGTTGCCAAACATTTTCCGAATAGGAGAATAGCACTGAATATATATATATATATATATATATATATATATATATATATATATACAGGGTGTTTCAAAAATGACCGGTATATTTGAAACGGCAATAAAAACCAAACGAGCAGCGATAGAAATACACCGTTTGTTGCAATATGCTTGGGACAACAGTACATTTTCAGGCAGACAAACTTTCGAAATTACAGTAGTTACAATTTTCAACAACAGATGGCGCTGCGGTCTGGGAAACTCTATAGTACGATATTTTCCACATATCCACCATGCGTAGCAATAATATGGCGTAGTCTCTGAATAAAATTACCCGAAACCTTTGACAACGTGTCTGGCGGAATGGCTTCACATGCAGATGAAATGTACCGCTTCAGCTGTTCAATTGTTTCTGGATTCTGGCGGTACACCTGGTCTTTCACGTGTCCCCACAGAAAGAAGTCACAGGGGTCCAGGTCTGGCGAATAGGGAGGCCAATCCACGCCGCCTCCTGTATGTTTCGGATAGCCCAAAGCAATCACACGATCATCGAAATATTCATTCAGGAAATTAAAGACGTCGGCCGTGCGATGTGGCCGGGCACCATCTTGCATAAACCACGAGGTGTTCGCAGTGTCGTCTAAGGCAGTTTGTACCGCCACAAATTCACGAAGAATGTCCAGATAGCGTGATGCAGTAATCGTTTCGGATCTGAAAAATGGGCCAATGATTCATTTGGAAGACATGGCGGCCCAGACCAGTACTTTTTGAGGATGCAGGGACGATGGGACTGCAACATGGGGCTTTTCGGTTCCCCATATGCGCCAGTTCTGTTTATTGACGAAGCCGTCCATGTAAAAATAAGCTTCGTCAGTAAACCAAATGCTGCCCACATGCATATCGCCGTCATCAATGCTGTGCACTATATCGTTAGCGAATGTCTCTCGTGCAGCAATGGTAGCGGCGCTGAGGGGTTGCCGCGTTTGAATTTTGTATGGATAGAGGTGTAAACTCTGGCGCATGAGATGATACGTGGACGTTGGCGTCATTTGGACCGCAGCTGCAACACGGCGAACGGACACCCAAGGCCGCTGTTGGATCACCTGCTGCTCTAGCTGCGCGTTGCCCTCTGTGGTTGCCGTACGCGGTCGCCCTACCTTTCCAGCACGTTCATCCGTCACGTTCCCAGTCCGTTGAAATTTTTCAAACAGATCCTTTATTGTATCGCTTTTCGGTCCTTTGGTTACATTAAACCTCCGTTGAAAACTTCGTCTTGTTGCAACAACACTGTGTTCTAGGCGGTGGAATTCCAACACCAGAAAAATCCTCTGTTCTAAGGAATAAACCATGTTGTCTACAGCACACTTGCACGTTGTGAACAGCACACGCTTACAGCAGAAAGACGACGTACAGAATGGCGCACCCACAGACTGCGTTGTCTTCTATATCTTTCACATCACTTGCAGCGCCATCTGTTGTTGCAAATTGTAACTACTGTAATTTCGAAAGTTTGTCCGCCTATATATATATATATATAGGGTGTTACAATAAGGTACGGCCAAACTTTCAGGAAACATTCCTCACACACAAATAAAGAAAAGATATGTGGACATGTGTCCGGAAACGCTTAATTTCCATGTTAGAGCTCATTTCGTAGGTATGTACTGTACTTCCTCGATCAAATTGTAAATTTTCATAATCAGTATGTGTGGGCTGACGAGAATCCGCATGCAATTGTGCAATCACGTCATCAACACAGATTTTCTGTGAACGTTTGAGCAGGCATTGTTGGTGATGTCTTGATTGGGCCCCATGTTTTTCCACCTACGCTCAATGGAGCACGTTATCATGGTTTCATACGGGATACTCTACCTGTGCTGCTAGAACATGTGCCTTTACAAGAACGACACAACATGTGGTTCATGCGCGATGGAGCTCCTGCACATTTCAGTCGAAGTGTTCGTACGCTTCTCAACAACTGATTCGGTGACCGATGGATTGGTAGAGGCGGACCAATTCCATGGCATTCACGCTCTCCTGACCTCAACCCTCTTGACTTTCATTTATGGGGGCATTTGAAAGCTCTTGTCTACGCAACCCCGGTACCAAATGTAGAGACTCTTCGTGCTCGTATTGTGGACGGCTGTGATACAATACCCCATTCTCCAGTGCTGCATCAGCGCATCAGGGATTCCATGCGACAGGGTGGATGCATGTATCCTGCATGGGGGCTTAATTAAAATGAAATGCACATAATTTTGATTTCTGCTTTAGTAGCTGTCTGTCCGATTACGAAGTCTCGTAAACGGTTGGCCCTGACTAGTATTATTACGCTATCTGACTGCATAGAACAATAACAAAGAATGAAATGGAAATTTTCATTAACACAATTAATTAATTAAGTCCCCAGCAACTATAAAACCTACGAAACCAAAGCCCAAGTGTAACTGTTCTGCGTGTGGAAGTATGACTCAACGTACGCATCTGGCACGGTTCTTTTTCAATAACACAAGAAATTTTAAATATCATTTATACTGAATTAATTAAAGAAAATAAAAATACCATAATTACTCAAGAAAACCAGAATTACACTCTAATACAAGAACACAAGCCAGATGCTTTGTTGACTGAACCTGTAATGACGCATTATTTAAAACATGGAAATAATGAAAAAAAAATGAAGTTTCGTTACCTTCATATATTGACCAAAATCACTCTAATCATTACAATATATCTCCACACCGACTCGCTATTACCACATCTCAACAAGAACTTTTCAGTACCACATCTCAGCAAGCACTCGCTACTAGCACATCTGAACACGAACTGACTACTACGAGCTCTCCCCAAGCACTGACTTCTACGACATCTCAATAATCACTCTGCCAGTGGAGGCGGGCGAACAATGCTCTCTAGCGATCTCTGGCGCTGTGGCTCAGTGTAGCCACCTTTCATATGCCCTTCCTCCATGGCTAGAATTTGATGGTATTTTTGCCAGCATTGGTGGTGAAAATACCACCAAATTCGTCAAAAAAAATACAGACAAAAATAAAAGATAATATTAATGCGTAAATATCATATAACTAGATAAAATTTTGGCTTTGCACTGACCTTTCAATAACCTAATATATAAAATACAGTAAGCAATACAAATTCCTTCATACATGTGACTTTACATAACAGTTTACACAAGTATTATGTGGTTAAACAATTCAATCAATAGCGTCAGCAATGACGAATATGTGCAGGTAAGAGTCTCATAACTTTTCACAAACAGTAATACACAAAAAATCAGTTTATACAAATATTCACATAAACGCTTTCCATAGCTCAAGAATAAGCAGTTGACAGTTCCAGCAGTAGCACCCAGCAATGGTCAACAGGTGCAAATACCAACAAGTGACATTTTTTCAGTAGAAACAGTCCATCAGTGGCACCCAGTAATGTTGAATAGGTGCAGACACCAACAAGTAACACCATTTCAGTAGAAGCAGTCCATCAGTGGCACCCAGCAATGTTGAGCAGGTGCACACAGCGACAGGTGACATCTTTTCAGTAGAAACAGTCCATCAGTGGCACCCAGCAATGTTGAGCAGGTGCAGACATCAACAAGTAACACCATTTCAGTAGAAGCAGTCCATCAGTGGCACCCAGCAATGTTGAGCAGGTGCACACAGCGACAGGTGACATCTTTTCAGTAGAAACAGTCCATCAGTGGCACCCAGCAATGTTGAGCAGGTGCAGACATCAACAAGTAACACCATTTCAGTAGAAGCAGTCCATCAGTGGCACCCAGCAATGTTGACCAGGTGCAGACAGCAAGAAGCAACATCATTTCAGTAGAAGCAGTCCATCAGTGGTACCCAGCAATGTTGAGCAGGTGCTGACCGCAGTCTTTATGGACTATCACTATCACGAATCACACTGTTCATCAGCAGAAATTAAACGTGTCCTTGTGGCACCAATCATGTAGAAAAGGTACAAGTAACAGTCCATACTATTCACCATAATTACTGAGACAGTTCAGTCATGAACAATAGTTTGAATGCACATACAATTTCTTTAACAAATTATTATCAATGCTCTTACACTAAACATACAAATCATAATAAACACACAAATGATATCAGGTAATTGTCACATTAACTATTACAGTACACAATAACAGTTAACCTATAATATTTATGGGTGTCAGTGCAAGCCACTACCAACAAATAAAATAATATTTAGGAGATAGGTTGGGATCACTTCTCTGGGATTATAAAAGGAAAACACACAAAACACACTCACTCATCTTTCATCCACATTATTGCTACTGTGTAATTGAAAAGTGTTAACTGTGTAAATGCAATTCTGTCAAAATTTTATGTTCATCATGTGTATCAAGTAGTAGTGGCAGCAATGTATAACATTCAATAATAGTTAGTCAACGTCATAGTCATCATGTCTAGACCAATGTTTGCCAAGCCAGATCAAATTGTACTGTTGCTGAACAACTGTCAGAGAGCCAAGATATGCAAATACTTCCTCTCTTCAAAAAAAAAAGTGTATACTGCTTATTGATTTAACAAAGTGTATGTGTAGGCAATCTTCTTTCTACTTGGGTGTTCTAGTCTGCCATCTTCATCCTCCTTGTTCCATATGGACCAACAAAAAGAATATGCTCCTCACTTACTTTACCTCTTATCCACCAAAACTCCAATCATCATCACTTAATCTTCCTCACTTACTTTACCTCTTATCCACCAAAACTCCAATAATCATCAACTTCACCCAATCTCAATACCTCAATAATACGTCGATAACATATAAACCTCAGCACCAATATCATTTCGCTTCCACAGCAACTCCTTCCTCTAGTCAGTCTCCTCGAACAGTACAGATAAAATCCTAATGCAAACCTCATCATCCATACAATCCGAAGATACAGTGTCAACACACAACCTCTGTGTAATCCATCTGACCCAAATTTTCTACTCATTATAAATTATAAGATACATTTTGGTTCCTTGTCCATCATTAAATAAAAGAAATGCATACATGACCTCTAACAGACTTAGTTCGAATAACTCTCAGTAATTAAGTACGATTACGGAGTGTGAATGATCATAACATTTCACAGTGTGTACACCACTTCAAGAATCATAGCAGAAGCAAACATGTGGAGTATTTTTTGTGTCAATTGTCACTTCCTATTTCAATTGCTCACGAAAATGCAGTGTAATACTGTCAATGGTCTAAACCTAGTTTTGGTCTGTCATGTCGTTAGCTTCCTTCCTAGTAGCATAAATTTATACAGCTTCCATAAAACCTCAGCTCATGTGACTTCTATGACTTTCTTGTACTAATGTCGTTCGTCGAATTATAGCAGTTCAGTTTCTTATCTTAAAATATAAAGCACTGAGCGTAAGCAAAACATCCAATAGCAAGTAAATATACCAGTAGAGAACAGAATGTCAACAAGTGGATGCAGCACAATCCCTATAACGAGGCTCTGCCAAGCGAACAATCTATAATTAATACCACAGTGTAACCTAAACTCTATGTTCGTACACAGTATATCAGCATTTCTATATACTAAATTGAAGAGTAGTTATGACAACAAACAGAAATGTGTAAATATGCAATCCATACGCACAGCAGCAAACATGCCTTACACAATAAACAGGTCATTAGCATCACATCGACATAAGCAAATAAATGCTCATATGTAATCTTAATAAGTACCCATGAAGGCGCAAGCAGATAAATCACAAAGTATAACTTACATATCTAACCACATCAGCACAATTAATCAGGTGACAATTATAATTTAAATAACTAAGCACAGCAGGCACATAATAGAAAAATATGACATCAGTGAAAAAGCATAGCAGCCAAGCGATGCATAATATATACAAATAACAACCCTGTTCATTAATTAATCATTGTCAAAATCAGTTAATATGCGTAAGCACGTCGCTTCACTAGTAAATTCATAGAACATGAAATTAGCACAAAGTATGAATCACGTAATCGCAAGCAGCAAATTACGTCTGAAGTACGTACCTAAGTGGAATTATGTTACCTGAAAAATAAACTCAATTAACCGTTACCTTTTTTTTGTTTATTACTTTCTTCTTCGAAATGACATTCTTCCTGAAAATTTTCTCCAAAGCAAGTCGTCTTAACGTCGGACACGCACAGAATTTACCTGAAGGTCTTAAATACTTTATACAACCGTATCCTGAAAAATACTGAACGTTAATAACATAATTTATGAAGTCCTTATAGCTTTATACAGAATTTATTCGGAGAAATTAAACTGTGTATTTATTTACGTCTGTCAGTGCATTCGCACTGAGCGCTCGATCAGCTGTAGGCGCGTGACGTAGGAAGTGATTGTTTGCGGTCAACGACTGCCTTGTGCGGCGCGCAGACTGACTGTTGCTTTGAGTATGTGCCGCCGCCAAAACACAGCGCGGTATCCTTGTACTCTCTTCGTGTTTACATGTAGCTGTTGGTTTCTCAAAAGTATGTCATTCCACAAAATTTTTTACGTTCGATATATGATGTATTCCCTTAGACCGCCGAGATTTAAGAGTTTCTACTTCAACAGTGTTATCATGAATAATTTTGCGAACTCTAAATGGACCGTTATAAAGCAGAAAAAATTTGCGACACAAGCCTTTTCCTTTGTGAGATAAACGATGGGACTTAATTAATACCTTTTGACCAACTGACAAAATTTTTAGACGACCAGGACTTTTAGCTGATTTCTCTCTTCTAGCAGCCGCAGACGCAATATTTCGTAGAGCCAGGTTGACAACTTCAGAATGCCGCAGTTTCCGTGAAGGCGGAAAAGGAACGATTTCAGAAATGCGATTTATTGGTACTTTATTTTTTAATATCAGTATAGGCGGTAAAGAAGTTGAATCATTAGGAAGTTCATTCAGAATGTTTTGAAAAAGATGAAGATACTGATCCCAAGTTCTGTGATTCTGATGACAATAAAGACGGCACAATTTATTGATTTCCTTCATCCATCTCTCTGAAGCATTAGATTGAGGGTGAAAAAGTGAAATGAAGATTGGTTTAATTTTACGACGCCGTAGAGTACGAAGCCAAATTTTAGAGCGAAACTGTGATCCATTATCTGATATAACCTTATCAACATGGCCAACTTCTTTAAGAAAATGTTTGATGAAAGCGTTAGATACTGAACGAGCTGTTGCCTTGCGTAAGGGTGTAAAACACACATATTTTGATGTTAATTCCACTGCTACGAAAATGTACGCAAAACCATTAGTAGAACGAACCACTGGACCGAACAAATCGACTGCAGCCATCTCCTTTAATTTCGCTGGAATGATAGGAAACAACGGTGCTCTGTGAGAAACTGTTGGCGGCTTAGCCTTTTGACAAAATTTGCATTTGGCAAGAACAGATCGAATACGTTTTTCCATATTACTGAAGTAACAATTTTCTCGTAATTTATGAAAGCATTTTCTGGGACCAAAGTCCGCATAACTGAAATGTGTGTACCAAATCAATTTATTGACCCACTCATCAGGAATACAAACTAACCAAACAGAGTTGTCGACCGATTTTCGTTTGAAAAGAATTTCATTGCGAACTAAATAATACTGTCTGATCGCTACGCTTTCCTTTCTCCTTCACTTGTCCTTAATGTCCTTCCAGATTGGATCCTTATTTTGCTCCTTAGCGATGTCCTGGAGCGAAGACGAAATAAAGTTCTCAAACGCCACACCTTGAATGTACATCAAACAATAATGGTTTTCTTTGCAGTCCTCTTCAGCACTTTGTTTCAAACCCATAGGTGCACGTGATAAAGCATCAGCAACAATATTTGAAGATCCCTGTATGTAAACAATACTAAAATCAAATTCCTGTAGGTACAACGCCCATCGTGACAATCTGCCGTGAGTTAATTTTGTTGACATAAGAAATTCCAAAGCTCGATGATCAGTGTAAACCTTAGTATGTCTACCGAACAAAAATGTGCGAAATTTTGTGAAAGCCCAAACAACAGCCAAAGCTTCAAGTTCCGTAATCGAATAATTCTTTTCGGATTTAGAGAGAACACGACTTCCAAATGCAATAGTCTTCTCTACTACAACGCCGTTTTCTTCTATCTCTTGAAATAAATGTGCCGCTAGGCCTTTGTATGATGAGTCCGTCGCCAAACAAAAATCTTTAGATAAATCCGGATGTGAAAGAAGTGGAGCAGCAACTAAAGCATCACGAAGTTGTTCAAATTCTGACTGAGCTTCCTCATCCCAACACCAGTTAGATTTCTTTCCAGATAGTTCACATAAACGAGGTGTGGCCAAATTGTCCAATCTAACAAAGCGTCTAAGAAAATTACAGACACCAAGGAAACTACGAACATCACGTTTTGTGGTAGGAACAGCATAATTACGAATAGCGTCTAGTTTCTCTGGATCAGGAAGAATACCTTCTGTAGAAATAATGTGACCGAGAAATTTCACCTGAGAACGACCAAATTCAGATTTTTCCAAGTTCACTGTCATGCCAACTCGTGCAAAAATACGTAATAATGAATCCAAAATTTTGTTATGCTCACTCCAAGAACGTTTAGCAATAAGAATATCGTCAACATAAGAAGTAATATTGTCACGAAGATAAACAGGTAAAATTTCATTTAAGCTACGAATGAATGCTGCAGAAGATACAGTAAGTCCAAACGGTAATTTCCGAAACTGGTAACAGTTACCAAAGGCTAAAAAGGCAGTATATTTTCTACAATCAGGGTGGAGTTCTATTTGCCAAAAACTTGCGCGCATATCAATCGTGGATAAAACTTTAATTCCATGGAAATGTTGAAGAAGTTCATCTAAATTTTGTGGACGGTCAGTTTCAGGAATAATAATATTATTTATCTGTCTGGAATCCAGAACCAAACGAATTGACCCATCCTTTTTAAGAACAACGTGTAATGGGCTGGTATAAGGGCTGACTGCTGGCTCAATAATGCCCTGATCTAACATGTATTGAAGTTCATTCTTAACCTTGTCTCTGTAAGCCAAAGGAATAGCGTACGTTTTCCCGCGAAATGGTGTGTGTTCTTTTACTTTAAATAAATATTGTAAGCCTTGTATAGTTCCTGTGTGATGACTAAACACTGTAGCATGTGAAGTCAAAATATGGTGCAGCTCTTCTCTTGCAACGTCATCTGGCACTTCAGCTTTCTTAACCTTTTCATTAATTAATTCTTCGCTACTAATTATATCCTCCATCGCGTCTCTGTATCTATTGTCATTGTCATGAATAAACACACTGTCGTCATAATGCTCAACGAAAACATCAGAAGTAAGAAACCTTAAACATTTTGTATCTGATTCAGATCTTGCTAAACACTCGAAAAATTTCAAACATTTCGGCATTCCAGCAACAGTCAAATTCACACTTCCTTCTTTAAAGTTCAAAATTGCCTTATGTGTGTTAAGAAACTCCATACCTAATATAATCTGTGTACTGAGTAATGGAACAATAATAAAATTAGCAGACAATTCGTATCCTTGACAAATGAAATTTAGGTTGGTCTGTTGTTTAACTTCCACACCTTTTCCAGAAATCGCTCCTCGAATTGTAGTTTTAGAAATAGGTAACACAGGACAGGCAATAGTTCTTTCACATATACGAAAAACTGATTCACTAATGACGTTCAGTGGGCTCCCAGAATCTAAAACTGCAGTGAACTTATTCTTACCCACACATACTTCAATAACAGGATGTAAAAATGCGTCTACATTATTTTCCTTTTCGCCTAGCAAAATGTCTCTCATATCTTCCAGGCGTACGTAGTGTAAAGTTGTAGTGTCATTACTTTCTGAACCGTCTATATTGCTGCCAGAAGCCGAAGCTGCTAGTCATTGTCGATTGTTTGCGTCACATCTTTGATTATTCCCGACATTTCGCGGATCAATTTCTGCTATTTCCACGTGTCTCTCTGAATTTCTGTCACGCGGAGGATGCCAATTAGATCCTTCCTGTCTGTTAGATGCAAATTCTTGGTTGTGTCTGTTATTAAAATTTCTGTTTTCCTGTCTGTCTGCATAACTACTTCTTGTATAATTTCGACTGTCACTTCTGAAATTATTGTTGTATCTACTACCCTGGTTATTTCTGTAGTAAGAGTTTCTATTATTGTATGAATAATTTCTGTCTTGATGATACCGATTACTGTTTCCGTATAATTGATCATTCCGGTAAGAATTACCGTTATTATAATTGTCTGTGTAATCTCTGTTAGAACGTCTGTTATTGTCATAAGGCTGGTATCTATTGTCCTGTCTGTTACGTCTGTCATTCTCAAAGTTACCCAAATAACGTCCGTTCCGATCACTATCCCTTTTCTCTGAAAATGTATTGTAATTACTGCTACTGAAAAAATTACAAGAAGTCCCGTCGTCGTTGTCATACTCAAGTTCTTGTAGCAAAGTCTTAAAAGTCTCAATGTCGTCTTTACATCTTCCGGCTAAAGCAATTTGTCTTATGGATTGTGGCAGCTTAGTTAAACAAATGCGAATTAATTCAGTCGGGCTGTAAGGGTTGGAAAGGAACTGATTCTTTCGAATCATGTCTTCAAAATATTCGGCTGGCGTGCGGAATTCAGACTGTTTGAAATTACGCTGCATAATAAGACTGTGTTTGACTCTGTCTTGCGTGTTTTCGGACCAATATGCCGATAGAAATGCATGATAAAAATCATTCAGATTATTACAATCTCTAATGAGTGCACGCATCCGCGTCGCCGGTTCGTTTTCTAAATATCCACACATAAATTCCAGTTTGTGACTTAGTGGCCAATTTGGTGGGAGTGCATACATAAATTGATCTAACCATGCACATGGATGTATGTCATTTTTAGAATTGCGGAAGATCTTAAATTTCCGAACAGTCAAAAAGTGTTTATAGTCAAAGTTTTCGCCTCGTGGCGACAAAGACCTACCGCGTCTGTCCCAGTTTGAATGTCGATTATTGTCAAGTTCGCGCGCCTGGCGCTCTCTTGTTGCATCCCGTAAATGAAACAAATTACTTTCTTCAAACCCCTCTGCTACCTGTGATTCTAAATTTCTTTTGCTGTCTTTTCCTACAATTTCACCTTCGATTTGTTTGACTTGCTTTCGTAATGCCTCTACTTCCCTTTTAACGCGTTCATTAAACTTTCCCTGATTTTCAACATGCTTATTTATGTTCTGGTACTCTTCAGTTTCTGCAAATGGTAATGGAGCTGTATCATCTGAATCTCTATCCCCATTTAAACTAAGACTTGTCAATTTATCTGAAATCTCCTCAACTCTTTCCGATAAGTCACCTAATTGCTCTTTCTGTTTATTTACGTCTTCCGTAAGTGTCGCGACTCGGGTTTCGGTATTGTCACATTTAGTAGTTAACTGTTCACACTGTTGCGTTAAGTTATTTATTCTGTCATTTGGTACGGATTCCGCAATTCTCTCAAATATTTCTTCCTTATCGCGTGCACATTGTAAATTTAACTCTGAAAATTTCTGTACTATCACGCGATCTCTCTCCTCCTGTTCTCTATCCTGTTCCCTTTGTCTAATCTCTACTGCAATTAATCTATTATTGTGAGAATTCAAAATCGGTTGTACTTCTTCTCTGATTTCTTTCTTTAATTCATCTTTCATATTTTTGAAACATGTCCCTATTCGTGAGTCTAACCGTGTTTCCATTGTTCCCATCTGTGTTTTTAATTCAGATCTGAACTGTGTTTCCATTGTTCCCATATCAGTTTTTAATTCAGATCCCAAAGTTCCCATCTCGGTTTTGATTGTTCCTATTTGTGATCCCAGTGAGTCTAACCGTGTTTCCATTGTTCCCATACCAGTTGTAATTGTTCCTATTTCTGTTTTTAATTCAGATCGAAACTGCTCCATTGTTCCCCTATCTGTTTTTAATTCAGATCGAAACTGCTCCATTGTTCCCCTATCTGTTTTTAATTCAGATCGTAAATTTAATATCGCACTCATCAACTGCTCCATAATAGCCGGTTCGAAATTCTTTTCGCCCCTAACATTTCCCGCAAAACCAACTTCTTTCGTCATGGCTGTAAAGCTATCTGTGTTCGATACTATTTCAGAATCTTCTATCGTTAATCTCGTATTCTGTGAATTTTCTGATTGAGAAAAACTTTGAAATGGTTCCGGACTATTTTCCCGACTTATTAAATTGTTTTCCACTTCATTATTCATGATACTGTTTTCCTCTGTTGGCGAGTTCGCCATGTTAACAATTTCGTCATTCTCACTATCCATCATTTTTGCCTTTTTCATCGATCGCGTAATCATTTACAAAACATACAAAACTCGTCACTATATGAAAATTACACACAATGACACTTTATCTCCAACAATACCATTGACACGAAATGTTTCCCTCAAACACGATTAATCGAACAATTGAAATAATTGCACTAAATTGTCAAACGCGTATACAAGACAACAAATTAAATTCTGAAAAAAAATACCATTAGAAGAATGACAATTACCAAATCTACACATGCAATATAGACTACAATTACTAAACTACAAATTACTACAACAATGCTACTGTCTACTATTTTTACAATCAGAAGATTCCAAGGGACGATCCGAAGCAGTGGTCGCCACGTGCATGGGGGCTTAATTAAATGTAATGAAAATGATTTTGATTTCTGCTTTAGTAGCTGTCTGTCCGATTACGAAGTCTCGTAAACGGTTGGCCCTGACTAGTATTATTACGCTATCTGACTGCATAGAACAATAACAAAGAATGAAATGGAAATTTTCATTAACACAATTCATTAATTAAGTCCCCAGCAACTATAAAACCTACGAAACCAAAGCCCAAGTGTAACTGTTCTGCGTGTGGAAGTATGACTCAACGTACGCATCTGGCACGGTTCTTTTTCAATAACACAAGAAATTTTAACTATCATTTATACTGAATTAATTAAAGAAAATAAAAATACCATAATTACTCAAGAAAACCAGAATTACACTCTAATACAAGAACACAAGCCAGATGCTTTGTTGACTGAACCTGTAATGACGCATTATTTAAAACATGGAAATAATGAAAAAAAATGAAGTTTCGTTACCTTCATATATTGACCAAAATCACTCTAATCATTACAATATATCTCCACACCGACTCGCTATTACCACATCTCAACAAGAACTTTTCAGTATCACATCTCAGCAAGCACTCCCTACTAGCACATCTGAACACGAACTGACTACTACGAGCTCTCCCCAAGCACTGACTTCTACGACATCTCAATAATCACTCTGCCAGTGGAGGCGGGCGAACAATGCTCTCTAGCGATCTCTGGCGCTGTGGCTCAGTGTAGCCACCTTTCAATCCTCGTTAACGGAGGACATGTTGAACATTTCCTGTAACAAAGTGTTTGAAGTCACGCTGGTACGTTCTGTTGCTGTGTGTTTCCATTCCATGATTAATGTGATTTGAAGAGAAGTGATTTGAAGAAAGTAAGCGTTTCCGGACAAATGTCCACGTAACATATTTTCTTTCTTTCTATGTGAGGAATGTTTCCTGAAAGTTTGGCGGTACCTTTTTGTAACACCCTGTATATATGTATGTGGGTGGTGTCTGTTCTTTCGGACATGTCCAAACGAACAGACACTACATATCGAAACAGACAGCCTTGTTAATCAAAGTAGAGATGTCCAGACTGTCACAGGGCGTTAAGAAATGGTTCAAATAGCTCTAAGTACTGTGGCACTTAACATCTGAGGTCATCAGTCTCCTAGACCTAAAACTACTTAAACCTAACTAACCTATCCATGTCCGAGGCAGGATTCGAACCTGCGACAGTAGCAACAGCGCGGCTCTGGACTGTTGCGCCTAGAACCGCTCTGCTACAGCGGCCGCCCCCAGGGCGTTAAAATACAGCTACGGCGGCAGATGAAAATTTTTGGCTGACCGTGTTCGAACCCGGATTCGTGGTGTCTTTTCTTTCGCAATACTCGCAATGCAAGGTTTCATTGTGAGTTAGTCCTGTTTCTTGAAGAGCAAAAATGAGAATTTTTTTGTCGGTCGATTTGTTATGTGAGACTTGTAGTTTTCCTGTTTGGATCAATGTACTGATATTTAGTGTTCCAATGAATGTTTTCTGCTTGTAGGGAAATTTACCAGAGATCTCCGATATTCTCTGATGTGCTAGTTTGGACTCCCCAGAATCCGACAGTCCAGTTGTCGTCTGTCGACGGGCGGGTCGTGTACCAGCTGGAATAAAGTTGAATTTACTTGTACAGTTAATGTTTGCCTGTATTTCACTGGTTTGGCCTGGATGATACCAGGACCGGAAAGGACCAGAGGTTGTTGAAGCGTTTGCAAACAAGTATTTTCAGCCGAGCTCATTGATCAAACAGATGCTGACCGGAGTGATGATTTTCACTCAGACGTGTGTGGATTTTGGGTTCAACGGGTTGAATAACCGTTGAGGATTGTGTTAGTATTTGGTCCACCCCAATTATCTGATTTCCTCGGTACCAGCCACATCTGGGAGGCTTCCCCCTATCCGTCACCTGGGGTGGCGCCCGATGGAGGATCTAACAACCTCACATGGGATGATAATGATGATGACTATGATTATTATTATAATTTCTTTCCTTTCTCAGACCTTAGGTCTGGTTCGAAATGAAAGTGACGCGGACCTTGATCAAGCGTGACTTCCTTTTAACTGTACGGTATATGTTACATTGCGTTTAGGAACTTTCGGGTAATTGAACATGTATCAATAATTACGGATTTCTGTAGTTGTATATATGTGTTTGGATGTAGCTGTATTGCATTGATGTACTGGTGGATATTGTGTGGTATGACTCCTGTAGTTGATACTATAATTGGTATGATGTCAACTTTATCCTGATGCCACATGTCTTTGACTTCCTCAGCCAGTTGGATGTATTTTTCAATTTTTTCTCCTATTATAATAATAATAATAATAATAATTATTATTATTATTATTATTATGTCTTCAGCAAATCCGATGTGGTGTATGTTCCCACCACTGAAATAGACGTGTATTGTTCAAGAAAATGATTCAAATGGCTCTGAGAACTATGGGACTTAACTTCTGAGATCATCAGTCCCCTAGAACTTAGAACTACTTAACCCTAACTAACCTAAGGACATCACACACATCCATGCCCGAGCCAGGATTCGAACCTGCGACCGTAGCGGTCGCGCGGTTCCACACTGCAGCGCCTAGAAGCGCTCGGCCATTCCGGCCGGCGAGCATTGTTCGATTCAATATTTGCATCACATAAATGTAGGTTATAATTACGTTACATTGCTGCTAGTAGACATATTCCTCACTTGTTCTTGCCATCTCTTACTCCATCAAAGGAATATATGTGTGCAGCATTGTTGCAATACAGACGTTCAAATTATCCGATTTCTGTAATTTCACTTCGATACCAGATCGTTGTAATCGGATTCAGCCAGTCAGTCTTAAAGTGGATTTCCGTCATCATATGATAGACTCGGTAAACCACATTCCTAATCGAACTGTTTAATCTAGATCACTTGTCTATGACAGGGCCTGAATTCTTAAACACTACGGAAAATGCTAATACAATGTGCTTATTACAGGTATATTATTTAAACACAAATATATGACGTGACGAGATTTATTCACAGGACCACACCCCCATCTATCAGAGCAGAGCATTGCAAGACTGCTTTCATGCCCAGGAGAGGATAAAGCTGTTGCCGTTTGTTCCACGATCGCCTGACCTCAACACGATAGAGAATATGTTGGCAGAGGTAACGAGGTCATTCCCATGTGGACCTGGGTTGGTTACTAAAAGTATACAGCAAAACCCATGTGGACATCGTCTGACAATAAGTCAAGCTTTGCTTCGTCTAAGCTCTCTAGCATGCAGTGCAAGGTAACTGAATAATCTCATCCACTCGACGCCAACTGAGGAATTGATTGGTGCATGTGTTGTTCAACAGAGAGCAGTCGTCACTCTCACTGGAATCAATGATTGTGTGTATGTGTGTGTGTGTTTGTTTTCGTGTTCACGCACAATCTGAATCAATACTATTAACATTAGAAAGACAAGCAACAATAAATATTGCATCAAATATAACTGTAAAGTATTTTAATCCAATGGCTAGTTACTACAAACTGAATTTTTATCCAACCCATTTCCAGCATATTACGTTAATTAGGTAAGATGTATGAACATAATATCGTTAGCAGAGCCAGGCCGCTGTTGCTGTTGCGGCTCGAGTCAAGTGCAGCGATTAGCAACGTCCAATACCTCCGCTATTTGTTTATGTTGGCTGAGCGTGGACACTGCAGCATACGCTTCACCATACGCAGAAAGAAATCACCTTGGCTCTGACTGCAGTGAGCAGACGTCACAGCCTGCATATTCTTATAGTAACCAACGTGATACTCAACTCACACGTGCCATGGAGCAATTGGAACGGGTATCAGGTCGTTAGTCATCAACATATTAACCAGTGATGAAATGCCCAGTCTGCATCCCAAGAAAAAGGGAAACTTCTTACAAAATAATGCGAGGTGATATCAAATTTATCCAATACACAAAAATTAACTGCAGAGCTTTCAAGCACGCAGTAATAGCACACAAGGATATGTCTTGGTATACTTCATTTCCTCCTCTCACATCAACGTCTCAACTAATGTTTCTGAGAAGCATATAAGTCAATTCCTCTTCCCATATCACAGCTTTTGTTTTAGTTGTTGTTGTGGTCTTCAGTCCTTAGACTGGTTTGATGCAGCTCTCCATGCTACTCTATCCTGTGCAAGCTTCTTCATCTCCCAGTACTTACTGCAACCTACATCCTTCTGAATCTCTTGGTCTCCCTCTACGATTTTTACCCTCCACGCTGCCCTCCAATGCTAAATTTGTGATCCCTTGATGCCTCAGAATATGTCCTACCAACCGGTCGCTTCTTCTTGTCAAGTTGAGCCACAACCTCCTCTTCTCCCCTATTCTATTCAATACCTCCTCAATAGTTACGTGATCTACACATCTAATCTTCAGCATTCTTCTGTAGCACCACATTTCGAAAGCTTCTATTCTCTTCTTGTCCAAACTAGGTATCGTCCATGTTTCACTTCCATACATGACTACACTCCAGACAAATACTTTCAGAAATGACTTCCTGACACTTAAATCTATACTCCATGTTAACAAATTTCTCTTCTTCAGAAACGCTTTCCCTCCCATTGCCATTCTACATTTTATATCCTCTCTATTTCGAACATCATCAGTTATTTTGCTCCCCAAATAGCAAAACTCCTTTACTACTTTAAGCGTCTCATTTCCTAATCTAATTCCCTAAGCATCACCCGACTTAATTAGACTAAATTCAATTATCCTCGTTTTGCTTTTGTTGATGTTCATCTTATATCCTCCTTTCAAGACACTATCCATTCCGTTCAACTGCTCTTCCATGTCCTTTGCTGTCTCTTACAGAATTACAATGTCATCGGCGAACCTCAAAGTTTTCACTTCTTCTCCATGGATTTTAATTCCTACTCAGAATTTTTCTTTTGTTTCCTTTACTGCTTGCTCAATATACAGATTGAATGACATCAGGGATAGGCTAGAGCCCTGTCTCACTCCCTTCCCAATCACTGCTTCCCTTTCATGTCCCTCGACTCTAATAACTGCCTATCTGGTTTCTGTACAAGTTGTAAATAGCCTTTCGCTCCCTGTATTTTACCCCTGCCACGTTCAGAATTTGAAAGAGAGTATTCCAGTCAACATTGTCAAAAGCTTTCTCTAAGTCTACAAATGATAGAAACGTAGGTTTGCTTTTCCTTGATCTTTCTTCTAAGATAAGGCGTAAGGTCAGTATTGCCTCACGTGTTCCAACATTTGTACGGAATCCAAACTGATCTTCCCCGAGGTAGGCTTCTACCAGTTTTTCCATTCGTCTGTAAAGATTTCGCGTTAATATTTTGCAACTGTGACTTATTAAACTGATAGTTCGGTAATTTTCACATCTGTCAACACCTGCTTTCTTTGGTATTGGAATTATTATATTCTTCTTGAAGTCTGAGGGTATTTCGCCTGTCTCATACATCTCGCTCACCAGATGGTAGAGTTTTGTCAGGACTGGCTCTCCCAAGGCCGTCAGTAGTTCTAATGGAATGTTGTCTACTCCCGGGGCCTTGTTTCGACTCAGGTCTTTCAGTGCTCTGTCAAACTCTTCACGCAGTATCATATCTCCCATTTCATCTTCATCTACATCCTCTTCCATTTCCATAATGACAATGGTACAAGTTGTCAGTGGATACAGTGGTGTTATGCTGTCAAACTGCTTACGGTAACGATAACGGTGGTGCACGTAATCTTGCGCTGACTTCCTAAGTAACGATATTGTGGTGGCGTCGTCGCCTTCTTTTTTGGCATTAGCTTGAGTAATCTGATTTAACGAACATATTATTCCATTCACGAGCTGCTAATGATACAGTATGACTACAGAGATCATCGAACGGGTATTGCGTTAATTCTGCAGTGACTTGCTTGACAAATGAGGAGCGCCGGAACAACACAACACGACATCACGTGTTTTATGGTGTGTTTCTTCTTTTTATAGCTTGTGGAGCCATTTCGAGATCACTATTTGTTACTTTCTGTATTAACAGCAAATGCGGAATTATCGGTTTTTGTTCCGTCGCTCCTCAAATATTACCGTCAGCTATGCAGCTGAAATGACTCACTGCACAGGTACTCTATGTTTCACTTGGTTGAGTGATCAGCTCGCTGCATTCCTGCATCTACAGTTCGTACTTGTATACTGACCATTCGTTATTTGACTAAATATGCGCTACAATCTGATTCGCATGGCCGGCCGGTGTGACCGAGCGGTTCTAGGCGCTACAGTCGGGAAACGCGCGGCCGCTACGGTGGCAGGTTCGAATCCTGCCTCGGGCATGGATGTGTGTGATGTCCTTAGGTTAGTTAGGTTTAAGTAGTTCTAAGTACTAGGGAAATGATGACCTCAGAAGTTAAGTCCCATAGTGGTTCAAAATGGTTCAAATGGCTCTGAGCACTATGGGACTTAACTTCTAAGGTCATTAGTCCCCTAGAACTTAGAACTAATTAAACCTAACTAACCTAAGGACATCACACACATCCATGCCCGAGGCAGGATTCGAACCTGCGACCGTAGCGGTCGCGCAGTTCCAGACTGAAGCGCGTAGAACCGCTCGGCCACCGCGGCCGGCAGTCCCATAGTGCTCAGAGCCATTTGAACCATTTTGATTCGCATGTACATGACATGGGATAGCGCCAACACAAAGCAATGACTAAGGAATGAATGCCATTGAGGTCCTGTTACATTGATGGCAAGACAAATGTTCGCAAATCATCTTTTATAGCCTTAAAAAACAATTGCATGTTAAATATCGGAGTACAGACGTCCACACTGTCACAGGGGGTTGAAGTACAGCAACGACGGCAGATGAAAATTTGTTCCCACCTGCGTTTCGATCCTGGATCTGCTGTTTTCTAGACAGACTGTGGGGCGGCTTATGGAATTATATCAATTTTATGTTGTTTAAATATTTGAATGTAGAAACACTTCCCGGCCGATTAACCATATGTGGGGCGGCGTGTGGAATTAATTGTTATTTAAATGTTCCTATTATCTATGCTGTTGTTTTGCCGTTCTCAACACTGGCTCTCTAACTACAATATTGGCAACCAGAAAGTGATTAGTAAAACGTGAAGCCTGTAATTAGAATTCCTAGTGCCCACTTCATCTGAGAATACTCTTATAGTTACAGCTTATAGCTCTGAGGAATTAGGAGATTGTCCGGGATTTATAATCAAAAACGATTTTCTAAAATAGTTGAGTATATTCTGAAAGTCACAGATGAAAAACAAAAGAATCCACACAACCTAACTAACAGAGCAGTTCAGAGTCTAATGCGCTGATGCAACTATAATTGTCCAAATTGAATATTTAACCCGTAACTGGTACACCTGGGTCCCAGGGACCCGAGCGAAATTTCTTTTTTCCAGCTCCGTGATGTGTGTGGTAGCACTGACTTCCCTCTCCCTGTACTCTCCTAACAATCAACTGGCTACCAGCCCACAACATTGTTGCAGGCGTTTCTTTGTTAGTTTTGTTTCTATAAAGGTGATCGGGTCCCGTGGACCCAGGTGTACCGTTAGTGAAAGTTTTCTTTTCGTGGCATTATTTCCGGTATCTTGGATTTACGGTGTAGTGCTTCAGAAAAATGAGCGAGGAAGATACTACAGATAATCTGAACGAACCATTGGACAGTGATATTGAAGACATAAGTGGAAGCGACAGTGACTATGAAATTAGTGAACATGAAACTGGAAGTGATGAAAGTGATGATGGAGACAGTAACAACGAACAATCTGGAACTAATTATATCTATGGAAGAAACAGATTCAAGTGGTCAACAACACCCAGCATACGTGGAAGAACCTCTCAAACCAACATCATTGCTCCAATTCACTTTCCTGGCATACGTAATGCAGCTAGACAGGTAACAGAAAAGACCCCTCTAGCATTTTGGGAACTACTTTTCAGCAAAGAAATGATTGCAGAGGTAGTACTCAGAACCAATGAAAATATTATGTCATTGCCACCTGAGTCAAAAAAGAATTCTTTTTCAAATCTAACAGACAGTACTGAAATAAAAGCTGTCATAGGTCTTTGTTATTTGTGGGGAGCCTTCAAGTCAAACAACGAAGATCTGAATGGTTTATATGCTACAAACGGCACTGGTAGACCAATTTTTAGGGCAACTATGCCCTTGAAACGTTTGCTGTTTTTATTACGTTGCCTTCGTTTTGATGATGCAGCAACCCGTGACGCAAGGAAACTCACAGATAAACTGTACCACATCTCTTGGCTCTTCAATTCATTGATAGAAGCTTGTCAAGAAAACTATTCAGTCGGAGAGTACGTCACTGTTGACGAAATGCTTGTAGGATTCCGTGGTAGATGTCCATTTAGGATGTACATTCCATCCAAGCCACGGAAATACGGTATAAAAATATTTATTCTAGCTGATGCCAAAATGCACTACTGTTTGAATGCAGAGATATATTCGGGAAAATCAGCTGTAGCCATCCCGCGCCGTGTCCTCTTACCAACAGCTGTTGTCATGCGGTTGGTTGAACCAATCAAGGGAAGTAACAGAAATGTGACAGGGGACAACTGGTTCTCAAGTGTGGAGTTGGTCAATGAGTTGTCGAACTGTAATTTGACTTATATTGGCACCATGAGAAAGAACAAGGCTGAGCTACCACCAAGCTTTTCAACAGCAAAGGGCAGAAATGTGTCTTCTTCAATCTACGGATACTCTGGTTCTGTAACAATACTTTCACACGTCCCCAAAAAGAACAAGGTTGTCAACCTGATATCGACAATGCACCATGGAGAATGTATGGTGGAAAATAAGCCTGAAATAATCCATGACTACAATAAAACAAAAGGTGGAGTTGACGCACTTGACGAAAAGACGCATAATTACACGACTTCTAGAAGAACAAGGCGGTGGCCTATGGCAGTCTTCTACACTATGCTAGATATAGCAGGTGTAAATGCTTTTGTTTTGTACCATGGGAAAGAAGATACTGATGATGTGACACGCAGAGAATTCCTCATTGAACTAGGTACACAACTCATAAGTGATTGTATGAAAAGAAGATTGGATTCTCCATTTTTGAGAAAAGATATCCGAAATTCCATTTGTGATATTCTAGGCATGACCCCCTCCAAGGCATCAGGAACATCCCAGGTTCACAGTGAAGCTGGTGCTACTAAATCGAAGAGGAAAAGATGCTCAGTGTGCCCATCTAAAAAAGACAGGAAAGCATCCCGGGCGTGTGCCAGATGTCGAACACCATTATGTTTGGAATGTTCCACTGCTTTATGTCCAAACTGTTTCGGTAGTCTGGATGAATGAAATAACTGAAATGGACTGGTGAAGATGCTGTATAATTGAAACCTAATATTTTGTCATAATTTCTGCTATTTTCAAAGATCACATAGTCATTTAGCTGAGAAATGTACTAAAATTTATCCAAAAGTTGTGCCTGCAGAAATTTTTATATTGATTTTGAACTTTTCTTCTGGCTTACTGTTGTGAAGCATAGTACATTTTGTGTTTAAACGTGAAGTTTCAGTTGTCTATCTTACTATTTGTAACTGATGTGCAGGACTTTCCAAAAGTATATTTTTCACATTTCGTATTTTATGCAGTTTATTGTCCTTTTTTGTAACATCTTTAAGGTATGACCATAAATGAGGAATGTGGTTTTAAAACATTAGTAACAAAACATTAATAAAAGTTTCATATTTAAATTTCATTTAAATGTGTTTTTTTTACCAAAATATACTCAAAACTTGGGTGGGTCCCGAGGACCCAGATGTACCTTATGTGTTACAATTTATAGGTGTACCAGTTACGGGTTAAACGAATGCTCGCCATAATTTGATGATTAGTTTCATCAAACGCCACGCTAAATAACAGTAGAATGTTTGTCCCACGAAGGCACGTGAAAATACGACAATACGCAAACTGAAGATCGATATTTAAAGTCAACCCAGAAATAACACTTCACTCGCAAATGATTTCATGGTTACGCGTATCTCGAGTAACTTACTACGGCATCCGAGGCTGTTTGTAGTAATGATACCGACGCGACGCGACTCCCGACACAGATGGCGTGCTATTCAGCGTCTGGAGAGAACTGGGGCCTTGCTTCCTCGCGCAGCGTTCTTATATATAAAGCCGCGGTGCGGGCGGCTAAGGGAACGCCTGATCAAATCGGCCCTCCCGACTAGCCGCTGGGCTAGTAAGGCACCACTTTAAGTTACCTAATAAATCATAGCTACTCTTGCTGATGGCCGATGAAGCTCTTAATTTAAATGTGCATTCAGCACGCAGATAAGTATTGATAATAAAATTTTGACGTGGCTAAGTTAAATATTTTGGGCGAGAGAATTAATTTAATTACACTGCACGCAGTAGACGAGCTCTGAACTGGCCCTTTGGAGATACGCTATCGCTATAGTTTTATAGGTATTCAAATGAAACTTCTCACATCTTCATAGTTATAGCGGATCTCCAAACTACTGAAATATAAACATCCTAGCCGTATTTATTAGCCTACTTAATCTATCTTGCTTCCTTAAGTTTTAAGACGAAAACCAGAAAATCATGAATTTCCACTAAAATTTTAATTTGTGAAATCCGAAGTACTTTTTTTTATTAAATTATTATGAAAGATGAATCTAAATATAAAATTTTAACTTTCTAGCTCTTTTCTGTTGCGCCAGTGATTTTTACAGAAAAACGTCCAAATTTCGAAAATGGCTAAAGTTATCGAACTGATATTCAACACATATTAATTTAGTATTACTCCTGACTTGCTAGAAACATTTCAGGTTATTTATTTGATTTTTAAAGTATTGCGCAACATTTATGACGTCAGAGCTAGTTACAACGGACTGGCTGGCACACAATGGAAAGACTGCTGTGAATTTACTACGGCGTGAGTAGGCTGCTTCCCTACAAGACGCGCTGACCATTTCACTCTCGGCATACAACGGCCAAGTTGCCTGGACGACCTACCTACACACGCTCCTCGTCAGACGCAAATTCCCATCTTTGCCGCATACCACATACGCGGTAGCCCCCCGCCCCCCTTTTCCTTCACGGCACTTATTCCACTCGCTCGCAGCCACATTGTATTTCCGCGAGAGTTCGGACTCTGACGTGCGTCTAGCACTGAAAACTTTTGATGGCCCGTCGAGACCTGAATAATCATACAGGATGTTTCCGGAGGAATAGTAAATATTGTAGGAGGTGGTAGTATAGAAAAATTGCAGAAAAATGCCGTATAACATGTATCCAATTTTTATTGAGTACATTCAGCTGGGATCAATACATTTTCGTTTCGTTTGTTGGGCCTTACAGGACCCCGTTGTCTACACTTCGTTGAAAATGAGCTTCCAGCATTATTGGAAGAGGTTTCTTTGGCTACAAGAATGCCTATGTTCGTCCAGCATGACAGAGCTCCTGCACATTCTAGTCGTCAGGTGACACATCAGCCAAACCTAACATTTCCCGGAAGATGGATCAGTAGATATGGGTACTTTTCTTGGCCACCAAGATGCCCGGATCATATCCCTTTGGATTTTTGCCTGTGGGTATGGTTGAAAGAGGAAGTCTACAAAGAAAAAGTAAACCCAAGTCCCGATTTGATCGTTCGGATTATGAATAGTGCAACAATCATAAAAGAAAGCAAAGACCGCCTCAGAAGAGCTGCGCGTGGTGTTAGCAGGAGAGCCAAAAGTGCATTGAGGTTGGTGGGGGAGTTTTTGAAATTAAATATTCAATGTCCTCTTTTGCCTTTGCTTTGAGTTTTTTAGGGTTACATACTAACACCCGTATCTCTGTAATCAATAAAAAGTGTACAAATTTATATGGAATTTTTTATGCAATTCGTCTATATTACCACCTGCTAACACATCTACTATTCCAGAATGAGATTTTCACTCTTCACCGGAGAGTGCGCTGATATGAAACTTCCTGGCAGGTTAAAACTGTGTGCCGGCCCGAGACTCGAACTTGGGACCTTTGCCTTTCGCGGATAAGTGCTCTACCATCTGAGCCACCCAAGCACGACTGACGCCCCGCCAGTATCCTATCTTCCAGGAGTGTTAGTTCTCCAAGATTCGCAGGAGAGCTTCTGTGAAGTTTGGAAAGTAGGAACGAGGTACTGGCGGGAAGTAAAGCTGTGACGACTGGACGTGAGTCGTGCTTTGTTTCTTTTTTTTTTTAATCTCATTTTGTTCGTTTTCGTTCGTTATATCTACTCGGGGGAGCTCAGATGGTAGAGCACTTGCCCGCGAAAAGGCAAAGTTCCCCAGTTCGAGTCTCGGTCCGACACACAGTTTTAATCTGCCAGGAAGTTTCACATCTACTATTCCTCATGAAACACCCTGTATATGCATGTGTGTGTGGTGTCTGCTCTTTCGGACATGTCCGAAAGAAAAGAAATCACGAATCCGGGTTCGAACCCGGTCAGGCAAAAATTTTCATCTGCCGCCGTAGCTGTATTTTAACGCCCTGTGACAGCATGGACATCTGTACTTTGGTATTTAACTGATTAACAAGGCTGTCTGTTTCGATATGTAGTGTCTGATCTTTTGGACATGTTCGAAAGAACAGACACCACACACACACACACACACACACACACACTGGATATGTGCCCTTCATTATTCAGAAATCGGAAGGAGTCTGTCAGATTCCACTAATTACGACTGCATTATTAACTGTTGGTTCACAGGCGCTTTTCTGCCTCTTACTGTTAACTACTTTTGAATGTTAGAGCTGGAAGAATAGAAACGTCAGATATTCGCCATATGCAATATTCGAATTCATCTTAAGTCCTCACGTTTCGAGGAACGGCAGAATATCCATCTGAAAGCTGACAACAAGAAGCCAGGTCATGCCTGGCTTCAGGGAGGTTCGCGAATGACAGTGATCTCAATAGCAATATTGTATAGCAAAAATACGTTGCCATCTCAATCATTGGAGGAGCTACGAAATTGTGAATCACGTCTGGTGAATACGCTTCCAAGCATTCGGTCCGATTAAGACAGTAAATCACAAATAATTTTTGCAGTTATTAATTTATGACTTTTCGTTTGCACTCATTGCATCGATGTATTACAAGTAATTAGACTCTAGCCGTCATGATGCTTCTGTAGCAAGTTGAATTTGATTTGTATTAGTACAGTGAATATTTTAATTGCATCGACAAAAGATAATGTTACGCTACTGGCGGAACACGGACGATATGGTGAACTATGAATTGCTTCCTTAAGATGTAAACATCACTGGTGACATTTTGTCAACAACTGAGACTGCGTGAAGCGATGCTATTCCACGATAACGCCCGCCCGCTTTCTGCCTGACAAGAAAACACTGTACAGCAATTGGGTTGGCCTTCAGTGATGTTCGACAGAGAGCGGAAAAGTGAAAATCTGAGGGCGCACGTTAAAGAGAATTACGTGGGTGCGGGACGACTTCCCAACCCAACCCCTGTATTTGTATGTCCATCGTTGTGATTGGAGGTCTAGGGGACTTTGGCCATTCAGTTATGTAAGAAAGTGAGACACCTACAGCCGTCCTTACGATGTTATTTATAGTGTGGCTGACTCCAAGTCAGTTGCTAGTTGATTATTGGAGAGACAACATTGTGGTTACAGGTATTCTGCGAAAACCAGTAACAGATGTTGGCCGCTGATGTATCGTGTATAAGGATGGTGTTAACCCCCTCAGCATGAGCTGAGGCCTGAAGATGCTGCACTGAAGCACCGAAACTGGTAGCCATACAACAAATGACATCATGAGAACGGCTCTCGGTGTTCCATTTTCTTACAACTCCTGTACAGTATGCTCCTTTCCAGATGAAAATGCCCTCCGACGGTGCCTCAATCCCGAATCGAAAAATTACCCCAGCGTCGGAACACTTTTGTAAATAGTGAATGAGAAAATATTACTGCTGACTAAAGTCTTCGTTACGTGTATTTGTTGCGTTTATTAAATCACGGTAAAAACACTACGAGCTTATGCACCAACCCAATATACACTACTGGCCATTACAATTGCTACACGACGAATGTGACGTGCTACAGATGCGAAATTTAACCGACAGGAAGAAGATGCTGTGATATGCAAATGATTAGCTTTTCAGAGCGTTTACACGAGGTTGGCGATGGTGGCGACACCTACAACGTGATGACATGAGTAAAATTTCCAACCGATTTCTCATACACAAACAGCAGTTGACCGGCGGTGCCTGGTGAAACGTTGTTGTGATGCCTCGCGTAAGGAGGATAAATGCGTACCATCACGCTTCCGACTTTGATAAAGGTCGGATTGTAACCTATCACGATTGCGGTTTATCGTATCGCGACATTGCTTCTCCCGTTGGTCGAGATCCAATGACTGTTAGCAGAATATGGAATCAGTGGGTCCAGGAGGGTAACACGGAACGCCGTGCTGGATCCCAACGGCCTCGTATCACTAGCAGTCGAGATGACAGACATCTTATCCGCATGGCTGTAACGGATCGTGCAGCCACGTCTCGATCCCTGAGTCAACAGATGGGGACGTTTGCAAGACAACAACCATCTGTACGAACAGTTCGATGACGTTTGCAGCAGCATGGACTACCAGCTCGGAGACCATGTCTGCGGTTACCCTTGACGCTGCATCACAGACAGGAGCGCCTGCGATGGTGTACTCAACGACGAACCTGGGTGCACGAAGTGGCAAAACCACGTTTTTTCGGATGAATCCAGGTTCTGTTTACAGCATCATGATGGTCGCATCCGTGTTTGGCGACATCGCGGCGAACGCACATTTGAAGCGTGTATTCGTCATCGCCACTCTGGCGTATCACCTGGCGTGATGGTATGGGGTGCCATTGGTTACACGTCTCGGCCACCTCTTGTTCGCACTGACGGCACTTTGAACAGATGTCGTTACATTTCAGATGTGTTATGACCCGTGGCTCTACCTTTCATTCGATCCATGCGAAACCCTACATTTCAGCAGGATAATACACGACCGCATGTTGCAGGTCCTGTACGGGCCTTTCTGGATACAGAAAATGTTCCACTGCTGCCCTGGCCAGCACATTCTCCAATCTTTCACCAATTGAAAACGTTTGGTCAATGGTGGCCGAGCAACTGGCTCGTCACAATACGCCAGCCACCACTCCTGATGAACTGTGGTATCGTGTTGAAGCTGCATGGGCAGCTGTACCTGTACACGCCATCCAAGCTCTGTTTGACTCAATGCCCAGGCGTATCAAGGCCATTATTACGGCCAGAGGTGTTTGTTATGGCACTGATTTATCAGGATCTATGCACCCAAATTACGCGAAAATGTAATCACATGTCAGTTCTAGTATAATATATCTGTCCAATGAATACCCGTTTATCATCTGCATTTCTTCTTGGTGTAGCAATTTTAATGGCCAGTAGTGTATATGAACAAATAATTACTTACGGTTATCCACCCGATTGAGTAGTCAGTTATGAAAATTACTGATGCCATCTCTGTCCTCAACATCGGCAAGGTACCTTTAAGAACACACCACGAGATACAAGTCAGCTCGCGGTACTGCAGGCCGTCATTGGATTGAAGGATGTGTAAATGAACGCACAAGTCCGTTGAAAAACCTTTTCCAAAAATCTTTAGGCTGCCAGCATTCTGATCATCCCGCCATATTTCCAACAGAAATCTCTTTGTAACACAGTTCTACCGCGAGTTCAACATGACCACTTCCTTTTGCGGGTCTAGAACTCGGAACCCCTGCTCAACACGTCGCCACGCCTCAAAAGTTCCACTGTCGACGTAACGTATATCGGTACAATGTAGTCGACAACCACCTGACGTCTTCTTCGTTACAGATGGTAACCTTCGACCTACCCTGACACACCACAGATCGCTGCCGGCACCTGCACAGTGTCGAAACACTGTCTCGTAGCGACCGTCTCGCCTGCAGGCCAACTCCACACTTCTCTCTCGTGGCGCGCACAGGACGAATCGCCGTAGCTGACCAGAGGCCGCGCTCTCCGACAAATACTGACTGGTCTCTCTCCTCGTTCGCGCCTCAATCCTGCGACTATACCCAGCTCTCCACAGTGTTTACCTTTGGGCGAACCGTTGGAGACGCTTCAGATATGGTAGAAAAGAATCACATGGTTCAGTATCAAAAGTGTAAGGTGTCAGACAAATCCAACACCTTCCATGAAAACCCTGACATGGTAGCAAATCCGGCAATATGTCACATAGCTCCAAATGAATCCTGACATTAAATTAACCAAAGTAATACGATCAATGAGTGAGCAAATGGAATACCACAGAATAACACAAGAACGTCTAAATGCATGTCATACCTTCCCATTGTGAAACAGACGCAATTCCGAAGGGAGAAACGAGAACGGAAGCCGAGAGCAGAGCCGTGTAGGCTAGAAGGCCCTACGATAAGAGCAGGACAATGGGACACCCGCATCGCCGGCTGACCACCAAGAGGCCCATCCCCCAGCCCATGTTAACAGATAGAGTCCTCCAGAAGAACAGTATAGATCTTATGATAAGACTAAAAGGGCCACACCAGATGCAAGTTTTAGCATGAGACTATACGCGTCTCTGTTACGTAGCAAACATTAAAAACATTGCCCCACCACATAAAGTATAACGTTTCTCATTGGACAAACAGAATTTTTGTAGGTGGAGCTTAAGGATAATATTGAGATGCTGAATGGTCGTTTCAAAACACAGCCAGATACCTTTTTCTTACACCAACTTCGGTAAACAGTAGTAAGGATAAGTTCGAGAGAGATTTGCTACTGAGACGGCGAGGTGTGTGGAGCTGCGCCGCCAGCTGCCCCTGATGCTGCCTAACCACCGACAAGGTAATGAACACACGTGATGCCGCATAAGAGTGCATAAGGCTTCACTCAGAACTGCAGAAGCCTCATCTGTTACATCCCCTTTTTATGTAATACTAGTGTCGATCGTCAATTATACTTCGTGGTATTCACATTTCCTACTTGAAGTTAAGCCGGCCGCGGTGGTCTAGCGGTTCTAGGCGCTCAGTCCGGAACCGCGCGACTGCTACGGTCGCAGGTTCGAATCCTGCCTCGGGCATGGATGTGTGTGATGTCCTTAGGTTAGTTAGGTTTAAGTAGTTCTAAGTTCTAGGGGACTGATGACCACAGATGTTAAGTCCCATAGTGCTCAGAGCCATTTGAACTTGAAGTTAAAATCTGAAACGTGATGATTTTTCTGTTATAATAATTATTGAGAAGCCACATCAGCCACTGTAATTTACGACAAGTTAAATAAGTAATTAAAGATAATTGAGGGTCACTGTAGACCATTTTTGATAGTTTTCTCTTTTATGCAACTTAATTTAAACGTATATTATAGATGTGATATGCGATAGGTCATCCTTCGATCCATTATAGAACTTGGAACCCATTCAGGGAATATTCGTTCACATTTTTCTTGAACGCAGTTGGTTTTTATCATCCTGTATTAAAATATTTCCTTTTATCAATGGTACAATTTATAAACAATGTTTTGTGAGTAGAATAAAAATTCCAATGGTAAACTTAACTGCTTTTTCGACGTTATTTTACCAGCTAACTAAAAATACGAAAGCCTTGAACCCCTTCCACTAAATTTAGTTAGTATTAAGTTCTTGTACAGGGAGTGCAGTGGAGCTGACGCTGAAATCATTAAGTATTTGATTATATCATCGCTAGTCTCACTGAACTCTTCTGAATTCTACATGTCATGTGTGGTCTGGCGTCTCCTTACCAGCAACAGGTCCCAGGTTCAAACTAGTCAATTCCCTAAAAAACACGTTCAGAGCGTTGTTGCGTGAAAGTGGTAGGGAGACACGACTTAGAACAAACAGACACCACGCAGAATGTTAGAAAACGCCGCAGTTCACCTCTGAAGTGTTTGTACGCGACCGCTCCTCACTTCTCGGAGTCCCATAAGCAGTCCCTGGGACGCCTGACTTATTATCGAGCTAGGTGGCGTAATCGTCAGCACACTGGACTCGCACTCGGGCCGTCAACGGTTAAGATTCCCGCTTGGCTCTCCGATTCTGTGCAGACCCTCCTCATTCCTTACCTTATGAGTCCGCCTAATTTTCAACATTTGTATGTAGCACCGCATCTTAATCGTATCATTGATATCCTTTCACCTTGAATTTTAGTTACAATCCTGAAACTTTCATTTTTTTTTTTTTGCATCATTTCTTCATCGATGTACAGATTCAACAGTAGGGGTGAAAGACTACACCCCTGCCTTACACCCATTTTAATCCGAGAATTTCGTTCTTGGTCATCCACTCTTATTATTCCCTCTTGGCTGTTGTACCTATTGCATATTATCCACCTCTCCCTATAGCTTATTCCTATTTTTCTCAGAATATCGAAGATCTAGCACCGTTTTACATTTTCCACTGATACTATTAACGTATCCTGATTTTTCTTTATTCTTGCTTCCATTATCAACCACAGCGTCAGAATTACCTCTCTGGTGCCTTTAACTTTCCTAAAGCCAAACTGATCGTTGTCTAACACATCCTCAACTTTCTTTTCCATTCTTCTGTACATTTTTCTTGTCAGGAACTTGGGTGCATGAACCGTTGAGCTGATTGTGCGATAATTCTCACACTTGTCAGCTCCTGCAGTCTTCGGGATTGTGTGGATAATATTTTTCCGGAAGTCAGATGGTATGTCGCCAGACTTATATATTCTACACATCATCGTGCATAGTCGTTTTGTTGTCACTTAGAAATTCTGACAGGACGTTATCTATCCCTTCTACCTTATTTGATCTTAGGTCCTCCAAAGCTCTCCTAAATTCTGGTTCTGATACTGGATCCCCAACCTAAATCGATACCTGTTTCTTCTTCTATCACATCAGACAAATCTAGCCCCTCCCCCCCCCCCCCCCGTCCCATAGAGGCCTTGAACGAGCCACTTATTCCCTCTCTCCTCTGCGTTTAACAGTGGAATTCCAATTGCACTCTTAATGTTACCATCTTTGCTTTTAATTCGACCGAATGCTGTTTTGACTCTTCTATATGCTAAGTCAGTCCTTCCAACAATCATTTCTTTTTCGATTTCTTCACATTTTTCTTTCAACCATTTCGTCATATCTTCCCTGAACCTCCTATTTATTTCATTCCTCAGCAATGTGTATTTCTGTACTTGTGAATTTCCCTGAATCTTTGTGTACTTCCTTCTTCCATACATCAACTGAAGTATTTGTTATGTAACCCATGGTTTCTTCGCAGTTACCTTCTTTGTAACTGTGTTTTTATTTTCCTACTTCTGTGACTGTCTTTCTTAGAGGTGTCCGTTCCTCTTCAATATACTTCAACTTATCCAACAGCAATAGTATGAAATATCAGACAGCGAATTTAACTATTAGAAAAGATATACACATCTGTTATCATATCCAAGTAAGCCAGCTGTGAAATTATTCGTACCTCATAAAAGTGTAAGTGTTTAAAAGGTGAGGGGCAGAGATCTGAGTAAAGTTTGCTGTATGTCTACATGACCTGTCGCGTGGTATACATATATTATTTAATATTTGTACCATGTGTGCACACACATTATAGTATTATGTATCCAACAGGAAATACAAAATACATCTTAAATTGGCTAGAAACATTTCAACAACATGGAAAATGCAAAGGTATAGAAAGAGGACGGTGGGTGTAGTGGTGCATATAATAACTTTGTATCTACGGCATCATCAGTAGTGTGTGTAATGTTAGTTATTTACCACATGCATGTGGAACCATTGTAGCATTAGGTTCTTAATAATAGGAAGATGTCTAGGTAAAAGCTGGTGTCGGCAGCCAACAATGATGTAACAAAGGGGGTCACTTTATGAAAATGTATGTAACATGTAAATGTAAAAAATTTACAAACTTGGGGAAATGGAGGTGTCTGGGGTATGAGAAGTCAAGTACCCACCAAGGAACAATGGTCTGATTATACTATCTTATATACATTGTACATCAATGTGTAAACACTATGATATTGCACTAATACACCATAAAAACGTTATATGACAATAATATAAAACATATCATGAATATGAGGTACTGCACATATCGCTCATTAATAGCTGTTATATGCAACAATGTACCATCGACGTAGTACTAGGTTCTTCGACCGACTTTCGTCTGATGATTTTTCTGACGTTTCGCCAGCACGAGTGGCTGGCAGTGTCAAAGCTTCACCGTTCATTGACGGATTGACGGTGGTGAACTGGAGCCCAGCTTGCGGCCGCAGACTAAATGTACACTTGAGAGCAGAAAAAGTGGGTCACTGCCGAATACAACCAACATAACGTACCTGTGTTGCAGGTCCTCTAAACACCAAAACCCCGTTGGGTACAGTCGTTTGACTACACAAAATGGGTACCAGTCGTTTGACTACACAAAATGGGTACCAGTCGTTTGACTACACAAAATGGGTACCGCAAGAGACTACTAAGAGACCAAAGGTCTTTATGGCAGTCAGTCTAAGCGTCAACTAATATCGTCATACAAAACATATTAGAAAACACGTTCTTAGCGATGAGACACCCCATAACACTCATAAACTAACCTTAATTACAACAAGTGACATTCCAAAAGTTCTCAGAAAACAGATTATTTTACATATATCGTACAGTAATCCTTAGTCAAAATTAAATACTTGAGACAATATATGGAGTTACAAAGCTGTACGGCAATTGGAAAAAAGTTTTTCGCTCTCGAAAAGGTTTTCCATCCACGTTCTGAACGTCGCACAACGGCGAGTGGCTCTGGAAACTGAATATTGGACGAACCAAAAGAAAAACGCGATTAACGGCAACAAGCACTCTAAGGAAATCTCAACATTAACAGCGAATCACCAGTAATATCATTGTCCTCGTAACACATCAACAGCCACGTGTACACAAATTAGAGCTTTAAATGACATGACCAACGTCGTCGTTCTGGACCTGTATTCAAACTCAGCACCTATAGCCATTGCTAACTAAGCTAAGCTTTGTTTGTGCCTTATTGAGACCTGATCACTATGCATAAAGAGATGTGAAGTATAGACGTTTGCACCAGTATCAGTTATCAATTCAGATCCTGAAAATAAATGACGAAAATGTTTGTACTGAACTGGGAATCCTGTCATAACGGTTACTAACCTGGGAACTACCCCCAAAGACGTTTAATATGGTGTCATTCACAAGGAACAAGGTATGCTCATGTTTGAAATTGAATTGCCATCATATAAAGCTTGTGACAGGGATGTGAACCCAGCACCTAATCGGATTGTTAACGAAGTACAGTCATGCTCAAAAGTATCCGAACGACCTGTATTACATTTCGCCTAATTCCCATGCAACCCACATAACGCAGCTGTCTAGCAGGTCCTCTAATCGCTCCTTGATACGGTCGTTTGACTATTGAAAATGGTTCCAACAAGTCACCACTAGCAAATATTGCTCTGTATCGCAATAATTCGACTTGTAAAGTAATACCACGATACTAAAAATATCAGGGAACACCTCATCACAGATAAGACTGTCCTTAGGGCTTGTAAGCTCGCATTTATTGTAATAACTGACATACCTGCAATGTTAGCACTCTCATTATTACGTCAGATAGGTAATGCACGTAGTAAGTTCGTCGTATTCATGATTTCCTCTTCAAAGTAACATACCATACTTGTTATTTAACGCAAAATGTAATTAAAAATTTACGTTACTAACGAGCAGCTAGTTGAGAATATGTATGAACTTCAAATGACACGACGAACTGCCTCGTTCTGCATATGGATTCAAACCCAGGTCGTGCAAACTAAGATTTCGTGACTGACGGAAATTAACAGTCATTCCTGACTAGGCATAAAGAGAGTGATATACCTCGATTTTAGACAGTATCAGTTAACAAATCTCAACTTTAAATTACATAACGTAAACATTTTTAACGGTCGCGAATTCCTACCCAGCATCTATTGTCCCTGTTAACGAACTACGAGAGATGTTAAATACTGCTTCTTCACAAGTAACTTACTTGAAATGCAGTGAGGTAAAGCTTTGTGTTGGACAGGGATTCGAACGCAGAACCTAATCGGATTGTTATCGAAGCACAATCAACTTTGACATATCGGACTTTCTTGGCAATAGCTAGATGTATTAACTGTAATGACGAGAGGAAACATTAATTTTTTCCTTCCCAGGACTCCAACCCGGCACATATCGCTGTTATATTCTAGAGAAAAGGAACGTTAAGTAGAATTTGTTACACCAGCAGCGACATGTGAGCATGTTTGAACTAGAAATAATATGACGAAGAGTTCAGTGCTGATTGAGAATCGAACCCCAAACATATCGTTGTTGACTACACACAAAGAGACGACAATTACCGAATTTTTCTCAACAAGCAGCTCGGAATAACATCCTTGAACTTACAGTGATCTCCCAAATAGTTTTGCGTCTCACTGGGAGTCAAAAACGTAAGATATCGTTAGTGTTGACAACGAATGAAAATGCATTAAAAATAAAACATATTATCCACCAGCAGATAGGTGTTCTCATGCTAGAGCTTGATAATAAATGGTGAAAACTTTAGTGCCGGGCCAGGATTCCAACCCATTCATGCACAACATGTGGAGATGTTAAGGAATCTGCTGTTTTGAACAAACAACAAGTTGTAGTCGGGCTATATTGTCACGAAGGGATCAAATTCCGCGTTAAGGGTGGTCTGAATTGCATTCTCAGCTCAGAACCAATTTTATCGACATACAAAAGCTCAAATAAAAGATGGAATAAGTGTCCTGTGACCATACACAGGATTTGCTTCGTCACCAGAAATAAGTAACTAGTATAAGAAAGGTTACTGGTGACAGAGTTTCTACACGTCGCCACTCCTTACTTTATTGTGGTTCCACCTAACGTCTACTTGGTAGAGAAGAAATATCACGTGTAATGTGATTTTCAGACCACAATGCCATTATACCTTCTTCACTTGGCGTAGCCAGAAGAGAATAGAATCTGCCTCTCCCTATCAAAAAACACCGGCAGAAGTTGGAATCTAACCAAGACCAACATCATATGAAACTACCATCAGTCCAACAGATCACCAAACCCTCTTCTCTACGACTCATTTCTCTATCATAACACCCTTGCGGCACACAAGATGAGAATTCTGACACACAGGCTCCCTGTAGTGGTTTGCAGGATGTTCAGTACATTCATTTACTTGGTTGCCGAATCACCATGAACTAGCTGCCTTGGCTACCCAGTGCATACATTCGACTCTATTTTGTAATCACCGAAATACAATAATGTAACTGCCACCTACACAGAACTGCCAGCAGTGTGGGATGCAGAAATTTAAGTAGGAAGTGTTCCTTTCCATTTGAGCTACTCTATCTGTTTGTTGAAACCATTGTGCAGTGTAAAAGAAATGCAGTAACTGTCTGTCTCTCAGAAGTCTAGATCAGGCCATATGTATTATCTCACAGCACTGTGAAATGCGGAAGTTCTGGAGGAACTGTTGTTCACTTCCATAGGTGCTGTTACACGTCACAGCTAGTAGCGTAACGGTAAGTGTCGCGCACTGTTGATATGATGTCACGTGTTCTATTACATTCTCTGTTACATTTTTTAAAACACTATTCTGCTGTCTGCTGAAGTTATCAATTTAATGGAACTTTGAACATAATCCTCTTCACTTCTCAACCCAAAATAGTCGCATGTGGAAAATTCTACGTCTTCTGCGTCTTTTTGTTGCTTTCAGGTTTAATAGACGGCCAGGCAGCAGAAGCTTTTGTATTATGTATGAGGAGAGCGCATTGTGCCAAAATAGTCAGAAAAGTATTTTCTGCATTAGCTATCGTCTGGTTGTGGCATTTTATTCTTCTTCAAACCTTGTTTGACAGCTTTAACTCAGAACAAGTTTTCTACATCCATGTAATCAATAAACTGCTTGTGCATTGTCAGACTGTTATAGATAACATCAGGGAATTCGCATATATCGTTGATGATTAATTTCTCTCTCATGTTTAGTATTGTTTTAACAACACTAAAAGAAACCTTACGAAAACTGCGCACTGTATTATAAGAAACGAAATAAAATTACCCGCGGTAAACTTATGACGAAAGTCTGTTAACACAAAATAGAGTATCTGTATACAAGCGTGCCTCTATCTGCACGAATTAGTGAAATACTACTCACTTAGATTTCGATTGGGTCTGTGTTTAAATGGTATGCTGTGTCATACTCAACAGGTATGCAAATGTGGCATTTCATAAATAAAGTTATGTATTCCTAGAAACCCAAAATTTGCTTGTCAGCAGCGGAAAGAGGCGTTACCTGTTGTGCAGCATTGTACGTTTTTCAGCATTGCACTTTGAGCTGAAAGTATTTTCTTGCGATTTGCTATGTATTTCTTTCATACTTATCACCCTGGCATGGGAGTCTGGAATACGTAATGCTTCTGATTCGCATAGGTTTAGGGACTGGAGCTTAGTTACTAATAATACTCAGAACTGACTGCTACTAAGCATCATAATTCAGTAACTCTCATAGTTGTTTTTATATTTCTTTCGTAACTGTACTCAAAACTAAGAAACTCATTCACGAACGTTTTCGTGCCTCGCCGATAGTCGAGCACAACAAACAAATAAAACTAAAAAGAGAATGTGTGTGTGTGTGTGTGTGTGTGTGTGAGAGAGAGAGAGAGAGAGAGAGAGAGAGAGAGAGAGAGAGAGAGAGAGAGGCGGGGAGAGAGAGAGAGAGAGAGAAGAGAGCGAAAGAGAGAGAGAGGGTAAAAAATTATTGTAAAGAAATTGAATACTGGTATGTAAAGAAATCTTTCATTAAAATGACTCGTTCCACATCATTACGAAATGTCGTATTCATGATCTAAGGAACAAGTATTAATCTAATCTAATCTAATCATATCATATTGCTGACTACCCATTAAGAGACATGAAGTATCGAAAATTTCGCCTATATCGGTAACCAGATCTAAACTTGAAAATAAAAGACGACATTTTTTGTAATAAACCGGGACTCCTATCAAGACCCTTTCATCCCTGTTAACTAACCATGAAAGGTGTTTGATATACCTCAATTCAGAAGTTCAAATGGTTCAAATGGCTCTGAGCACTATGGGACTTAACATCTGTGGTCATCAGTCCCCTAGAACTTAGAACTAACTAAACCTAACTAACCTAAGGACATCACAAACATCCATGCCCGAGGCAGGATTCGAATCTGCGACCGTAGCAGTCGCGCGGTTCCGGACTGAGCGCCTAGAACCGCTAGACCACCACGGGCGGCAATTCGTAAGTGACGAAGTGTGTATACATTTAAAGATGAAGCGCATGATGTGAAGTTCTGCGACGGAGATACAAACCCAAGACGTAATCGGATTGTTAACTAAGTAAAATCAAATGTATCGGTTTTCTTGCCAGTTGCTAGGTGTTTGAATCTAAAATAAGGACACAAATTTTTGTGCCTGAGCGACAATCGAACCGCACTCCTATCGTTCTTCTTTATTGTCCACGAATATTGCTTACGTATCAATTGCTTACTCACCAACAGTAAGATGTGTGCGTGTTTCTGCAGAAATTGTTGGCAACATGAACAGACATTAAAAATGCACGTTAATTTTCACTAGCAGGCCGGTGTGCACGTGAGAGGGCTTGAAATGAAATTATGAATATTTTTGCACTGGATCAGGATTCGGACCCACATATTGAGAGGCACCCACTTGCCTTTCTCATACTGTGGCATCAAGCAGTCAGGCCTGCAAGATGGGTGGTTTGCCAAGCGAGTGGATTCTTCCTTAATTTATTGAGCAACATGAATTCTCGTATCTTACTATTTAGTTACAAATTATCCTCCTGCATGAATAATACGCAACGGAAACACGCATCTGACTATCAGTGATTTATAGAACTCTGACTGCACACTACGCACTGGCAATACCACACTTACTTTTTTGTCTTTGATTTAACGGCTTTTATATAAATTCGGGACATTATGATAACATACAATTTAATGAAAAAGGCCACCAATCTCTTTCTTTTCACTATTTGATTTATTCCTAAACACACAAATTCTACAACCTACAACAAAATTACAAGAGAAATTCCGCCCAGTGGGCATGGCTTTACTTTAGTGAATCTCTATACTATGGTCTCGTAATCTATTTGCCCCAACAGTGCACTCCCTGGATCGGATGGTGGATCTTTTATTATACCTCACACTTCGCCTCTCACATTCATCCTCACGAAACTTTCCTCCAGATCGAGCGATACAGAAGGAACAAGCATAACCCACAAATCTTTCGAAACTACCTTGCTACTCCCATGCAAAACACACATACCCAAATTACAAGACATACACAACACAACAATATGAAATATTACACAACGAACGGTTACAACTTCATCACTTTCCGCTTTCCCACTTCAATCAATATCCATCCCAGTTTCACACGACACTGCCCCACTTTGTAATTTTACTTTCCTACTGTGAACTCTGGAGATAAACGCACGTCTTCCTGTGCAATGCAAGCCAAGTGGCGTTGCTGGAAAAACGGCCGACTCACCTTGATTCTCTCTCAGAGTTTAAATTTAGCGTCACACGGAATGATATTTCTTAAATACTTCAATTTATGATACACACGCTATTTCTTAAATATTTCAGCTTATTTTACACACGCTAGTATCTCAACTTATAACTACACGTGGTCTCATTGTGACCGTTGGTTTACTACAATCCCCTTAAAATTACCTGCCTCACTTTGTAATTTTCCCCACAAAAGTTCCTAGGAAAGAGAAATGATTAGTTCTAACTACTCTTAAATATTCCACATCCATACCATGCCTCCACACTTTCGTTACGGAGCACAACAAAAAAACAGGTCTTTACAGCAGAAGGTTCAGCGCCAGAGAGTCGAAAACATGGCCGTATTCCGGTTCTCTCGCACCTCTGTCGAAGTGGGAGAAGCACCTTGCTACCTTATTGGTCAGCCCCATTTCAGACGCTCAAAAGCTCTGGTAACTTCCATCTCTTTGGTCTCACCAAAGGTAGCCAAAGGATCGACTCAAAGATGATCATATATTCCGATTCACTATCTGTGGTTAGCAGACGACCATACATTTATTCATTTCACAGATCTCACCAAACTGGATGTAGGGATTTATTTTGAGGGAGTGCACATGTGATCAATTAAATAAATAAATTGTCATTCTTTCCCACACTGGTATCCGGCTTCGCTGTATTAATTGAAATTGAGTTACTTTTACACAAAAAATGTGTTGTTCTGACAAGAATTTCGTACCTATTTTCAATGTTGGGCGGTACTGTACCCTTTCACCACCGGCTACCCATGCAGAAAAAAATGGCACGGTACTATCCTTGCAATGCGAGGGTAGTTCCGAACATTTTTTTAAGAAAACTGTATTAAAACAAACGTAGCAATTCATCAAAATAACCAGGAGGAGACCTTAGCCCCTGGTGACCTCAAATAGACGAACAAATTATTGGCAGTTGTTGCATTATTGTACTCTCCACAATCCGGAGTAACGTACACATACAAATATATAACAGTCCACATGACAAATAAAACATCACATCATAGCAATGAAAAAATAATATTGAGATAAAAATTTGCTTTAGTTACTGGGATCTTCGTTACTTTTATGAGTAATGCAAATTTCAATAATTCTACAACAAAAAAAAAGTACTAATTGTACTCATGAAATTTTAAACAGCTCACCGTCCAAACACAGAGCAAGTAATCTGACATTCATAAATTGCGCTGTAAAAACCCTTACACAGCGAAGTCTAAATACAAAACAAAATCAACAAAAGAAAAAAAATTCGTACACTAGTTACACATAGAATGTCAGGCTCCATACCATTACTCTAAAATATACCTCAAACCTACAGAGAAATAAAAACTGAGAAGAAAAACAATGAAATATACCACAAGTTACATACTGGTTACGTAATATAGTTCATCTAAGACCTCATGTCATACCTCATTAACTATCATCACCTAAGCAATTGCCACAACTACTCGACAGTGAGTTTAGCCTTATCTTTGTCCATCAGTACAAATACCTGCTGCTGAGCTAGTCAGTTCATCAACTTTGATCAATACACGCAGTAAATAGTTTAGCAATAAGTGCTTGAATCCACCAGTAGCTCTCTTATCTTACTCTACTGTTCATTTCTCTGTTGTCACACATATAGACGACAAGAACTTGCATTTCGACTAGCCTTCGTTACACTTTAATGTGAAATATCACCACTGTGATAATAAAAATAAGTGGCTTCAGTCAAAACACCAACAAGATTATTACTATGCACGACATCAAAATACATCAGTTAATTCCGATATTTGTTGTGCAATGCAAACTCTTGTCCCCTGTGACAATCTTACTGATCAATGCTACATGAACCGCTACGTTGGTATTACGCCACTGGCTTATAATTAGAGCATCATTGTACCAAATATTCTAATAAACATGCTACGTGAACTTGATAACCCAGAACAGACAAAAAACAAACACTAACTATTCTAAACACAAATATTAATAAAATACAATTACGCTTGCTGTCCCTTCAGGAATGAAACATATAAAAAAAAACATTTACACAATTGCAAATACATTATTCCCTATCTTGCGAGTCACACGGAAACATTTCATTCTGTGATTTTCTTGGGGTCAAAAAGTTGCTGATAGTTTTCCTAGAACCACTGTCTCGGTGTCAAAGCTCTCCCATGGTTACCCGGACGAAAGTCTTTGAGTCACTCAATTCGGCATTTTGAACACGCACTGAACAGTAAACTGTATCTCTCATTAAACACAAATGTCATAGTCACTCTCAGAGTACCATCCACACGAATCTGTTCGTCCAAAAAAAATGGCCCTACAACTACTATTACCCACGGTTCTGTCCTTTCAGTTCATGGTGTAATTAAAAGTCGTAAGTTTCAACAAACAGCACTTATTCCCGCGCCAGTTCAAGAAATGTCTCCTACTACAGACGCAAATGTCAATGTCCCACTCTAGTTTCTTGCCTTCATATAATAATTGTTCAGCATACGACAACTGTCCTCTAAGTATACCAAGTGTCCCACATGCAATTCACAAAGCACACTTAACAAGTCACTGCCAAAAGTTTATGGATCCCACCGTTCAGTGGTCAAGACAAAACCAAACGATCGTCCTGTTTGCTAAAGACAAAATCTTTTCCACCACTCACAACGTGGAAACACCAGTCCTTCACTTTCCACATTATGGAAAGTCGCAGTCATCTTGTTTCACGGCTCCACAGTCCAGTACAAGTTAATAGCTGCAGGTAAAAAAATATGCTCGCCGGGCTCTGCCGCGCCTCGTCCATTCAGCAGTAGCGCCGCTGCGCGCGCCGTTGAGCAGAAGAAACCACCCGCTGTTGCCTCCGCGGGATACCTTCCCCAGTCGTAAGGGTGGCGGAACTCATGAATGGCCAGTGATACGTGCGTGTCGCCCCAGGCCGTTGACCTGCTGTAGCGGGCGCCTGGAGTGTATCTCGTCCGATAGTGGAGTGGGGAGTGCCGCGGCTGTGTCGCCTGTCGCCATGGCGACGTCAGCTCGGCCCGTTAGCGGTATGGGCGTTACGACACCCAATTAGCCAGATCTTCCGTGCATCTCGCAACATTACAGACAAAAGGAAATTCTTACATTAAAATTATACACCCTAGTTTTCTACACATACAACATCAACATTTATCTCTTTTCTATAGACAGCCCACACTCGTGCTATTCATTGTACCTGTTGTCCCTCATACAAAACATGAAAGTGTAAAAAAATAAAGAACAAAATGAATAAGAAACAATCTATACAACTCATAATTACAATACAAAATAGTAAACTACTCTAACATCCTATCACAGTGAAAATATTAGAAACTGTTGATTCTCAAGCTACAATATACAATGAACCTTTGTGCTTGTGACAGACTGAAATTGAAACCCCTTGAAAGTGTTCTAACAAAAAAATGAGAAAATAATCTACACAACTCTCAATTACCTACCACAGGTTATTAAATATTAAACTACTTTAACATCCTAACACAATAAACATTTTAGGAACTGGTGACTCTAAATCTACAACATATAATGCACCCTTGTGCTTGTGACAGACTGAAATCAGTATCTCTTCACATATTTTACATTTCATTATATATAGCAACGTTTCTAGGACACGTATGACAGATCCTGACCTGACATCGAGGTTCATCCCAACAAACAATAAAACACAATAATGTTTTAGTTATGGATCGGTAGCATCCCCTTTACAGGAGTGTGTGCATTGATCACACTACTCTACGACTCTCACTCACCAGACATCACATTTTCCCTCTCATTCAATCCATTGATACACTAACAGAATAGGTCTAGAAGTCAGCTATCCTTAACACCACCACACTCACTACAACATACCATACCTTTGCTCCCTTATACTCAACCACATAACCCATGAAGCTGTTTCGGAGATAGCATTCCAGTCTCCGAATTCGTCCTTTCACTCTGGCACCTCTCTCCATCGGCTTACCTCTGCATTCACTTTATGCTAAATATCAACTTAGAATCGCGACATTTCATCTAAGAACAAAAATACACAAATTAATCAACTTGCAAAAATAACTGTACACATTCTTGGTACCGTTTTGATTAGTTATACTGGTACGAGGCTTCAACAACAACAAAAAATATTATTTTTGCCAAATAACATATTTTATGGTAAGAATTAGATCTACACTTATATTACATCTTACGTCAGTATTTCACAACGTTCACCATCTGGGTCTCATACTCCCTTTACGTCCTTTCACATTGTGCAGTTGTCCTCATCTCTTCATTCGTATTTCGGCTCTCCGTCCGTCCATTACTCCATCATTTCCTGGTCTTCCTTCATCATTGGCATCAATCTCTATTGCAGCATACACAGGCCTCTCTGTAACATACATCTAAGACATCTCCACATTATTCAATTCTACTCACCTTTATTTACCACTGTTTCATCACGTCGAATCTCTCTTTATTAATCCCCTTGCTTCACGTCGCTTCTCCTCATATACCACCTTTATCCACTACTATTTATCACGTCGCTTCTCTATCTACTATCTTTATTCACTCATTAATCATCACGTCGTTTCTGCTTGATCCTTATTCATACGACAAAAATACGTACATACACCACTCTGTCGACTCCTGTTCATGACTCATTCGACCAGTCTGTTCTGTCATACTTCCTGACATCCCGCCTGAAAATTCTTATGTTCGATTTGACCCTGCACAACGTTACACACCACAATTAAATACACTGACTATCTACCATAAATTGCCTACCTTAGATCTATCCTTAACTTTTCCATAATTTGATGTTAGAAATGTGATGAAGCCCCCGAGATTGTTTTCCCTTGATCGTCTCAATTAGTACAGCATTTTCATGGACAATCCGCCTCACTCTGAATGGTCCACTATACACAATAAAGAATTCGCTAGTTAGGAATATGTGCTTACACGAGAATTAAATGTGTGCAGAGAATATATAAGCTGGGAGAATTGGGCAGCCCAAGTGTTAGAAACTTAGGTGCTAGTGGCCTCTTTCACTAACACCAGATTCCGAATAACCACACACAGCACTTCATTATAACTGTCACCACGACAATGACATACTATAGATCAGATGGCATCTAATTTAAAAACTTCGATCACAATGTTTACTTCTTATATTACGTGTTTAGTATCTACAATAGTCAAATCACACTAATTAAACTGGACTCATTGGCATTATTACATAACAATTCTTTTACTTTACTGTTCGAAATAAAATTTGCAAATTTTACTGAGATACCAGCCTAACAGATTCCATTACTGCCGTTTTATTCTCTGATCAGAAGTATGGTATTTTCCTTCCTACATATTAGTTGAGTTTGTCTGCTACATAGACAATTTTCAGTGCCAGCTGCATGTGTTTTAAGAGCAAGATATTAAGGGCTGATATGTTGGATTAGTTTCTCCTATTCTTGAATCCATTGTGACAAGAATGAAATGCCTGGATTCCACGCTCTCCTGTCATTATGATAGTTTCTGCCGTTCCTACCCTCGACACTAACTGACCTATGAGTCGTGTCTCCGTTCACGATATTGCTCTCATTACCCAATCCTTGTAACCAGTGCTGAAATGACGCGGAATCGTCTAAGCCTCTGCCTGCCATCACTATACCTCTGCGCAATTTCACTGGCAACTTCGTTATATGGATCCTAATGAACTCCGCTGGTTCGTATGTCACATGCAAGTACCTGTTTCGTCTGAACATTTCCTCATACCACGACACTGAATCTCTCCTACCACATTCGTTACGATTTGGCATCATCAATATGCTTTGCGTAACCTGGTCCCCCTTACTTTCCGACCAGAATTCATTTAAATAGCTACTACAGTCTTTAAGGTCTTCCTGCATTTTCGCTCTAGCCTCGTCTCTCAAATAGTTATACACAAACTTCGTTTTGCGGAGCAATCCCCTCAATGAAGGTAACGAATCTTGAAATTGAGACAGCCTTGGACTATACCCAGTTGAGTCTGCCACCTGTTTTATCTGACACAACCGTTCTTCTGCCTCTCTGAATTCGTCTTCCTCTTTCTGCCTATTATCGCTTTCTGAGTTTATCTCACTCTCCCTCTGCAATCTACCTGGTGGTGTGTCACCTTCGCTACTGCACGCTAATTGCAACTGTGCTAGTTCACTATGTTTCCTACTTATTTCTAATTTTGCCTCTTTAAGCTGTAATGGTGGTTGTATCTCCTCCTGCTCGGCACAAACCTCTCGCTGCGTACTGTTAGAACCTGTCTCGCCTCTTGTACTGATCTTTTCTGCATCTGCACTAATCGTATTCTTTCTGACCACTACCTCTTTGATTCGCTCACCTGGCAACACGTCCCTACGCTCAGTAGTATCACTCTCTATTGCAAATACTTGTACCTCCAAATTATTATCTTTTTCTTTCACGGCGTCACATACTTCCTTCACCACATCCAGATTCTTCTCGCCCTCATCTAACCGATTATTAACTGCGGGCAGACGCTCATCGGTAACTGAGTGTACCTTCCTCATTGCCTCTTTATTTCCCTTATCCAATGCCTCCATACTTTCCTCACTATCTTTATCCATCGCTTCCCATCTCTCCTCATTACCTCTAAACATCGCGTCCATCATTTCCATTAACTCCCTATGTCTCTCCTCAGCCTCCCTATCTCTCTCGTCAGCCTTCCTATTCATCGCTTGTAATCTTTCATCCATCCTCTGTAAAAACTGTAGTAGCCCACCGTCATTTGCTACCGTCGACGCGCTCACCTCGTTCGCCTGAGAAACCGTAGCTTCGCTAAGGGTAGCTGCACTTTCACCGCACACCTGGCCTAGTCTCGGCTCGCCCGCTTCGTCTGGAAAATCCCCCGGTTGTGAGCAAAGCCCGCCGCACAAAGGATCCCCTTGCAGCGGTCCACTGAACAATACAGCCTCTTCGGAGTGCCTGCCGTCCCCTCTCATTAACTCACGGTCAACACCTACTTCCTGCTGCACTGCTACGTTCACGCCAGAATCGCTATTCTCCATTGTGGCTACGTTTTTCGACTGCGACCTAGTTACTACGGACATTACGCAAAAAAAATTATAAAACGATCTTCTAGCCTTGTGCGATACTGCAATTAATTACATAAAATAAAATAAAAGATCCTCACCAATCCAGAAAGAAATTGCAAACAGAAAAAATTTTTACTTCTTAGCGCTATCACAATACATTCCATAAAAAAAATTTAACAGCAAACCCTAACAACAAAATATCCTAACAAAAATGATCCTGGCAGGGTCGAAATTATGAGAGGCACCCACTTGCCTTTCTCATACTGTGGCATCAAGCAGTCAGGCCTGCAAGATGGGTGGTTTGCCAAGCGAGTGGATTCTTCCTTAATTTATTGAGCAACATGAATTCTCGTATCTTACTATTTAGTTACAAATTATCCTCCTGCATGAATAATACGCAACGGAAACACGCATCTGACTATCAGTGATTTATAGAACTCTGACTGCACACTACGCACTGGCAATACCACACTTACTTTTTTGTCTTTGATCTAACGGCTTTTATATAAATTCGGGACATTATGATAACATACAATTTAATGAAAAAGGCCACCAATCTCTTTCTTTTCACTATTTGATTTATTCCTAAACACACAAATTCTACAACCTACAACAAAATTACAAGAGAAATTCCGCCCAGTGGGCATGGCTTTACTTTAGTGAATCTCTATACTATGGTCTCGTAATCTATTTGCCCCAACAGTGCACTCCCTGGATCGGATGGTGGATCTTTTATTATACCTCACACTTCGCCTCTCACATTCATCCTCACGAAACTTTCCTCCAGATCGAGCGATACAGAAGGAACAAGCATAACCCACAAATCTTTCGAAACTACCTTGCTACTCCCATGCAAAACACACATACCCAAATTACAAGACATACACAACACAACAATATGAAATATTACACAACGAACGGTTACAACTTCATCACTTTCCGCTTTCCCACTTCAATCAATATCCATCCCAGTTTCACACGACACTGCCCCACTTTGTAATTTTACTTTCCTACTGTGAACTCTGGAGATAAACGCACGTCTTCCTGTGCAATGCAAGCCAAGTGGCGTTGCTGGAAAAACGGCCGACTCACCTTGATTCTCTCTCAGAGTTTAAATTTAGCGTCACACGGAATGATATTTCTTAAATACTTCAATTTATGATACACACGCTATTTCTTAAATATTTCAGCTTATTTTACACACGCTAGTATCTCAACTTATAACTACACGTGGTCTCATTGTGACCGTTGGTTTACTACAATCCCCTTAAAATTACCTGCCTCACTTTGTAATTTTCCCCACAAAAGTTCCTAGGAAAGAGAAATGATTAGTTCTAACTACTCTTAAATATTCCACATCCATACCATGCCTCCACACTTTCGTTACGGAGCACAACAAAAAAACAGGTCTTTACAGCAGAAGGTTCAGCGCCAGAGAGTCGAAAACATGGCCGTATTCCGGTTCTCTCGCACCTCTGTCGAAGTGGGAGAAGCACCTTGCTACCTTACTGGTCAGCCCCATTTCAGACGCTCAAAAGCTCTGGTAACTTCCATCTCTTTGGTCTCACCAAAGGTAGCCAAAGGATCGACTCAAAGATGATCATATATTCCGATTCACTATCTGTGGTTAGCAGACGACCATACATTTATTCATTTCACAGATCTCACCAAACTGGATGTAGGGATTTATTTTGAGGGAGTGCACATGTGATCAATTAAATAAATAAATTGTCATTCTTTCCCACACTGGTATCCGGCTTCGCTGTATTAATTGAAATTGAGTTACTTTTACACAAAAAATGTGTTGTTCTGACAAGAATTTCGTACCTATTTTCAATGTTGGGCGGTACTGTACCCTTTCAATATTTACCTTTGGAGGAGACCTAGAGAAGACTGCAGTCTTGGGAAAAGGAATGAAATGATTGAACTATACTGTTCAGAGAGATTCACGTTCTCGAAAGAGGAGATACAAATTCGAATCAGAGTCCAGCACCAAATTTTTCAACGCCTCTAGTTCAATCAAGTAGAAGTAAAATAAGAGCCCTGTTCCTTTAGACGGCTATCAGTTCATCAAATAAAATAAAATTTTCTAATGTAAGTAAGTTTACTGGCGACAGTATTTCTGTTTACCCTGACCTTCACCTACGCCATTTTCCAACGTAAACCGGCTCTGCCCAGTTTGGAATGAAGGAACGTGATGTTTAATGCGGATTCTGGATTATAACAGCTTTCTCTTGAGATTACCAGAGGTAAAGTAAATCTGTTTGTGCCTCTTAAAGGTAAATTCCTGAACCACGCATTGCAAAAATGCCTGAACCACGCATTGCACCTGTGATAGTTAGTTCCACCAGATCATTGTGGCCACATTTCCCAGCCCCAGGAGTGTGCTGTAATGGATGATGCGCTTAGCTTACAAAATTAGTCACGGTGGAAAAAATAGCGAGTCTATTATATGGTTAAGTAGCAGCAAGCTTCTGACGTGAAGATTATGCTATTCTCATTTCATCAGGATGTAATGACTCTTCTAGGCGTCATAGCCTCGATTTGAAGCCATTTTGAATTTTTCACTAGTTCAGGAAATTTCTTAGTTCGAGAAAATCCACTGAGAAGTGTGAAGTTACCGGATAATTCGATTATCACCGTCATTATTACTATCAATTTCTTCATACCGCTGCTGGAACACATGTGCTTGAAGATCATTTAATGCCTTTTGGTCATTATAGAAGTAGTTGCCCTAGAACAGGTTCTTTCCCTGTCTACGGAATTCTTTTTATGTTAATATCAAACATCAGCAATTACTCGTAGATGACATTAAAACTAAAGTAATTGATGAAGACGTTACTTGATAACGAAAACGCGCTGCCTTTCTTCATTTACTTGCGCCTAGAAATGGCTGTCGAATACTGCCAAACCAAAAGCCAAGGGATCTTACTGCCTTCCAATATACGTCGCTGTCGGTTCTTCCATATGATTTGGTCGACGTGACCTGTTTCAAGTTGTGTATGACACAGAATGTTTTAGAAAATCAATTGTTTTCCTTTGCAATAAACAGAAAGATTTTCATTCTAAGCTATCGAAGTCCAAAATTTTCGCAATATTAGTTCAAATTTAATATTCGCTTCCATAATGTAAGGAAAGTATTTCACTGTTGCAAAACCCGCATCCGACTCAGTGTCCTTACACTTAGTCTTTGGTCATAAAGTCTAGCTCAAAGTGACACCAGTTTAAGTAACCTAATGTAGCGAAGACTGTTTGCAAGTGCTCTTTCTCACCGGAAAAAATGCAATTCACTCATTGGGCTCCATAAGTACACTGTAACAGTAATTTCTGTGTGTATGCAATGCATACGGATTGTAGAATTTAGTGGTGCTCTCTCTTCCACTTCTGTGTACATTATGCCTGACCTAAACGGGCCCTTTATCATTACAGGCCCTGGGCGGTGCAACTTCATATTGACAACAGTAATGTGCTTATACTGACAACCTCATTGTTCGTTTTACCCGATTTTGTAATCATTTAAGTAAAACAACATGACCTTCGAGTGGGAGACATTTCGTTCCCCTTTTCCTTCTGTAAATTTTGTCAGTAAGCTTTTTGCCTTCGAAACAGCGATTTGGTGCCGTTAACACGATTTCTTTAAGCATTGGCGTAGCTGAAGGAATTAAGTTTCTATTTAAATCGTCTTATGCAGCAACGTTCACAGATTTCTCAAATAGGAAAAGCTCTTTATCCAGGTACCAAGGTTGTAAAACAAACTTCCCACAGTTTGTGTCAGATTGATCTTTTCGTCTGATAGCACTGCGTAAGTATTTTGTCTAAGAGGTATTAAAGTAGTGTTCCTGTAGCTGTGGAAATCATTGGTAGAAAACGAGTTTCACACCAATGGGTACAGTACTGATAAATATTAAATATGATTATCAACTTAAGTCTGCGTTCATCCACAAACTGAGGCGTATTTGTAACATTGAAGCTAGACTATGTATCCATGTCTTCCTTGAGTGGCCATTGGAAGGCGTTTATACACACTTACACGAGGGTAATCCCAAAGGTAAGGTCTTCTAAGGGACACGCAAGTGCCAACGCACACACAAACGAGAGATACTTAGTTTTAATGGCAAGCAGAAACCACAGTGTTGGCTACATGGTGGCAAGGTGATAAAGAGCAAGACTATGGATACGAAGGTCTCAGGTTCGATCCCCCACCAGTCCCACGGTTTTTATATGCCGTTTTACACGTATTTCCCCTGGGGCAGTGTTTGTTGATGTGAAAAATGCTGAGTTGCACTGTGGTCCGAAAGCCACGTAAAACTGTAGGTTCCCCTATTAACTGGCTAGGTAAGTCAACTGAAAGGTCGGATGAAAGCAACAGCATACCACCTCCAACAAGACCGTGCCTATTAAAGCACTGTGGTGTTCAAACCACTCTTGCGACTGATGACTGCTTTACCTTCCATGGGTTCCAAAACTAATGATCTTCGGGTTATTAACATTTTTGTGTTTTCATGCTGTAGCTTTGATACAAGTAAACGTAAGTAACCGGCCTAGCACTGTCACCGTTCGAGTTGTCAAGGTGGTAGACGACGATGCTGTCGACCGCAGTTACAATTTTGGTCATGGCTATGTTTCAGTCGAATACCTCTATGGACCTTTCTGCGTATTTCAAGATATACTTTTATACACTTGGTACGCTTCCAAATTGATATCTTATAGAGCTGTATTTAGCAACATGAATCAGGTATGTTTTCCGTGCAATATATCGGACAACACGTCAGTGCAGCGAGATTTCGTTTATGTGTTGCGCATGGTGCAAGAAATATTTGTGTTTTGCTTGCTTCTGTGATAGGTTTCACCCCACTGAATGCGAGCAAGCTCACGAATAGACTGTCAATAACTGGAATTACGCAATAACACACTTAAAAGTTGCATTTTTGCTTTATGTATCCCGATGAAAATAACTGTAAACAGGTTATATGCCTACTTGCTTATTATCGCACTTCTCAATGCTTTCCTCAAAAAATTAAAATAAAAATAAAAAGAGAGAGAGAGAGAGACAGAGAGAGAAAACAGAAATGTATTTTAAATATCAGCTCAGTGACGCCATGTTCGTCTCGTCATGTAAAGCAAGGATAGTTAATAGGTAATATCTCGTTGTACTAGCGATACGTATGGCTACGGGGTTCTTTGTTTTCTCTCTGCAAACGACTAGAACAGGATTCAGTAACAAAGTGGTAAGAGCACCTACTCAGTGCGCCAATTGAACACTCAGCCATTCTTGGTTATTTTGTTAATCGTCTGTAATGCAGTAAACATCCTTGATTATTGATTTATAATTACTACCATTGTTATTGTTGTTCGTCACCCCACAACAGCTTTCCTATCACTGATTGCCGCCGATGCACGTAACTAATGGATCAGGATGAATGGAATGTGGGATGTTTCGTCACGGAGAATATACACATTTATCTCGGCGTCTTGTGTCGGGGTAATACTAAAATCTCAATAAGAGAAGACGACAATAACACCCAACTATTTCTGTCCACTTAACACCATGACGACAGACAAATTGGCGTCTCACTGGATTTTGATTATAATTCGTTAGCCTTTTTGCGACCTCATTTTAATACCTCGTGGGAGCAGGCATAATATTTTGCTTTTTGAACACCGAACAGTAACACACAAAGACAGTAGATTGAAGGATACAAAGAAAAATTCAGACTCATGGGTGTGGAACCAGTTCATCATAAGAAGACTAAACAAGAGGGAAACATTACGAAAGCAATGAATACGCTGGTTAGTATACATTATTTGTATAGATCTGAAGATGAAAAAGCGCAGGTCTGCACAGTACCCGCATCTGCACTTTAGTTTCTGTCTTAATGGGCACAATTTCTAGTTTCTTCTCTTCTGAATTATCAAATAAATTGATTATTACGTGGTACAGAATAATTAGGTAACTGTGTTTCTTGCAGCTTCCATTCGCACCAACATTTTTCTACATTCTCTTGCAATTCATGAAATTCTACTTATATGATCACAAGACTGCACATAGATGCAATCGATTTCGAGGTGCAAAGTGTTTGTTATCTTACTTTTCGTGACAGGTGGGCAAAGTTGATTTCCAAAGACTTTTTATTGTACTGAAATAATCTTTTGTAACAAAGTAACAAGGTAAGTGTTTCATTCGTATATATTTTGTGGGAAGCTCTAATCGTGATGGAAGATTACACACCTGAATGTTTGATACAGCTGGTAGGAGAAAACGCAGCATATTGACCAAACCCCGCGCCTCCTCTCCGTATCCTCCTATGACACGAGCACAGGATTCTCCTCCTATAACGCTATAGGGCTGTTCCTAGCACAGCTGAGAACTGGCAACATCGTCACAAACATTTGGCAACACTGTGACAGTGCAATCACTTCCGCGTATGGTACTGAACTGCCTCGCTAAATTCACTTGATATTCCCTTTCAATTTGAATGACTCGTGGTATATAATCCTCACGTAAACTAAGACACTGAGACCGAAATTTCAATTTTTTGGCTAAAGAAATGCTATTCTTCACATAGGTGACAACTTTTAATATCTTTTACGATGCGTTATGAGGCTGAGCGACAAATATCATGACGAGAGAGGCGTGCTGGAAGCAGTGTGTCCGTAGCCCCGTGGTACCGCCCGTGTCTCGTGTTCCACCGGTTAAGAGAATCGTCAGTTCTAACTGTGGTAGGGGCAGCGCGTGCGAGCTTTGCTTGTGTATTATTTCATGGAGCTGGTAATTCCCAGAAAAAATTCTGTAAGAAAATCAGAAGAAAACCTTTACACATCAAATCCTCTTGGCAGCTCGACTCAGTAAGTTGTCGTAGATGTCGGCTTTCTGACTGCCAAGCTGCTATACGATACAAGCGTCTCTGAAGAAATTCGAATCGACTGTCAACGATACGAAATTCAATAATGTTCTTCACTTAAGACTCCCATGCCAGGGTGATAAGTGTGAAGGAAATAAATTGATTAGCAAATCGCAAGCAAATACTTTCAGCTCAAAGTGCAATGGTGAAAAACTTACAATGCTGCACAACAGGTAACGCCTCTTTCCGCTGCTGACAAGCAAATTTTGGGTTTGTAGGAATATGTAACTTTATTTATGAAATGCCAAGTTTGCATAACTGTTGAGTATGACACAGCATACCATTTAAACACAGACCCAATCGAAATCTAAGTGAGTAGTGTTTTATTAATTCGTGCAGATAGAGGCACGCTTGTGTACAGAAACTCAGTTTTATTAAAACAGACTTTCGTCGTAAGATTATCGTGAGTAGTTTTATTTCATTTCTTACAATACAGTGCACAGTTTTCGTAAGGTTTTTTTTAGTGTTGTTAAAACAATACTAAACATGACACAGAAATTAATCATCAACGATGTATGCGAATTCTCTGATGTTATCTATAACAGTCTGACAATGCACATGCAGTTTATTGATTACATGGATGTAGAAAAGTTGTTCTGAGTTAAAGCTGTCAAACAAGGTTTGAAGAAGAATAAAATGCCACTACCATACGACAGCTAATGTAGAAAATACTTTTCTGACTATTTTGGCACGATGCACTCTCCCCATACATAATACGAAAGCTTCGAGCGCATCTGCTGCCTGGCCGTCTATTAAACCTGAAAAGAACAAAATGACGCAGAAGTTGCCTTACTTCCACATGCGACTATTTTGGGATGAGATGTGAAGAGAATTATGTTCAAAGTTCCATTAAATTGATAACTTCAGCAGACAGCAGAATTGCGTTTTAAAAAAATGTAGTAGCGAATGTAATAGAAAACCCGACGTCTTATCAACAGTGCGCGACGCTTACCGTTAAGCTACTAGCTGTGACGTAGCTACAGCACCTCTGGAAGTGAACAACAGTTCCTCCAGAAATTCGGCGTTCCACAGTGCTGTAAGATAATGCATATGGGCGGATATAGACTTCTGAAAGACAGACAGTTACTGCATTTCTTTTGCACTGCACGATGGTTTCAACAAACAAATAGCGCAATAGAGTAGCTCAAATGGAAAGAAACACTTCCTATTTAAATTTCTGCATCCTACACTGTTGACACTTCTGTGTAGGTGGCAGTTATGATATTTTATTTCGGTGATTACCAAATAGAGTTGAATGTATGCACTGGATAGCCGAGGCAGCTAGTTCATGGCGATTCGGTCAACCAAGTAAATGAATGTACTGAACATCCTGCAAACCACTACAGGGAGCCTGTGTGTCAGAATTCTCATCTTGTGTGCCGCAACGGTGTTATGATAGAGAAATGAGTCGTAGAGAAGAGGCTTTGGTGGTCTGTTGGACTGATGATAGTTCCATATGATGATGCTCTGGGTTCGATTCCATCTTCTGCCGATGTTTCTTGATAGGGAGATGCAGATTCTATTCTCTTCTGGCTACCCCAAGTGAAGAAGGTATAATGGCATTGTGGTCTGAAAATCACATTACACATGATATTCCTTCTCTACCAAGTAGACGTTAGGTGGAACCACAATAAAGTAAGGAGTGGCGACGTGTAGAAATTCTATCACCAGTAACCTTTCTTATACTAGTTACTTATTTCTAGTGACGAAACAAACCCTGTGTACGGTCACAGGACACTTATTCCATATTTATTTGAGCTTCTGTATGTCGATAAAATTGATTCTGAACTGGCAATGCAACTCAGACCGCCCTTAACACGGAATTTGATCCCTTCGTGACAATTTAGCCCGACTACAACTTGTTGTTTGTTCAAAACTGCAGTTTCCTCAACATCTCCACACACTGCGCATGAATGGGTTGGAATCCTGGCCTAGCACTAAAGTTTTCACTATGTATTATCAAGCTCTAGCATGAGAACATCTATGTGCTGGTGGATAATATGTTTTATTTTTAATGCATTTTCATTCGTTGTCAACACTAACGATATCTTACGTTTTTGACTCCCAGTGAGACACTAAACTATTTGCGAGATCATTGTAAGTTCAAAGATGTTATTCCGAGCTGCTGGTGGAGAAAAATTCGGTAAGTGTCGTCTCTTTGTGTGTAGTCAACAACGATATGTTTGGGGTTCGATTCTCAGTCAGCAGTGAACTCTTCGTCATATTATTTCTAGTTCAAACATTTTCACATGTCGCTGCTGGTGTAACAAACCGATACTTAATGTTCCTTTTCTCTATATTATAACAGCGATACGTGCCGGGTTGGAGTCCTGGGAAGGAAAAATTAATGTTTCCTCTCGTCACTTCATTTAATACATCTAGCTACTGCCGAGAAAGTCCGATATGTCGAAGTTGATTGTGCTTCGATAACAATCTGATTAGGTTCTGGGTTCGAATCCCTGTCCAACACAAAGATTTACCTCACTGCATTTCAAGTAAGTAACTTGTGAAGAAGCAATATTTAACATCTCTCGTAGTTCGTTAACAGAGACAATAGATGCTGGGTAGGAATTCGCGTCTGTTAAAAATGTTACGTTATGTAATTTAAAGTTGATATTTGCTAACTGATACTGACCAAAAATAAGGTATATCACTCTCTTTATGCCTAGTCAGGAATGACTGTTAATTCCGTCAGCCACGAAATCTTAGCCTGCATGATTGGTTCAAATGGCTCTGAGCACTATGGGACTCAACATCTGAGTTCATCAGTCCCCTGGAACCTAGAACTACTTAAACCTAACTAACCTAAGGACATCACACACATCCATGCCCGAGGCAGGATTCGAATCTGCGACCGTAGCAGTCACGCGTTTCCGGACTGAAGTGCCTAGAACCGCACGGCCACCATGGCCTAGCCTGCATGACCTGGGTTTGAATCCATATGCAGAACGAGGCGGTTCGTCGTGTCGTTTGAAGTTCATTCATATTCACAACTAGCTGCTCGTGAATAACATAAATTTTTAATGACATTTTGTGTTAAATAACAAGTATGGTATGTTACTTTGAAGTGGAAATCATGAATACGACGAACTTACTACGGCCGGCCGCTGGTGGTCGAGCGGTTCTGGCGCTACAGTCTGGAACCGCGCGACCGCTACGGTCGCAGGTTCGAAACCTGCCTCGGGCATGGATGGGTGTGTTGTCCTTAGGTTAGTCAGGTTTAAGTAGTTCTAAGTTTTTGGGGACTTATGACCTCAGCAGTTGAGTCCCATAGTGCTCAGAGCCATTTGAACCATTTTTGAACTTACTACGTGCATTACATATCTGACGTAATAATGAGAGTGCTAACATTTCAGGTATGTCATTTATTGCAATAAATGTGAGCCTACAAGCCTTAAGGACGGTCTTATCTGTGATGAGGTGTTCCCTGATATTTGTAGTATCGTGGTATTACTTTACATCTTGAGTTATTGCGATACAGAGCAGTGTTTTCTAGTGGTGACTCGTTGGAACCATTTTCAATAGCCAAACGACTGTACCAAGGAGCGATTAGAGGACCTGCTAGACAGCTGCGTTATGTAGGTTGCATGGGAATCAGGTGAAATGTAATTCAGGTCGTTCGGATACTTTTGAGCACGACTGTACATAAAATCAGAAGTTAAATATCAAATGTTTTCACCAATAGTGAAATGCTGGAACCTTAATTGACGATAGAATTGTTTTTTCCTGACTGGGATCGAACCCAGCATCTAGCACCGTCGTTTGCTAGCCAGGAACAGACGATAAATAGCTATTGTTGGTTCACCAGTAGCGAGATGGGTGCATGTTTAGCTAGACATCAGGCGACGAAAAGTTCTGTGCTGAATGGAATTCAAACCCCGCACACGTGGTAATGAAGAAACTTTAACTATCAAATTCTTTTCCAGTAATAGCTAGGAATGGCATGTTTGTACTTTCAGTGATGTGATGGAAAATACTCTGCTAGCTAGAAGTTGAATCCACAACATGTCGTCGTTGGTGATCACAAGGAACACAACGTCAAACCCAAATCCGTTGTCACCAGTAGGATTGAGAGGAATGTTTGAACTTGAAAATATGACAGGAAACGTTTGATCTTGTAATGTTGTGATAAAAAGCTTATCATGTGGCTGTGAGTTGAAACGAACACGTTACAGCTGACAACGCACGAGGAGACGTTGAAAATGCAACTATTTTTTACCAGTAGTTCGGAGTGCACATGCTATTGCATGAAATGAAATAATGAATACTTTGTGCTGATCAGGATTCTAAACCAGATAGGTGCCTTTCGAGGACACCTAGAAGAGTTTGCAGTCTTCGTGAACACAGTGAAATCGAATTCTAATCCCAGTCCAGCACCACAATTTTCAACGTCTCAGTTTCAAATAAAGTAAGAGCCTTGTGAACTTACATGGCCATTGGTTCATTAAATGAAATACGTTTTCTAGTTTACGACGGCTTGCTGGTGACAGAGTCTCTGCCTTACGGGGTTTCTCCATCTATCACAGCTCAAACGAATGCCACTCTGCACCAGTCGGTGGCGAAGGGATGTTATCTTTACTGCGGATATTGAGCTACGGTGCCTACTGACGTTCTGCACTTGGCGTTACTAGGAGTGAAGGAGAGCTACTTGTGTGTGTTAAAAATCTACGCCTGACGTGAGATGTGAATCTACACGTTTTACACATCAAATGGTTCAAATGGCTCTGTGCACTATGGGACTCAACTGCTGAGGTTATTAGTCCCCTAGAACTTAGAACTAGTTAAACCTAACTAACCTAAGGACATCACAAACATCCATGCCCGAGGTAGGATTCTAACCTGCGACCGTAGCGGTCTTGCGGTTCCAGACTGCAGCGTCTTTAACCGCACGGCCACTTCGGCCGGCTTTTACACATCAATACAACATTAATCCACCAGACCACAGAACCCCCTGCCAAGCACATAATTATGAATTGCAGAGTATTCATTTAAATGTAGATGCAGATGTCGAGGGACGCGTAACAGGAAGGAGGGCGGGATCTGGGAATGGATAGAAGTGCAGAAGTGCAAAATATAAGCGTGAAATGCTTGCAAAGTATTGCTTACTTAGATGTGTGCCACAGTTCGTTTTATCTTAGGACCGAGAGATAAGGAAGGACTGTTCTCAGAACGAAGAATGGGTTATAGGGAAGGGGAGATCAAAGAATACGGTTTCATAGGTGGTGAGAGGAATGATAGAGAGTAAAGACAGCAGCAATTAAAAGAGAAAATGTAGCGTCTTTGGAAACCGCTAGATGTGTTTACAAAGTTTTGGGGGAGTGTAATAGAAGGGCACTTGCGGCGATAGTGTCAGAGAGAGAGAGAGTGTGAGAGATAATAGTAGAGATATTAACGACGAGTAAACATAAATGTTCAAATGTGTGTGAAATCTTATGGGACTTAACTGCTAAGGTCATCAGTCCCTAATCTTACACACTACTTAACCTAAATTATCCGAAGGACAAACATACACACCCATGCCCGAGGGAGGACTCGAACCTCCGCCGGGACCAGCCTCACGGTCCATGACTGCAGCGCATGAGACCGCTCGGCTAATCCCGCGCGGCGAGTAAACTTAATATGAAATCGTTTGCGTATTGTGTCACTACTGTGACAGAGTCCATCTAAGCTGATTAGTTTGTAAGTATGTAGACAGGGTATAAATGAAATCAAAAGACAATACTTAACAAACTGTATATTCAAAAGAAACCCACTTGAATTAAAAGGGCAACTCAAAGGAAAGCTAACCCATATTGTATCTTTTCTGTTGCCACGCGATCTTCCACTAGCTCCCAATGAGGAAAAATGACGAAAAAGAAGACATAACAAAACATTTCAAGAACTCTAATATTTTATCCATAATCCTTCATTATTTTGTACTTCTATCACGCGTCTTGGCACAGAATGTATAAACTGTCGGACGTAACAGCCTGAAGAAGCAACTTCCTCCCAGGCTTCCAGGACGCAGTCCCAAAGAGCGTCCGCAGTAGTTGGTTGGTTTCGTGGCCAGTTCTCTGTTAATAGTCTGGCGACCTCAGCCCACATGTTTTCCATGTAGTTCCTATCAGCCGCCCGTGGCGGCCAGTCCATGACGTTGACGCCAATCGTGAAGAGCCGCTACTGAATAAATGCAGGCTTGTGAATGGGAGAATGGTCCTCTTCCAATGTGGCGTCCCCTTCTGCGTGCGGCATTCGCACTGACGGAAGCTTCACATTTTCCAATATGTGGGCATACTGCGCGCTGTCCAGAGTTCCTTCTATCCTGTAAAGAATTCCCGCCCCTCTCGCAGAATTCCAACCACAGCAGGTAACAGATAACCGGCAACTTCTTCTCGTCGTGGTTACATATTCGCGTCGATGGCGAGTCCCTTGCGGCCTGTAAACGATTCGTGGACCGTCGTTATTGGTGGAAAACACCTTCTCATCAGTGAAAATGACGTTGTCCCACGACGCCCTCAGATGGAGCTCCGAAAATGCTAGCCGGTACGTTGTCTTCGCTGAGCTCTTGTTTCACGGCGGATCGTCGTGCATGCAGTCCAGCGTCCCTCAGCCTTCGGCGAATCGTGTCACTGGAGCCGGGGAAGTTGGTCTCACGCCACAACTTGTTCGCGTTCAGAAAGGGATTTTCTCTGCTCCTAGACACTAGGTCCCTGTCTTCCTGCTGTGAGATCATTCTCTTCCTGCCTGAGCCAGGAGCCCTGTTGATGGCGCCTCTTTCAAGGCAGATCCTCCACCATCTCGTTGTAGTGGTATGTGGTACGCCATACCGTCTGTCAGCTTCTCTGATGGAACATCCTCCTTCCTCAGTGAGAGCGACTACTCTACCTCGGCCGGCAGAAGTGGCAGAGCGGTTCTAGGCGCTTCAGTCGAACAGCGCGACCGCTACGGTCGCAGGTTCGAATCCTGCCTCGGGCATGGATGTGTGTGATGTCCTTGGGTTAGTTAGGTTTAAGTAGTTCTAAGTTCTAGGAGACTGATGACCTCAGATGTTAAGTCCCATAGTGCTCAAAGCCATTTGAACCATTTTTTGGCTCTACCTCGAATAGACCTCTCCCAGTGAGCCATTATGGCAGACAGCCTGATGTGTATTTCTGCTTTCCGCTCTTATACTGATTCCAGGAGAGGAGGTAAACATATTTACGTCAAACGGAGCAGCAGAGGCAGAGGCATGCGGCGCAGCCGTGCTGGCTCGTCCCGGGCTGTTGGCCTACCAACGCCACCGCCAGCTCGCTCACTTGCGTCTCGCCTCGGCCAGCCTGGCTGGCCCGTAGCTCTCGAGCCGCGGCTAGTAAAGACCCGGGCCGCATGGCCACGATCACCCCTTGAAGGATCAAAAGTTACACCTAACCTACCCAAGCCTGTAGTACAAACTAACGCAGCTACAGCTATTATGCTATAACATGTGCAGGCACACCTACAGTAGACGATTTATTCAAATATTTGACGAACAATACTTTCAAAAATACATTCATTTTAAACATAGCTACCACTAAATATTTCACGTAGCTAGCAATAGCATGACGCAGGAAACTATACTTTCTTGTAAGCGCTGTGCATTAGATGTATCCTTAAGAAAACCTGTATTCAACCACGACAACTAAGCGGAATGTAAAAGAAAACAGGTTTAGCGGCACATTCTCCAAATAATACTATATACTTAGTATATAATACACGTTTTGTGCACTTATAACATGTTCTCAGTGTCTCTGAAACAATACGTGCTGCACGACAGAAATTACTTTCTGCTGAGGCACTTCATTTACATCTCAATGATACACGACTACTAGAGAACATTGCTCTTTACGGCAGTCAATCCACTTGTAAATTAACATCATGCTATCGCAGATATTATGCAACACGTTACTAGGGATGAGTAAGGCCTTAAAGTTTGCAACTAAACATGATACTCCTAGCTACTACTGAATATGAAGTTGATTAATAACGTGTCTTCATAACCATGTGTGCGGCGTTCGACTCTCAGTCAGCATAGACATTTTCGTCACCTTCTTTCTAGTTAAACGTGTGCACATCTCGCTGATGGTGGACCAACATTGGACATTTCTCGTCTGTTCCTGGTTAGACAACGACGGCGGTAGGCGCCGGGTTCGAATCCCGGTCAGGCAATACAACTTCAGTCGTCATTTAAGGTTCCAACCCTACTACTGGTGACAAACTGTGATATCTACATTCTGATTTTACGTACTTATTCAACAATCCGATTAGGTGCTGGGTTCGCATCCTTGTCCCCAGCATTACATGATGGCATTTAAATTTTAAACATGTGCATCCTTTATTCCTTGACAATGCAACAACGTGTTTCGAGGTTAATTACCAAGAAGGTAATTGTCATGTTAAGGTTCCTGCTTTCGTACAAACATTATCGTCATTTACGTTCAAGTTGACAATTGATAACTGATACTGGTGCAAACATCAATATTTGACGTCTCTTTCTGCCTAGTGATCGAATAAGGCACAAAGCTTTGCTTGGTTAACAATGGCTTTATGTTCTGGATTTGCATCCGGATCCAGAACGAAGACGTTGGTCATGTCACTTAAAGTACAACTTCGTGTACAAGTAACTGTTGATTAGTAATGTGAACAATGATATTACTTGTGATTCGCTGTTAATGTTGGGATTTCCGTAGAGTGGTTGCCGCCGTTAATCACGTTTTCTTCTAACTGCTTAGTATTACATAAAGTTGATGCGAAACCACTCCCTGTTGAACGCTGAACAACGTTCAGCATGTGTTGGGTAAACCTTTTAAACAGCAAAGAACTTGTTTCCAATCGCCATACAACTTTATAAATCCATATACTGTCTCAAATATTTAATTGTGCCTAAGGATTACTGAACGATTTATGTGACAAAACTAGTTGTCACATAAGATTTGAAATGCCGGCCAGAGTAGCCAAGCAGTGCTAGGTGCTACAGTCTGGAACAGCGCGACCGCTTCGGTCGCAGGTTCGAATCCCGCCTCGGGCATGGATGTGTGTGATGTCCTTAGGTTAGTTAGGTTTAAGTAGTTCTAAGTTCTAGGGGACTGATGACCTCAGAAGTTAAGTCCCATAGTGCTCAGAGACATTTGAACCATTTGAAATGTCACTTATTGTAATTAAGTTCAGTTTACAAACGTTAAGGACTGTCTGATCTCTTCTGTACTATCGTGGTGTTACTTTACATCTGGACGGACTGTCATAAAGACCGGTGTTCTCTAGTAGTCTCTAGCGTTGCCCATTGTGTGTCTTACAACGACTTTACTGTGGAGGGTTGCGACAACGTGCATCACAGATATGTTATGTTGGTTGCATACATTCAGGTGCAGCCTACATGTTGGAATTCAGGCGTGATCCACTTTTTTTGCTGTCGAGTGTACCTGGCGCGCCAACGTCCAACATCTTCTCCGCAGTCATTTCCGGTGTGCTACCTGCCACAGTCGTTTGCTGCAGTACGGGAAGCCAGGATCCGTTTACCTCAAGGCTTCCCTCTTTCTTGTTGAAGCTGTTCCCGTGTTTGTGTATTTCTACAGCTTCTCTGAACAAGTGGGTGTGATAGTGCTTCTCTACAGCCAGAACGTACATGTCGGTGAATTATGTTATACGGTCGGTCTCACTCAGCGCGTGCACTGCCACGGCCGATTTCTCCACCTGCCCCAAGCCGCAATGTCGCTTATGCTCTTTGATCCTGGTGTTGATTGATGGCTCAAATGGTTCAAATGGCTCTGAGAACTATGGGACTTAACATCTGAGGTCATCAGTCCCCTAGAACTTGGAACTACTTAAACCTAACTAATCTAAGGACATCACACACATCCATGCCCGAGGCAGGATTCGAACCTGCAGCTGTAGCGGTCGCATGGTTCCAGACTGAATCTCCTAGAACCGCTCGGCCACTGCGGCCGGATGTTGATTGATCGTCCAGTCATTTCAACATAAACTTTTCCTCATGTGCATGGTAAGCGGTATATTCCCGACATTGCAAGTGGGTCCCTTTTGTCCTTTGCCGATCTAAGACATTCTTTGATGTTCCTTGTGGGCTTAAAAATTGTCTTTACGTCGTGTTTGTGCAATATACGGCCGATTCTGTCCGTCAGTCTGTGAATGTATGGTAGAAAGGCCGTACCCGACATTCTTTTCCTGATTTCTTACTCCGCCGAGTGTTTGGCTCTGTTACGCTTCTAATATAATTTGTGGAGTACCCATTGCTCCACAGAACACTTTCCAGATGTTGCATTTCACGTTTGAGGTGCTGCGGCTCATATATTCGTCCTACTAGCGTTACGAGCATATTAACCATGCCTCTTTTCTGGCTCGGTTGGTGGTTTGAAAGTTTGTGCAGGTATCGGTCCATGTGTGTCGGTTTTCGGTACACGCTATGTCCCAGGTTTTCGCCGTCCTTTGTGACCAGCACATCTAGAAAAGGTAGTTTTTTTGTCCTTTCCTACTTCCATGGTAAATTTTATGTTGGTGTGGAGGTTGTTCAAGTGTCTTAGGAAGTCACCGAGTTGTTCTCCACCATGGCTCCACACCACGAAAGTATCATCGACGTATCGGTGCCACACCTTAGGCTTACAAGTCGCCTAGTCCAGTGCCTGTGCTTCGAAATGTTCCATGAAGAAATTGGCCACTACTGGACTAAGAGGACTATGCGTGGCATCGCCTTCCAGCTGTTCGTAGAAATTGCCATTCCACGTGAAATAGCTCGTGGTGAGACATGCATGGAAGAGCTTTATGGTGTCTTGAGGGAAAATGGAACCGATGTGCTCCAGAGCGTCACTGAGTAGCACTTTCGTAAACAAAGAAACAATATCAAATCTGACGAGGATGTCGTTTGGTGCAAGTTTTAGTTTCTGCAGCTTCTCAATGAAATGTCCTGAGTGCTTTATGTATGTGTCGGTCTTCCCCACGTGCGGCTGGAGCACAGAGGCCAAGTATTTTGCCAGTTTATTCGTCGGTGAGCCAGGAGCGCTAACAATCGGTCTTAGTGGAACGTTGTTCTTGTGGATCTTACATAATCCATACAGCCGAGGTGGTAGGGCTTCTGTGTTAAGCAGGTTTCTCTATATGTCCGCCGGCAGAGAAGACGCCTTGATTAACCGATTCGTATTCCGTGCGATTCACTGCGTCGGGTCTGCGCTTAGTTTCTGGTACGTCGTCGGATCTAACAGGTCTCGGCTCTTTTGCTCATAATCTTCGGTCTTCATTATGATGGTCGCATTCCTCTTATCGGCAGGCAGTACCAATATACTCTTGTCGGCATTAAGGTTTTTAATAGCTCGTACCTCTTCTGGTGGTTTAGTTCGGTGCAGTATCCTGGCTGTTTCAGTGCGCATTTCCTCTGCCCTTTCACAAGGAAAGGTCAGAATGGCCGCTTCAGTGTTAGAAATGATGTCCTCCATAGGTATAGTTCTCGGGATGATAGCGAAATTCCCTCCTTTTTGAAGAACAGACACTTCCTCTTCAGCCAATTGTCGTTCAGTGAGATAGACCACTGTGTGTGACATGTCGGGAATCGCCTTGTCAGTCTACTTCCGGAAACTTTCAGACTTTTACTTCTGTCGCTCACTGCAGCTTCGAGTTCGTTCCGCATGCTCCTGTGAGTGGTCTTGTCACAGCCGTCTCGATGCATTCTGCTACTAGTTGATAGATATTCTATCAACTACATAGCATCCCAGAATAAAGGCAAGCAGACGACCCATCAGCCAATCGAAATCCTCCCCAAACCCACTGCCTCGACCCAGCCCTCCACTCGATCCAAATACCTAAAATCCCCCCCCCCCCCACACACACACAGACCCACTTCATCCAAACAACGGCGCCGGCCGTTGTGGCCAAGCGGTTCTAGGCGCTTCAGTCTGGAACCGCGCGACCGCTATGGTCGCAGATTCGAATCCTGCCTAGCACATGGATGTGTGTGATGTCCTTAGGTTAGTTAGGCTTAAGTAGTTCTAAGTTCTATGGAACTAATGACCTCAGATGTTAAGTCCCATAGCGCTCAGAGCCATTTGAACCAAACAGTGGCGTGCAATGGAGGACCGCAAGGATAGGCACTCAAAGAGTAAGAAAAGGTTCACCACCCCTACCCCAACCACTCCCTCACTCTCTGAGGAGCCTGCGCCCCCGACAGCACCTGTTGTCGCCCTGGGAGGGAACCAGGAAACCATCGCCCTCGACGGGCCTATATCACATCGCTGCACACCGCACCGTGGCAATAAGATGCAAAAAGTGCGCCGAGGCCCATGACACGAGGTCCTGTACACAAAAACCCATGGACCCACAAATAAGGTGAGTGCTGTGTGGCAAAAACCACACAACAGGTTACCAAGTTTGTGAGGTCCACAAAAGACATTCACGGTAGACAAAGGGTGCAAAGGCATCCCCCCACACACGCAAACAAGACACCACCACCCCATCCAGTCACATAAAGAAACAAAACACGTCAACACACATGGACAAAGCTTGCGTAAAACCAAGACCAGACACATCAAGGGCAACATACGCGGAAGTGGTTTCTCCTTCAAGAAACCATGAAAACGTATCCCTATCACCACAACACCAAACACAGTCACAAGAACAACATTGGTAAAGACACAGCAACAACGACCAGGTCCACAAATACAGAGGAAGCTATAGGGAACCTCACACTCAGTGCGCACCCTCGGATCAGTTGTTAGGCATTATTGTTCAGACCATGAACCTCGTCGTGGAAAGGATGGAGGAATTCAGGGAGGCTGAGAAGCGGAATACTCAGATCCTCGTTGCCCTTCAGGCAGCAGTCCAGCAGCAGTTCCCCTCTGCGACTTCCTCATGGATAGACGACCAAACATCCAAGGCCTGACAATGTGCGTCTTTAACGCAGACAGCATTGTTAATCAAGAGGTGGAGTTCAGAGAACTCGTGAAGGAGTTCTGCATCGACATACACATGATGGGGGAAACCCACCTAAAACTGGGAATAAAAGCGACAGTTCCGAACTACGTTAGCTACCGTAAAGAAAGTCCAACCCAAGGTGGAGGAGTGGCCATATACAAAAAAGAGGGATCCCCCACCACCAGGTATTCTTACCAGCTACCAATAAAATCGAAGCAGTGGCGGTGGAAGTAACCACTGCCACCATACCCCTAACAATTGTTGCAATCTACCTACCCCCACAAGACGAAATAGAAGAGGAAGACATAGCTGCTCTAGGGAAAATTGAACGCAAAGTCATAATAGGAAGCAACCTCCAGAGCAGACGCCAAACTCTAAAGACTAGCGCTCTACCACCACTTCGAAACATGGGGTCTAGTCAAGCCCACACGTTTTCCAAAAAATGGAGGTAGGCCCGACGTGTTAGACATAGCCCTGACTAGGAGTATCGCTGGGTTTGTGGCCACAAGGACAATCAACAGAATGTCCTCCGACCACAACCCAGTGATTCTAGAGGTCGATGTAGGAGAATGGGTACCACTCCCACGGTATCAGACGTCTTACAAACGTACAGACTGGGGGCGATACCGGGAAACTGTCGCCTCTGATATCTCTCGCGCTCCGCCACCTACTGCCGAAACAGTAGAACAAGTGCTACAAGACCTAACAGGTACCATCTTGCAGGCAGCGGAAGAGCCCCCCCCCCCTCTCCGCAAAGGGACGGGCCGCCCCCGCAAATAAAGCTCCTGGACACTTGCTAGCTCAAATTCGACATGAGAACAGAATGGCAAAAGAGTGGAAAATCACCAGAAATCAGCCAACGAGGAGGCCGCTCAGTCGTCTACAGAGAGAGCTGAAGGTGGCGCACAATGAGCACAGAAACCAACAATGGCCAAACCGCCTCACAGCTCTCAAAGTAGACGATCACACACTATGGCAAGCAACCGAGCAATTCACAAAAAGACGCGCTAGGATACCGCCACTGCACGGCGACCAGGGTCTGGCCTACAGCCATGCTGAAAAGGCCAACGTCCTCGCCGACTCCTTCGAGAAACAGTTTCAAGCTGCAGAACCTCAGGATGAAGAACATGAGGTAGTCCGTCGTCAACTGGCTGTCTTCCTCAATGCTGAGGAGGGCCCAGAGGACGATCCCACACTTTTCGCCCCCGAAGACGTGGCAAAAGTAATTAGGTCCCTCCCCACAAAAAAGGCACCAGGACATGACAGTGCCACCAATCAGTTAGTTAAAAACCTCCCACCCTACGCGATCACACGCCTCGCGAACGTCTTCAACGAGATTACTCGATCCCGTGAGTTCCCAGCTTGCTGGAAACACGCGGAAGTGGTCGCGATACACAAACCAGGGAAAGACCCTCTATTCCCGCAGCGCTACAGGCCGATTAGCCTCTTGCCAACTCTCAGCAAGATCGATGAGCGCCTCCTGCTAATACCCATACAGGACATATTACCATAGAGCAATTTCTGCCGGATTTCCAATTCGGATTCCTACAGAACCACTCCGCCCCACAACAGATCATGAGAGTGGTTGGAGCAGCCACAGAGGGCTTCAGCCACAAGGCTACTGCGGCATAGTGCTACTAGACGTAGCCAAAGCCTTCGACTCAGTATGGCATAGAGGGCTACTCTACAAGTTGTACACACAATGGTTCCCCAGGAGTATAGTTAAGCAGATCAAAAGCTATCTCATGGATAGAACTTTCTCTGTCAAACTAGAAACTGCCACCTTCATCAAAAGGCGTATTCGTACTGGGGTGCCACAGGGATCGGTCCTGGGGCCCGTTTTGTACAGTCTGTACACTGCAGACACACCAACGGCCCTTCTGGTGCACACCACACAGTAAGCAAATGACACAGCCTTCTACACACGAAATGCGAACGAGGACCTGGTCATCCGTAGGCTACAAAGGGTTTTAGATGACACAGGCCCTTGGGCCCATCGCTGGCGCATCAACATCGACTCTGAAAAGACGTAGGCTATGCTGATCACCCGGAGGCTCGGAAGGTGCGCACCTCCTCAAAGCCCCTGCCCCCCTCCACCTTCACCTAAACTAACTCCCCAACTCCCCTGGCGCAGAACTGCCAAGTACCTTGGCGTAACCTTGGACTCTCGTCTTACATGGAAGCCCCACATAGACGTGGTCTACAGGAAGGTCTGTGCCAGAATGTCCATCCTATGCCCAGTCCTCAACTCAACCATCTCCCTTCCCTGCTCTGTAGGAGTGAATGTTTATCAGGCTCTGATACGGCCAGTAATGGAATATGCATGCCCTGTCTGGGGATTCGCAGAGAATTGGGGATACGCAGCGAAGCAGCACCTGGACAAACTCCGGAGGCTGCAGAATCGAACTCTCAGGAGGGTACTGCATCTACCCCTCGGATTCCCTACCGATGATCTGCATACTGCAGCTGACGTGAAAGAGCGTTTCCAAGATCTGGCAAGGGCCTTCTATGAAAGCTCTTCCAGGAAACGTCCTCATCCACTACCTAGGTCGGTATGACATGTCCCGCAATAAGCACAAACGGCCAATGACGATTTTCGACAACTAAGTCGAAGAGAAAATCCCTATATCCAAATACTAATCCTCTTACCTCCGCCATAATATCAATCATCTCGCCAACCTCAGGCAAGTACCAGACACACACAGAACAATAATCACATCTCGCAGACACCCAAAAATTACAGAAATAACCACACACAAAGGTACCTCGTGGATTAAAAGCCGAAAAGCTACAAACTGCCCTACACACTTCCCCAAAGCGGGGAAAGTATTAGATGAGAGTGAGAGAGCTCGGCTACGGTTCACCACCGGCAATGGAGGGTGAAGCTTTCACAATGACAGCCACTCGTGCTGGCGAAACGTCAGAAAAATCATCAGACGAACGTTGGCCAAAGAACCTGAGACACAAGCAAACACGCAGTTTGTCAACACATGAGAGCCTTGACAATTTTGTAACACATTATTAATCAAAACATGTATAGAAGTGAAAGAGGGGAGGAGGGGAAGGAATGTAAATTAAAGATAAATTTATATTTGGGTCATTGTCTTACCCTAGCCAATCATTAGCAAACCCTTGAATATGTCGGAAAAGTTATTTAAGTAATTTTTGTTTCTTATATTGGTCTGTCCATTAAGAAATTTATCAGAACATATAATAAAGTTTCCAAAAATTTCACTCTTCTAACAGGTTTATGTTACCATCTCTATCTACTCTTTATAATAATTCCATGTTCTCTGAGATGTTCCCTAAAGTGTGATAGTGATGTCTAAAGCAGATGAGTTACTTGGATTTCCGTGCTCTTTGTATCTTACTCTTACTTTCCCGCCTGTCTGACACATAGATTTCGTCATATTGCTGACACTTTATTTTGTAAATTCAAGACTGATTAAACATTGGTTCACGCCCAATTCCATGCGACAATTTTGTATCTAACCTGTTATCTGTCTGAATGATACTTGCTGACACTTTATTTTGTAAATTCAAGACTGATTAAATATTGGTTCACGCCCAATTCCATCAGACAATTTTGTATCTAACCTGTTATCTGTCTGAACTATACAATGATACTGCTTCTTTTAAAAAGCTGTTTAATTTTCTGAAACACATAAGTAAAATAAGGCTGGACTGCAGTTTGTGGTTTGGTTTATTTTTTCTATGGTAATTTCAAAGTTATCAGTAGTTTTCTTGTCTTTTAATTTCTTATGGTATAATCTCATTATAATCTGGGGGTCAAATCCATTTCTATCAGCTATGTATTTCCATAGTTAAGTTCTTTTTTCAACATTGTGTTCTAATAGTGGTAACCTAATCATCTTGTCAAGCATTAAATGGAAAAAGGCATGCTTGTGCATTTCTGTATGACGTGAGTTGTTATTAGTGATAGTACCTGTAATAGTGAGCTTTCTGTAAATACTGAAGTGATCTTTGCTCTTATATTTCTCCACTCTAAGGTCCAAGAAATTTATACCCCAAATTGTTCAGTTTCTACAGTGAATTTTAGCGAGGGGCTCATGCCATTAAATAATCGATGTATGCATGCACATCGTTACTGTCACCATATATCAAAATGATGGTGTGATCTACATATATTTTATAGTAAATTATTTTTAGCAACTTCAGAATTGATATTTAATATTTTGTATTCAGTCCGGAAAGATGGTGGCAAGGTTGGCTGCAAGAAAACACCCCATGGCAAGGTCATTAGACTGTTTAAAGAATTTTACGTTAAAACAGAAGTAATTATGGGATAACACAATTCCACAGTTAATTCCATAATCTGGGGAACATATAATTTCTTATTTTGCAGAAAATTTTGCCTTGGTTTGATTTTTGATTTTAACAGGGATGCTAAAACGGCTCAATGTCCAGCCCACCACTGCCCGCACCGAAACTAAGTTCATTGTGCAGTATAGCTCCCTATATATCTAGTAAAGCCAACCAATACCCTTCAATAGTGCAAGGAGTCCCTGTACCAGTTTTTGTTGGTCTCAGTTTCTTCAGGTCTAGTTGTCCGGAAGATTCTGTATCTTTTGCTCTCCAATGCCATGCATTTGAAGATTAGGTGTGATGCAGTTTCTTCACCCGCATCACAGATCCTACATTCAGAGTCCTCTCTCGTTATACCCATTGTGTGTTGGTGTTTCTTGAAATTCCCATGGCCGGCCATAGTCCAGTCATGAGTTTAATCTCTTTCCTGTTCAATCCCAAGATTACACAGCTTCTTTTAAAACGTGGCTTGGGCATCATTACCTTACCGTGTTTTTGTTTATGGACCTTGGTCGAATATCCTACGTGCTGTTTCCTGTGCCAGGTGTGTAGTTCTAATTTGATCATAGCCTTGGTGATTGTCAGGACAGGTTTGGGTCCAATAAAAACAGTAAAAGACCTTGGAATAATCTTGGATGAACACCTAAACTGGGAAGAACAAACAGTCACAGCTTGCCGGAAATCGCTCTCCTCCCTACATGCAATTCAAAAATTTACAAAAATATTTTTAACCCATGTTAAACAAAAATTAGTCGAAACACTAGTCTTGCCTAATCTTTACTACTGTTATGTAGTTCAACACGGCACAAATAGTGAAAATTCGAGATGCCTCGAGCTAGTGATGAATGCTTGCGTTAGATACGTATGCAATGTACGGTTGTTTGATCATATCAGTCCTTCATACTCCCAGCTAGGTTGGATACGCCCACATAAGGCACGCGATCTCCACACGATGTGCTTACTTCATCGATTTCTTAGCCACTGGTGCCCCCAATACTTATCTTCTCACATTAAACACCTATCATCATTCCACAACCGCAATACCAGATCGGATACGTCTAGCATCTTGGCTGTACCTTTACATAACACAAAATCTTTCTCCATGTCATTCTCCATCTCAGCCATACGACTATGGAACGCGCTCCCCTGTGATCTGCGTCTTATCCAGAACCACTCAACATTCAAGAGGGAACTCAAGACTTACATATTAGGGACGGTATAGCCACCATTGTTGTGCCCCTCTCATCTCTTTCTTTCTCCTCTCCATCATAGCTTCGAATTTTACCATTCTATTTCTCTTCCTCTAACCTATCTACCTCTTTTATATGTCTTTCACCCCATTCTATCGTCTTATGTCTCTGCTTGATGAGAATAACTCACAAGCTGCAAGAATATAACGAGAAAATTCTCAACTAGCAATAGGACTGACATTCATAAAAGAAAAATATGTTTACTTTCATATACATAGTCATTACTACACTCCTGGAAATTGAAATAAGAACACCGTGAATTCATTGTCCCAGGAAGGGGAAACTTTATTGACACATTCCTGGGGTCAGATACATCACATGATCACACTGACAGAACCACAGGCACATAGACACAGGCAACAGAGCATGCACAATGTCGGCACTAGTACAGTGTATATCCACCTTTCGCAGCAATGCAGGCTGCTATTCTCCCATGGAGACGATCGTAGAGATGCTGGATGTAGTCCTGTGGAACGGCTTGCCATGCCATTTCCACCTGGCGCCTCAGTTGGACCAGCGTTCGTGCTGGACGTGCAGACCGCGTGAGACGACGCTTCATCCAGTCCCAAACATGCTCAATGGGGGACAGATCCGGAGATCTTGCTGGCCAGGGTAGTTGACTTACACCTTCTAGAGCACGTTGGGTGGCACGGGATACATGCGGACGTGCATTGTCCTGTTGGAACAGCAAGTTCCCTTGCCGGTCTAGGAATGGTAGAACGATGGGTTCGATGACGGTTTGGATGTACCGTGCACTGTTCAGTGTCCCCTCGACGATCACCAGTGGTGTACGGCCAGTGTAGGAGATCGCTCCCCACACCATGATGCCGGGTGTTGGCCCTGTGTGCCTCGGTCGTATGCAGTCCTGATTGTGGCGCTCACCTGCACGGCGCCAAACACGCATACGACCATCATTGGCACCAAGGCAGAAGCGACTCTCATCGCTGAAGACGACACGTCTCCATTCGTCCCTCCATTCACGCCTGTCGCGACACCACTGGAGGCGGGCTGCACGATGTTGGGGCGTGAGCGGAAGACGGCCTAACGGTGTGCGGGACCGTAGCCCAGCTTCATGGAGACGGTTGCGAATGGTCCTCGCCGATACCCCAGGAGCAACAGTGTCCCTAATTTGCTGGGAAGTGGCGGTGCGGTCCCCTACGGCACTGCGTAGGATCCTACGGTCTTGGCGTGCATCCGTGCGTCGCTGCGGTCCGGTCCCAGGTCGACGGGCACGTGCACCTTCCGCCGACCACTGGCGACAACATCGATGTACTGTGGAGACCTCACGCCCCACGTGTTGAGCAATTCGGCGGTACGTCCACCCGGCCTCCCGCATGCCAACTATACGCCCTCGCTCAAAGTCCGTCAACTGCACATACGGTTCACGTCCACGCTGTCGCGGCATGCTACCAGTGTTAAAGACTGCGATGGAGCTCCGTATGCCACGGCAAACTGGCTGACACTGACGGCGGCGGTGCACAAATGCTGCGCAGCTAGCGCCATTCGACGGCCAACACCGCGGTTCCTGGTGTGTCCGCTGTGCCGTGCGTATGATCATTGCTTGTACAGCCCTCTCGCAGTGTCCGGAGCAAGTATGGTGGGTCTGACACACCGGTGTCAATGTGTTCTTTTTTCCATTTCCAGGAGTGTATTCTTATTATTATTATTCTTGATTGTTATAATTATTTTTTGATTGTTATAATTATCATTGTACTACTTTTATAATCTCTATTTTTTCTTTAACAGTAATACTATATAACGTGTTATATGTCCTTAATGTTCTGTAAAAACTGAAATTTGTTGAATCTGAGTATGCCTGGTTAAGTGTAAGAGAGGGCCTGAAGGCCCTAATCTTGCCAGGTAAAATAAATGCATAAATAAATAAATAAATAAATAAACGGAGTTATTGCCCCCATCCTAGCCAATCTGTCGGCATGTTCATTGTCACAGATTCCTGAGTGGCCTCGGACCCACACTAGCTTTACACTATTGCTACTTAGCTCCACCAAGGCCCTGTGGCATTCTGCAACAATCTTAGATCTTGTTTCAGGAGCTGCCAATGATTTCAGGGCTACCTGGCTGTCTGAATAGATGTAGATGCTACGGTCCTTGTAGCACATACACATATTCTCCTCCACACATGCCCTGATTGCAGTAATTTCAGCTTGGAATACAGAGGCCAGTTTTCCTAGAGATATGACGCCCTCCAGTCTTGGCTGAATCTCTTACGCACCTGCCCTAACGCCTTGGTCTGTTTTCGACCCACCAGTGAACCAAAAGATGTCCCCCATTCGGTGTCAAACTGATTTTTTCCCACTGCTCCTTACTTCCAATTATTATACTGTAAGTCTTGTCGAAGCAGTTGGAAGTTATAATATAGTCGGCAGGCATTTCCCCAGCCATTCCTATATTTACCTCACTCACTATGTTAGTGTGTCAATCTGGATATCCGAATGAGACCCAGTTTTTGCTAGTTTTAAGTCTGTGTGCCCCAGCTGCCATGTCCATCTTGACCCAAAGGTCACATTCTGAATTGCGTTGTCTTGCAGAGCATATTGCGGAAAGTGAGTTTTGAGGAGCAGTTCCAGCGTCTCATGTGCTGTCCTTGTATATTCCCCATCCTCCTTCCTTAACGTACCTCCTGGACTGGTTGGTACTTAAGTGCGTATCTTCTGAAGTTTGGCTCTTGCAGCCATGCTCTCCACTTCCCCACAGAATGCCTTCCAGGATGCCTTCTTTGCTTGTCTGATTGCAAGATTGTAGTTGATAAGGGCCTCACGATATTTAGCCCATTGTCCTTTACGTCTCGCAATATTAAACAGTCTCCTTACCTGTTTTCTTTGCATTTCTACGTTTTTATTCCGCCAAGGCACAGTCCTATTTGCGCACTTCTTGGTGATTCTGCAGTTGTCCTGATATGAGGTCACTGTGGCAGAGGTAACAGCCTCTGCTACTTCCTCAAATTCTACTGGATTCCTTATTGAGATTTTAATTTCCGATAAGCCTAAATCAAGATCCCTCTTATATGTCCTCCAGTCTGTTTTCCTGCGATTCCTATAGGTCATGGTCTGTCTGATTCCCATTTCAACCTTGAATTTAATGTACATGTCGGTCGATGAAGATGGCTCCAACACCACATTCCATTGTTTGATATAGCTGCCCATCATCATGGAACTAAAAGTTATGTCAATTACTTCTTCCTTACTGCATTTCCTGAATGTAGGTTCATTGCCCCTATTCAGGACCTTAAAGTTGTTAGCTAAAAGGAATTCACCTCTACTGTTGGTGTCCTTGCTACCCCACACTAGGTTGTGGGCATTGGCGTCGCATCCCACCAGCAGTTGGTCGCCTTGCTGATGTCAAGTCTCTACCAGTCTCCTCGCCTCCAAGGGAGGAGGAGACCTGCCTTCCTAAGGAAGGTATGCTGAGGCCAAAATAATTTCCCTCGTGATACCTTCCTCACACTGCTGTGTATTAATGGTCACAAGTTTCTAAAGCAGAAGTCCATCTTTAGTACGAAAGAAATTCCATTTCTTGCATCGATGCATGTTCTGGAGTTTCTTAGATCTCTAGCGTAAATCAGCTTATCTCCAGTGCCACCGAGGCCTGATATACCCCTTTACATAAATAGGGTTCTTGTATCAGGACCACGTCCACTTCCTGCCTCCCCAGGCAGCGACTCAGGACAGCAGAAGCCCCTTTACTGTGCTGCAGATTAATCTGCAGCACCTCCTGTCTCCATCTTGCTGCCATCTTTGAGGTCTTTAAGAACCCTGACAGTGACCTGCGAGAACCATAAAAACAATTTCAGGTCCTGCTCCCGTATCGCCCTCCGACCTCCACTACCAGGGTTCGTCCTTCTGGTGAAACCTTCTGGTTGACCACTCTCCAATCTTCTGTCGAGACTCTTGGGTTCTGGGCCCCTATTTTCCCCAACAGTGTCTTAGGAGGGACTTCCTTAAGGATCTTTGGTACCCATACTGATACCTTTGCGGTCTTAAGAAGCTCTGCTGCCGTCTTAACCAGCAGCTTTGCATCTCCCCATGGGGATATGATGGCCACCTTGCCCTTGAGCCATTCCACCACGTGCACCCCTTCACAGACAAAAATGAGGTTACCACGATCTAGATAGACCCTCCCGTAGTTGGATCCTGGGCCAGCGTCCCCCACTCCCTTCCCCAATCTTTTCAAAGATGGCCATCTGTACCAATTCCTCCTGATGCGAGGCGATCGAAACCAGTGGACAGCCTCCCCGGATAACTGCCATCCTAAAAACGAAGACTGCAGTACCATCGGTCTGTTTCCCTATTTCTTGCCTCTGTTTTCTCTGGACTCGCTTATTCACGGAGGACGGAGTCTTTGATTTCACCCTTATCCGCTTGCTATGTGTCTTTGACGTAGTGGGAGTCTGATTATCCCCTTCAACCTGAGACAGTCTCTTCCTGACGGTCTTAGGTTGAAGTCCCTCCACCCACATGGACAGTGCTTCGTGAAGGTGGTGTCCCCCAGAGAGGATGTTTTGCCTTACTAGCTCAGAGGATTCATCTACTGGAAAATTTGGAAATTTGTGGTTAAGTTCCTATGGGACCAAACTGCTGAGGCCATCGCTACCTAGGCCTACACACTACTTAAACTAACTTACGCTAAGGACAACACACACACTCATGCCCTATGGAGGACTCGAACCTCCGAGGGGGGAAGCCGTGCGAACTGTGGCAAGGCTCCCCAGACCATGCAGCTACTCCGTACCGCAGATTCATCTACTGGTACATGAGTGTACAGATTTACAACATCAGAAGATCATAAGGTAGCACTCTCAGGCAAATGGATCTCATTCAAGTACCTAACTAACTCATCTGTATTCTTAATTATACATTCCTCATGGAAGACATAATTGTTATCAGTGATGTAGTTGAGCTTTTGACAAAGTTAATAACATGGGCTCTTGATATAATTTACAGTCAGCCTGACTGGTATTCCACTGTTAGGTATCTTTGTTTGGGCTCTACAACTACATTCTTTTTCTGAAAATCATTATGTATTGAACTTTACCTGCCTTATCTTTCAGGACTTTTAGAAGGAAAAAATGGAGTCATTCTCTAATGGAGTAATGGTATTAGAATCGAAGAATTCCAATATTTTGCTTATGTATTCATTCTTGTATAAAACAACTAAGGAGTTTTATCACTAAGGTCTGAGCTTTGACAAGCTTTTTGTTAATATTTTTTACAAAATGATATTCAAAGTTATTGAGTTTAGTTCTGTTAGTCTTATAGACATGTTGTTTGACAAATTTAGCTATGGCACAGGACAAGATGTTTTCCTTTGACACTGTACTTTCAGCCCAATCAATTAATAATTTTGTACTTGCAATGAGTCTTTTAATGTTTTTATCACTGATTAATGGACATTAGTTATATTTTAAACCCTTTTCTAACATTTTGACGTCTGCATTGGAGAGCACAATATTTGTAAGTTTTACTACTTTGCCATAAAATTAAAATCTGATTCAGTATTAGTATATGAACACTGCCTAACAAAGAAACTTTCAATTGTCCTTTTATCCCTGTCACTCACGACTTGCCTCTCTAAATTCTCGTTAGTACACCTAATTTTTTCGCTGATAATTCTCATGAAAATGTTATTTGTGTTGATATTCACAGTTTCAACTTCGTTTTTATTTCTGTGCCAGCGATGTCAAGATGATCAACGCTCGAAACCGGTTGTGCATAAATATATTGTTAGACAGCACAGTGTTTACCACACATTTCTCCAAGTATATCGATGCTGTTGACAGCCACCTGAAAAAAGTTTTTGATCTGCTGCCCAGCACAGCACAACAGGCAGTAACAAAATATCACCGCACGAAAATGAAACTAATGAAGTGTAAGGCTGCAGTTAGCTTCATCTAACAGTGTCTTACAGTAAAAATTACACCCACTTTCGCTCATGTAAAAACAAAGGTAAGAGAGGCTGTCTAAGAAGGTGAAAGAGTCGTGTGAAAGGAAATGGTTGAAAGAAGAGCTGAAAGTGACACTTAAATGCTCGTCTACACTTACTAAAAAGGTGTACATGTCCCACTTGTTACTAGGTAAAGAAATAAATGAGGCATACCTCCAGTCAGTGTATGTAGTAGTTCATGAATATACTAAATTAGGGAGACAAGTTGTTAGTGACAGGCATAAAAAGAAAATCGAAAGTTTGTTTGTTAGACAGTGCTCTTCTACTAACATTGAATCAGAATTTTAATTTTACTGCGGAGTAGTAAACCTTACAAATATTGTTCTCTGATGTAGAAGTCAAAATGTTGGAAAAGGGTTTAAAATATAACTTATGTCCATCAATCAGTGACAAAAACCTTAAGAGTCATTACAAGTACAAAATTATTAATTGATCAGGCTGAAGGTACAGTGGCAAAGAAAAGCATCTTGTCCTGTACTGTAGCTACATTTGTCAAAGAATATGTCTGTGAGAGTAAGAAAACAAACTCAATAACTTTGAATATTATTATGTAAAAAAATATTAACGAAAAGCTTAGTTGTAAAAGCAGATAAGGGTAATTCCTAACTTGTTTTATACGTCAGTGAATACATTAGCAGAACATTGAAATTCTTTGTTTCTAATGCCTTTACTCCATTAGAAAATAACCCCACTGATTCTTTCTAAAAATCCATGAAAGATAAAGAAGGTAAAGTTCCAAGCCATCGCCTGCTGTAATCATAAATATATGTCTGAGCGATGCTAAATGTTATTATTTTTACATAAAGGAAAGTATCATCTTTTCAATACCCTTCAAATTCTGAGCTACATCCTTAATTTTTACACCTTGTAAGTAGGCTGTTTAGGTTTTCTTATTGGTAACGCCACGTAGCGCTCTGTATGAAAAATGACTGGCTGTGCTGTGTGCACTCTGTGGCTAGTTTGCATTGTTGTCTGCCATTGTAGCGTTGGGCAGTTGGCTGTTAACAGCGCGTAGCGTTGCGCAGTTGGAGGTGAGCCGCCAGCAGTGGTGGATGTGGGGAGAGAAATGGCGGAGTTTTGAAATTTGTAAGACTGGATGTCATGAACTGCTATGTATACTATGAGTTTTCAACACTATTAAGGTAAATACATTGTTTGTTCTCTATTAAAATCTTTCGTTTGCTAACTATGCCTATCAGTAGTAAGTGCCTTCCGTAGTTTGAATCTTTTATTTAGCTGGCAGTAGTGGCGCTCGCTGTATTGCAGTAGTTCGAGTAACGAAGATTTTTGTGAGGTAAGTGATTTGTGAAAGGTATAGGTTAATGTTAGTCAGGGCCATTCTTTTGTAGGGATTTTTGAAAGTCAGATTGCGTTGTGCTAAAAATATTGTGTGTCAGTTTCAGCACAGTCATGTATAATTGTTCAAAGGGGACGTTTCATATGTCGACCCTTAGCCGAGGATACCTCACTGGAATCTTCTGACTTTTTCTTGTAGTTTGTTTAATTAGTGTAGCTTTTGTTTATTGCTAGCGCGTAATTATAGAGAGAATTTCCTTTGTAGTTGTAGTTTTTCATTGTCGTACAGAGTTGTGGCATGCATGTAGATTTGCACCAAGTATTTTGCAGCTGCGCTTGCAATTAACTAGATATTATTTTCAATACTATGTTAATGTGTTTTGTTGTTTTGCTCTTCAAATTGTGCTTTTCTGTGTTGTCGTGTGAAATATTGTGACAATAATGGCGTGTGAAAAACGTAATACTAGGCTCCAAAGTAAACTGAGAAATAATAGTGACGACGAGCGTAGCTTGCCAGCACCACTGTGTAATAAATTAACAGACATTCAAAGTAGTAATTTGGTAACTGTGCATAGGGAAATGGAGCGGGTTGCAAATAATGGTGTAGGCAGTGAAACAATTAGTGAACGGGGAAGCATTATCGATCGATTGGTCGGCAACAGCTTGCCTCAGGAATCCGAAAGGACAGGACACAATCTCGCAAATACTGTAGACACATTTTCTGCTTGTCAAAATGTGAACGTTGCCGGTGCAAATTCACTACCGAAAAGCACTGAGGAACCTGTTTCAGACACCAGTGCATTGTTATTACAGTTAATACAACAAATGGGACAAACACAGCAAAAGCTTCAAAAGTTAGACACAATGGAACAAAATCTTCAAAAGTTAGACACAATGGAACAAAATCTTCAAAAGTCAGACACAATGCAACAAAATCTTCAGAAATTAGACACAATGGAACAACACCAGAGACAAACACAGCAACAGTTAGACGCAATGGAACAAAATCTTCACACCACGCTTGAACAAACACGGGAAGATTTAACTACTGAGTTACATAAAATAGAATCGAAATGTCAAAAAGTCTGTAATGACGTAAAAACACAAATTTGTGAGCATTTCCAACCTATTTTTTCGCGTCATGAAAATGTATTACAGAATCACGAGGCAGCCATAAAAGAACTACAAACTATTGTTCATGAAAATCATGAGGCCTTGCAAGCTAAAATTGACTCAGTTGCATCTACCGATTCGGTTACGCAACTTGCAAAAACTCAGGAAAACTTATAGGACACAGTACAAAGACACATGGAGGAAATCAGTTCATTATCAGAGAAAGTAGTTGAACTTTCGGATCAGCTAAATAATTTATCTACGAAGGTAGATGATAATCTGAATGACACAAAACCGGTAGTCTTTAACGACACAGAAGAGTGCAAACAAATTAGGAAATTCAAACAAAATCAGAATCAAATTAATACGCAACACCAAAGAGAAATCCGGGAAGTACAAAATCAGCTGACACAGGTAATACAAGAATTACGTATTTCAGAGGCCACTCGCGCTTCAATACGGGAAGAGGGACATAAAAATACGGAGCAACCACAAAATAATAACACAGGACACTTCGGAAGTTATGAAAGAAATTGGCAAGGCGCATTGAATTTTGAGATGGAACCGCCGAAACGAAGTAACAATGACCGATGTGCGACTCGCCGACACGATGACTTTGACTATAAGCTGTTCATTACTACATGTAAATTCAAAACATTTAAGAATTCTGGCAACGACATTCATCCACGAGCATGGCTTCATCAATTCTCTCATTGTTTTCCTCCCAACTGGTCATTGCAGCACAGATTAGAATTTATGTGTGGCTACTTAGAGAATGAACCAGCTGTAAGAATGCGATCGGTCATTCACGATTGCCACAGTGAAGGAGAATTTTACCATGCCTTCCTCTCAGCATATTGGTCTCAAGCTACACAAGACCGAGTAAAACATAGCATCATGATGATGAAACACTTTGAACAATCAGAATTTTCCAGTCTTGTCAAATATTTTGGAGACATGTTGCATAAGAATCAATATCTTTCAAACACATACAGCCCCTCAGAACTCATCCGCATTTGCTTAAGCAAATTACCTGAACATGTATGACATATTATTTTGGCAGGACGTTGCAAAGACAACATTGAAGCTTTTCAGGGACTCTTACAAGAATTAAAAATTGACACTGATAATCGCGGAACGCGAAAACAGGAACACAACAATTACAGGTCACATCCGTCGCAATTCCGCGATGAAAGAAATAATAACTGGACACGACAAGACTATTCTCACAACACAAATCGTGACCAAAACAGACACCACCCGTATGACAACCGTTGGCGGAACAGTAATAATTACAGTGAAAGTTCGCATTTCCATAGTAATGAATATGACAGAGACAATCATAGAAACAGACAATATGGGAACCAAAATAAATATTATCAAGGGAGACAGAATAACTTTAAACGCAACGGACCAGCGCACAGTTACGATTCAGGGAGAAGTTCTCCACCACGTGACCGGCAAGAAAGAAGCTATGGAATCTACCGACATGACGACAGACGATATAATCATAACGACAGAATTGCATCAGAACTGGCGAGCTTCAAACAGGGCAGGGCCTTCTCGTCAAGGTGAATTTGTAGAAGTTAGGTCCCCTAATCCTAACGATGCGCGCCAACAAAGAGACAGACAATGACCCGCACCGCAAGCAGCCACGTGCGCTGGCTGCCTCGGTGAAAAATAACATAGACGCTAAGCTTGAGAAAAATTTTAGTATTCCTTACCGACGTATACCGCATGATAATTGCGTTCAAGTTGAAACTCTGCGTACTAGGAAGGGTAAAGGATTGCATCACTTTTCACATGTAAAACCGTTTATTGAGAGATTATCTGTTTTTTTTAACTTAATTTTTGCTACAAAATTTTTCAATTTACTAGTATGCTTTGTCAGACTTAGAAACTGTTAACATGCAACAATGTTTGAAGTTAAATATCCAGTCAAGAACCAAGAGAACTTATTTAAACAGAAATTAGGAATGCATTGTTATTGTGAACAGACGACACAGTGTTATTGTGTGTGTACATTCTTGCTTGTTAGTTGCACGATTACGTAACAACTATAAGGCTTACATACTTAGAACATATACTGGTCCTGTTAATGAGATTTTAATGCAACATTTTGGTTTACTTGAAAATACATTATAGATTTAAAGTACTTTCTGTGAGATACCAGATGACACAGTGATTAGTTTATGTGACAGCTACACGATTTTATCATGGCGCTACTAATGAGTGACAATTTACAATTTTGCTTTTGCAGTGTTTCTGTTTTATATCTGCACAGTTTTTCTGAATTCTTCTGGAAAGGAAAACATGTTTTAGTAGTAACTTAACAATGAGACAGCCTTTTCCGTAGCACAACAATATGTTACAGCACAGTACTTTCTTTATCATGGCAATAAGCGTAATAACTAAGATATCTATATACAAAACATTTCACTTTTGTTTATCATGAGGTAAGTACATTGGCTTCTGCAGAACTTAGCTTTCGGAGAACGATAACTACGACACTTCCACAGAGATTATCTTACAACAAGACGCATAGTTTAGCGCTACAGTACACGTATTTGAGTGATTAATTTTGTACTTAAAACATTTATTTTTAAAGATATTTGAAGTACAATCATACAAAGTTTTTCCGTGATACATTTCTTTCCATTGCAATAATATGTAACACCTGAGGGTATAATTACATTAATCCTCAGGGGGGTACATGCTTACTTTGTGTACCATGTGTTTGGCAAGTACAAGGAGCCCTAGCTAATATGGTATTTGCTTATACAACCTTACACATCGGTACTATATTTCTCTAACACACAAATTACACAGCTATCTGATCATTTAACTGAGAGATAAACATTTTTTTACTACACCAGTGACACATATTTACGCAATTACACAGTTGGGTAACTTCACACTTACGAAATGGTATTTTGTCTGTACTTTGTGAACTGTTCATATTTTTTCGGAACCATTGTGATGTTATGAGAGCTTTGAATGATATATTTGGTATGGGATCACGATTTTTAAAGTACGATTGAGGTAGATGACACTATTGAAATGAGCAGAGAATTTTTTTAGGTTTCGACATTATTGCAGAAAGCTACGACGTTTTGAGATTTGACTGAGGTGTTATGATGTTATTTTTACAACGACGATGTGTATTATGCTATTGAGGTATGTTTATGATCAATAAGATGATGCTACCGTATATGAGGAATTTTATTATGCTACGTATTTATTATGATGAAATATTGAAGAAGTGTCGACGAATACATATATGAATAATGAGTAGTGGTTAGGGACTCTGATTTATGAAAAAGGATGTTGGAAACCAAGAATCGTACTTTAATAAGAGTTATGAAATGTGTGTAAATGTGCGAATGTATCACAATGCCGACGAAAACTTTTTGAACACTGTTATATTCATAGGATTTTGTTTCTACACATTTGCAAAGCAAATTCTCGACCCATGAAATTTTGTATATGAGACTGCCACTGTAGTGCAAACTTGTGTTGTAAATATTTCGGTAAGAAAGTTAAGTGACCTTCACGTAATGCGTCGTGGGCACGACGCATTATGTGGGCAGCTGCGCCACACTCGCCTGGAAAAAAGCCATTAGTGTGTGCCTTTCAGAGGCACAGGTGGAGAAAAGAAAAAAAGGGGCCATTATCCTCGCTGTTGCCATTCCTTTGTAGAAAGCATCGCAAATACGACACGCTCAAACTTGAAAAAATATGATTACACTGTGGAGCTCTTAATTTATGATATTTACTAAAATGCCTAATGAAATGATGAGAAACATTTTACATCTATTGTCTTTCTAGCTGAGAGATTGCTCATTTTGTTTAATATCTGGTTTCAAGCTGTGTTGCATCATTGGTTTTATAAAATAAAATAAAATACATTTGCTAATGTGAACACTTTCTGTCAACAGATCTGTTAGATAATAATTTTATGATCCACATTCTTCAAAAAAAGGAGCACTTGGAAAGGAAACAACACTAAGAAGGGACTAGTAACAGTAACTACATACATAATTTACTTTTCAAGTACTTGGTAATTTTATTGGTAGAATAAGTTGTGCTGCACCACTTTAATTACATGAACATTAAGGTGTGAATATACATTTCCCTTATATGCATTGTTGTCTTTAGTGTACTATTTTTTCTGCTTGAGCTATATCTTGTTTAGATATAAGTTATTGCATTTGCTGCTGCTGTTTGCCAGGCATAGTGCTACTAAATTTCACTTTACATTACTCTGTTAAGCCAGTTTTACTACTGATTTATTTTTCTTGTTTGCTGCGCAATGCCTTATATTAGTTGTAATATTGCAATTGATTTGCCAATCTTCATTTTTTTGTGAGTGCTGTTTGCATTAATTGTTTTGCGCTGCTGTATTGCCTCGTCCCTTAGCTTAGCATCTAAGCTCAATAGATTTAAGATAGCTTAAGATGGGGTAGTCTATATGAGAGAAAGAGTTGTGATGAATTGGAAGAAATGCATTGAGAAGCTATAAAAAAATGGATTGGCCAAAAAAATAATTTTGAAAGAGGATATGAACAAAAAAAGTAGGGTTTAGGGACAACAGGTTTAGGTAGGATTTTCTTGGAAATAAATGATGAGGTAAGATAATGGAAAATAAATAATGAGGTAAGAAATATGTGAACATAGAAATACAGAAAGCAAGCTTGGATTGGATTTTTTTGGTGGAAATAAATGTTGCAATATGACGAAAGATCTATGGAATGAAGTTTTGGGTTGGACTGCAGTACCAAATGTTACCCTGAAAACGAACCCTGTCTTTCCTTTTGCATTATTCCGCTATGTGTTTATGTATCCTTGTGCATTTGTCTTTTTCCTGTCTTTATGTGTTTAGCTAATAAAACTTATGTTCTAGAATTTTTCAAATACTATGTTATTTTCTTTGTAAAGATGTTTAGACATTATTTATTCTGTTCTGTTTTAATGCTCATGTGTGAAGTTGATGTTTCGTAAGTTATTCTGATCTTTTATGTATGTACTCATGTCATAATTCCTGTAACACTGATGTATATGTTATTTCGATTCTTTTGTAAAGCCTGTACTACAAATGTTATCTGTATTGTTATGTTCTTTAATGATGTATTTTGTACCTTTGTAATTGTATTCTTACGTTATAAAATTGTAACTGACACCAGTTCATCATATTATTAACTTGTAAGTTCCATTTCACTGCACACGTTTATGTTGGTTATAGTATATTGACAATATGTGAGAAGTAGGGACTGATAGTGTTTGCACGTGTGTTAATAATTCAGCAAGGGACTGGATAAGAGCATTGCTGGTTCTAAGGACAATTCCAAAAACTTTGTGAGTGCACAAGTGGTGGTTATGGACTTGCTATATTATCCGCAAGACTCTTCAGTGGTGATTGTGCACCTGCACAGTCACAACAGATGGCTGCTGGCCATCTCTACAAGGACTACAGTGGATCTGCATCTTTGATGACCCACTAATACCATTATTCCTACAAGGACTACAGTGGGTCTACACCTTTGCTGACTCACCAGTACCATTATTTCTACATGGACTGCAGTGGGTCTGCACCTCTGGTGGCCCACCAATACCACAATCTCTACCAGTACTACAGTGGGTCTGCACCTCTGGTGGCCCGCCAATACCATAATCTCTACCAGGACTACAGTGGGTCCGCTCTGTGACGACCTACCTACCAATATTCTTCAAAACTTCGACTGACTCTGCTGTGGGTTTGCTCTGTTGTGGCCCATTACCTGTCTGCATGTCAAGAGTCAGCATTGTCCTTCTGTTGGAAGGACAACACTACTTCTTCAAGACTGCATGGAAATCCACTACTTCCTTGTACATTGTCTTTTACTGCTCAGCCTTTGAGAAAAGATACGGCAGTTTTACTGTGATGAATGATCAGGACTGTCTTTATGGACTGTGAGAAAATTTTAGCTTTTGACCAACATTGTATTAATAAGTGTGTGCATCTGATATCTTCCTTACTGTAATTATGAAAATTTTTTTCAAATCTGTATTGGCCAGTGCCCAAAACAATTTGTAAAATTTTTTGTGGGGAGCATGGGGGCTATGTAAAGTAGGCTGTTTAGGTTTTCTTATTGGTAACGCCACGTAGCGCTCTGTATGAAAAATGACTGACTGGCTGTGCTGTGTGCAGTCTGTGGCTAGTTTGCATTGTTGTCTGCCATTGTAGCGTTGGGCAGTTGGCTGTTAACAGCGCGTAGCGTTGCGCATCTGGAGGTGAGCCGCCAGCAGTGGTGGATGTGGGGAGAGAAATGGCGGAGTTTTGAAATTTGTTAAGACTGTATGTCATGAACTGCTATGTATATTATGAGTTTTCAACACTATTAAGGTAAATACATTGTTTGTTCTCTATTAAAATCTTTCATTTGCTAACTATGCCTATCAGTAGTTAGTGCCTTCCGTAGTTTGAATCTTTTATTTAGCTGGCAGTAGTGGCGCTCGCTGTATTGCAGTAGTTCGAGTAACGAAGATTTTTGTGAGGTAAGTAATTTGTGAAAGGTATAGGTTAATGTTAGTCAGGGCCATTCTTTTGTATGGATTTTTGAAAGTCAGATTGCGTTGTGCTAAAAATATTGTGTGTCAGTTTAAGCACAGTCATATATAATTGTTCAAAGGGGACGTTTCAACCTGAGCTAGTGGATTTACTCAAGGCATTTTTGTTTCCTATGCTTGTGATCACTTTTGGAACTCAAATTAATAATCAGTTTAATTAATTTCGTAAGGCTGCTCGTGAACCGATGTGGCATTACAATAAAATAAAAACAGTGAATAGTTGAGGGACTAAGACTGAGAACCACTGCGTATTTAAGTCTACAAAGTAGTGATAAGTTTCGTTATTCTTTTGTAACTACAACTAGCTAATCAATCTTACACAAAAATCATAAAAGAAAATCAGAAAAGTAATGGTATTTGATTGTGTGGTGAAATAAATGGAAAAATTAAATTTATTGATTTTTTGAAAAGAAAAAATATGGATATGGAACTTTAACTTTAGAATTTTTGAAAGGCTTTTAAGGACTGTAATGACTGGCATTGAATGCAGACAAAGTCAGTCCTGATTGAATTTTGCCTGAAATATGATGTACATTTCCAATTAACAATATTTTGGAAATTTATTCAGAGTTCTCACCTTAAACGTGGAATTAGTTCTCCTGCCACAATATTAATTCATTGGTCGCCATAAATGTTCTTCTCTTTATCGACCGTGCGTATCTTCCTAAGGCAGCGTCGGCTTCTTTAGCGAAGACAGTGGAACAAAGTACTACAATGCTACGTCGATTGAAATAATTCTCGTAAGACTAGAATATTTTTCACAATTTTTTCACGAGACAATAAGACTTTTCTGACGCTCGTCGCACAAAGCATTAATACTGACAATATGGCTGCCTTGCACCACGCTTCAATGAAAAAAAAAAAAGCGTCCGTCACATACAAGGTAACAAACGAGAGTTTTAGCTCCTTCTTGGAGTACAAAACAAAAGTGAATCAGATATGGACATTACGGAGATTATTTTCTACATTCTTCTCAGTTTAAAGTTAGGCGCAGAATTGCAAGTATTGTATCTCTCTGCGTCGTAATGTGTCATTACAACTGCCCCCCTACTGTATACTGTCACTAGAAAATTTTATTTGGTTGACAGGATACAGTAGTCGACCTTGTAATTGATAGGTTTGGGGGTCTTTTATTTACAAAGTTCATTTTTGCTGTCTCATTTTTATGGCACTGTAAATTCTTTCGTATTGCTAAGTGTGTTAGTGTTTTGGTGTACTTATGCTAATATTTACAAACCTTAATCCTAGTATACAAACTTTTGATTTATACTGAGAAAACAACATCATATAGTAAAGTTTATACAATAAAATATACAAAGAATACAACGTTATTTACAAATGTTTCCTCCCTCATCATAGGTGAAAGCTTTGTTCAAGTGTTGAATATGGGCGGGCGATACGCACGCATGATTATTTAGTTGTCCGTTAGCAGGCAACGTTGGCTGATAGCGCGCGCCAGTGCAGTAAATATACACCACCGTGCGGGTACCGTCTAGACTTCTGAACCTCAATATGCGTGTGCTTTTTGTAGTTCCTATCCAGTACTTAGACCGGATACGACGAGGAACATTTGAATATGTGCCCCGAACAACATACCACACTATGTGCGAGGCGGATGACGATCCTGTCAATGCAGTTCCGGGTAAGAAGCGTACCATGTCAAACTTACTTGGTATTGTCTTCTCGTGTCGCCAGGGTTGTTCGATGGTACAAGCTTCAGTTTTCGTTTGCACTTGTTAAGGCTCGCTGACACTTGCAATTTTGATTTCTACACACACCACTTTAATCGCGAGTATTGCGATTCAAACTTTCTTTTTCACTACACTTTTTTCTTCTCATTAACACCTTTTACATATTGTACCGAGATTCATTCCACTCGATACGTCTGGTCAATGCACACAAATACTTACAAAATTGTAAATCACTTGACTTTGCATAAAAACGTAAAATACATTACATACAATGGAATAAAATATAATACATACAGTAAATTGTTTACATTCCTTACAAGTAGAATTATCGACGAAAAATGCAAAACTTTTGACCATTCATAGTGGCTTCTTTGTCTTGGATGTTACTGACACACACCTCTTGTCCTCAATCAGTTTGAAGAAACAAGTCCTTTGTTTTCATTCCTAAACTCGTGTGTAATTTCAAGGTTTACCGTACGTTACGTGTTCTTCATACGCAACGACATGCATTAGCGTGCAGAGAATACACCTGTAGCCGCTCCACTGGAGCTTGAGAAGGGAATTTTCTACCTTCTACTTAGGATATTGACAACGACTACGTGTATTCTACGGTTTCTACGTATAAAATCCGAAAAATGCATGAAATAATCATTTATATGTAGTTTAACTCTAATATGTACAGTGTTTCGTGCTTGAGCACATTCTGGTGTGCCTGTAAATCATTCTCCCTAATAAAACTTCCTACACTAACATGGACATATCAATATTAAATCTTTAAGTTCAGGATGTAGCTACTATTGCTATGTACAGTGTCTCGTAATAGCGGCACGCCCTTGCGTGCGTGTATCATCTTAACTTAAAGTGCGCTTAAAGGCGTCTTGTGTTATCATGGGAAAAAATATAAACATTTTAATGCATCGGTTGTCATGAAAATCTATGTACACGAATAATCCTACTTTCATAGCTTCAATGCAGCCTAAAATTCTGTATGACTTTTTGTTTATAGTTTATTTTATAAGCGATTCCTTTTGCTTACAGGTCGTCTATCACACTACTTACCTGTTTCTCGTATAGCGGTGATATCATTTTCATTCTTCGTAAATATAAATAGCGATATGTGCGAAAGATATATTTTTGAAACAATTCATAATTTCATGTTTAATGTGTGCAAAGTATTTCATAACTTCCTCCTGCATACGTGAGTGAAGTATCGCTAATGTTACACCGTGCATTAGTTTTTTAGTATTTGCTGTTAAACTCGTAATGTCCTACGACTTTAATTACGTTGTTTCTTGGCGATAGGTATACATTTTTATAAGATGTTGTCATTTAATTTTCCTCTATCCACTTCTACGTCGTTAATTACTTGGATTGCTGTTTCCTTTTGTACAGTGCTTCTTTCGTCATACATACATAACTGCCTTATGGTCAGTTAATGCACAATTATGCCATATTTTCTTTCTTTACTCCTTAGTTCTCACTTTTGTGCATGTACCCTCAGTGTATAGCTTATACATTTCAGAGTCGTATTTACTGAGTGTTTTATGTGCTTCCTAACGTCAATTTGTTTCTCTCTCGATAAAGCGTAAGTATTTGTTTTGAGAGCTATGCATGTTAATTACTCGCGTTGCATAGATCTGTTTATTTATTTCCCTATTTTAAAGATTCTGTCATTCGCTTCACAAAATTCACGTATGTACCTTGTTGGTTATTCTGAAAATCGCTCACTACTGTGTAATGTAAAATTGTATGTTATCTCTTTGCCTTACTCTTTGCTGCTAGCATCCTTCTACATGTAAATGTGTGTTGTTTACGTGTACATAGCCTTTTTTCCCGTTCATCTATCTGTATTACTTCTTTTGGTACTGTGCTATTTTCTTTCTCCTTCCTTACAGCTTATCTTATCTGTAGGATTTCACTAAATTCTATGTAATGTTGTTTTTGAGTGCAGCAGAGTAGCGTACATCCTTGCTTCCTCTGCATAAAATACCGTCGAGGACCAGTATGTACCTTCATGTTCACTTAATACTACGGAGTACAAGCTTATAAACTAAACTTTCTAAGCTACTATTTACAAGGCTTATGTCCTTTTTTATTTTCTTGCATTCGAACGACGTTCCGTCACTCGTGTCTCGTAGTAGGCGTAGTGGCAAAACTTTTAAATATTCCGCGCATGCTCCCTTGTGTCCCGTGGCTGTGCTGCAGGCGCGGGGAAAATTCCTCATTATTGGAGCATATTAATCGTGATGGCCGCCAGCGCACAACATGGGTCACGTGTCATCTGGACTCGACCGCGCATGCGCCTTCACGCTTTGGATACTCTCAGCTGATCGGACAGGGGAAGGGGGAAGATTTCTCCCTGACTCGATGCCTACAGCGCGACCAACGCCATCGTCTTGCCACGCAGCTATCGCGTGCTCATCAGCTGAGCATTGAGTTGCAACTTTGACGCGCGGTTTGTTGCTCGCCTCAAGCCGAACAAACTCTGACCTTCACGCTAATTTGTCATTGTTCCTCGCTCTTAAATAACTTAGACTACAAAAGTACCGTATGGTTTATTTTATAGTGTTAAGACTCAAAGTAACACATGTTTCATTAGGTGTGGTAAACTATGCCCCCTGCTACGGTCGCAGGTTCGAATCCTGCCTCGGGCATGGATGTGTGTGATGTTCTTAGGTTAGTTAGGTTTAAGTCGTTCTAAGTTCTAGGGGACTGATGACCTAAGATGTTAAGTGCCATAGTGCTCAGAGCCATTTGAACCATTTGAACTATGCCCCCAGTTGGTTACTGGTTTCGATGTTTAATTGAAGCTTAAGTTATGTTTTCTGGTTTAATGCATATTGGTACTATGATCTTATTACTTTCCCGCGCATCAAGTACTAATCTGACTGACCCGTCAGGTTTGCTGACAGCTAGGATGGGACTGCAGTAGGGTGAATGCGAATGCTCTATCACCTTCCACAGATGCCGGCCGCGGTGGTCTAGCGGTTCTGGCGCTGCAGTCCGGAACCGCGGGACTGCTACGGTCGCAGGTTCGAATCCTGCCTCGGGCATGGGTGTGTGTGATGTCCTTAGGTTAGTTAGGCTTAAGTAGTTCTAAGTTCTAGGGGACTTATGACCTAAGATGTTGAGTCCCATAGTGCTCAGAGCCATTTGAACCATTTTGAACCTTCCACAGAACCATTCGATCTATTTCTTTGCGAATCGCTTCCTTCTTTGCCCATGTTATCGCATATGATTTATGGCAGTACGATTTATGGGGGTAACTTCCACGAAGTATTCATAATTTTTGATTACTGTCGGCTGTTTTCTAAAAATATCTTGGTATTCATAAATAAGATCTGCTAATTCATTTTGTTGAGTATTTGAAAGACAAGTGGATTTTCCTACCTTCTCGTGGGCGGCCTGTTCGTCAATTATTTCTGTGCCTAATTGTTTTGGGAAAGGAATATCTATCAACAACACTTGTGGGTGAGCTAATTTTACTTCAGCTTGTTTCTGTAATTGACCATTACGCTCTATTGTTGACTTTACAAGATTGACCTTCACACTACGACTGCCCACTCGGAAATAGCGAAGTCCACTGCCTATGTCGATGTTTACTTTATACTGCCGGAAAACTTCCATACCTAAAATACAATTGACAATTCACTTGTCAACGATTAAGAATGTACAGTTTATCGTGACATCGCTAATGGTATTTGCGTCTGCCACTTAATACTTTTTGACATTTTATCTACAGCTGTCAAGATTTTACAATTTTCCGTTGGCAACACTGGTACTTTTAATGCTTTCGAAACTTCTTTAAATAAACTGTTGGAAATAATATTCGTAGATGCGCATGTATCTAAAATGACGTTTGTAATTATACACTCCTGGAATTGGAAAAAAGAACACATTGACACCGGTGTGTCAGACCCATCATACTTGCTCCGGACACTGCGAGAGGGCTGTACAAGCAATGATCACATGCACGGCACAGCGGACACACCAGGAACCGCGGTGTTGGCCGTCGAATGGCGCTAGCTGCGCAGCATTTGTGCACCGCCGCCGTCAGTGTCAGCCAGTTTGCCCTGGCATACGGAGCTCCATCGCAGTCTTTAACACTGGTAGCATGCCGCGACAGCGTGGACGTGAACCGTATGTGCAGTTGACGGACTTTGAGCGAGGGTGTATAGTGGGCATGCGGGAGGCCGGGTGGACGTACCGCCGATTTGCTCAACACGTGGGGCGTGAGGTCTCCACAGTACATCGATGTTGTCGCCAGTGGTCGGCGGAAGGTGCACGTGCCCGTCGACCTGGGACCGGACCGCAGCGACGCACGGATGCACGCCAAGACCGTAGGATCCTACGCAGTGCCGTAGGGGACCGCACTGCCACTTCCCAGCAAATTAGGGACACTGTTGCTCCTGGGGTATCGGCGAGGACCATTCGCAACCGTCTCCATGAAGCTGGGCTACGGTCCCGCACACCGTTAGGCCGTCTTCCGCTCGCGCCCCAACATCGTGCAGCCCGCCTCCAGTGGTGTCGCGACAGGAGTGAATGGAGGGACGAATGGAGACGTGTCGTCTTCAGCGATGAGAGTCGCTTCTGCCTTGGTGCCAATGATGGTCGTATGCGTGTTTGGCGCCGTGCAGGTGAGCGCCACAATCAGGACTGCATACGACCGAGGCACACAGGGCCAACACCCGGCATCATGGTGTGGGGAGCGATCTCCTACACTGGCCGTACACCACTGGTGATCGTCGAGGGGACACTGAATAGTGCACGGTACATCCAAACCGTCATCGAACCCATCGTTCTACCATTCCTAGACCGGCAAGGGAACTTGCTGTTCCAACAGGACAATGCACGTCCGCATGTATCCCGTGCCACCCAACGTGCTCTAGAAGGTGTAAGTCAACTACCCTGGCCAGCAAGATCTCCGGATCTGTCCCCCATTGAGCATGTTTGGGACTGGATGAAGCGTCGTCTCACGCGGTCTGCACGTCCAGCACGAACGCTGGTCCAACTGAGGCGCCAGGTGGAAATGGCATGGCAAGCCGTTCCACAGGACTACATCCAGCATCTCTACGATCGTCTCCATGGGAGAATAGCAGCCTGCATTGCTGCGAAAGGTGGATATACACTGTACTAGTGCCGACATTGTGCATGCTCCGTTGCCTGTGTCTATGTGCCTGTGGTTCTGTCAGTGTGATCATGTGATGTATCTGACCCCAGGAATGTGTCAATAAAGTTTCCCCTTCCTGGGACAATGAATTCACGGTGTTCTTATTTCAATTTCCAGGAGTGTAGTTCCTATCTTTGCTGTTCTTACAGCCTGCATGAGGTCACTTACCTTTTTCCGTGCTTTCATCTCTTCTTCACATAGATCTCCTTCTACGGCAGCATCCTGATCATATCTACAAAAATAATTGTTTAAGATGTAATGTGTGTATGTCTGTGGCCCCTGTTGTCAAATCGGTCGGCCTGTTAGGGCTCATTGCGACCGATCGTTGTTTACCGGGGGGGAGGGGGGGGCAACGGCGTTGCTTGCTTACTGTCCGTTACCTCTACGATGTGTACTGAGTGGTTATTCTGTCGCCACTTAGTTTCCGGAATGCTGCGTGCAACATTTTATTGCGGTCGACCGTCGCTATATCTCCTTGATCGGTCATTCCTATTACTGTAGCTATTCTAATTTTCATTGGCGGGCCGCCTTTCATCACGCTGGCCTGACCAATAATTCGCGTGATTTTTATCGTTTCCATACCGGCGTGGACCGTAATCTGTATTAAATGTTCGGTCGTCACATCTCTGTGGCGCCGAATTCCTTCGATTTCCGTAATTCCGGTTTCCATTATTGGGCCTTGTCGCATACGGATGCCAAACGTTTTGGTTTTGTACACTGCCATTAAAATGATTTCCATAATCGTTGTTTTGATTGTTTCTGGAGTGTTCATTCCGATTATTTGTGTTGGGCTCTTCCTCATATATTACACTACTGGCTATTAAAATTGCTACACCACGAAGATGACGTGCTACAGACGCGACATTTAACCGACAGGAAGAAGATGCTGAGATATTCAAATGATTAGCTTTTCAGAGCATCCATACAAGGTTGGTGCCGGTGGCGACACCTACAACGTGCTGACATGAGGAAAGTTTCCAACCGATTTCTCATACACAAACAGTGTTCCCTGGTGAAACGTTGTTGTGATGCCTCGTGTAAGGTGGAGAAATGCCTACCATCACGTTTCCGACTTTAATAAACGTCGCGTTGTAGCCTATCGCGAATGCGGTTTATCGTATCGCGACATTGCTGCTCGCGTTCGTCCAGATCCAATGACTGTTAGCAGAATATGGAGTGGGTGGGTTCAGGACGGTAATACGGAACGTCGAGCTGGATCCCAACGGCCTCGTATCACTAGCAGTCGAGATGACAGGCACCTTATCGGCATAGCTGTAACGGTTCGTGCAGCCACGTCTCGATCCCTGAGTCAACAGATGGGGACGGTTGCAAGACAGCAACCATCTTCACGAACAGTTCGACGACGTTTGCAGCAGTATGGACTATCAGCTCGGAGACCATGGCTGCGGTTTCCCTTTGACGCTGCATCACACACAGGAGCGCCTGCTATGGTGTACTCAACGACGAACCTGGGTGCACGAATGGCAAAACATTTTTTCGGATGAATCCAGGTTCTGTTTACAACATCATGATAGTCGCGTCCGTGTTTGGTGACATCGCGGTGAATGCACATTGGAGGTGTGTATCCGTCATCGCCATACTGGCGTAACACCCGGCGTGATGGTATGGGGTGCCATTGGTTACACGTCTCGGTCACCTCTTGTTCGCATTGACGGCACTTTGAACAGTGAACGTTACATTTAAGATGTGTTATGACCCGCGGCTTTACCCTTCATTCGATCCCTGCGAAACCCTACATTTCAGCAGGATAATGCACGATCACATGTTGAAGGTCCTGTACGGGCCTTTCTGGATAGAGAAAATGTTCGACTGCTGCCCTGGCCAGCACATTCTCCAGATCTCTCACCAACTGAAAACGTCTGGTCAATGGTGGCCGAGCAACTGGCTCGTCGCAATACGTCAGTCACTACTCTTGATGAACTGTGGTATAGTGTTGAAGCTGCATGGGCAGCTGTACCTGTACATGCCATACAAGCCCTGTTTGACTCAAAGCCCAGACGAATCAAGCCGTTATTACGGCCAGAGGTGGTTGTTCTGGGTACTGATTTCTCAGGACCTATGCACCCAAATTGCGTGAAATTGAAATCACATGTCAGTTCTAGTATAATATATTTGTCCAATGAATACCCATTTATCAACTGCATTTCTTCTTGGTGTAGCAATTTTAATGGCCAGTAGTGTACATCATCAGAGTCAAGCAAGGAAAGAAAGTATTCAAGGTCGTTCTCCAGTATGGTTACAAATTTTTCGCATAACTTCGCGGGTAGTTTGTTTTTCAGAATTTTGAAAAAGTCCACTTGCGGTGTTGGATTGTTCCAATAGCGCGTCTTATTCAAATACTTTTCGAAATACTTTCTCAACGCGCCGTGTTTGAGGTTGAACGGTTGTGGGTTGAATACCTCACGTCGCAGTCGTTCTTGGACCCCACTAGACCAATATTTCTCCAAGAAAGCCCGTCAGAATTGCTCTTAGGTGACGCACTGTTCTGCCATGTCTGTGTCCCACAAAAGTTCGTCGTCTTGTGTGAAGCCTACTACATATCTCATCATCTGTGCCTCAGTCCAGTTTCTTGGTAAGACATTTTTAAATGCTCTTACGAATACGACTGGATGAGTTTTTCTGGATTGCATGGAGAAAACTGGAAATTGTCTATGTTCTAACAGGGTCTCATCGACTAGAATCGTCGAGATGCAAGGCGGCACGCATACAGCATGTTGCAGCGCCGCGTTTCGCGAATAGCAATTATTTGCCTGCACCGGTGCGTGCACATACGCCGGACTGGGCGCGTGATACTGTGCGTTATTGACATCGTAATCTGGCACGGGCGAATAAATGTCACGCTGCCTGTTGCTTGACGTAGGCAAATCATTTGAAACACCCAGTCTACCCGCAACTTCCTTACGTATTCTGTCCTCGGCTTCTTTGATTTCATTACCTAACTTTTTTTAAAGTTTTGTTTCCCGGTCAGTTAGTGATTCTTTTACATTACCGGTTTCTAAAGTTTCGTTTATTTTGATAATGTCCGCGTTAATATGTCGAGTCTCCTATTTCAGAAGACCGACTTCTTCGTTAACTTTATTAACTTGGTCAGGTATCTCTTCACATACGGACTGTACTTTTGTTAAATTTAATTGAATAGCCTCTACGTTTTCATGTATTTCTTTTTGTACCGTCTGTGTGTTTGATTGTGCGTTTCTACGATTGCTACGGCCGCTCAGAGCTATTTTTTAGTAAATCGAAGAGAGACTAAAGCAATGGGAAGTAACACAAATGAGAACAGCGGGAAACGGAACATCAGGACTGATGGTCACGAAGTAGATGAAGTTAAGGAATTCTTCTACCTAGGCAGCAAAATAACCTTTGACGGCGGAGTAAAACGGACATAAAAACCAGACTAGCTCAGACAAAAAAGAGCATTCCTGACCAAGAGAATTCTACTAGTATCGAACGTACGCCCCAGTTTGAGGAAAAAATTTCTGAGAATGTACGTTCTGAGCACAGCATTGCATTGTAGTGAAACGTGGACCGTGGGGAAACCGGAGAAGAATCGAAGCATTTGAGCTGTGGTGCTGAAGAAGAATGTTCAGAATTAGGAATGGCGAGGTTCTCCGCAGAATCGGCTAAGAAAGGAATGTGTGGAAAACACTGACAACAAGAAGGGACCAGATGGTAGGACACCTGTCAAGAGATAACGGAGTAGCTGCCATGGTAGTGGAGGGAGCTGTAGAGGGTCAAAACTGTAGAGGAAGACAAAGCCTGGAATACACCCAGCAAATAACGGAGGACGTAGGGTGCAAGTGCTAGTCTGAAATGAAGAGGCTGGCACAGGGAAGGAATTGGCGGCGGGGAGCAAAAACCAGTCAGAAGACTGATGGCTCAAAAAAAAAAAAAAAAAAAAAATGCCATTACAGGACAGCCATCAAACTGGATTTCAATTCCTGTTGTCTACACATTTCCACGTAATCTCATAACACTTTGTTAGCATAATCAGAAAGGATTCACAGTACAGACTCTTAGGAGTACAATTCGCCAGTATGTAACAAAAGTTCTATATTTGCATATCATGGTTCTCCATTTTTTCATTCACTTAGGCACCTACGTGCTGATGTTGATACACCTTTCTTCTTAAGCAAAAGAGATCCTCCCACAAAAGTTACAGGGATCGCAAGGCCTTCTTGTACATACAAGGGGCGATCAAAAAGTTTTGATTTCGAGGGCGATGCGGGCATACAAGCAGCGATATGTTCAGTGTGCCATTCGTGTCTTTCCGATGTGCGTTTGGTAAATGCGGCGGAAACGTAAACATACGCGTCCAAACAGGACTAAAGTGCTGTTATTCTTTTCTTGGCTGTTGAAGGACAAACACCGGTAGACATGCATCGGAGAATGGAAAAATTGTATGGGACAGCATGTCTATCGATAACCATTTGAGACACCCCACTTAACCAACAGGACAGGACAGGTAGTTTAAATTGTGGAAAGGGGCCAAAATAAGGGGCTGTCAGTTACGCTCGAACATACAACTTTATTATTTGATCAACCATTACAAGAGCCCAAAAAAGTTTTTTTTAAACACACAGCTTTAATCTTTGGGACTTAATTACCGGCTGAAAGCCACTTTAATTTAAAAACAGCTGAAGGCCAAAGAATCTTATATTTTCAGAGCAAAAAATTTGAATTCAAAATGGACTGAAAGCCCAACACTTAAGGCTAAACGGCATTACACTTTTTTCTTACACAAAACGAGGCCTTACGTAAAACAGTTCTTAATTAGGCAAAACTCAACCAAAACAGAGATCTAAAAGGCAAGCCCTTATCTTAAAACAGTTCATTAGTTAGGCTGAAGGCCCAAAGAATCGGACACTTCAAGAGCAAACAAGTTAAATTCAAATTGGCTGAAGGCCTAACACTTAAAACACCAAAACATCGATTTTTTTTAAAAATACCAAAGCCCTTACGTGAAACAGTTCTTTAATTTAGGCTGAACGCGTTAGGAGCAAACAACTCAAACTCAAAATCGTCTGAAGGCCCAACACTTAAAATTCAACAACATTGAAATTTTTAAAATGCCAAAGGCCTTACGTGAAAGAGTTCTTTGAACTAGGCTAAAGGCCTTAATAGTAAACAGCTCAAACTCAAAATCGGCTGAAGGCCCAACACTTAAAATTCAACAACATTTGAAAGGTATGTGCTAAGGTATGATGAGGGTAGATTCAGAAAATAAAGTCGATAGTTGCCAGCCGAAAGGTGGAATGAGTATAATATCTTTGAGTAGGAGGATCTTTGATGGTTAAGAGAGCGCAGTAAGGAAACTGAAGAGTCGCAGCTAGGCGCCTGGAGGAAGCAGACGTGTGGTGACAGCTTTAAGGTAGGATTCGTGCTGCGCAAACTTTAGCACGTTAATGGGAGAAGCTATATAATGATTTCAAAATGGTTTTTCTTAGGTAATGTTCAGAGATAAGATATATATGTCCAAGGTTTGTTGCAGTAAGCGTTTTGTAAAATTTTTTTGTAAGAGTGATTCGTGCTACAAAAATGTTGGAAATGGTAGTTTTTGTGTATGACTTAAAATTTTAACTATATATATATATATATATATATATATATATATATATATATATATATATATATATATATATCAACATTGTATTTAAATCTAACAGCCTGAATCATAATTCACATCATTGTATTGAATATGAAAATGAGTAGTAAAGTAAGTTACCCACCAATGAAAGAAAGTAAAGAAAATGAGGCCTCTATAAAAAATATATGTGCAGTTCATGGTTTGAAATCGATTCTGGTATAACTAAAGTTATCAGAGCAAAGTTATTTCAAATAACTAATTTTACGCCATTGCACAACTGGCATTATTCAAGGCAAGATATAATTTCATGAAGTAAACATCACGGCCAAAAGTTAATTTTTCAGTACCATCTTAATGCCATTGCACCAACGGCATTATTCTCTTAAACTTGATTGCTGAGTCAGATATGTGTTTCATTACTGGCAAAATGGAGGAGTGCAAGAAACAAGTTCGCAGATGCAGTTAGATGCAGGTTTGTCGAATAATTAATTTTGAACTATTTTATGTTTGATACTTTCACTAATTAAAAAGGAAAGAATTTTGGTTAGATACTTCCACTTTTAAAGATAATTTTATCCATGACGCTTTCACATTAAAACCTTTAAAATGCCAAAGGCCTTACGTGAAGCAGTTCTTTAAATTAGGTTGAAGGCCTAAAGAATCTTATGCCTTAATGGCAAAACAACCTTAATGAAGAAAAAAATGGCTAGAAGCTATACAAGTACAAACAACAAGAACAATAAAAAAAGGCAGTACACCCAAGGGCGCTGAGATGTTCGAGGGTCGGCCTGGAATTCAAACACTAACGCTCGCTTAGGTGAGACAGGCAGTCGGGCCAACCATTCACAATCCGACGACAACCCAACTGTCCGACAGTCAACGGACCCACTGACGAGATAACTTCCACTTCACCTGACCAGGCCACAACAAGCAGTTCAACGGAACAACGTAGAAGATATTGGCGACCACAACCAATCACACATGGAGCTGTCAAACTACACACCGTGCTGGACAGCAGCAACATGATGAGGAAAATACACTGCCTGAAATTTACGTCAACGGCCAGGGCAGGTAACCGGAACCTTAACAGCCACAAGGCACAAGATTCCGCTGATGTACTTCAATTCAAATAACCAAATAGAGTGAAACTGCACCGGAAGGTGGCTAGAATTTTCCAACTTGAAAATGACGGTGTTGCTCACGGGAATATCCCAACAGGCGACAACAAACTCCAAACTACACATTGTAAACAGTCTTGACTTGCTGGTAGATTAAATCAAAACTCAACTGTCGTGTCCAAGGTTTGTGAGCCACGGACCTTGTAGCAATGGGAACAGCCCCACACACTCCGACACGGCATAGAGGCCACCAGCAGGCCCGGCCAAACTACGCGCTGCGGTGATTTCCTTGCTGCTCCACGCCAACCGACCAACTACCCAGGCCCAGAGATGGTGAAAGGACCAAATATAGGTCAGCCGATGAGACGACCAACCGAACGACCAACCAACAGTCGTCTCGCTCCAATCTCCCTCCGTCGGACAGCTCACGTGTGTCGCCAGCAGTCGGTGAGCACTGGCTGTCGGCGCCTCACCAGCGCTCCATCCCCGACTTCACTGCTGCTGCGTCCCAACTGCACTGCTGGTCTGTCTCCAACTGACTGCCAGACACACGACGACCCAGAAATACTATGGGTCGCTCCAGAGATGGTACGACAGTTCACTTATCGGTATGCACTGCTGATGCTGCTCGCGGGCAAGTAAGGCAGGAAGTTAGTGACGCCAGTAAATGGAATAAGAAAATGAGGCGGCGGTACCGTAATAGAAGATGACAAACAATAATTGGGGTAAAGGCGAGTCGTGCACGGCTCACCACTGTTGTGTAATGGTGCGCCAAGTCCCGTGTCGGTCGCGATTCGACGCAAGGAGACAGTCGAACTAGGAGCCCAGCAGAAATAAAACTCAAATGGAAGACATTCGAGCTCCTGCCCTATACTCCAGATCTCTCTACATTCAATTATCACACCTCCTGTCCCTTAAAAACGGCCAGTGGGAGACATTCGTGCACCCTTCCTATAGTCCTAATGTCTCCCCATGCAATTATCACACCTCCAGTCCCTTATAAAAGAGCTTGAAGAGTCGACGACTACTGTCCGAAGAGGGTGTGGAGCGAGCTGTTGCTGACTTATTCACGCAACGGTATACGACCGTTTTGTCAAACGAGTATGTTCAGCCTGGTGCGTCGGTGAGATGATTGTCCCAACGACCACCGTGATTTTGCCCGACTGGTATAACGACTCTAGACTGTACGGTCTTCGAACGGAACTTTTTGATCGCCCCTATCTATCTGTACAAGGCATACTTCCTGATACAGGGTGAGGCAGCAGGCTCTTACTTTGAGTGATAGTATTTTCAGTTTTGAAAAAAAATGTCGTATGGACATATGCCCTATTCCGAATGGTTTCTGAGATAGAACGCACATAATGTACATTGTTATTTATTTTCTGTACTATTCTAACATACTGTGGAAGAAGCTGAGACGAACAGTTTGACACAGGATGCTTATGATCTGTCAGGTCGCAGAACTAGCTCAAATTTATTTTAATTTTATTATCAACTGCCTCAGTTGCACCGTTTACCTAGAATTTACGTAGGTTTCAGTCGGGATAACCCAACCTTCACAATAACAGTAACTACCGTTTGTCCATAGTGGACATGGACAAACGATAGTTACTGTTATTCTGAAGAAGGTTGTGTTAACCCAACTGAAACCTAAGTAAATTCTAGGTAAACAGTGCAACTGAGGCTGTTGGTTATTAAAATTAATATTTGTACAGTTGCTGATAGGGCCGCGAAATGTTGAAGATATTTACCTCAGATTGGCTACAAAATCTACCTAAGCTACAGCGCATAGACGTCACGCGAGATTTTCAATATTCTCATGCTCTCTTCGCACAGACTATTAGTGCTAGAGAAAAAATGAATAGGATATCTTTTGCAGGAAATTTAATGTGATTTAATTCTGGCTGTGATACGTTTTCGCAAGAGGGTGCGATTTTCGAGTTGTTGAAGAAAAAGGTGCAGAAGTGATGTTAGGCGTCTTCTGTCTCGGAAACCATCATGTCCACATGAGATTTTTTGTTCAGAATCATGATCACCCTTCAAGGTATGGACCTTTGCTTTTAACTCCCAGTATATCATACTTACATATGAACAACCAGAAGCCATCGCATGGTGCTTGGTGGAGGGTACCTTGTGCCACTGCTAGTGATTCCGTTTCATATTCTGATCGGCAGTGTCTGTATGCTCCCGTACGAGCCCTTATCTCTTTATCTTGTCTTCGCGGTTCTTTCTTCTTACGCTTTGGTAGCTATAGAACGGTTCTGTGGTCAGTCGCAAATCCCGGTTCTCTAAGCTTCCTTCAGTGTTTCGCGCGCGTGGTCTTCCTTCCAGGGGTTCCATTTGAATTCAAGAAGCATTTCTGGAATACTGGCGCGTTAACGAAGCTACCGGTAACAAATCGAGCAGCCTGCCTCTGAACTGCTTTGACGTCTTTCTTTAATCCGACCTGGTAGTGATCCGCAATATTCGGCCAGTACTCAGGAATGATCTGCACAAGTGTTCCGTGCACGATCTCCTTCATAAGAAACCCACACTTTTCTAGAATTCTCTCTGTAAACTGGCGTCCACCATTCGCCTTCCCTGCAATCGACCTTGCTTGCTCGTTCCACTTCATACCGCTTTGCAATGTCACGCCAAGATATTCAATTGACGAGACTGTGCGAAACAGCACTGCACTAGTTCTTATTCTAATATCATGGGATTCTTTTGTCTTTACTAACTTACTTTTTTTCGTACTTAGGGTAGGCGGCCATTCATGAGACCAAATAGAAATTCCGTCCAATTCATCCTGTACCCTCCTACTGTCTCTCAACGATGATACTTTCCCGTAAATAACAGCGTTATCAGCAAACTGTCTCGTATTGCTGGTCACCCTACCTGTCAAATCGCTTGCGTTATGGAGAACAAGAGCGATCCTATCACACTTCCCTGTGCCACTCCTTACGATACCATTGTTTATGATGTATATTCGCCGTCTATAAACTAGAAGTCCGCAAGCTAATCACGTATCACATAACTTACTCCGTATGCCCCGACGTTTGTTCGGATGATGAGACGTTCGATAACACTCTGCAGGGTATCACTGCGTCAAATAGCTTCAGTCAAATGCCGGGATGGTTCCTTTGAAAGGTCACGGCCGACTTCCTTCCCTTCTTCGATGGGACCGATCACCACGCTGTTTGATCCCCTCCCCTCAGACCAACTAACCAACCGCGTGAAGCGTCAGGTTTACAAAACTATCAAATTGTACAGTGTTACCAAATGTTAGCATTTTTTTTTAAATTCTGGACTTTAGCGTTAAGAATGAGGTGTTTTATATAAGCACTAAAAATTCAATTTTCTGAAAAAGGCCATTGATGTTTCTTCTCGTATTTCGCTTTCTGTTATATTCTGCAGCATGACAAACAGGTTCTATTTCACTTTCTGTGTCAGTTTTCTTCCTTTTCGAGCTCACTTGGCGCACTCTTCTTGATTTTTGTCCCCCAGCAATACCTTCTTTTCTTGCACTACTCGCTCCATGTCTACTGCATACAAATCTGTCACTGATTTCACTCCAGAATAAATACATATTTCCCGTGAAGCGTATTTCTTGTTGTGCACACCAGCACTGAGACATGAAACTACATTATAACCATAAACAGCAAGAGTTTTTCTTTCCATAAAAATAGTTTATGACGGCCTTGGTAAGAAATCTTATTCTGGATTGTGCGTACCGCTATAAGTTCATCAATACGCTTTCATTGAAAGGTCCATGATAAAAGTTTGATGTCTTCAATTGCAGCTACTGTCAGAGAATGCCTGTGATGCTATTACTGCCGATAACAAGTACCCTCCTCGAAGCACTTTGTGGTACTACTTCTCTGCCGGCCTCCACTTGAAACAATTAATTGCTCATTACAATGCCAAATTGCATAACCGAAATAATTGTATAAAATGCGGTTGAATAACTCGAAAAACGAGGCCTATGAGAGATCAGTCGCGCATATTATTCGGAGTAATAGAAGTGTTCCGAATCAAAGACCATCAGTTCGATTCTAATCAGGATTGGATAGCAGTGTCGTAACTGTTGATCGATTCCCGAGCTGCAAGGTGGCTGGCGGTGGCGGCACTCGGTGTATTATCTTGGATGTGTAACCAACAGCATTTATGAACACGGGAATCCTGCAAAAGCTACACATATTTGTAATGTATTTGAATGTTCAAACAACACACATCAAAAAAGTTTTGCATCACCTCGGTTCCTAGATTTCCGGAACCTGTACAGAAAATTCGAATAGAGATCAACATAAACATCATTTCCGCCCTTTCTATTGCTCATGAAAACCACACATTGCATGTTGTACCACCATAAAGCGAGACCTTCAGAGATGGTGGTCCACATTGCTGTACACACCGGTACCCAGTACCACGACCTCTTGCACTGATGCACACCTGTATTCATCGTCGCATACTATCCACATTTTCATCAAGGCACTGTTGGTCCAGATTGTCCCACTCCTCAACGGTGATTCGGCGTAGATACCTCAGAGTGGCTGGTGGGTCACGTTGTCCATAAACAGCCCTTTTCAATCTATGGTACAAATGGCTCTGAGCACTATGGGACTTAACATCTGAGGTCATCAGTCCCCTAGAACTTAGAACTACTTAAACCTAACTAACCTAAGGACATCACACACACCCATGTAAGAGGCAGGATTCGAACCTGCGGCCGTACCGGTCGCGCGGTTCCAGACTGTAGCGACTAGATCCGCTCGGCCACCCCGGCCGGCTTTTCAATCTATCCCAGGCATGTTAGATAGGGTTCATGTCTGTAGAACATGCTGGCCTTTCTAGTCAAGCGATGTCGTTACCCTGAAGGAAGTCATTCACAAGATGTGCACGATGGGGGCGCGAATTGTTGTCCACGAAGACGAATGCCTCGCCAATATACTGTCGATATGGTTGCACTGTCCGTCGGAGGATGGAATTCACGCATCGTACAGCCGTTACGGCGCTTTCCATGACCACCAGCGGCGTACGTCGGCCGCACGTAATGCCACCCCAAATCAACAGGAACCTCCGACCTTGATGCACTCGCTGGACAGTGTGTCTAAGGCGTTCAGCCTGACCGGGTTGCCTCCAACACGTCTCCGACGATTGTCTGGTTGAAGGCACATGCGGCATTCATCGGTGAAGAGAACGTGATGTCAATCCTGAATGGTCCATTCGTCGTGTGGGGCCCCATCTGTACCGCGCTGCATGGTGTCGTCGTTGCAAAGATGGACCTCGCAGTGGACGTCGGGAGTGAAGTTGCGCATCATGCAGCCTATTGCTCACAGTTTGAGTCATAACACGACGTCCTGTGGCTGCACGAAAAGCATTATTCAACATGGTGGCGTTGCTGTCAGGGTTGCTCCGAGCCATAATCCGTAGGTAGCGGTCATCCACTGCAGTAGTAGCCATTGAGCGGCCTTAGCGAGGCATGTCATCGACAGTTCCTCTCTGTATCTCCTCCATGTGCGAAGAACATCGCTTTGGTTCACTCCGAGACGCCTGGACACTTCCCTTGCTGAGAGCCCTTCCTGGTACAAAGTAACGATGCGGACGCGGTCGAATCGCGGTATCGACCGTCGAGGCTTGGTTGAATTACAGACAACACGAGCCGTGTATCTCCTTCCTGGTGGAATGACTGGAACTGATCGGCTGTCGGACCCCATCCGTCTAACAGGCGCTGCTCATGCATGGTTGTTTACATCTTTGGGCGGGTTTAGTTACATCTCTGAACAGTCAAAGAGACTGTGTCGGTGATACAATATCCACAGTCAACATTTATCTTCAGGAGTTCTGGGAACCGGGGTGATGCAAAACTTTTTTTGATGTCTGTCGAATGTTAACGAACAGAAATCTGATGAGGCTTGCAAAAGCGGAGAAACAACTTCGCCACGGGTTTCCTAAGTACTGAGAGATCAGCTTGTAACAGTGGTTGCTAGATGTTTCCAAAGAGATATATGTAAGATAAAATAGGAATCAATGTGCTGCACCAGAGTTGCTGTTAGATGAGAGAGATGTGACTGTGTCTTTTTATAATTCTGCAGAAGGTGAGGAGTCTGTGGTGTGTCCTCATGAAAAGAGGTCGTAAACATTTTATCACTCCTCCTATTGTAACAGTTTTGTACAAATATTGTATTTTGAGTTAATATAAATACCGTCAAGTAAGATACAGAGCCTGTCTGTTTATTTGACAAACGGTTCATCTCGCCGCATCGAAATATGTGTTTCCTTCACTATGCGACACGGCCGACAATTAGCAACTTCTAAGGATGTTCGTTGAGGTTTCGGGATTGCAGCCGGATCATGTTGAATTCTTGCCACGATATTTCCACTGGCAATCCTCCAACCACCTTCAGGCGAGCGTATGTCACTGGAGACTGTAATCTTTTTCCCTTTATTTTCGATTGCCCCCCAGAGGGGGGAGGGGGGGGCGGACTGGCAGCAGCTTAATATGCCGCTCGTCAGCCTACAGAAGAGTGAAAAACAGAAGATACAAAAAAATAAAAACAGGCGATAAAAACGCTTACCTTTTAAAACTGTAAAATGGCGGAAGGTATAAAAAACAGAGGGTTGGTGATACGAATTAAGACACACAGTAAGTAGACAGGTGCAGTAGTAGATAGACAATTAAAAAACACGGTGACAGTCTGATTTCTGTTCTAAAGAGATAAAAAATCACTCCTAGCGACGATATGGTTCATTTTGCAACACGAAAGAAAGGGGACCCTCAACACTGAACACTCACTTAATCACTGCGCTATGGAGTAGACACGAAGACGGCAGATCACAGCCTAAGGAAGAAGGGGGAGAGGGGAGGACACAATCACATAAGGAGAGAATAAGGGGGGGGGGGAGGAGAGGAGAAATCAAAGGGGGAGGGGAGACTGCAAGTTCTCGGCGTCGGCTTTAAAGCAAAAATTGGCGCGGAAACGCATGCGCATTGGCGGCCGTCACAGGAGCGTACTCTACGAAACGCGCGCCCTCTGGAAGTACTGTTCTATCTGTGGCTCGCATGCGCTTGCGTGAGGGTGAAAACTAATTTCCCGCCCTCTGTTTTAAAGCGCGCTCTCGTCGCTAAAAACCAGACGTCAGATGTCGCCAGAGGTGTTATTATGAATAAACTGTCTTCTATCAGAAGAAATTAGAGAGATCACCGGGCCCCAAGCCTTGTACAGTTGAAAACCGCCGTCACGATTTATAAGATTTTGTGCTAGGCGTATTTCCACAGGTTCTTTAATTACTGAATGCCAAATATTTCTCGCTGGGGCTAGGATTTTCGTGGCAGAAAAGTCCATAGCGTGTCCTGTGGTAATGCAATGCTCAGCTTTGGCCGGCTTACCGGGCTGTGAAAGGCGAGTGTGGCGCTCATGTTCAGCGCACCTTTCTTGTACTGTGCGTGTAGTCTGACCGAAGTATGCATTGCCACACTGGCAAGGAATTTTATAGATCCCTGCCTTCCGCAGACCCAGATCGTCCTTTACCGAACCGAGAAGTACATTAATATTCGCCGGTGGCCGGAAAATTACTATAAAGCCGACGCCGGAAACTTGCAGTCTCTTCTATCCCACCCCCTGCGTGCCCCAAGACTCCGTACTTTCCCCTCTCCTCTGTCTCCTGTAAACTGCTTATATGCCCAAACCTCCCCCTCCTGTTCATCTCCTCCAATTTGCTGATGACACCGCCTTCCTGGTCCTTTATCCAACCCTTCAATGGTCCTAACGTACCCTCCAAACCATCTTGACCAGTTCACCAGTTGGTGCAACCAGTGGTTCCTTCGCATCAACCCCTCCAAGACCCAGGCAATCATCATAGGCCACACCACCCACTCCTTCAAAAATGGTTCAAATGGCTCTGAGCACTATGCGACTTAACTTCTGAGGCCACCAGACGCCTAGAAGTTAGAACTAATTAAACCTAACTAACCTAAGGACATCACACACATTCATGCCCAAGGCAGGATTCGAACCTGCGATCGGAGCGATCGCTCGGCTCCAGACTGTAGCGCCTAGAACCGCACGGCCACTCTGGCCGGCTCTCACTCCTTCCGTCTCCATGATTTCTACCTAAACGTTTATGGTCATCCTACCAACCTCACTCATACCCTAAAATACCTTGGCCTCACCCTTGACCGCCACCTCACCTGGACTCCCAATCTCCTTACAATCCAACACAAAGCCCACAATAGACTCCATCTCCAGAAACTCCTGTCTGTCTGGACATGGGGACTGCATCCTTCCACCATCCTTCACACCTAAAAATCATCGATCCACCTCATCTTTTGTTATGCCAGTGGCACTTGGATTTTTGCCCCTCCCAGATTCTATAAACCCCTCAAATCTTGGAACGCCGTTCGCTCCACCTCGCCATCTGTATCCGCCTTCCATCCCCCACACGCATCCTCTATAACCCCATCCGCTTCCCCCACCTTTTTCTTGTTCTTGAATACATCTGCACCCTGTTCATCGTCCGCCAACTCTATCCCCCCCCCCACCCCCTGGTGTCCCCAGCAATATTCTTGTCCCTCCCTACTCCATCCTGCTCCCAGCCCCTTGTTTCATAGCTCATATTCCTGCAGTCTACTCACAGATATCTCATATCCCACAAGGCAGGGCTACGATTGAAAGAAGTCATGTGATCTACAAACTAAGGAGCAACCACTGTGCTGTTTTCTACATGTGTCTGAGAACAAACAAGCTGTCTGGCCACATAAATGTACGCTGAAAAATTGTGATCAAGATACAGCTGGACCACTCAGCTGTTGAACATGCTGCCCAACACAATGGGCCTCATTTCAATGACTCCTTCACATGACGCACCATCTGGCTACTTCCTATCAACAGTAGATTTTCTGAACTTGCGCAAATGGGAACTCTCCCTGGAATATATGCTACATTCCTGTAACCCTATATGCCCCAACCTTCGCTAGTCCGTGTCCTTAACCTACATATACCTTTCCCTGCTGACACTACAGCATTACGCAACCTTCTGTTCTACCAGCGCATCCACTAGTCTTTCTCCCCTTCTGTACTTTTCTCTTTTCCTGTTCCCCTTTCCCCCCACCCCGCCACCAAGCCACCCATGGCTGCACGTAGCAGCTCTAGGGCAATTTTAAAAGAAGTCAAAATCCCGAAGATTGGAGAGGTTTTACAGAAACAAAATTCAATGCGATCTTCAACACGAGAAGCTTTTAATACTTTTCACACCGAAACTCTGTCTCGAAATCTGGCAGAAAACCTTAAGATACTCTGGTCGTATGTAAAGTACATCATTGCACGATAACAACGGTGATGGTACTGATTACAATGCCACCAAAGCAGAGTTATTAAACACGGGTTTCCGAAATTCCAAAATTCGAATCGAGAACAATTGCCATCATGAAAGACTTAGAAGAAGATATTCTCAGTGTAGCAAAGCAGCTTAACTCACTTAATAAAGGCAAGACTTCCGGTCTAAACCGTATTGCACTCAGGTTCCTTTCAGAGGATGTTGATATCGTAGCTCCATAATAAGCAATCATATATAACCTCTCGCTCGTCGAAAGATCCGTACCCAAAGACTGGAAAGTCGCACAAGTCACACCGATACCCAAGAAAGGAAACAGAGTAATCCGCGGAATTATACATCTATATCAATAACGTCTATTTTCAGTAGGATTCTGGAACATACGCTATATTCGAACATTATGAAGTTCCTCGAAGAAATCGATTTATTAACAAATAGCCAACGCGGATTCAGAAAATGAGTACTAACAGGAATCCGCTAAATCTCGGTTATACGATAAATCACACAAATCTAAAGGCTACAAATTCAACTAAATATATAGCAATTACAATTACAAACGACTTAAACTGGAACGATCACGTAGATAATGTAGTGGGGTAGGCAAACCAAAGACTGCAACTTATTGGCAGAACACTCACAAGGGAACCTCCCCATCACACCCCCCTCAGATTTAGTTATAAGTTGGCACAGTGGATAGGCCTTGAAAACTGAACACAGATCAATCGAGAAAACAGGAAGAAGTTGTGTGGAACTATGAAAAAGTAAGCAAAATATCCAAACTGAGTAGTCCATGTGCAAGATATATAACATCTAGGATAGCGTGAGCTCGGGAGCGCCGTGGTCCCCATTTTTTTCTGGCCGGCCCTGGTTCCAGTCGGCTCGCAGCCGTGCTAGCGTGCGGAGCTGCTCCGCGCGCCGTCCGACGCTCCGCTCTCGGCGGTGTTTACTTCCGCGTCGCGGTGTTTGTGTCTATCGAGTCCAGTACTCACGTACACCATGGCGCACTCGTACCGCCGTGCAACGATCAAAGTAACGTTTCAGGCCGAACATCCACGACCCAGAGCTTTCGAAGTTGAACAGTTCATACGCGAGGATCTACGTTTGAACCCCCAGGACGTAATCGGCATACATTTTTCCATCACTGGAAGTGTTGTCTACATCAAGATGTCGACGGAGGAAATTTGCAATGACATAATTCACCGTCATGCCAACGGACTGAAATTTAAACACTCTGATGGACATATGGGTGCTGTGACAGTCGCCCATGCTGGATTCGGTCTCCGGACATTGCGGGTGTTTGAGCTCCCGTTCGAGGTGCCTCAGGATGTGGTCATTGCCGCTTTCCAACCATATGGCACCGTCTTGGGTCACATCGCGGAGACGTGGCACACATTTACGACCTACCCCGTATTAAATGGCGTCCGGCAAATAAAAATTGAGCTGACGAAACATGTCCCATCGTACCTGCTGATTGGCGGTGTGAGGGCCATCGTCATGTATGATGGACAGCCACGAACGTGCGCAGGATGTGGCCAGGAGGGACATGTACGTTCCGAATGCTTACACCGCCGTTTAATTCAGACGCCGTTACGTGATGAGACCCAGGCTTCGACGGTCACGTCCTTACCCATCACCTACGCCAAGGTTGCACAGGACCCCGTCGTACCAATCTCGATTGAGCCAGCAGCATCGTCAACGCCGCCCGCCGCAGCACAACGCGCCGAGGACACAAGCACGGTGTCGCCTCCAGTGCTCGCTTCAGGACCATCCGGTTTGCAGACCGAAACCGATGTTCCTGTTGGAACCATGGACGTCGACCTGGGTGTCGTGCCAACGTCTGCCTTTGTCCAGACGGGTTCGGCGTCAGACGACGGGTGACCACATTCTGATTCAGAAGGCCACATCAGAAAACAGCGGTCTCCTCGCAAACACAGGAAACGACGACGAACGCCTTCCGGTGACGCCCTTTCTCAGACGGCCCTACGAGATGTCGACCTGATGTCTGACGGTGATCTCCCACATTGCGTCCAGTCACGCGATGTGGCAGCAACAGGCGCCCCTCCTGTGACGCCTACTCTCCCAGCCAGGGACGTGTCCTCGCCGTTATCAACGAATGATGACGGCGGTCCCCCTGCCACACATGTTGCGGAATCCACAACACCCGTTCCGGAAGTACGTGACCGTCACATGTCCACGTCGTCAGCTTCCTGGGCCGATGACGTTGAAGAAGAAGTGGAACAGACTGCCAGCGTGTCTGCACAGGAGTCCACCTCGGCGACACTGGGGCTGGCGCCCCGCCAGTAATTATCACCACGGCGGGACCACCGGCGGGTCTCCACCTGCCGACTCCTTCTACCGCCCGTTCTGCAAATACTGAGGATGGCCGTACACAGCAATATCGTATCGCCACGATGAATCTTGCCACCATTCGTGCCCCCCATAAACTGGCCATGTTCAGAGACACTATTTACTCTGCGGATGTGGATATAGCACTCTTACAACAGGTGTTTGTGGCTGACTTCCTAGTTCCCACCGGATACAACGCTCATGTTTCCCCCGCATTCGATACCGGTAGCGGCGTCGCCATCCTGCTACGAGACGGACTCCCTGCAGAGGACGTCATCTACCTCCCCACTGTGCGAGGTATGGCCCTCACACTGTTCGGCGTGCGTATTATTAATATCTACGCTCCGTCCGGCACTGGCCGCCGTCATGACCGACAAACTTTTTTTGCCGAAAGCGTCACACCCCTCTTCACCGGTCCGCAGGACGATTTGGTACTCGGTGGGGATTTTAACTCGACACAAGAGCCCGCGGACCAACTCCCGCGACATTCCCCTTGTGCATCTCTCTCAGTGGTAATCGACCGTCTCCGACTTGTTGACACATGGAAGAAGCTCCGCGGAATTCAACCGGGATATACATTCTACACCTCTCACTCGTCAAGCCGCATAGATCGCATCTACGTTACCCGCTCCCTTGCTGATGGCACACGTCATGCGGAAGTCTGGCCCTTGGCCTTTTCAGACCATGATGCGTACCTCTGTGACGTCACTCTCGCCCGACAGCAAGTGTGGCATAGTCGTGGTCTGTGGAAACTCAATGTCGCTCACCTGACCTCCTCAGACTGTCGCCGTATGGTCGAAGAAGCGTGGGCACGCTGCCACCATCGTCGAGAAGCCTATGACTCCAACTTATCATGGTGGCTCTCCTGTGCAAAGCCGACCCTCAGGAAGACTCTGATGAGTTATGGGAAGGAATTAAAGGCGTGGCAAACTAATACCCTGCACTTCTACTACACCATTCTACGTGACTGTACGACGATGCCTTTCTCGCCAGCCCGGCAGTCGATGGTCCATCGCACGAAGGCGCAGATCTCCTTGATAATGCGACGTAACTTGGAAGGCACTGTAGTCCGTTCTCGAGCTTCTAATCGAATCCCTCAAGAACGTCCGTCGATGTACCACCTCCTTCAGGAAAGACAACGACGACGACGAGCTCTGATCCAAGTCCTCACTGATGTGGAAGGGCGCCGGCACGACACCCAACAAAGCATCGGTCGTGCTCTCCATGCTCATTTTGCCGGGCTATACGCAGCCGTACCGCATTCTGCAGCACTGATCACAGAAGTCGCTCAGCTTACAACGAACACTCTTCCGGAGGATGCAGTGCATGATCTCCAAGACGACGTCACCACAGATGAAGTGGTAGACGCTATCAAGGCGGGTTCCGATAACAGATCTCCTGGACCTGACGGTATACCCATCGAATTTTATAAAAGTTTTCACTATTTGTTGGCTTCCACGTGGACGGCAATCGCACAAGAGCTGATGTCACCGATGACTGTGGTCCCGAGCGCCTTTCTAGAAGGAATTATTATCCCCGTACATAAACCGCGCGGGTTATCGAGGGTCCAGGACTATCGACCAATTACTTTGCTCAACAGCGACATGAAAATATTCACACGGCTACTGGCATCACGACTCAAGAAGGTCGCACGTTATGTCACATCCTGCGACCAGACTTCCCTAGGAGGCGACAACAACATCCGTACGGCCCTTTGCCATTACAGAGACATGAGAGCATTAGCGCATCATCAGCGTCTCCCTGGCGTCTTGGCTTCACTGGACATCAGCCAGGCTTTCGACCTTGTTGACCACTTCTATTTACGGACAGTTCTTCAGCATATGGGTTTTCCTGGCGGTATTGTCACAGCGGTTATGTGCCTGTTGAGTAGTGCAACCTCTAAAATCATGTACAATGGTCGTCTTACACCGTCCCTGGTCATCGCACCATCTGTACGACAAGGATGCCCTCTTTCCACGATTTTGTATGCTTTCGCCTTGGAACCCCTGCTCCAGGGCATGCGCCAACGTTTGGAAGGCATGGCTGTGCAAGGCCACCGTTTTTGTTGTACAGCCTACGCAGACGACATAGTACTATATCTGCGCAGTGAAGATGAAGTAAGAGCTGCACTGACATGGGTGGCGACTTACGGCGAAGCGTCGGGGAGCTGCCTCAGCGTGTCAAAACCCAAGGTCCTGCTCATTGGTGAGGGCTTGCCGGAGAGATGCGCTGCCCCCCTTAGTGTCGCCGCCACCATACGGTGTCTTGGACTTGATTTCACAGCAGACCTGCGCCGCTCAGCGACAATCAATGGTAGACGCTTGCTACAGACAATCAGAGCAACTCTCGCAGATCACCGGCTACGAGCTCTCGACGTTATCCAACGCGCGCAATACTTGAACATGTATCATGCTTCCCGTATACCACACGTGGCTCAAGTACTACCAGTCCCAAATCTCCTGGCGCGACGACTGTTGATGGCTTTCGGCTCCTTCGTCAGCTCGGGGATGTTATTCAAGGTGCAGTATGAATCCCTTGCACTGCCACGAGATCGTGGCGGGGTGGGACTCATCCACGTGCCGACTCGTGTCAAGGCACTATACGTTAGCTCCCAACTAAAACTTTGGTATCGTTGCCCACAGAGCCTTACTAGCCTCCTGCTTCACAACTTTGCACCGGCCTCCTTGTCCGCCCCAGTACTGGTATCGACCATTCCAACACCCTTTTATTACATCCAACGATTTTTCCTGGAGTTCAGTTATATCTACCGGTCCTTACCATTTACCCGTTTGTACCTCACGGAAACAGTCTCCGAATTGTTACAACAGTGCCGCCCGTCCAACCCCATCGAACGTAAGTATCCACAGTACGTGTGGCGACACATATGGAAGGCGATCCATGCGCGTTTTCTTGAATCAGACGTTCAATCAGCGTGGTACATCACCGTGAATGGCAAACAAGTTAACCGAGATCGTCTGCACCGCATCCATCTCGCCGATTCATCCCTCTGCACCCACTGTGGGGTGGATGACACGGATGTCCACCGGTTCCACTGTGGCACAGCGCTAGACGTCTGGACACTTGCGCGGCGAATTTTGGCGTTTCTTACTCGCCAGACACCGGCTCAGATCGACGTCCACATGCTTTTGTACCCCGATAAGACTTTCTACCCCTCCGCCAAAACTAACTCTGTGAATTGGATCTGTGGCCACACGATCCGCTATCTTTTTACTTCTGGCGACAAGTCTACGCTAGGATATTGGACTTATCTCAACGAACGACACTTTGTCCTGATACGCAACCCCCGCTATAAACAATATTTTTCCAATTTCTTACGGAGCACTTTCGATGACCCACCTAGTAGCTGGAACGTCCAAGCCCTGAGAAGCTGAAAACTGTATAAACCGAACCGAACTGAATAGATCTGCTACCCAGAACCCACGCCTACGCCATGAGAAGACACGTTTGGACGAGCTGGCATGCTGTAGGCGGATACACTTCAAGAGCTCCTGTCAGAACTGGACTTTAACTACAAGTCACACGACGACATAAAAAGCTTTTCCTTATTTATTCCTCATAATTTGTTCTTAAAGGAAAAAGAAATTTGATTTTGGCTTTGAGAAACTTTTTTTTTTTTGTTCCAAAAGATTGCTTCTTCGCCAACAAGACGAAGGAGACTCATTTTTGTTTACTGGAAGGAGAAACCAGTATAATTGGAGTCTTTGTTTTCTTTTGAAAAAAAAAATATTTCCTTATTTATTCCTCACAATTTGTTCTTAAAGGAAAAAGAAATTTGAGTTTGGCTTTGCAAAAAAAAAAAAATTGTTCCAAACAAAAGATTGCTTCTTCGCCAACAAGACGAAGGAGACTCAAAAAAAAAAAAAAAAAGAATCCCCTGGTATCATTTTCTTTTTCTCGGAAAAAAAATGGTCCCGTGGTTAGCGTCAGCAGCTGCGGAATGGAAGGTCCTCGGTTCAAGTCTTCCCTCGAGTGAAAAATTTAATTTTTTATTTTCAGTTTATGTGACAAACTCTTTATGTTTTGATCACTTTTTTGGGAGAGATTATCATATCCACAAGAAAACCTAAATCGGGCAAGGTAGAAGAATCTTTTTACCCATTCGCCAAGTGTACAAGTTAGGTGGGTCGACAACATATTCCTGTAATGTGACGCACATGCCGTCACCAGTGTCGTATAGAATATATCATACGTGTTTTCCTGTGGAGGAGTCGGTTGACCTATGTCCTTGCGATTAAATGTTTTCGGTTCCCATTGGAGAGGCACGTCCTTTCGTCTACTAATCGCACGGTTTTGCGTTGCGGTCGCAAAACACAGAGACTAAACTTATTACAGTGAACAAAGAGGTCAATGAATGAACGGACAGATCATAACTTTGGAAAATAAAGAAAGTAAAAGGACCTCTGCTTCCGCAGCTGCTCACGCTAACCACGGGACCACGGCGCTCCTGAGCTCATTCTATCCTTGATGTTGCATATCTTGTGCATGTACTACTAAATTGTATATTTTGCTTATTTTTTTCATAGTTCCACACCACTTCTTCCTGTTTTCTCGATTGATCCGTGTTCAGTTTTTCAAGGCCTATCCACTGTGCCAACTTATAACTAAATCTGAGGGGGGTGCGATGGGGAGGTTCCCTTGTCAGAAGATGCAACATGTCTGCTAAAGGGACTGCCTACGTTACGCTTGTCCGTCCTCTACTAAGTACTGCTGTCGGCCATGAGATCCATCCCAGACAGGACTGACAGAGGACATCGGAAAACTCCTAAGAACAGCAGTTCGTTTTGTATTATTCTGAAATAGGGGAGAAAGTGTCACGGATATGATAAAGGAGTAGGGAAGGCAATCATTAAAACGAAGGCGCTTTTCCTTGCGACGAGATCTTTCAAAATGGTTCAAATGGCTCTGAGCACTATGCGACTTAACTTCTGAGGTCATCAGTCGCCTAGAACTTAGAACTAATTAAACCTAACTAACCTAAGGACATCACACACACCCATGCCCGAGGCAGGATTCGAACCTGCGACCGTAGCGGTCACCCGGCTCCAGACTGTAGCACCTAGAACCGCACGCGTGATGTTTCCACTAACTTTCTATCACCAACTTTCTCCTCAGAGAGTTAAAATATTGTGTTGGCGTCCACCTCCAAAGGTCGAAACCATCATCATAAGAAAATATGAGAAATCACAGCTCTCAGGGAAAGGTTTAAGGGTTCGTTATCCCCGCACGCTGTTAGAAAGTGGAATGGTAGAGAACTAGCTTGAAGGTTGTTCGATGAACCCTCTGCCAGGCGCTTAACTGTGAGCTGTAGAGTAATCATGTAGATGTAGTGAGACACACACCAGAGTTTTCCTACGTTTCCTTTATTAATTTATATCTTTGTTATCCGTTGTCAGACGGGATTTTCATATCGGATGGTTTGAAAGGAGTAAAGAGTGCGGGCCTATATCATTATTTACTAGTCATGAAAACGTAAAGAATACGGTGACACACTCCTTTCCGAGGGGCTAATAACGCTCGCAAACTGGTAGCAATGGGCAAAAGCAAATGAACAGTCAAGCAAGGCAGAAAAGTATGAAAAGGATCTAGCAAATTTGTCAGCTTGTCGTTCCTGAACAATCCAGTAATAGCTGTCTTATGTACATGCGCATTTAGATCTATTTTAGTGTCCTTTGCCTTGTTCAGATGTGCATTGGTTCAAATGGTTCAAATGGCTCTGAGCACTATGGGACTTAACGTCTATGGTCATCAGTCCCCTAGAACTTAGAACTACTTAAACCTAACTAACCTAAGGACAACACACAACACCCAGTCATCACGAGGTAGAGAAAATCCCTGACCCCGCCGGGAATCTTCAGATGTGCATGATTTGCTGTTATTTTGTTTGTGGGTCCTAATAAAAGTATACATATTTTGTTGAGCCTGCACTCGATTCCTATTTAACTAGAATTATGCTACCCCTTGTGACCTTAGAAACTAACGATACTCCTGATTCACTCCACTGTGAGTGCAACGACAAATTCGAATCAAGCCTACACTAGGAGCTGAATTCGACGATTAGGAGAGGGTAGGGTAGAGGGTGCTTGTTTCTAAATCACACAGCTGCGAACGTGATTTCACCGTTTCACAAGGTAGTGTTAGAGTATAAAGAGCCTCTCTTTGCCTTCATTTTCGTAGTTACTAGTATTTCCTCCGCTCATGCCAATAGCTAAAACAATTTTGCTACACATAGAGCAAACGGAAAGTAAGATTAGATTCATAGGTGGCACCTATTAAGACATTTTGGAGTGTCTAGGTATAATAAGTTATTTGTCCGCCCCGATAGCTGAGTGGTCAGCGTGACGGATTGCCGTCCTACGGGCCCGAATTCGATTCACGGCTAGGGCGGGGATTTTGTCCGCTCAGACACTGGGTGTTTTGTTGTCTTGATCATCATTTCATCCCCATACGGCGTCCAGGTCGCCCAATGTGGCGTCGAACGTAATAAGACAAGGGTCCTCCCGGCCAATGACGCCAAACGCTCATTTCCACAAATTAATTATTTACCTAAACTTGAATAATACCATATCCGGCTGCCATACAGTACGCTGTGCTGTGCTCGCTGCTTTTCTGTGTCAAATCACTGTGCCCGCAGCTGATGTACGTCGGGGAATTGTGGGGAAGGTGAAGCTGCTTGTGTCTGCAAGCGTGCGGGTGACGGAATTGTCTTTGGTTATGTTTTTCTCTTTCATTTCTTCTATTAATGACCTTACGTTACAAAAATATATATTTATTTATATACTCCGTCCGAACAGGCCATGAAGGCCCAACGGTACCGACCGGTCGCCGTGTCATCCTCAGCCACCACCGTCACTGGATGCGGATAAGGAGGGGCACGTGGTCAGCACATCGCTCTCCCGGCTCTATGCCAGTTTACGAGACCGGAGCCGCTACTTCTCAGGCAACTAGTGCCTCAGTTTGCCTCACAAGGGCTGAGTGCACCCCGCTTGGCAACAACGCTCGGCAGACCGCACGGTCACCCATCCAAGTGCTAGCCCAGCCCGACAGCGCTTAACTTCGGTGATCTGACGGGAACCTGTGTATTGTACATGTATATTTTCTGCCGTATGACTGCTATTCTCAGAGGAAGTAATATCTACGTCAACCCAGACGAACAGACAGATAGAGTCAGTGCATGGACAGTACGTTCTGAAAGGACAAGTAAAGGCGTATCTTGAAATGTGTAAAAATAAAAATGAGTTCTGTTGATTAACTGCTACAGAAAGCGTCTATGGTGAACTACACAATTCAGAAGAAGATAGCTAGGATGTGAAAGGCTATTTGTACAAATGATGCTAAGTGAGAAAGAATTTAGGAAATAAAATCTTTGAGGTTTTGCCGAAGACGTTCTGATTCTGTGAGAGAAGGGAAAGAACTTGGTAGGACAGTTAAATGGAAGGAATAATGTCTTGAAAAAAGATTATATGATGAACGTCAACAAAAGTAAAAACAAAGAAGATGGAATGTGATGAGGTGCCATATCATGGGAGCGTAGGGAACGATGCAGGAGACCCGCACCGCCTACTAGGCAAAGTCCTAGCGGAGGTGGTTTGCCATTGCCTTCCCCCGATCGTAATGGGAATCAACGATGATGATGAAGACGACACAAGACCCAGTCATCTCTAAGCAAGGAAAATCCCTGACCCCGCCGGGAATCGAACCCGGGACCCCCGTGCGCAGGAAGCGAGAACGCTACCGCAAGACCACGAGCTGCGGACAAGGTGGAATGTAGTCGAATTAAATCAGGCGGAGCTGATGGAATTAGAGTAGGAAATGAGGCACTAAAAATAGTGGATGAGTTTTGTTATTTGAGCAGAAAAATAACTGATGATGGCAGAGAGTATATAATATACTCACTGGTGATAGCAAGAAAAATATTTCTGAGAAAGAGAAATTTGTTAACATGGAATAAAAATTTAAGTGGTAGGAATTCTTTCCTGGATATACTTAGTATTGCCTTGTTCAGAAGTCAAATATGAACACCAACACTTCAGACAAGAAGAAAATAAATTTTGAAATGTCTGCAGAAGAATGCTGAAGATCAGATGGGCAGAGCGAGTAACTAATGAGGAGATACTGAGGTAAATTGGAGAAAAAAAAAAAAGAAATTTATAGCTCAGCTTGTCTAAAAGAAAGGGTCAGTTAACATGATATATCCTGAGGGGACCAAGAATGCTCAATTTGGAAATGATGGGAGGTGTGTGGGAGAGGTTTGGGGGGAAGAATGTGAAATTCGAAGGGATATAGTTTGCAGCACTTACACTGGATACATTGGCGTGGAGCGCTACAATCTTTGGACTAGAGACCAAAGCAACTGAAGTATGTCACAGTATATAGATATTTAGAGGTAACATGAAGAAACGATAAGACATGTGACAAGCATATAAAACAAGTCTACATCCTAAGGCTTGATTCGGAAGCTCATACCTTATCATCCTCCCAAATCCCTCAACCAAATATCCATTCACACAAAACCCATATTACACCCTACTCAAAACATAAACTCACAACTTGATTTGTCTGTGTAAACATTTTAAAAAAACATCATATCAGCTTTTCATCCTTTAACCAACACCACTCGCCATTTGTATTTTTTGCGAAAACGATGAGTTTTACCGTTTTAAGAACCGACCTCCCTCACCCACACCAGCCCCTTTTGCGTGAGAAAGATGAAATAACAATTAAGGAAACAAATCTGGTAACTGAAAAATAATGTAGAGTAAAATGGTGCGTCACAGAATGTCAGTTTCTTGCGTTCAACTTAGCGCATGCGCGTATTTTCCGACAGCGTAACTACACATGCGCATTTTCGCATGAGTAATTTCCTGGAAATTGAGGCCACGCGTAAAGCACATTGCTACCCGCCTTAGGTGGGAATCTTTCCGCTTTTTAGAAGGTGATACGTCAGTGGTAGCGTCTTTAATTACACTCCTGGAAATGGAAAAAAGAACACATTGACACCGGTGTGTCAGACCCACCATACTTGCTCCGGACACTGCGAGAGGGCTGTGCAAGCAATGATCACACGCACGGCACAGCGGACACACCAGGAACCGCGGTGTTGGCCGTCGAATGGCGCTAGCTGCGCAGCATTTGTGCACCGCCGCCGTCAGTGTCAGCCAGTTTGCCGTGGCATACGGAGCTCCATCGCAGTCTTTAACACTGGTAGCATGCCGCGACAGCGTGGACGTGAACCGTATGTGCAGTTGACGGACTTTGAGCGAGGGCGTATAGTGGGCATGCGGGAGGCCGGGTGGACGTACCGCCGAATTGCTCAACACGTGGGGCGTGAGGTCTCCACAGTACATCGATGTTGTCGCCAGTGGTCGGCGGAAGGTGCACGTGCCCGTCGACCTGGGACCGGACCGCAGCGACGCACGGATGCACGCCAAGACCGTAGGATCCTACGCAGTGCCATAGAGGACCGCACCGCCACTTCCCAGCAAATTAGGGACACTGTTGCTCCTGGGGTATCGGCGAGGACCATTCGCAACCGTCTCCATGAAGCTGGGCTACGGTCCCGCACACCGTTAGGCCGTCTTCCGCTCACGCCCCAACATCGTGCAGCCCGCCTCCAGTGGTGTCGCGACAGGCGTGAATGGAGGGACGAATGGAGACGTGTCGTCTTCAGCGATGAGAGTCGCTTCTGCCTTGGTGCCAATGATGGTCGTATGCGTGTTTGGCGCCGTGCAGGTGAGCGCCACAATCAGGACTGCATACGACCGAGGCACACAGGGCCAACACCCGGCATCATGGTGTGGGGAGCGATCTCCTACACTGGCCGTACACCACTGGTGATCGTCGAGGGGACACTCAATAGTGCACGGTACATCCAAACCGTCATCGAACCCATCGTTCTACCATTCCTAGACCGGCAAGGGAACTTGCTGTTCCAACAGGACAATGCACGTCCGCATGTATCCCGTGCCACCCAACGTGCTCTAGAAGGTGTAAGTCAACTACCCTGGCCAGCAAGAACTCCGGATCTGTCCCCCATTGAGCATGTTTGGGACTGGATGAAGCGTCGTCTCACGCGGTCTGCACGTCCAGCACGAACGCTGGTCCAACTGAGGCGCCAGGTGGAAATGGCATGGCAAGCCGTTCCACAGGACTACATCCAGCATCTCTACGATCGTCTCCATGGGAGAATAGCAGCCTGCATTGCTGCGAAAGGTGGATATACACTGTACTAGTGCCGACATTGTGCATGCTCTGTTGCCTGTGTCTATGTGCCTGTGGTTCTGTCAGTGTGATCATGTGATGTATCTGACCCCAGGAATGTGTCAATAAAGTTTCCCCTTCCTGGGACAATGAATTCACGGTGTTCTTATTTCAATTTCCAGGAGTGTAGCAATCAAAGCGACCTCTGTTCCAGCTTCGAAACACGCTACCGCTTAAATTTTGATCAATGATCAGCATTGCCGCCCGAAGACTTTCGGCATAAGAAGTCACCCTCAATCTTCCAACGGCCTTGTCAAAGAGGGCGGAGGAGCAGACAGAGATTCAGGGCACTCTCTTGTCCTTCGTATGGGCAACTACCCGAAAAGGCGGAAGAAACAGCAATGATCAACGGCGTGAGGCTGCAGAAGGCAGTGGAACCACTGCATTAAAGGCACATAACGTGTATCCACAGGACATATGCCCTGTGAATGAAATAGTGTCATGATGATTCTCCATGGGAAAAGATTCCGGAATAGACCCCCTTCGGACCTGCGAGAGGAAACTGCCAAGAGGGAGGTGACCATGACGAAAAGATTGAATAATCTACGGAAGAATAACGTTCTACAAGCCGGGGAGTGGAATGTCAAAAGCTGGAATGCGGCAGAGAAGCTAGAAAATCTGAAGACGGAAATGTAAAGGCTCAATCTAGATATAGTAGGGGTCAGTAAAGTGAAATGGAAAGAAGACAAGGATTTCTGGTCAGATGGGTATAGGGTAATATGAACAGCAGCAGAAAATGGTTCCTTGGGAGATGGGTCCGTTATGAAGAGGAGGGTAGAGCAAAGGGTGTGCTACTGTGAAAAGTTCAGTGATAGGGTTGTTTTCATCAGAATCGACAGCAAACCAACACCGACAACGATACTTCATGTATATACACCGACATCGCAAGCTGAAGATAAAGAGAGAGAAAGTAAATGAGGATATTGAAAGGTTAATAAAGTACGTAAAGGGAGATGAAAATCTAATACTCCTGGGGGACTAGAATGCAGCTGTAGGCGAAGGAGTAGAAGAAAAGTTTATGGGAGAACATGTGCTTGGAACAAGAAATGTGAGATGAGAAAGACTAATTGAGCTCTGTAACAAGTTTCAGCTAGTAATAGCGAATACCCTGTTCAACGATCACAAGAGGAGGAGGTATACTTGGAAAAGGCCGGGTGATACGGGAAGATTGCAGTTATATCACATCATATCAGACAGAGATTCCGAAATCAGATACTGGATTATAAGGCGTACCCATGAGCAGATATAGACTCAGATCACAATGTAGTAGTGATAAAGTTCAAGAGGTTAGTCAGGAAGAATCAATACGCAAAGAAGTGGGATACGGAAGTACTAACGGATGACGGTATACGCTTGAAGTTCTCTGAGGCTATAGATACAGCAATAAGGAATAGCTCAGTAGGCAGTATAGTTCAAGGTGAAAGGACATCTCTAAAAAGGGCAATCACAGAAGTTGGGAAGAAAAACATAGGTACAAAGAAAGTAACTGCGAGAAGCCATGGGTAAGAGAAGAAAATACAGAAAGGTTCAGGGAAATTCAGGAACACAGAAGTACAAGTCACTTAGGAATGAAATAAACAGGAAGTGCAGGGAAGCTAAGACAAAATGGCAGCATGAAAAATGTGAAGAAATCGAAAAAGAAATGATTGTCTGAAGGACTGACTCAGCATATACGAAAGTCAAAACAACATTCGGCGAAATTAAAAGCAAGTGCGATAACATTAAGATGCACCAGGCATTCGACTGTTAAACGCTGAGGAGAGAGCGGATATGTGGAAAGGGAAGGCCTCTACGAAGGAGAAGATTTGTCTGATGTGATAGAAGAAGAAACAGGAGTCGATTTAAAAGAGATAGGGCATCCTGTATTAGAATCAGAATTTAAGAGAGCTTTGGGCGACCTAAGATCAAATAAAGCAGAAAGGATAGATAATATTCCATCAGAATTTCCAAAATCAACTAATCACGCTGGTGTGTAGAATGTATGAGTCTGGTGGCATACCATCTGACTTTCGGGAAAATATCATCTACACAATTCCGAAGACTGCAAGAGCGGACAAGTGCAATAATTATCGCACAATCAGCTTAACAGCTCATGCATCCACGTTACTCACAAGAATCATATACAGAAGAACGGAAAAGAAAACTGGGGATGTGTTATATGACGTTCAGTTTAGCTTTAGGAAAGGTAAAGGCAAAAGGCACCAGAAAGGGAATTCTGACGTTGCGGATGATAATGGTAGGAAGGCTAAAGAAAGATCAAGACATGTTCGTAGGATTCGTCGACCTGCAAAAGTGTTCGACAAAGTGAAATGGTGCAAGACGTTCGAAATTCGTAGAAAATTACGGGTTATCTGTAGGGAGAGACGGGTAATATACAACATGTACAACAGCCAAAAGGGAATAATAAGAGTGGACGACCAAGAACGAAGTGCTCGGATTAAGAAGGGTGCAAGACAGGGCTGTAGTCTTTCGCCCCTACTTTTCAGTCTGCACATCCGAGAAGCAATGATGGAAATAAAAGAAAGGCTCAGGAGTGGAATTAAAGTTTAAGGTGAAATAATATCAATGACATTGTTATCCTGAGTGAATGTGAAGAAGAATTACATGTTCTCCTGAATGGAATGAACAGCCTAATGAGTACAAAGGATGTATGGAGACTAAATCGAAGGAAGACGTAAGTAATGAGAAGTAGAAGAAATGAGAGCAGCGAGAAACTTTACATCAGGATTGATGGTCAAGAAGTTAAGGAATTCTGCTGCCTAGCCAGCAAAATAGCCAATAACGGACGGTGCAAGCAGGACATCAAAAGCAGAGTAGCACTGGCAAAAACAGCATTCCTCTCCAAGAGAAGACCACTAGTATCAAATATAGGCTTTCATTAGAGCAAGTAATTTCTGAGAATGTAGTTTGAAGGGCAGCATTGTATGGTAGTGAAACATGAACTGTGGGAAAACCGGAACAGGAGAGAATCGAAGCATTTGGGATGTACTGCTACAGACGAATGTTGAAAATTGGGCGGACTCATAAGGTAATGAATGAGGAGGTTCAGCGCAGAATCGGAGAGGAATGGAATATGTGGCTTGGTTCAAATGGCTCTGAGCACTATGGGACTTAACATCTATGGTCATCAGTCCCCTAGAACTTAGAACTACCCAAACCTAACTAACCTAAGGACATCACACACAACACCCAGCCATCACGAGGCAGAGAAAATCCCTGACCCCGCCGGGAATCGAACCCGGGTACCCGGGCGTGGGAAGCGAGAACGCTACCGCACGACCACGAGATGCGGGCGAATATGTGGTAAATACTGACAAGGAGAAGGGACGGGATGATAGCACATCTGTTAAGACATCAGGAAATTACTTTCTTGGTAGTATGGGGAGCTGTAGGGGACGTCAGAGATTGGAATACATCCAGAAGATAATTCAGGATATAGGTTGCAAGTGCTACTCTGAGATGAAGAGTTTGGCACAGGAGAGGAATTCGTGGCGCGCCGCATCAAACTAGTCAGGACACCGATGACTCAGGTAGAAGGGGCCCACGTGTGTATGATTGTGTAGTGTGTTGAGGTTTATGCCGTGAAGCGAATTATGCGCAATAACGTCTGTTGACTCCAAAGGAAGCACGCTTAAAGAAGAAACAAACTAAGAAGAAAGTCGTATGGCATGCCCCTTCGAGATCTGTTGGCCTGAGCAGCAGGTGTTATACAAAAGGTTTCCGATCATGTTTTTGTAAAGAATAAGGTACTGTACGTTTAAAATTAGAAAAACAGAGGAGAATAAGCCAAAAACTTATGAGAACTATGGACAGATATTCATTCTACGACGACTTGAAGCACAAGAACTGGAGAGCCTGGCATTTCAGCAAAAGAAGTGATCGGCTATGTTAAGCTCCTCAAAAACTACTGAAGATTCAAATGAAGTGCATCAATGATGCAAAAAACACAAAACTGAAAAAATCAACATCATTTTAGTTGATTCTGCCGTCTATGAAATTCCCAAATTTGTTGGGTGCCAGGTTGTTAGCCGGCCGCTGTGGCCGAGTGGTTCTAGGCGCTTCAGTCTGGAACCGCGCAACATCTACAGACGCAGGTTCGAATCCTGCCTCGGGCATAGATGTGTGTGATGTACTTAGGTTAGTTAGGTTTAAGAAGTTCTAGGGGACTGATGACCTCAGATGTTAAGTCCCGTAGTGCTCAAAGCCATTGGAACCATTTGAACCAGGTTGTGTAAGGTGTAAGGCAAATCCAACAACTTCCATGAAACCCCTGACATGATAGCAAATCGGGCAACATGTCACATAGCTCCGAATAAATCCTGGCATTAAATTAACCAAAGTAATACGATCAACGAGTGAGTAAATGGAATACCACAGACTAACACAAGAACGTCTAAATGCATGTCATACCTTCCCATCGTGAAACAGACGCAGTTCTGAGGGGAAAAACGAGAACAGAAGCCGAGAGCAGAGCCGTGTAGGCTAGAAGGCCCTACGATAAGAGCGGGACAATGGGACACACGCATCGCCGGCTGACCGCCAAGCGGTCCATCCCCCAGCCCATGTTAAAAGATAGAGCCCCCCAGAAGAACAGTATAGATCTTACGATAACACTAAAAGGGCCACACCAACTGCAAGTTTTAGCATGAGACTATACGCACCTCTGTTACGTAGCAAACATTAGAAACATTGCCCCACAATGAAAAGTATAACGTTTCTCATTGGATAGACAGAATTTTTGTAGACGGAGCTTAAGGTTAACATTGAGATGCTAATTGGTCAGTTGAAACACAGCCAGATACCTTAAACCAACTTCGGTAAACAGTAGTAAGGATAAGTTCGAGAGAGTTGCTACCAAGACGGCGAGGTGTGTGGAGCTGCGCCGCCCGCCGCCCCTGGCGCTGCCTAACCACCGAAAAGGTAATGAACACATGTGACGCCGCATAAGAGTGCATAAGGCTTCACTCAGAACTGCAGAAGTCTCATCTGTTGCATCCCCTTTTTACATAATATTAGTGTCGATCGTCAATTAAACTTCGTGATATTCACATTTGCTACTTGAAGTTAAAATCTGAAATGCGATGATTTTTCTGTTATATAATTATTGAGAAGCCACATCAGCCACTGTAATTTACGACAAGTCAAATAAGTAATTAAAGATAATTGACGGTCACTGTAGACCATTTCGATAGTTTTGTCTTTTATGAAACTTAATTTAAAGCTAGATTATAGATGTGGTATGACATAGGTCATCCTTTGATCCATTATAGAACTTGGAAACCCATTCAGGGAATATTCGTTCACATTTTTGTTGAACGCAGTTAGTTTTTTTCATCCTGTATTAAAATTTTTCCTTTTATCAATAGTACAATTTATAAACAATGTTTTGTGAGTAGAATAAAAGTTCCAACGGTACACTTTACTGCTTTTTCGACGTTATTTTACCAACTAACTAAAAATAGGAAATCCTTGAACCCCGTCCACTAAATTTAGTTTGTATTAAGATTCTTTTACAGGGAGTGCAGTGGAGCTGACGCTGAAATCATTAAGTATTTGATTATATCATCGCTAGTCTCCCTGAACTCGTCTGAACTCATGTGTGGTCTGGCGTCTCTTTACCAGCAACAGGTCGCAGGTTGAAACTAGTCAATTCCCTAAAAAACATGCTCAGAGCGTCGTTGCGCGAAAGTGGTAGGGAGACACGACTTAGAACAAACAGACACCACGCAGAATGTTAGAGTTGTTAATGATGTATCATCTTTCATGATTAAGTTATGCGAATAAATAAAACACGAATGACACATTGAAAGTTAGCTAAGTTTCACATAACGACCAAGAACAGCCCTTCAATATTTCTCAGTTTCAGGAATATTCACTAAAATGCTTTGTTTTGAAATGAAGAATGAATAGTTCAAACTGATACGTAAGTCGCCATTTACTAGCTAACGAAATTTTAATACCAGCCTTATCGCTGAAAATTTTCCAAACATAAAAAATAAAATCTCGCTGTGAGCTCCATCGAAATTTGCAGACAAAACGTTGCCATCATATCGAATTTCCCGTACCTCTGTTATTTTGATACTTCTCTACCTTCAGTCGCTTGATGTTTTCTTTTACCTGTCGCCTTTTTATCATAATAAACTCAACAGAAACGCCCAAGCATAGAAGGGAATTCATAGCAGACACCTTGCACAATGAGGCAACACGTGGACACGAGAAAGCCCATTCGTACATACGTCCTTCCCGCAAATTTTTGTGCATGGCCTTTTATTCCCGTGCGTCTGCAATTGCGCACGACGAAACAGACATCGTGTGGACATACCTTAAACGAGGAAAAAGCGCCCAGTGGTGGCGTGGGAGGGCCGGCAGGCTCAGTTCCTTCTCCACCCTCCCCCCAACTTCTCTCGCCCTACGCAGTCGCGGCTCCCAGCAGCCCGTCTCGTCACAGCAGGTGTGGTCTGGCCGTCGCGCTGAGGGATAATTGCGACGGCGCCAGTAGGTTACGGAGACGAGGTTAGCTCTCGAGCGCCGTAATTGGATCAACTTTTATAGCGAGAGATGAGGACGGAATGGCGCCGAAATTTGCGTAAGGGTATCGGGAGGGGGAACGGGGGCGGGGGGCGTCCACCAGTCGGGAGATTAGAGGCAGGTCCAGGACCAGAGCTGCGTGCTCACGTGGAACAGCAAATATTTGATGAGATGCCCGTAGGCCAGTTTGCACTAGTCATCATCAGCACGGAATGGCAGGCGACGTCGCCATCAAAGGATTGTGGGTTCACAGTAGACGGAATGCCACAGCACTACGTCACTTCATTCATACCGGTACCAAATCGTTAAAGTGCAGTAATTTGATACAGTTTCTCGGAATATGTAAAGCACTCCGTCTTCAGGCCACAAATGGCTCATCGGGACCATCCGACCGCCGTGACATCCTCAGCCGCTACTATTCGGTCGAGTAGCACCTCAATTGGCATCAAGAGGCTGAGTGCACTCCGAAAAATGGCAACAGGGCATGACGGCCCAGATGGTCACCCATCCAAGCGCCGGCCAAGCTCGACAGCGCTCAACTTCGGTAATCTGACGGGAACCAGAGTATACACTGCAGCAAGGCTGTAGCCGTCGGAATATATAGGACTAAAAAAAATTATGTATACAATATTTTAGACTGTGTACTATACACAGTGTATCAAGAACATCCATTAATGTGTTTGCTTTGGCCATTAATAAACTTTATCATTGCTAGTTCCTTAATTCTGATACTACACTGTGTAAGAAAACTGCACACACAAACTTTCCATTCCGTCAGTAGACTCTGATTCACTAGAATTCATATCAGTGCACACAGCAGAACCTTTTTCCCAATCATTAAATTGTCCTTCGTTTTCAATATCTTCAAGGAGCCACCTGGCAAAACTATCGTCACTTACACGTTTTCTTCTGGTCATTATGCCACAAGAAACGTGAGAACGCAAGACGCTTTAGTAGTGGGATGATGGGGCTCCTGGCGTACTTTTGATATCAAATGAATTATGCAAATTAATTAAATTGATCAATTAATTACCTCCCACCCCCAGAAGACATCAAGGGTTCACCCCAGCTAGCACATGGGTCCTCTTCAGTGAACTACCAGCCCACTTCCCTCTCCCCCCCCCCCCCCCACACAACCTTGCCATAATCCAAGATGCCATCCCAGGAGAAAAATGGCAGGAAATTGGCTCACTCTGTGTCGAGCTGCTGCACTGGGAGGGTCTCACACTGGTCAGTCACAATGCATTCAACAATTTGCTTGGACAGTGTTTATTTCTAATACACACCGATTTGTCACTGGGGTTTAAACTATTTGTATTGTAGCGAACTCGAGAAATTATTTTGTGACATCAGATACTCTGAACATTACCAATTAGGTCACTCCATGCTGGGCGCCAAAAATGTAGTGAACTGTGAATTCTTTTCTCTGCTGTCCGACGTGAAGTGACGAGCAGATGACTGATTCGATTGCTCCATGTTTGGAGCCCACAGTTAATTGATATCAATAATTAGATGAAATCGCACACACAGGGTACAAAATTAAGGGGTTAATGTACACTCCTGGAAATTGAAATAAGAACACCGTGAATTCATTGTCCCAGGAAGGGGAAACTTTATTGACACATTCCTGGGGTCAGATACATCACATGATCACACTGACAGAACCACAGGCACATAGACACAGGCAACAGAGCATGCACAATGTCGGCACTAGTACAGTGTATATCCACCTTTCGCAGCAATGCAGGCTGCTATTCTCCCATGGAGACGATCGTAGAGATGCTGGATGTAGTCCTGTGGAACGGCTTGCCATGCCATTTCCACCTGGCGCCTCAGTTGGACCAGCGTTCGTGCTGGACGTGCAGACCGCGTGAGACGACGCTTCATCCAGTCCCAAACATGCTCAATGGGGGACAGATCCGGAGATCTTGCTGGCCAGGGTAGTTGACTTACACCTTCTAGAGCACGTTGGGTGGCACGGGATACATGCGGACGTGCATTGTCCTGTTGGAACAGCAAGTTCCCTTGCCGGTCTAGGAATGGTAGAACGATGGGTTCGATGACGGTTTGGATGTACCGTGCACTATTGAGTGTCCCCTCGACGATCACCAGTGGTGTACGGCCAGTGTAGGAGATCGCTCCCCACACCATGATGCCGGGTGTTGGCCCTGTGTGCCTCGGTCGTATGCAGTCCTGATTGTGGCGCTCACCTGCACGGCGCCAAACACGCATACGACCATCATTGGCACCAAGGCAGAAGCGACTCTCATCGCTGAAGACGACACGTCTCCATTCGTCCCTCCATTCACGCCTGTCGCGACACCACTGGAGGCGGGCTGCACGATGTTGGGGCGTGAGCGGAAGACGGCCTAACGGTGTGCGGGACCGTAGCCCAGCTTCATGGAGACGGTTGCGAATGGTCCTCGCCGATACCCCAGGAGCAACAGTGTCCCTAATTTGCTGGGAAGTGGCGGTGCGCTCCCCTACGGCACTGCGTAGGATCCTACGGTCTTGGCGTGCATCCGTGCGTCGCTGCGGTCCGGTCCCAGGTCGACGGGCACGTGCACCTTCCGCCGACCACTGGCGACAACATCGATGTACTGTGGAGACCTCACGCCCCACGTGTTGAGCAATTCGGCGGTACGTCCACCCGGCCTCCCGCATGCCCACTATACGCCCTCGCTCAAAGTCCGTCAACTGCACATACGGTTCACGTCCACGCTGTCGCGGCATGCTACCAGTGTTAAAGACTGCGATGGAGCTCCGTATGCCACGGCAAACTGGCTGACACTGACGGCGGCGGTGCACAAATGCTGCGCAGCTAGCGCCATTCGACGGCCAACACCGCGGTTCCTGGAGCAAGTATGGTGGGTCTGACCCACCGGTGTCAATGTGTTCTTTTTTCCATTTCCAGGAGTGCATTTGCTCTATGTCACATGCCAGGAATGCTCCATGTTCTACCTGGGACAAACAGGCCGAAATTTCAACACCAGGTACACAGCGCACATAAAAGCCTACAGACACAGCAGACACACTACATTAGCCATAGCAACACATGTACATAATACAGGACATCCATTTGGAAAATAGAGCAAAATGTCAAAGTACTCCACCGACTAAAAATGGACATAAAATGGATTTGCTAGAAGAACTAGAGATATATTCACATTACAGAAAATATGAAGATAAAATATTAAACGAAAATCTTGGAAGTAAATTCAGATGTTTCGATAGTATACTTAAATAAAAATAGTAACACATAGAAATAAGCATAATTCTAAAATAGAGATAAGTAAATTATGATCCAAATTGTTACGGTAAGTAACCTCTGTACAAAAGCATACCATACTCTGTGGAAGACTTATAATGTCATCTCTGTTGACTATTTGTAAGAAGATCTGTGTCACTGTTTTGTTTATGTAAAATGTTTTCGATGTTTAAAAGTGTACAACAAGATGCGTGTGATGTTTAGTGTGTGTGAGACTCTGCACGATTGGACCACAAGGAAGCTGTAAGTACAAATTCTTCTAAGTTTCGCCACTAACTTCACAAGAAGATCGACAACCAACTAAAAATCGTTCGTTTTCTTCTATATTGCAGTAAAGTCAACGAAATGAAGCGGAATCTCACACATCGACAACATCACATAGTAATGACATAACAACCACAAAAAACGCGTCGTGCGAAAAATAAAATAAAGAAAATCATGACTGGTAGCAGGTGAGTTATTTATAAACAAACCTATTGTTTTCACAGTCGCAGGCTTTCAGAACCATTTACAATCGATCAAATCAGAAAATTATAAATCTCAGGGCCGATTTGACTGGGCGTGGAAAAAATGTTCAGATGTGTGTGAAATCTTATGGGACTTAACTGCTATGGTCATCAGTCCCTACGCTTACACACTACTCAACCTAAATTATTCAAAGGAGAATCACACATACCCATGCCCGAGGGAGGACTCGAACCTCCGTCGGGACCAGCCGCACAGTCCATGACTGCAGCGCCCTAGACCGCTCGGCTAACCCCGCGTGGCGACTGATCGTCGACACGACTCAATTATTAAGGGGAAGGAGGAGGGAATAAATCGTCTCACCATTCTTCGTTATGGGTCGTCGTATACTGCTGTCGGCGGCAGGCGCTGCGTAGGTACGGTGCGTCGCCATCGCCTCGGAGCTGTGCTGGGCGAGTCGAGTGCCTCATCAGTAATTGCGGCGATGCGGCGAGGCCCAGGTACGATCTTTGCGTTGTCGGTAACGTGGCCGAAGCTGTGCTATCACGGCATCGGAAGGCGGATGTTGGCAATGGGTGGAAGAGCGCCCCATGTCCTCTCGCTTCCGCGGTGTCTCAACGACTCCCCCTTCTCGCTTCTCTTCCATCTCCCAACTAAACTCCTCTTAGCAATATTATTCCTTTCGGCGTTGTCATTAGCGGACGAAATTTTCAAAGTAGCCCAATGACAGATCGCCGTTTCATCGCCACGCCTCTCTCAGCAAGGGTGGAAATTTTCTATCTGTCGTGGGCTGGCGTGTGGCTTGTGAATTGGCATCTTTCTCACGATTTCACATTCTTAAGATGTTTTCCTGTATTCCGAGGCTGTCGAGAGAGCAGCTACACAACACTTCTCTATAACTGCTCTCTCTGCGTGAGCCCTGGACAGACTCATGTTTGGGCTCTGTATCAAAATCTGCTGGCATCCGTCATTTACAAGGAATGTCCTCACTGTCGAGAAAAACATCTTCTTAAGAATGCAAGCTTCTTTCTCACGCCTCCCTGTGACTATTCCCCGCGCTTTGTTGTACACTCCTCCCTGTGCCTGAAGGATGCTGGAATTGTCGGCACATCCCTGTTTTCTAAGGCAGGTAAAATGACTGCCGTAAGGCCAGAAGAACTGAGATGCTTTTGCACGTACCTTCTTGGCGTTCGTCCTGATGGCTACAGGTGCCCATCAGCTCTCGGCACGCTTCTCATTGTCAGACGGGCCCTTCGCATCGTGTCCCTTCTTAAGCGAGGCGAGGAGTCGGTCCGGCTTCCCGCTGTGTACTTGCAGAAAGACTGCAGTGTCCCTCTTCTTGGGGCTCGTCGCATAGGCGTTCTCGTGTCCACATGTTGCCTCATTGTGCAAGGTGTCTATGAATTCCCTTCTATGCTTGGGCGTTTCTGTTGCGTTTATTATGATAAAAAGGCGACAAGTAAAAAAAAACATAAAGCGACTGAAGGTAGAAAAGTATCAAAATAACATGGGTACGGGAAATTCGATATGATGGCAACGTTTTGCCTGCAAATTTCAAAGGAGCTCACAGCGAGATTTTATTTTTCCTGCTTGGGGAATTGCAGCGATAAGGCTGGCAATACAATTTCGTTAGCTAGTAAATGGCGACTTCTTCTTCCTCTTCGGCCGCTCATGGTGACTTGCGAAAGTGGCTGTGGTCGGACGTTTTGCAGTACGGATATTGTTTATGCTGAATATTGTTTCACACTCACAAAAAGATTCATGGTTAGTAGCAGTCTGACTGAAAATACTGGAACTAGGTGTTGCATGAAATATTTAAACAATTTGCAGAGATATTTTTTATGGAATGTATAATTTTAATTAATATTGGGTTTATATTGGTTGCTGGTGAGCAGGAAAGTTAGTTATTAGTATTTTATTAAGGATCTCATTCATAAGCAGCCATATCACAGTCATCACAGTCGCTCAAGAAAGTTATAATTAAGCTTTACTTGTTTAATCAGAATCAGACGATGACTCTTCTTGTCCACAGTCTCGATGATTCGAATCGATCTGCAATCCTGGGTAAATAAAATATCTTGGTTTTCCTTGCGTTGCGTAGTCAGTCGGGAAACCTCAGATCAAGCGGAAAGTTTGCTTTGATAGGGTTTAATTATCCGATGAAATAATGGAGCTCTTGTATCTAATAATTGCAGGTTAGTTTCCAATTCATTGGAAGTTCCCTTCTGATTACCAACGAAACGACACCTCCGTGCAAATTTCCAATTAGAGAATACATATATAATGAAATTCCTTACAGACCTTCGATGTAAATGCTCAGTATATATTCTCTTGATTAGCATACAATATATTTCCAATCTCTATCTTCCAGTAATCTCGATAGCAAAATTACAATTATTCAATGTGGCTATTCGGCACGGAGAAGATCCTAGAAGTCCCCTCAACACAAGGAGAGAATATTACAAAGAGTGGTGGTGGTGGTGGTTAGTGTTTAACGTCCCGTCGACAACGAGGTCATTAGAGACGGAGCTCATGCTCGGGTGAGGGAAGGATTGGGAAGGAAATCGGCCGTGCCCTTTCAAAGGAACCATCCCGGCATTTGCCTGAAACGATTTAGGGAAATCACGGAAAACCTAAATCAGGATGGCTGGAGACGGGATTGAACCGTCGTCCTCACGAATGCGAGTCCAGTGTGCTAACCACTGCGCCACCTCGCTCGGTATTACAAAGAATAATTATGCGCTCATGGCATAGTAATAGTACTGTATTACTTTGCGCATCGATTCTGCGAGTATATAGATGGTCAAGTAGGAAACGTAATTCACTCATAGAGTTATGAAGGGATGATTAGTAGAATATAAAGAGATATTACAATTGTAGTATTTCGTTTAAACAATTTACACATTGTGTGGAACATTTCTCATGGTTTATAAATTGAAGATGTCACAGGAACTAAATGTAACACTGCGCAAAGAGAGAGACAGAGAGAGAGAATTTGGCAGATGTCACAAGAATATTCAAACAATTTGCGATGTAATTACACTTTTCATTCTGAGAAATACCGCCACAATTAAATACAGACTCTAAAAAGACCGCTGCGGGTTATGGCACACTTGCAAACCTCCCAGTCATCAGCCAGCACTCCTCCTTGGGACACTTCATGCACTTTTGTGAGACATACCAAAGCCTTCCTCCCTGATACACATCTTGTACTGTTTGACGCCTCAGTACACTTGGCAACGTTGCTTTAAGCAATTTGCTTCAAATACACTTGGACACAAAACACTGCACTGTAGTTGGAAAGTGTTATACACCTGTGCCGTAAGTCGCGGCGCTCTGAGCCATGGTTGGGATTCTTGGATGCATGATGGCCCTCTCAGATTTTTCGTTCGGGTACCCACTTTCCGTCCCCACTCGCAAGAATAGCAGTCTTCCCAGGTGCATGTAGAATGAAAATACCACGCGTGAAAACAAATGAATGCAAATGCACTCGCAAAAACATCACGCAGGAATTTTGTTTAAACAATTTCACTATGATAAATGAGCGCAAATACATCGGGACGAAACTCTAAAGATGAGCCTACATCATGCTAAAATATTGTTAAATACACTAGTACAGTAGTTTGCTACATGAGGCACTGTTGTAATCCAGGACCCACGAAGCGACACATCCTTCAGCAACCGCAGCTCGCCACAGAGTGAACCAGCGACCAGAAGTGGGCTCCCCGGCCGGATCAACCATTTCCATCAGCACAAAGAATGGATCAGTGGTAAAAGTGGGTATTTCCAGAGAGAATCAGACAAACATACACTACTGGCCATTAAAATTGCTACACCACGAAGATGACGTGCTACAGACGCTAAATTTAACCGACAGGAAAAAGATGCTGTGATATGCAAATGATTAGCTTTTCAGAGCATTCACACAAGGTTGGCGCCGGTGGCCACACCTACAACGTGCTGACATGAGAAAAGTTTCCAACCGATTTCTCATACGCAAACAGCAGTTGACCGGCGTTGCCTGGTGAAACGTCGTTATGATGCCTCGTGTAAGGAGGAGAAATGCGTTTCCGACTTTGATAAAGGTCGGATTGTAGCCTATCGCGATTTCGGTTTATCGTATCGCGACATTGCTGCTCGCGTTGGTCGAGATCCAATGACTGTTAGCAGAATATGGAATTGGTGGGTTCAGGAGGGTAATACGGAACTCCGTGCTGGATCCCAACGGCCTCGTATCACTAGCTGTCGAGATGACAGTCATCTTATCCGCATGGCTGTAACGGATCGTGCAGCCACGTTTCGATCCCTGTGTCAACAAATGGGGACGTTTGCAAGACAACAACCATCTCCACGAACAGTTCGACGACGTTTCCAGCAGCGTGGACTATCAACTCGGAGACCATGGCTGCGGTTACCCTTGACGCTGCATCACGGACAGGAGCGTCTGCGATGGTGTACTCAACGACGAACCTAGGTGCACGAATGGCAAAACGTCATTTTTTCGGATGAATCCAGGTTCTGTTTACAGCATCATGATGGTCGCATCCGTGTTTGACGACATCACGGTGAACGCACATTGGAAGCGTGTATTCGTCATCGCCATACTGGTGTATCACCCGGCGTGATGGTATGGGGTGCCACTGGTTATACGTCTCAGTCACCTCTTGTTCGCATTGACGGCACTTTGAACAGTGCACGTTACATTTCAGATGTGTTACGACCCGTGGCTCTACCCTTCATTCGAGCCCTGCGAAACCCTACATTTCAGCAGGATAATGCACGACTACATGTTGCAGGTCCTGGGACGGGCCTATCTGGATACAGAAAATGTTCGTCTGCTGCCCTGGCCAGCACATTCTCCAGATCTCTCACCAATTGAAAACGTCTAGTAAATTGCGGCCGACCAGCTGGCTCGTCACAATACGGCAGTCACTACTCTTGATGAACTGTGGTATCGTGTTGAAGCTACATGGGCAGCTGTACCTGTACACACCATCCAAGCCCAGGCGTATCAAGGCCCTTATTACGACCAGAGATGGTTGTTCTGGGTACTGTTTTCTCAGGATCTATGCACCCAAATTGCATGAAAATGTAATCACATGTTAGATCTAGTATAGTATATTTGTCCGATGAATATCCGTTTATCATCTGCATTTCTTCTTGGTGTAGCAATTTTAATGGCCAGTAGTGTATAAAAGCTCGCGAAATCTGTGCCCGGCAGACTAGCACCAACTTGTAATGTGTGCGCAGAACAGCATTCATCATCAGATGGGGAGGAACGCCGTACTCCTATTGGCTCCCTGGGTGAAATGGTGGGTGGAGGGCTAGAGGTTACATAAACCCTCATTGTGGTGGAGTCGCTCTCATTCTGCGTCAGTTCACCTGTGTCTTTCTTGTGTGTTCTTGCTTCAGTTCTTTTTTTTCTGGGGGGATAAATAAAGTGCTGATATTTGAACAACATTGTCAGCAGCGGTAGCAGCAACAGACACCTTCGCCAGGACAACGTATCATGTAAGTTAATTGCTCTATTTATTCAATGTACCGGTGTGCCCCGCAATTTTAGTATCCTTCAAAGCAACTGTTTAGGTCATAGTCGGTATAGGTATACCTCTGTACTCCCAATCTTTTGAACGATTTGCTGTCATAATTTTAGTGTGTGACGAACCTTTATTCGTTAATATCTTTCACAGACCTACTTTCTGTTTCTTGTCGTTGCAGAATTCATCCCTGAGATGCTGGCTGAGGAGGAGCAGATTAGTCTTTCCCGTCCCGTCGACAACGAGGTCATTGGAGACGGAGCCCAAACTCGGATTAGGAAAGGATGGGGAAGGAAATCGGACACGGCCTTTCAAAGGAACCATTCCGGTATTTTCTTTTCTGAACTGATTTAGGGAAATTACGGAAAACCTAAATCAGGATGGCCGGAGACGGGTTTGAACCGTCGTCGTCCCGAATGCGAGTCCAGTGTGCTAACCACTGCGTCACCTTCCTCAGAGTTGGTTGACTTAGACGGTCAACCGGAGGCAGAGAGAGAAAGCACTGCAGCAGCTTCCAGAAATAATAAACGAGCCGTATCAGCAAGAACGTAAGTGTATTTTTTTCGTAACATGTAGTTCTTAAAGAAAAAATTTTTTTTCACGTAATATACTGTGGTTCTAGTGATCAGGACCGGGAATCTATATACATTTATTTTCCGTACCATGTTGCATTCCGTTGCCTGAGACATGTTCTTTGCTTGTCTAGGTGTTTCTATGGACGACGACGAAGAAGAAGAAGAAGGGGTATGTGTCGAGGTCTAAAGTCAGGAGTCTTCAATTCAGTCTTGCAAGTACCAGAATACGATTTTCAAATTCAATATGTGTGTTTCATATACAAGTAATTCCAGTGAACTAGAGAATACGATTTTCTGTTTGTATTTCAATGAGCTAAAGAACACAATTTCCTGTTTCTGTTTCAGTACGATTTTCTGCGTGTGTCTCTTACATTTTCAAGAAATAATTACGTTCAAACTCTTATTGTTCCAGGCAGCGTCAGCGAGCTAGATACGAGGGTTGGAACTTTAATAGTAGCAACTATTTATTTACAGCTCGTACAATATACATACGTGTTTCAAAATTTTACTGACCTTCAAAGTAGTCACAGCATTTTGTATAACCCGTTGCCAGCGATGTGGAAGTCGTAGGATACTCTTAGCAGAGCCAGTTGTGTTGACAGTTCGAGCGGCGCGGTCTACTGTCCGACGAATTTGTAGCAGTTCTGAAGCGAATGCCGTGAAGAGTTTCCTTCAGTTTAGAAATCAAGGTGAACTTATTAGGGCTTACGTTAGGGGAATGCAGCAGGTGGTATAGAACTTAGCAGCCCCATCAATCAAACAAACCAGTAACAGCTTACACCGTACGTGCTTGAGCATTGTCCTGCAAAATGATGGTCAGGTCCTACAGAAAGTGTCATCACTTCTGTCTCTAACCTAGTCGTAGGTTGTGTTCCAAAATGAAAAGCATGAAGACAGAAGTGATGACACTTTCTGCAGGACCTGACCATCATTTTGCACAACAATGCTCAAGCACGTACGGTGTAAGCTGTTACTGGTTTGTTTGACTGATGGGGCTGCTAAGTGCTATACCACCTACTGCACTCACCTAAGCCCTCGTAAGTTCAAGTCGATTTCTAGACTGAAGAAAACACTTCACGGCATTCGCTTCAGAAATGCTACAAATTCGTCGGGCAATAGACCGCGCCGCTCGAACTGTCACTACAACTGGCACTGCTAACAGTATCGTACGACATCGCTGGCTACAGGTTATACACAATGCTGGTGACTACTCTGAAGGTCAGTAAAACTTTGAAATATGTATCTATTTTGTACGAGCTGTAAATAAATAGTTGCCACTATTAAAGTTCCAACCCTCGTAGATAGCTCCAAAGAGAGGGCGAAGTACAGGAGTGGGTACATGAGATGCCTTCTGCTGATGATGCTGAAAGGCTTTGGCATCTCGCGCTTGTGGAGGACAAGGAAATACCAGATAGTGTGGGAGAACAACCAGAAAGCACGACTGAACTGCTCAGTCCTTGAACAAAGAACGTAAAAAGTGATTATAATGCAACTGTCGTCGTTATAGCACATAATTATTATTCTCTAATGTTGGTGTACTTAATTGTTGTTGTCATGCGTTTACTCAAGGTACTTTAAAAAAACTTGAGCGTTATACTTAATTTTTTCGTTATTCATTTGCTATAGAAACATCACCAACACCGCCACCACAACGGCTAGCTGCGGTAGGGGTGCCTATAGTGGTGGTTGTGGAGGCAGGAATCAGGCAGGCACCTGAGTGGCAAGCATCACCACGAAAGGTGCCACTCGAGGCTGCGAGAGACGTGACTGCAGTCACCACAGCCTCCTCCCCCCCCCTCCCCCAACAACAACTTGCCGCCACCGCAGCACCATCACATACACTCTGGAGTCCGTGGGTGGTTAACTCAGAGGAAGAAGAAGAGCAACCATCTCATACCCTTCATACTGGCAGCGGTGAAGGCTCCAGCATGCAGCAGCAACATCATCAACTTGGGTGCTCCCACTGTACCACACCATCGCCCCCTTCAGACTGGCGGTGGTGAAGGCTACAGCATGCACCTGCAGCATCATCAAGCTGGGTGCTCCCACTGTACCTCACTATCACCCCCTTCAGACTGGCAGTGGTGAAGGCTTCAGCATGCAGCAGCAGCATCATCAACCTGGGTGCTCCCACTGTACCTCACCATCGCCCCCTTCAGACTGGCGGTGGTGAAGGCTCCAGCATGCAGCAGCAGCATCATCAACCTGGGTGCTCCCACTATACCTCAACATCGCCCCCTTCAGACTGGCAGTGGTGAAGGCTCCAGCATGCAGCAGCAGCATCATCAACCTGGGTGCTCCCACTGTACCTCACCATCGCCCCCTTCAGACTGGCGGTGGTGAAGGTTACAGCATGCACCCGCAGCATCATCAAGCTGGGTGCCCCCACTGTACCTCACCATCACCCCCTTCAGACTGGCAGTGGTGAAGGCTCCAGCATGCAGCAGCAGCATCATCAACCTGGGTGCCCCCACTGTACCTCAACATCGCCCCCTTCAGACTGGCAGTGGTGAAGGCTCCAGCATGCAGCAGCAGCATCATCAACCTGGGTGCCCCCACTGTACCTCAACATCGCCCCCTTCAGACTGGCAGTGGTGAAGGCTCCAGCATGCAGCAGCAGCATCATCAACCTGGGTGCTCCCACTGTACCTCACCATCGCCCCCTTCAGACTGGCGGTGGTGAAGGCTCCAACATGCACCTGCAGCATCATCAACCTGGGTGCCCCCACTGTACCTCAACATCGCCCCCTTCATGCTGGCAGTGGTGAAGGCTCCAGCATGCAGCAGCAGCATCATCAACCTGGGTGCTCCCACTGTACCTCACCATCGCCCCCTTCAGACTGGCGGTGGTGAAGGCTCCAACATGCACCTGCAGCATCATCAACCTGGGTGCCCCCACTGTACCTCAACATCGCCCCCTTCATGCTGGCAGTGGTGAAGGCTCCAGCATGCAGCAGCAGCATCATCAACCTGGGTGCTCCCACTGTACCTCACCATCGCCCCCTTCAGACTGGCGGTGGTGAAGGCTCCAACATGCACCTGCAGCATCATCAACCTGGGTGCCCCCACTGTACCTCAACATCGCCCCCTTCATGCTGGCAGTGGTGAAGGCTCCAGCATGCAGCAGCAGCATCATCAACCTGGGTGCCCCCACTGTACCTCAACATCGCCCCCTTCAGACTGGCAGTGGTGAAGGCTCCAGCATGCAGCAGCAGCATCATCAACCTGGGTGCCCCCACTGTACCTCAACATCGCCCCCTTCAGACTGGCAGTGGTGAAGGCTCCAGCATGCAGCAGCAGCATCATCAACCTGGGTGCCCCCACTGTACCTCAACATCGCCCCCTTCAGACTGGCAGTGGTGAAGGCTCCAGCATGCAGCAGCAGCATCATCAACCTGGGTGCCCCCACTGTACCTCAACATCGCCCCCTTCAGACTGGCAGTGGTGAAGGCTCCAGCATGCAGCAGCAGCATCATCAACCTGGGTGCCCCCACTGTACCTCAACATCGCCCCCTTCAGACTGGCAGTGGTGAAGGCTCCAGCATGCAGCAGCAGCATCATCAACCTGGGTGCCCCCACTGTACCTCAACATCGCCCCCTTCATGCTGGCAGTGGTGAAGGCTCCAGCATGCAGCAGCAGCATCATCAACCTGGGTGCTCCCGCTGGGCGTCACCGTCACCCCCTCCTCCTACTCCAGCTCAGACGATCCCCTTGCTGATGAAAGGTATGTGTGCCACTGCGTGTACCCCCCACCCCAGCAGGCACCTCCTCCTGAATGCTGTCATCCACCTGATGGATGCAGTCATTGGCTTCATCTCCTAGCCATAGTATTAACTATAATGTTAATGATAATGAACCTGCGTCTAGTGGTAGTGTTCTCTTCCATCCTAATAGTGAAAGACATCAGATTAGCGGCGTCATGCCGCCTCTATTATAGCCGGTGGTTGCTAGGATCTTCGAGGGGTGTATCTCTTTCACTAGAATTGAGACTGTTACCCAGTCAGGTTTCTAGATGTGTGCCTCCCAGTGCTGGAGATGGAGCTCCCCAAAGCTCTAGATGATCTGAGATTTAATACCATTATATGTAATGGAGTACTCTGCAACGATTTGACTCACGCTCTGAAACAGCATGGTGCTGCTGACGAGAAAAGCATGCCCTACATCTGGTGTGATAATGGAATTACGTCTCAGAGGACATCAATCGCCGAGCAGTGTTGTGAATCTACCTACTACTGGTGCGGTTTTCTGTGTTGGAAGATAAAGGGTAAGCTAAAGCACCCATCCAATTATCACACCTCGACATCCATATCAATGTCTATGATCTGTTAAAAGGAGAGTCCAGTTATGGCTTGCTTCCTAAGGATATAGTTGATAAGAAGGCGTGTAGTAATATCCAAAATAAAAAGGATCAGGCTTGTTTTGCATGACCAATCCTGGCTTGTGAAAGAAATTACACAAAAGATCCACAACACACATCTCTGTACAGAACAGGCCTTAACATTCATGGATGTTATAGCTTTGACAGTATCGAGTTCCTCATAAAGACTCAGGACATACCTAAATTTGAGACATAAAATCCCAGAATATTGGTTCACATTTATGGCCTGAAGAGACAGGAAAGCAAGCCAGACGAAGTTGATGACGATGATCATAATCAACAACAGACGCAGGACAAGCATTCTGTAGTTGGACCCCTCTGTTTTTCGAAATATGCAGGTGAGCCTAATCTTCATGTAAACATGCTGCTCTTCTCTGAAGGTGATAATCAGCATTACATATCGATAACGTTATGTCCCGCCTCCTTAACTTCCAACTCAATAAACACAAGTATAAAAAACATATTTTCTTAATGTGCCTAAATACCTTTTTGGAAGCAAAGTATTTAAAAACGCATCAGGAGGAATGGTGCCCAAAAAAAAAGAAAAAAAAAGTTCATTAAATTGAAGAATGCTCACCACCTCGAATGACGTCTGTCTGTTGTATAAGTTGACTTCGAATATCTTCTTGCCCCCTATTACCCGCTCAAATACCACCTTCACCCAAAAACACGTACCATACGCGACAACATATGAACTTCTATGCTCATATGATTCAATTTCAACCATTATGTAATGTATGTCGTGGATAATCCTACAGCTTGGTTGCACACTGAGCTGGAAAAACTCTCATGAGATATTGAACATCCCCATCACCGAATCGGAGGAGTCAAAAATTATACAATGATGCTGTTAACTGCATTTTTGTGGCCTGACATTAAATAGAATAGCTGAAACTCCTCTTGGAGATCACTGTCATCTTATAGGAAGTTTCGAAGTACAGCTCACAACCTGTGCAATTTGAAGTATAACTTACCATGACACATACCTGTCTTCTTCCATAATTTAAGTGGGTAGGACACTCACTTTCTAATTGAGCAATTGGCTAATTTCGGTATGAAGTAAGATAACGTCAGTGTCTTGCCTGTGACTGTAGAGAAGTATATTTCTTTCTCGAAATGAATGACGCCAAAAATTATGCTCCACTTCCTTAATTCGTTACGATTCATGTAGACTTCACCCCAGAAACGTGTTGACACTCTGCCCCAGGACGATATGCACATCACCCAATCTGCATCCCCTATAAGGAAACGTTTCAACTTGCGACTAGGAAAGGAGTTCTACCTTATGAGTATCTGGATACTAAGGAGAAACTCGACAAAACCAGGGTACCCAACATATCTGCATTTAAAAATATTCTCAGAGGCGATATCATAACTAGAGCAAATTATAAGCATGCCATGAATGTCTGGCGGGAATTCAACATTCCCAATTTGAGTGAATCGCAAGACAATGCATAGGCATCAATTTGCGCTTGCTTGCGGATTTCTTTGAAAAGTTCCGAGTGTATGCACAGCCATATACTCTCTGTACATTGCCTTTTATTATATGGCACCTGGCTTGTACTGGGACGCGATGCTGACTTAAACGAGGTGCAGCATCGAACTTTTGACTGATGCTGACATGCTTCTTTTCTTTGAACATGAGATCTATGGGGGACTTCGCCAGTGTGTCCATAGACATACCGAGGTAAATAACCCACATATGGTTGTGGGCTTCAATGCATCCCTTGATTCAGGTTGTATTTTATTTTTGGATGTGAATAACTAATATGGGCACGCCATATGCAGACATTGCCAGTTGGTGGGTTTCAGTGGCTGTCTGAAAACGAATTAGAGGGATTAGGTGAAAAAATAATGGGTCTGGCGGCTGATTCTGATGCAAGGTATGGAGGCAGACCTCATATACCCTGATATTATGCATGAAATGACAAGCGACTTGCTACTACATTCTGTGAGGAAGCACTCTTCCTAAACTGATGTCAACTGTTGGCCACAAGCAGAGGTATATAATTCATTATCGTAATGTCCAGCAGCATCTCAGAGCTGGAGCTAGATAGAACCATCCAGGTTATCTCCTTCAATCAAGTCCCTCTGGTTGAAGGAGTATATTGAATTAAATACCAAAAAGAAGGCGGAAGCGACTAGTGATTTCGAAAAAGACTTTTGTAAATTAATGAAGAATTCCATTTTTGGTAAAACCATGCAGAATGTAAGAAATGAACGCGATATTTTGATTACGACCGACTGGGAGGAGCCGTGGGGTGTAGGGAAGTGCATCGCCAGACCAAATTTTAAGTGGATGATTGTTTTCAATGAGAACTTTGTTGCTGCAGAGATGTCGAAGGTTTCTGTAGAGTTTACAAAACCTATCTATTAGGGGATATGCATACTGAACACCTCCAAAACTCCACATGTACCTCCTCCACTATCAGTTAAACTTATTCGTGAAACCAAAGGTACTTTAAATGGATGGAGATAGCTTCATCTATTCGGCAAAGAACTGCAATCCATGTGAAGTAATGAGGTGTCACAGTAAAGAATTCGACACATCAAGATACACAACCAATAATCCTTATTCTATTGTTCCTCAGAACAAGAAGGCTATTGGCTTAATAAAAGATGGGGCAAATGGATTGCCGATTGTGGAGTTTGTAGGTGTAAGATCCAAAATGTATGCATATCGTACAATAGATAGGGACACCCAGAGGCGGGCTAAGGATGTTGCGATATGCAGCACCACATATGCTCACAGTCGAAGACTACTTGCAGTGCCTATACCATGATGTTTGGGGTGCTCCACCGCAACATCCATGTACAGTACGTCGAACCAGTATTCAATCGTGATATCATGAGGTGTACACTATGCCGCAGTTTAAAGTCGGACTGTCACGTCATGACGATAAAAGAGCCATTTGTAATGACGGGATTGAAACTCTCTTGTACTAACACTTGAAGTGCAGAAGGGGGTGGGGACTCCAGTGTTGTGAATGAGAGAGAGAAAGAGAGAGAGAGAGAGAAAGAGAAAGAGAGAGAGAGAGAGAGAGAGATTAGCTGAGTGAGAGCTTGTGCCAAATAGAATGGCTCTTTTATCATAGTGTAAATATTGTATGTGTGTGATGTATGGCGTGCTTGCATATGAGATTGCATATGTGTCTCTGTGCATCCATGTGTGTGCATCTGAGTGTGGATGCCTGTGTAAGTATGTATGCCTGCATGTAAATACATTCAGCCTATTTTTTGTAATAAGCAGCATGCAATGTTTGCGAGAATATATATAAACATCATGTGCTAGAAAAAGTTTTTAAAAATTATAAAAATTACAAAAACGTTAAAAAATGCAAAGTATTTATAAAAAGATTAGAAACAGTTGAAAAATCATAAAGTTAAAAAAATCGTAAATGGAGGAAAAAAAATATAGATTCCCAGTATTTCTCTCTTTTGCACTTATTGTGTGACAGTGTGTGTCTAAACGAAGTAGTTTTTAAGTTTCACCTAATGCTAGCTGTCCAAGTCACACTAGTTTTAAGTGTGAGTTCCACCCAGTTCAGGTGCAGCTGTTTGGGATGGACATTTTAGAGCAACCACTTCATTGTATTGTTCAATTAATTCAGCTGCTTGAGGTGGAAGATGTTTAGAGCCCTTCAGTATCACGTATAAATCAATCCCTCTGTTTGGGTAGAATTACTCTAGTAACAGTATTAGTACTAGTGTAAAAGAAACTGCGTCTCTGCAGGAGCTGTAATCAATACTGCAACGTAATGTAGAAATGTTCACCCACTACTGATAGTGAAGTAGAAATATTCAGTCAATACTGCATTGTAGATGAAATAATTTTCACTAGTATTGTTATTTGCAAAACCAAGAACTGCGAATGTGTTTAAAAAATTCCAAACAGTAACAATAACTACGAATTTAAAAGTAGTATTTATTTGTGTATTGTAAACAAGATTTGTGAATGTAAAGCAGTATTCCCTTTGAATATTTATGCCTGAAAAAAAATGTTATTCGCTGCCATACGTCACTGCAGTTATTTCGCACATCCCTATCCTCAGAAATGTACGTAAAGGCTGTGCAGGATGCACAAGGTATGAGTACAAAGCATAATGGAGGTGACATTTAAGATGGAGAAAAACAAAATGCATGAAATGGTGACATGGGACATTGCCTATTGTGTTGCCCATATTAGGTTATGGGAGCAGATAGCACGTGACTGTGTCTGTTTCCAAAGGCTTATCGCAAACATGTCTAATATTTCTAGTGCTTCAGGAAAATCATAGGCACAGTATCTGGTGCTAAACTACAAGGATCAGTAAAACAGAAGTACACACATGTTAAGAGGTAAAACTTCATTTACTTCCCATCCAATTTAAAAGTAATTTTACATTTCATAAGCAGACACAGAAACACTATTTTCACACATCTTCTTTTTGAGTAGATGGAGAGCAGAGCACTCATAGAATTCCTGGTCTTGAATAGCAGCAAACTTGAGGATTCTACACATCCATGAGATCTTTTCCTTTCCCTTCGTGTAGATGATGGTATCCATTGGTCGAATAATCGTAGATACATATCTTTATAGGTTATGTCTGGATTCCATGGTAAAAATGTGTTTCTCACTTTGCACCCTTCCGCTTTTAAGCACTCTTCACATCCTTGAAACACCTCGGTGACCTAATGTTTGCGAAGAATGTTTCTGTTAATCCGTCATCTTCTGTGTATGCTGCGAATGCAACGTCTTTAAACATGAGCTGTCTATGCTCAGCATCATAGAAACACTGAGCGTGTGCAGTGATGATCACACCATGAGATTCCATTGTGGAATGCTCTAGGTGTGCCGCAGCAACTGTTAATTTATACAGCTCGTTGCACAACACCGGTGAGCGGGCAGTAGTTAATCACACGGCCATGTAGAACTAGAGCAAACGCTGCAGTGTGTTGCTGGAAATTTGCCAAAGATTCAAATTCAATTCGTACATCTACACGTCCAGCTTTAATTATTTCATTCTGTTTTGAGCCGTCTATTACGATGACTGGCGCCAGCTGCTTAAATTTTTCATGGACTAAGTGGACATCCTTCCTCTTCGTAGTATGAAGCACAGAACCTTCGATACATGTCATATGCTAGACTGTATACATTTTCACCCCATTGAATGAATGAAATCCCATGCTTCTTGACAGAGTGTAGGGGAACAACGCGGTAGACCCCCACCGCTGGACTAGACAAGGTCCTAATGGAGGTGGTTTGCCGTTGCCTTCCTCCGACTGTAATGGGGATGAATGATGATGATGAAGATGACACAACACCCAGTCATCTCGGGGCAGGTGAAAATCGCTGACCCCGCTGGGAATCGAAACTGGGACCCACTGCAAGGGAGGCAAGAATTCGGATTTCAGGTGGACTCTGGCATTAGTTAACTTGCAATTATGAAATTTGGTGGAATCATTCGCTATATTCCCTCTTCTATTGGTCTGAAACGCAAGTATGATAAATCTAGGCGTCTCCAGCTGAGTGGAGGTTTTAATAGACGACATTCATCTGCTTGGAATTGGTAATGCTGGGCACTCGAAAAAGTCCCATAAACAGAAAGATAACAGTAGACATACACTAGCAGTCGGAACTTTTAAAATCTTCAAATGCTGCTCATTCGATATTGTGATGCGTGTTATTTTCCATATTATTTTATTGGTGGTGATCTCATTCTCCTCTTGAGCTCTTTGAATGTATGAGTTGTTATCCATTGCACTACGTACCAGAATAAGTTCCTGTTTAGCACTCAGCACAATCCGCTGTACGTCCTCAAACTACCCCCTTAAGCAATTTTGAAAGTATACGCGCAGTAAATCTCTTTTACTCTTCCGTTCTTTCTTCTGGTTCATCAAGGAACGATACAGCATTTTCTAAATCGTTCAAATCCCAGGGAGAAGTAGAGACATACATTTTAAGAGTTGCTGTTATGCCTACATTGTGTGTATGGTCAATCTGGACCCCATTAAGTTCATATCGTATCTCATGAAACAGGAACACTAAAGCGTTACGTGTAATGTTGGATGCCACTGTAGCAGGCCCATCCATTTTCGTAAACGATCCATCACGATTTATGAAACTCTTGCATGGAATGATTAAAGCATCTTTGTGTTCGATGATAATCCTAATTTCATCGTTCTTGTTAAATGTAGTTGATGTATAAGGTTTATGTGGGAAGCATTCCTGACGTATAATACACTCATCATGTTCCACCATGCTAGTTATATCGAGCGACGTAATTCCGTGGCTTCGGACACACTGATTTTTGAAACTCGTACTTTGCACATGTTATCACCTTGCTGTTCTGTTGTGAAATGCTGGGCTGCGCATTGTGCACTTTGGTTTTATACCTTACACCCATCCTGTCCTCGTTGACAATAAGAGCCTGCCGTGATCCCTGACTGGTTGAAGCACGCCCCGACGCTTCCGGTCCGGCAAGTTAAAGCTCGTCGATTCTGGCTCCAATGGGTCGCAGCTGTTTGAAGTCCACCGCCGCTTCTGGGTCTTTGCACGTTCAAGGTCACCGCTGATTCTGCTTTAGATGTAACTGTACCATGATTTCCTCGTCGCTAAAATCGGCAAGTTGATTATCCTGGTCCAGAATAAGCAGCTCCAGGTAGTCCAAAGCCTGAACTGTTACCGGGAAGTAAACAGTGTTGCCAGGAATCTCAGCGATCTTATACCCTGTTCCCAGTGATGGGAAGAATCTATTAATTTTATGAGTTAGTCTGTTGTTGAGATAAGAGTTTCCTGTGATGTTACACTCAACACAGACTGTACTAACACGGAGTGTATCCACTGAGTGGTCGGATCTGTAGAATTTATTAGGATTTTTCTTCGAAACCTGTCCTTCAGTAAAACCCAGTAATCATTCTACTGATCCTTTCTGGTTAAAGTCAATCGTTACATTCGTTGTCTTTATTTCAGTTTAAGTGTATTGATGTTTGCACATAGCGTGATCCATTTTCCAGACCATTTTAAAACCTCTTTTAAATGGTCAGTACTGTCTGCGCCAGGGTTTATTTCCACAACTTCTTTTCCACCAGTAATTTCCAGATGAACTTTATTGCTAGCCTCTGTGATACTCGGAATTCTGTTGTAAGTCTCCCGTCGAGTCAGGGCAATACTCCACTCCCCATTGATTAAATCAATCGTTGGGAAGTTATTTGCGCGTTATACTGACGATCGTTCTTTTAAAGTCAGAGTATATGACATTGCGGCTGAAGCTCGACTGACATGTGAATGTTCAATATGTCTCCTTATATAGATGCTTCATAAATGTTAGGAGGTATATGATGCACAGATGCCCAAGTCAGTAGGTAGAACACACGTCTTCTGTAAGTGAAATATCGTTGTAACTCTTCTAGCGGCCGGAAGTCTCAAAATTAGTCGAAATAGTAGACGTAATTTGTTTTTTTCTTAACATATGCCAACTAGTGGGTTCCTGGTCCCCAGAAACATCTAAATTAACAATTCCACATTCTCTGGATTTCCACAGTCTTCAGTAACATACCCTGTATAAACACACCATGGAATCTTGGAATGCTGATCTTTTTTTCCTGACAAACCTGAGAAGACCTGTATTTGTAAGCGGCCTACCCAGTAGAATAGCTAACGGACTTCTTTTTATCATCCTTTTCCGATGGCTACTGCTTTCGTCATGCGGTTATGTCTTCTTGCTTCCGCTAGCTGCTCGTGGGAGTTTTGCGCATTCTCCAACATTCTTGCCGTAGCTGCAGCATCACCAGCCAGTGAACCCATCGCTTAGAGCCCTGCTGGGGTATAATGAGGAAGGGGATAATTTGGTATCAGCAGAACCCTGGGTGCTTCAGCGGGTCCTTTATGCTTCAGGGCACATTTAGCTGAATACATCGCTATCAGGATACATTTTTTAGACACCATTTCTTCTTCTTCTTCAACGTTGTCTTCTTAAACAGTGCACGACTTGCTGCGTTCTTAACTTGCTTGAAATTCAGAACCCCTAAGCCCAACTTAATCTTTCCACACATCGTTTTATCAACTACAGATGCTGCAATGTTCTGTCTTATAACAATACCATTTCTTGTACGTATTGGTGTATGACGTATTAAACTACAGATGCTGCAATGCTCTGGCTTATAACATACCCTTTCTTGTACGTATTGGTATAGGACGTATTACCTTGGCTGTATCAGCTAAAATTCGATCTGCAGCATGAGGCCGTGGGAGATCTTTATGTTTTGCGTATGCAGTGTTGTGTTTCAAACATGCCTCGTCAAGCAAGTTAATCACCTTATCACCACGACCCAAACGTTTTTAAAGCTTTATACCTAGTCCATAAAAACTGAAGGCATGAGAATAATAAGTGGATAAAGCCCAACTCACTACTTCTGAGAAAATCAGCAATAAATATTTTAATCATTTTATTTCACCATTTAGTAATTTTTTTGTTGTCCCTGCAATGTTACCGATGTCTTTTAACATTTTTAGTAATAAGTTAAATATTATTTCAGCCTTAAGTAAGTTATTAACAGAAAATGTCGATGGACTTATCCTGTTCTCATACTCAAAGTTTTTTCCAGTACAAAATCACTGATATGTGAACTGAAACATCACTGATTTGAATTACGTAACTTGCATTGTGTTATAATATGCATCAGATAATATTATGGAGCTGTATAGAAAAAAATAACAAATTAATTAGCAAATATAATGTGCATTAATATACATGTTAGTCTTTTCATTCATTCGTTTCATTATATGCATCAAATTTTTCAATACGTTCATACCAATGCTTATACACTAGGATAATAAACTTTTCCAACTTCATAATATCATCTACTTTCTTCTAATTTATTGGCAATGGTGAATTGTATAGATTTGTAGCTAAATCCAAATTACTCCTTTTCATAGCGACAAATTTCTGATTTAAAACCATGCTGTGTTCTTCAGACACTGTTATACTATCTCCTGAATATACAAACATTCTATACGTAGATATTGTGAATGGTTGTTTATCATTTTTGATAGACTTCTTAAAAAACGGTGACAGATTGGTTTTGAAATCCTATATTCCTCCCTATGAGCACTAATCTCTCGTATTTTATCTTCATGGTACTTATGCGAAATGTATGTTGGCAGCAGTCAGCTCATAATGCAGGTTCTCAAGAGTGTTACTCGAAGAACATTTTGCCCTCCCTCCAGAGATTCCCATTTGAGTTATCGAATTATCTGCCCACTAATTTGGTGGGAGCCAAGAATAACGCTTCTCTAGCACTATATTCTGAGGGAATTCTGGGGGAAACCAAGGTCTGCAGACTGGTACGTGTTTGGGATGTGGCGGACAGTAGACAGATATTTTGTTATTGCTCACTGTGTCAGCCTTTCTGGGATAGTTCAAAAACACATCTCAGAACATTTCGGTTTGCAGGAGGTATGAGGGGAAGCATATTGTTTAACATACTGATATTCACCCCATCGACATTTAAACACCCAGTCCTTCTGAGAAGGAGAGGACAACTTTTGCAAGCCCGGAGTCATTAACAACCGTCCGGCATGGTGAGCAGTGGGTTGTCGGCTAGGAGCGATGCAGCTCTGATCCATGGGCAGAGGTTCATGATGCGGTGGCGGCGGTGGCAGCTATTCACAAGCAGTCCGGTGGCGGAGGCGCCGAGGAGGTGGAGAAGAGAGTGAAACATCCTACTGCCCCCATAGACTGACAGGTCTTAGCAGGATAAGTTCGGCAGCAGTGTACCAGAGTTGTAAGCGACTTACTTCCATCACCATGACAAAACAACCGAGAGAGACAGAATACATTTAGTGATGGATGACTTCAGCCACTTGACAACGGTTACCACCCACTTTGGTATCGGAGGAAGTGAATACCTAGCCTGTGTAAAGACTCCAGAGACATCACGGAAACGTCTTTGACAGTTACCTGGCGAGTGTAATCTGGCTGCAGGAAAAAAAATTACTCATCATACAATGATCAATTTACTTAATTAGCCTATCAATTTCATGTCACCGACGTGCCGCTGGGTGGGTCGAACCAATGTTCAGAGTAACAGGGATTGATTCAAGAGTTGGAGCAGTAATTGGGCGTTTTCTCGTTGTGGCAATATCTTTTAACCGAATTTCAGCCTACCGCCCACACAGAGAGAGGTTATCATCGTAATAAATCATCTGTATTATCCCATTCTACTGTATAAAAACAGAAATCTACATTCTGCGTCGGAAATTCGAGGTGCACGGTCAACAATATTCCTGTCTTGTATTATTTTAAACTGAGGTGTCCCTGTCCAATTGAAATTGGTTAGAACTACTGAATATATCCAAGTCGATGATGCTTGACCTGCATTGTGGCGCGGTCGGCGGCGTAAGTCACGATGATGTTGTGCAACAGGAATTCGAGGGTTAGCTTGGTGTGTGAGGAGGGGCAGTTCTCCGCCTGGCTGGCTCTTCAGGTACACAATACACTCGGTAGACAGCGCTGGGCTAGACTGGATGTGACTTGTCAGTTTTCATCTTGAGACGAAGTGTTCAGGTAAGATAATGGGCGCTATATTCATAAAAAATATTGTACAATTTATTTCCCATGTATCTGTAGGCTAGGACGCGACTTGGGACTTGTGACTTGTGACTGACAGGTACGAGTGTGTTTCATTCCCAAATAATGTTGCTACAGTTTTCCTATAGTAGAATGTTACAGGTATAGTGGGACAGTGGGTCACTGTTCTAATATTATTATTAGCCATCCTTTTGTTCCTCCCCGCAGCAGCTATTTATATGTAGATTGGCAGAAGGCTACTGCCCTGTACTTCAGTGATAGCTTGCTATGCTATTATTATCCTTCGTGGCCGAGCGGGGTAGCCACGCGGTCGTGGCGACTTGACATGGTCCGCGCGGCTACCTCCGTGGGAGGTTCGAATCCTCCCTTGGGTATGGGTGTGTGTGTGTTGTCCTTAGCGTAAGTTAGTTTAAGTTAGATTAAGTAGTGAGTAAGCTTAAGGACCGATGACCTTAGCAGTTTTTGCCCGCATCTCGTGGTCGTGCGGCAGCGTTCTCGCTTCCCACGCCTGGGTTCCCGGGTTCGATTCCCGGCGGGGTCAGGGATTTTCTCTGCCTCGTGATGGCTGGGTGTTGTGTGCTGTCCTTAGGTTAGTTAGGTTTAAGTAGTTCTAAGTTCTAGGGGACTGATGACCGTAGATGTTAAGTCCCATAGTGCTCAGAGCCTTAGCAGTTTGGTCCCATAAGATCTTAGCACAAGTTTACAATTTTTTTTATCATCCTCCCCATATAGGGCTACTGAATAGACTGATTGCAGCAACTTTCTAGTGCTAGACCAATAGCAAAGATATAGCAGTAGTTATTAACAAAACTGGATGGAGTTACTATGTAGTGCTCAATCAATGGCAACCCGAATTGTTTAGATAAACAATATTCCACACTGCATACAAAATAAAGACTTACGTGAGTCCTTTCCAACGACTCGGTACAGACTAAAACTCACTCACAATTGGGAGGAGAGGATAGGTAGGGATGTTGGGTAGTAGAGGAAGGGCTGTGGTGAGAGGAGGGCAAACAGCACCCCTCTGGTATGGTGTTCTGAACTAAGTCACTTGGTCTCAAGTCCTCAAAGTGGACACACAAAATTTGAAATTCCCGCCAATGAATTTTGAATTTCGAACCATTCTTTGACTTTTCCGCCGAACATTTCCATTTCCCGCCATTTCATGGAGAGGGGGGAGGAGCGGGGAACGTGTGGTCCTGCCACTGCAGCAACATGACGCAGACTGAGTGAATTTCCCACCACTTTTTTCCTGGACCGTCATCATGGATTATATCATGGGAGGGGAGGGGATGAGAGGAGCTGGGAGTTCTCTGAAGGGGATATACGTGCCGGCTGGGGAAAACCCATGACATCATCTGGGGAGTAATTAATTGATCGATTTAATTGATTTGATATCGAGAATGAGCCATGAGCCCCATCATCTCACTACTCGCTTTGAGTTGTCAGATCTTTGCATTATGCGCTGCCACGCGCCTAGCGAATTCCAACAATCAAGCAGGTGGAGGGTACGATAATGGAAACATGTCAGGCATCATCCGACATGGTAGCAGTAGCGGAATACTGTAATGTTGGACGTAGGCCGACAATGGATCGCGAAGAGTTAGAGTGTTTAGAAGAGGGAAAAAGAAATATTTTTTTTTTTTTTATGTGGCAAATATGTCACTGATGCAGCGTTTCCCCGCTAGGAGTCCATGAAGGCTTTGACGCTAGTGATCTTCAGAGACATTGCGAACAGGTAGCCCACAAGCCGGCCAGTGAAACAGCGGACGGAATACGGCGTGAAACGAGCCGTATTCTCACAAAAACAAAGCTACCAGTGTCGAATACGATCGGGGCTGAGCGCAATGACATGCCCGAACTATGCAACGATGAAAGCATTGTGGTCATTTCTGTGACAAGGGCAATGCGGCCGTAATTATGGAATAAGCGCACTGGGACAGGAATATCTGCGCGCTACTGGACGAAGACACTTGCAGGAAGCTCCCGTGCGCCCCAGTACGAAGAATAATAAGAAAGACATCTGAGCTCCTTACGTGTGCTTCGGTTGAAGACGGTGTGATTAAGAATCTCCTTCAGTCACCTAGAATGCCTACTGTTTACAGCTCAGCGAAGATCCGTTGGGCCTAATTGTATCCATCATTGTCTCACCGACGCACAAGATGGTGAAGTTTTTGGCCAATCTCCTCGCTCCACCTGTGGGACACTGTGAACATCATATTAAAAACTCAGCCGATTATATCAGCTGAATTAATCGACTTCGTCTTAATGGGGGTAACACTCTCAGTTTTGATGTGAGAGCGCTGTTTACGAATGTGCCTATCAAAGACTCTTTCGACCAAGAATCCCAGCTCTTCATAAGTGACGTGATCGAGCTATTCAGACAACCTCTAGGGTCTCCTTATTTTCTGAACAACAGCCAGTATTACGATCAGAAAGACGGCGTCTCGGTGGGAAGCCCGATTGCTCCAGCTGATGCAAATCCCTTCGTGCAAAATTTCGGGGATGATGCCTTAGATACTGTGCCAATAAAACCAAGTTATTTATTCCAAAACGTTCGTCATCTGGCACCACGGACTGGGGATGGGAAAAACAGACTGGTTAAAACCAATACCAATGTTTTAATTCTGAATAACCACATATTTTCGGTATTTGTTTTGTCTCGGCTATAAAATATTTTCCATTTTTGCTAATAAGCAGGTAAAAATCAATTTACCGTAGTTGCAGTGGTAAAATTTTTGGCTCTTAAATAATACTTTTATCAAAAACGAGTAATGTTTATTCCAAAAATTTCCATTGCTTTGAAACATTGGGAAACGTCATCAGTGCTATTTTAATAACAATGAGCACAGTTAGGAGCTAGCAACAAAGACATGACATAAAAATCGGTATACCATTGCAGAGGCCGGCCGGTGTGGCCGAGTGGTTCTAGGCGGTTCAGTCTGGAACCGCGCGACCGCTACGGTCGCAGGTTCGAATCCTGCCTCAGGCATAGACGTGTGTGATGTCCTTAGGTTGGATAGGTGTAAGTAGTTCTAAGTTCTAGGGGACTGATGACCTCAGATGTTAAGTCCCATAGTGTTCAGAGCTATCTGAACCATTGCAGAAACAATGACATACGTTTTACCGTGTAGAAAATGGTTCAAATGGCTCTGAGCACTATGGGACTCAACTGCTGTGGTCATAAGTCCCCTAGAACTTAGAACTACTTAAATCTAACTAACCTAAGGACAGCACACAACACCCAGCCATCACGAGGCAGAGAAAATCCCTGACCCCGCCGGGAATCGAACCCGGGAACCCGGGCGTGGGAAGCGAGAACGCTACCGCACCACCACGATATGCGGGCTTACCGTGTAGAGTGGCCTATTAGACGATAAGCGTGTACGTGCAGTGGTCAATACTTGACCCCATCTACTCTACAGAATAGTTTCTCACTGTCATCCTCGGACATCGCTTCTGCTGCAGAATAGCAGCAAGCTTAATTTGGAAGTATTTTATGAAGTATGGTAGCAACGAAGTTTCAGTGAAGTAACTACAAACCGCGACATCGTGCAATATATGCAAAAAAAAATCCACAATTTCCCTTGGAAGAGAAGAAAAAACTGATTGATATACCCATAGTTTTATTGGCATGCTATAACGTTGCATAATAATTGAACCCGTAATTTTTTTAATTGCCTCAGGGTGAGAAAACTGGTACTATCCAAAAGTGACGATGCAGAGAAATCATCAACTTGTGACCTCACGCCCTCTCTGTCACCACCCTGGTCTTCTTCACTTTCGCCATCTTTGCTGGAGACAGTGAGGCCGACTTCTGCCACAGCCTCAACACCATTTCGCTCGAGATCCCCTCCTTCATCACCTTCATTAGAATTTTACAAACTTTGTTCGTACTTTCATTTCTGGAAATAATATCAACAAAAAACTTAAATTCGGTTATTTCAGAAACCGGTTATTTGGAGCACTTTTAACAGTCACGTTAAACCGGAGACAAAGAAACGGTATAAGCGAAAATCGGTTTTTTCGGTGATAAACATCATCCTTACAACCGCCTTGAGACACTTCACGAGTACTTGGAACATCTCAACATCGCTAACAGTAACATATAAGGAGAGTTCAAAAAGAAGCGAGCCGGAGACACAATTACAGAAACCAGTACCTGTATGTAAGAAGTATCGACCCTGGGTGTTGAGACACTTGTCCCACTGTGACACAAGGTAGTGAATGGCTGTCTCATAAAATTCCCAGGACTGCGATATTAACCAGTTCCACACGTACAGGTGAACGTCGACGTCCATAAGAGTGCAGGAAAGGTTATGCTGACGTTCTTCTTTGACCAAGATGGCCCCCTGTTGATTCACTTCCTGCAGCACGGGACAACAGTGAACGCCCAGCGTTACACGCAAACCTTGACCACCCTTCGCCAAGCGATCAAATCAAAACGACCAGGCAATCTCACCCGTGGGGTCATTCTACTCCATGACAATGCAAACCCTCATACCACCAACACAGCCGTGGGACTCCTGCGCATATTCAAATGAGAGGTTCTCGGCCACCCTCCATACAGTCTGGACCTCACTCCCTGTGATTACACCATTTTTGGTCCCCTTAAAAAGGCTCTGAGAGGCTAACGATTCACCTCGGACGACGACATCCAGCTGTACGTGCGGAACTGGTTAACATCGCAGCCCCGGGAATTTTATGAGACAGACATTCACCGACTTGTGTCACAGTGGGACAAGAGACTCAACAGCCAAGGTCAATACTCCTAACGTACAGGTACTGGTTTCTGTAATTATGCCTCCCGCTCGTTTCTTTTTGAACGCCCCTTATACACTGATGAGCCAGAACATTATCACTACCTGCTTATAGCGTGTTTCTCCGACTGTCGAACGAAATACACTACTGGCCATTAAAATTGCTACACCAAGAAGAAATACAGATGATAAACGCGCATTCATTGTACAAATATATTATACTAGAACTGACATGTGATTACATTTTCACGCACATTGGATGAATAGATCAAGAGAAATCAGTACCCAGAACAACCACCTCTGGCCGTAATAACGGCCTCGATACGTCTGGGCATTGAGTCAAACAGAGCTTGGATGACGTGTACAGGTACAGCTGCCCATGCAGCTTCAATACGATACCACAGTTCATCAAGAGTAGTGACTGGCGTATTGTGACGAGCCAGTTGCTCGGCCACCGTTGACCAGACATTTTCAATTGGTGTGAGATCTGGAGAATGTGCTGGCCAGGGCAGCAGTCGAACATTTTCTATACCCATAAAGGCCCGTGCATGACCTGCAACATGCGGTCGTGCATTATCCTTCTGAAATGTAGGGTTTCGCAGGTATCGAATGAAGGGTAGAGCCACGGGTCGTAACACATCTGAAATGTAACGTCCACTGTTCAAATTGCCGTCAATGTGAACAAAAGGTGACCGAGACGTGTAACTAATGGCACCCCATACCATCACGCCGGGTGATACGTCAGTATGGCGATGACGAATACACGCTTCCAATGTGCGTTCACCGCGATGTCGCCAAACACGGATGCGACCATCATGATGCAGCAAACAGAACCTGGATTGATCCGAAAAAATGACGTTTTGCCATTCGTGCACCTAGTTTCGTCGTGGAGTACACCATCGCAGGCGCTGCTCTCTGTGATGCAGCGTCAAGGGTAACCGCAGCCATGGTCTCCGAGCTGATATTCCATGCTGCTGCAAACGTCGTCGAACTGTTCGTGCAGATGGTTGTCGTCTTACAAACGTCCCTATCTGCTGACTCAGGGATGGAGACGTGGCTGCACGATCCGTTACAGCCATGCGGATAAGGTGCCTGTCATCTCGACTGCTAGTGATACGAGGCCGTTGGGATCCAGTACCGATTCCATATTCTGCTAACAGTCATTCTATCTCGAATAACGCGAGCAGCAATGTGCGATACGATAAACCGCAATCACGATAGGCTCCTTACACGAGGCACCGCAACAACGTTTCACCAGGCAACGTTTCACCGGTCAACTGCTGTTTGTGTCTAAGAAATCGGTTGGAAACTTTCCTCATGTCAGCACGTTGTAGATGTCGCACCGGTGCCAACCTTGTGTGAATGCCCTTAAAAGGTAATCATTTACATATCACAGCATCTTCTTCCTGTCGGTTAAATTTCGCGTCTGTAGCACTTCATCTTTGTGGTGTGGCAATTTTAATGGCCAGTAGTGTACATCATCTCTGATTCTGCGTACCAGGGATCGATAATTTTTGGTAGGTTCGTGGATGTATGCGGCATTAGATATCTGCGCACAGAAAATGTAATTCGCGTAAATAACTGGCAGCTGATTTGCATATGCGGTGATGGCGCCCCATAGCGACCCCCGTGAGTTCCATAGGATTTACACTAGGCGACCTTGGTCGCTGAGACATCAGCGTGAGTTCAGTATAACGCTCCTCAAACCACTGGAGCACGGTTCTGGCTCCGAGACACGGACAATATTCTTATATTGCCGAAAGATGACATCGACATCGGGAAACATATCAAGCATGAAGTGACGCAGGTGGTTCGCAGCTCTCAGTGTGTTTTCGGTTGCTACCACAGGTCCCATGTAAGCGCAGTAAAATGTCTCATATAGGATAATACTGTTTCCACCAGCCTGCGTCCGTGGCACGCGGCACGTTTCGAGCCGCCGTTCACCTCGATGACGGCGTTTGGCCAGACGACCATTGGCCTAGTGTTGCAAAAATGTGATTCATCCGAAGAGCCGACACGTTTCCGTTGATCGAAGTCGAACCCCGGTCATCCCGCGCCCACTGTAATCGTAACTGACGATGTCGTTGGGTTAATTTGAACACGTAGGAGTGATCTGCTGCGGATCTCTATGTTCAACAACGTACGATGAACGGTGTGCTACAAAACACTTGTGCGTCCACCAGTATTGTGCTCTTTCGGCAGAGATGCCACACATCACCGTCTATCCTACTTTAAAAAGCACACAAGCCTCCGAATTCCACGTTCCGTGAAGAGTCGTGGACGTCCAATCATTTTCCGCCTAGTTGTAGTTTAACTGTCCTTGTACATCTTTCCGTTAATGCTCAAGATAGTAGCACGTGAACATTCGACCAGCTTCGTCGTTTTCGAGATAATCGTTCACAGGCTGTGCGTAATAATAATCTGCCCTTTGTCAAGGCCGCTTATCTCAGTTGATTTCCCCATATGTAGCCCATATCTTAGTTAGGGTGATCCCCCGTCCATGTCTGCTCCGCTTACATATTTTTGTAACCGCATCACGTGCGCCATGCCCTCAACGCCACAAGGAGGCATCCAACGTCACGATGGGCAGAGGTCATAATGTTTTGCCTTAACAGTGTACAGTTCACCATGGAGATGGAGAAAGACTATGTCTGTAGAAAGCTTGCTCACACCGATCTGTACTTGCACGCCATCAGCCATAATCACACGACACAGAAGCGCACTGTCTTACAAACATCGGTGCATCGTGCAGTGCGCTACATTGGTGCATCGTGCGACAACGACATCAGAGGCCGATAACCTGTCCCATGAGCTGAGCCATCTACGCAAGGTCTTCAGGAACAACGGCTACAACGTTCACCAAATAAATGAAGTGATCTCAAGCGAGAATCACAACAGGATCAGCGACGAGGAGCAGGAAAAGTATCTAGCTTTTTTACCGTTCTGTGTCTCCATGTTGGGCAAGATAAGTCGCCTGTCGAAAAAATACATCAGATCGATCTTCAGACCTGCGACAAAAATCCGACAATTTCTCCGACCAGCTAAAGATGCAGCAGATTTCAGTACAACTTGGATCTACAAGATACCTCGCGAGTGTGACAAACAGTACGCACTGCAGAAGAACGCAGTAAGGAACATGAGAGGTTTTATCGCATACGCCACACCGAGAAACCCGCTTTAGCTGAGCATGCTTTAGGAAACGGTGACTGGATGAAATTTGACGAAACCTCTGTGGTGGCTCGGACTAACGCTTCTGGGACTGTGTAATTACAGAAACCACTGAAATAAAAATCATCGATAACGCAATTATCAGAGACGGCGGTCTGCAGCTGAGCGTGGCGTGGGATCCGGCGATCACGACGTTGAAACAGGCACATCAGACGCCGAGCCAACGGATGCCCTCATCTGGCGATGTTGCGAGCACCAGTGACGTCGCAGCCGACGTGTAGTGATTACAAGGGGCGTACCGACAGCCCACTGGCAGTCATACCCCCTTGATAATGGCCAAAGAGTGCTTGATCGAAAGCTCGTGGAATTTTAACCACTTCACGCCGCTGGAAGCCCTAGACTTTTTTTTCCCTCAAGATTCCTGCGTGTATGATAAGGGAACTCTACAACTGGTGTGGATTACGAGGTCTCACTTATTACAGTAAGACATAGGCTTAAGACACTAAAATCATTTTGAAAAGCTGATTTCAGCCCAATGAGTAGTGAAGAGATGTATTAAACAGTCGTGTTGATCAAGGAAGTGACTAGGATCGAAGTGTAATTATGGCAGTAATGAACGTGAAGTGGAGGTGGGCGAAATATTAACTCGTAGCATGCAGAAAGGGTGGTAGATGGACCGAGGAAGTTCTTTTCTGGATTTCAATACGTAAGATAAAAGACAAACATAGTGACCTAACTGGACGCGGGAAGAAGATATTAGAAACTATGGAGAGCACCACAGGTGCCTGTTCTTTAATGTTTTTCATTATTTTTTTATTGTTTTCATTACGTATGGCGCAGAGGCGTTTATGCAGCAGTGAATACCATGGTATACGGTCTGTATCATGTTTATATACAACCAGAAGGTTGCCTTGAACACTGCATTGCTTTGCTACACACATTGGCACTGCGAGTCATATTCTTTCACCTTTCTCTGAGATTTGAACCGACTTATCCAGCCATTAATGAGGAGATCTATTGTCTAACGTGACTTAAAAATATAGGATAAAATTGCTACTCATCACATAGAGGAAGCGTTGAGCAGCAGGCAGGCATATTTAAAAGTAGACTGTTGTGAACAGAGGGAAGGTCCAGCACTGCTGGAAACCATAAAAGACTTAACGAATAAGGAATCCACCAAAGGAGAATTCCAAATAATAAACGGAGCCCTGTATAAGGAATACGATGTAGTTGGGTGGAAATGATTGTTCGTCATCTCAGCACATCTACGGCCAGCTATCCTGAAGTATTTCCACGATTATCCGGCATCCGTTTACCTTTTGCTCTGGCTCTATGGTACAACGCAAACTGCGAATCCTATTAATGGTAAAATTTAGACAAACGAGAATTTTTCATGAATATTTTCGTGAAATGTAATATAAACTGGGATGGGAAAAAGGCAATTTGTTAGGTATTTCTTCTTTTAATTTAAACAATCTTTTACAAAATGTTGGTAATTAGGAATTTATATTAGCAATGAATACTGGATTTTTGTGTACAGAATGTAATTATAAACAAGAAGACGTGCATTTTTCATACAGATTAAATTAGTTACCTGTCAATCAGCATATAATTCATGAATTTTGTACTTAAATGGCGTACGTCTACATCTACATCTATGTGATTACTCTGCTATTCACAATAAAGTGCCTGGCCGTTGTGGCCGAGCGGTTCTAGACGCTTCAGTCCGGAACCGCGCTGCTGCTGCGGTTGCAGGTTCGAATCCTGCCTCGGGCATGGATGTGTGTGATATCCTTAGGTTCGTTAGGTTTAAGTGGTTCTACGTGTAGGGGACTGATGACCTCAGATGTTAAATCCCATAGTGCTAGAGCCGTTTGAACCATTTTGAACCACCTTCAAGCTGTCTCTCTAGCTTTCAATTCTCGAACGGCGCGCCGGAGAAACGAGCATTTAAATTTTTTTGCGCGAGCCCTGATTTCTCTTATTTTATCGAGATGATAATTTCTCCCTATGTAGGTGGATGCCAACGGAATGTTTTCGCAATCAGAGGAGAAAACTGGTGATTGAAATTTCAGGAGAAAATCCCGTCGCAACGAAAAACGCCTTCTTTTTTTAATGATTGCCACTCCAATTCACGTAACATGTCTGTGGCACTATCTCCCCTATTCCGTAATAAAACAAAACGAGCTGCCCTTCTTTGTACTTTTTCGATGTCATCCGTCAGTCCACAGCGGATCCCTCAGCGCTCAGGAATACTCCAGAATAGGGCGGACAAAAAACGGTCCAAATGGCGCTGAGCACTATGGAACTTAACATCTGAGGCCATCAGTCCCCTAGAATTTAGAACTACTTAAACCTAACTAACGTAAGGATATCATACACATCCATTCCAGAGGCAGGATTCGAACCTGTGACCGTAGCAATGGTGCGGTTCCAGTCTGAAGCCCCTACAACCGCTCGGCCACCGCGGCCGGCTAGGGTGGACAAGCGTTGTATAAGCACTCTCTTTAGTAGACCTGTTACACCTTCTAAGTTTTCTGCCAGTGAATGCAGTCTTTGGTTTGCTCTGCCCACAAGATTATCTATGTGATCGTTGCAATTTAGGTTATTTGTAATTGAAATCCCTAAGTATTTAGTTGAATTTACAGCCTTCAGATTTGTGTGACTTATCGCTTAATCGGAATTTAGCGGATTTCTTTTAGTACTCATGTGAATAACTTCACGCTTTTCTTTGTTTAGGATCAATTGTCGCACCATACAGATATCTTATCTAAACCATTTTGCAAGTCGCTTTGATCATCTGATGACATTACAAGACTGTAAATGACAGCATCATCTGCAAAGAATCTAAGAGAGCTACTCAGATTGTCTCCTATGTCGTTAATACAGATCAGGAACAATAGAGGGCCTATAACACTTCCTTGGGGAACGCCTGATATTACTTTTGTTTTACTCGATGACGTTCCATCTATTATTACGAACTGCAACCTTTCTAATGGGGAGTGACGAATCCAGTCGATTCTCCGTAGGCACGCAGTTTGGGTAGAAGACGGTCGTGAGGAACGGTGTCGAAAGCCTTCTGGAAATCTAAAAACATGGAATCAATTGGACATCCCTGTCGATAGCACTCATTACTTCATGAGTATAAAGACCTAGTTGTGTTTCACAAGAACGATATTTTCTGAATCCATGCCATGTGTCAATAAATCGTTTTTTTTTTCCAAAGTAATTCATAATGTTCGAACACAGTATATGTTCCAAAACTCTACTGCAAATCAACGTTAGTGATATGGGCCTGTAATTCAGCGGATTCCTCCTATTTCCCTTTTTGGGTATTCGCGTGACTGTAGAAATTTTCCAGTCTTTTAGTACGGGTCTTTCTGTGGGGTATTCGAACTGAACGGAAAAAGAAACGAAAAAGTGTCACAATCAGACTCTAACCAACGATTACCAATCTCGAGTGCTGCTGATTTTTTCCATCTGTATGTGTTTACGCTTCACGGAAAAGCTAGTAGAAAATGGACGTCTGTATAAAAATTTGCATCGAGTGGGAATCCAACCTAAGACAGCTATATGGCAGGTAGCATTGTACCACAGGGGCACGCTGGCCGTCAAGGAAAATCGACAACACTTTTAGCGTAGTAAAGAAGATCGGTGAACTTCAAAGGTGATTTTAGAGTTGTGTTGAACTGCTTGACAACTGATATTTGAGCTCTGAACTTTCGCACCATAAATACAAAAACTTTTAAAAATCCGATTGAAGTAAGTGTTATGCTTTATTGGCGAGCCTGCCGTCGGATTCGGACTTGATTGTGGTTTTGATCACACAATATTATCAAAGACATTCCCCAAATCTATTAATGTCACGTATTTTTCCTTTTTTTCTGATTAAGTTGAGCCTCTTTATGAACTGTTGTGCAAAATTTTCTTCTCGAAAGACCCTATTTTTCAGAAAACCAATCTACTTTAATTTCCCCTCTCCAATCTTCGATAATGTACTCTCGTATTTTTCATGTGGGTTGTACTAACTTGACTGTGCTACAATTTTCACATCTACCTGCTCTTGATTTCTTGTATCTCACAACATTTTCTTACACCGTGTCCTAATTTCCAGTTGACATGATTTCTCCTGGGAATCTATGAAATTTCTTCAAATATTTGTTCCCAACTTTGCGCCTGCTCGTGTTTCAATGTATTTATAGCTAGGCATCGAGACAAGTTTGTTTGTCTTAACATGCTAGGTATTGCCACATATTTTCCCCTGCAGTCTGCTGTTTATTCAGATGTGATACTTACTGTTAGACAGTAACCAGCCTGCTGACATGCTTTCCCGTTCCATTTTCTTCACTCAACAGCAATTTCAGTATTATTAGTAGCAGACGCACAAAAATTTTATTCCTCCGGAATCCGAACAAATACTTCACATGACTGATAGATTCTGGAGGCATCAGAGCAAGATAATTCATCCTGAACATTCACATACGCTAATCAAAGAATACATTACTTCAAATCTGATAGAAAATCGGCGAATAAAGAAGCTTGAGGACTATAATCGTTCATTAACAGCGTTTCGGTTATACCATCATTCACCTAAGAAGTGTTTTAAGTCGTCTGATTGGTGTAGCGCAACTGGTGTAGAGGTAGATTCCACATAAAGTTTTGGTAACATCTATTCAACACACACAATTTTCTATCCTTGCAAAAAGTGTCGTAAAATAAATATATATGCCGTCTATAAGCAGTGATTTTAGTTAGCTGTGTGAGATCGACGAGGTAACATCACCATGCTGTGTGTGATCGGCGAGGTAACATCACCATCATAAAACGTCAGGCTCCAACTAAAAAATCAATATTATGGAAGCATCACCAACATTCTCGCATATAGATGTGGTGTACTGCTGGTCTGTGGTTTAATTTGTTTTATTTTCCTATTTCCAGATGATGTCATGGAGTACCCCCAAACGAAAACTACTCAGCAGGAGTACAGTTCGCCGGCCGGTGTGGCCGTGCGGTTCTAAGCGCTTCAGTTTGGAACCGCGTGACCGCTACGGTCGCGGGTTCGAATCCTGGCTCGGGCATGGATGTGTATGATGTCCTTAGGTTAGTTAGGTTTAAGTAGTTCTAAGTTCTAGGGGACTGATGACCTCAGTAGTTAAGTCCCATAGTGCTCAGAGCCATTTGAACCATTTTTGAGTACAGTTCCATTTGCAATAAATTCGACTGGACGTAAATAAGTTAGCGTTCGAATGTTCTCTGATCGATAATTCAACTCAGCAATGATTTTTGGAAACCTCCATGATTGTACTATGAAACTAATACTAACCCCAAACCACATTATTGTGGTATGAAATTAATATTTATTGCTACAGAGTGGTGTAGGCTGTATGCCCACCCAGTAGTGGTGCAGGCATGTTTACTCGAAATACTGAAACAACACCTGCATTAAGACTAGGTGATCACAAGATTAGTGCTGGTGACTTTCCACGAACAGTAAAATTTTTTAACGAAACAAAACCGACTCACATTCAGGAATAGACCTTCAAGAATTTAACGTACAGTAGCTCTGACAATCAGCGCGCACTCGACCAGAAACTTAGCTGGTAGCCTTACGAAACACTGTGGACCAATTTCGGAGAACTTCTGGGGCAAACTCCAAAGCCCGCGGAAGAATATATAAATATTTCGATGCGCGTTGCACGTCGTTACGTAAAACTATGTATGAGTTTACAACACTTGACGTAGGCTTATAATTGCTATCGTATTTGAGTATTTATGCAGGGTGAACATTAATAAAACCGACAAACTGCATGGACGGATTTCTGACTGGAAGTGGAGGAAAAAAGGTCCTACGAACATGTGTCCCGAAATGGACTGTGTGCGTACAATGACAACAAATCGTCCCGGAACACAGTACAGAGGTGCAGCGCATCCAGATCGCAACAAATGTTCAAAGTGGCCTGTACTGGATGCAATGCACCCGTTCACACGTCACAACATGAATTTAGCACGTTCTGGCCTCTCTCCGAATAGCGCCCCAGGCGTCGTGAACACACTGTCAAAGGTTCTGCACATCAGGAACTGGTTCTGTGTGCACAACGCTTTTCAGATACCCCCAGAGGTAAAAATACAGGGTTTTAAGTCCGGTGGTCCAGCAGGCCATACTACAGGGCCTCCACATCCTATCCAACGTCCGGGAAAGATGTTGCTGAGTTGTTGGCGAACTGTAACGCAGAACTGGTGTGGTGTTCCGTCATTCAGAAGGCACAAAGCCTCTCGTACTGCTAAACGCACATTCTCACGCAGCCCGGGCAGCGTATTCTGCAGGAAGTCTACGCAAGTTCCTCCGTCGAGGCGTTTTGGTTTAATAAACGATCCAAGTACGTGGTCTCCAAGAATACCAGCCCACACACTGATGGTGAACCGATGCTGATGAGACGCCTCAACCATTGCCCATTCCCAACAGATGACGATTATGCAGATTGATGATGTGAATTCTGGCAAATGTTGCTTCTTCGGTAAAGGGGATGACGCTAGTTCTGGTAAAGGTTGCGTCGTCGTTATAGAGACTGATGACAGAAATCCCAAAAACTGTAATGGTCTGGTGCAAAAACAATAAACAAAATCCTTCACGTAGAGGGAAATCCGCTGCTGATAATCATTGCAGTCGTTGCAGGTGATCAAGATGGTAGCGGTTGTAATGCTGGACACACATAATCGTACTTTGGCTTCCAGCATGTTGGCGGGGAACTTGCCTGGAGCCTGCTCTACTGTTCAATATCCCGTAGAAGCCGGTCCTCCAAACCTGCGGTCGCACAGTGCGCGGCCTCCCTGTACGTTCCTCTGTCTGAAAGGACCCGTGATCAAACAAAGGCCCAAAAAGGGCTTGAAATGTTGTGTAACGTGGTTGGTGTCTGTGAGGGTGCTTGTTCTGGAATAGCCGTGCTGTCTCTCGACCGTTCCCATCTGCTTGGCCATACACAAACACCTCGGCTTGTTCCCGACGTGAATATTGGACCAGTACTTTTCTTACAGTGCGCTGCGTCAATCACGTAGCGTGAAACACACAAGGAACTCACGACATGGGATCAGAGCAACCTTCATTAATCTGCGTCATCTACTGTGCCAGTGAAGCATTTCCGGACACATGTTCATAGGAGCTTTTTTTATAAATTTTCAATCAAGTGTCTGACGCTACAGTTTGTCGCTTTTATTAACGTTCGCCCTGTATATACCCAACTATCTGTAGAAATAAATGAATCGTGTGTATGAAATCTGTGTTCTTATTTTATCTTATAAAAACTCCTGCACGTTTGTGTAGTCACGTATTTCATGAGTGGATGAAAGAAGTAGCTCTTCACAACGACTTTGTTGTAACTGATTGATGTGACAATACGTTGAAAAAAACGAATAACAGGAATGGGCACCACTGCGCAGTAGTATCAGACCAATTATTGTTGGTCCATCGTCTTGTAGGAAAACGAATTTCCTCATGTCCATGCTAACTAATTCAGATCGTTTTTGATTCAAGAATGTACACACACACTCACTCTCACACACACACACGCACGAACATCGAAAAAAGTTCGACATCACCTCAGTTCCGAGATTTCCGGAACCTGTACAAAAAAATTGGAATAGAGATCAACATACACATCATTTCCGCTCATTATTGCTCATGAAAACCACACATTGCATGTTGTACCACCGTACAGCGAGACCTTCAGAGGTGGTCGTCCAGATTGCTGTGCACAGCGGTGCCTCAATACCCAGTAACACGTCCTCTTGCATCGATGCATGCCTGTATTCGTCATGGCATACTATCCACAAGTTTATCAAGGCACTGTTGGTCCAGATTGTCCCTCCCCTCAACGGCGATTCGGGGTAGATTCCTGGTTGGTGGGACACGTCGTCCATAAACAGCCCTTTTCATTCTATCCCAGGCATGTCCGAGAGGTTTCATGTCTGGAGAACATGCTGGCTACTCTAGTCGAGTGATGTCATTATCCTGAAGGAATGATGTGCACTACGGGGATGCGAATTGTCGTCCCTTAAGAGGAATGCCTCGCCAATATGCTGCCGATATGGTTGCATTATCGGTCGGAGGATGGCATTCACGTATCGTACAGCCGTTACGGCGCCTTCCATGACCACCAGCGGCGTACGTCGGCCCCACATAATGCCACCCCTAAACAGCAGGGAACGTCCACCTTTCTGCAATCGCTGGACAGTGTGCCCCAGGCGTTCAGCTTGACCGGGTTGCCTCCAAACAAGTCTCCGACGATTGTCTGGTTGAAGGCATACGCGTCACTCATCGGTGAAGAGAACGTGATGCCGATGCTGAGCGATCCATTCGCGCATGTTATTGGGTCCATCTGTACCGCGCTGCATGGTATCGTCATCACAAAGATGAACCTCGCCATGGACGTCGGGAGTGAAGTTGCGCATCATGCAGCCTATTGCGCACAGTTTGAGTCGTATCACGACGTACTGTGGCTGCACGAAAAACATTATTCAACATGGTGGCGTTGCTGTCAGGGTTGCTCCGAGCCATAACCCATAGGTAGCGGTCATCCACTGCAGTAGTAGCCCTCGGGCGGCCTGAGCGAGGCATGTCATCGACAGTTCTTGTCTCTCTGTATCTCCTCTGTATGTCCGAACAACATCGCTCTGGTTCACTCCGAGACGCCTGAACACTTCCCTCGTTGAGAGCCCTTCCTGGCACAAAGTAACAATGCGGACGCGATCGAACGGCGGTATTGACCGCCTAGGCATGGTTGAACTGCAGACAATACGAGCTCTGTATCTCCTCCCTGGTGGAATGACTGGAACTGTTCGGCTGACGGACCCCCCCCCCCCCCCCCCGCTCCGTCTAACAGACGCTGCTCATGCATGGTTAAGGCCGGCCGAAGTGGCCGCGCGGTTCGGGCGCTGCAGTCTGGAACCGCGAGACCGCTACGGTCGCAGTTTCGAATCCTGCCTCGGGCATGGATGTGTGTGATGTCCTCAGGTTAGTTGGGTTGAACTAGTTCTAAGTTCTAGGGGACTAATGACCTCAGCAGTTGAGTCCCATAGTGCTCAGGGCCATTTGAACCATTTTTTCATGCATGGTTATTTACATTTTTGGGCGGGTTTAGTGACATCTCTGAACAGTCATGGGGACTGTGTATGTGATACAATATCCACAGTCAACGTCTATCTTCAGGAGGTCTGGGAACTTAGGTGAAGCCGGCACGGTAGCTCAGCAAAAAAAAAAAAAAATCTGAGTGGAAGGATCAACAAACGAACTTGAACGGATGTCATGTGACGTTCGCAACGACCAAACACAACGATCAACAACAAAAAAACGGGGGGGGGGGGGGTGATAGCGTGTTTGATTCATAATCAAAACGTCTTTGATGTCATGTGACGTTCGCAACGACCAAACACAACGATCAACAACAAAAAAACGGGGGGGGGGGGTGATAGCGTGTTTGATTCATAATCAAAACGTCTTCGGTACCGGGCTCGAATCCCGTGACTCCTTAAATTTTGATTAATAATCAGCATTCCCGGCCGAAGACTTCCGGCATTAGAAATCACCCTCATCCTGCCAACGGCCTTGTCAAAGAGGGCGGAGGAGTGGACAGAGGTTCAGGACACTCTCTTGTCCTAGATGTGGGAAACTCCCCCTAAAGGCGGAAGAATAAGTAATGATCAACGGCATGAGAATGCAGAAGGCAATGGAAACCACTGCATTAAAGACACGTAACGTGTATCCACAGGACATGTGGCCTGTAATTGAAGAAGTGTCATGATGCTATCCCCATTAGCAAAAGATTCCAGAATGGTTCCCCATCGGGTCTCCGGGAGAGGACTGTCAAGTGAGAGGTTACCATGAGAAAAAGATTGAATAATCAACGCAAGTATAACGATCTACGAGTTGGGGCGTGGAATATCAGAAGCTTGAACGTGGTAGGGAAACTAGAAAATCTGAAAAGGGAAATGCTCAGTCTAGATGTAGTAGGGGTCAGTGAAGAGTGAAGTGGAAAGAAGACGAGGAATTCTGGTCAGATAAGAATCGGGTAATATCAACAGCAGCAGAAAATGGTGTAACAGGAGTAGCATTCGTTGTGAATCGCAAGTTAGGGCAGAGGGTGTGTTACTGTGAACAGTTCAGTGACCGGGTCGTTCTTATCAGAATTGACAGCAGACCAACGCCAACAACGATAGTTCAGGTATACATGCCGACGTCGCAAACTTAAGATGAAGAGATAGAGAAAGTGTATGAGAATATTGAAAGGGTAATACAGTATGTAAAGGGGGACTGAAATCTAATAGTCATGGGGCACTGCAATGCAATTGTATGGGAAGGAGTAAAAGAAATGGTTACAGGAGAATATGGGCTTGGGACAAGGAATGCGAGATGAGAAAGACTAATTCAGTTTTGTAACAGGTTTCAGCTAGTAATAGCGAATACCCTGCTCAAGAATCACAAGACGAGGTGGTATACTTGGAAAAGGCCGGGTGATACGGGAATATATCAGTTAGATTACATCATGGTCAGACAGAGATTCCGAAATCAGCTACTGGATTGTAAGGCGTACCCAGGAGCAGATATAGACTCGGATAACAATATAGTAGTGATGAAGAGTAGGCTGAAGTTTAAGACACTAGTCAGGAAGAATCAATACGCAAGGAAGTGGGATACGGAAGTGGTTCAAATGGCTCTGAGCACTATGGGACTCAACTGCTAAGGTCATTAGTCCCCTAGAACTTAGAACTAGTTAAACCTAACTAACCTAAGGACATCACAAACATCCATGCCCGAGGCAGGATTCGAACCTGCGACCGTAGCGGTCTCGCGGTTCCAGGCTGCAGCGCCTTTAACCGCACGGCCACTTCGGCCGGCGATACGGAAGTACTAAGGAATGAAGAGATACGCTTGAAGTTCTCTAAGGCTATAAATACAGCAATAAGGAATAGCTTAGTAGGCAATACGGTTGAAGAGGAATAATGGAAATGAAGTCCCATGGTTCTTTACAGAGCGTAGGGGAACGATGTGGGAGACCCGCACCGCCTTACTAGGCAAGGTCCTAATGGAGGTGGTTTGCCGTTGCCTTCCTCCGACCGTAATGGGGATGAATGATGATGATGAAGACGACACAACAACACCCAGTCATCTCAAGGCAGGAAAAATCCGTGACCCCGCCGGGAATCGAACTCGGGACCCAGTGCTCGGGAAGCGAGAACGCTACCGCGAGACCACGAGGGGCGGACTGAAGAGGAATAGGCATTTCTAAAAAGGCCAGTCACAGGAGTTGAGAAGGAAAACATAGGTGCAAAGAAGGTACTTGTTGAATTACTGGCCGGAGAAAAAAATACATGATGGAGGTATGGATCTTAAAGTTAAAAATTAAGCTGGATGCTATTAAAATGATGCCAAGTGAAAATTTAAAAATAGTTATTTCTAAGTGTAAATGTATATGTAGAGCCACAGTGCAAGAATATTTTTTTTGCGTTTTCTATCCTACTAAACATCGTGAAACACTTTCTTATTTCTGATGTTCCATGAGTATAGGAAGTGGATAATTGTGTAACATTAAAAAGTAGTTGAAACTAGGGTAACCCTCTTTTCGTACCTATCCGAAATGTAGTTGAAAGCGGGTAGTTCAAAGCAAGGCAACTCTCGTTCCGTACCTACATAAATGTGTCTGGCTTAGACCAATTATATCAAGAGCTCATCAATGTCTACCAAAACAGAATTATTTGCATATTTGACCCCGACCCTCATCACTGGGGCGAAAATCTTACATATAATACCGTCAACACCTGAAAGTACTGTTTCAAGTAGCTGGTACTTGCGTTGAAACAGTACTTTTTGTCATCAGTCTTCTGACTGGTTTGATGCGGCCCGCCAGGAATTCCTCTCCTGTGCTAACCTCTTCATATCAGAGTAGCACTTGCAACCTATGTCCTCAATTATTTGCTGGATGTATTCCAATCTCTTTCTTCCTCTACAGTTTTTGGCCTCTACTACTCCCTCTAGTACCATGGAAGTCATTCCCTCATCTCTTAACAGATGTCCTATCATCCTGTTTCTTCTCCTGATGAGTGTTATCCACTTATCCCTTACCTCTCCCATTTGCGTTGAACCTCCTCCTTCCTTATGTTATCAGTCCACCTAATTTTCAACATTCGTTTGTAACACCACATGTAAAATGCTTCGATTCTCTTCTGTTCCGGTTTTCCCAAAGTGCATGTTTCACTACCATACAATGCTGTAGTCCAGACATACATTCTCAGAAATTTCTTCCTCTAATTAAGGCCGATATTTGATATTAGTAGACTTTTCTTGGCCAGGAATGCCATTTTGCCATAGCTAGTCTGCTTTTGATGTCCTCCTTCCTCCGTCCGCCATTGGTTATTTTGCTACCTAGGTAGCAGAATTCCTTAACTTCATCTGCTTCGTGGCCATCAATCCTGATTTTAAGTTTCTCGCTGTTCTCATTTCTAATACTTCTCATTACCTTCGTCTATCGTCGATTTATTCTCAGTCCATACTGTGTACGCATTAGACTGTTCATTCCGTTCAGCAGATCATTTAATTTTTCTTCACTTTCACTCAGGATAGCAATGTCATCAGCGAATCGAATCACTGATATCGTTCCACCTTGAATTTTAATTCCACTCCTGAGTCTTTCTTTTATTTCCATCATTCCTTCCTCGATATACAGATTGAACAAACTTATACATTCTACACACGAACGTGAATAGTCGTTTTGTTGCCACTTTTTCCAACGATTTTAGAAATTCTGATGGAATGTTATCTATCTCTTCTGCCTTATTTGACTTTAAGTGATTGCCATTTACGTGCTGTAATGTTAGTTATAAAGTCCTATTTTCTTCTCGTGTAGAAACGTTATTTGCTATAAATGAGAGTAGCAATAGCGCATTTTTTGGTGTCTTTTGATGTAAGTTCCATTTTTACAACCACGTTCCTCAAATAATCGGCAAACAGCATTGAGGATGCATTACCATGCTGTAAATTGCAGATGTTTCATGCAGTTGCCCAGTGGAGGTACAGACTAAGAATGACAGTCCCACCATGATGGAGGTACTAGGGAGGAGGGTGGTGGCGGTGGTGGGGGGACTAATGCGAGCACACGACAACATTGTTGGTAGGAGAAAGAGCACACTGCTCCAGTGGGGAAGGAGAGGCATCAGTTGTGGGTCGTAAGTTGCCGTCTTCATTATGACAGTTTTTTTTTAATTTTGTAGTTTTTACGGGCTTCTGGGCCATGCCCATTCAGCCTTCTCAATAGTAATGTCAATTATGACGATACCAAAGTAAGGACAACACAACATGCTGTCCGAAAACGGATAAAATCTCCGACCTAACAGGAACTGAACCTGAGACCCCTCACTTAACAAATCGCCTCGCTAACCACGTAGCTACCGAGGTGGACATGACAGTTACTACTTCACACCGAAAGTAATCGAATTCCTGTGTAAACATGAACGCAAGCAGGCTGCTCGACAGCTACCATGGCCATAAATTATAGTAACTGTCATGATAGTTATAGATCACCTCCTAAATGAACAAAAGAAGGACCTAAATGAAAGCTTTATTTATGTAAGGGGTACTAAGCCAACTGGCCAGTTTGGTTCCATAAGAAAACAATGCTCCCCACTTAGCTTGTACTGGAGCTGCACCCCCACTCATAGGGAGAAACTAACATAAAAATAAAATAAGAGAAACTAGTATTCGCACGAAAAGATTTAAGTATATTTAAGCGTTTGTTTTTCCTGCGCGCCGTTCGGGAGTGGAACTGTAGAGAAATAGTGTGAAGGTGGTTCTATGAACCCTATGAACCCCCTGTCTTAAGGGTGAATTACATCTGACCTCTAACAGCGGCCACAGTATACTGTGTGTATCGAGTTTGTGGTTACACAGTTCGGAGAACTTCAGGTTTTGTTGAGGCGCCTTTAATTTACATTTGTGTGCCGTAAGTCATTACTACGAGTCACCTTTCGTCCTGAGCGAAAGAGTCACGCATGGCTTCAGTGTGTAATCATTGGCAAATAAGGATTGAGTCGTCTCAAAAAAATGATTCAAATGGCTCTGAGCACTATGGGACTTAACTTCTCTGGTCATCAGTCCCCTAGAACTTAGAACTACTTAAACATAACTAACCTACGGACAACACACACATCCATGCCCGAGGCAGGATTCGAACCTGCGACCGTAGCGCCTAGAACCGCTCGGCCACTCTGGCCGGCTGAGTCGTCTCGTCTGCTTAGCCATAGAATCACGGAACAATGGAATCTGTGCGCTGCTCATCTGGCCACTGTTGAGGGGGTACGTACGTCCTATACCCACAGTGACCCATTATCTCAGAACCTGTGACAGATAGAAATCTGAAATTTTTGGGATGTATAGTATCACTCCTTTTCTGATTACTGAACCGGAATCAAAATGTATAGCGAAATAATTAGCTATTTATGATTTTTTTTAAATGTTGTTCAATATTTTCTTTTAAAAGTCCACATTTTCTTCCGTAAGTAAAAAACCGTTAGAGGTAGAGATGTTTTGGGTGGTTCAGTAGCTGCAGTATACTAAGTGGCAACGTAGTGTAAAATTAGAGATATATATCTGTAATAGTGCCTGAGATAATGGGTCAAATAATTTTAAAAATGTCATTTCCGGCAAATCAAGTTCAAACATTTTATTTGATAATAACTTACACATGGAGGCATTCCAGCTTCTAGAAACAGCCAGGCCCATAATCAGCATTATTTGGATCCTGTTCCTGACTGTCCTGCAAACCTAGAAGCTTCCTTCTTTTCCTGCCTCTTGCTTCTTTAGTCATTTCCTCCGCTGCACGCTGGGCTTTCATGATCCTAAGTCGATCCATTCGCTGAAAGGCTTGCAGTGTGTTGGCACCTGGAGTGATACCAAGTTCCTCTAGTTCCCCAATTCTTCCCTTTATACCACCATTAAACGTTATCACAGCATCACAAACACCCAAGCATAGAGTTTTCCTTCCTACAATGACATTTTTTGGTATGCGGGTCCAAATTACATTATTGAAAGACTCATTCAGGTTTTGTGTTCGACCATGGAGTCATTTGGAAAGAAGGTCAGGATGAGCTAATTCTCTATATATTGGTTTAATAGCTTCCATCACTGCAGATGGTATGCTATTTTTGTGTCTAAATTGGTCCTCGCTACCCACTGCCTGAGCTTTGCAGTAACTGCACCATGAATCAGCACCAGGTGGACAAATACCATGTATAGGTGTATCATCAGTGGAAGATTTGTAGAAGAATGTAGGCCACACTGCTCGTTTCATCCCTTGTGGGTCATGTATATTGTTTCTTATTGTCATTCCATAATAATGCTGGAGTTCATCAATGTTTTTGTCTGTAAGTCTTCCTTTACCATTTAGAGTCTTTCCATCTGATAACTTCCCTTTTCCTTTTGTCTGCTTCAGTTTTCGGAGACGTGTTCCCATCCGTTTTTGAACATTCAATCTTAACAATCTGCTTATTACCATAAGGTTGGCTTTCCACTACTGATTTGTAAGCTTTTGAATCACCATCCCTCAAGCACTCAGTGTAACACACACATCTCTCCTGTTGTGAGCGTCTGAACATGGAAACAACTGCAGTAGCCTCCATACACCCACTAGTTCCCTCATAATTGTTAGCACAATTTGTTTTATGGCTTTCACTTGTTTCATCAACTGATTTACACTGATGACAGTATTTAGTTAGCACTTCAATGTCTAAAACTTTACCTGTGTCAACACTAGTGACAGTTGCAACGGCATTTTTTAATGTGTAACATCTCTTCTGCCATGTGCCATCAACTGCCACAGATAAGTCTGTTGTGTTATTTAATTCTACTGCTTCTTTAGCAGCAGCTTTCATAGAAGCAACAGCAACAGATTTGACACATTCACCAATTACTTCTGTGTACTTACTTGATCTAGTTGGTGGGTTTGGCAAGTTCAGTGTTGCACATAATACTTCATCTGCAGTTAATCCTTTCCCAATTCACCTCATTCCATACAGGCATCTAACATTGCTCTCAAACAAGTCATTCTTGCACTTTTCAGAAGTGCAAAATGATGTCGAGAGCCTGCAAACTTCGCACTGAATATAAAGTTTGTTAGCCAGTCCAGTCCTTGCAGATGAGTCCTCAGAGATGCTAATTTGGCCACCACAAACCTTACATGACACAGCATCTTGCAAAACTTGTCCTAACACACTCAAATCTAAAAGAACATAACCTAAACTATTTTGATCTTTGCCAATGAATAAATCCTCATTGTCTCCAAGTTTCCTCTTCGAAGCACTAGTAGGCGTGTCCTTATTACGGGTCTGTGAAAAATCTATTTGAGGATCAACAATGAATTCAGATTTTGTGATATGCTGATTTTCATGGAAACGTCGCTTCTTAAAACAACCCTTTCTTTTCGTCATGTCGAAAAGAGGTATAAGAGCCTATAATAACATACCAAACCACTATGTTTTCAGTTCAAAACTTATGAAACACGACAACCACAAAGTAAATAAACAAAATGCATCTGCTATACCGCCATTTCTGTTTACACAGTGCATCCAACCTCTTAACACGAACATTAACATGATTTCAAGGAATAAATAGCTGAAAACCACAGCCTTTTGGATTGAATAGTTCAAGAGATAGAGATACTTAGGCAAGTCAGTGCAGAACGACCGGATAATTTTACACACGCACTATTAACTTTGAAATGATAAAAACTACACTTCCAAGTGGAATTTTTCGACAAATAATGCATCAAATTATTCAGGAGATATCAAATATTAATAAGAGATAATAATCCGAAAATGTCACTTTTTGACCAATTCCGCCATACGTACTCCCCTTAAGCTATCAAAAGTCAGTAATCTTCACGACAATCAAAGTGAAACACTGACAACGAATAACGTGGATTGTTTTTCACGTGGCTATAGTCAGTGTAGCATAATGTTCTGCGAAATTAATTCACAACCATGATTGAGTTTGATAAAAGTTACAGTTTCTATGATTCTACGGGTCGTGGGGCCTTCAACGCTCTCGACAACAATAACAGCAATAATCACGAAGCATTAGCTATTTTTAAGTTCGCGTTTCACACGCCGAACGGCTAAATGAAGCAGCAACATACGCCTACAGAGGGAACATCAAGATGGTATATTGTGCAGCACAGTGAAACACGGGGTTCTGCATGAGTAATAACAACAGTTCGCTGAATTTCCCAACAAAATAAATATTTTCTCTCTCTCGTGATTAAGTACAGTTGAATATGGTATAGATTTTAGCCACTTGAAAGTACCAACACAGTGCCCTCAGAACAATTACACAAACTCTTGTCATTCTGGAGATAAGTTTTGTAGTGTTTTGCAGATACTGTAGTCCAACACTTCTGTAAATTACGCCACAGACCTTCAACATTAGATAACCTCATTTATCTATTCTGCCTGTCAAGTCCATCCCGTGAGACTTCAATGGAATTTAAAGCAGGAGACTAACTTGGCCACATCATATTCTTCTGTTCCCCAGATTTTTCTTTTCTATTGAAAAGCCCTCTGCACAATTTAGATGCATGTCTCGGATCGTTGTCCTGCTCCAGAACAAATCAACGAAATGTAAGTCTCTTGCCAGATGGAACTGCATCGTTGATGAGTATCCTTGTACTATTACTCCTTCTCTAATTTTTTATTAATTCTCATTAGACCAATGACTTTATCAACCATAAAACATCCCCACACCATGGCCGACCATACGCCGTTGCCGCCAAACAATACTCCTCATACGTTCTCCACGAAGTCGACGATGGCTTCTAAAATACTTCATATTTAGATCCGTCCGTGAAAACCACTGCTTTCGCGGTGCCCGTTGTAATAGATCCACCTTATTTTGTTCACATAATAACCCTTTTATGGCCGCTATACACCACTTTAAAACTGGTTCACGGAGAAGGCGTTGCACTGTTGGGACAGCGATTGGAGTTGCTCGCATAGTACTCTCCTGGAAATGGAAAAAAGAACACATTGACATCGGTGTGTCAGACCCACCATACTTGCTCCGGACACTGCGAGAGGGCTGTACAAGCAATGATCACACGCACGGCACAGCGGACACACCAGGAACCGCGGTGTTGGCCGTCGAATGGCGCTAGCTGCGCAGCATTTGTGCACCGCCGCCGTCAGTGTCAGCCAGTTTGCCGTGGCATACGGAGCTCCATCGCAGTCTTTAACACTGGTAGCATGCCGCGACAGCGTGGACGTGAACCGTATGTGCAGTTGACGGACTTTGGGCGAGGGCGTATAGTGGGCATGCGGGAGGCCGGGTGGACGTACCGCCGAATTGCTCAACACGTGGGGCGTGAGGTCTCCACAGTACATCGATGTTGTCGCCAGTGGTCGGCGGAAGGTGCACGTGCCCGTCGACGTGGGACCGGACCGCAGCGACGCACGGATGCACGCCAAGACCGTAGGATCCTACGCAGTGCCGTAGGGGACCGCACCGCCACTTCCCAGCAAATTAGGGACACTGTTGCTCCTGGGGTATCGGCGAGGACCATTCGCAACCGTCTCCATGAAGCTGGGCTACGGTCCCGCACACCGTTAGGCCGTCTTCCGCTCACGCCCCAACATCGTGCAGCCCGCCTCCAGTGGTGTCGCGACAGGCGTGAATGGAGGGACGAATGGAGACGTGTCGTCTTCAACGATGAGAGTCGCTTCTGCCTTGGTGCCAATGATGGTCGTATGCGTGTTTGGCGGCGTGCAGGTGAGCGCCACAATCAGGACTGCATACGACCGAGGCACACAGGGCCAACACCCGGCATCATGGTGTGGGGAGCGATCTCCTACACTGGCCGTACACCACTGGTGATCGTCGAGGGGACACTGAATAGTGCACGGTACATCCAAACCGTCATCGAACCCATCGTTCTACCATTCCTAGACCGGCAAGGGAACTTGCTGTTCCAACAGGACAATGCACGTCCGCATGTATCCCGTGCCACCCAACGTGCTCTAGAAGGTGTAAGTCAACTACCCTGGCCAGCAAGATCTCCGGATCTGTCCCCCATTGAGCATGTTTGGGACTGGATGAAGCGTCGTCTCACGCGGTCTGCACGTCCAGCACGAACGCTGGTCCAACTGAGGCGCCAGGTGGAAATGGCATGGCAAGCCGTTCCACAGGACTACATCCAGCATCTCTACGATCGTCTCCATGGGAGAATAGCAGCCTGCATTGCTGCGAAAGGTGGATATACACTGTACTAGTGCCGACATTGTGCATGCTCTGTTGCCTGTGTGTATGTGCCTGTGGTTCTGTCAGTGCGATCATGTGATGTATCTGACCCCAGGAATGTGTCAATAAAGTTTCCCCTTCCTGGGACAATGAATTCACGGTGTTCTTATTTCAATTTCCAGGAGTGTATTTACTTTCTCGTGAATTTAAGGTGCAGTGCGCGTCCTCTGGTGATTAGTCTGTGCACATATGAATTGATTTTCCCTGTATGATGTTACTCGGTGTCTTCCAGACACACTTACATTGACACTAGTTTACTTGAACCGCTACAACATATATACCACTGTAGATGGGGTTATGCCAACTTTTGTTGCTGTAGTCTTTCTGGAGTAGTGTTCCTGATGCAGGGCTAAAATTACAGCACGTTTTTCAATTCCAGTCCTCTGATTCTGTCTCATTAGGAGATATTACGTTATGAACCTCACTAGGTACACAAGCACACTGCCAGATTCACGCACTGTACTGTACACTAACGTGAACTGAAGGAATGAGGCCTATTAGAACGGAACCAGTTTAGGTTAAGGTACGTCAGTGTTGTAGCGGATGCTCATCAGTGCCCCTGTAGGTGAACAACCAATCAAATACGCAGTACAGGCGCTTCCAACTTTACATGATTATAATTGTTTTATTATCGGAATTGGGGATGTGATAAAATATTTAGAATGAATTCACTGTTTTAATTAAAAGTCCATAGTTGTGATAGGTATTCTAAAAATTTTGTCCGGTAGTGTATATAATGACGGATCCAAAACCACAGCTAATGGCGGGGTTTGTTGCGTGTTCCTGTTGCCAAGCACATTCTGCAAAGAATCTGATTGCACTTCCCAGGGAGACTTTCCATAGAAGCGCCAACGAACTATGCCTGAAGCTTTAAATTAGTTGCGGAAACTCACAATACAAACATTGGGCTTTTACTGTACAGTAGAAGGTTGTTCCAAGACATTCAGACGTGAGCTCTTCTCAGGAAAACTAATTTAATGGTAGCGGACACTAAGAATGCCACAAAAAAAGGTCTGCACTCTCGCGTAGAAGTTAACGTTTATGTGGATCAAGGGACACGCTAACATTATATTTAATGAAGTAGTGGATAAGTTAGTGGGGATCGCTGAAAAAAATGGCTCTTTAAAACATGCCATCTCACCGAAAGATTGCATTATACAGAAGAGGAAGACTAGAGTGGGCACTCGAATATCAGTCATCAAGGAGCAGTAAATGGAAATATTATAGACAAACATAGCCAAACATGCCCTTTAAGCCCTAGTTCCTGGTATCACAGAGTCAAGGCAAATAAAGTTTTTATGTTCCATAATTTGCATTACATTTAGTCATGAGTGATTCCTCAGCCATCTACTTAGGATACACGTTCGACATGATCTTCATCGTGAATATGCTCTGATCTTTATTCATCTCTGTAATATATTTATCTCTGACTGGAGACGAAAATAAAGCTGTAAACATTAAACGTCAGTTAATGCACGGTGCATAGTATGGTGCCGACACCCGGGAACTTGTGACTAGGATAGAATGGCAGTGGAGTGGGAGTCCAGCTACCAGACGAAAATCGACGTCCACTTGCTTCACGCCCTCGAGTCGAGGTAAGAACGGAGACAGCATTAGCAGAATACTCAGCAGTGGCATAGCCTCGGCACAGCAATTGAGTTGTACGCTTTACTACTCTAGTAAACGTATATTAAGTAAACTCTGCAAGTATTGTGAGGTTCAGTCACAGGCTGGATAGTAATAGTTTAAACAAAGTCGTGTAATGATAAAATATTTAACCGCAGGCAGCGCTTTCTATTGTTTGTTTATATTGCTATAATCTTTGAATTTTCCAGCGTAGCACCAATTCGCTATAGCGCGATCTATGGACAGTTTCTTGTACTATAATCTCTGATTCTTCGCATGTGATAGCAAATCAAGGTATGATGTGGAGACGGATACAGAAATAAGTTTGTGCAATTTCAATAAGAAACGAATCATTGAAAGATTAACCGCAGGCAGCGCTTTCTATTGTTTGTTTATATTGCTATAATCTTTGAATTTTCCAACGTAGCACCAACTCGCGATAGCGCAATCTATGGACAGTTTCTTGTACTATATTCTCTGATTCTTCTCATGTGACATCAAAGCAAGGTATGATGTGACGACGGATACAGAAATACGTTTGTGCAATTTCAATAAGAAACGAATCATTGAAGGAAAGCTAGTAACACTGTTCAGTACGGCAACTGATGAGGAAGGTGAAAACAAAGATACAGATTATGAGTACTTTCAAACGCGACTGAAAGAGGTGTTAGACGGTTCGAGAGCCCGAGATGACACAATTCAGGATCTGCTTTCTAACACGCTGACATAAAGAACTGCGAAGAATATGTCGACATTGCTAACAGGGCAGTTTTGAAAGGAACATGAACGACAGCAGATACTGCATCCTAATCGGTTGCAAACGTGACACTTACTCCATCTCCAACCACGACATCAGCAGCTGTATCTGTGACACACACCGTTAAACTCCCTGCCATCAGCTTAGAGCTACTTTCAGGAGAAATATTTATTTATTTCTAAATCTGAACAGCTGAGGGCCATCGGGCCCTGTCATGCTTCTGACCAAAGTTTCACATATGAAATACATTTTTACCTCATATTTACCTAAAAAATAGATGTTTTAATATGATAAATAGTAACAAAATGGTTATAGTATCAATACGAATAATTTGAGTAATACTATGAGCTGAGAGGTTAATACTGGCAATACTTCTACTACCGCTGCCGCCGCCACTAATAACGTTAATAACAATAAAAAAAATGGTAATCATGAAAGAGATGACAATGCTGATAGCGGCAGATGTAAAAAGAATGTGTAGGTGTACAAAATAGATCTTTTTCGATACAGCGAGTTCTGGGGAAAGGAAATTTAAGTATGTTTGGCGCAAACGAGTGCGTTCAGGAACAGTCGTATCCATTATTTATGCTTCAGTAGATATGTCACTAGCTCTATTCTGAAGTTGTAAATGTTATTCAGTTATCTAGTATAGTGCAGGAGGTTATGCCAGAGTCGAGTTCCTGCTTCAGAGAAGGACTTCGTGAAAGTGGCTCAGCCATGGAGTGGTGTAGAAAGGATTTTTCTCTGATAGGAATGGGTATTACTGCATTCTTGTTGAGACAAGAACGTTAAGGTCCAGGAGTGATATGAAGGACAGTGTACGTTGGTAAGACAGTAGAGAATCCGAAGGATATGGAAAAAATCTGGACTAGTCTGCACGCAGTCAGGATAGGTATGTATATGATTGTGAAATATGATAAAGGAGTGGAACACCACAGATGCGACGAACATAGGCATCCATGACCAGTTACAGGTACCTTGAGCTTTCCTGAGGAAGACCTTGCAGGGTACATTCAGTGTAATCAATAACTGGAAGTAAATGTGTTTGTAGTAATTTCTTTTTCTGTTCAAGAGGGAAGAGTTTTTTGTGGTATATTATTGTAGGACATGCAGAAATGCTGATGCCGTCTTGTACAGAGCAGTTACGTGTTCATCCTAATCTATATTTTCATCTATTATTTCTGCTAGAACATATGCTGAGGTAGATAAGTTATATTTTTTTCCAATTAGGATTGAAGGTGGTAGGAATTCCCGATAATTCGGGCTAATGAGGCTAGAATGACGGGTCAGAACTGCTGAGATTTAGGGTGGGTTGCCCTTTAACCCGACAGACTGTCTCCATTTTGGTATCGCGCAAAGGTCGGTATTGACATTCTCGATGACTGTCTTCAGGCCTATTGGTTTTGTACTTACATACAGCTTTGTCACGTTGTGTTTTCAGAAGGGCAAAACTGATGACACATCATTGGCATGCAATGAACAGATTATAGAAACTAATAAAGAACCGTAGGACCTGTCTAAAACTGCCTGCCTCCTTTGAGTCTCCATGGTACCCAACATGACACATTGCTGGCGATGCGACATGTATGAGCAATACCAGTACACTGTACTCGGCGAGAAATTTAGTCTGCTAAGTTCGAAAACTAAATGTCGGCAATGTCAAATGCTTTGCTGAAGTACGAGCAGCACATGATAATTGCCTCTTGTGCATCCATGACAAGCTTCAGGTCATACTGTATGTTAACTTTATTAAGGCAGATATTGTGCTTCGATGCTTAAGCAAGCATGATTGTTATTGCTCCAGTAGGTTGTCTGTAGTTAGGTAATTTGTTAGCTGGCCTCATAATGTTTATTCTAAGACCTTCGGCGGCGCACGAAGAATGCAAATAGGTCTGTAATCAGAGGGTACTGCTGCAGCGCCAATTTTAGGTAGTTCCGTAACTAGTCCATGTTTTCAGGCCTGAGTGAAGACACTTATGGTTAAAGAGTGGTGTTAGATACCTCCACCTTCACCTACACCCATACTTCGCAAACCACCGTATTCTGCATGGCGGAAAGTATCTTACCCACTACTTGTCATGTCCCCTCCTATTCCTGTCGCAAATAGAGCGAGAGGAAAACGACTGCCTAAAAGCCCCCGTACGAACTCTAATTTCTCGCATCTTATCTCCATGGTCCTTACGCGAAATGTACGTTGGCAGTAGTAGAATCGTACTGCAGTCAGCCTCAAATGCCGGTTCTCTAAACTTGTGCAGTAGTATCTTGAGGAAAGAGCATCGTATCCCCTCCAGGGATTAACATTTGAGTTCACAAAGCATCCGTGTAATACTCACGTACCGATTGAAACTGTCGGTAACAATGCTAGCAGTCCGCCTCTCAATTACTTCGATGCCTTACTTTAATTTGTCCTCTGCGGGGACCCCAAAAATTCGAACAGTGCTCGAGAATGCGTCGCACTGGCGTTCTAAACGCCGTCTCCTTCGTGGATGAGTTACTCTTTCCCATACTTCTCCCAATAAATCGAAATCGAGCATCAACCTTACCTATTACCAAAATGATGTTTTCATTACATTTCATATCGCTTTGCAACGTTATGCCTGGATATTCAATCGAAGTTGCACCCTACTAATGCTGTATTTGAAGGTTACAAGACTGTCTTTCCTATTCATCCGCGTTTACCTACGCTTTTCTACGTTTAGAGCAAGCTGTCACTAGAAATTTTATCTGAATCATCTTGTATGCTCCCATAGTCATTCAGCTAGGATACCTACCCGAACACCTCAGTGTCGTCAGCAAACAACCGTAGGTTGCTGCTCACCCTGTTCGTTGGACCATTTATGTACATGGAGAATAAAAACGTTCCTACCACACTTCCCAGGCACACCCCCGAAGATGCCCAGAACACACGCCGTCGAAAATTCTGTGCTGGGTTCTACTACTTAAAAAGCTTTCAAGCCACTTGCATATCTCGAAACCTAACACATATGCTCGGACCTTCAACAGTCTGCAATTGGGCACGAAGTCAAATGCTTTCCGGAAATCTAGAAATATGGAATCTGCCTGACATAATCATGGTTTGAAGAATTTCACGTGAGACAAGATTCAAAAAATGGTTCAAATGGCTCTGAGCACAATGCGACTTAACTTCTGAGGTCATCAGTCGACTAGAACTTAGAACTAATTAAACCTAACTAACCTAAGGACATCACATACATCCATGCCCGAGGCAGGATTCGAACCTGCGACCATAGCGGTCGCTCGGTTCCAGACTGTAGCGCCTAGAACCGCACGGCCACTCCGGCCGGCGTGAGACAAGGGGATGCTATAATTGTTACAGTGGCAGCAGTGAGTCAGTAGCGAGCTTCAGCACTTGGACTGTGGCGCCATCGTGTCCAGTAGATGCTGGTCTGATACGCATGACAGCTTTCGTGACAGTATTACGAGTAACATGGTTCAGATAGAATTTTTCGCGCTACAGTCGTTTACCACTATTAAGGAATCAATTAGTTTCTGTTTCGTTGCCGTTCAATTGTGGTTGTTGTCAATGTGAAGAATCGGTGAGTTCTTCAGCGGCGACAATGAAATCAGCTGCAGCTTTAACTTTCTACATGCCAAGAGAACGCAAGTTTTTCCTTAGGGCAGCTAGTTTGTTTCTGTTGTCGGTCAACGTACAGGCATTCCTGAGTTTTCCCTCCGTGACTGATTATTACTGTTTTGCTTGTAGGCAAGGCGATTTTCCGGCATAGGGCATGTATTGTATCATTGATGTCCCGAATCTCTCAGACTCATGAGCTGTTTTATTTCTTTAGATAGACAACGTGCAGATTTCCTCCTTTTTTTTTGTCCGTAGGGGAGTACATTTTTTTCATAAATATTTTTTAGTAAATCGAGAGGTTTTTCGTTTCCAAGGAAGAATGTCACTCAAACTATTTCTTGCGCCTTACTTGCAAGTTCAGATAAATTACTGCATCTGAATTCTCGGTATGTAGTCAGTTGTGTTTTCTTTCTAGGACATTCTACTGCATACTTCATGAAAATTACGTCACAGGCAGGCATGCCAGGTGCAAGTAGTTGAGAGGTGAAAAACACTGTGTTTCGGATTTAATTGCAAATATATGTACGAGAGGCTGACTAGAGCTTATATGATGGGTAAGAGGAACCTGAAGCAGTGACACGTCTGAAGAAAAAAGCACCTGCCAAAATTTCGCACTGGAAGGAAATATTGTGTACTAAATTTATGTTAAAGTCACCAGTTATCAACATGTGCTCGTGTATTGTTTCGAGACCTGAAAGAGCAATTTCGAAGCAGGCAAGCACACGTACTTTAGGAAGTTTGTAAAGAACACATTTCAGGCACTTTCTTTCAAGGAATATGGTCGATGTGTGTAACATAGTAGCTTAAGAACCACAGAGTATGTATACCCCTACTCCTGCCTCTCGTCTGTTACATCTATCGTGTCTAAGAAACACGTAGTCGTCAGATTTACCGAGCTTGTGGGAATGCTTTGTTTGAGCCAGATCTCTGACAGAAGTATAGTTAGTACGGATACCTATGTCTTCCAATCCATGACGGAACTACTCGAGATAAGCTGCCAGAAACTGGATATTTGTACGTGCAATATGGAGCTTAGTGTATTGAGGTGCAGCACGTGTGAGGATACTGCTAATGGACACTTGCGATATTGAGTAAGCAATGAGCAGACTATAATAGAATAAGCGAAGGTGGGGCAGTGCAGGTTCAAGGAAGTGAAAGCGCTGGGTATCTTCAGGAACGAAGGAGGTCTTATGGCCAACGCCACAGGGATTAGCAGCAGTCGTTAAACAGCCGAGAGGCGACAAGAAAATAAAATCCCCATGCAGAGCTACAATAGTCTGTTAACAACAGTATTGAAATCAAGATAAATGGAATAAAAGTAGTATGTACAATACTATTATTGGCTCTAACGATAAGAAACAACAATAATATGGTAAAAAACTGTTCAATAAAAATGGGGTAAGACTAACAAGTGAAAGTTTCCAAGTTTAAATAAACGATGTTGATGAAATCTGAGAGTATAGCTTTGTTTCTACCTAGTTCCACATTAAGAAGTAGAACGCAGCCCATAATGTGATCTAGATTTAGAGGGAATATCTTCTAAATGAAGTTCCACCTACCTCAGTACGGCATCTGGTCACCAGCTCGATTCTCTGCATACGTTGATACTGTTCAGAACTGTTCAGACGATGTTAAAAGCAGCGTTGAAGAAAAACATCGTCAATACCTACGTTTGCAAAGTCCGCCTACACTCTGGTAGCAAACTATCCTGTAATATCTTGTAACGATTTTCGGGTGGAAGGCGATTGCTTCGTTCTTTTAGAAAAAGTGTCAAAATTCGGCAACAAGTTCTTTATTTCTTTAGGTTCTAAATTAAAGAATTAGCCATCAGCCCGTATTTATTTAAACGACTGATATAAATTTCCTCAGCTCACAGTTCATAACACCCAGTGTACACGCAAAACAGCCAGAAATGTACTTAAGTTCGACCCGAATTATTACGTGATCTACAGTCGATGCTTTGCTACAATATATGAGTTTCACATTCGGTCTTTTTTCCAGTGGATTTGTAATAAAAAAACTGCTCGCCAATTGTTCCATAGATGAATATGAAACATGCCACGCGGAATTCTACAGAGGCCGAAAGTTCACACGCGTTTATCTTCCCAACTAAACACTTGACAAAGCTCAAATTTCCACAATCTGTCTGTAAATGAAACTGCTTTCACGGCAATACCACCCGGACACGAAATACCAGTAACTTCCTCATTTTACTCATAACATAGACTGACGCGTCCTACATGGCCTGTACGTCCAGTAGCTAGCCAACGACTGACTCCCTGTCGTTCCTTCCAGGCCTATAACTGCTTGATAGAGCGCGGGAAATGCTTAACTCTGATTGGTTGTTCAAAATGACCAGCCAATCGAAACAGTCCTTCGAGTTATTTCTCGCGCCAAAACTACCCAACGCCAGTCAATATTCAAATATGCATTTACATCACTTCATGATGCAAATCTTAATAAATTGTTAAACAAAACCAAACGAAAAGAAAACTAATCTTGAAGTGACTTTAGAAAAATCATTACTGTGCAAATGGCTATTCTGGCTGCCTTCTTACAAAAGCAAGTACTCTTGGACGTACGTCATCAGCAAGGTAGGGAATGTACAGCTTTCATTGCAACTGCTTGCTTCACACTTTCCCATGACATAGTTACGTAACGTTTAACAGCAGATAATATTGAATCTTTACGTATGTCCCACATATACACTCTTACTCACTATCATTTATTCGCACAACGAAACAAATTGTTATTAAATAAATATTAACCCTCTCTGAATTCTGTGTCACTAAAATGAAAAATAGCGGACATTTTTAATTATAAAAAATCTAAATAAATTGTTCTGCCATTTATTGAACTTCAGTAATAATTCCAAATGATCCTAAGAGACAGACTGCTGTGAATCCTAACTGACTTTAATCCTATTAGTGTCAGTTTTTGGTGTTTTAGGTAATTGTCTCTAAATCTGAAAGTATCTCAGCTAGATAGCTGAGATTTTAACACAACCTTTCTTTCAATAACAAAGGGCTGTATATTGACTTTTAACAAAACTGAGTAATATTTAATACTGTTTATTTAGATTCTTAGGGACTTAAATAATCTGTCGCTCGAACTAACACAGGTTGCGCTTCCCACAGCTAGGCTAGCGACAGGTGCGAGTGAGTCACGCTAAGATACCAGCGGCCGTATATTGCCACCGTCAATGGCTCCAAAGATACGAGCCCGTACTTCAAAGTAGCTTACTGAAATAAAATGCTATTGCGTATTGACTCGCGACGTTACAGCATTATGCTACTACCAGTAATGATGTAACTTCCCGGATCCTCCAGAAATCATCTGAAGATGAACCTGAAAGGGTTCGAAAACCGGTTAATGTAATAAAGCATTATTATTGAAAAAAAAGTGACTGGTGGCAGTTGTGTATAACTTATTTACATTAATATACAGTCACGGTTCTAAAATATCCGTAATGGATAAGCATAATCTGTTGATAACACGCCAGGTAATTAGAACAATGCGCGAATTTCGGCAATGTAAACTTAAACTAACGAAAACAATCCTTGCAATAAGATTTAACAAAAAATGTCTCTCAGAAAACGTGACTCCAAATTATATCAGAATAAAAATAACGAGTCAAAGTATGTCAGCCAAGATAGCAAAAGCACGATGTGAAATTATTTGGTTAAAAACTGAAATCAGGTCTCTTTACAAAAAGAAAGATCTGCTTAATTCAAAGCTGTATAATATGCACTTAGAACTTAGCCATAAACTTGTTGCTCATGTCTTCATGGTCTTCCTAGACTATGTCAATGTATATGTAAACAAGGAACGTATTATCGTCTCACATAGACACGAGAAAAAGATAAATTCTCTAATTTCAAAGAATGCAGTGAGGTCCCCCAGTATCTCTTCTGAAACGGAACATTTGTTTTTTGATAAAGTGATAAATACTACAGAAATATGCTTCAGTAGTAATGAATTAAAACTGCTAAACAAAGGCCTTAAGTACAACATTGCCCCCTCACTAAATAAAAGCAACATTAAAAACCTCATAGTTAACACAAAAATTGCATGTACAGCAGCTAAACTAAAACACAATGAACAAAATGCTGTAGCTCATAAGGCAAACAACGTCATTATGAGAAACATTCACCAGAACAAAATCTACAATAAGATGAATACCGAACATAAGATATTATGTGACATAAATAAGAAACTTTCAGTTGAAAATGCCCTCATTGACAGAGCAGACAAAGGTAACACAGCTGTTGTCATGTATGAATCAGACTATATTAGCAAAACTTGTGAATTCTTCAGAAATAATAATATAAAGGAAATAGCATATGACCCTACTCCCAAATTCCAAGATAAAATTAAAAAGTTACTTAAAAACTGCAACTTCTTGTTGACACCATTAGAAGCAAAGCACTGTATAGTGATGAATCCTTCAGCACCAAAACTGAGATCACAGCCTAAGATCCACAAACCAGAATGTCCGATATGTCCCATTGTGAACTCTATCAATAGCCCAAGCTATAAAATAACCAAAAAACTTAATGATATTATCCACAAGGCATATGTATTTGAAAATAACTACTCCATTAAAAACAGTTATGAGCTCATCAATAGTATAAAAGATATCCCCATCCCAGTCACAGCTAAATTTGCATCTCTTGACATAGTAAATCTATAAACAAACATACCTGTCAAGGAAACAATTAGTTTAATAAGGAATAACTTACTGATACATGGAACAATGGGTAGAGCTGAAATCTATGAACTCATAGAGATCCTGGAACTCATATTGTCACACAACTACTTCCTGTTCAACAACAAGTTTTACATTCAGGAAGATGGACTGGCAATGGGTAGTAGTCTTGCAGGCTTGCTAGCAGACATATATATCAATAACCTTGAAAATAACTTTTTCAGGTCCCAAACCCAACTAAAAGATAAGCTGCTTTATTACAAACGCTATGTTGATGACACACTCATTCTGTTCAATGGAGCAACAGAAGAAATAGATAATCTAGCCAAAGAACTTAATAAAATACACAATAAAATCCAATTCACAGTAGAACATGAAACACCAGAAGGCATTAACTATCTTGATCTAACAATCTCAAATAAAAATCAGAAGCATGAATTTCAAATTTTCAGAAAGCCAACAACCACCAATGTTACCATACACAAATCCTCTTGCCATCCAGACCAACATAAAAAAGCATTCTTCAGAACAATGGTTAATCGCATGCTTAAAATCCCAATGGACACAAATGAAAGACGAAAAGAAACAGAAATTATTAAATCAATTGCCTCCACCAATGGGTACAACCCTGCAATATTAGATTAACTAATCCATACAGCAAAACTAAATCAAACAACTGCTGAACAACCACCCACAAACAAGAAGACCACATTTATAAGTCTGCCTTTCCTAGGGAAGATTTCTCACCAAATTGCCACCCTCTTCAAGACATACAACATAAAAAATAAGTTTCTTCACCAACAACAAAATACAAAATAAAATCATACACAGCACCAAAACCACTATACAACGGTATCAAAAGTCAGGTGTGTAAAAGCTCATTTGCAACGCATGTCCAAGCTTCTACATTGGACAAACTGGTAGAAGCTTCACAACAAGATTTAAAGAACACATAGATGCACTCCATCTTAACAACCTGAATAAGTCCAGCTTTGCCTCAGATCTTGTCCAACACAATCATTCTGCAAAAACAACATAGAAGAGAATCTCCAAATACTCCATTTTGCCAACAAAGGCACAATACTTGACCTTCTTGAAGAAATTGAAATATTTATCTACATAAATACAGCACCTGACCACCTACTCAATGATCAAACTGAACTGAGAAACAAATTTTTCCTTCAGAACGTTGAAGATCTACTAGTTCAAAACAAGTAACCACTCAACGAACCCTACACCGCCTCTCCACCATCACCCCTCCAATGAACCCCACTCCCCCTCCTTACATCCTCAAAACATTGGTGCCAATGCAATATCCTGCCACAGAATAAAATCTGTACTATATTTTAAATGTTAAAGCCCTCTACTACTAACATACATCAATACTTTTATACATATTACTTCTAGCTGGAACAAACAGAAGCTGCCTTTTCCAATATTCCAGATAACTTTAATGTTGGAATAAAAATAAGTCAACAGTTAAAGAACTTTTGTTCACGGTTTTTAAATATAAAGTGTACAGCCATACAAATAGCTTTAGTCCATTATTTTAATTTGCTCACTGTGTGACAAGCTCGCCCATATTTTATGTAAGTGGCCAGCCAATGAAAATTTTGTGTGGCATTCTTGTTGCTATGTTTTCCCTTTTCTTCGGTTTTACTTTCTTATGTAGTATTTTCCTTCTTTCCCTGCTTCTTTGAGTGTCACTGCAAATTATAAGCATGTTAATTCAGCATGTAAAGAGAGGCTATTTCATTTTGTGGTCACTCGATTCACTGCACGTCGTCTTACATCCCGAGGCTCAAAATTACAAGTGATTAAAATAGTGCATGACATCTGGAATGGAATGTCCAATAAATTAGTCTCATATGGAAAAATTGGAAATTTGTGGTAAGATCTTATGAGACCAAACTGCTGAGGCCATCGGCCCCTAAGGTTACACACTACTTAATCTCACTTTATCTAACTTACGCTAAGGACAACACGCACACCCATGCCCCAGGGAGGACTCGAACCTTGGACGGGGGGAGTCGGGCGGACCGTGACAAGAGGCGCTCAGACCGGATACTCGGCGCGTCATTATCATATGTGTAGCTGACTCACTCACTATATATGGTAAAGGGAAAAAATCACAACACCGAAAAGTAATTAAGGCAGAGAACTGAAAGTTCTCGGGAATACATTTGCCAGATGGCATGTAAGTGATTAACGACGCATAACAACAAGTTAATGTACGCATGAGATAAGCCACTGCAAAAGTGAAACGCTGGTACATTAACAACCGGTGTACCTTCCAGAAAGTTGAATATAAGCATGAAAACGTACCTGCAGTGTGTTTTACAGGTGCCGATTGTTGGTTTGCAATGTTGAGATCAACGTCTGCTGCACTTGATCCGTAAATATAGGTACGGTTAACGCTGGTTGTGGATGACGCTCTCGTTCAAAAACGAAGAAGTGATGACAATGGAATCTTAGTCGCCTTAAAGGCATTACTGATAAACATCGAGTCAGCACGTCCAATCTTAATGGCAACTAACGCCCACGACCGTTACAGCGTGTATTTAAAGCAAACCTGAGCAAACCAAACGCAGTCCTGGACGAAACTTCAGGAACAGAAGAGTTTCAGGGACCACGACCCCACGTCCCGAATGATTTAACAGCAGCTAAAACTGATTTGAATCCTTACAGTGGCGTTAGTAGCGCCACTCCTATGCGACTGGCGCGAATTTTAGAATAAATATCATCTTTCAGATGTAGAAACACGCCTACTAACTTTCGTTTATGTCGCAAATTGCTTCTTGGTATTGCGATTTTTTCCGGTTTAATTTGAAAAAACTACGCTACTGGACATTAAAATTGCTACACCAAGAAGAAATGCAGATGATGAACGGGTATTCATTGGACAAATATATTATACTAGAACTGACATGTGATTACATTTTCACGCAATTTGGGTGCATAGATCCTGAGAAATCAGTACCCACAACAACCACCTCTGGCCATAATAACGGCCTTGATACGCCTGGGTATTGAGTCAAACAGAGCTTGGATGGCGTGTACAGGTACAGCTGCCCATGCAGCTTCAACACGATACCACAGTTCATCAAGAGTAGTGACTGCCGTATTGTGATGAGCCAGTTGCTCGGCCACCATCGACCAGACGTTTTCAGTTGGTGAAAGAACTGGAGAATGTGCTGGCCAGGGCAGCAGTCGAACATTTTCTGTATCCAGAAAGGCCCGTACAGGACCTGCAACATGCGTTCGTGCATTATGCTGTTGAAATGTAGGGTTTCGCAGGGATCGAATGAAGGGTAGAGTCACGGGTAGTAACAAATCTGAAATGTAACGTCCACTGTTCAAAGTGCTGTCAATGCGAACAAGAGGTGACCGAGACGTGTAACCAATGGCACCCCATACCATCACGCCGGGTGATACGCCACTATGGCGATGACGAATACACGCTTCCAATGTGCGTTCACCGCGATGTCTTCAAACACGGATGCGACCATCATGATGCTGTAAACAGAACCTGGATTCATCCGAAAAAACGACGTTTTACCATTCGTGCACCCAAGTTCGTAGTTGAGTATACCATCGCAGGCGCTCCTGTCAGTGACGCAGCGTCAAGGGTAACCGCAGCCATGGCCTCCGAGCTGGTAGTCCATGCTGCTGCAAACGTCGCCGAACTGTTCGTGCAGATGGTTGTTGCCTTGCAAACGTCACCATCTGTTGACTCAGGGATCGAGACGTGGCTGCACGATCCGTTACAGCCATGCGTATAAGATGCCTGTCATCATGACTGCTTGTGATACGAGGCCGTTGGGATCCAGCACGGCGTTCCGTATTACCCTCCTGAACCCACCGATTCCATATTCTGCTAACAGTCATTGGATCTCGACCAACGCGAGCAGCAATGTCGCGATACGATAAACCGCAATCGCAATAGGCTACAATCCGACCTTTATCAAAGTCGGAAACGTGATGGTACGCATTTCTCCTCCTTGCACGAGGCATCACAACAACGTTTCACCAGGCAACGCCGGTCAACCGCTGTTTGTGTATGAGAAATCGGTTGGAAACTTTCCTCATGTCAGCACGTTGTAGGTGTCGCCACCGGCGCCAACCTTGTGTGAATACTCTGAAAAGCTAATCATTTGCATATCACAGCATCTTCTTCCTGCCGGTGAAATTTCGCGTCTGTAGCGCGTCATCTTTGTGGTGTAGCAGTTTTAATGGCCAGTAGTGTAAGTATCTTGGAAACGACTCATCGCACGAAAAAAGTGTTCTAGGTTAAAAGTTTGTATTTGTAATGTTGACATCTATCCCGGCTGAAGCTGGCTTTCTCCTAATCACTCTTCCTACGTGGGCGGGGTCAGCTTCGCATTTTCAAATGGGAAATCCCATTTTTAGCACATTCGGAATCTACGCCAAAAAATACATACGGTTTACTGGAGGGATTGTTTTTCATTCGTGGTAGATGGCGCCGTAATCGAAAAATATCATGTGTGCCTGTTTTTGCAATTAGGAACCGATGCATTTGATTTTACATTTCGTTTACGATGTAACTGTAAACATGTATGTTCTATTGGTTGATGCTTATGTTCAATGTTACTTGAGAGTTGCATATGTGATTCACAGCACAAATAGTATGGTTAGGCCTTGACATTTCTGGCAGATAAGCTACTTGTATGGTGACGTAGTTTTATGTTCCTGTAGGGTTGCTTTTGGTGAGTCCCGATACCAATGGAATGATTGATTTGGGAGACCACCTTCGAACCCCACCACCAGAGTGGCTGACACCGGTGTGTTTCTATCCAATCCCCGTAACTTTCGCACTGGCAGCTGTGCTGCTATCGGTGGAATACGAACCACAACCTCTGAAATAACGTAAAATGTCCTTGAAGTGAACGTGACAGAGCCATGTGCCATGGATACTCAACGAAATGAGGCAACCCAATGGTAAGAGGCATGGGGATTCACCGAAATCAAGCACTGCGATGGGAACAGAGAACTATTACATTCGCATGCTAAACTTAGCTTCTAGGCAGACTTTGAAACGGCTAACCGTATTGTACTGCATAAACAAAACATGGAACACAAGAGTAAATTTCGAACATAAATACGAACTGTTAGAACACAAAGTTTTTCATGTACACCGTAAGTGAAACGTATGACCAAGTAATAGCAAAAAATCACACTTTATATTTGTCGATTACAGCGCCGTCTACCACGAATGGGAAACTATGGGTTAAAAAAAACCGCAAGTATTTTTTGGTTTAGAATCCGAATAGGAAATAAATATTGGGGGGGGGGGGGGGGGTTCTCATTTGAAAATATAAACTAGATTCCTCACAAACACGAGAGGTGGTTAGGAGTGACTAGTTTTATCACAGACAAATGTCCCCATTACTAATGTTAACTTTTCAACTACAAATGTTTTCCGTACGATGCGTGTTTTACGACATATTTGGTTGTCTCAAGTGAAAACAAACATCCTGTATATATATATGGTGTTCGGAAATAGCCGATACAAGTTCTAGGACTTGTAGAGGGGAGTGAGTACATACTCGTATTCTGAATAGGAGCTAATTTCCAGAAACGTACCGTTTCCGTGCTACAGCCGTTTAAAAACATGTTTGCTAGGTAAGTATGCAATAGGGTGTCATGGTGAGGGGTACTTACGTCGGATCGACTGAAGTCATTTGACGTCTGTCTTACCTCCCTGACCTGGTCGAGCCTCATTCACATGTCTCTGAGTGTTAGAACAACATGCTCGTGTACACGTTTGCAGAATACATAGACATCATGCTTCTGAATAGTAATGGAAGAGCTGCCCTTCGCCTTTGTCACGATTTTTTCCACAACGTCCGTCTCTATCGCATACCCTTTTTTTTTACCCACAATTACGCAACGGCTTAGAGAAATGGTACCATCACCGCCAGCAGGCGTGACTTTGGTGTTGTAAAACAAGTGATGTGCTGGGTCACGACTAATCAGTCACTTGTAAAAGTGTTCGCGTCACCAGTATGTTTTCAAATGGTTTTAGCACGGGAACGGTTCGTTTACAGACATGGGTTCTGGATGAAAATATTACCTGTCCACTCTCCTGCATAAGAAGTAATGGGAACCAGCAACGAGAATTTTCGAACACCCTGTATATACAATCAAACGGAAATGATGACACTTGGCAACTAGTCCAGAGCACTCGTAGTCACTTGGTGTAGAGTCCTCAGATCACTGTAAAATAAACACAAAGGTGTCCTATAGTTTGCTCCTCTGCTACGAAGTTGCAGTCAGAAACAAACGGAGAGACCACTTCGTCAAGGTATAACTAAATCTCCCTTGAGCTGTCCTAATCTTGGGCCAGATTTAACATGGTATTTGGAATTCTTCAGCCTTCTTCTTGAACCAGGTAAGCATTGTTGGCCGGATGTTCGTTGCAGCGTCGTCCACATATGGAAGTCGAAAGAACTGATACTTTCTGAATTAACCGGGGTGGCATACGTGATTTCAGACTGTTTGTTGGTAGATCTTGTAGCACATCGTACATGGGAGAGCAAGTTTATTTAATATGCTTTCTTGCTTAGATTTTCTATCAGCAATGTAAGTTACAACAGATAATTGGTGCATGAAATTCTATCTAACTAGAGGCTTATGAAAATATGGGAATGTTGGTAAGCAAAGGAAACTGGAATTAACAGCTGCGAAAGCTGAGATGAGGTTTACATTTTCTTCATTTAGTCCTTAACATTGTACGAACAAAGGGAAGGTTGACATATCTATCGACATAGGATCAAGTGATTTTTAGAATAATTTAACTATCCAGCGCAATTAAATTTATTCCTACCAAATGACCTGTTTCGGCCGACATCGACCATCCTCAGATCATAAAATACAGGCATTGCTTCCATCCCACCGCTGCGTAAACCGCGTTGTCAGTGGTGGGGCTGAGGCACCTTTTGCATTTTATGATCAGAGAGTGGCAAATGTCGCCCGAAACAACTCTTTTTTCTGTTTATTTGTTAGAGAAATATGTGATTGTTTCAGATAATTAAATTATTCTAACTTTAGACACAAGTGTATCATGCAAGGTACACTTAATGTTATTGTTGTGGTCCTCAGTCTGAAGACCGGTCTTATGCAGCTCTCCAGGGTGCTTTACCCTGCGCAAGGCTGTTTATCTCCGAATAACCATTGGAAACTACATCCATCTGAATCTGCTTACAGTATTCATTTCTTGGTCACCCTCTACAATTTTTATCCCCCAAGCTTTCCTCCACTACTAAACTGGCGATCCCTTGACGTCTCATAATGTGTCCTATCGACCGATTCCTTCTATTAGTCAGGTTGTGCCGCAAATTTCTTTCTCCCCAGTTCTGTTCAATGCTTCCTCATTAGTTATGTCATCTACCCATCTAATCCTCAGCATTCTTCTGTAGCACCAAACTTCAAAAACTTCTATTCTCTTCTTGTTTAAAGTATTTATCATCCATGTTTCACTTCCATACCTAGTTACACTCCATACAAATACTTTCAGAAAATACTTCCTGACACTTATATCTGTATTCGATCTTCACAAATTTTTCTTCCTTCGAAACTGTTTTCTTGCCATTGCCAGTCTGCATTTTATATCCTCTCTACTGCGGCCATCATTAGTTATTTTGGTGCCCAAATAGCGAAACACATCTATTGCATTACGTGTCTCGTTTCCTAACCTAATTCCCTCAGAATCATCTAATGCAGTTCGAGTTCATTCCATTATCTTCGTTTTGCTTCTCTTGATGTTCTTCTTATATCAAGACACTGTCCATTCCATTCAACTGCTCTTCCAAGTCTTTTGCTGTCTCTGACAGAGTTACAGTGTCATAGGATAACCTAAAAGTTTTTATTTCTTATTTCTGATCTTTAATTCCTACTAAAAAGTTTTCTTTGGTTTTCTTCACCGTTTGTTCATTGTACAGATGGAATATTATCGAGATTAGGCTACAAACCACTCCACTGCCTTATCAGTCACTGTTTCCCTTTCATACCCATCAACTCTTATAACAGTTGTCTGGTTTCTGCATAAGTTGTAAATAGACTTTGGCCGGCCGGAGCGGCCGTGCGGTTCTAGGCGCTACAGTCTGGAGCCGAGCGACCGCTACGGTCGCAGGTTCGAATCCTGCCTCGGGCATGGATGTGTGTGATGTCCTTAGGTTAGTTAGGTTTAATTAGTTCTAAGTTCTAGGCGACTGATGACCACAGATGTTAAGTCCCATACGGCTCAGAGCCCTTTGAACCCAATAGACTTTGGCTTCATGTATTTTACCTTGCCACCTTCAGAATCTCAAACAAAGTATTCCAATCAACGTTGCCAAAAGCATTCTCTAAGTCTACAAACGCTATAAACATAGGTTTGCCTTCCCTTACCCTGTCTTCTGAGAGGAGCCATAGATCTAGTATTGCTTCCTGTGTTTTTATATTTTTCCAGAATACAAATTTGTCCTCCCCGAGGTCGGCCTCTACCAGTTTTTCCATTCTTCTATAACGAATTCGTGTTTGAATTTTGCAACTATAGCTTAATAAATTGATAGTTCGGTAATATCCAAATCTGTTAGCTCCTGCTTTCTTTGAAATTGGAATTATTATATTCTTCTTGAAGTCTGGGGGTATTTCACGTGTCTTATATATTTTGCACAGCAGAGTGGGGGTGTTTTGTCATGGCTGTTCTCGCAAGGTTATTAGTTGTTCTGACAGAATATCGTCTACCCCCGAGGCTTTGTTTCCACTCGAGACTTTCTGTGGTCTCTCATATTCCTTTCTCCCAGCTCATCTTCATCCAAGTACTTTTCTGTCTCTGCAATACTGCCTTCAAATTCATCTCCCTTGTACGGACCCTCTGTATACCTCTTCCACATTTCAGCTTTCTCTTCTTTGCTTAGGACCGGTTTTGAGTCTGCGCTCTTGATGTTTATACAACTGCTTCTCTTTTCTCCAAAGGCCCCTTTAATATTCCTGTAGGAGATATATATCTTTCCTATATTGAAGTACGCTGCTGAAACCTTACATTTACCGTTTAGCCATTTCTGCTTAACAATCTTGTACTTCTTATCAGTCTCATTTTTTAGACATTTTTATTGGGTTCGACTTACTACATTTACTGCATTTTTCTATTTTCTCCTTTCATCAATTAAGTTCTACACTGAAGCGCTAAAGAAACTGGTATAAGTATGCGTATTCAAACATAGAGATATGTAAACAGCAGACTAACCTGTATAAAACAAAAAGAGTCTGGCGCAGTTGTTAGATCGGTTACTGCTATTACAGTGGCAGGTTACCAATATTTAAATGAGTTTGAACGTAGTATTATAGTCAATGCACGTGCCATGGGACGCAGCATCTCCGAGGTAGCGAAGAAGTGGAGATTTTCCCGTAAGGCCATTTCACGAGTGTACCGTGAATATCAGGAATACGGTACAAAATCAAACCTCCGACATCGCTGCAGCCAGGAAAAGATCCTGCAAGAACGGGACCCACGACGACTGAAGAGAACCGTTGAACTCGACAGAAGTGCAACCCTTCTGCAAATTGCTGGAGATTTCAATGCTGGGCCATCAGCAAGTGTCAGTGTACGAACCATTCAACGAAACATCATCGATGTGGACATTCAGGAGCCGAAGGCCACTCGTGTATCCTTAAGACTGCACGACACAGCGCTTTACGCCTCGCCTGGGCTCATCAACACTAACATTGGACTGTAGATGACTGGCAACATGTTTCAAATTGTATCGAGCGGATGGACGTGTACGGGTATGGAAACAACCTCATGAATCAATGGACCCTGCATGGGCTACTGTTCAAGCTGGTGGAGACTATGTAATGGTGTGGACGTGTGCAGTTGGAGTGATACGGAACCCCTGATATGTCTAGAAACGACTCTGTCAGGTGACACGTACGTAAGCATCATGTCTGGTTACCTGTATCCACTCATGTTCACTGTGCATTCCGACGGACGTGGGCAGTTCAAGCAGTGCAACGTGACGCCCCCCCCCCCCCCCCCCCACGCCCAGAATTGCTACAGAATGTCTAAATAAACTCTCTTCTGAGTTGAATCACTTCCGATGGCCACCAAACTCACCAGACATGAACGCTATTGAGCCTAGCTGGGGTGCCTTTTAACGTGCTGTTCAGAAGAGATTTCCACGCCCTCGTACTCTTACGGATTTATGGACAGCCCTGCAGGATTGATGGTGTCATTTCCCTCCAGCACTACTTTAGACATCAGTCGTGTTTCGGCACTTCTGCGTGCTCGCGGGGGCCCTACACGATATTAGGCAGATGTACCAGTTTATTTAGCTCTTTCACTTTATCCAGATCCCATTTCCTTAATTTCCTACCTTTTTGCAATTTCTTCAGTTCTAATGAACATTAATAACAAGTCAATTGTGGTCAGAGTCCATACCTGCCCCTGGAAATATGCTGAAATTTAATATATGATTCCTAAACCTCTGTCTTTCTATTGTATAATAAATCTGAAACCTCCTTGTGTCTCTAGGTCTCTTAACGATTCTCTAACCAGGTCCTGGTGATAAATGAATTGTGCTATGCGCAAAATTCTACCAGGCGGCTTCCTCTTTCGTTCCTTTTGCCCAGTCTATATTCACCTACAAGTTTTCGTTCTCTTCGTTTTCCCGCAATCGAATTACAATGACGAAATTTTCGTTTCCCTAATCTATCTGAATAATTTCCTTTATCTCATCGTACATTTCTGCGATTTGTTCACCATCTGCGGAGCTAGTTGGCATATAAATTTGTACTACTGTGGTGGGTGTGGGCTTCGTGTTTATCTTGGTTACAATAATGCATTCACTGCACTGTTCACAGTTGCCTACCAGCATTCCTATTTTCTTATTCATTATTAAGCTGACTCCTGCATCACCCCTGCTTCATTTTGTATCTATAACCATGTATTCAATTGTCCGAAAGTCCTGTTCAACTTGCCAATAATCTTCACTTATTCTCACAATATCTAACTGTAGCCGCTCCATTTCCCTTTTTAGGTTTTCTAACCTACCTCCCCCTACTAAGAGATATTGTAGAACGCCAGTTTTGTATTTCCTGATGTCGTCATCCTCTTGAGTAGTCCTCTCCTGAGTATCCAAATGGGAAACTATTTTATTTACTGAATTTTCTACCCAAGGGGATGCCATCATCATTAAACAATACAGTAAAGCTCCGTACCCTCGGGAAAAATTACGTATCTAGTTTCCCCCTGCTTTGAGCCTTTAGCAGTACCAGCACTGCAATATCCGTTTGGTTGATATTATAAAGCGAGATCCCTCAGTCATCCAGATTGTAGACTTATAAACTAAAAATCTACAAAACACATCAAGTGAAATACAAAATAGACTAGCAATGGGGATATTAAGATGTAACAGCATACATTATTCATGAAACAGTAGTTTACAGGTTAAGAAAATACGTGTACCTGTTACTCTTACATATTGACTTTAGTTGCTTGCTCCGAGAGGGGCTACGTAAACATTGTACAAGGACGAATGATGGAAGACTGGAAGACTGAACGATATCTTACATAACAATGCCAGAATGAAAAATGCTATCATAGTAGAAAAAAAGGCAAGGAAGGCCTGTGCAGACTTAAGGATGTAAAAGAAGGGAACTAGATTTTCTACTTATCTGGCACATTCAGAGACATTTAAATCAAAATATCTTGTCATATATAAAATAAATAAAATAAAATAAATATAAATATTAATTACTGTATAATAGTGATTGGATGTAATTAATATTTGCTTCTCTTGAACGTGGACGTTTAATTATTCGGTATCAGACGCTTGACAATGGCTTTTTCGTAAATGTAATGTTATTCGTAGTTGACCGTGAAATAAGACTCAAATAATCGGACTTCGTATTTAAATCGTTTCCAAAGACTGCTGCGGTAGGTGCGGACTCAAAATCTAAATCTCAATATTAGAATAATTTGCCAGCCATGTCAATACGTCGTACAGAGGTGACTGTCTACTAAACATAAAAAGTTTACACAGTTAGTTAAATCAGATATATTCAACGAATAAGCATTCAGTTAAATAATTCTACTTACTTTCATAAATATAAATTCTTTACAGAATCGAGTGCCTAGTAAGATTGCAACTCGCAGTGTTCTTATATAACTTCAAATATGGCGGTGTGCCAGTTAATAAAATATACGTGCTTCCCGCACCAGTTGTTGTACATGACCCCTCCTTCTTAATGAAACATAAGAGTATCGTAATTGTGTTTTGTTTTATCAGCGACACAGCGCTGCAGTTCTGTGCCATAGGCTTTATTTATTTGTCACAGATTAATTATTTAATTAAGATTTCGCGTTTCCGAGGGAACTCACGCACGGCATGCAAATGTGCCTTTATATTGTCCCCTGAATTGCGAGGCGAAAGGATACACCTACAGGCGAGCAATTCACCTAAAGGCACAAGAAAATCTAAGTTATCTACAACTATTTACATGACATACATTATACAGTATATTATATACAAAATTTGAATGACGCGCGTGCGCTGTAAAAGTTCTTATGTTGGCAAAATAGAGTGCGCGCATGCGCAGAAGCGTCTATGTGACTCCGGCACTGCCGTTATATCCTAAATTTAGATCACGCGGCACAGTATTGCAGTTCATATTGTTCGTGTGTGCGCACATTTCTTAGTCGTTGCACAAAGAAAATATTCCACCAAGATTACATATGAAGACTACATTCTATGACAGGTAACTTAGTTTTAAAATTACAATATTTGTTATAATACAATACAACTTTAGATTGTTGTATGTTCTTAGTTACATAGTATTGCATTGAAATGCTTAAAAAAATGTCTTTTTGTTTCAGGTGCGTTGACCTATACACATCGTGTCGTTATTACAGTTTATATTCATCTGCTGCACAATAATATTTCTCAGGTTAGTGTCGTCGTGGTAAAGTTTTTTGATCACAGTAACATCGCTGTATAACAACGTGATTGATACATAAGCATGTCCATTTCCTATTTCCATTATAGTCGTTGTGATGCAGTTCGTTGTGACAAAAAGCATTGTTTATTACGGATCAGACGTGACCCGTCGAGTAATTGGTCCATATGCAGTTCGTTTTCGATATTCCGTGGAAGCTTGGTTGCAGAACCTCGGACGGCACATAGCTGGTCGATCCTTGGACAGTCCAGGTAAGTGTGTCCGTCACATTTCGAGAACATTCCATTCCCTGAAGTTCCAACCAAAATTCTTCCACTTGTCGTGTTGTTTTCTGGACAGGCACGTTGTAACCATTTAATCCAGTTAACATCTTGAAGTTAGATACTGTAGTAATGTCACTAGACGATGCACCAATTACGCACTTCACATTTTCAGTTTTTTGCTAAATATAGCTCACCTAAATGTTCGTAGTTACTTATCAAAGAAATCGTTCATCGCGTTTACAAAGGTACGATGCATGATGAATGTCATTAACAGTATCTTTCACATAGGTTTCTGCGTAGTTGCAGACTTAGTAATGTACGTTAATGTCCGTGAACAGTGGTTCACTACGAAATTTTTTTTTAAGTTTTTCACATTTTGGCACACGTTATCGTTCAAATTTTCACATAGTAACAGTTACATTATACATCAGTTTAAAAAAAAAACATAAGTAATCATACATATACACGTCACATATTTTCTTAGCATAAACATAATACAGTTACACATAAACATTACAGATGTTTACATCATTATTACATAGCTATAAATTATTACATTGTGTCACATTTGATTACATGAATTGCAGATATTTACGTCCTCTTTAACGGTTTAGCTGGGATGTGATGTCATCTGAAATTAAGATAGGTTAGACACAACATTCATTACATCAGTAGGCAAGACCAGGCGTTTTCACTGCTCAATAAATATTCAAAATGCACTCCTGGAAATTGAAATAAGAACACCGTGAATTCATTGTCCCAGGAAGGGGAAACTTTATTGACACATTCCTGGGGTCAGATACATCACATGATCACACTGACAGAACCACAGGCACATAGACACAGGCAACAGAGCATGCACAATGTCGGCACTAGTACAGTGTATATCCACCTTTCGCAGCAATGCAGGCTGCTATTCTCCCATGGAGACGATCGTAGAGATGCTGGATGTAGTCCTGTGGAACGGCTTGCCATGCCATTTCCACCTGGCGCCTCAGTTGGACCAGCGTTCGTGCTGGACGTGCAGACCGCGTGAGACGACGCTTCATCCAGTCCCAAACATGCTCAATGGGGGACAGATCCGGAGATCTTGCTGGCCAGGGTAGTTGACTTACACCTTCTAGAGCACGTTGGGTGGCACGGGATACATGCGGACGTGCATTGTCCTGTTGGAACAGCAAGTTCCCTTGCCGGTCTAGGAATGGTAGAACGATGGGTTCGATGACGGTTTGGATGTACCGTGCACTATTCAGTGTCCCCTCGACGATCACCAGTGGTGTACGGCCAGTGTAGGAGATCGCTCCCCACACCATGATGCCGGGTGTTGGCCCTGTGTGCCTCGGTCGTATGCAGTCCTGATTGTGGCGCTCACCTGCACGGCGCCAAACACGCATACGACCATCATTGGCACCAAGGCAGAAGCGACTCTCATCGCTGAAGACGACACGTCTCCATTCGTCCCTCCATTCACGCCTGTCGCGACACCACTGGAGGCGGGCTGAACGATGTTGGGGCGTGAGCGGAAGACGGTCTAACGGTGTGCGGGACCGTAGCCCAGCTTCATGGAGACGGTTGCGAATGGTCCTCGCCGATACCCCAGGAGCAACAGTGTCCCTAATTTGCTGGGAAGTGGCGGTGCGGTCCCCTACGGCACTGCGTAGGATCCTACAGTCTTGGCGTGCATCCGTGCGTCGCTGCGGTCCGGTCCCAGGTCGACGGGCACGTGCACCTTCCGCCAACCACTGGCGACAACATCGATGTACTGAGGAGACCTCACGCCCCACGTGTTGAGCAATTCGGCGGTACGTCCACCCGGCCTCCCGCATGCCCACTATACGCCCTCGCTCAAAGTCCGTCAACTGCACATACGGTTCACGTCCACGCTGTCGCGGCATGCTACCAGTGTTAGACTGCGATGGAGCTCCGTATGCCACGGCAAACTGGCTGACACTGACGGCGGCGGTGCACAAATGCTGCGCAGCTAGCGCCATTCGACGGCCAACACCGCGGTTCCTGGTGTGTCCGCTGTGCCGTGCGTGTGATCATTGCTTGTACAGCCCTCTCGCAGTGTCCGGAGCAAGTATGGTGGGTCTGACACACCGGTGTCAATGTGTTCTTTTTTCCATTTCCAGGAGTGTAATAAGAGACGGAAAGCTGTTAGATTCCTCGCGTTTTGCGCGTGTGTGTATAGGTCTGTGTTGCCTTGGCTATTGGTAGATGCTTTTCTTGCTGAGAGATGTGCGTCTAATCTACTTCTCGAAGTAAAAGATCGCTTCACAGATGACGTCTGTCGGTTCGTCAGGTGTCATACCAAGTCAGTGGTACCTACAGTCACAAATGTTCAGTGAAAAATTAATATATCATTCACTGCTACGTAATCATGAATTTTTCTTTAATATTCAGTCTTCTCGGTGGTGCCGCGGCGTTGAAAGAAAAGTTCTTCTGTCTTCAACTGCGTCACTGGAACCGCTGAAATGAAAATTTCTATACTACTTATTATCTGTGTTGTAGCAAACAGAGTTTTGCGAGTTGCTTAGCAATGTTTTCATGGGTATGACTTTGACATTATTTAGCATGAAATGCTCTAAGATCTCGGTGTGCGCATAGCCCAATAATTTTGTTAGTTCTAGGATGTTGTAACAGATACGCACCAGGATGCGGTATGTTAACAATTATATAAGGTCCTTCATATAGCAGACGCCACTTAGCATTGCGTCGTTTGTGTGCTACAGATTTATGATGAGTACGAAGTAGTACAAGCATTCCTACTTTGAATTTTTGTTTTCTTTTTATTATGTTTTTGTGATGTTTGTTTCGTATCTGTGCGAAATGTGTCAGTGTAGTAAATACTTCTTTTATTTTCTGTTCAGGTGTGATTTCCTTGTCTGACAACTTAGGTAATGGTTCTATCCATTGATCGTTCTGTTTGCAATTGAACATGTTCTCGTAAGGTGTGTAATTTGTATTGTAAATATTTAAGTTATTGTGTACGTCTTCGAAAAGACTTAGGTAGGACACCCAATTAGTATGTTTTGATGAAATATAGGTCCTCATGAATCGGTTTGGTTCTCGGAAAAGTCTCTCAGTCGCGTTACATTGTGGACTAAACCTTGAAATAAATATACTTTTAATGTTATTGTCCTTCAAGAAATTTCTCCATTTGTACCCAGAGTAGTATGCTGCATTATCTGGCAGAATTGCTTTAGGTTTTCCCACGTGCGTCAGGTAATCACTTGAGAATCTTCGTATTATAGCATTTGCAGTGGCGGATTTTAAAGAATAAAGTTTTACATGTTTAGAAAATATATCGTAAAAAGCTAAGATATATTTGACGCCTCCAGAGCTTGCTGGATGCGGTCCACTGATGTCAGTACACAGAATTTCCAGGGGTTTACTCGGTAAAATAGAATGTAAATCTGTTTTTGTGGATAAATTCTGAGGTTTTGATTTTTGACATGTGACACATGTTTTCAGTCCCCTGTAAATTTTTCTTCTCATATTGCTAAAATAACATTATGTGCTGAGCTTTGCCAAACACTTTTTCGTCCCATAATGACCCCAAACTAAGTGTGTGTGCCAAATCAAATTACGTTCAGACTCTTTGGGAATGCATACACACCAGTTAGTAGCATTTGGATGTCGGCGATAAAATAACACATCATTGTGTAACTTGTAATACTTAGTCAAAGGATGATTGTGTTTTTCTACCAGTAATGTTATTATCTTATACCAGTGAGGATCACATTTTTGTAATTTAGCCATGTTTCTGCACATATCAATATAATATTGGTGATACTGCTTGTCTTGCATTAAGAGAATCCTGTAGTCATTTATATTTTCTAAGTGACTGTTAGTTTCATTCATACTTTGTGGAAGTCTAGACAAAGCGTCGGCAATGGTGTTGTCCTTACCTTTTATGTACTTAATTTCAAAAGAGTAGTTCTGAAGAGTAACTGCCCATCGTGATAATCTAGGATGTACAAGTTTACAAGTTAACAAAAATGTCAGGGCCTGGTGATCGGTATAAATTACTGTATGTTTGCCAAATAAATAATAATTGAATTTCTTGAATGCCCAGACTATGGAAAGTGTTTCTAACTCAGTAGTGGAGTATGTACGCTCACATTCAGTTAGAGTACGACTTGCAAACCCAATAATTCTTATCTGTTCCTTTTCTTTATTCTTTACAACTTGAAATAAGCAACAGCCCAAGCCAGTACGTGAAGCGTCACAAGTCGTACAAAAATCTAAATTGAAATCTGGATGGCTCAATATGTTTGCATTCACTAAAGCATGTTTAATTGTATTAAAGTCATTCTGGCACTGTTCTGACCAGATCCAAACTTGATTCTTTCTGAGCAGATTTAGCAGATGTTTACTGATTAAAAGTGGTTGTGGTAAAAAACGTCTGAAAAATGAACATAGCCCAAGGAATGATTTTAACTGCTTTTTTAGTTCGAGGGCTAGGAAAGTTTCTGATAGCATCTAATTTACTGGGATCAGGACGTATGCCCTGTGAATTAATGATATGTCCTAAATATTTTATCTCACTGCAACCAAATTTTGATTTTCTAAGATTGGCTGTGACTCCAGCTCGTGCAAATTTTTCTAAAATTCTTTGAAGTGTGTCAACGTGTTCATTCCAAGACTGTGTAGCTATCAGTATATCATCTACATAGTGTGTGACTGTCTCAACTAAATCATCGCCAAGCACAGTATCCAGGGCTGTAATGAATACCCCAGAACTGACATTCAATCCGAAGGGTAGAACACAAAACTGATAGGTTCGCCCCCCGAACATAAATGCAGTATATTTCCGAGAATCAGGAATGATACCTACTTGCCAAAATGAATTAGCGAGCTCTATTGTAGAAAAATATTTTGCATCTAGAAATTTTTGTAATTGCTCTTCTAAATTTTCGGGTTTTGTGTGAACCGGTAAAATTATTTCATTAATTGCTCGTGCGTCTAACACTAGCCTAATGCTACCATTTGATTTTTCGACAACAAGTAGAGGACTACAGTAAGGTGAGGTGGATGGTTCAATGACCTTCCAGTCTAACATTTGTTTTAATTCTTGCCACACAGCAGGTCGTTGAGATAACGGTACGTTATATGTCTTGTGGTAGAAGATCTTGTGAGGCTTAACTTCAATCTTGTACACATACGTGTTGATAACACCTAATCGTTTGGTAAAAACTTGTAAATATTTGGATAACACTTCCTGTAGTTTTATACGTTCATGTACACTGAGAGCTGTAGCTTCATTTATCTTATGATCAAGCAATGTTTTCAAGTCCATTAGCTCTGTGTCAGATGAGTGTGTTTGCATGTCTTGAATGTCATTGTCAAGTACTAACTGAACCTTGTACCCTGTACAGTGTTTGTCATGCTTTAGAGTTCTCCTGTCCGAATCAATAATAATTACACTGCCTTTATCATTTAAAATACATTTACCTTTGGAGAAGTCTATAATGCAGTCCTTCTCGCTCATAATATCTAATCCTAATATGCAATTTGTCACAAGGTTTTGTACAACCAGGAATGGCCATTGTACGGTTCCATTACCTATTTTAATGTTTACAAAAACTTGCTTCGTAACCCTACATGACTTATTACCTAGAGCAGTAGTTATTTTACAGTTTTGGACAGGAAACTCAGGCACAGGCTCCAATTCACACATCTTTTTATAGAAATTAAAAGACAAAACGCTCACAGCTGCACCTGTATCTAAGATAACAGTAGTTGGAATTCCACCTACTACACCAGTAGTAGAGGCTAAAGCAATTTAATTTGTGTTTGAACGACATTGTGTACTGTCTTGCAAAAGTTCATCTGATATATTCTCATTGTGGTTGCATCTTATAAATAAAACAGGTAGTTTTTGTTTAGAATTATTAGGCAAATCAATATTTTGTTGTTCAATGATGGTGTCAAATAACTGATTAACATTGAAGTCGCCCCCCAAGAATTCTTCAGCCACGACCCGGGGCATAGAAGTGACTGTTTCTAGTTTGTTGGATTAGCATTTGTATTAGGTACTGACAGAGATTGAGGTTGTGTATCAGGTGTCATTTCTATTATATTCACATTCGGATATTGCCTGTTGCGATCTCCAAACTTTTGCGGTTGTTGTTGCTGTTGGGCATTGTAACTTACCTGTCGGTCGTAAGGTATGCTCCAATTTTGTCCTGGTGGCTGCTGTGGTAAAGCAGTGTTTGAATGAGAGTACTGATCGCTACGAGTCCAGCCTTGATGCTGTCTTGGTTCGTAGTTATTATTATTTCTATTTCTGTTCGTGTTTTTTTTGTTACATTTGTATCCGTTGTTACAGTTGTTGTTATTACCGCGGTGCCTTTTGTATGGATTGCCGCATGAAGTGTTATTACTGTTGTAACTGTTGTTTGTATTGGAATACGCGTGTTGATTTTGATTTCCGTATTGAGACGGCATGTGAGTTTGCTGTTTTTGCTGTACCGCGTATCCAACTGTGGGCGCGCCAGAATTGAGTTGGCAAGCCTGCATGTTTTGCATACCACTAGTATAAACATTGTGGCTGCTGTTTTGCCGCGCGAAGCGCTGATCTTCTAGTAACATATCAACCGAATCTAAAGCCGTTAAAAAATAATCTGGATCGTCATCCGGAATATGAAAGAGTTTTTCTTTAATGTTGAAAGGCAATTTGGCCCTCAACGCACGGAGTATATCACGTGTTGCGACTGGTTCGTCCAAAAAATGTCCCATGTTCAAGTATTTTTCAAAATATCTGCGTAAGTTACCATTTTTACTGTTAAAAGTTTCAGGTTCTAAAATTTGTCTTCCGAGTCGCTCCTGGACGGATTGCGACCAGAATTTGTTCAGAAAGGCACGCTCAAACTCACTGTACGTGGTACATACGTCAGCTTGACTGTATGCCCAGACAGCTGCGTAAGTTACCATTTTTACTGTTAAAAGTTTCAGGTTCTAAAATTTGTCTTCCGAGTCGCTCCTGGACGGATTGCGACCAGAATTTGTTCAGAAAGGCACGCTCAAACTCACTGTACGTGGTACATACGTCAGCTTGACTGTATGCCCAGACAGCTGCATCGCCTTGGATGTAACCGACAATATATGAAATCTTTTTCCGGTCACTCCAAGTGTGTGGAAATGCGTTACTAAAAGATTTAAGAAAAATAACCGGATGAATGGTTCGTTTTTCTGGGATAAAAGTCTGAAATTGCCTGTGTTTTATTAAGCTTTCTTCTTCCTTTGCATTATGATATGGATTTGTTCCACTGTAATTACTGTAATGTTCAGATGGCGAGTAATTACGATAATGTTGCTGTGGTTTACCATGACAATAGCTTGTGTTTGTGTTTGCACGACGTGGTATGTGTTGTTGTCGTGGTGTGTTTTGTTCTTGTGTGTTTGTTGTGTGCGGTATGTGTGCGTCATACTCGTATGTATATTGGTTTCTGAACTGTACATTTTGACTGATATTTTCGTTACATTCAGACTGTGGTTGATCCGTGAATTGTGTCATTGGTGCAGTGACGGATCGTACTGCGTCACTAATCAGCTGTTTGTTATTAGTGATGTATTCCGCTACGGAGTCGTGCACAATAGTTGGTAAATTTTCACGTATGCATCTATCAAAATGTTTGTCTTTGCTCTCTACCCAATCATGAAATTCTTTATTAATATTTTGAAAATGAGCTGTTGCATCAGATTGTAATCTGTCAGTCAGTTGTTGTTCAACATCGCCAAATTTATTCTGCACGTCAGTAATTCGTTTTTCAAGGTTGTCATGTACTGAAGGATATGTTTGAATTTGTTCAGTAAGAGCTTCACACGTGACATTAAGGTTTTTTACTTGTGTCTGTAAAAGTGCCACGTCATTTGTAGTCTTTTCTTGTCTCGTATTAAGCTTGGAAAATTTCGTACTGAGTTCAGTCATCTGTTTGGTCAGTGTGGCGTCTATAAGTTCCACACGTTTACACAAAGTGTCACTTCATGCCTTGATTGCTATGAGGTCAGATTTAATTTCGTGTCTTTGAGGTTGCCACGTTTTCCGCGTTCTGCATCCTTAAGGTTGCCATATTTTCTGCGTTTTGTTTCATTAGCATTTGTAACATGTTGGCACTGTTTACTATTTGCAAGGTCTCTGCCCCCGCCGCGTCATTAGACGTGACGTCATGTATTAACATGGCCTCTGACTGAGACTTTGAAATTTTTGTGGTGGACGGCCTATTGTCAAAATTTCCGTTAACACTTGCGTCAATATTTGATGAATCGTCACTACCGATTGCTGTCGTAAAGTCATTTTCTAACATTTGTCTCTCGTCCGAGTCGGATTGCGTCTGAATAGTATGTCTTTGCTGTTCCATCTTTGCGTATTGTTTTCTAGTTGTGACCATGCCACACGTAATATATGTTTCAAGAAAATAAAGTTTGACACTGGTTTTAAAATAAAATGCAGTTGAACATGAATCGCTCGTAGCAACAATGGCTGTTTGTTAATTTAAAAATGTAAAATTAATATCGGATTATACTTAATGGCTGCTGGCCATGTTACAACGTATCGTACAGAAGTCGGCCATATTGTACACTCGTGTATTGGTATTGTTGCAGAAGTTATTGTTTAAGGAAAAGCACTGAGAATGAAATTTATCACTGAAAACTGCTACGGGCGAAAGAAATACTACAGAATCTACTGAAGAGCTAATACACTGAATTATGCGCCTGGTCAAGCCTGCCAATGCAAAGATGCTGCGTCTTACCTTATTTTGCTGGAAGCTTCATTGCGTCTTCCCGCAAAATTTTAGAATTGGAAAATATCTTCAGATTTTTGTTATTTCTCATACATTCACGTCCAGGTCCAGAAAGTTGAATTTTCACATGAAACAAAGAGAACAATGTAACAAATGATAAAATAACAAGTCCGACACGCAGTCGCCAATATAAAATAAATAAAATAAAATATTAATTATTAATTATGTATGATAGTGATTAGATGTAATTAATATTTGCTTATCGGGAACGTGGACGTTTAATTATTCGGTATCAGACGCTTGACAATGGCTTTTTCGTAAATGTAATGTTATTCGTAGTTGACCGTGAAATAAGACTCAAATAATCGGACTTCGTATTTAAATCGTTTCCAAAGACTGCTGCGGTAGGTGCGGACTCAAAATCTAAATCTCAATATTAGAATAATTTGCCAGCCATGTCAATACGTCGTACAGAGGTGACTGTCTACTAAACATAAAAAGTTTACACAGTTAGTTAAATCAGATATATTCAACGAATAAGCATTCAGTTAAATAATTCTACTTACTTTCATAAATATAAATTCTTTACAGAATCGAGTTCCTAGTAAGATTGCAACTCGCAGTGTTCTTATATAACTTCAAATATGGCGGTGTGCCAGTTAATAAAATATACGTGCTTCCCGCACCAGTTGTTGTACATGACCTCTCCTTCTTAATGAAACATAAGAATATCGTAATTGTGTTTTGTTTTATCAGCGACACAGCGCTGCAGTTCTGTGCCATAGGCTTTATTTATTTGTCACAGATTAATTATTTAATTAAGATTTCGCATTTCCGAGGGAACTCACGCACGGCATGCAAATGTGCCTTTATACATACTCGCAATTTTTTACTTGTTAGTATTAGTACACATGCCATGTTATGTAATGTGTAATGTCAAGTCCACTAACATCGTATAAGATGTCATATAACATGAAACATGTCATGTCTGCTAGAATGGCATTTGCCTTCTCGTGCGGTATGATACAACTGGTCATTGAAATTTAGGACGCATGCATCCCCACTCGAGGATACATCCTATATACTCATACAAGCAAACACGTATCTTGGATACTTCCTATTGTAGATACATCCCACTCTCTAGAAGCACATAAGTTTGTTCTTACGTCCCTTACCATACATGTAACAGGTGGTGGGCTTGGGGAGAAATTGTTCCTTCAAGGAAAAAAATCAACTCCCCCACCCAAAAAAATAAAGAATAAAATGTTTTTTCATCCCAACAGTAGCAAATCCAGCCCCAGAAATTTTGTCCCTGTAGAAAAACTTTCTCAGAAATTACATGTATGCTCTTCAGGCGTATGGTACTATATATTGTTTAGTATGGCTGAAGAACGTTGAAACATATGCAAGAGGAAATTAACCACAACCAACCGATTCAATTTTCACCCAAAGAAGTTATGGTCGTAGCACAATCCTGTCCGTCATTAAATTACCACACACTGGTATGCTAAATTCATACTAACTCTCTGTGAAATCTTCCCAAAAAGAATAGCTGAGGGCTACTTTTATGATTACACCACATGCTTCACGTGGTCAACTTGGTTTCCACAAAGAGTGTAACTCCACAATAATTTTGATGACTAAAATAAATTACACCGAAACGCAATTTACAAAATAAAAACCTCGAACTGGTTACTATCGTCTTACTATTAACCTGATGGGTCAAACAATTGTATAAGCACGTGGTACTGGTCTCACAAAGTACACCCCACGTGGGTTAAACATAAAGAAAAGTTGCTGCATTGAAAAATATTGTCAAGACGAGACGTTATAATCTCACGCACATTCGCATTTAAGATTGATGATCTTACAGTTACAGATCCTCAACATGTGGTTCCACTTTACTCACAAAGTAGTGAAAAAGCTACTGCTGGAAGATATTCTGAACTTCACACTCGAATTACACTGTGTTGCAATTTAAGATAACATATTTTAGATCTAAACCTGAAATAAAGGTGATTAAATTTTCAGTTAGGCTGAACTTAAGAAATTCATTGTCCTACGGACTTAGCAGAGAAGCAATTAGCCGGAGATCTTACCACTTCAGATGCTCGCCACGGACTGACTACCCTGGGCCCCTACTGAGGGTACTTCACAGATACAAACGGAAGTGACCAGAGAAGCAGTTTCCTATACCAACATGACAAGGGATGGACAGGACCATACCAAGAATAGAAACCTCTTTGCTTTTAGAAAGCATAGCTACCTGTTCCGACGTTGGTCCTACTGTTCTCTAGCAGATCGGCTTGTCTGTTACCATCAAGCATGCAACTGGAAATACATTTGCTCATTCATCCTTTCACACAGAAGTGAAGGGGGATGACAGTATCTAATCATATACACTATATAAAAAAAAGGAGATGTAGGTTCCATATGAGACTGTGTGACATGAATTACATATAAACTGTGTTTTAGAGTGTAGTAGTGTGACCGATCGTTCTTTTTTATGTGTAAAAGTGACACGTTCCACTGCTCAGTCTCCTCCCAGATGGGGTCAGAAACACCATAGTAAATTCAGAAGTGGAATGTATGCCGTAAATGACAACAGATTTAAGAAATTGACATGAAAGGAATCCAACAGAGACCTTTCAATGGCAGTCATAAACGTTCGAAAGAAAAACGTAAGTACATGAAAGGTAAATGCGAAAAAACTATGTCTAGCAGAGGAAATACTTCAGCTGCCCGACGAAAGAAGGAACTACAAAAATGTTCAGGCAAGTTCAGGAATATAGAACTGCAAAACACTTAGGAACTAAATAGGATATTCAGGGAAGCAAAGGCCAAATGACTACAAGAAAAATATGAAGCAAGCGGACAATAAATTATTGTCAAAAGGACTGACTCAGCATATAGAAAAGTAAAACGAAGGCGTTAACACTAAGAGTGCAATGGAAATTCCTCTACTAAATGAATAGGGGAGAACGGATGCGTGGAAAGAGTACACTGAAAGCCTCTGTGAGGGGGAGGACTTGACTGATGACATCATGGAAGAAGTAAGTAACGGAAGTCGACAGGGAGGGGCACGGAGATCTAGCATTAGAGTCAGAATTTAAGAGAGTTTTCGATGAGTTTCGGTCACGTAATGGAGAAGGGATGGATAACATCGATTCAGAATTTCTAATATTATTCAGGGGTGAAGCAACAAAACGACTAGCACGGTGGTGTGCAGAATAAATGAGACTAGTGATTTACAGTGTGACTTCCGGAAAAATATCACTCGGCAGAAATGGATGGGTTTGAGTGACTTACAGCGATGGACTAGTGGGTTTGGTTAGGGGAGCTGGTGGGACTGTGAGGTGCGTTGCATGTTAAGAAAAGCCCGAATAGGTTCGCATGGCACAATTTTTGGAAAAGTTTTTAAAGGTACTGAGAAAGGTAAAATGAGGGAGCTGATAACCTGCTTTTCAGTCAGAGTCCTTTAAATACACAGGAACTTATTCGAATTTTTTGTACTCCCATAGGAGCATTGTTCCACCGGTTGACAGATCCTTGGAATACTCATAGAAACGGGGTTCACCTACAGAATGTTCCACGTCGCTCATTGTACACTGCCATGCGAGTAAGGAATTCTAGAGCAAACGTTTATCTAACTCCACGCCAGCATGAAGCAAGTCCTGAGAATGAGTAATTTTGTATGGATATGAATACATGATGTTTCGTAGAATTTTATGCACCGGTCTCACAGGCATGTCTAAGGTTGGGGTAATTCCCCGTGCACTCCATGTTTACACACCTCTGCTCGAGCCCCCTGGCAATGCAGAATATTTCTTCAGGAATATAGTTATCATTTACTCCAAACCCTTGGCAGACATCGGACCAACAATCTTTTCCATACCCCTGAATGTCCACAACTTCTGCACAGCTACTGGCTCACAGTCACCGTTCCTGTAAAAGAGCTTTACAAGCAGCTTGCGATCCTGCATTGAGATAGTTATTCTGAGTATCTCAGACGCAAACTGAAACACAGACGTTTACCATGTGTCTTATATTTTGCATATTTTCCCCCTTACAGCGCCATCTGATGGCAAAACTTTCGTATTTCTTTTCCTATAGCATTTTCCCTTTTTTCGATAATAATCCGTTCAAGTTATAAATAGTTCTGAGAAGTGGTTAGGTTAGCTGTTTACAGCGTTTTGTGAATGGAACTACAATTTTGATTGTAAGACGCAAGAACTACGCCCCTCACATGAAGTCATTAAAGATCACCTAACTCACGTTGAGTGAACAGTAGGGCTGAACAAAAATGACTGACAAGGCACAATGTATTTTGTAGAGGGTATAGTATGGACGTATTGGAATAATTAATGTCGGGTGATGGTTTCAAAGTAATTCACACGACATGAATACTTTGTGGAAACGTGTCGATTTACTGGAGGCTAGTTTTACCCAGGGAAGTATTCAGAGTTGACCGTGGCTGGCTGGGGAGCGGCGAAGTGAAGCGACAATAGGCAGCTTTGGGCAGCTCAGGCTTTGAGAAAGCGGTAACAGGGCGTGGCCTCCAGCTGCCTTAAGATGAGTGACAGTGAGTGTGTGGTTGACGCCATGCTGGTGTACCGGGAAGCAGATGGAGAACTTGTACGCCGGTTGATAAATGTCCGTCGTCCATTTTTCAGTGAAACATGCGAGAAAGCCGCACAAAGCTACAGTGGAGATGTCAACAGAGGCCAAAATATTCGTGTTTGTGACTATAGCAACTTCACGCTGAATTCACGGTCCGCAGAGTCTGAAGAAAATCAGGTGAAAAGCGACAGAATGAAATACGCCGGCCTCCGATGGGAACGTAGGACCAAGGAATTTGAAGTACTCTCCTGGGAGTCAGAATTCCGGAAAAATTGGTGTTTTGTGCAGACGCTAACCTTGATGGGTGGCCTGGGAGGAGCTAAATAGCAGAAGCTGAGAGGAAGGATATTTTGTGGGAATTTGTTCACTTCACAGAGCAGGCATTGGTCAGCGCTGGGAAGCGATGCATAATTAATGTGACTTGCACTGCAATTGGCGTAAGTGATTTTGCCGGAGGGGAAACCGAGGCGAAGATCAGACTGGGAGAAGTCTCCATAGTGGTCTTCCGTTCCCAGCTTGCCTAGAGTGCGGACGTGGCGATCTTTACTCAGCTTGCCTGAGAAAGAGTGAGCATCTCTGCAGTTTAGGACTTAGCAAATGGAACGATTGAGCTTGGAGATGGAAAGTTTTGGTTCAGCTATGTACTGAGCAAGATAGCTAGGAGTGAATAGACGAGTGCAGCCTCGCAGCACCACGAGGCCGGCCGACGTCCTCACAACGACGATGCCCTGCCATGCTGATTTTGGTGATATTGCACCCGCTCCTGCCTGAATTAGGCCACTGATTAATTTGTTGGAACACTTCGGTAAAGTTTCCACGAGGGTTTCATGGGCCGTGTATTGGGGAATTCTTCTCGCACTTCGCATTACGCCTGGGTCAGTCGATAGGAATTACTTTTGAGTATCGCGCTTTACTCCATGCAAACGCAATTTATTACCACTGTCTGTTAGGAGAGTTATGTAATGTGATGATTGAAAGTCGTGAGTTAAAATAAATCTGTGCTAATCGACTGCATCTGTTTTCAATCAAGTAGTTGAAATCCCAAGTCACTTTCTTAATTAATTTTATGTTCAACATTTGCATCTGGTGTTCAATAGCTGAATATAACATCAATGTGCAGCCCTTCTTAATTAAAAGGGATCAATTCTGAATCAATTAATGTCAACACTGCCAACGCAGTTCAATCAGGAGTCACAGGGCCTTATTACTTTCTTTGCGTTATCCGATATTGTGGCAGTTTTGCACTCTCTGTTGATCTGTTAGTCAATTAGGTGGGGTGAGGTGTTACATTAAAATCCTGTGAATCGATAATGTTATTTTCCTTTCTAACTCCATTATTATAAGGAACACCCGCAATCGAGTTAAACAGATTACGAAAATCAATTTTGAATTGTCATTAGTAGGGTCCTGATTTGAAGGTCTTATCCTTATTCATCCCATTGTGATCTGAGCAATTGTCGTGTTATTATCAGGAGGTCGAGCGGAGAGCGAGATTGAGTGATCTTGCAGAACGCCAAAACCAGATAAGTGATGGGTGGGGTGTTACATTATAGTCCTGTGAATCGATAACGTTATTTTCCTTTCTAACACCATTATTAATAGGAACACCCGCAATCGAGTTAAACAGATTACGAAAATCAATTTTGAATTGTGATTAGTAGGGTCCTGATTTGAAGGTTTTATCCTTATTCATCCCATTATGATCTGAGCAGTTGTCGTGTTGTTATCAGGAGGTCGAGCGGAGAGCGAGATTGAGTGATCTTGCAGAACGCCAAGGCGCTAACGGAACGTCATTAAATGAAAATCATTTCTTGGCGGGAATTTTACACAGTCACTCAGTCTTCTTCCCTGTGTTGTCTAGCAACGAACGTTCCGAGTCCGCGCTGCTTGAAATCGCGAGAGGTAGCGCATCAGTGCCAGCAAGGAACTTGCCGAACACAGGTGCCGCGTTCCCCGTTGTTAGCGCTGCGGCTACGTCGCAGGAGACTGCGACGGCCGTGCGCCCCCGCAGCCCGGCGTGGCCGTGGACGTCCGTCAGAGCCTCAGCGTCCTCGACGAGTGGAGCTGCACCGAGGCTCGGTCCCAGAAATCTGCTCGTGCCTGTTGTCGGTTGTCGAGATGGTGTTTAGGCAGGAGACTCAGCAGCAACACACAGCCGGTAAGGCTGTACTTGTACTGCCCCAGTAGCGGTGACACAGGCGCCCAGCCTAAGCTGAACAGCCCGAAGACAGGTAGATCGGTTCTTCATCGACGAAAGACAGGCTCCCCCCCCCCCTCCCATCCCCAGTCAGCCACTGTTGTGGTCGCCGGTGGCTTGTAGACGGTAGTTGAATTCACCCCCCCCCCCCCCCCCCCTTGCGCACACTGGTGACTGAGATGATTGAATGTTCTCTCTTTTCCAAGCCTGTAAGCGCTCTCGTCTGCGCTAGTATTTAACTTCAGGGTTTCAGAGAGTTCCTTTATGTGAACTTTGCATCCCTAAAGGTACTCTTATGACACCTCTAAGTGAAGTTACTACCTGTAGCCTCGTTATTGTAGCACGTTCTGTCTGTTCCGCGCTGTTGTCGAAATACTGAATCGGTTGTTCTCGGATTCCCAGTCGCACAGTCTGATGATATGTGCTCGTAGCTTGTTTGTACTTTTGGCCTCCAACACTGACATTCAGTTACAACACCGTTACGATGCCGGTAGCAGTTGCGGCTCAGATAGCCGTCTCTGTCGGTTCTTAACAAAATATTATCCGTGCACTACTTACTATTCCACTGTGCAACATACCTCAAAACGATTGAATCTTGCCGGCGGCGGTGGTCTAGCGGTTCTAGGCGCGCAGTCCGGAACCGCGCGACTGCTACGGTCGCAGGTTCGAATCCTGCCTCGGGCATGGATGTGTGTGATGTCCTTAGGTTAGTTAGGTTTAAGTAGTTCTAAGTTCTAGAGGACTGATGACCACAGATATTAAGTCCCATAGTGCTCAGAACCATTTTTGATTGTATCTTTCTTAAAGGTCTAAAAGGGAGCTAAATTGGACTTACACAGAAAAAGTGGGGACTAAAAGGACTTGTTGCTACCAAACATGATGTTTAAATAGAATTTCTGATCCAATACTACGGAAAAAGTTCGCAAAAGAGCTTCTGTAAAGTTTGGAAGTTAGGAGATGAGGTACTGGCAGAAGTAAAGCTGTGAGGACGGGGCGTGAGTCGTGCTTGGGTAGCTCAGATGGTAGAGCACTTGCTCGCGAAAGGCAAAGGTCCCGAGTTCGAGTCTCGGTCCGGCACACAGTTTTAATCTGCCAGGAAGCTTCATATGGAGCTGCTGCTTCATGATAACGCACGTCCCCACGTCGAAAATGTCGTAATGTACAAGTTACACCAATGTAAGTGGGAGACACTTGAACACCCGGCTTATGGTCCTGGTCTCATCCCGTTCGATTATCACGCCATCGCTCTCTTAAAATAAGACCTTGACAAATCAGCTATACCTGTCAGAGGATGTGTATCAGGTAGTTACGGACTTCGTCAATCAGCAAGACTTGTTCTTTTAGCTAACAGTTATCTCCTGATCGGCATACCGATTCTGGACTGTACGTCTTTTAAGCAGAAACTTTCTAATCGTTCTTTATAAAATTAGATGACTGACAGGCATATGTGATTGAACTTAAGTTGACATTTTATATGATTACGATCTTATTTTTTTAGTTACTGTCATCTTCTTAGTAATCGTTTGTTTAGGAATTCCGTTCTAAAGAGACATTTTTTTCAGCACCAAGCTCCACAGCTCACATTACGCTCTTCACTAGTAAGTAGAACAAACACAGACTGAACCATTAAAGTCTCCTATGGCAAATCTTAAAGTGGACAGCTTTCATCTAGAGTTGTGTGAGGATTTAGTGTCATCTAATCTGCCATGGGTCGTTCTAAGGAACACAACATTTTAAGACCTTCCTGCAATATACCAGGGAAGTTGACACTGCAAAAATTATTTGTAACAGATGTATGAAAAGACGATTGCTGGTACTAAAACAGACATTTATGACCACTGCATTTGGCTTTCAGTCGACGGGACTACAGATGTCTGTGGCAAACCTTTCTCAGTCTCCAAAAATGTACTGAGAGACACCAGAAAAGTTTCATATTACACAGCTTAGAAGTGCGGTTCATTGTGTACTGCAGTTCCAAAATGTTATATCATTGTAGCGTTAGGCCACGGACTCTGGTCGTACTCAGGTACGCATAACAAGTCTGTGTATTTGTGTGAGTGACATTGATAGAATTTTTTCCGTAAAACGCGTCCCATTACTATATTACCAAAGGAGAAGATAGTTGTAGCACCTGTAAATATCTCAACTGCTTGTGAATTTTTCCGAGTTTCGACACCGGGAATAATTAGGCGCTCATTTGCCACAAAGAACTAGAATGGCTCTGTCAAAAAAATAATGCCGGCTTCTATGTTAATATTGGAGTCCATTACACTTTCAGTTGAAGGACTCCAAAAACGCTAAAATCAGTCTTACAAAAACCCGATAATGCGGGCGCTAGTCATCACCAATATTCGCTGCTTAGCATCGGTCCCAGGGCAGGCTGACAACAATGTGAAAATCATGCGACTTGACTCTGCCGTTGCTTAGCAACTGTCTGCTTCGAGAGCTCAAGTCATCCGGGCGTGCGTCGGAGTTCTTTGAGAGTAATACAGTGATTAAAGAGTTTGCTGCCGTTCTTAGCAGATAGAAGTTAAATAAGGCTTTGAAAGAAGGTTAACTGTTGAAGAGAAGCAGACTTGTGACGAAAAACAATGGAGGTAAGTGTTCAATCCACATTCAGCCATCATAACAAGTCCACGCTGAAATCTGATACTGTAGGCAACAATTTCAAAAGCTTCTACTGCTGAATGCTGCGTGTCCTAATGAGAGTAAGACACAGCGTGAATTCGAGCATCACCAAAACCACTTCCAAAGTTTATACGCGTATTTCCTTAGAATTTTGGCTTGGGAGTCTCCTGTACCTAAAAAGTACTATACAAAAGAATACAAAGAATTTAAGACAATTAGTTTTATCTGTCCAGTAACAAAGGCTATAACGAGAGTCATCCTACAGAGAATCGAAAGGAAAATTGAGGAAAATAATGGTGACAACCAGGTTAGGTTCAAAAAGGGTAAAAGAACAAGAGGTGCTATAGTTTGTGTGAAGATGATAAGAGAAAGAATGACAGAAATGAACAAGGTGATGTATATTTGCTTTGTCGACTGGAAGAAGATTTTCGGTATTGTCAGCTGGAGTACACTGCTGATATTTTCAAAAGAAGTGGAACGTGGAAGGATGAAAGGTTAATATAGGACACGTGTACAGAGCAAAAGAAAAAAAAAATGGTTCAAATCGCTCTGAGCACTATGGGACTTAACATCTATGGTCATCAGTCCCCTAGAACTTGGAACTACTTAAACCTAACTAACCTAAGGACATCACAGAACACCCAGTCATCACGAGGCAGAGAAAATCCCTGACCCCGCCGGGAATCGAACCCAGGAACCCGGGCGCGGGATGTGAGAACGCTACCGCACGACCACGAGCTGCGGACACAGAGCAAAAGGTGATACTGTAGGCAATATGGTGTTGGAATAGATGTGCACTGAAAGATTTGTAAGGCAAAGATGCTCACTGTCACCGAAGCTATTCAACATATGTGGAGAAAAACAGTTAGGTACGGCCATAGAGGATACAACAGGCATTTTAATTAGAAGAGAAAGGAGAATGACTATAAAATAAGCGGATGGGCCAGCAGTGCTGGCGGAATGAAAAGAGAGGCTACAGCAAATTTTGAAGAGTGTTGCAGGAAGGAGCAAGGAGTATAGGATGAAGATAAATACTGGAAAGAGGAAGTGCTGAGAACACATATGTGTGGTCCTCGAGATGTATTTGTTAGTTTTCGTACTCCAGCTGGCCGATTTCTGGCGTTCCTTCATCCACATTTGTCACATCACATGTTTCACTTTCAATTTCCATTTGGTGATCAGCATCTGTGTGGTTCTTGGTGTGTAGTGTTGCCAACTGTTGTTGTGTGTTTGTCTGTCTTTTGTTTGTGTTGTGTTCACGTTTTCATTTGTTCTGTGTGTGTGCGTGTGAGCGCGCGCGCGATGAGGGGGGGGGGGGGGGGGAAGAGCACGTGTGTGTGTATTCTGCTGTGTGTAAATTTTTTAAATAAATATGAGGTTACATGTGTGTGTGTATTTTTCTGAGTGTACTGTAATTTTTTATAGTAAATATGTGTGTGTGTGTGTTTTGCTGTGTGCAAAACTATTATTATTTTTTTTAATAAATATGAGTTCATGTTTCTGTATGTGTGTGTGTGGGGGGGGGGGGAGGAGGAGGAGGTGATGGGAAGGATATTCTTTAATTATTTATCCTGGCTGAATACCTTTTCTTCCATTGCAATGGCTCATTGTATGTGATAGTTTTCTTGCAATGTCAGAAGATTTCTGTTGTGATTATTCACTCTGATAACTGTCATGTCACATTCCATGTTGGATGGTTGATGTCCATGTTTTATAAGGTGTTTAGCGAAGGTAGAATGGCTATTTTCATGTTTCCAACTTCTTATGTGTTCTTTATATCTAGCTTTGAAGTTCCTGCTTCTCATCTCCATATATACTGATTTACATTCTTGGCACTACACCTGGTATATACCTGATCCTTGGTATTTATCTGGTTTGTCTGTCGTTTGTAAATGTTACTGGAGTGTGTTTCTTGTTGTGTAAGCTCTTTGTAATCCCTGTTTCCTTAGTATATTAGCTACCTTGTGTGTTGCTTTTGTGATTGTATGTCAGAGTGTACCATGTTTTTTGTTATTCATGTCATGGGTGTTATTGTTTTGTGTTTCCGTGTGTGATGTAGTGTACGTGGGTTTCTGTACTCTCTACATGTCTTGATTTCTCTTTAGTTGTGTTTTGATTGCGTTATTGTATTATATGGGTGCTGTAATCACTGTTTGTGGCTACGAGTTGTACTGTTTGTAATTCTTTTTCATAGTTTTCTCTGCTGAGTGGGATGTTATTTAGTCGCAGTTGTTGATTCGGATGGTATTTTTTGGCTGGTTGAACTTTGAAACTGATTCTTCAAAACTGTTTTATAAGCACATAATATTAATTTTAGTTTTAATTATTTCATGCCATTTGTCTGCTGCTTGAGTTTATGCAGAACGCCACTTAACTCTCTCTTTGCGAACCTCTTCAGAGCAGAGGGGTACTTCCACCAAACGTCTTCTATTATCTGTCGTACATATTCCTTGCTCTACCTTCCCCTACAGTTTTCAACCTCTATAGATCCCTGTAGTGTCAAGAAAACTATTTCCTGATGTCTCAACACACGCTATATCATTGTGTCTCTTCTTATGGCATCTGTTTTCCACATATTCCTGTCCGGACGCCTTCTGCAGAGAAACTCTTCATCCCAGAATGAAATTTTCACTTTGCAGCGGAGTGTGCGCTGATATGAAACTTACTGACAGATTAAAACAGTGTGCCGGACCGAGATTCGAACTCGGGACCTTTGCCTTTTGTGGGAATTACCAGATTGACTTGGTATTTTCGTGAAAATGAGGCAACCATAGTCTAATCGTCATTTAATATCAGCTGCAAAAAGAAAATCAACAAATTAGTTCAAGCACAAACAATTATTAAATTCTAGAGGGGAAGACTAACCCATTATCCCACACTTCTAGTCATATTTTTATATGTGGAAGAGAATAAGTGACAAAACAAAGCTACAAGGGAGGGGACTCAAGCTCAGGGGAGAAACAGGGATCACAGGGGAGGTTAACCAACACCCGGACGGTTAAACACAAGGAAAAGCATATTCGCAAAAAGCGTTCGGAATCGTGGCAACTGCAGTTGTCAGATAATGGTGGAAAACGCGGGGATCTGCGTCATTCCCACCTTCAGCGACATAGTGAACATAGTAACCCAAGAGCCAGACAATCGTCTTTGTTTTCGTCTGAGGAAAAGGAAAAAAGGATATGTCCGAATGTAGCAGAATGTCGTCTGGGAAAGCGGTTTCAGGCCATCGAGTAAGGAAAGCTAATTGACGGCGAACCCAGAGAAAATGATCCCGTCCGCAAGCAACAAGCCTGTGAAGTAAGGTGTCAGTCTGATGACATTCCTCGCATTGATCAGTCGGACGAAGGCCAATATCAAAAGGACGACCACTAGTAGGTATCAGACTGTGAATGACCTTATACCACGTCGAAGCAATCTCCATCGGAAATACAGGAAGACTAAGATGAGACCAGACCGTTTTCCAACACGTTGATGGGTAAGCAAGTTCAACAAAAGAAAAGGGAAATGGTGCACCCCAACGAGGTGACAGCATGCTCGTATTAATATGCGTCACAGAAAGTATGTCAGCATCTTGGATACCGATAATTAGAAAATATTCACGAATGTTCCGCGATTTAGTATTAATCCGTCCAACATCAACAGGAGAGGTCATACAGACCGGTAAGAGGCGGGAAAGTAAACGAGAGGTAACTGAATGCAGAGCCCACGTACAGGTTAAAACATTGCGGCAGCCAAATAGGATGGCTGTCTTCATTTTGCTATCGGAAAGAGCGAAACCTCCAAGCCTCCGAGACCTGGCCACTACTTCCTACCGGACACGCAAGATATGGCGGCGCCACAGGAATCTGCCAGACAGCTGTTTCAGGCTGCGGGCCATCATCGCGGGAAGCGGGAAGACCTGCGCAACTTAATATACCGGGTGATCAAAAAGTCAGTATAAATTTGAAAACTTAATAAACCATGGAATAATGTAGATGGAGAGGTAAAAATTGACACACATGCTTGGAATGACATGGGGTTTTATTAGAACAAAAAAAAAAACAATGTTGCTAGACGCGTGGAAGATCTCTTGCGCCCGTCGTTTGGTGATGATCGTGTGCTCAGCCGCCACTTTCGTCATGCTTGGCCTCCCAGGTCCCCAGACCTCAGTCCGTGCGATTATTGACTTTGGGGTTACCTGAAGTCGCAAGTGTATCGTGATCGACCGACATCTCTAGGGATGCTGAAAGACAACATCCGACGCCAATGCCTCACCATAACTGCGGGCATGCTTTACAGTGCTGTTCACAACATTATTCCTCGACTGCAGCTATTGTTGAGGAATGATGGTGGACATATTGAGCATTTCCTGTAAAGAACATCATCTTTGCTTTGTCTTATTTTGTTATACTAATTATTGCTATTCTGATAAGATGAAGCGCCATCTGTCGGACATTTTTGAATTTTTGTATTTTTTTTGGTTCTAATAAAGCCCCATGTCATTCCAAACATTTGTGTCAATTTGTACCTCTCTATCAACATTATTCCGTGATTTATTCAGTTTTCAAATTTATACTGAATTTTTGATCACCCGGTATATCAGTAACCCGTAGGGGAGCATGCGTAGCACTATCGTACAGTTGACGTAAGACTGAGTAGTAAAATTCTTGCGTTCGTCGATCGTCTGCCACCTTCGCAGCTCCAAATCGCATGAGAGCCATACGGATTTGTGGTTTAACATGCGGTGTCCACCATGCCAGAATAGACGAGTATCGGTCCATAGTACGAGAACAACGAACTCATACGTCCTCCAGGACGACACCAAGAGAGGTATCCTGCAAATAGGCTATACTGAGTAGCCAGGGAGGACGAAACAATTTCACCAGTTGCCGCTTGTAATTAAACGTGATGGCTACGGCTCAATGATCAGTAAAACAGGCTGGTAAAAGCGATCGAGACGACTGCTAGACGTGTGAGTAAACCCATCTGAGGTACCCAAGCATGACACACGACCCGTCCTCACAGCTTTAATTCCACCAGTATTTCGTCTCCTACCTTCCAAACTTCGGCCATGCTTGGGTAGCTCAGATGATAGAGCACTTGCCCGCGAAATGCAAAGGTCCCGAGTTAAAGTCTCGGTCCGTCACACAGTTTTAATCTGCCAGCAACTTTCACATCAGCACACCTCGGCTGCAGAGTGAAAATTTCATTCTGGAAACATCCCCCAGGCTGTGGCTAAGCCATGTCTCAGCAATATCATTTCTTCCAGGAGTGCTAGTTCTGCAAGGTTTCGCAGGAGAGCTTCTGTGAAGTTTGGAAGGTAGCGGAATAAAAGCCTTGAGGACGGGTCGTGAGTCGTATTTGGGTAGCACAAATGATAGTGCACTTGCCCGCGAAAGGCAAAGGTCCCGAATTAGAGTCTCGGTCCGGCACACAGGTTTAATCCGCCAGGAAGTTTCAACTCTTTATTACTTATCTCAACAGTCCAGGTAATTCTCAGCGACATTCTGTAACAGCACATGACAAACGCTTCGATAATCATCTTACGCGGTTTCCACACAAACCTTGATTGCTTCTATACAATGCTGTATGCCAGACACATACTCAAAGAAATTTCTTCATTAGTTGTTAAGGACAATGTGCGATACTACTGGGCTTGTTTTGACCAGGAAGGCCTTCATTCTTCTAATTCATGACCCCATTTTTATTTTGAGCTTTTCGGTCTTCTCCTTTCTCCTACTCCTAATTGCTTTCTAATCTTTCTGGTTCACTCTGTAACTACTGTGTGTGCTCTTTAGACTATTGATGACATCCAACAGGTCTTGGAATTCTACCTAACTTTCAATGAGGGTAGCAATGTCATCAACAAATCCTCTCATTGATATCTTCCACTTTGAATTCAAATCCAACTCATGAATTTCTCTTGTACACCCCTGATTGTTTCGACGACGTACAGGTTGAACCATAGGGTCCTGTCTAATTAGAGCTCTCCGATCTTGGTTTTCATTTCCTTCGTTCTCTCTTGTTTCTTGTACATATTTTATATTATCCGCATTTTCCTACAGGCTACACATTTCCTGTGAATTTTGAACATGTGGTACCATTTTACATTGCCGAACACTTAGTCTGTTGTCTTTTGTCGTAATTTTCCATAAATCTTGCTTCAGTTATCAATCACTATGTCAGAACTGCTTGCTCGTGCCCATCTGCATCAAAGCGAAATCCAGAAGCAGATCCAGATCTTTCTGTCTCATTCTTCTGTATATTATTCTTATCACCAATGTGAATGCATGAGCTGTTAAGCTGATTGTGCTACAGTCCTGCATGATACGAGAGTAGCATTTGTTTCATATACGTCTGTACTTCAGTCGTGCGTAATAGGTGGAACATTGTGGACCTCTTGGCTGCTTGCTTCCGTTGTGCCATAACAAGAGCCAGGTTTGTTTGGTCGTTCAACTTTAAACCGGTCCGAACTTAAGCTCCAGAGCTTCGAAGATTGTGACTGATTCCAGTGACGGATAACCAATCTCGTGAACAAAGCACCTCATAACCTTTCGCCCATTTAACGACATTCATTATTTTTAATTTTTGTGGTCAGTCTTTGCGATATGTGATCATCACCCACACTACCTGTGGATAAATACAGGTGTTCGAAAGACAGTGTCATATATTCCAAACTGACGCAGTATTGTCCAAATCATCAAGGAAATTTCCCGTAGTCACACATGGAGCTAGACTCTATAAGTAGGGCGGCATGTGATTTTCTCGGATCATCTGTCCAGTTTGCGTTACATGCGTTGGTCACACGCTCCTGTTACGTTCGCACTTTGTCGATGGACTGGGCGTACACCGATGACCTTAAATGCCTCCACAGCCAGAAGTCCGGCACATTGGTCTCCGGTGAATGATGGGGACATGATACCGGACATACTCGGCGAGGATATCGCCTACGAAACGATGCGGTATGGTGCCCCGCTGTACACAGTTCTGCAATAGGACTGGTAATCGGTAATAGAAAGCACTTGTTAACCTGTTTGGATAAGTGTCTCGCTCAATGACTCTGTCACCTGCAACTGCTGCGCATTAACTGATGCTGAAGCAATCAAGACCCCACAAAGCCACGTTCGCAGCAGGAATGGCATCAGCCCTCACGACCGTACCACCGTAATTTACTGTGCCATCACATGAGAATGCCGCCTTACTTGTAAATATAACGGAGACTGTGAACTGGGGATATTCAACGATCTATATCTCAATATGTTCTTGTTTACGAACACGTCATTATTTCCTCCTTTCAGTTTTGAATAATATTACATCCTGCAAGAATATCTGAAACTTTTCAAAATAGCATGCATCAGTTAACGCCTGCATAGTGAGAAAAATCCCGATGGTATATGATTACAGGTTGACGCAGCTTCCGAACTATTTGTTAAGTCGGTCAACATCTCTGTCTGCAGAAGACTCTTTTACAGATTTTCTTTCTGCTGAAACGTCCAAATGAGTGAGGATAAAACTTGTTCCACAGATCTACAACAGACGGACGTTGTCAGTAGCGCCGTATTATCATGTGAATCTGCCCGGCGACTTCTCCTGAAAACTGGATTGACCTACGCTTCTTTTCCCATCGCTTGGTACCGTCAGTTGCTCCAGCTACCTAGTTGCTCCAGCGACCTATAATAAACTGGTAATCGAAGGGATGCAACTTCTTTGAGTGACCTCTGTAGAATGTCCCAGCTTCTCTTCCGACCTTGATGCGTTTCCTCTGGCATGGGATTTCAGTTGATTTCCTATATCCTCAATACTTGTCTCAAAACTAACACCTTGACGTTTGTGCAATGACTGAAAGTAGCATCCAAATTACGATCTGGTGTGATTTTCGGAAAATCGAATTCAGCAATATAGTCTTGTCTTATCATCTTGCATGGTCAACGAAGTGACTGATAGATAATTCCAATTATTTAAGCGGATTTGCAATGAACTTACGCATCTTCAGTGGAGTACAACTCACGCCCGGGTTCCCGGGTTCGATTCCCAGTGGGGTCAGGGATTTTCTCTGCCTCGTGATGACTGGGTGTTGTGTGCTGTCCTTAGGTTAGTTAGGTTTAAGTAGTTCTAAGTTCTAGGGGACTGATGACCATAGATGTTAAGTCCCATAGTGCTCAGAGCCATTTGAACCATTTTTTTGGAGTACAACTTGCAGTAGTCACAGTATGAGCTCGTTGAGTTTCACCAACCTGCTAATGCGAGCAACGTATTCTCTTTGTGCTAGTTCATCTGGAGCTGTTTCCACAAGTCCACAGTGCAGATAGAGTAATCGAGAATGCACGTTGCTAAATTTTAACTCCATCTCATGTGTGTTCATGTTTCTGCAAACAGCATTAAACATACATCCCAAGCAAATAAGTCAGTTAAATATCTCATCCGGAACTCTCCCACCTAACGCCATCGTAGATAAGTTCTTCGCTTTACGTTCTATCCAAATAGATCGCCTTATGTCCAGTGTCAATAGCAAAACGACCATCCAGATTAAATAAACAGTTTTCTCTGGATGTACGAACCAACTTTCCTTATTACCGTAAGTGATTGGGTTCATTCCAGAAGAAGATGGAAGGGAATGCAAATACGTTGTCAGATGCATGTGAGAAGAATGCTAAGAATAAGTAAATAAAAAAAAACACAGTTGTTGTATCATCATGACTATTCCCTGACAGTATCAGTAGTTTGTTTTCCACTACTTACGACCATACGTAGTGGGGGATATAAGTGAAATAGTCCGTAGTAAGAACGTTCATACTGGCTGTGATTCTCGGCTTAGCATTATCATTAACGTGAAGTATTTCGGAACGTGTTATAGTGGTTTACAGGTTCAGGAAAATATGTCACATATGTTTTTTTAGGCGTTGGAAGTCACGACCTTGCAACATGTGTGGCCGAACTACATCGTCGTCGGCTCTATGTGATGATCCTCCCCCCTTTCATAGCATTTTATCACTGACACCCAAACCTCCAGATGAGAAACAGTTAGATCAACACTAAACGTTGAACGATGTGTGTCGATAGAGTATTCGTTGCACCCACTACGCTTTCCTTTGCTCCTGGAGTGTGAAACGTCCCCTTAGAAATACACTGCTGGCCACCGTAAATGCAACACCAAGAAAGACAAGAGGTAGCACAACAAAATTTATTTTGTAGATAACATGTTGACCAAGTATCAAATGATTACGTTTACAGACGTCTGTGACATGTGGTTCCTGGCAGAATCATTAGCCAGAGTAGCCGCCATTGTTGGAGATCACCGCTGCCACACGTCTCGGCATTGAGTCAAAGAGACGTTGGATGTGTTCCTGGGGTACAGCAGCCCAAGCAGCTTCCACACGTTGCCAGAGATCATCTGGTGTGGCAGCTGGGGATGTAATCTGGGTCACTCGTTGAGCAAGCATGGACCACATGTTTTCTATCGGCGAAAGATCCGGAGAGCGAGCCGACCAGGGAAGCAATTCAATCTGGTTATTGATGAAGAACCTTTGGACAATGCGTGCCACGTGTGGTCGCGCATTATCCTGCTGAAATATGGCTGTGGCCGAGCCCTGAAGGTAAGGAAGGACAACTGGCTCCAGCACCTCGGATATGTAGCGCCGGCTATTTAAAGTACCGGCAATGCGTACTAGAGGCGTGCGAGAGTAATATCCAATACCGCCCCATACCATAATACCCGGTGCAAGACCAGTGTGGCGGTGCATAATGCAGCTGTCCAGCATCCTCTCTCCACTGTGTCTCCACACTCGAATCCGACCATCGTGGTGCTGCAGACAGAAGCGTGCCTCGTCAGTAAAGACAACGTCATTCCATTCTGCTGTCCACATCCGTCGGTCATCACACCATTGGCGACGGAGACGTCTGTGGTTCTGCGTCAATGGTAGACGAAGCAATGGACGTCTTGCGGACAGACCACTCTGCTGTAAACGGCGTCGAATGGTACGCGCAGACACTGGATGATGCGTTACAGACGCAATGTGCTGTGCTATGGTTCGGGATGTCACTGAGCGATCCGTCACTGCCATGCGCACAATTTGCCTATCAGCACGTGCAGTGGTGCACCGAGGTGAATGAGATCGACCACCGACCACGTCGGTCCGTCGTACCCTCCTACATCCAACGGTCACATATCCGCATTACAGTTGTTTGGTTTCGTCCAACACGACCGGCGATTTCTCTGTATGATAATCCACAATCTCGGTAAGCCACTATCCTTCCTCTGTCGAACTCGGATACTTGATAAAAAGATGTTCGCTGTTGTCTACGAGGCATAACTGATCGTCTTGTGAAACAACCACAAGGTAAACACACGTGCCGAACGTACTCTCGTCGAAATCGCCAAGCCTTAAATGGCGCTATGAGGTGGCGCCACAGGCGCGCGTGATGTGCGTCTGCGCTGAAATTCTAATCAATTGCATATCTCATCGCTGCAAACCCATGGTGTAAATTTCACTTGATTCGGATGCTTCCTTCAGGGTGTTGCATTTACGGTGGCCAGCAGTGTACTTATGAATGACTGTGCTGATAAACCTCTTACGTTGTTTGCTTTTCAAACAGCTGAGCAAAACTGAACGCACTCAGACATTACTCTCTTTACTTATTCTGATCAACAATAAACTGACACACAATATTTTTAGCGCAACACAATCTGACTTTCAAAAATCCTTACAAAAAAATGGCCCTGACTAACAATAACCTATAACTTTCATGAATCACTTCCCCCACAAAAATCTTCGTTACTCGAACTACTGCAATACAGCGAGCGCCAATACTGCCAGCTAAATAAAAGATTCTAACTACTGAAGGCACTAACTACTGATAGGCATAGTCAGCAAATGAAAGATTTTAATAGAGAACAAACAATGTATTTACCTTAATAATGTATTTACCTTAATAAATTTCATGATATGCAGTATTGCAAATTTACTCTTTCTGATGGACACACGTCCAGATCGTCCGCTCTCAAAATTCTGACATTTCTCTCCCCACATCCACCACTGCAGGCGGCTCACCTCCAACTGCGCAACGCTACGCGCTGTTCACATCCAACTGCCCAACACTACAATAGCAAATATTCCAACAATGCCAACCAGCCACAGGCTGCACACAGCACAGCCAGTGATTTTCATACAGAGCGCTACGTGGCGTTACCAACATAAAAACCTAAACAGCCTACTTACAAGTGTAGTAACGGGATATGATGACCAGCAAAAATAACGTTGCTACAAACTCCGAAAAGTACTTTTACATGTCAGGAATATGTTATCCCTTATAACAATTTCACGAATAAACTGTTATAAAAAAATCGTCGTCAGTGGGCTTCGAACTCGGGACGTTTAAGACGAGGAGCTAACGCCTCACCAACTCGCCTACCAAAGCTCTCTGTGGCGTTTTATCACAGATACGCTTCTTCTATACTCCATTGTGCTGGTGTTACTTTTAATTATCGTTTATGAATGGTCTATTGGACGACAGCACCCAGCACGAACTAAATCGGTGTTTTGGTTGGTACTCTATTGACACACAACATTTGGTACCGAACTGAGTGTCTGCTATCTGGAGGTTTGGGCGTAAGTACGAGCAATAACGACACAATTTAAATTTTCTAACTTTTATTTGCGTGTTGCCGAGTTTACAATCTTCAGTGTTCTAATTTTGATGCAGTGATATATCAATAACAAGAAAGACGTAACTGAAATATAACAATGTAAACGTGCTTAAGTGTGATGTGCATATAAATTACAAGATCTATGGCTACACAAAAAGAGCTGAAAGACAACAGAATTTCCTCATTCTGCGACGGGAGCAAATTGAGAACTGGTGTAACACGGATAAGGACATGCAGTAAACGCAACTAGAACTAATTTTTCGAGTCTCAAATGTTTGATCACGATGGATTCATAATTGAATTATTCAGTGAAAGAAACTGATTAGGGTTACTGCTGCTAGGGTACGTCTAGTACCTCAGGGAGACAACATGAACTCAGGAAAGTTGGATGGATATCAATGATAAACTTTTCAACTCTAAATAAAATAGTGTAAGTTTTAGTAGGCTGAAGGAAGGAATTAAGATGATGCAAATTTGATTACTCTATATCCAAGCTATCGATTAAGAATCCTAAGAGTTGCCAACTGATTAAAGAAATTTTTAGAACTGCGCTCAAACTTTATCCTACTTTGTGATGTACTAGATAAGTAGAAACGAAAATTTGCATTTGACGTCTCGTCGACGTTCGGATCGGACAAAGATGCACCAATAAACGGATCATAACCTTTTCACGTGAACCATTCCGGCACCTACTGGAAGTGGACTGAGAAAATGAATAAAATTCAGGTGAAAACGTTGAATGAGGATCTCAGCAGCTCGAGATGTATGAAACTCTAACGCGTTAACCACTTCGGCAACAGGGCCTTCTCTTCTTTCTCGGCCATAACTCAAAGAATAATTTGTATCTCATTAAGAGATCAGATGTGGGTTGCTAGGCGCTGCTAGGCATTGGATACATTTGATGCACCGGTTTTCTCTGTCTCTTGGGGTCGTTAATCTAACGACATTCTTGTTAGTCCTCTCATATTAGCTCTCGACTTTAATCAACTGGGGAGCAGAGGAAGTAAAGTATGGAGTTATATAAAGAAGGCATAGGTAGGACAGCCAACACACACACACTCACAGAGTCTTTACATTGTTGCATATTTATTAATTTTATTATTACTACATTATTTCGCTTGGGTTTACTGAGCCATACTGCAAACGGCGTGGTACAAATTTCAACTCATATATTCAGAGAAAACATAGCATAAATAATGTATACAATGGTTTTAAATTAATTTGCTGTTTCACATATGTTCAATACTTAGAGCTAAGGAATCTTCACATATCAAATGTAGTCAGAAAACATGAAGTAGTATTCAAGAGAGAATTAAATGCATACACACAGAGATTAACAAGAGTATTCACTTATAAATAACAAACCATATTTCGTACAACCACACAGTTATTTCGTGTAAAGCAAATAAGGGCTTTGTTGAAAGACACCTCAGGTTAGCTAACGCATTATAAAATCAACTTCATTCAGTATTTCGTGGATACAGCTGTTCCTCATCCTTATCAGAACCCCTGTTGCTGAGTCCTGTTGAAAACTGATGACAAGGTTGCAGGTCTTCGTAATACACAGGCCCCTGAGGAGACTTTCGATTCTGATTATTCCGGGAAAGCCTAAAATTTCAAACAGGAGCTTTATTTATTCTCCTCGGTTCTGAGTTGGGTTTTGCGAACGAAAATGTTGTAATGGTTGTCAATTAAATGTTCTGGGACCGAATAAGACTGACATAACAAATTTTAAAAAATTCTTATGAATCATAAAAGTATTAGGGCAAGTAGACTCATATATGCTACATCATTCATCAAACTCGTTTTACATCCTAATAATGACATATTTTCAAGGATTATCTTTAGATATTTTATTTGTAATCTGACAACTGAAATATATAAACATTTTTACGTAAGTAACGCAAAATATTAGTTTATTATTATGTCATAAAATACTATCAGAAAATTGTTCATTCCAGCGCCTTCAGAAAGTACGTTGCACGTTGTTATGTCACGCCAAGTAATTATATTGATTGCTGTATTAAACTTCGAACAAACACAGATACACGACAATGTTTTGCAACACAGTCATCAATGCTCTGTAAGCAAGACACGAAATGTTTTAACAGTCGCTCACTTTCTCGACTATAGAAACCCGCTCCTGACCGCGCAGCCATTGTAGAACAGCTGTGTAAATGATACTAAAATGTAGACTTTCATGGCCGGAAATGTCATGTCCATTATAATTATCCGGGTTGTTATGCAGTGGTCGGTTGATGAATTCTGTGTCAATTCCCAACGTTTCGTCACCTTCTGCGGAGGACATCTTCAAGGGGTTCTGTAGCTCGACGGAAGATGTCCTCCGCAGAAGGGGACGAAACGTTGGGAACTGACACAGAATTCATCAACCGACCACTGCATAACAACCCGGATAATTATAATGGACATGAGCTGCGTAAATATCTTCATCGTCGGAAACTTTGTGACTGGTGTGAATCAGTTCCTCGATACCTTCACATTGTCGTCTATGGTAGACGTACAAGTCGATGGCTTCCATAGGCGATCAGCATGACCCTCATCTGTCCGGATTTCGTCAAACTGTCGGCAGAACTTCACTGTTGCTGAACGCTATATTGAATGTAGTCCAAACAGCGTCAGAATTCACGGCTAACCTGTGTGTCAGACGTTATGCCAACAATGATCGTACTGTCCCTCGAAATTCAAACTTGGAGTACGTGTCCAGCTGTCGCGTGATTTCACTCTCACTTGTTATCTGTATCACTGGAGAACTGTGTCTGCAAGATACCCAGAGCATGTACTGTCTTCTGACAACGCGTCACACTTGTTGCACAAGCATGGGCCGACCTGTGTCACTTACTTTTACAAATCCCAATGTATATGGTCCTTTATACTGTTTCTTCTATTTGCTCTCTCTCTCTCTCTCTTCATTCGAACAGGCTATGAAGGCCCAATGGTACCGACCGGCCGCCGCGTCATCATAAGCCCACAGGCGTCACTGGATGCAGATATGGAGGGGCATGGGGTCAGCACACCGCTCTCCCGGCCGTGTGTCAGTTTACAAGACCGGAGCCGCTACTTCTCAAACAAGTAGCTCTTCAGTTTGCCTCACAAGGGCTGAGTGCACCCCGCTTGCCAACAGCGCACGGCAGACCGCATGGTCGTCCATCCAAGTGGTAGCCCAGCCCGACAGCGCTTGACTTCGGTGATCTGACGGGAACCGGTGCCTTCACTGCGGCAAGGTCGTTGACTCTATTTGTTATGGAACTGAAAAAATAGTTCCTTCTTTCTCTTTCTCTGAAACGAAAACGTATTTTGCATTTAGTGCACTACACAAATGTGATATGGAGAACATCATTACACCAGAGGTTAAAACTGTCCAGTATGCAGATGATTTATGCCTTTTTCTACACTTAAAGGTCAAATCTCTATGCCTGACTTCAAATAGGTATCCTTATAACCAGGCAACGCAATCAGAATCACCTTTTACAAGTTTTATTCAACAACTCGGGTAGCTGTACTATATGAAACATCCTTAATGTTCCGTTACCATAGGCCTTGGTGTTCTGGTGTGTTACCTCATTGGAAATGCGTAATCTTTGTCATCATATTCCGCCTTCTCTTCTTCGCTCTCTTCTACGTCTAGTATTCTCTGCTGTGCCGAATGGAGACAGAGCGCTACACCTATAAACAGCCTCGCTGTGTTGTTTTGAGGAAATAAATGATCTCTTTCTCTATAGCGCAGGGTATATTAACATTTTGAAGCACTTTCTATAGTCAATCCAGTCCAAAAGTACAGAAATTCCCTCTATTTCTTAAAACCATGCTAACGCCGCGATAAACGTGTTTCTTCAGTCAACCTACTGGCTGGAAGGTTGCAGAAACGAAAGTACGCGATGAACAGAAAGCACGTGGTGTGAAATACAAGCCACAATCGAGGACAGCGAATTTACTTACTTTTCTGAGCTAGAAGAAAATAAAATTAGTATGTAGCGTAAACGCATCAGAAGGAGTGGGAAAGGTATTTGAGAATCCTTATGATATAACGAAACATGAGCACTTGTTGGAATGGGAATCATCAATTTCACAAGGTTTTGCACTAAAGAGTTTTGATGTATTTCCAACTACTTGTAGGTAAACAGATGGTTACTTGCGTCTCCTTCGTTCTTGTGTGTTCTGACACTCGCAAAAACGGATATCCCGGACATCTACCAAATGTAAGTGGTTAGGATGAACTTACGGTTCATACGAATAAGTACCAAGATAGTTTTCAGCTTCCTGCTAGGCTGAAAGTCTCGAAGACAGGAAGAACCTTCTAATTACTAGCTGGAAGCTTCCTGCTAGGCTGAATGTCTCGAAGACAGGAAGAACCTTCTCATTACTAGCTGGATCGCAGTGTTGCCCACAGCTGGAAATCTGAGGATGGTAGAACGACGTTCATCGCACATCCAGAACCATTGGAATTCTTCGCCAGCTTTGCGACTAAGTTTCCTAAGCCAGCCATACATGATCTGGGGCCCATTGGAATGAAATCCTCAAGCCTTTTCGTTTATTTATCAATGCTTATCGCAAAATTTCAAGTACCTGAATATTCATTTACTGTTACACTCTAGTCTGAATAAAATGGAACACGCTTTTTGATTCCTAGACTACTGCAGGTTCTGGAGCCTCACATAAATACCTAATGTCAGAGCTTCTCGAATCGCTGCCGCTTCTGCAGTGAAATATGAACAAGGTGACGGCAGACGAAGTTCTTGGGAATACTTCAGCTGCGGGAGAAGTAATACGCATCTTTCTGCTGAAGTCTCTTGAAATTAAAAGCAATCAATATAAAAGTGAACAAAGTGCGTCAGTAAAGTTTAAAGCAGGCAATGAAACTGAAACTCATTGTGCCAAAGCAATTTTTCGTCGTACTGTAAATAGTGACTACCGAGATTTTACATCTGATACCGGAATGGATTTCTAAGTTGGTCTATGGATGTATCTGTTTGAACCTAACTGTAGATAATGTGCACCGAGTCTAATGCTTTCACTAGCAGAGAGCAAACACTCCTCATTTCCAATGCAGACCTTGTGTGTGGAAGATACCCTCATTTGTCGCAGGAGCATGATTAATCTGTGTTGGGCTGCTACCCTACTTGGCTATTAAAATATCTCTCGAGGTACTGACGTCGACATGCAGTAGAGCTTCAACAACGTCTCCTAGTAAGACATTCTTGTAAGCTGATCGCTTTTCTCCAAGGCCCATAAGCCTGCACCCTAATTCTACTAAGTCAAACTGATGAAATGCACCTTTCGCAACGGTATGGTACAACGATCATTCTAATCGATGATGCAGCGGACGAAGACACAGTTACAGTGGTCACAGCGTCAAGTTCCAGCGGCAGGTCTCATTGCGTTAATGCTGCTTCTTTTCGTGGTTACATAGTGGGCTGATGGCAACTGTAGAAAATTTCTTAGTCAAACTGTTGGGTCGTTGGCAGTCATACAGTCAGTGAAGGTGTAAATGGCTCTGCCTGACATTAGGCATAGAGATTTGGTCTTTCAGTGTAGAAGAAAAGCGATAAATCATTTGCATACTGGAGAGATTTAACCTCTGGTGTAATGATGTTCTTCATATCTCGTGTGTATATTAAAAACAAAGTAGTGCGCTGATCTGAGCGTTTAGGGAGTCCTCTTGAGTTTGTATGAGTAATTTTTTCTATTCTTACACTCTTGGTACTGCGCTTTGGAAAGTTCTGAACACAAAACAAAATAAGTCTTTCAAGAGCTCTTTTAGTAAACGCCGACAAGCCGACAACGGGATAGGTATGTAGGAAGTTGGACTTCCAGGCACCGATTTAGATTAGGGAACTGGAACCATTATTTGAACTGTTCAGGGAGGTAGCAGACTCTAATTCAGATGTCGATAAGGTTCGTAGAAAAGTCGTGAAGGGACGATTTGTCACGAGAGAGAGCACGAGACAGTGAGCATAGTACATTCCGAAGACTGAATTCGTAGAGGACTTCCGTATATAATTTGTCTCTTTCATCTGAGACGGGGGTCTTAGAAAATGATCATATGCGATGACTCTGGGGGGAATTTACCCAGTTAAGAGGTTTTCACAATTTTTAAAACATGTTAGTTCGAGGATTTACATCCCAGTTTTTCGGGTAATCTTCCACAGATGAGAAGATTTCACCCGTCTTACGTTCTAGACGACGTTCGGCAGTCACTGGTGAATATTCCGTACTCCACCGTACCACGGAGTTCTTAACATGTAACTAAGTTAAATGTCGCTTTTAATACTAGAAGTCTTTCACATTTAATACTCTAAAGAATGTGTAGTAAGATACTTACACTGAGCCGGTCTCTGGTAAACTTACTTCAGCAACTGTATTATTACTTTTTGAAAGAGTGTCAGTTTTTGTTATTTATGTTCCAATGACTTTTAGAAAAGAATTCCACGTCTCTTGTTGTCGCTTCCATCGTCCAAATAACAGGAAAAGTTACCTTATCCTGATTATTGATGCAATATCGACCGAGTACAAATATTCACTTTTGGTGGCAAGAAATACGTGAGCCACTATTGTGGGGAGAGACTCCATGATAGGAGAGCCGTCGTTGAGGGCTGCGTAGTGACTGTCTTCTATTACATTAGGTGAGCTCTGTCCTGGGCCTCTTGTACACGAATTTCCCTAAATAGAGGTGTGAGCGCTGAAATTCCCGCAGAGCACCAGCGGTTGCTCAAGTTGGAGGAACAGTACTTTCCACTCTTACTTCACCTATCTCACTTCTCCGGTATTAAAAACCGGGTAACGGGGTGGATAATACAGAACATAATCTAATTCGTGCTACCGATATCTGCAGTCCTGCGGTGGGGGAACTAATGTGTATATCCGAGAAAGTAATTCCTGCCGCAGCAGGACAGCGGCACCTCCCCCCCCCCCCCCTTTAGATTCGAGTCTGCCAAAGTACCTTCTACAGGTGATATGCCTATCTAGTTTGGATCACGTTTCGGAAATCGAAGCAGCACACACATTTTTTAGATGGAAAAAAAATGGTTCAAATGGCTCTGAGCACTATGGGACTCAACTGCTGAGGTCATTAGTCCCCTAGAACTTAGAACTAATTAAACCTAACTAACCTAAGGACAACACAAACATCCATGCCCGAGGCAGGATTCGAACCTGCGACCGTAGCGGTCTTGCGGTTCGAGACTGCAGCGCCTTTAACCGCACGGCCACTTCGGCCGGCCTTTTAGATGGATTTCTTGTAGCAGGCTGTCTCTGTTGTCTATGGCTGACCGACTATGCCACTCAAGGACCATGAAAATTATGATTGGAAATAATGCTTGGAGTTAAAATTCTTATGCCTCTCGTGTCTAACTCTGCTCGGATAAGGAAATATACCTCACTTGTTAATATCACACTCCAGATATAATCTCGGAGTTAACTGCAGCTGCCATTCGTCGTGGACGTCCTGAACACTGACACACTGTGTTACGGCTTGGTTATATGGAATTCCAGTTCGCCTGGGATAAGTGAAGCAGGAGGATACTGAGTGAGCCTCCATTGTATCTCATAGCTCCTCACTTGACGTAACATAAAACTAATTCTAAAACATATGCATACCCGTACTGTTCGATATTGCACTTCACCACAGTCCCACTGAACGTGAAGCAATGATCGAAGTATACATTTCATTTTCTTTCTCAACGTTTGGAATAAATACGTCTATTAACGCAGATTTTACAGTTTCAAGAGATTATTCCAACAAACTGAGGCAAGGGTCAAATCCGTGTCGGAGCCAGTTCACAAAAAAAACCTCAACTTTCTGATTGCTGTGTAGTCCACGTTGAGGCGGCGTCATCGTTGTCTTAATGTATAGGCACTGGTTTACGCGTATAGTGATTCTGTTTTGGCTTCTCAGGTGCTACGGAGCATCTTGTGCTGTTCGTGTATTCCCTGCAGGAAGAAAACGAAGAAAACGAAGAAAACGCAGAAAACGAAGGAAGCGACACCTTATGTGGAGCGCTACACAAGTAGAAAAGAGTGGAAGAAAGACCTTGATGCTGGAATAATGGATCTGAACATGGTGAGCAACTCCAAGACGTATCAAAAACGGCACAGCGATGTTCAAGCATTGCTGAAATTAGTAACAATGCTTACTCTAGTAGCAAAATCTGTTCTTTTAACTTCTCAGTTTTTTTCCAATATTCGAACTATTTGTTTTATTTTTCTGGTTTATATTAAATCTTAAATTAGACCTTACAAACATACACTCATTTTCGGTGTCTACGACTAGTTCTGGAGAACTGTTGCTAGACTTTATTTGATATCTTTACGCTCTCAACGTTAATATAAAATCGATGAGATGGCTTTCATTATCACATTGACTTTCCAGGTGCAGTTTTTTATTTTATATACTTCAAGATTATGATTGTTGTATCATTTTATGTTCATCTGAACGCTCTCCTTTATCGTTGGTGGTTCACTGTCCAAATCTCTTTGCCCTCAGCCATCCACTTTCACTTCCCATGAACAGTTTCAGATCTCACCTTAAGATAATTTTACGTCTTTATGAAGCAACTATATTTTCATAGGTAATGAACATATGTTTAAATGAGGAGCGTAGTATTATATAGTCGAAATATTTGTCTTATAAGAGGACAAATACTAACAATTAAATAAATCCGTATAAATCAAATAGTGGGTGTATTGTTAATAATTGCAAATCATGTAATGTCTGTTCGCTTTCATTAGTAATTTCTACAGCAGTGTCATCATAAACATACGTTTTAAACGGATTTTGTTTTGAATATATTTGGCTTCAGTTGCCCATGAACTTTGGTACAAACAGGCTTTACACATACACTGATCAGACAGAACATATGACGACGTACCTAATAGCCGGTATGTCTACCTTTGGCACGGATAACAGCTCTGTCACGTCGTGGCAAGGCAGCAGTGACACCTTGACAGGTCGCTGGAGGAAGTTGGCACCACGTCTGCACACACGAGTCACCCAGTTCCCGTAAATTCCGGGAAGGGGAGCTGTAAGCTCTGAAGCCACGTTCAGTCACACCCCACGTGAGTTCGGTGGGGTACAGACCTGGCGGGTTGAGGTGTTCGTCAAACCACTCCACCACATTCCTGGACTTGTGACATGGTGCATTATCTTCCTGAAAATCGCACAGATGTCAGGAAACGTAATCGTCATAATGGGATGTACTGATGTACTTGGTCTGCAAAGAGTGTACTCCCAGCCGTTACGGTGCCTTGCACAAGCTAATCTGGACCCACGGATGCTCACGTGAATGTTCTCCAGAGCATAATGGAGCCGCCGCCATCTTGTCTCCATCCCGCAGTACAGGTGTGAAGGCGCTGTTAACCTGGAAGACGATGGATTGACCCGCTCCCACCGGCATTATGAAGAAGGTATTGGGATTCATCGGACCGTGAAACGCTCTGCCACTGTGCCAACTCCTGCGTCGTTGGTCACGTACCCGTTTCAGCCGTAGTTGCCGACGTCAGGTGCTACATTGGCACACGCATGCCTCGACGGTTGTGGAAGCCATTCGTTAGGAGTTGGTTCAAATGGCTCTGAGCACTATGGGACTCAACTGCTGAGGTCATTAGTCCCCTAGAACTTAGAACTAGTTAAACCTAACTAACCTAAGGACATCACAAACATCCATGCCCGAGGCAGGATTCGAACCTGCGACCGTAGCGGTCTTGCGGTTCCAGACTGCAGCGCCTTTAACCGCACGGCCACTTCGGCCGGCTCGTTAGGAGTGTTCGGTGCTCTGTGTACTCAGATACAATTGTACTCTGCGCAGCCTTAAAGTCTGATCTTAGTTTCGTCACAGTTCGCCACCTGTCCTGGTTTTGCAGTCTGACTTCTGTAATGAGGTGTTGCCGCCCAACCTCAAGACGTAAGGACATGGTTTTACCTTTGTTTCGCTGCATCTTGAAGTCATTCATCACGGCACTTCTCGAAAACTCGGTAAGTCGTGCAATTCCCGGCACGGTCATGCCGAGCCTCTGGGCCACCACAATCTGACCTGACCAACGGAGATAGATCGCGCGCCTTCCCTATTCTACAAACGAACAACATTGTCACTGATAGTACATGCACAAGCGTGTGTCAGACTAGCAGCCATTCCTTGCCGTGTGACGCCGCTATTGCCTGGACGTGTTTATATGTGTAGTAGGTCTGTGGTCATAATGTTCTGTCTGATCAGTGTATGTGACTTCTGCTGTGGTAAGAGCTAAATATAAAACCGTCACCTACGCAATACCATAAATCCATGTGGGATTAAAGGGACCAGATTAGGTCATCAGACTCTCTGCTGTTTCATATTGCTTCCTTCGGTAATACTATAATGACTGTGAACCTATTATACCCATCACGGGTCATTGCCCGCTTATTTTATTGCATTCTTTACGTACACCCACACTTGTCCACTCCATATGCCTTTTAAAGATTGAACTACACAATTTTGTTTTCGCAAGAATGGAGTTACATTAACTAATCAAAATTTCTGGTCACTCTGCGTCCCGTAAATCTATTATAATCTTTTCGTTCTGTGTCCACCCGTTTATCTACTTTCATTGCTCTCTTAAGATTAACTTTTAAAGAACAACATATTTGACCTGTGCGAATTACGATTTGCTTATTTTAGTGCGATGTTAGTTTAGTTTTGAGAGCCAGTTGCCGTTTCTTATATATTTATTGGCTGAGTATACGGGGGCGCCCGGGTATTTATTTCTCCCAATTTACTATTAGAAATGAAGAAATACACACGTTTCCTGTCTCCTCTCTTCCATCTGCTAACTCACACACTCTCCAATTGACCACTACGTCACCATCTCTCTCATGCACACTTCTTAAGCGCCCCTTCCCTCTATCTGTCTACTTCTACCACTTCTCTCTGCCCATCTCCTCTTTCCACCTCTCTCTGGCCATCTACTAGCCCGGTCTTGCTCCGTTCACTTCCTCCTCCCACACTACGTTCATGTACTCCTCCCCCTTTCTCTCCGTTCATCTTTTTCTCACAATATCTCCTGTCCAATGCGCCTGTCTCTCTTCTCTCACTTCCATCTCTTCTTCCCCTCACTCTGTCCGTCTCCTCTGCCATGTCTCGATGTCCATCTCTTACTTTCCCTCTCCGACTGTCTCTCTCCTCGTCGCTCCTCTCTCGTATACACATTCTGACACACACAGAAAAACAGCAGTGTAACCCATAACACGCGAAGAACCACACTCCATGCTTTCAGTATTTGACCTGAGAATGAGAGCACTCAGTGTCTTGCAAATTTCTCTCGTCGACAAATCCAGGAAATGAAGAAAGGAAATTAGTTTGCCGTTTCTACAGTTCCGCTGTTCGCACAGCATCAAGTTTTAATTTATTACTTCTGCACTACAGTGTACGAGACACAGGCTGTATTCACAATACCACAGAGTCTACCATCGTTGTACCACATATAACTGAGGAGACATGATATCAAAGACTAAGAAGCGTGAAATACTGACACATCATGCATCACTTATTAATCTATTGGTTCTTTACTATCAACTGCATTCGCAACACTTGTGACAGACGTATCCACAAATCCCGTAGAGCGTACTTAGAAAATTATTTATTTGTAAGTCATATATAATTCAGGAGATTTGATGTCATAAATAGTGAGCTGTGTGGAAATGAATCTGCAGGACGAACTTCGTTAGCGATACAGATAAAATACGTCTACCAAGACTCGTTAAATACAGAGTCCGCAAGAAAAATCTATACACACTTTAAGGAACGAAAATTATTACTTATGTGTTATTTTACATTTAATAGTTATCACACATGTTTTACAACCTATAGTTTCGCACATTGTTACTTTAATGGTTCAAAATGTTACCGTTGGCGGCTGAACACATAACAGAAAGACGAGCGGTCGCCGCAACCACATCAGTCACTGCTACAGTGGACATCGCTGCACATGTCGCTGTAATGTCCTGGCCAAGTTCCTCCAGCGTGCGTGGCTTACGTCGATAGACGTTATCTGTCACAGTTCCTCACAAGTAAAAGTCCATAGGTGTTAGACCTGGAGACCGAGTAGGGAACTCAATGGGCCCTCTTCGTCTAATCCAGTGCCCCCGAAAATTATCATCCAGGAAAAAATGGTGTGGCTAGGTGGCAGTGTGGTGGCGCCCCCGTCCTGTTGGTAGAAGACCTCTTCATCAGCTCCACAAAATACATGGCAAAATTTGTGTGTGCCAAATTTCCAGGTGCGTTTCTCCAGTGACAGTAACATCAAAGAAAGAGAGTTCTACTAAGCCCCTGGTTGATAGTCCACACCACAAATGGACCCCTGGCAGACTGAGCGCTTTATCCACATAAAAATGCGGATTTTCCGCTGTCCAGCAGACACTGTCATGGAGATTCTCAGTTCCATTAAGTTTAAATTGCGTCTCGTCACTCCACACTACCTTCGTCATAAACTGTTCGTCATCCGTTACCATTTGCTGATACCATTCGCAAAATTCCATTCGGCGATCAGGATTGTCATCATAAATCGCGTTCAGTAATCGTGGAATGTAAACTTTCAACTTTGCAGCTTTCAGGGTTCTTCGTATACTTGTACTGCTAACCCTCACTTCACGTGCACATTGCGTAGCAGACGTCTGAGTAGAATTTGCAAAATAATTTTCAACACGAGTGCCGACGAAGCAGGACTTGTAGCTGTACGCTGTCTTCCTGATCTTCCTTTATGAATATCACAAATCGTTCCACGCAATTCAAACTTGTCAATGATGCATTTTATTGTTAGGCGGGTTGGCGGTTCCCGTTTCCAACTCCCGCCTGCACTGATGTTTCACTTCAGCGGCATTATCAACCCTGAAAAATCACTTCACTAGACATTTTCGTTGCTCGAATGTCAAGCGTGCTCCGGCCATCTTCTTTTCTCAATTCCAAGATAAAAGTACTAACACCTGTTGAGCCAAAGATCCTACTACAACACACTCGTAACTCAAATCGAACGACATTATCGATATCTCGGTAAAGCCTGACAAAGAGTGTATACATTTTTCTGGCGGACTCTGTATTTTAAATAAATGTGAAACATAGTTGTCATGTCCATACACTGTCAAAGACACTACAAAAATGTCATCCTATATGTTTAACATATTTGGTACACATATTCATTACGATCTGGGAAAAACATATTGTGAGATGAGAATCACAAGCCTCCTATACTTGTGGAAGTGATAACATGGTCAGACAAGGGGAAAGAAGGATGTGGATATACAGTGCAGGAAAAGGAGGAGATCGAAACAGGTAGCGAGAAGACGTGACAGACAAAGAGTGGTGGAGGAAGAAATGGGCAGAGAGAAGGGAGAGGAGGAGACGGACAGTGAAAGGAAAGAGGAAGAGAATGACTTTGACAGGCAGAATAGAGAAGGTTGGAGAAAGGGGAGAAGAAGATGGAGAGAGAGAGAGGGCGAGCCAGAAATGGATTGAACAGGGGACGAGGAGGAGACGGTCAAACAGAAGGAGGGAGGGAAGGATGGGAACAAGGAATAAGAGGGAGGGGGTTCGAGGAAGTGGAAATAGAGGGGGGATCAGGAGGTCGACATAAGGGAAAGGAATGCATAGATAGAGGGGGAGCACAGAGAAAGGATGAGAAGATGGAAGGAGAGAATAGTTCAAATGGCTCTGAGCACTATGGGACTTCACATCTGAGGTCATCAGTCCCCTAGAACTAGAACTAAGAACAACTTAAACCTAACTAACCTAAGGACATCACACACATTCATGCCCGAGGCAGGATTCGAACCCTGCGACCGCAGCAGTCGCGTGGTTCCAGACTGAAGCACCTAGAACCGGAATGAGAGACTAGTGAGAAGTAGAAAGATGGAGAGAGTGGTGGGAGGAGAAAGACAGAGTGAAGGGCACGAGGAGATGGACAGAGAGTTGTGAGTACACAACGTCCAACGAATAATGCGTCCAAGAAAGCGACAGCTAGACGAACGTTGATCGTAAAAGGAAGAAGAGTGCTTCTGCGATTCCATATGCTTGGTTACAAGTCCCCTATATTCTTTCTCTCGAAACCGTTATGGAGGATAATTCTGATTACCTTAATAATATTGGCCCAAGTGACCCGTTGAGACACGTGTGATCCTGCAATCAGATTGTTTATTTGCACAGTTTGTATGAAAACGTAGCGAACATGAACTGTATAGGATAAGTCGTGAAAAATATTGCTGCGCTTCATTAGAGAGGACCAGAGGTGGCGAATGTTTCACGGTACATTTTCTTGTCAAGATACTGTGTGGACCAAACGGAATCCTACACCTATTACACGTAATCGGAAACTGAATCTAAGTAAAGGCACCATGATATGAACACGTTGCTGTCTGATGGCAAACTGTAACCAGAATTGTGGAATTTTGTTTTTCGGCTCACGACAGCAGTAAGCGCCTTCGAGGGTGAAATCTATAATGAACGAATGGGACACTGGGTGAATTACTTCCTGTCTCAGGTTAAACTAGACCTCATTGACGACCCTGAAATCTGCTGAAGGCGTTGCTTGCAGTAGTAGTTATTTTATCACTGTTTGAGCTGAGATTAACGATAGAAGTGTCATTCAAGAATGGAGACAGACAGGGAATGTTTTAGACCATATGCTCTTTCTTGGCCACACGTATCACATAGTGTGGTGGAAATCTCGACCCACGACGTCTGAAGATAGCGAACCAGTACAATAAAAAGTTTGTCGGCTTATAACCCTGATGAAAGCCTTGCCTGTGTCTCAGACAAGCATTCTGAGTCACCAGTTTCAACATCAAAAGCGTAAACCGTGCAAAAGAGTCACTGTTTCTGAATTGTCATGCTCTACTCAAAGGCAATAGACAGGATATTTCGTCACAAAAAGAACACTGACTCTTTCAGTCAATACGTATCCCCAAATAGTCTCCGTGCTATAACCATAATATCATCGTCAATGCGTCAGCATAAGTTCTGTTAAGGAGCCGTAGCACGAGTGACAGTTAAGATTACTCCCTTAAAGAATACCATTGGTGCGTAGTACAACACTGACTATTGGAAACCCTGTGAAAATCGAAAGTATTACGGAATGATGGCTCCTTGGACCGATCTAATGGCTCATTGTTCGTGTGGTTTGCATTAGAACGCTCCTTGCATTTATTAGTAGGAAAAATTTGATTGAAAGCATTGGCGCTTACGAATACTTGCTTGTTTTTCCATTTGATAACACTGCTACCTTATTCGATGGAGAAATACTGCCTTTGTTGCATCAAAGCGGAGGTTCTGGAACTATAAACATACAAGAACATTTGCCAATGAAACTTAGACGTTACCAAAAAACTGGAAACCATTTAGGCCATTGAAAGATATTCTGTAACGGTAGATCAAGTATGTTTACTTAGGGAGATACCTAAACGAAACAATTGCCCTAAAATAAAACAATAATTAAAAAGAATAACGATGTACATATGGAGTAACATTATGGGTGTGAATCATTAATGAAAAAAAGATATAGTAACTTTAGAGCAACCATACAACTTCAGGAAGTATTACACCGTGCGATGAATCTGAGTTATTATATGTGGCTAAATGTATTCCATCTAATAATTTATCAGAACACCTACTTTATATGCTATTAACAAGGTATTAGATTAATTAATTTAATTCAGCAGATGATTTAGGGTAGTATTATTAACATAACTTTATATTACCGTTTCCAAGTTTCATGTTTACATTTGCATGAAACTTTTACTATGTACTTAGTGTTCACGTCGATGCATACACATGTGCTGTGTAATTAGTAAACAAAACAGCATCATAGACGTTATACGCACCCTGGGCCAAAGTTAATCAATTATGGTTATGGAACATGAGTCTCTTGACTGGTTTCATTCTTCTTCATGGGCTAATCTTTTTATATCAGTATGTTTACCACACTGCATTGGCAAAATCTGCTTAATATCTTCTACAGTTAGCACCTACACAAAAGTTTTGGTTTCAAGTGGCCGTTTCTAGTTTAGGATTTCTTAGCAGCAGTCTCATTAACCTGCGTCCAATCCTGTTGAGCATGTTCTATTAAGGGCTTACCTCGCCTTTTCACTCTTGTACCTCTCATTTCTCTACTTTATTTCATTTCTTAATGTATAACCACTCCCTATAACACTATGTAACACATTCTTCAGACTTTACACTTACAGGTGCCTATGTGATATAAAATGCATTAAAGGGTGGTAAGTCGAATCTCTAGAGTATTCCTATGTGTTAGATATATGCAATACTACATGAGTCAGTAATAGCAAAAACAAAACACCCACAGTTTATGGAGTACGGACGCTTCAGAGAGAGAAGGGAGCCAGAATATCCGTCCATCTTCGAGATCTTTCCCTGTCAACCGACTCCAGGACCTGCCCCTCGCATGAAGAAAGAAGAGAATAGTAAGGACGATACTCGGAAGGACGGCCGTGCAGAGGTGAGCAGACATCAGTACTACCGGGTATACATCGCAGAATCAGTCACTCTCCCAGACAGCTCTGTCATTTTTACACGTGGGACTAGGTAAGGAACTCACTTTGTTGTAATCCATTAATACAAAATAGCAGTGGTTACAATATCCTAAAATAAATGTAACATACAACGGAATGATATTGCTATAGAAAGTGAACTTCCGTTGTAAACTTAAAAGGTTACTGAATATAGCACTCGTTTGTAGTACAAGCTAAAAACGCATGTTAACAGTCGATTCAGTCTTATATGCTACCTCAAGTGTCCAGTACACGATGTACGATCATACGGAGTGTTAGCTTCAATACCTGTTCATGAAACTAAGTGCTGCTATGAACTGCACTGGGCATATGCTGTCGGTAATAAGAGGCACAAATCCGACTTCAACTTCTATTCAATAACTGCAGGAGAGACAGACACGATACCAATGCGACGTAATATGGTTCACCGTTCCAGTGCTTGTGGCCCCCATCAATGCCACATGCAGAATAAGGTTTTGAAACACGAAGAATAGTTAATAAGAATATAAGTAACCAGGCCAAACCACACGAAGATATAACAGAGAGTTGTATAGTGTGAGGGGCTCTTAAACAAAAGGTAACGATGTTGTCGTAATCTCTTTGTGTAGTCTTCCAGAATGTGAATTCGGAGAAGACTAGGCGGCGCCATATTCACGTGACGATCAGAGGATCACGTGAGAGAAATTAAGGTGATAACAGAGAGTATTATAAAAATAAATGTAGGTTCTCGCTAGCAAATTTTCTTTTTTACAATTGCTTGCGTATTTCACTATGTTCTTTCTGTGCGTACACTTCTGCTCAACTGTCGCAATTCGTGAACAAAGATGCATTACAAACGTTATACACAAAATGGATCACAGACAATGTATGTTTTTCGAGTCATATATATATTGACTTGTTTCAGCTTTCTTCATATGTTGTGTACTACACAGTGCGCGGACAACAATCTGGTGTTTATACGCTTTGCACACCTTCACGTTCTTCCCCTTTCAGGTGCGGGGTTCATTATTCAAATGGTTCAAATGGCTCTGAGCACTATGGGAGTTAACATCTGAGGTCATCAGTCGGTTCATTATTCCTAGATGCCTTATCATTATTCTTGTCAACCAACCTTTATTTTGTTAAGTGTGCCCTATTAAAACATTCTGTACCCTTTTCATTCGCGTGCCTCTCAGTTCCTTATCTCTAATTGATATATTATTTTTTAACAAACACCTATAGCATCACATTTCACATTCGTTATTAGACACAATTATGGTCTGCTAACTTAATATACCATCTATTTAACAAAGCTAAGTCAGTTGTCTAAAGTTTTCTTCTGTTAGACATACGGCATCCTAACTGAATAAGCGATAGTAAAATCAAACCATCTACAGGGCCATGCTGTTGGGCGCGTCAAGAAGAGAAAGGCAGCCGAAGAAATACCACCGTCTGATGACCGCGAGCGCAAACACACCGAGCAGCGTCGCCGTCGCCGCAAGAGACGTCAGAATAAACTGGTCGCCGCGTCGCAGGAGGGCCCTGCTGGGGTAAGTCAGCGTCATTACTGCCGTGGAGGGCAGGTAGGGAGAGGCGGACAGACAGGTTGAGAGCTGAGAAACAACACGTACTTCTTAAACTGCACTCACTGTAGAATCAGCCACTCTGCCAGATCATGTCTATCGAGAATTTCTGATGCTCCAGACATGCCTCCTCGACTATAAATTCCGGAAGGATAGTTTAAGGGATTCACTTTATTGCAATCAAATGATAGATTGGTTACAAGATAATGATGTAAATCTTGGGTCGTACGGATAGTTATTATTGTGGGACAGTAAGGCCTGATGTAAAATATCCACGGGTTACGATTATAAAACTTGTGTGAAACACAGCAGCTTCAAACAGCTTCATGTGCACAAATTATAGATCTGCAGCTGTGTGAGTCACAACTGGCCAATGACTACTGCCAGTCGGAGACACATCCGTCCATCAGTATCGCAGATTAGAGGTAAGACTAGCGAACGGCTTCCATTGTCGACGAATTCAAAAAAGTTCAAATGTGTGTGAAATCTTATGGGACTTAACTGCTAAGGTCATTAGTCCCTAAGCTTACACACTACTTAAATTATCCTAAGGACAAACACACCCACCCATGCCCGAGGGAGGACTCGAACCTCCGCCGGGACCAGCCGCACAGTCCATGACTGAAGCGCCTTTAGACCGCTCGGCTATTCCTGCGTGGCTGTCGACGAATTCATTACAGATGTAGTTCGGAGTGTGGAATGACGGGGAATGAAACTGTTTGACACATTTTAAACGCAAGTGTGCCGATAACCGTTTTATTTGATTTATGTAAACACGGAGAACCGCAATCCGATTGGCCGACGTGAATTTAACAGAGCACAAATACTGGTGCCAGGACCTATCACATCAAAGAGAAAACTGCCATGTACGTAAAGATATAGGTATAAGTGATAGTAGCCCAGACTGTTAACGGAACTGAACACTTCAGTAGGATACCCTCGTACGAAACCACGAGCTGAATATCAATGACGCCCCATATAGCATCAGTGGCACTTATGAGACATTAGGGAACCAATAAAGCACACGGAATCAATTACCACAGTTCGGCGATTTATGCCTGCAAGAAAGTGATGACTCATCTAACGTACACGGTAGAAGCGAAGTGACTACCTTAACATAGCAGGAAACTTGGTAAGAATTAGTCGAAGTTAATCAGACTTCGATTACATTACGACTGTATTAATGAAATCCTCTGTGACTGACACAAATGGCATACCGAGAACAACTTAAATTTCTTAAAACAGACCTGACACATGAAGAGCATCAGTGCAGTCTTTTCTGGTTTAATTCCATCAAACGCGACTGCTAAGGTCGCAGGTTCGAATCCTGCCTCGGGCATGGATGTGTGTGATGTCCTTAGGTTAGTTAGGTTTAAGTAGTTCTAAGTTCTGGGGGACTGATGACCACAGACGTTAAGTCCCATAGTGCTCAGAGCCATTTCAACCATTTTTTTAAATTCCATCAACAATTGTTCACGTTATGAGATAAGCGTGAGTTTGCAACTACTTAAGTTAGCCAGACTACTTGTGTGAAATAGTAATAACAACAGTCGGTAGCGCACACACGAAGTCAATGGCACAACTCGCAAAAATGTGTTACTGCCTCTCACTGGAGCGAATCAGAGATGGCCCAGGAGCCTTGGTGCAGGTTCTGATAGGATTACTCCGAAGACGAAACCAGATGTCATCCCATCTGTATGTCCACTTCGTCTGCGATCAGAATAATAACCGAAGTTTTAGCACGTATAGTTACTAATTAAGAGCAAGGACAATGTACACAGATATAAAGGGCTCTAATATCATAGGTGTGAACTGATAAAATTGTGCTGCGTTAATAATCTTACAGCAGATATAGGGGCTCTGATACTATACAGGAACAGCGCGAAAATCTACTACGTGTCACTAAATACTTTCAGTATAACGAGTAATGTTTTATCGGGGCAACTGACATATAGGTAATTAATAACTCCACGTGATTCACTTTTAATTGAAAGTAACACTTCTCTTTGGCACAAGATTCTGCATAATAATGTAAAAATAAATTACGTTTTCGTTAGGAGGCTCCCTTTGTGAGATTACGACGAAGCCACCGACATACCTCTGTGGAATTCAGAAGTATCTGTACCGGGTGACCTTACCGATTAAAAAATCGCTTCCTATAGGATCACGGGAGTTTAGTTAAAGGTATTGGGCAAGGCCAAAATTAATAAATTGAATTTCTTTAACGAATTTTGGTCCTAGAGGCGTTATAAAAATATAAATAGCGGGTTTATGATACTACTGAATGAACAGACGTCATGTTAAACACAAGCGCACACGAACAGAAAACTAGTATGTTCATTAAGTACACTACTGCCCATTAAAATTGCTACACCACGAAGATGACGTGCTACAGACGCGAAATTTAACCGACAGGAAGAAGATGCTGTGACATGCAAATGATTAGCTTTCCAGAGCATTCACACAAGCTTTGCGCCGGTGGCGACACCTACGACGTGCTGACATGAGGAAAGTTTCCAACCGATTTCTCATACACAAATAGCAGTTGACCGGCGTTGCCTGGTGAAACGTTGTGATGCCTCGTGTAAGAAGGAGAAATGCGTACCATCACGTTTCCAACTTTGATAAAGGTCGGATTGTAGCCTATCGCGATTGAGGTTTATCGTATCGCGACAGTGGTGCTCGCGTTGGTCGAGATCCAATGACTGCAAGCAGAATATGGAATCGGTGGGTTCAGGAGGGTAATACGGAACGCCGTGCTGGATGCCAACGGCCTCGTATCACTAGCAGTAGAGATGACAGGCATCATATCCGCATGGTTGTAACGGATCGTGCAGCCACCTCTCGATCCCTGAGTCAACAGATGGGGACGTTTGCAAGACAACAACCATCTGCACGAACATTTGGACGATGTTTGGAGCAGCATGGACTATCAGCTCGGAGACCATGGCTGCGGTTACCCTTGACCCTGCATCACAGACAGGAGCGCCTGCGATGATGTACCCGGATGAATCCAGGTTTTGTTTACAGCATCATGATGGTCGCATCAGTGTTTGGCGACGTCGCAGTGAACGGACATCAGAAGCGTGTATTCGTCATCGCAATACTGGCGTGTCACCCGGTGTGTGATGGTATGAGGTGTCATTGGTTACACGTCTCGGTCACCTCTTGTTCGCACTGACGGCGCTTTGAACAGTGGACGTTACATTTCAGATGTGTTACCACCCGTGGCTCTACCCTTCATTCGATCCCTGCGAAACCCTACATTGCAGCAGAATAATGCACGACCGCATGTTGCAGGTTCTGTACGGGCCTTTCTGGGTACAGAAAATGTTCGACTGCTGCCCTGGCCAGCACATTCTCCAGATCTCTCACCAATTGAAAACGTCTGGTCAATGGTGGCCGTGCAACTGGCTCGTCACAATACGCCAGTCATTACTCTTGATGAACTGTGGTATCGTGTTGAAGCTGCATGGGCAGCTGTACTTGTACACGACATCCACGCTCTGTTTGACTCAATGCCCAGGTGTATCAAGGCCGTTATTACGGCCAGAGGTGGTTGCTCTGGGTGCTGATTTCTCAGGATCTATGCACCGAAATTACGTGAAATAGTAATCACAAGTCAGTTTAGTATAATATATTTGTCCAATGAATTCCCGCTTATCATCTGCATTTCTTCTTGGCGTAGCAGTTTTAATGGCCAGTGGTGTATTAACTGACTTTACACTGTAGCTAAAATACCCATACCTTGGCAAAGATTGGTTAATTAGTCTGGGAAAGCAACCACGTTCGCAATAGTTCCACAGTGCTTCCCGAATATTAATCATATATGAAAGAAGTGCAGAAATACTCGTGCCTGCATCCATTGCCTTGACTGAGTACATGTTGTGTTCGAGATTACCAGTAAACTCAACTGAACGGTGGGAGTCGTAATGTCAGTCTGAAATCCTTACATACACACTGCAGCTCAGTTAGCGAACGTCGCTGTCGCTCACCATACCTAGCGTTACCTGTGGCCGCGGGTGGCTGCCGTAGTGGCTGCAGCACTCTCAGTCATCTGACCTGTACTGGAGACTGCTCTCCCTGAGAGCCGAAACCCTGTGTGTCTCTCTCAACTGATGTGTCCGCTGACGAGTCTCTGATGGAAGTTTGCTCTACAGAGCGCTCCCAATAAGAATCAGAAATTTTATTTACTTTTCGGAGTGTGCGTTGTTTCGGATAATCAGTGACTGTTACTCTCCTGAGTACCAGCCAATCAGATCCCTTGTAACAGTGCCGAAATCTCCCTTCCCTGTTTAGTTTCACATAATATACCAGTCATAGGTTCATTGTGCTGGAGCTGAGAAACAGGCAACTTCTGACTCCCACCATCTGTCCTATGTCACGTTCAGCCAATCAGACGTTCTCCATGTAGACACATGTGAGTTCTGTTCTTCCACTCCAGAATTTATTTGCTTTATCCTATGTCAGTGCTCGCACGTTTCTTAGCAGAGTCAACAAAATTTCAGTTAGCTTCGCAGCAGCCTGTCATCTCAGGGAGCCGTGCTGTTAAGCACATAAGATCCAGATGGTCTTTCGTCCCACTCCAGCCTTACCTTTTCACCGTTGTGGACCTAGCAGTTCCCATAACATGGGAACACAACCTGTAGCTGCCAAGTCACGATATGCCCCCTCTGCGCCAGTGGACACACCAAGTTAAAACGTACAGATCAGCTTTCCATCGTTTAGGATGCAGACACGGACAGTGCCTCTGCCGTGGAGCTCACGCTTCACGCCCTATACTGTCGCCTGACACCGACACACGCTCCCTTCTTCTGTGTTGTGCATGCAGTCAGTAAGATTCCCCGCTACTCATTTAAACAATCGCCCAGATTCAGGAAATAATATGGAGGTCTAGTGTTAGATACGAAAATCGCTGACGTCAGTTTCAACAAAAAATCTTATTTCTTGCTGGGAATTGATTTAGATTCGTTGTGTTAGTGAAGTTAACGGAGTTTGACTATGGCACCAGACAGGGTTTACGAAAACGTTACTTTACTGCGTATTCCGCATACTTAATTTTGTGCTGTACTGTGGTAAGTAGTAAAGAAAAAATCTTCACGAACGTTACATACAAAACAGGCCACGAAAAATGTCTCATGTGGTTAGATTTATCACTTAAGAGGCTGGTTTCATTCTTCTGTGTGAGCTAAACTCTTTATGTCTTCTCGCAAATTATGCACTGCCTCGGTAGTAAACTGTTTCTTATATTCCAATCTAGGCACATCGTCTCAGCTTTTCCTGTCAAGTGCCTGCGTAACTATTCATGGATGAGGTAGAAATAGTCGTGCCAACCTACCACTAATCATCGACCTTTTATCCTCGTATCCCACAGTTCTCTGCCTTATTTAATAACTTAGTTTTTAACTGACGTCTTCTTATAGTCTACATTTAAGACCTGCTAATTTAATATATAATATGTTTAAGAATGCTAAGTGAAATACACTCCTGCAAATTGAAATAAGAACACCGTGAATTCATTGTCCCAGGAAGGGGAAACTTTATTGACACATTCCTGGGGTCAGATACATCACATGATCACACTGACAGAACCACAGGCACATAGACACAGGCAACAGAGCATGCACAATGTCGGCACTAGTACAGTGTATATCCCCCTTTCGCAGCAATGCAGGCTGCTATTCTCCCATGGAGACGATCGTAGAGATGCTGGATGTAGTCCTGTGGAACGGCTTGCCATGCCATTTCCACCTGGCGCCTCAGTTGGACCAGCGTTCGTGCTGGACGTGCAGACCGCGTGAGACGACGCTTCATCCAGTCCCAAACATGCTCAATGGGGGACAGATCCGGAGATCTTGCTGGCCAGGGTAGTTGACTTACACCTTCTAGAGCACGTTGGGTGGCACGGGATACATGCGGACGTGCATTGTCCTGTTGGAACAGCAAGTTCCCTTGCCGGTCTAGGAATGGTAGAACGATGGGTTCGATGACGGTTTGGATGTACCGTGCACTATTCAGTGTCCCCTCGACGATCACCAGTGGTGTACGGCCAGTGTAGGAGATCGCTCCCCACACCGTGAAGCCGGGTGTTGGCCCTGTGTGCCTCGGTCGTATGCAGTCCTGATTGTGGCGCTCACCTGCACGGCGCCAAACACGCATACGACCATCATTGGCACCAAGGCAGAAGCGACTCTCATCGCTGAAGACGACACGTCTCCATTCGTCCCTCCATTCACGCCTGTCGCGACACCACTGGAGGCGGGCTGCACGATGTTGGGGCGTGAGCGGAAGACGGCCTAACGGTGTGCGGGACTGCAGCCCAGCTTCATGGAGACGGTTGCGAATGGTCCTCGCCGATACCCCAGGAGCAACAGTGTCCCTAATTTGCTGGGAAGTGCCGGTGCGGTCCCCTACGGCACTGCGTAGGATCCTACGGTCTTGGCGTGCATCCGTGCGTCGCTGCGGTCTGGTCCCAGGTCGACGGGCACGTGCACCTTCCGCCGACCACTGGCGACAACATCGATGTACTGTGGAGACCTCACGCCCCACGTGTTGAGCAATTCGGCGGTACGTCCACCCGGCCTCCCGCATGCCCACTATACGCCCTCGCTCAAAGTCCGTCAACTGCACATACGGTTCACGTCCACGCTGTCGCGGCATGCTACCAGTGTTAAAGACTGCGATGGAGCTCCGTATGCCACGGCAAACTGGCTGACACTGACGGCGGCGGTGCACAAATGCTGCGCAGCTAGCGCCATTCGACGGCCAACACCGCGGTTCCTGGTGTGTCCGCTGTGCCGTGCGTGTGATCATTGCTTGTACAGCCCTCTCGCAGTGTCCGGAGCAAGTATGGTGGGTCTGACACACCGGTGTCAATGTGTTCTTTTTTCCATTTCCAGGAGTGTATATAAAGCTTTATGTATGATTGATATATTCCATCCTAGCGCAATAAGTAACTATAAGATCAAACCACCCACAGGTCCACGTTATTGGGCGCTTCAAAGTCAATAAGGTCGAAGAAGATAATCCACAGTTTAAGCATCAAGACATCGACCAGACTACACAGAGAGAGATTTGCCTGAAGGAACGAGATATAATACTGGTCGATGCGCCGCAGGAGGGCCCCAGTGAGGTGAGTCGACTTATTACTGACATTAAGAGTATGCGTGTGAGAGCGATGAGGAAACAGTTACGTCTCTGATTGTACACACTGCAGAACTAGCCACTTAGGCGGGTGATATCAATCGAGAAAATCTCATGATTTGCACGTATCTCTATGACTGTAAAATGCAGTTGGCCCTTATCTTTACATGAAGTATTAACAGACTGATTCACCATATTAGAATCCAATAATATAGCAACCGTTGGCTCGAAGACCCAAATGTAAATATAAAGTACTACTCCTTGAATGTAAGAGTCCGTTGTAAACAGTCACGGGTTCGGCAAATATTACTCATGTTACAGACGCTAGCCTACAACGATTGTGAGTCCGCCAACTGTAGAACTCCGTCATGACGGGTCTCAACGGTCCGTAGGCTGCTACCAGTCGGAGACACATCCGTTTACCAGTGGTGCACGTACCAGTCAATGCTGCAATATCAGCAGCTGAATTTCAGTTTGGGACAAAGTCGTAATTGACCTTGTGCAACTTACGGCATTTTCTGTGGAATACGATTTATGATTGGCTTGTCTCTTACAGAGATGTAAGACTTCGGCAAAATATCCTACTGATTCATTGCTAAAAAATTATACGGTTGCTAGTGAGGGTACGAACGTCTTGCTACAGTTGCGATTGCTGCCGTTGTCATTTGCTATCAAGGATAGCGGAGGTCCTTTAGATGCTGCTGTGTGATGCAAATCTGGACCACAGCAGCATACACTCGTCTAGTCAGTCACACCTTCAACTGTCATATTAGCGCAAAGAAATATCACAATAAAAGGCGATACTCCCTATGTACTTATATACAAATAAGTACAATTAGGCAAACCTCTTAGTGGAGAAGAGCACTTCTGCGTCCTACGAAGGGGTCAGTGGGCGTGAAACCAGCAGCTGGGAATAATTGACGCCATTAATACCACCAAAGAACATGTGAAACGGTAGAGGACGGATAAGGCAGTCACAACAGTTTCAACACTTCAACGATTGTTGCCAAACAAGAAGGTTATTATTATATCCCATCTAACACGGATGGTTGAAATGGTATAATTACTACATGTAGTAATTGATAACGGTACTTTGGCATGATCTCTTGAAACAACTGGGTAGGATATGTCCGGCCTCATAAACATTGCATCTGTGTAAATAAATGATCGTCTGACCTAAAGAACATTGTCATCTCTCTTCCAACAGTACTCACACAATGAGAGCACAATTCGATCCAATTTCGTGGGGTTTCCTTTGCTCTGTTACGACCTTTTTTCGAACATTGAAACAAACGTGATCTTGTTAAAGGATTGTCAGTCCATATTATCAATTTAACTTGATAAGAAGTGCAGGGGCCCAGGTTATGAGAAAGTATTACTGTCTCTCATTGAGGCGAATGATAGGTTTACGACGTGTCTCCATGCAGGTACTGCTAGAGATACTATGCCCACATTAGTTTTCAACACCGTAATACTTACGTTTTGGAACCAAAAAGACCATTAACGGGGTATTACCACATCCTTCATGGATGTTAGTCTATGAAGTGGAATTACTTTGTTTTCTACGGATACAGGCTGCTTTAGAATTAAGCTGATTAAGTTACAGCTAGAACAATGGTGAGGATTAAACTCTTTGCGAGACTGAGTAATAAGTTTGAGGTAAAGCGTACAAATTATGATTTGATGTACTAAAAACATTTACTTTAACACAGCTGTCGCGGATTGACAAAACATTTACTCATAGTAGGAGGTTAACAGAGCAGCGTGTGCGAGATACACAATGTGATCGGAAGTATCCCAACATCTGGCTGAAAATGACTTACAAATTCATGGCTCCCTCCATCGGTAATGCTGCAATTCAATGTGTTGTTGGCCAACACCTAGCCTTGATGACAGCTTCCACTCTCGCAGGCGTATGTCCAATCAGATGCTGGGAGGTGTCTTGGGGAACGGCAGCCCAATCTTAACGGAGTGTTGCGCTGAGGAGATGTATCGATGTCGTTGGGTGAGCGCTGACACGAAGTCGGCGTTCCAAAACATCCCACAGATGTGCTATGGAATTCATTTCAGGACTCTGTGCGGCTTAGTCCATTACAGGGATGTTATTGTCGTGTAACCACACCGCGATAGGCCGTGCATTATGGACAGGTGCTTGATCGTGTTGAAAGATGCAATGGCCATCCTCGAATTGCTATTCAACAGTGGGAAGCACGAAGGTGCTTAAAACATCAATGTAGGCCTGTGCTGTGATAGTGCCACGCAAAACAACAAGGAGTGCAAGCCCTCTCCACGAGAAAAACGACCACACCCTAACACCACCGCCTCCGAATTTTATGCAGACAGATGACGTTTACCGGGCATTCGCCATACCCACACCCTGCCATCGGATGGCCAGATTATATACCGTGATTGGTCAGTCCACACAATGCTTTTTCACTGTTAAATCGTCCAATGTTTACTCTCCCTACACCAACAGAGGCGTCGTTTGGCATTTACTGGTGTAATATGTGGCTTATGAGTAGCCACTCGACCATGAAATCCAAGTTTTCTCACCTCCCGACTGTCATAGTACTGGCGGTGGATCCTGATGCAGTTTGGAATTCCTGTGTGGTGGTGAGGATAGTGTCTGCCTATTCCACATTACGACCCTTTTCAACTGTCAGTGGTCTCTGTCAAACAGACGAGGCCAGCCTGTATCCTTTTGTGCTGTACGTGTCCCTTCATGTTTCCACTTCCTTGTCACACCGGAAACAGTGGACCTAGGAATGGTTAGGAATGTGGAAACGTCTCGTACAGACGTATGTCACAAGTGACACACAATCACCTGACATCTGACCATGTTCGAAATCCGTGAGTTCTGCAGAGCGCCCCATTCTACTCTCTCACGATGTCTAATGACTACTGAGGTCGCTGACATGGAGTGCCTGGCAGTAGGTGGCAGCACAATGCACCTAATAAGGAAAACGTATGTTTTTGGGGGTGCATGGATACTTTTGATCCCACGGTGTAGGTGCATTTCTCGCCTCACATGTAGCACAGGGTAATTACTCAAACTTATCATGATCTCCTTCTTTTTCTTTGGTCTTTAACTGTCAGGTTGGCTATCAGCAATTTGCTAAGCATTTCTGTCTCCGGCATTTTTCTTTAGTGCAGCATAGGTGGTGGAACTTGTGTCGTCCACGATACGGTTGATGTACACTAGACTATGTTTGTCTCTTGTGTACTTCCTTTCTGCTGTCCTTTCAGCAACACCTTTAATGACACCATAATGACTCAGCACATGGCTGACACATCTAACTTTACGATTGTTACACACGCTTCTAATGTTTCGCATTTCTTCTGCATCCAGCCTTCTTTTCCCGTTTTCAGCTTACTGCACAACTTATTTCTACGTGTGTGTATTCACGTTTGAGGCTTCATTCCCTGTTTTTCTTTTTTAATTTTCTACTTTAAACAGTTAAAAGCAGCATCTGGTGAATTAGGTAAGAATTCTATTGGAAATAATTTTTTCGCCCGTGTGATTCTCTACTGCCCTCTCTATTTCATCTGTTCAAGTTTTCCATTGGTCTTGTAATGCATTGCTTCCCCTTTCTCAGTGGGTTGTGGACTTATCTCGGACCATTTTCCCAGATTTCAATCTTTCTGCAGCTTCTTCAATTACAGTCAGCCGTCTATAAACAACATAGTATGGATATAGTCCATAACTGCTCATGGAAAGAAAAACGAGTTTAAAATCTGGTTTTCAAATCTCTGTCTTGTTAATACATAATCTGCGCGGCATTTAAAACATAGGGAATAAGAGAAAATGGGGAATTATGCGTCATTTGCGAATCCCCAACCCACATAACGCTTGTAACTGAACAGTTCTTCGTCGGGTGGTAGTATCATTTTCCGAGTCTATACTAGCACTACTGAAGGCGAAAAGACCGACATACGTAAAATTTGTATCCCGTACTTCGGCTGACGTATACAGGTCAACTGAAGTACTGTGTACTGGTGATAGCTAGATGAAAAAATAACATGTCTAACATTGATGTGATTTACCCATATAGGTCAGTAGAAGTACAGAATACACACGTTACAATTCTTGTTATTTCCCATTCGCTAATACTAATGAGTATCATATTCTTCAGTTGACCTATACAGCTCAACTAAAAAATGGGACACAAATTTCACTGCTATTGGGTTTCTTGTCGACGCTAGCAAGACTGTGATAAATTTCAGTTGATACTATAAGTATAGAAGCCAAAAATAAACTGTATCCTATACTTCAGTTGACCTACATAGGTCAACAGGTTATACGTACGTAGATTTCCTCTTTTCCGTTAGCACTAGTATCTTATTCTTCTGTTGACCTATATAGGTCAGCTGCAGTATGGGATAAAATATCATGTATATAGATCTTTCTGCCTTCGTTAGTAATACTATCTACATCAGAACAGAATGTTAGTAGTAGTGGAGGCGAAAGAAACAACACCTTTAAAATTTGTATCCCATCTTTCACTTGACCTATACAGTTCCACTGAAGAATAGGATACCAATGCTAACGACAACGAAGAAATCGACGTACGTTAAATTTGTATCCCATACTGCAACTAACCTACACAGATCAACTGAATTTCGAGATACAACTCATTTATATGTCAACTGAGGTACTCTACGCTACCACTACTTCTATTATTTTCTTCGTTTATTTTTTACAGAAGCACTCGGACTCAAACAAGCGGTATCCTTAACATTATGGTCGAAATATTACTGGACGTTATATATGTCTACCACCTGTTTTTCTCTCCTGCATTCCTTAGTTTAGGAACATTTGTCTCCGCTGTTAAATCTGTGTAGTAAATCATCTCAAGCAAAATCTGACGTCATTGGTCAGAGACGACAGGTTGTATCCCGTTCTTCAGTAGGCCCGAAACATTTTACTTACAGACATGTTGCCAGTATGAAGATCTCAGCGATATATTATTGTGCAATCGGTGATAATGGAAGACCCTCTCTTTCATAGCATACACTAAGCCATCAGCTTCTAATGCCTGAGCGGTAATAATATTCCAATATCTTACTACCTGTTAAACACTATCAGTACTACTGAAATTTTTAATTTCTTTTGAATCTGACATAAAACAGTCAGAATCCATAGAAACCTCTTGTTCAACGCAATGCCTGAAAACTCATACCATTCTTATTTCATAATGTAAGTTCTAACGTATAATTTTGTTTCTAGTTTAACCAAGTACCTAAAACTATCTTGGTTGCCTAGGTGGATGTTCTCAAGATGGACCAAGAGGAGGAGAGAGTAGCTGATTGTATCATGGAAGCTGTCAAGATCGACCAATCCTGTCAAGATTTAGAGGAGGAGTCAGCTGAGAGTCTCACGGGTGCTGCCAAGATGGGTGAAGCTTGTGGAGAGACTGAGGAAGGGGCAGATCATGGTCTCGTGGATGTTGCTGAGACTGACCCAGTATGTAGAGATGATGTGGAAGGGGCAGCTGAGGGTCTAGTATGTCCTACCAGGATGGAACAAGCCCATCAATATTCAGAGAAGGAGGCAGATGAGAGTCTAATGGGTGCTGCCAAGATGGGCGAAGCATTTGGAGAGATTAAGGAAGGGGCAGATCATGGTCTCATGGATGTTGGTGAGACTGACCAAGTATGTGGAGATGAGGTGAAAGGGGCAGCTGAGAGTCTAATGTGTCCTACTAGGATGGAACAAGCCCATCAATATTCAGAGAAGGAGGCAGATGAGAGTCTAATGGGTGCTGCCAAGATGGGCGAAGCATTTGGAGAGATTAGGGAACGGGCAGATCATGGTCTCATGGATGTTGGTGAGACTGACCAAGTATGTGGAGATGAGGTGGAAGGGGCAGCTGAGAGTCTAACGTGTCCTACCAGGATGGAACAAGCAAATCAATATTTAGAGAAGGAGGCAGCTGAGAGTCTAAGGGGTGCTGCCAAGATGGGCGAAGCACGTGAAGAGATTAAGGAAGGGGCAGATCATCGTCTCATGGATGTTGGTGAGACTGACCAAGTATGTGGAGATGAGGTGGAAGGGGCAGCTGAGAGTCTAATGTGTCCTACTAGGATGGAACAAGCCCATCAATATTCAGAGAAGGAGGCAGATGAGAGTCTAATGGCTGCTGCCAAGATGTGCGAAGCGTTTGGAGAGATTAAGGAAGGGGCAGATCATGGTCTCATGGATGTTGGTGAGACTGACCAAGTATGTGGAGATGAGGTGGAAGGGGCAGCTGAGAGTCTAATGTGTCCTACCAGGATGGAACAAGCCCATCAATATTTAGAGAAGGAGGCAGCTGAGAGTCTCACGGGTGCTGCCAAGATGGGCGAAGCATGTGGAGAGATTAAGAAAGGGGCAGATCATGGTCTCATTGATGTTGCTGAGACTGACCAAGTATGTGGAGATGAGGTGGAAGGGGCAGCTGAGAGTCTAATGCTGAGAGTCAAGATGGGTGAATCTTGTGGAGAGACTGAGGAAGGGGCAGATGATGGTCTCGTGGATGCTGCTGAGACTGATACAGTATGTGAAGATGAGTTGGAAGGGGCAGCTGAAAGTCTAGTGAGTGCTGCAAAGATGGAACAAGGTTATCAAGATTTAGAGGAGGAGGCAGCTGAGAGTCTAATGCCGAGAGTCAAGATGGGTGAAGCTTGTGGAGAGACTGAGGAAGGGGCAGATCATGGTCTCGTGGATGTTGCTGAGACTGACCCAGTATGTAGAGATGATGTGGAAGGGGCAGCTGAGGGTCTAGTATGTCCTACCAGGATGGAACAAGCCCATCAATATTCAGAGAAGGAGGCAGATGAGAGTCTAATGGGTGCTGCCAAGATGGGCGAAGCATTTGGAGAGATTAAGGAAGGGGCAGATCATGGTCTCATGGATGTTGGTGAGACTGACCAAGTATGTGGAGATGAGGTGAAAGGGGCAGCTGAGAGTCTAATGTGTCCTACTAGGATGGAACAAGCCCATCAATATTCAGAGAAGGAGGCAGATGAGAGTCTAATGGGTGCTGCCAAGATGGGCGAAGCATTTGGAGAGATTAGGGAACGGGCAGATCATGGTCTCATGGATGTTGGTGAGACTGACCAAGTATGTGGAGATGAGGTGGAAGGGGCAGCTGAGAGTCTAACGTGTCCTACCAGGATGGAACAAGCAAATCAATATTTAGAGAAGGAGGCAGCTGAGAGTCTAAGGGGTGCTGCCAAGATGGGCGAAGCACGTGAAGAGATTAAGGAAGGGGCAGATCATCGTCTCATGGATGTTGGTGAGACTGACCAAGTATGTGGAGATGAGGTGGAAGGGGCAGCTGAGAGTCTAATGTGTCCTACTAGGATGGAACAAGCCCATCAATATTCAGAGAAGGAGGCAGATGAGAGTCTAATGGCTGCTGCCAAGATGTGCGAAGCGTTTGGAGAGATTAAGGAAGGGGCAGATCATGGTCTCATGGATGTTGGTGAGACTGACCAAGTATGTGGAGATGAGGTGGAAGGGGCAGCTGAGAGTCTAATGTGTCCTACCAGGATGGAACAAGCCCATCAATATTTAGAGAAGGAGGCAGCTGAGAGTCTCACGGGTGCTGCCAAGATGGGCGAAGCACGTGAAGAGATTAAGGAAGGGGCAGGTCATGGTCTCATTGATGTTGCTGAGACTGACCAAGTATGTGGAGATGAGGTGGAAGGGGCAGCTGAGAGTCTAATGCTGAGAGTCAAGATGGGTGAATCTTGTGGAGAGACTGAGGAAGGGGCAGATGATGGTCTCGTGGATGCTGCTGAGACTGATACAGTATGTGAAGATGAGTTGGAAGGGGCAGCTGAAAGTCTAGTGAGTGCTGCAAAGATGGAACAAGGTTATCAAGATTTAGAGGAGGAGGCAGCTGAGGGTCTCATGGGTGCTGCTGAGAATGATGAAGACTGTGCAGATGAGGAGGAGGGGTCAGATGAGACTCTCGTGAATGTTGCAAAGACGGAACAAGCCCCTAGAGATCTAGAGGAGGACACCGCCGAGAGTGTCAATGGTGATGCCAAGATGAAGGAAGTCAGTGTAGAGGTGGTGGAGGGGGTTGCTGAGAGGCCCTGTAACCAACCCTTGGGTGCCGCTTGCACCCACTGAAAAAATGTTCGTTTGTTCCTAAAGTTCTTGTTTGTGTTACGATTTTGTTCTGTTTGTTTTTGGGTTCGTTTTTCGTTCTGTGTTTAATTTTTTTCTGTGTTCATTTAATGTTGTTTGTGTTTATTCATTTTTCAATGTTCTTTAAGAAGCCTTGGTTTATTTAAAACAAAAAAATAAATTTTACGTATTTCACCTATTGTTCTCTTATTTCTTTAGTTATATCTGCAACAATAATAGTTGCCGAATTAAAAGTACGTGTCATTTTCAGTTTATTCTATAGCTGACTGTCTCCCTCTCGTTACAATGAAATCAACAATAGACTAAACCTGGGGCTCAGTCTAAGGCATTTATGAAGCTCATTTCAGTGGCACGAAAGGTCTGTGATATACACACGATAATAGTCATCAGTAAGTGCTACATTCACTTCTGTATTGCGAACATCACATACTACCGATTTACGCAGTATGATTTTATAGTTAGAGAAGGTTATGTAACCAGCCGCAATATTGTTGGCCCGATGTCTCTAATGACTCTGGGGAGGATCATGGCATGGACAATTGTTCAAATGGTTCAAATGGCTCTGAGCACTATGGGACTTAACATCTATGGTTATCAGTCCCCTAGAACTTAGAACTACTTAAACCTAACTAACCTAAGCACATCACACAACACCCAGCCATCACGAGGCAGAGAAAATCCCTGACCCCGCCGGGAATCGAACCCGGGAACCCGTGCGTGGGAAGCGAGAACGCTACCGCACGACCACGAGATGCGGGCATGGACAATTGTCCGCACTTGTGACCAATCTGTGTGAGTGTATTTCATGGCTGCAACACTTGTGGGAGAGAGTTGGATGAAAAATGCCCGAAGAATATTGCATAGATTGCTGTAATCTCCCCTCCTCTATGTAGCTGAATTCATTGTAGTAGAAGTGTACTTCCTTAAATCTGAGGGTTGTCAGATTCGGGACATTTTGTTCGTGATTCTCCCTGCTTCTCCACTGAATTTCTTTGTAGCTTGTTTAAAAATACTGTTATGACGTGCCGGAATATACAAACTGAAGTCAAGCTGCCATAGTCTCATTTTTTTCTGGTATTATTCTGCGATAATAATACATGCGCAATAAATTGGATTGGTTTAGTATCCTCTCGTTTTAGAGAGGAGAAATAGAGTAAGATTGGTTCTGTGGGGAGAAGTCCAAATTCGAGCACGTATCCTTCTCTCACCAGCTTCTCATCTGCGTAGCACGGTACTGTGATACACTCTAAAGTGAAAGAAATGTATCGTATGCCACTCAGCTTAATTATGCTACTCATTTCTATCCTCAATGAATATTTTTGCACTATATGCTCATCAGTAGTATGTAAAACGACCCAGTTATTTACGGTTAATGGGCTACGAAAGTACGTGCGTGAGCAACAGAGATTTCTTCCGTATGCTAAACCAACGTGTAGTATTTGAAAGCAAGTGTGTGGGGGGAAACAAAGCATACAATTTTGTAAGTACATACAGTAGGTGCAGAGCGTGATGTACCATCTCAGTATGCTAAATTGTCTCATTACTATTTAATTCAGTGCAATGGATATGGAAGGGAAGTGTCCTCAGTAACTTACAGGTCGGTTCTATAGCTGGGACGTAATACAGTCACTTTAAAAGTCTTAAGAAATCAACTGGGGCACCGTACGCCTACCAGAAATTGTGGGAAATCAGAATGGTGACTAAATATTTACAAACGGTACACAGAGAGAGGACATGTACCCATTGTTTGTAGAAGTTAAGCAAGTAAGCGTAATAACAAATAGAAGGTGTGCTCATCGGTATATCAGCGTAACAGAATTCACCACATCGCACAGGCCAAGAAAGAAGAAACCTCATCGTCTATGTAGTTGTGACCATGTGCGAGCATAGTAGAGATGTTTCATATACTTACAGCCGCATAGTCCACCCATCGACTACAACGCACACAATCTATTTATATCAAATTCACATTGACACACGCACACTGCCTGATGTGAAAGCTACGCACAAGGAGCGGTTGCCCATTGTACAGTCATGCGAACATGGCTTTTTTGAAACGATGGTATACACATTACGCACCATTTAATAGATCTCAATTCCGATAAAATTCACACACTAATATTCTTTCTCAATGTATGTTTGCACACGTATGCTGCCTTAAATGAGAGCCATTGATGAACGATGAGAGATCATTGTCTGTGTAGTCATGGCCACGTGGTACACGGAGAACATGGGCATACAGTTTACTGACCGTGAGATCGTTCGTCATTGTAAGAACGTTCATACGATAATATTTTTATACAGTACACACAAAACATGCAACGTATTCTGTATGAAATGTCCGAGTTAAAGTGAAAGCTAATTGTCTGTGCGGCCAACAACGATAGCCCATGGAAGGCAATGGCTGATACCTTTCTCACAAAGAAATCATCAGTCGATCCTATACAGATTGCTGGAAAAATATGAAAGGAACACCTGTAATTAAATAATGATAACATCAGCAGTCCTAAAGCTAAAGGTTAAAGGCTAAACGCTGGTGATTGAATGATTGCACGATGGAAATTCCATCAGACTTTGCTCTTCCTATTGAATTTACCGGAAACATAAAAATTAATGTGTATTAGAACACTTCGCTACTATTAACAGATTCACAAGGAAAGTGATTAATCAGTTACATTTGTGAATAACTCATTCTTGTACCTCAGACAGCAACCTGAAGGAGACGCTGTGACGGAGCGACCGTTCACTTAAAAGACGAAAATACGATGCCCATCGTGGCATACAGATGAGGCTGCATCGACTTTCTGTTCCACGGTAGAATAAATTGAATCATTTCTGTGACCAATCATGGCACAACAAATTTCATACTATTGTATATCTCCGTCATACCTATTTTGTTTGCATTTTTTCCCAGAAACATAGGTAGTTAAGAACTTGACATTACACATGCGTTTATGGATGCATCAGCAAACATTCATGCTCTTGACTCACTCCACGCTATCTACATGATGATTAAATGCGGACACATAATGGAAAAAAGGGAGTATGTGCACTAAACAATAACTAAACCTATAATCCACAATCTTCCTCAAGAGGCTACTGATACACTGGATAGGTAAAGTTGTTAAAAATATAGTAGTACTGATAAATTAAAAATTAAGTAGCACTTGTATAATGTAAGTAATACCAAAAGCCGCAGTAAATTAACGGTATATATTGTAGCCTGTCAGCATTAATGTAATATTGTTACTATCATATTATACAGACCTCAGATGATTGGGTGAATTAACGTTTTGATTAAATGAACCTCCTCCTTCCATGATCATGGCCAAATGGTGATTTTTATCACCTGTATACAAAGTCACTGTTACCGAGATACCGAACTGAGTCGGAGTTCTATACCGACTGATGTATCGAGATATTATGGTTCTGCTAGATCTTATTTTTTCGTTGAGTATACCAACTGTGCTGATCCCACCTTGATAATAATCGTTTAAAATTAGAGTGAAGTTGCCTGCGTACTGTAATATTAGTAATTTTCGCCTCACAGACATTAATATACGCTCAATAGTAAACGCCTGATGGCATAAAGTTATCGAACAATTGTAAAGTAAAAGAAATGAACCATCGCATAGCAGCGACAGAATCTATTATTCTTTATCTTTGCCGTTCTTGCGCGGTGCCTGTAAACCTCTATGTACATGTATCGATTAATGGTATAAAAAAGAATTATGTTGTTTCAAGACAAATGAGGCTTTTGGCGCCTCACCTTTTACTGTTTGTATTCTATGAAAGGCGGACGCGGACTTGATGCGTTCCGCAACAGTATTTTATATTTTATGTGAAAATATTGAGTGAATATGCTAATTGTTATTTTTTCCAATCAGAAAACATGTAGTTTCTGGTAACTGATATCGAACAGACAGCGTCAAGAGGACATTTTTACTGTTATGTATAAAGTATTTAACCACAATGGTCATCTATTGTAATTTAATATGAAAAGGTACATAGCATTAAAAAAACGTGTGTTAAAGATAAGTGTGCTTATTTTCGTAAATTAACCATGATAATTCCATCTCCTTATTTAGTTGAATGTTAATTATTTTGTGTTACTTCATCACCAGAAATTACGATCACGCTGATGGGCCGAACGCAGCATGAGGCAGAAGGAACATTATCGTTTTCCTATTATTTCTGAACCCACTCTTTTTTAATTGTGTAGTGTTGCATTTATTTTAAAGTCTATAAATCTTCTGGTCCCTTAGTGTTGATCCGGGTATGACTACATCGCGACTATAAAAATGCACAGAAATGATAATGTTTCTTCCGAACGATCTCATATATATATATATATATATATATATATATATATATGCTGCTCTTATTCAGGTATTTAATGGTCAACGTATGTTATTATAATAGCGTAATAAATCCCTGATTCTGTTGCCAAGTGGCCCACCAAAAATATTCACTTTTTCGACATTAAAAAAGAGTAACAATTCTTTTTATTTTCGTCCCCCAAGAGCAACGCTACAGTACGCCTAACCTGCCCTCTTCACCAGTAGGAATGTTAGCGGTTTTAAGGGTCGAGTGTGCACACCATTCCTTCCTCTGAAGATGGTAGGTAGAGACTCCGACTGTGGCAGGTGGATGACATGTCCCTGCCTAAGCCGTGCCTATTTCTGTCATTTCATAATGTCTCAGTGCTTCAGTTTCAAGCAAGTAATTTACCATCCATGAAAACTGAGACAGCCAGTCAGACTACAGTATTAAACTTGCCTTTGAAAGGAAACTGCCAATCGCTCTCCTTGTTCTCTGTACTTTCTAATAGCCAACAGTTCTCCAAATTAAGTATTATCTTACCTAAATTGAAGGTATTTTTTAATAGACTGTGTTAAGATGTTGATAACATTGATGTACCTTACAGTACTTCAGTGTCTAAAATATATTTATTATCTATCGAAATACACATTTGACTATAGACAATTAAATAGCAAAATTGGTTATTGCACACATCCCCTAATTGTCTGTGGTAATTAACAGATTACGAACGGATATTGGCATTCCTAGTTTAGATCTACCTGAGGCAATGAACTCTCTTTACAAAGATCGAATGTTCATCACCTGACATTGTTAAGCACTTTTATAGATGGGGAGGGGATGGAAGTTTTACGTTTAAATGTAATCGATGTAACTCAGCGCTAATGTTGTTTGTATTACTTTATAACTTTAGCATACATGGGGTAACGTGTTTAACCATCAATGTTATATTCATATGGTACTTAAGTACACACAATACAATAGGAATAATACTTTGTGACGAGGTATGTAACGCCTTGTATCACTTGCACTACATATTATCTTAATATAGAAAGGAAGTTTTATCATGTTCCCAATATAATATGCAAACACCCAACATGTCAAAAGGATAACATCATATAATTCCCACCCGAGGCCTAAAACCCTAAACGCGTATCCTCAAATTGACTGAAACAGTAATAATACATCTACATATATAACTGTGATATAGCACGTGATGTACTAAAATAACTTGCTAAGCTCGCAGCTCATAGCTTTTGTTAGCTATACAAGAGACTGTGGACAAAAATCAAGCTGATCAAGCATCATTTTAGGGGAGAAGATTGCCGTCTCATGACAAGACCTTTAATGCACTGTATCGCTAAAATTACGTATTTGCGTAGTTCCAAAGTGTAACTTTGCACTGCACTATTATGACGTGTAAAGAAACGAAATTATGAAAGAAAATGGTGATGTACGTTACGGATAAATAAAATTTTTAACGTGAACATTTTGATCACTGAAGCACTTTTGCAAGCCACAATGAATCCACGTGTATTTGTCTGTATTATTCTTCACAGCACTTTTGGCTGATATGTTGGCATCAGTGATATAACATGCATGTTTATCAACGATTTCATGCCGACTTTTGTACCACAGATCAAAGAAAGTAAGAGTTGTATATATTATTTATCAAAATACCTGGAACTGTTTCCTAGAAGAATTCAAAGCACACATGGCACATGATCTGACTCAGAGCTTAAAGTGCACTAGTCAATGGGAATATGTTGATGTTTCTATGCAACTAAACATTTTATTCGCACAGCTAAATCGTGTGCATTAGGTGCCAAAACGTATCAACTAAAACCAATATCAAAGTCAAATAAATGTGTCAGTAAGCCCAAACAAAGGAATCAACTGTATCTCCCAATGGACAATTATAACAAATTGCCTCATGTATTACTACGTTTCAGCAAATTTGTAATAGATTACCCCATGTTACAGCAAAACTGTAAGAAATTGCCCCTTACATCGCCTTATTTACAGCAACGTCGTTACAAAGTGCTCCAAAAATTGTGTCATTACGGCAAAATTGTAAGATGTTACCACAAAATCCGCACCGCCACAGCAAAATTGTAAGAAAATTATGTTATATTACAACAAAGTTGTAACAAATTGCTCAATATATAAGAAAATACCTCATACTTCAACGTGTTGTAACAAATTGTAACAAGTTACGCCAAATTGTAACTAACTGCTCTACAAATACACATGCTCCACCTAAATTGCAGTAACTTGTGGCATACTTCAATGTGCTATTCGAAAACTATCGTAAAACACCCTACACATCCCCATGTTGCATTAAATTGTCAGAAGCTTTTACTATTTATTGTACCATGAAGTCAACACCATTTACGATAGGTTTCTGTAAAATGACGAAGTATGGTGTGAGAAATGTCTTGTAGTCTCCACTGTGCGATGACATGTCAGGATTATCTGCAAAGGATGGAAAACGTTTTGTACTGCAAGATAATGTTGACTCCACATCTTGGGGTCACTATAACGTTTGGATGACCTTCATATTGAGATGAGACAAAGACTAGTTATGACAGAGAAAGAATTTTGAAGTGGGAATAACGTTGTTTAGTTTAGTGCAAAAAGCAAAAGAGTCTTGTACACTAGTGCACTCTAACAGTAACTTAGATCAGTAGTTGTGTCATGTGTGTTTATGATGCTGTAGAATAATTTTCTACATACTTCGACAAATAATACAAGCACTCCTTGACTTCTTCAATACATGGTACAAAGATCGACTTAAGACAATTCGTTAACATGTAACTTATATTAGCAGTGCCAAATGCAAGCCATGTGTCTGCCACAGCTGTCAGAAGCTACCCGAACTGGTTACCCCCTTCTCAGTACGGCTACACACACTGCTGTCCCACCTACAAACGCGCAGTACCCTACCAGCCCAGCAATCAGCAGGTTTACTTCTGGGGACTGTGACCGAGAAGTGCTGTGGTTACTCGCGAGGCCGGCCTGCCGCATCTGGTGCGCAGCATTCTGCCTCTGCCTTTGTATCGTGCACTTTTTCACGTTTATTATTTCTAAGAACTGTGAAGTGGGAGATTCATTGATTTCAATCACATCTGAAACTATACCATTTATGAAACCTCCAATATGATTAGTGATCACTAAAGCTTGGGAGCTCGTTTTGCAGTGGAGGGCCGGCCGGAGTGGCCGAGCGGTTCTAGGCGCTACAGTCTGGAGCCGCGCGATCACTACTGTCGCAAGTTCGAATCCTGCCTCGGGCATGGATGTGTGTGATCTCCTTAGGTTAAAGCAGTTCTAAGTTCTAGAGGACTGATGACCTCAGAAGTTAAGTACCACAGTGCTCAGAGACATTTTTTTCGCAGTGGAGGGAGGAGTCAAACAGGGAAACTGCCTATCTAATGCCTAGGTAGTTAATTGATGTGAGCCTGTCAAGCACCACTCTACCACTGCTGTACTCGAATTTAAACGACTGTTTTTTGTAGTCGGTATTAACTTGTATTTTTCTACGTTTACAGCAAGATATCATCCATCAAAAAAAAAAATAGAAGTATTGTCTACGTCACCTTGTATCCTCCTAAAGTCACTCGACTTTGACACCCTCCTGTATACCACAACATCATCAGAAAACAGCCATACACAGCTTCTATACAAGACTGCGAGACCATTTATAAGTAAATGTATAGAGGATATGACCATTTCTACCACACACTACTGGAGCATTAGTGACGATAGCCTTGTCGCTGATGGATACTGGCCGTTGTGGGGAACGAGCAGGGGTTCTTTACTTACGAAGCCTTCGAGCCACTATTGCGCATGCTCATATCTTCATTAACAGTCTTCAGTTGACACCATTTCAAACATATTCCGAAATACTCTGAATATGGAGACTGCATGTTGCCCTTCACCCACGGAATGTACGACTTCATGCAAGCAAAGGCCAGGTTTCGCATTAGCGACGCTTCCGAAATGTGCTTATTTGTGGATAGAAGCTTTTCCGTCTCAAGGAAATTTACATTCCAACTCAGAATTTGTTCAAGAATTCTGCATAAAACCTATGTTACAGATGCTGGTGTGTAATTACGTGGCCGGCTCCTTCTAGCCCTCTTGCATACAGGAGTCGCCTGTCTTTTGTTGAAGGCGTTCGGGGCCCTATACTGGGTTAGCGATTTGCTATAAAAGAGAGCAATGTAAGAGGCTAATACCATAGAGTACTGTCCGTAAAACTAAATGGACTTGCGTATGGAACTGTCGACTTACTTTTTTGTTTAATTTTCTTTCTTCAGTACGCCAAGGATGCCTGTTTCTTGCCAGACGGAAGTTAGTACCACGGTTGAACCACAGTATGTTTGTACGATTCTCATTGCTCAATTATTTCTTAAATGCCTATATGATTTAGTATTCAAAAGTTCCTAAGAAGAGCGTCGTCGATAGCTAGAGGTGTAAATGTAGATGGATGAGACTGTGGTTGTAGCGGAGGTGGAAGGGGAATTGTAAGAATAAGAAGAAGAAGAAGAAGAAGAAGAAGAGTGGAAAACATAAATGAAAAAGCTGTTTAATAAACCAAATTTGATTCTCGTAATAAACGGCAGAATAATTTAATGGCTGGAACATGAATCAAGGAAAAGAAAAAATTGGTGAAGGAAGGGCAAGAAGTGAACTTTGGAAGCAGACCAAAACTGAGGTGGGTCGACGATCAAAGATGACCTGGAGCCCATGTCATTCTCAATGGAGAGAAGTCTTCTGAAGTAAGAGTGATTTCAGGTGTGCCGCAGGAGAGTGTCGTAGGACCGTTGCTATTCACAATATACATAAATGACTTTGTGGATGACATCGGAAGTTCACTGAGGCTTTTTGCGGATGATGCTGTGGTATATCGAGAGGTTTTAACAATGCAAAATTGCACTGAAATGCAGGAGGATCTGCAGCGAATTGACGCATGATGCTGGGAATGGCAATTGAATCTCAATGTAGGCAAGTGTAATGCGCTGCGAATACATAGAAAGAAAGATCCCATATCATTTAGCTACAATATAGCAGGTCATCAACTGGAAGCAGTTAATTCCATAAATTATCTGGGGGTACGCATTAGGAGTGATTTAAAATGGAATCATCATATAAAGTTGATCGTCGTTAAAGCAGATGCCAGACTGAGATTCATTGGAAGAATCCTAAGGAAATGCAATCCGAAAACAAAGGAAGTAGATTATAGTACGCTTGTTCGCCCACTGCTTGAATACTGCTCAGCAGTGTGGGATCCGTACCAGATAGGATTGATAGAAGAGATAGAGAAGATCCAACGGAGAGCAGCGCGCTTCGTTACAGGATCATTTAGTAATCGCGAAAGCGTTACGCAGATGACAGATAAACTCCAGTGGGAGACACTGCAGGAGAGACACTCAGTAGTTCGGTACGGGCTTTTGTTGAAGTTTCGAGAACATACCTTCACCGAGGAGTCAAGCAGTATATTAGAGCCCACACAGAGGCATACCGACAATCCTTCTTTCCACGAACAATACGAGACTTGAATAGAAGGGAGAACCGATAGAGGTACTCAAGGTACTCTCCGCCACACACCATCAGATGGCTTGCGGAGCATGGATGTAGATGTAGATGTAGATGTAGATGTAGATGTAGATGTACAGTCGTGCTCAAAAGTATCCGAATGACCTGAATTGCATTTCTCCTGATTCGCATGAAACCCGCATAACGCAGCTGTCTAGCAGGTCCTCTAATTGCTCCTCGGTATTGTCGTTGGACTATTGAAAATCGTTCCAACAAGTCACCACTAGAATACACTGCCTTGTATCGCAATAACTCAAGATGTAAAGTAATACCACGATACAAAAAATATCAGGGAACACCTTATCACAGATAAGACTGTCCTTAAGGATTGTAAGCTCACATTTATTACAATAAATGATATACCTGAAATGTTACCACTCTCATTATTACGTCAGATACGTAATGCACTTTCGGGCGGTGTGGCTGAGCGGTTCTAGGCGCTTCAGTCTGGAACCGCGCGACCGATACGGTCGCAGGTTCGAATCCTGCCTCGGGCATGGATGTGTGCGATGTCCTTAGGTTAGTTAGGTTTAAGTAGTTATAAGTTCTAGGGGACTGATGACCTCAGATGTTAAGTCCCATAGTGCTCAGAACCATTTGAACCATTTGAAGGTAAAGCGCGTAGTAAGTTCGTCGCATTCATGACTTCCTCTTCAAAGTAACGTACCGTACTTATTGTTTAACACAAAATGACATTAAAAATTTAAGTTATTCACGAGCAACTAATTGAGAATATGTATGAACTTCAAATGACACGACGAACCGCCTAGTTTTGCATATGGATTCAAACCCAGGTCATGCAGGCTAAACAAAGGTTACGTGACTGACGGAAACTATCAGTCATTCCTGACTGGGCTCACAGATAGTGATATACGTCGATTTTAGACAGTATCAGTTAGGAAATATCAACTTTACATCACATAACGTAAACATTTTTAGCGTACGTGAATTGCTACCCAGCATCTACTGTCCGTGTTAACGAATTACGAGAGATGTCAAATACTGCTTCTTCACAAGTGACTTACTTGAAATGCCTTGAAGTAAAGCTTTGTGTTGGACAGGGATTCGAACCCAGAACCTATTCGGATTGTTATCGAAGCATAATCAACTGTGACATTTCGGATTTTCTCGGCAGTAGCCAGATGTTTTAACTGAAATGACGAGATCAAACATTAATATTTTCCTTCCCAGGACTCCAACCCGGCAACTATCGCTGTTATATTCTAGAGAAAACGAACGTTAAATACGGGTTTCTTACACCAGCAGCGACATGCGAGCATGTTCGAACTAGAAATAATATGACCCCACACATATCGTTGTTGACTACACAGAAAGAGACGTCAGCTACCAAATTTCTCTAAACCAGCAGCTCGGAATAACATCCTTGAACTTACAGTGATCTCGCAAATAGTTCTGTGTCTCACCTGGAGTCAAAAACGTCAAATATCGTTAGTGTCGACAACGAATGAAAATAATTTAAAAATCAAAATTATTATCCACCAGCAGATAGGTGTTCTCATATTGGAGCTTGATAATACATAATGAAAACTTTAGTGCCGGGCCAGGATTCGAACCCATTCACGCGCAATATGTGGAGATGCTGAAGAATCTGCAGTTTTGAACAAACAACAAATTGTAGTCGAGCTGTATTGTCACGAAGGGATCAAATTCCACGTTAGGGGCGGTCTGAGTTGCATTCCCAGTTCAGATCCAATTTTATCGACGTACAGAAGCTCACTTAAAAGAAGGAATGTGTCCTACATAGCGTTTGTATCGTCACTATAAATAAATATCTAGTATAGGAAATGTGAAAAGAGTCAAAGCGTTTAATGTTTTTAATTAAAGGAGATAATTGCTTTTAAAATCAGTCTTTAGTTTATTGAACATAAGAATTGTGATGGAGGTGAATTATTGTGTCATTAAGCATCGGTAAAGGGCTATGATTCTTCTCTTTACAAACTTGGTACACTTTGTGCATGAAAGGAACTCTTCCGATGCGTTCCTAGCTGGGAAGCCCGGCGACCAGGTGGACACAGGTAGTGCGCCCTCGGGCGAGCGGCGGTCGCGCGCCGATGTCGGCACGCTTCACAGAGGGCAGGCCCCCAGAGGATTAGCGACAGGCGAAGACGCTGCATACATGAACACGCTGCCAAGGGAAGCCGAGAACATTCGCACGTGTGCGCGAGGCAGCGGAAACTATAAACTTAGAGCGAAAAACAGTTTTGTCACGATTCTAGGTAACGCGGACAGAGCGGCGAGTTGAATAGCAACAGCACGACTTGGGTGTCCAAGAATCTCAAGTGGCCCGGGGAATTTTGGCAGTTTCCCGCGAGCAGAACACCTGGGAACGTAGCGGCAATACTCAAAGGGAGAAGTCTCGGTTTATTTGTATACTCTGTCTCACACAGAATATCGCTCTCTTTTCCTCGCGGAATGCGACGGCAAGGAGGGAGGAAATTTTGAAAGGGACTTCTTCATTGGCAAGAATCTAATGTTCGCTTTGAAAAATAGTACGAGCTCCGTAGTTTTCGGAAGGGCAGAGAGAAGACACTGGAGGGGAGCGGCTCTCTCTCTCTCTCTCTCTCTCTCTCTCTCTCCAGGTGCGAGGAGCGCACTGGTATTGCGCTGTCCGAATTTTTCTTCTGAGGAGGCACGAGTTCACTCTTGACTGCTTCCGATAAGTCGCAACGATTCTCTTATCGCTTGTCATGAGACAATGCACTTTGCATTCGTCGCAAACAGCGTAGAGATCAAAGTTTGTTAGATCCAAGTAGGCGAGCTTCACTCACTGTGCGCGTTATCAAGAGCTTGACTCAGGATCATTTTGATGACGGTACTACTGTTAGAACAGTTTTGAGCTATCTTTAATGCAGTTTCACGCAGGTCTGCAGTTGCAGATGGATGCAAACTGTGGTCCAGTAATGATAACTTTCCTAGCTGCGCATTCTTCTTTCGCTTTTTTTCAATTTCCTTGCATTGTGACACAAGGCACAGTATTCATCGTTTGCCCGGTAAGAGAGTGATATGTTCAGCTGTTCTTTTTTTTTTCTTTTTTTTTTCCTTCCTCATTTATTACACCAGGTCAACCCGTCTCATGTAATTTATTTACATGTTAAATTAGAATGAAGTCATACAATGCTCATGTTAAAAGGCAAATACCAGGGCAGGCACCTTATATAATTCACTTGGGATCTCTTGGTGTCAATTCCATTCTATTTATCTTTTTTTTTATACTTTCTACAATATCTGGCGACCCAAATTATTTTACTTTTTTAAAAAACTTTTGTTTATCATTATTTCAATAATTTGTGAGTGAATGTTTAATGAATATGATAAAATTTCAATAATTATTGCATATACAGTTTAATGCAGTTTCACTGAATAAACCACTTACGTGCTGAACAACACTCCTTGAATTTCATTTATAGAATCTAAATAGAATTCACACATCTTTCTCCCTCCCACACGAGGTATCTTGCAAAGGTTTTTGGTGATAGAGTATCTACATGTCGCCACTCCTGACTTTATTGTGGTTTGACCTAACATCTGCTTGGCAGAGAAGGAATATCATGTTTAATATGAATTTCAGACCATAATGCCATAATACCTTCTTGACTTGGCGTAGCCAGAAGAGAATAGAATCTGTCTCTCCCTATTAAAAATCATCGGAAGAAGTTGGAATCGAACACAGACTGTAAGTATATGATCCTATCATCAATCCAACAGACCATTAAATTTTACACCGTCGAGAGTGCAGAGTGGGGCAGACGTTGTCGGCAGACGGCGAGGCAGCGCAGTGCCTCAGCCCCTGCCGGTAGGCAGCAAAAGGGTCCCAGAGAACTCAGATGCAAGCGGTGTTCAGAGGCAGATGGTCGGTCAAGAAATCTCTCGCTACAATGTTGTTGAACGAAACTGTTATTAGTAATGTGACAGAAAGCGAAATATACTGTAGCTTGACTTGAATTACAATCATAGCTTCAGCACCGAGATGAAATGGGGATAAAATCTTTGTTGATGTGTGCTTTTGCTTGCCAGATGTCGTATTAACTAGTCCCGCGTTGTGCCTCAAGACTATAGTCGTAGTCAGGGGTGATGTACTCAGACTGCAGTCAAGATTTCCTCCGGTAAGTGCCGCAGTCTACAATGTTGCCAGATCGAGCATATTGCCGGACATAGAATTTTGAGGGGAACATGAGTGTATTGTCCACCTTACGTGAACGACTTGGCGGTCAATGTTTTTGTTTAAGACTGTATCTACAGGACACATTTCACGCTGAATAACCAGAAGAATTTACAAAAAATCAGCTTATGAGAGGAATGTTAACTACAGCGTTCAAAGTATTCATAGTATTGTAGACGTGTGTGTAAACGCCTTCCAATGCCCACTCAAGGAAGACAAGTGTACACAGTCTAGCTTCAGTATTATAAGTACGCCTCAGTTTGTGGATGAACTCAGACTTAGGTTAATAATCATTTTGAATATTTAGCAGTACTGTACCTATTGGTGTTAAACTCGTTTTCAACCAATGATTCCCACAACTACAGGAACACTACTTGTGATACCTCTAAGATAAAAAATTTATGCATTGCTATCACACGAAAAGATCAATCCGACACAAACTGTGGGAAGTTTGCTTTACAACCTTCGTACCTGGCTAAAGAGCTTTTCCTATTTGAGATATCTGTGAACGATGCTGCATAAGGCGATTTAAGAAAAAACTAAATTCCTTCAGCTACGACAATGTTTAAAGAAATCGTCTTAACGGCACTACATCGTGGTTTGTGAATCGTTTACTGGCCGTACTCTGCCGCATTTTGTTGGTTGGAAGGCAAAAAGCTTACTGACAAATTTCACAGAAGGAAAAGGGGGACGAAAGGTCTCCCACTGGAAGGTCATGTTGTTTTATTTAAATGATTACAAAATCAGGTAAAACGAACAGTGAGGTTGTCAGTATAAGCACATTACTGTTGTCAGTATGATGTTGTACTGCCCAGGGCCTGTAATGATAAAGGGCCCGTTTAGGTCAGGCATATTGTATACAGACGTGGAAGAGAGAGTACCACTAAATTCTACAACCTGTATGCATTGCATACACACAGAAATTACTGTTACAGTGTACTTATGGAGGCCAATGACTGAAGTGCCTATTTTCCGGTGAGAAAGAGCACTGGCAAACAGTCTTAGCTACATTAGGTTACTTAAACTGTTGTCACTCTGAGCGAGAGTTTATGGTCAGCGACTGAGTGTAAGGTCAATGAGTCGGATGCGGGTTTTGCGACTGTGAAATACTTTCCTACATTATAGAAGCGAATATTAAATTTGAACTAATACTGCGAAAAGTTTGAACTTGGATAGCTTAGAATGAAAATCCTTCTGTTTACTGCAAAGGAAAACAACTGATTTTCTAAAACATTCTCTGTCATACACAACTTGAAACAGGTCACGTCGACCAAATCATATGGAAGAACTGACAGCGACGTATATCGCAAGGCAGTAATATCCCTTGGCTTTTGGTTTGACAGTATTCGACAGCCATTTCTAGGCGTAAGTAAATGAAGAAAGGCAGCGCGTTTTGTTATCATGTAACGTTTCATCAATTACTTTAGTTTTAATGTAATCTACGAGTAATTGCTGATGTTTGATATTAACATGAAAAGGATTCCGTAGACGGGGAAAGAACCTGTTCTTGGGCAACTACTTCTATAATCACCAAAAGGCATTAAATGATCTTCAAGCACATGTGTTCCAGCAACGGTATGAAGAGAATCATAGTAATAAAGGCGGTAATAATCGAATTATGCGGTAATTTCACACTTCACAGTGGATTTTCTCGAACTAAGAAATTTGCTGAATTAGGGAAAATTTCAAAATGGCTTTACATCGAGGCAATGATGCCAAGAAGAGTCTTTACGTCCTGCTGACATGAGAATAGCATAATCTCCGCGTCAGAAGCTTGCTTCAACTTAACGATTTAATAGACTCAAATTTTTTCCACCGTGACTAATTTTGTAAGCTAAGCACATCGTCTGTTACAGCACACTCCTGGGGCTGGGAATTGTGGCCACAATGATCTGGTGGAACGAACTATCACAGGTGCAACGCGTGGGTTCAAGCATTTACTTTTGAGACGCACAAACAGATTTACTTTACCTCTGGTAACCTCAAGAGAAAGACGCTATTATCCAGAATCCGCATTAAACGTCACGTTCCTTCATTACCAACTGGGCAGAGCCGGTTTATGTTGGGAATGACGTAGGCGGAAGTCATGGTAAACAGAAATACTGTCGCCGCAACTTACTTACATTAGAAAATTTTATTTTATTTCGTGAACCGATAGCCATTTAAAGGAACAGGGCTCTTCTTTATTTGTACTTGATTGAACTAGAGACGTTGAAAAATTTGGTGCTGGACTGTGATTTGAATTCGTATCTCCGCTCTTGAAGATCTGAATCTCTCGGAACAGTACAGTTCAATAATTTCGTTCCTTTTCCCAAGACTGCAGTCTTCTCTAGGTCTCCTCCAAAGGTAAGCATGTGGGTGCGAATCCTGATCCGGTACAAAAATATTCATAATTTCATTTTCACGTGCAAACCAGCCTGCTAGTGAAAATTAACGTGAATTTTTAATGTTTGTTCATGTGTTGTCAACAATCGCAATAGGCGTCGTTATTTCTGGTCAAACACGCACACATGTTACTGTTGGTGAGTAAGCAACTGATACTTAAGCTATATTCGTGGATGATAAAGAAGGACGGTACGTGTGCAGTTCGATCGTCGCTCAGGCACAAAAATTTGTATCCTCATTTTAGATTCAAACACCTAGCAGATGGTAAGAAAAAGCGATACGTAACATTTCATTTTGCTTAATTAACAATCCGATTATGAGTTGTGTTCGTATCTCGATCACAGATTTTCTCATCATGCGCTTCTTCTTAAAAAGCATGCACACTTTGTTACTTATGAATGGAGGTATATCGGACATCTTTCGTGGTTAGTTAACTGTTACGAAAAGGTCTTGATAGGAGTCCCGGTTTATTACAAAAACTGTCGTTTTTTTCCAAGTTTAGATTTGGTTTCTTACATTGGTGAAAATTTCGGTAATTCTTGTCTCTTCATAGCTAGTCAGCAATATGATATGATTAAATTAAATTAGATTTGATGAGATTAATACTTGTGCCATATATCATGAATGCGACATTTCGTGATGATGTGGAACATGTAATTTTAATGAAAGGTTTCTATACATACCATGATTCAATTTCTTTACAACAATTTTTTTACTCTCTCATTCTTTTTTATATTTATCTGTCTTTCTCTCTCAGTCTCTCTCTCTCTCTCTCTCTCTCTCTCTCTCTCTCTCTCTCCCTCTCCATCTTGTCACACACACACACACACACACACACACATTATTTTTTTATTTTTATTTGTCTGTTGTGCTCGACTATCGGCCAGGCACGAAAACGTCCGTGAATGAGTTTCTTAGTTTTGAGTACACTTTCGAAAGGAATATACAAACAACCATGAGAGTTACTGATTTATGATGCTTACTTTGCAGTCTGTTCTGAGTATTATTATTAACTACGCTCCAGTCCCTAAACCTAGTTACAGAAATGCGAATCAGACGCATTACGTATTCCAGGCCGTAGCAGCCGCGCCTTTGAGGCGCCAGCTATGGTCACTTCCCAGCCCGCTGTAGGATCACATCGGTTCGTCTTCTTCCTGCTGGTACTGTAACTGAGATTTGGCAATAAGGCAAGGTATGTTTGGCGACTCTGTGATCTACGAGTTACTTCTTGGTGTGCACGGAATTAAGCCTCAAATTTCACGTGATTTTTCCTGTCATTTCCATTGAATAATATGAGTTGTTATCGCTTGAGGTGTAACAAAAGGTTGTAAATTTACGGTTTTCAGCCCACAAAAGTCGTTGCACGTGGAAATCGCAACTAATCTCGTCCTTTAAATAGCGGTTTACGAGTTCTACCCCTATAAGCCTTGTAATAGGAAGGTACAAAACACCTCTTCGCTAGCTCTGTGGTAACATGCTGACTTGTGAGGGACCGCCTGTTATGGTTCGCGGTTTCAGTCACACTGACTGTAACGTATTTATCCATTCTGTGAAAGAGCTACAAGCAGTCAGATCAAACATCGACAAGGAAATCATAAGAAAATACTTTCGGCTCATAGTGCAATGGTGAAACACATGCAATGCTGCACAATACGTAACGCCTCTTTCTGCTGCTGACGAGCAAATTTTGGGTTTCTAGGAATACATAACTTTGTTTATGAAATGCCACATTTGCTTATCTCTTGAGTATGACACAGAATACCAATTGAACATAGACCCAGTCGAAATCTAAGTGAGTAGTATTTTACTAATTCTTGCCGATAGAGGCACGCTTGTGTACAGATACTCAGTTTTGTTAAAACAGACTTTCGTCGTAAGGTTATCGTGGGTAGTTTTATTTCATTTCTTACAAAACAGTGCATAATATTCGTAAGGTTTCTTTTAGTGTTCTTAAAACAATAGTAAACATGTGAGACAAATTGATCATCAACGATGTATCCGAATTCTCTGATGTTATCTATAACAGTCTGACAATGCACATGCAGTTTATTATTACATGCATGTAGAAAACTTGTTCTGAGTTGAAGCTGTCAAACAAGGTTTGAAGAAGAATAAAATGTCACTACCAGACGACAGCTAATGTAGAAAATACTTTTCTGACTATTTTGGCACGATGCGCTCTCCCCATACATAATAGAAAAGCTTCGAGATGCATCTGCTGCCTGGCCATCTGTTAAACCTGAAAAGAACAAAATGTCGCAGAAGTTAGCCCTTTTTCCACATGCGGCTATTTTGTGTTGAGAAGTGAAGGTAATTATGTTCAAAGTTCCATTAAATTGGTAACTTCAGCAGACAGCAGAATTGTGTTGTAAAAAATGCAGCAGCGAATGAAATTATTTGAGCTTCTGTACGTCGATAAAATTGGTTCTGAACTTGGAATTCAACTCAGACCTCCCTTAACGCGGAATTTGACCTCTTCGTGACAATACAACTCGACTACAATTTGTTGTTTGTTCAAAACAGCAGATTCGTCAACATCTCCACATATTGCGTGTGAATGGGTTCGGATCCTGGCCCGGCACTAAGGTTTTCATTATGAGTTATCAAGCTCTAGCATCAGAACACCTATCTGCTGGTGGATAATAATGTTTGATCTCGTCATTTCAGTTAAAACATCTAGCTACTGCCGAGAAAATCCGATATGTTACAGTTGATTATGCTTCGATAACAATCCGAATAGGTTCTGGGTTCGAATCCCTGTCCAACACAAAGCTTTACCTCACGGCATTTCAAGTAAGTCACTTGTCAAGAAGCAATATTTAACATCTCTCGTAATTCGTTAACAGGGACAACAGTTGCTGGGTGGAATTCGTGTACGATAAAAATGTTTACGTTTTGTAATTTAAAGTTGATATTTGCTAACTGATACTATGTAAAATCGAGGTATATCACTCTCTGTATGCCCATTCAGGAATGACATTTTCCGTCAGTCACGAAATCTTTGCTTAGTCTGCATGACCTGGGTTTGAATCCATATGCAGAACTAGACGGTTCGTCGTGTCATTTGAATTTCATACATATTCTCCATTAGCTGCTCGTGAAAAACTTAAATTTTTAATGTCAGTTTGTGTTACATAATAAGTACGGCATATTACTTTGAAAAGGAAATCATGAATACGACGAACGTACTACGTGCATTACTTATCTGACGTAATAATGAAAGTGGTAACGATTCAGGTATGTCATTTATTGTAATAAATGTGAGCTTACAAGCCTTAAGGACAGTCTTATCTGTGATAAGGTGTTCCCTGGTATTTGTAGTATCGTGGTATTACTTTACATCTTGAGTTATTGCGATACAGAGCAGTGTTTTCTAGTGGTGACTTGTTGGAACCATTTTCAATGGTCCAACGACTATACCGAGGAGCGATTAGAGGACCTGCTAGACAACTGCGTTATGCGGGTTGCATGCGATCAGGCGAAATGCAATTCAGGTCGCTCGGATACTTTTGAGCACGACTGTACAAGTTGTTGGAGAAACCTACCTCTTAACTGGGTTTGTCGCTCTCTTATTTACAGTCATTCCCACATCCGCTAAAATTTGTAAAGGCAGGCTGTTAACAGTGCAGCAATGCGGTATTGGTAGTTCATTTCAACAGGTTTCTCTGTTTGTGTAATGGCTGATTTTCAAATAAGTAAATCGATATACTAACGAATGTCGGACACGTCCACTCGTTAATTTTTACTGGACAATTTCTTGGGGTGTCTTGTACACCCACCCCCTACTGTGTCCGTAAGCGTCAAGAGACTATGTGTAAACAGCACGCCACGAAGTTGTCGGCCTGTAGCCACTGGCTCTGCCTCTTTGGCGGACATTTGCAAACTGCCAGGAATTTTAACGGAGATGTAACTCAGTCCCAGCGATGGAAGATAACCACCATCGTTCCTACTTGCAAGGGGTCCCAATTAATTAGGAGACTGAAGGATGTCCAACGCAGATACAACTCTAATTAAGACAGATGAATGTTAAACAATTGATTATATTTCTCTAGAACTCTGAAACATAGTTGAGAGCAGCTTTCACTGAGCACACAAACAAACTACTGACATATAAAGGTTGTAATTAATGAATACAGGAATAAACATACGCATAATTATGAAGTTTGATGTGCAGGAGACAGCTGAAATCATGCGAGAATCCCAACTTACGAGGGTTATTCGGAAAGTAAGATCCGAGGGGTCGCGAAATGGAAACCACGGAGAAAATTAAAATACGCTACTGGCCATTAAAACTCCAACACCAAGAAGGAATGCGGATGATCAACGGGTATTCACTGGACAAATATATTATACTAGAACTGACATGTGATTACATTTTCACGCACGTTGGGTGCATAGACCCTGAGCAATCAGTACCCAGAACAACTACCTCTGGCCGTAATAATGGCCTTGGTACGCCTGGGCATTGAGTTAAATAGAGCTTGGATGGCGTGTACAGGTACAGCTGCCCAAGCAGATTCAATACGATGCCACAGTTCCTCAAGAGTAATGACTGGCGTATTGTGACGACCCAGTTGCTCGGCGACCATTGACCAGACGTTTTTATTGGTGAGAGATCTGGAGAATGTGCTGGTCGGGGCAGCAGTCAAACATTTTCTGTATCCAGAAAGGCCCGCACAGAACCTGCAACATGCGGTCGTGCATTATCCTGCTGAAAGGTAGGGTTTCGCAGGGATCGAATGAGGGGTAGATCCACGGGTCGTAACACATCTGAAATGTAACGTCCATTGTTCAAAATGCCGTCAATGCGAACAAGAGGTGACCGAGACGTGTAACCAATGGCACCCCATAGCATCACGTCAGGTGATACGCTAGTATGGCGACGACGAATACACGCATCCAATGTGCGTTCACCACGATGTCGCCAAACACGGATGCGACCATCATGAACCTGTAAACAGAACCTGGAATGATCCGAAAAAATGACGTTTTGCCATTCGTGCACCCAGGTTCGTCGTTGAGAACACCATCGCAGGCGCTCCTGTCTGTGGTGCAGCGTCAAGGGTAAAGGTCTCCGAGGTGACAGTCCATGCTACTGCAGACGTCGTCGAATTGTTCGTGGAGATGGTTGTTGTCTTGAAATCGTCCCCATCTGTTGACTCAGGGATCGAAACGTGGCTGCACGATCCGTTACAGCCATGCGGATAAGATCCCTGTCATCTCGACTGCTAGTGATACGAGGCCATTGGTATCCAGCACGGCGTTCCGTATTACCCTCCTTAACCCACCGATTCCATATTCTGCTAACAGTCATTGGATCTCGGCCAACGCGAGCAGCAATGTCACGATACGATAAACCGCAATCGCGATAGGCTACAATCCGACCTTTATCAAAGTCGGAAACGCATTTCTCCTCCTTACACGAGGCATCATAACAACGTTTCACCAGGCAACACTGGTCGACTGCCGTTTGTGTATGAGAAATCGGTTGGAAACTTTCCTCATGTCAGCACGTTGAAGGTGTCGTCACAGGCGCCAACCTTGTGTGAATGCTCTGAAAAGCTGATCGTTTGCATATGACAGCCTCTTCCTGTCGCCTAAATTTCGCCTCTGTACCACGTCATCTTCGTGGTGTAGCAATTTTAATGGCCAGTAGTGTATTTGATTTGCAACAGTTTGCTAAACCTTCCAGCAGCTTCTCTAGATATTCGTCACTGCTGCTTAGACATTGGTCGTAGCGTTGTACCAACGGCTCAAACACCATCGTCATAGAAGGCAGCCGCCTGTACTTCGCGGCACTTTCGTCACTGGTCTGCAGTTTCTTTGTCTGTGCCAGAATGTTGTCTTCATAGCCAGCGGTTCATGATAGTAAGGCGGAATATCAGTGGGAGCCAAGTCCATGCTGTACGGTGGGCGCTCAAAAACTTCCTATCGAAAACGCTGCAGGGGCTTCCTTTTTACCATGCAGTGTGCGACCGAGAATTGTCTTGAAGAAGAAACTGCATGACAGGTACGTTACGTAGGGTTGCACGAAATCAGCCGAATCCTCGCAGAGGGCACCCCTTCTTGACGGGAGACTACTGTTCTAGGCAACTTTACATGCTCACTGTGCGCCCAGGACTGAAAAGAGCCACGTGACACGACCGGCGGGCACAGTACAGACATTGCACAACACACCCGTGCAAAGCTTCATCTGATTTTCAGTGTCGTTTCCGGTTCGCAATTTATCGGGCGTTAGTTTCCGAACAGGCCTCGTATTACAGAGACAGCTCAAGCCAAGAAGTAGCTATAGGCTTGACAGAAAGGGAGTGGTTGCATCGATGGCTTACCGCATGGCGGAGTGTGTTGCCTCGCTGCAAGAGCACGACAGAGTCACGCTCATTCGTTGTAAACGGTGGTGCCTGTACGTGATTGACATTTCTACCTTCTCTCCAAGCTAATGGACAGGCAAACATTTCTCTGACTTGCCGAGAGTATATCGCATGTGCGTCGGAGTCGTCTGACTGCAACAGAAAAATGGGCCGGTACAAACTGGTGGGATGTACCGTGGTCAACGACTGCCTGATCGGGCTCAGAGAACAGGCCCCGTACGTTCTCCGTAGAGTTTTCCTCTCCTGCCTCGACCCCAATCGTCTAAAAACAGTTGCTTTTGTATAACTGTATTTACTTTAGAAAGAGTAAGAGCCGTTTGCATTTTTGGGTCAATTTAACAGTTGCCGCAATCTTGGGCAAATAATGAAATCGTCTCAAAATGATCGCATCCGAATTAAGGGTCATGTATACTGTTCCTTATTCTGAGGGAATTAGATTAGGAAATGAGGCACTTAAAGTAGCATAGGAGTTTTGCTATTTGGGGAGCTAAATAACTGATGATGGTCGAAGTAGAGAGGATATAAAATGTAGACTGGCAATGGCAAGCAAAGCGATTCTGAAGAAGAGAAATTTGTTAACATCGAGTACGGATTTAAGTGTCAGGAAGTCGTTTCTGAAAGTATTTGTATGGAGTGCAGCCATGTATGGAAGTGAAACATGGACGATAAATATTTTGGACAAGAATAGAATAGAAGCTGTCGAAATGTGGTGCTACAGAAGAATGCTGAAGACTAGATGGGTAGATCACGTAACTAATGAGGAGGTATTGAATATACTTCGGAAGGAGTTTGTGGCACAACTTGACTAGAAGGAGGGATCGGTTGGTATGACATGTTCTGAGACATCGAGGGATCGCCAATTTAGTATTGGAGGGCAGCGTGGAGGGTAAAATTCGTAGAGGGAGACCAAGAGATGAATAAACCAAGCAGATTCAGAAGGATGTAGGTTGCAGTAGGTACTGGGAGATGAAGAAGCTTGCACAGGATGGAGTAGCATGGAGGGCTGCATCAAACCAGTCTCAGCACTGAAGACCACAACAACAACAACATTCTGTCAAGAACATATCTGTTACGGTCTCTCTTCTCTATGAAATTTTAACGAGTGGTAAATTGGTATTTTTGTTTGGGTAATAAATTGAGGTGACAAAAGTCGTGGGATAGCGATATGTACAGATTTAGACGGCGTTAGTACCACCAACAACAGGTATAAAAGAGCAGTGAATGGGCAGATCTGTCATTTGTACTTGTTGTTGTTGTTGTGGTCTTCAGTCCTGAGACTGGTTTGATGCAGCCCTCCACGCTACTCTATCCTGTGCAAGCTTCTTCATCTCCCAGTACCTACTGCAACCTACATCCTTCTGAATCTGCTTAGTGTATTCATCTCTTGGTCTCCCTCTACGATTTTTACCCTCCACGCTACCCTCCAATGCTAAATTTGTGATCCCTTGACGCCCCAAAACATGTCCTACCAACCGATCCCTTCTTCTAGTCAAGTTGTGCCACAAACTTCTCTTCTCCCCAATCCTATTCAATACCTCCTCATTAGTTACGTGATTTACCCACCTTATCTTCAGCATTCTTCTGTAGCACCACATTTCGAAAGCTTCTATTCTCTTCTTGTCCAAACTGGTTATCGTCCATGTTTCACTTCCATACATGGCTACACTCCATACAAATACTTTCAGAAACGACTTCCTGACACTTAAATCTATACTCGATGTTAACAAATTTCTCTTCTTCAGAAACGATTTCCTTGCCATTGCCAGTCTACATTTTATATCCTCTCTACTTCGACCATCATCAGTTATTTTACTCCCTAAATAGCAAAACTCCTTTACTACTGTAAGTGTCTCGTTTCCTAATCTAATACCCTCAGCATCACCCGATTTAATGTGACTACATTCCATTATCCTCGTTTTGCTTTTGTTGATGTTCATCTTATATCCTCCTTTCAAGACACTGTCCATTCCGTTCAACTGCTCTTCCAAGTCCTTTGCTGTCTCTGACAGAATTACAATGTCATCGGCGAACCTCAAAGTTTTTACTTCTTCTCCATGAATTTTAATACCTACTCCGAATTTTTCTTTTATTTCCTTTACTGCTTGCTCAATATACAGATTGAATAACATCGGGGAGAGGCTACAACCCTGTCTCACTCCTTTCCCAACCACTGCTTCCCTTTCATGCCCCTCGGCTCTTATAACTGCCATCTGGTTTCTGTACAAATTGTAAATAGCCTTTCGCTCCCTGTATTTTACGCCTGCCACCTTCAGAATTTGAAAGAGAGTGTTCCAGTTAACGTTGTCAAAAGCTTTCTCTAAGTCTAAAAATGCTAGAAACGTAGGTTTGCCTTTTCTTAATCTTTCTTCTAAGATAAGTCGTAAGGTTAGTATTGCCTCACGTGTTCCAACATTTCTACGGAATCCAAACTGATCTTCCCCGAGGTCCGCTTCTACCAGTTTTTCGATTCGTCTGTAAAGAATTCGCGTTAGTATTTTGCAGCTGTGACTTATTAAACTGATAGTTCTGTAATTTTCACATCTGTCAACACCTGCTTTCTTTGGTATTGGAATTATTATATTCTTCTTGAAGTCTGTGGGTATTTCGCCTGTCTCATACATCTTGCTCACCATATGGTAGAGTTTTGTCATGACTGGCTCTCCCAAGGCCAACAGTAGTTCTAATGGAATGTTGTCTACTCCCGGGGCCTTGTTTCGACTCAGGACTTTCAGTGCTCTGTCAAACTCTTCACGCAGTATCTTATCTCCCATTTCATCTTCATCTACATCCTCTTCCATTTCCATAATACTGACCTCAAGTACATCGCCCTTGTATAAACCCTCTATATACTCCTTCCACCTTTCTGCCTTCCCTTCTTTGCTTAGAACTGGGTTGCCATCTGAGCTCTTGATATTCATACAAGTGGTTCTCTTCTCTCCAAAGGTCTCTTTAATTTTCCTGTAGGCAGTATCTATCTTACCCCTAGTGAGACAAGCCTCTACATCCTTACATTTGTCCTCTAGCCATCCCTGCTTAGCCATTTTGCACTTCCTGTCGATCTCATTTTTGAGACGTTTGTATTCCCTTTTGCCTGCTTCATTTACTGCATTTTTATATTTTCTCCTTTCATCAATTAAATTCAATATTTCTTCTGTTACCCAAGGATTTCTATTAGCCCTCGTCTTTTTACCTACTTGATCCTCTGCTGCCTTCACCACTTCATCCCTCAGAGCTACCCATTCATCTTCTACTGTATTTCTTTCCCCCATTCCTGTCAATTGTTCCCTTATGCTCTCCCTGAAACTCTCTACAACCTCTGGTTCTTTCAGTTTATCCAGGTCCCATCTCCTTAAATTCCCACCTTTTTGCAGTTTCTTCAGTTTCAATCTGCAGTTCATAACCAATAGATTGTGGTCAGAATCCACATCTGCCCCTGGAAATGTCTTACAATTTAAGACCTGGTTCCTAAATCTCTGTCTTACCATTACATAATCTATCTGATACCTATTAGTATCTCCAGGATTCTTCCAGGTATACAACTTTCTTTTATGATTCTTGAACCAAGTGTTAGCTATGATTAAGTTATGCTCTGTGCAAAATTCTACAAGGCGGCTTCCTCTTTCATTTCTTCCCCCCAATCCATATTCACCTACTATGTTTCCTTCTCTCCCTTTTCCTACTGACGAATTCCAGTCACCCATGACTATTAAATTTTCGTCTCCCTTCACTACCTGAATAATTTCTTTTATCTCGTCATACATTTCATCAATTTCTTCATCATCTGCAGAGCTAGTTGGCATATAAACTTGTACTACTGTAGTAGGCATGGGCTTTGTGTCTATCTTGGCCACAATAATGCGTTCACTATGCTGTTTGTAGTAGCTAACCCGCACTCCTATTTTTTTATTCATTATTAAACCTACTCCTGCATTACCCCTATTTGATTTTGTATTTATAACCCTGTAATCACCTGACCAAAAGTCTTGTTCCTCCTGCCACCGAACTTCACTAATTCCTACTATATCTAACTTTAACCTATCCATTTCCCTTTTTAAATTTTCTAACCTACCTGCCCGATTAAGGGATCTGACATTCCATGCTCCGATTCGTAGAATGCCAGTTTTCTTTCTCCTGATAACGACGTCCTCTTGAGTAGTCCCCGCCCGGAGATCCGAATGGGGGACTATTTTACCTCCGGAATATTTTACCCAAGAGGACGCCATCATCATTTAATCATACAGTAAAGCTGCATGTCCTCGGGAAAAATTACGGCTGTAGTTTCCCCTTGCTTTCAGCCGTTCGCAGTACCAGCACAGCAAGGCCGTTTTGGTTAATGTTACAAGGCCAGATCAGTCAATCATCCAGACTGTTGCCCCTGCAACTACTGAAAAGGCTGCTGCCCCTCTTCAGGAACCACATGTTTGTCTGGCCTCTCAACAGATACCCCTCCGTTGTGGTTGCACCTACGGTACGGCCATCTGTATCGCTGAGGCACGCAAGCCTCCCCACCAACGGCAAGGTCCATGGTTCATGGGGGAAGCATTTGTACTTAGGTGATCCATATTGATGTGAAAAGGTTTCAGACGTGATTGTGGTCGCACAACGGGAATTAACAAACTTCCAACGCGGAACTGGAACTGGAGCTAGATGCATGGGACAGGCCACTTCCTAAATCATTCCGAGATCCACAGTGTCAAGAGAGTTCCGACAACACTAAATTCCAGGCGTTACCTCTCACCACGGACACTTAACGACCCACAGCAGCGGCGTTTGCGTAGAGTTGTCAGTGCTGGCAGAGAGTCAAAGCTGCGCGGAATAATCGCCGGAACCAATGTGGGACGTGCGTCGAACGTATCCGTTAGCAAAATGGGGCGAAATCTGGCGTTAATAGGCTATGGTAGCAGACGACCTACGAGAAGGCCTTTGCTAAAAATGTTCAAATGTGTGTGAAATCTTATGGGACTTAACTGCTCAGGTCATCAGTCCCTAAGCTTACACACAACTTAAGCTAAATTATCCGAAGGACGAACTCACACACCCATGCCCGAGGGAGGACTCGAACCTCCGCCGACACTAGCCGCACAGTCCATGACTGCAGCGCCTGAGACCGCTCGGCTAATCCCGCACGGCAGTGCATTTGCTAACAGCGCTACATTGCCTGCAGCGCCTCTAGTACGATAAAAAAAAATTAGGTTAAATATATTTGAATTTTTTTTCAATTTTTATCTGATATATATATATATATATATATATATATATATATATATATATATATATATATATATAGGGTGAGTCACCTAATATTACCGCTGGATATATTTCGTAAACCATATCAAATACTGACGAATCGATTCCACAGACCGAACGTGAGGAGAGGGGCTAGTGTAATTGTTTAATACAAACCATAAAAAAATGCACGGAAGTATGTTTTTTAACACAAACCTACGTTTTTTTAAATGGAACCCCGTTAGTTTTGTTAGCACATCTGAACATATAAACAAATACGTAATCAGTGCCGTTTGTTGCATTCTAAAATGTTAATTATATCCGGAGATATTGTAGCCTAAAGGTGACGCTTGAGTACCACTCCTCCGCTGTTCGATAGTGTGTATCGGAGAGTACCAAATTACGTAGGGATCCAAAGGGAACGGTGATGGACCTTAGCTACAGAAGAGACTGGAACAGCACATTACGTCCACATGCTAACACCTTTTTATTGGTCTTTTTCACTGACGCACATGTACATTACCATGAGGGGTGAGGTACACGTACACACGTGGTTTCCGTTTTCAATTACGGAGTGGAATAGAGTGTGTCCCGACATGTTAGGCCAATAGATGTTCAATGTGGTAGCCATTATTTGCTGCACACAATTGCAATCTCTGGCGTAATGAATGTCGTACACGCCGCAGAACATCTGGCGTAATGTCGCCGCAGGCTGCCGCAATACGTTGTTTCATATCCTCTGGGGTTGTAGGCACATCACGGTAAACATTCTCCTTTAACGTACCCCACAGAAAGAAGTCCAGAGTTGTAAGATCAGGAGAACTGGCTGGCCGATTTATGCGTCCTCCACGTCCTATGAAACGCCCGTCGAACATTCTGTCAAGTGTCAGCCTAGTATTAATTGCGGAATGTGCAGGTGCACCATCATGCTGATACCACATACGTCGACCTGTTTGCAGTGGGACATTTTCGAGCAACGTTGGCAGATCATTCTGTAGAAACGCGATGTATGTTGCAGCTGTTTGGGTCCCTGCAATGAAGTGAGGACCAATGAGGTGGTCGCCAATAATTCCGTTCCATACATTTACAGTCCACGGTCGCTGTCGCTCTACCTGTCTGAGCCAGCGAGGATTGTCCACGGACCAGTAATGCATGTTCCGTAGATTCACTGCCCCGTGGTTTGTGAAACCTGCTTCATCGGTAAACAGGTAGAACTGCAACGCATACTCTGTTAATGCCCATTGACAGAATTGCACTCTATGATTAAAGTCATCACCATGTAATTGCCGATGTAGCGACACACGAAACGGGTGAAAGCGGTGACGATGCAGTATGCGCATGACACTACTTTGACACAGTCCACCGGCTCTCGCAATGTCCCGTGTACTCATGTGTGGGTTCATGGCAACAGCAACTAACACACCAACTGCACCCGCTTCTCCTGTGACGGACCTGTTACGGACCCGTTTGCGTGCTACGACCATACCTGTTGCATACAGTTGGCGGTAGATGTTTTGCAATGTGCGGCACGTTGGATGCTCTCTGTCCGGGTACCGTTCTGCATACACCCTGCAGGCTTCAGCTGCATTTCGTCGACACTCGCCATAAATGAGTATCATGTCCGCCTTTTCAGAGTTCGAATACACCATGGTCACAGTTCCTACGACACTACACTATCACAGACGTCTGGTAACACGGTGTACTACAGTTGGTCTGCGTGCGGAGACGAATGCAGAATAACAATAGCAGCAAGCGCTACATGCGGACACTGCGACAGCTAGACCAAACCACAACAGTGCACTACAGCCACACTCGTAAACACGGTCGTCATCGTAAACCCAGATGCTGCTCGCCGACCGTGGCCCGTGTTTGTTACAACACGCAACTGAACGTCGGAGGTTTCAAGCGTCAACTTTAGGTTACAATATCTCCGGATGTAATTAACATTTTACAATGCAACAAACGGCACTGATTACGTATTTGTTTATATGTTCAGATGTGCTAACAAAACTAACGGGGTTCCATTTAAAAAAAACGTACGTTTGTGTTAAAAAACCTACTTCCGTGCATTTTTTTATGGTTTGTATTAACCAATTACACTAGCCCCTCTCCTCACGTTCGGTCTGTGGAATCGATTCGTCAGTATTTGATGTGGTTTACGAAATATATCCAGCGGTAACGTTAGGTGACCCACCCTGTATAGATATATATTTATGTCGTGTTCCCAGTTTGGCACAGCTTTGCCATAGGAAACACGAAAGCGGTCGAAGACGTCCGTCTTCTGGTCGGCTCCTGATCGTTGTGAGGAGAAGGCTAGTTTTTGATTACGCAAAGACTTCTATTATTTGGAAAAGAACAACCCGGATTTCTTTATATAATCAGTATGAAATTTATTATCACCTAAGGGACCTTTGCAATTGAAATCATTAATAAATGGGGCAGCTATGAGTGGTATAGAAGACAAGGGGCGGCCTTCTGTCTACGACCAGGATGCCGCAGTATTCTCTGGTGTAGTAAAGGCTGTTTGACATTTATAAAAATAATATGACGAGAAAAAAAAGTATAAAGGGAAAGAATAGAATAAGAAACCTGGTAAACACTAAATATATTCAAACAATTCTCACAAGCAATTAGGGCTTATTTATAAACAGTATAACTTACATAAGTACTTTTCTAACTGTATGGTGCGATCAGATTTCAGCCTGCCCTGTGCTAACTCCTTGGTTCACGTTTTTGTCACAAATTACAGTCATTACTTTTCTCCTTCCTTCGAGACAATTCTTGCACCGTTCAACACCTTCATAACAATAACTCGGCGGTTTACAGTATCGAACATAAATTACTCGAATTTTAATTAATTAATAATGTTGTCCGCACGCTGGCAAGACCGCTCACTTTTATGGCTTAAAGTCGACCTTCTTTACACTTCCACATTACAAGCAGAAGTACGATAAAATCTGAAGATCTACAAAAGTTTTTACTGTCATCTTTTATTTAGATCAAAGCCGAACGTTCAGTTCAGCTTCTGTTAAAATGTTTCTTTGACTCCGCAATCGATGTATTAGCGTCCACGCTAGGTGCGCATCTTTACAGTTACGTAAATTGTATAAAACAAATGTCTTTCAACGATTAGGTCTCGTATGATAAGTTGATCATTTATTATACAGATAGGTGAATGCCTTTCCAAGGGTACTCACAGCTATCACACGACGGAAATCCCAATAATATTACACTGTCCAGAGAGCCGACATGAATTCCATCGAACATTTATGAGAGATAAGCGAGAGGTCGATTCGTGCACAAAACCCTACGCCGGCAACACATTCGCAATCATGGACTGCTATAGAGGCATAATGGCTCAATATTCCTGGAGGGGAGTTCCAAGCACTTGTTGCGTCGATGCCACGTCGAGTTGCTGCATTACGCCTGGCAAACGAGATCCGGCACTATATTAGAGGTATCCCATGACTTCTCACCTCAGTCTAAAACTGCTAACGTGTTGACAAGTTCTCCGGTGAGTTAGTTGTTAAAAATGAGTCCGGATTCTGCACTGATACGGTGAGTTTTAATAACCTGGCATTTCTTTCTTTGTTAATGGCCTGTCCCCAAAGCACACAAGCACATCAAGACGCATGACGAGTCTTTCCAGGGTTACACTCCCATCACACAGAAAGAAATTATTGCTTTCACCGAAGGGAGCAGAGAGAGTAAAATGCATAGTGTTCACCCTCAAGTACATCGTACATACCTCAAGGAGAATTTCAATCTTTCCTTCACAAAATTTATACTCACTAGTGATAACCAACAAAAAATTCCTTCGTAATTTGAAGTGGTTAATGATGTCTGAAGCTACAACTATATAGTGCTCATAAATGAAACTGTCAGTGGCGGTTCTAAAGAAGTGCGATACGTAGTCACAAAATTTTTTATCATTTGCACAAAGAAAAACAATCAGTGTCTGACGGGTAGGAAAGCATATTTAAAATCTAGCCTAAAATCTCGTCTTCTGGGAAACGCATTCTTTTCTATGACGAATTTTTAATTGAAAATCGTCACCTTGTGTAACTAAAAAACTCAGTTTCGGTGTGCCATACCAGTTACGTGAGTGGTATTTTTTCGTGCAGCTTTTCCTCAATACTGTCATACAATACAGGGTGGACCATTGATCGTGACCGGGCCAAATATCTCACGAAATAAGCATCAATCGAAAAAACTACAAAGAACGAAACTTGTCTAACTTCAAGGGGGAAACCAGATGGCGCTATGATTGGCCCACTAGATGGCACTGCCATAGGTCAAACGGACATCAACTGGGTTTTTTAAAACAGAAAAGCCCATTTTTATTACATATTCGTGTAGTAGGTCAAGAAATATGAATGTTTTAGTTGGACAACTTTTTTCGCTTTGTGTTAGATGGCGCTTTGATAGCAATCACAAACATATGGCTCACAGTTTTATACGAATAGTTGGTAACGGAGGTTTTTTAAATTAAAATACAGAACGTAGGTATGTTTGAACATTTGATTTCGGCTGTTTCAATGTGATACATATACCTTTGTGAACTTATCATTTCTGAGAACGCATGCTGTTACAGCGTGATTTCCAGTAAATACAACATTAATGTAATAAATGCTCAAAATGATGTCTGTCAACCTAAATGCATTTGGCAATATGTGTAACGACGTTCTTCTCAACAGCGCGTAGTTCGCCTTCCGTAATGTTCGCACACGCATTGACAATGCGCTGACGCATGTTGTCAGGCGTTGTCGGTGGATCACGACAGCAAATATCCATCAACTTTCCCCACAGAAATAAATCCGGAGGTGTCAGATACGGTGAACGTGCGGGCCATGGTATGGTGCTTCAACGAACAATCCACCTGTCATGAAATAGGTCACCAGATATCGTACTATGGTATTTTAGCAGTATACTAAATAGCAGAACTGACATCTCCGCAACATTAAAGGATAACGTGTGCATTGTTATTGAATTTAAGTCAGTATGTTATTTAGTACTCAGAAAATGGAGGAGATGCAGCATTGCTCACAAACAAATCGTGTGTATATAGCCTGTGAGCTGAATCACACCAAATAATTTTGATAAAAACGTGCAAGTGGTCAATGGAGTATGTAATCAACTAACTGTATATGAGTAGTCTAGAATAATAATTGGTAGCATACAAGCGTATTTATGTCCTACACACAGGTCAACAATGTGTTTCGAGACACAATACTCTCATCATCAGACCATGAAATTAAGCTCATGAGGATAAAAAACAGAACAATCCACCAATAACAATAACTGCGGCATTCATAAGATAAAAGAGAAAGAAAACTACATTAAAAATTATTCCAGTCCATCTTGGCGTGGTGGAACAGCAACGTTCTACCACTACAATTTAAAAAACAGTCGTAGGTTGCAGAATGTTCTTTATTAACTTAACAACGACGGGCTTCGCCTGGATAGGGCATCATCAGGTTATCTGAAAATGTAAGGAGACGAAGATACTACAATAAATCCAGTATGGTCCTATTCTGGACTGCTAAAAAAGCAAATAAACTTCAAAAACCGACCGAATAAAACTATATAGAGAATCGTAATTTCTCTCACGTTAAAAGATAAGAAATTGTCTCTCAAAAAGCACCCGTCAAGAAAGCAAGATGCCGCATAAAACATACTAAAAGTAACTTGTATGGAAAAAACCACATTGGACAAGTGGGTCTCTGTCTCACATTACATACTAAGTGACTACGACAAATTATCTGTTGTAAATCATATATACGGAACAGGCACAGGTGGAAGACAAGGGAGTGAGATCTCTTAGCGGCTTTGTAGAATTATTTTACGGCAGATACCTTATTATAATTTTGTAATACCTGTAACATCCAGAAACTGACAACGTAGGTTACAAGTGCTAACTTGATACCCTTGGAGCTCACAACACAGCGGTAGATCGTGGCCTGGTTCAGCGTGTGGTACGAGATGGGATGGCCACGGATGGAAGTCGACTACTTTAGTGGAAGACGAGAACCCACAGTCCAATATGTTTTCTTCTATTTTTTTTCTTATGAACGCAGCAGTTTTTATTGTTCTTAACCTTTTTTTCGTTTTAAGCTCTTGAGTTTACTACAACTTGATGAGAGCATTGTCTCTCGAAACGAGATGTTGAGCAGAGAATTGATCAGAAGTACAGTTGAATGCTACCAGTTATTACTATAAACTGCTGTGAACAAGTGTTGACGCTGACAGCACACACAGAAAGAGGTTTCCAAGATGTAATGAAGACAGACGTAATGCTGCTGAATCTGTGATTGGCATATGTCAACTCTGGACCCAAGGGCTTTTAGGTAAACTCGCAGAGGTTACCAAAGTGAACGCTAAAGATAATGAAATCTGTGCTTTTAGAGAGGAGTTGCAGAGTCCATCTGGGAGGTAAACAGTGTCACAACGGTACACAAGGGCGTACCACAAAGTTCAGTTCTCGCCCTCTTACTTTTCAACTTACATATCTCCTTTGGCAAAAGATTGTGGACTACTACCCCATTCGGATCTCTACAAGGCGACTGCCAAGGGGGAGGTGACAATAACAAAAAGATAGAAGAACCAACGAAAGGATAACGATCTACGGGTCGAGGTGTGGAATTTCAGCAGTTTAAACGTGGTAGGGAACCTAGAAAATTTGAAAAGGTAAATGCTGAGGAGTCTAGATATAGTGTGGGTCACTGAAGTGAAATGCAGAGAATACAAGGCCTTCTTGTCAGATGAGTATAGACAGGGTAATATCAACAGCAGCAGTAAACGGTATAATGGGAGTAGGATTCGTTATGAATAGGAAGATAGGGCAGAGAGTGAGTTACTGTGAACAATTAGGTGATAGGGTTGTTCTCACCAGAATCGACGGCATACCGACAACGATGGTTCAGGTATGCATGCAGACGTTGCAAGCTGAAGAAGAAGAGACTGAGAAAGTGTAAGAGGCTGTTGTTGTTGTTGTGGTCTTTAATCCAGAGACTGGTTTGATACAGCTATCCATGTTGCTCTATCCTGTGCAAGCTGCTTCACCTCCCAGTACCTACTGCAACCTACATCCTTCTGAATCTACTTGGTGTGTTCATCTCTTGGTCTCCCTCTACGATTTTTACCCTCCACGCTGCCCTCCAATACTAAATTGGTGATCCCTTGATGCCTCAGAACGTGTCCTACCAACCGATCCCTTCTTGTAGTCAAGTTGTGCCACAAATTTCTCTTTCCCCATTTCTGTTCAATACCTCCTAATTAGTTGTGTGATCCACCCATCTAATCTTCAGCATTCTTCTGTAGCACCACATTTCGAAAGCTTCTATTCTCTTCTTGTCCAAACTATTTATCGTCCACGTTTCACTTCCATACATGGCTACACTCCATACAAATACTTTCAAAAACGACTTCCTGACAACTAAATCTATACTCGATGTTAACAAATTTCTCTTCTTCAGAAACGCTTTCCTTGCTATTGCCAGTCTACATTTTATATCATCTCTACTTCGACCATCGTGAGTTATTCTGCTCCCCAAATAGCAAAACTCATTTACTACTTTAAGCATCTCATTTCCTAATCTAATTCCCGCGGCATCACCCGATTTAATTCCATTATCTTCGTTTTGCTTTTGTTGATGTTCATCTTATATCCTCCTTTGAAGACACTGTCCATTCCGTTCAGCCGCTCTTCCAGGTCCTTTGCTGTCTCTGACAGAATTACAGTGTCATCGGCGAACCTCAAAGTTTTTATTTCTTCTCCATGGATTTTAATTCCTACACCAAATTTTCCTTTTGTCTGTCTGAGGGTATTTCGCCTGTCTCATATATCTTGCTCGCCAGGTGGTAGAGTTTTGTCAGGGCTGGCTCTCCCAAGGCTATCAGTAGTTCTAATGGAATGTTGTCTACTCCCGGGGCCTTATTTCGACTTAGGTCTTTCAGTGCTCTGTCGAACTCTTCACGCAGAAACATATCTCCCATTTCATCTTCTTCTGTCTCCTCTTCCATTTCCATAATATTGTCCTTAAGAGCATCGCCCTTGTATAGACCCTCTACATACTCCTTCCACCTTTCTGCTTTCCCTTCTTTTCTTAGAACTGGGTTTCCATCTGAGCTCTTGATATTCATGCAAGTGGTTCTCTTTTCTCCAAAGGTCTCTTTAATTTTCCTGAGATAGTATCTATCTTACTCCTAATGATATACACCACTAAATGCTTACATTTGTCCTGTAGCCATCCCTGCTCAGCCATTTTGCACTTCCTGTCGATCTCATTTTTGAGACGTTTATATTCCTTTTTGCCTTCTTCATTTACTGGATTTTTATATGTTCTCCTTCCATCAATTAAATTCAATATTTCTTCCGTTACCCAAGGATTTCTACTAGCCCTCGTCTTTTTACCTACTTGATCCTCTGCTGCCTTCACTATTTCATCTCTCAAAGTTACCCATTCTTCTTCTACTGTATTTCTTTCCCCCATTCTTGTCAATCTTTCCCTAATGCTCTCCCTGAAACTCTCTACAACCTCTGGTTCTTCCAATTTATCCAGGTTCCATCTCCCTAAATTCCCACCTTTTTGCAGTTTCTTCAGTTTCAATCTGCAGTTCATAACCAATAGATAGTGGTCAGAGTCCCCAGTTGCCCCTGGAATGTCTTAAAATTTATAACCTGGTTCCTAAATCTCTGTCTTACCATTATATAATCTATCTGACACCTTCCAGTATCTCCAGGCTTATTCCATGTGTACAACCTTCTTTTATGATTCTTGAACCAAGTGTTAGCTACGATTAAGTTATGTTATGTGAAAATTGTACCTTTTCTACTATCGAATTCCAGTCACCCATGACTATTAAATTTTCATCTCCCTTCACTATCTAAATAATTTCTTTTATCTCATTATACATTTCATCAGTCTCTTCGTCATCTGCAGAGCTAGTTGGCATATAAACTTGTACTACCGTGGTAGGCGTGGGCTTCGTGTCTATCTCGACCACAATAATGCGTTCACTACGCTGGATGTAGTAGCTTACCCACACTGCTATTTTTTATTCATTATTAAACCTACTCCTGCATTACCCCTATTTGATTTTGTATTTATAACCCTGAATTCACCTGACCAGAAGTCTTGTTCCTCCTGCCACCGAACTTCACTAATTCCCACTATATCTAACTTTAACCTATCCATTTCCCTTTTTAAATTTTCTAACCTACCTGCCCGATTAAGGGATCTGACATTCCACGCTCCGACGCGTAGAACGTCAGTTTTGTTTATCGTGATAACAATGTCCTCCTGAGTAGTCCTCGCCCGGAGATCCGAATGGGGGACTATTTTACCTCCGGAATATTGTACCCAGGAGGACGCCATCATCATTTAACCATACAGTAAAGCTGCATGCCCTCGAGAAAAATTACGGCTGTAGTTTCCCCTTGCTTTCAGCCGTTCGCAGTACCAGCACAGCAAGGCCGTTTTGGTTAGTGTTACAAGGCCAGATCAGTCAATCATCCAGACTGTTGCCCCTGCAAATACTGAAAAGGCTGCTGCCCCTCTTCAGGAACCACACGTTTGTCTGGCCTCTCAACAGATACCCCTCCGTTGTGGGTGCACCTACGGTACGGCCATCTATATCGCTGAAGCACGCAAGCCTCCCCACCAACGGCAAGGTCCATGGTTCATGGGGGGGGGGGGGGCTACTGAAGTAGTAATTCAGTATGTAAAGGAAGATGAAAGTCTAATAGTCATGTGGGGTTTGTAGGGAAAAAAGTAGAAGAAAGGGTTACGTGAGAATGTGAGCTTGGTACAAGGAATGAGAAAGGAGAAACACTAATTGAGCTCTGCAATAAATTTCAGCTAGTAATAACAAAGACTCTATTCAAGAATCATAAGAGGAGGAGGCATACTTGGAAAAGGAAAGTAGATACATATAGTTTTCTATTAGATTACGTCATAATCAGGCAGAGATTCCGAATGAAATACTGGATTGTATGGCAGATACATGGGCAAATGTAGTCTCAGATCACAATTTAGTTTTGATGATGAGTAGGCTGAAGTTTACAAGAATAGTCGAGAAGAATAAGAGCGCAAAGAAGTGGGATACGGAAGTAATAAGGAATTAAGGGAAACGTTTGAAATTCTCTGAAGCTGTAGATACTGCGGCAAGGAACAGCTCAATAGGCAGTTCATTTGCAGAGGAATGGACATCTCTAAAAAGGGCAATCACAAAAGCTGGAAAGAAAAACATATGTGCGAGGAAGGTAATTGCGAAGAAATCATGGGTAACAGAAAAAATAATTCCGCTGATCGATAAAAGAAGGAAGTACAAAAATGTTCAGGGGAATTCAGGAATAGAGAAATACAAGTCACTTAGGAATGAAAAAATAGTAAGTGCAGGGAAGCTAAGGCGAAATGGCAGCGTGAAAAATGCGAAAAAACCGAAAAAGAAATGATTGTCGGAGGTACTGACTCAGTTTATAGAAAAGTCAATACAATCTTCGCTGAAATTACAGGCAAGGGCAGTAACATTAACTATGGAAAGGAGATTTAACTGTTAAATGGAGAGGAGAGACCGGATAGGTGGGAAGAGTACATTGAATATTTCTGTGAGGGGGATGACTTGTCTGAGGTGTCGATATTGAAGAGATAGGGGATCCAGTATTGCTCAGTCAGTATAACAGCTCATGTAACCAAATTTCTGACAAGAATAATATACAGCAGAATAGAAAGGAAAATTGAGGATGCGCTACATTTCCGTCAGTTTGGCTTTAGGAAAGTTAAAGTCACCATAGAGGCAATTGTGACGTTGCCGTTGGTAATGGAAGCAGGACTTAAGCAAAATAAAGACACGTTCATACGATGTGCCAACCTGGAAAAAGCGCTTCACAATGTAAAATGGTGCAACGTGTTCGAAATTCCGAGAAAAATAAGCTATAGGGGGAGACGTTTAATATACAACATGTACAAGAGTTAAGAGGGAACAATAATAATGGATGGCCAGGAATGAAGTTCTCGGATTAAAAAGTGTGTAAGACAGGGACGTAATCGCTCGCTCCTATTGTTTAATATATACATCGAAGAAGCAATGACGTGAATAAAAGAAAGGTTCAAGAATGGAGTTAAAATCCAAAGTGAAAGGGCATTAATGATAAGCTTCACTTATGACATTTATATTAAGAGTGAAAGTGAAGAAGAATTATAGGATCTGCTGAGTGGAATGACAGTCTAGTGAGTATAGAATATGAACTGACACTAAACCGAAAAAAGACGAAAGTAATGAGAAGTAGCAGAAATAAGAACAGCGAGAAGCTTAACATCAAGACTGATGGTCACGAAGTAGATGAAGTTAGGGAATTCTGCTACCCAGGCAGCAAAATAACCAATGACGGACGGACTAAGGAGGACATCAAAAGCAGACTACCGGTGGGAAAAGGGGCATTCCAGGCCAAGAGAAGTCTAGTAGTATCAAACATAGGCCTTAATTTGAGTAAGAAATTTCTGAGAACGTACGTTTGGAGCCCACCGTTGTATGGTAGTGAAACACGGACGGTGGGAAAACCGGAACAGAAGAGAATGGAAGCATTTGAGATGCGGTGGCACAGAAGAATGTTGAAAATTAAGTGGACTGATAAGGTTAGGAAAGAGGAGCTTCTGTGGAAAATCGGCAGGAAAGAAACTTATGGAAAACACTGACAAGAAGAAGGGACAGTATGGTAGGATGTGTGTTAAGACATCACAGAATAAGTAGAGGGAGCTGCAGAGGTTAAAAACTCTGGAGGGAAACAGAGACTGGGTTACATCCAGCAAGTAACTGAGGACGTAGGTTGCTATTGCTACTTGAGATGAAGAGATTGGCACAGGACAAAAAATCGTGGCGGACCGCGTAAAACCAGTCACAAAACCGGAAAAAAAAAGAGTCGCGTTTACCCAGCACACGATGCCAATTATTTAACAATAGCCACACAATGACAGTCATTTGAACACATCTAAGCTACCATGTATAGTGACCCAAATACTCTTAAAGAGTATTGTATCAAATGGCATTTGAAACCAAATGCTTTCCAACCTGTAAGTATCGCTAAGCATTTCAACAATAAAGAAATTATCAGGAAAGTGGACCTTAAACTCAACGGAGAGCCAATGAACATGAAAAGACCTCGATAATTAGAAGTTAAACTTGACCGTACACTTTCCTATAGGCATCACCTAGAAGAAGTGAAAACTGAAATCCACAAACTCTATAGTAGCCAGACTCGCAGGCAGCTCATGGGGACGCGACGCAAACACATGCTCAAAACATTGGCATTGTTCTATAGTGCTGCGTTACAGCATGGACTAAAACTTGATATGGAGTTCAATGAATCGATGAGTGTCGTCAGTGGCTCACTGAAACCGATTCTCACATCCTGGCTGCCAGTACTGGCCAACATCAAACCACAAAACATCAGACGTAAAACTGCAATTAAAAAAGGAGTGGACGCGGATATCAAACCAATGCATTCTTCCTATTCATCATAACTTACACAAAAAGGACCGACTGAAGTCGAGGACGTCTCGGTGGAAAACGGTCCAAAGATTACAAGATTTTGAAGAAGAACGGGTTGGTAGGAACACTGGCGAAGAAACACTCCACAAAATAGATTCTTTATTCCTGACGTCTCCAAACAAGTTCATGATTTTGACTTTCTAAGAAGGCTTTGGACAAAATTAAACGGAATAAGGACTAGAATCGGCCGCTTTAAAAGATTGATGGTGAAGTGGGATTTTGCAAATGATCCTTTCTTAAAGCGCAGTGACCTTCAAACTACGGACCATATTTTAAATTGCGTAATTTACGGTTTTAAAGGAGGAGAAATTAAAGACATCTACAGTGTTTCAAGAGAAGCTTTCTAATGGCTGAGTAATATTCAGTGTGTCATTTGACTGTAGTGGGTGTAGTGTATATCCTACCTCACAAAAAATTTCCAGTAAACATGTGCTCTAAAATGCATACCTTAAGAGCTATGAACACTTGTTCATCTTCGCTATTGTGAAACACATCTTCTCTATTGAATAAGGGCTCATAGCTCGTAAGTATGCATTTTAAGGCCCATGTTTACTGGATATTTTTTCTTTTTTTGGTCCATACTATCACCTCTGAAAATTGTCTACTAAAATCTTAGCACCAACAGTACCAGTCCATCTATTTCACTGTCAGAGGTATCGTGATGATTTGAGCTTAACTTTCGAATCTCCTTCTCCAGCGACCTTGAAAGTTTGTAACTTGATCACGGAATCACTCAGTATATAACATACATTTACAGGCGCCGGCGCTGTGTACCGTCGTTGGATGACGTTTTCGGACATGGATTCCTACGTAAAACTTGATGTACTAAATCCCCTCTACAGCTTCTAGAAGTGTTAACACAAACTGTGGAACATTCTGTATGTACTGTAAAAACTTGACAACTGTTACCTCATATCCGTAATGGAGAAATGAGTATTTTAGAGTTTCTGGAAAGGAATTTTAACGAGCTTCTCATCCAGGCCGCCGTGTTATCTTCTGCTTTGAGCCGTCGTGGGCATGCGGTATGGACGGACATGTGGTCGGCACACTGCTCTCTCGACCATTTAGTCTTCTTCCCAGTCCGTGGGGCCACTACTCAGCTTTGAATAGCTCCCCATTTGGCATCACAACGCTGATAGCGCCCCGAGGAATAAACCCTTGGCGGTACCGGGAATTAAACCCAGATCCTCTGCATGACAGCCATCTAATCTGACCACTAAGGTATGGAGGCGGACTGGAAAGGAATCTACTTACTGGAAACGAAAGGAGGACAGAGTTCATCGACCCTAAAGACGAGTAAGTCGAAGAAGAAGCGAATTTGTGACGTAAGAAGCTGTCTCTCACTGACTAGGAACCCCGTTAGATGTCATTCGACGCCGCACATACCAAAAATATTGGTTGCTAATGGCGACAGTTGGTGGAACTGGACGTATCCAATAGTGAGCACAGCATAAGGCTATGGAGCGTAGCTGAACTGCCTAGTCGGCGAGTAACTCACAATAGTGCTACAAGTGCTAATGGACTTGAAGCAAAGCAGAGCAATGGCAACGATAAAGCAAACACTGCGCTTTATCTACAACAACAACAACAACTGCCGAAGTTGGATAACAACTGACAAAAGAAATATTTTTCGTGTAATGTAATTACTAATTAACTATTGAGGATTTTTATCTTTTTCTTTTAATGTGAAACCTTTCTTACTGGCAAATTTCATGATACGTGAAGTACCTTGTAGTTTTAGATATATGAGTTTGCGAGTACTAAACATGTGACTTAAATGGCTGTATCTTTTTATTGCATTGATTTAGAAGCTATCATTTATGCCGCAGAGGGACCATAGGCTATATAGTACGTGACATAAATTTGAACCTGATACGTCTACTCGTTCCTGAGAAAAAAGGTTTTGAACAGTCGGGCAGACAGACGGACAACAAACTGATCCCATACGGGTTCCGTTTTCACAGACTTAGGCACGGGACCCTAGTAAATAATTTATTCAGAACGATCTAGGTGGCCTGCCAGGAAACTGATTGAATCTAAGTACCAATAAGCAATCTTCTGATCGCCTGCCACTACCACTGAAACACTCCTTTTTATACGTGATAATACAAGAACAGAAATATAGTAACAACACTTAAACTGGTACAACTATAATCAACAAATACCCTTTTACAGCCGGCCGCTGGTGGCCTTGCGGTTCTGGCGCTACAGTCTGAAACCGCGCGACCGCTACGGTCGCGGGTTCGAATCCTGCCTCGGGCATGGATGTGTGTGTTGTCCTTAGGTTAGTTAGGTTTAAGTAGTTCTAAGTTCTAGGGGACTTATGACCTCAGCAGTTGAGTCCCATAGTGCTCAGAGCCAGCCAGCCCTTTTACATTTTTTGTGCGAGAATAATAAAATTAAATTCAAGGAAAAAATCGTCTAGTGTGGAATTCTGCTTCATACGCACCTACAATCTTGAGACCAGACGTTGTAAATTTACTGTATTCTTCCCTTTGCTGTTGAGAAGGAAGTGACGTTTCGTAATAGACAACCTTCGTTTTGTCTGTTGCCTCCTCCAACTTTTTTTGCTATCTTTGAAACCCAAATCACCTCCTTTCTCTACAAAGGTGTTTTGTTGACACAGAAAAAAGCTTACAGGCATTGTCCTTACCAAACAAATTGCGCATCAACTAAATGGAGGCAACCTTGACACACTGCACTTTTTAGTCCAAAAAGGAGCCCTGCTTGCCACAAAGACCATCCAATAATTAGTAATGAATTTCCTAATTCTTTTTCCAGGGCTTGACACGTCGAACAAGTAACAGAGTACCGTGAACACGATAGCACTGAAAACGAGTTTTCTGATAAAACGCCACTCAAAACGTTTGAAATTTCCACTCCTGATAAGCCGATTGTTCCGGAGAATTCTTCAAGTGTATTGACATGGGGGGTAAGTCATTGGGATAAAGTGAAATTTATGACCATGTGCTTCCGCGATACAAGTTTTTGTTTGGTAGGAACAAAATACATCCCGGGTTCGATTCCCGGCGGGGTCAGGGATTATCTCTGCCTCGTGATGACTGGGTGTTGTGTGATGTCCTTAGGTTAGTTAGGTTTAAGTAGTTCTAAGTTGTAGGGGACTGATGACCACAGATGTTAAGTCCCATAGTGCTCAGAGCCATTTGAACCATTTGAACAAAATACAAAAATATTCAACGGCTGCGTTTGGAGTCTTCTCTGATTTAAATTCGTATAATATTAAAAGAAAAATATTCACCTTAAGTTATAAATCTTAGTTTTAGCTGAAAGCACTATGCATTTCTATTTCGAGAAATTCACCTTCAAGTACTTAACGTAACTATATCGTCATTCTTACACTAAAGCGCCAAAGAAACTAATGCAGGCATTCGTATTCAACTCCAGAGATATGTAAACGTGCAGAACAGAGCACCGCGGTCAGCAACGTCTATATAAGACAAGTGTCTGGCGCACTTCTTAGATCGGTTACTACTGCTGCAATGTAAGTTTATCAAGATTTAAGTGAGTTTGAGGCCGGTGTTATAGTCGGCGCACGAGCGATGGGTCACAGGATCTCCGAGGTAGCGATAAAGTGGGGATTTTCCCGTACGATCATTTCACCAGTTTACCGTGAATATCAGGAATCCGGTAAAACATAAAATCGCCGTCATCGCTGACGTCGGAAAAAGATCCTGCAAGAACGGGACCAACGACGACTGAAGGGAATCGTTCAGAGTGACGGAATTGCAATTCTTTCGAAAACTGCTGCAATTTCAATGCTGGGACATCAACAAGTGTCAGCGTGCGAACCATTCGACGAAACATTATCGATATGGGCTTTCGGAGCCGAAGGCCCACTCGTGTACCCTTGATGACTACGCGACACAAAGCTTTACGCCTCGCCTGGTCCGTCAACACCGACAATGGACTGTTGATGACTGGGAACATGTTGCGTGGTAGGACGAGTGTCGTTTCAAATTATATCGAGCGGATGGAAGTATACGGGTATGGAGACAACTTCATGAATCCTTGGACCCTACATGTCAGCAGGGGACTGTTCAAGCTGGTGGAGACTCTGTCGTGGTGTGGGGCGTGTACAGTTGGAGTGACATGGGTCCCCCGATACGTCTAGATACGATTGCGACAGGTGACACGTATGTAAGCCACATGTCTGATAACCTGTATCCATTCATGTTCATTGTGCATTCCGACGGACTTTAGCATTTCCAGCACACGTCCAGAATTGCTATATAGTGGCTCCAGAAATACTCCTCTGAGTTTAGACACTTCCACTGGCCACCAAACACCCCAGACTTGAACATTATTGAGCATATCTGGGATGACCCCCCTATGAACCATGGACCTTGCCGTTGGTGGGGAGGCTTGCGTGCCTCAGCGATACAGATGGCCGTACCGTAGGTGCAACCACAACGGAGGGGTATCTGTTGAGAGGCCAGACAAACATGTGGTTCCTGAAGAGGGGCAGCAGCCTTTTCAGTAGTTGCAGGGGCAACAGTCTGGATGATTGACTGATCTGGCCTTGTAACATTAACCAAAACGGCCTTGCTGTGCTGGTACTGCGAACGGCTGAAAGCAAGGGGAAACTACAGCCGTAATTTTTCCCGAGGACATGCAGCTCTACTGTATGATTAAATGATGATGGCGTCCTCTTGGGTAAAATATTCCGGAGGTAAAATAGTCCCCCATTCGGATCTCCGGGCGGGGACTACTCAGGAGGACGTCGTTATCAGGAGAAAGAAAACTGGCGTTCTACGGATCGGAGCGTGGAATGTCAGATCACTTAATCGGGCAGGTAGGTTAGAAAATTTAAAAAGGGAAATGGATAGGTTAAAGTTAGATATAGTGGGAATTAGTGAAGTTCGGTGGCAGGAGGAACAAGACTTTTGGTCAGGTGATTACAGGGTTATAAATACAAAATCAAATAGGGGTAATGCAGCAGTAGGTTTAATAATGAATAAAAAAATAGGAGTGCGGGTTAGCTACTACAAACAGCATAGTGAACGCATTATTGTGGCCAAGATAGACACAAAGCCCATGCCTACTACAGTAGTACAAGTTTATATGCCAACTAGCTCTGCAGATGATGAAGAAATAGATGAAATGTATGACGAGATAAAAGAAATTATTCAGGTAGTGAAGGGAGACGAAAATTTAATAGTCATGGGTGACTGGAATTCGTCAGTAGGAAAAGGGAGAGAAGGAAACATAGTAGGTGAATATGGATTGGGGGGAAGGAATGAAAGAGGAAGCCGCCTTGTAGAATTTTGCACAGAGCATAACTTAATCATAGCTAACACTTGGTTCAAGAATCATGAAAGGAGGCTGTATACATGGAAGAAGCCAGGAGATACTGACAGGTTTCAGATAGATTATATAATGGTAAGACAGAGATTTAGGAACCAGGTTTTAAATTGTAAGACATTTCCTGGGGCAGATGTGGATTCTGACCACAATCTATTGGTTATGAACTGCAGATTGAAACTGAAGAAACTGCAAAAAGGTGGGAATTTAAGGAGATGGGACCTGGATAAACTGAAAGAACCAGAGGTTGTAGAGAGTTTCAGGGAGAGCATAAGGGAACAATTGACAGGAATGGGGGAAAGAAATACAGTAGAAGAAGAATGGGTAGCTCTGAGGGATGAAGTGGTGAAGGCAGCAGAGGATCAAGTAGGTAAAAAGACGAGGGCTAATAGAAATCCTTGGGTAACAGAAGAAATATTGAATTTAATTGATGAAAGGAGAAAATATAAAAATGCAGTAAATGAAGCAGGCAAAAAGGAATACAAACGTCTCAAAAATGAGATCGACAGGAAGTGCAAAATGGCTAAGCAGGGATGGCTAGAGGACAAATGTAAGGATGTAGAGGCTTGTCTCACTAGGGGTAAGATAGATACTGCCTACAGGAAAATTAAAGAGACCTTTGGAGAGAAGAGAACCACTTGTATGAATATCAAGAGCTCAGATGGAAATCCAGTTCTAAGCAAAGAAGGGAAGGTAGAAAGGTGGAAGGAGTATATAGAGGGTTTATACAAGGGAGATGTACTTGAGGACTATATTATGGAAATGGAAGAGGATGTAGATGAAGACGAAATGGGAGATAAGATACTGCGTGAAGAGTTTGACAGAGCATTGAAAGACCTGAGTCGAAACAAGGCCCCGGGAGTAGACAACATTCCACTAGAACTACTGATGGCCTCGGGAGAGCCAGTCATGACAAAACTCTACCATCTGGTGAGCACGATGTATGAGACAGGCGAAATACCCTCAGATTTCAAGAAGAATATAATAATTCCAATACCAAAGAAAGCAGGTGTTGACAGATGTGAAAATTACAGAACTATCAGTTTAATAAGTCACAGCTGCAAAATACTAACGCGAATTCTTTACAGACGAATGGAAAAACTGGTAGAAGCTGACCTCGGGGAAGATCAGTTTGGATTCCGTAGGAATGTTGGAACACGTGAGGCAATACTGACCTTACGACTTATCTTGGAAGAAAGATTAAGAAAAGGCAAACCTACGTTTCTAGCATTTGTAGACTTAGAGAAAGCTTTTGACAATGTTGACTGGAATACTCTCTTTCAAATTCTGAAGGTGGCAGGGGTAAAATACAGGGAGCGAAAGGCTATTTACAATTTGTACAGAAACCAGATGGCAGTTATAAGAGTCGAGGGGCATGAAAGGGAAGCAGTGGTTGGGAAAGGAGTGAGACAGGGTTGTAGCCTCTCCCCGATGTTATTCAATCTGTATATTGAGCAAGCAGTAAAGGAAACAAAAGAAAAATTCGGAGTAGGTATTAAAATTCATGGAGAAGAAGTAAAAACTTTGAGGTTCGCCGATGACATTGTAATTCTGTCAGAGACAGCAAAGGACTTGGAAGAGCAGTTGAACGGAATGGGCAGTGTCTTGAAAGGAGGATATAAGATGAACATCAACAAAAGCAAAACGAGGATAATGGAATGTAGTCAAATTAAGTCGGGTGATGCTGAGGGAATTAGATTAGGAAATGAGACACTTAAAGTAGTAAAGGAGTTTTGCTATTTAGGGAGTAAAATAACCGATGAGGGTCGAAGTAGAGAGGATATAAAATGTAGACTGGCAATGGCAAGGAAAGCGTTTCTGAAGAAGAGAAATTTGTTAACATCGAGTATAGATTTAGGTGTCAGGAAGTCGTTTCTGAAAGTATTTGTATGGAGTGTAGCCATGTATGGAAGTGAGACATGGACGATAACTAGTTTGGACAAGAAGAGAATAGAAGCTTTCGAAATGTGGTGCTACAGAAGAATGCTGAAGATAAGGTGGGTAGATCACGTAACTAATGAGGAGGTATTGAATAGGATTGGAGAGAAGAGAAGTTTGTGGCACAACTTGACTAGAAGAAGGGATCGGTTGGTAGGACATGTTTTGAGGCATCAAGGGATCACAAATTTAGCATTGGAGGGCAGCGTGGAGGGTAAAAATCGTAGAGGGAGACCGAGAGATCAATACACTAAGCAGATTCAGAAGGATGTAGGTTGCAGTAGGTACTGGGAGATGAAGAAGCTTGCACAGGATAGAGTAGCATGGAGAGCTGCATCAAACCAGTCTCAGGACTGAAGACCACAACAACAACAACAATCTGGGATGACTTGCAATATGCTGCTCAGATGGAATCTCCACCCCTTCGTACTCTTACAGATTTGTGGACAGCCCTGCAGGTTTCACAGTGTCAGTTCCCTCCAGCACTACTTCAGACACTAATCGAATCCATGCCACTTCACGTTGCGGCACGTCAGCGTGTTCGCAGGTCCCCTAACGGTATTAGGCAGGTGTACCAGTTTCTTTGGCTCTTTAGTGTATTTTCTACGTTCCTAGTATACTTTAGTTTGATGATGATGGTCATTGTATGTGAACAATGACCTGGCAGTTTGTAAAAACACACTCGGCGCTGAATTGAGATAACTAAATGATATTATATCCAGATGGGAAAAACCACAAACAGAACTTCTAGGTCAGGTTATTATCCTAAAAGAGAAAAAAGAAAGGATGCCCACAGTAGCTCCCATGTCGTATTCTGATGTGAAAAACGTTTCATGTGCGTTTCGAATAATAGACCCGAAATAAGGCGAGGCTACTCATGGAGGAACTATTGTTATTAAAAGTAAGTGTGTGTATATTTATTTATTTACACGTTCCATAGGACGAAATTCAGGTGCAAATCTTCAAGGTCATGAAACGTGTCAGTACATGAAATTACAACATAAAAGTAATAACAGATAAAAATAAAATGTTTATGAACCCGAAAAAAGTCGGTCCATAAGTTTAAGTAAACGCAATCAACAGTACAACAACAATCAGCTTAATTTTTCAAGGAACTCCTCGACAGAATAGAAGGAGTGACCCATGAGGTTACACGTTCCATAGGACGAAATTCAGGTGCAAATCTTCAAGGTCATGAAACGTGTCAGTACATGAAATTACAACATCAAAGTAATAACAGATAAAAATAAAATGTTTATGAACCCGAAAAAAGTCGGTCCATAAGTTTAAGTAAACGCAATCAACAGTACAACAAAAATCAGCTTAATTTTTCAAGGAACTCCTCGACAGAATAGAAGGAGTGACCCATCATTGGTCAAACTCTTCAGTTTCGATTTGAAAAGCGCGTGGATCACTACTAAAATTTTGAATTCGAGTAGTAGCTTATTGAAAATGGATGGGTACTGCACACCTTTCTGCACAAGACTTAAGGAAGTCCGATTAAAATGTAGCTTTGATTTCTGCCGAGTGTTAACTGAGTGAAAGCTGCTTATTATTGGGAATAAGCTAATACTGTTAGCAAGAAATGACACTAAGGAATATATATATATATATATATATATATATATATATATATATATATATATATATATATATGTGTGTGTGTGTGTGTGTGTGTGTGTGTGTGTGTTGCACACAACATCTTTTACTGCCAAGTTAGTGCCATCAGCAAACAGAAATATTTTAGAGTTACCTGTAATACTAGAGCGCATATCGTTTATATAAATAAGGAATAGGACTGGTCCCAACACTGATCCCTGGGACACCCCCCACTTGACAGTACCCCACTCAGATCCCACATCACAGCCGTTATCAGCATTGTGAATGATGAACTTTTACTGCCTGTTGCTAAAGAAGAGGTGAACCAGTTGTGAGCTACTCCCCATATTCCGTAATGGTCCAACTTATGGAGCAATATTTTGTGATCAACACAATCGAATGCCTTAGTTAAATCAAAAAATATGCCTAGCGATCGAAACCTTTTGTTTAACACATCCAGTACCTCACAGAGAAAAGAGAATACAGCATTTTCAGTTGTTAAACGACTTTCGGAGTCTACGGGTGTTGAAAGACAAGGTTATCAGCGCCCTTATGCATACTGAAAGAAAGGAATGTGGATAAAGGTACGACAGTTGTTATAACACATTGAGGAGAGAATCTATAAAACGACACTCAAAGAATCGATACGGAAGTTCTAAGAAAAGGTGAGATTCTCTTGAAGTACTCTGAGGCTATAGATACTCCAATAAGGAATAGCTCAGCAGGCAGTACAGTTGAAGAGGAATGGACATCTATGAAAACGGCAGTCGCAGAAGGTGGAAAGAAAAACTTAGGTACATAGAAGGTAACTGCGAAGAAACTATGGGAAACAGAAGAAACACTTCAGCTGATCGATGAAAGAAGGGAGTACAAAAATGTGCAGGGAAATTCAGGAATACAGAAATACAAGTCGCTGAGGAATGAAATAAATAGGGAATGTAGGGAAGCTAAGACGAAATGGCTGCACCAAAAATGTGAAGAAATCGAAAAATAAATGATTGTTGGTAGGACTGACTCAGCATACAGAAAAGTTAAAACAAACTTTGATTAAATTAATTGCAAGGATGGTAACAATAAGAGTGCAACGGGAATTCCACTGTTAAATGCAGCGGAGAGAGCGTATAGGAGGAAAGAGTACATTGAAGCCTCTATGAGGGGGAATATTTGTCTGATATGACAGAAGAAGAAACAAGAATCGATTTAGCAGAGACAGGGGATCCAATAGTAGAATCAGAATTTAAGAGAGCTTTAGAGGACTTAAGGTCAAATAAGGGAGAAGTAACATTCCATCAGAATTTCTAAAATCATTTTGGGAAATGGCAATAAAACGACTATTCACGTTGGTGTGTGGAATGTATGAGTCTGGCGACATACCACAGAATTTCCGGAAAAGTATCATCCACACAATTATGAGGACTACAAGAGCTGACGAGCGCGAGAATTCTCACCCAATCAACTTAATAGCTCATGTGTCCAAATTGCTGTCGAGAATAATATACAGAAGAATGGGAAAGAAAATTGAGGACGTGTTAGATGACTATCAGTTTGGCTTTAGGAAAGGTAAAGGCACCAGTGAGGCAATTATGACGTTCCCGTTGATATTTGAAGCAAGACTAAAGAACAATCAAAACACGTTCATCGGATGTGTCGACCTAGGAAAACCGTTCGACAATGTCAAATTGTGCAACATGTTCGAAACTCTGAGACAAATAGGGGTAAGCTGTAGGGAGAGACGGGTAATATACAATATTTACAACAGCCAAGAAAGAAGTGCTAGAATTAAAAAGGGTGTAAGACATGGATGTAATCTTTCGTCCCTACTGTTCAATCTGTACATCGAAGAAGCAACGATGGAAATAAGGAAACGTTCAGGAGTGGAATTAAAATTCAAGGTGAAAGCAATCAATGGTACGATTCGCTGATTACATTGATAGCCTCAGTGAAAGAAGAAGTAAGTGATCTACTGAAAGGGATGAACAGTCTAATGAATACAGCATATGATTTGAGGGGAAATCGAAGAAAAACGACAGTAATGACAAATAGCAGAAAGGAGAACAGCGAGAAACTTAACATCGGGATTGATGGTCACGAAGTGGATGAAGTTAAGGAATTCTACTACCTAGACAGCAAAATAACCAATGACGGACGGAAAAAGGAGGAGGACATCAAAAGCAGACTACCACTGGCGAAAAGGGCATTCCTGGCCAAGAGAAGTCTACTAGTTTCATGAGGTCAACTGCTGCATGTGTATAAGAAATCGGTTGGAAACTTTCCTCATGTCAGCACGTTGTAGGTGTCGCCACCGGCACCAACCTTGTGTGAATGCTCTGAAAAGATAATCATTTGCATAACACAGGATATTCTTCCTGCCGGTTAAATTTCGCATTTGTAGCACATCATCTTCGTGGTGTAGCAATTTTAATGACCAGTAGTGTAGGTATAATCATTAATCTGCAGATGAAAGTAGACGTAATTTTGCTCGGTTCACTGTTCTGAATCATCCGTTAGCATACTCGGACTTATATCCGTTACACCATGTATTTTGGAGAGCACCTAGATGAGATTCATAAAGTAGGTGGAGACGTTTCTGTCGTGGGAATGCTGGACCCCGTGAGGGGTGCGAGTGGGGCGCGGGGCTTGTGGGCAGGGCTCCTACCAGCTACACCGGAATGCTGCAGGGTGTCAGAGGGAGCGCGGAGACGTCGGAAACCTCTGAGCGGCAGGAGGCACCGGGGCGGAATGCGCGAGGTCTAACCTGATTGCCAGCACAGAGTATTTGCTAGGCACGTGCTGGGAGCTCAGTTCGTCTTGATGCGCCCTTAGAGGAGAGCTCCTCGCAGCCCCCGGCAGCTGCTCGCCGGCGGTCTGGCGAGGCAGCACCATCCGCCTGTTTATCGCGGCCTTTTGTCGCTCGACTGCCTCCTAATGCCGCCGCCGCCCCCAGGAATTTTAATAGCACGCTCAAAAGCGCAAGGCGCTACCCTAAGTGGCTGCCACACTTTGTGAATATGAATAATGAAGACGCTGTTTGAAGTCGCACCGCCTGTCCGCGAGAGTTGTGCACTGATGCTTCCTCCCCCTCCCCCTGCCCCCCTCCCCAACCCCCCCCCCCCCAGCAAACTTGTTTATTCGCGGCCAACTTTGGAAGTTTCTGTGGGCAGCGAGTGGCAGCTCCCACACCTCACCACCGGCTGGGCCGCAGCTCTGAGCAAACTGCGCGCACCCTCCCGGACCCCTCGACACGGAACGGTGTGCAACTAAATGAAATAAAGTATTTTAGCAGTTTATCGCTTATTTATATTTGTACTCTGCGACCCACTACGTACTATACAGGGTCGTCCATTGATCGTAACCGGGCCAAATATCTCACGAAATAAGCGTCAAACGAAAAAACTACAAACAACGAAACTTGTATAGCTTGAAGGCGGAAACCAGATGGCGCTATGGTTGACCCGCTAGATGGCGCTGCCATACGTCAAACGGATATCAACTGCGTTTTTTTAAAATAGGAACCCCCATTTTTTATTACGTATTCGTGTAGTACGTAAAGAAATATGAATGTTTCAGTTGGACCACTTTTTCGCTTTGTCATAGATGGCGCTGTAATAGTCACAAACGTATAAGTACGTGGTATCACGTAACATTACGCCAGTGCGTACGGTATTTGCTTCGTGATACATTACCCGTGTTAAAATAGACCGTTTACCAATTGCGGAAAACATCGATATCGTGTTGAATTATGGCTATTATGATCAAAATGCTCAACGGGCGTGTGCTGTGTATGCTGCTCGGTATCCTGGACCACATCTTCCAAGTGTCCGGACCGTTCGCCGAATAGTTATTTAAGGAAACAGGAAGTGTACAGCCACATGTGAAACGTCAACCACGACCTGCAACAAATGATGATGCCCAAGTAGGTGTTTTAGCTGCTGTCGTGGATAATCCGCAAATCAGTAGCAGACAAATTGCGCGAGAATCGGGAATCTCAAAAACGTCGGTGTTGAGAATGCTACATCAACATCGATTGCACCCGTACCATATTTCTATGCACCAGGAATTGCATGGCGACGACTTTGAACGTCGTGTACAGTTCTGCCACTGGGCACAAGAGAAATTACGGGACGATTAGAGATTTTTTGCACGCGTTCTATTTAGCGACGAAGCGTCATTCACCAACAGCGGTAACGTAAACCGGCATAATATGCACTATTGGGCAACGGGAAATCCACGATGGCTGCGACAAGTGGAATATCAGCGACCTTGGCGGGCTATTGTATGGTGCGGCATTATGGGAGGAAGGAGAATTGGCCTCCATTTTATCGATGGCAATCTAAACGGTGCAATGTATGCTGATTTCCTACGGCGCATAGCTCGCGTGCGGTTGAAACGGTGTTGAATAGTGTATTTGATGACAGGTGGATTGGGCGTTGTCGAAGCACGTTCACCGGATCTGACGTCCGCGGATTTCTTTCTGCGGGGAAAGTTGAAGGATATTTGCTATCGTGATCCACCGACAACGCCTGACAATATGCATCGGCGCATTGTCAATGCATGTGCGAACATTACGAAAGGCGAACTACTCGTTGTTGAGAGGAATGTCGTTGCACGTATTACCAAATGGATTGAGGTTGACGGACATCATTTTGAGCATTTATTCCATTAATGTGGTATTTACAGGTAATCACACTGTAACAGCATGCGTTCTCAGAAATGATAAGTTCACAAAGGTACGTGTATCACATTGGAACAACGGAGATAAAATGTTCAAACGTACCTACGTTCTGCATTTTAATCTAAAAAACCTAACTGTTACCAGCTGTTCGTCTAAAATAGTGAGCAATATGTTTGTGACTATTACAGCGCCATCTGTCACAAAGCGAAAAAAGTGGTCTAACTAAAACATTCAGATTTCTTTACGTACTACACGAATATGTAATAAAAAATGGGGGTTCCCATTTAAAAAACCACAGTTGTTATCCGTTTGACCTATGGCAGCGCCATCTAGCGGTCGAACCATAGCGCCATCTGGTTTCCCCCTTCAAGATAGACAAGTTTCGTTCTTTGTAGTTTTTTTTCCTTTTACGTTTGTTTCGTGAGATATTTGGCCCGGTCACGATCAATGGACCACCCTGTACTACACGGAGCCGTTTTTAATTTACGGAAATTAAGGTTTGTGAACGAAAAATCAACAGTCGTATGAGACCGCGGTATTTCGCTGCGACATTCTTGCATAAACACTTCATGGAGTTCTTTCCGCGTCAGATCTGTCAGTCTTGAGCTTTCGACGGCTTCCTCCGCCGTTCCTTGCGTCGGAAGTGTAACCTCAAAGTGCCCTGTACCCCACACGTGACACCTGGGTGGTGCCAACCGAGCGACAGTGTTCTAACACCAGACCTGCCTCCACATGCAGATCTTCTGGCTATAATCCACATGAGATTAAATTTACATCTATAATAACGTGGCTCTGCTTTGAGGAAACACATATTCGTTCTCAGCAAAGTTTAACAAGCGCCAGAGTGTTCATTTCTATTTCTGTGAAATAACCTGAAAATTGCTTGTTGCATAATAATATATACAGTTCTGGGAGTATGGCACGAGGGGCGTTTGAAAAGTCCATGCAAAGTCCGAGAGATGGCATGGCACCACCGTCGCGTATCGAGGTCATGTTTAATTACTAGCATATTTGGAAAGAACGCACACCAAGTTTCAGCCATATTGGTCTATTTCTTTGTATTTGGATTCGTATGAATCAAGGAAATCGAGTGATTGTCAAAAACAGGACGAAAAAGAATTTCGTGTGGCGATTAAACATTACTTTATGAAAGACAAAACGCCTCAGGAGACTAAAGAGAAGCTTGATAAAGATTATGGTGACACTGCACTTTCGATTAGGACAGTTTATAAGTGGTTTCAAAATTCTCGGAGTGGCCATATGGTCACAAGTGATGCTGAACGTTCTGGACGCCCTGTGGAGGTTATGATGCCGATGGATGGCAGAAGAGTTAAGGTGCGTGAGATTGCTAGTGCTGTGGCCATCTCGACTGAATGGGTACATAATATTTTGCATAAACATTTGGACATGAGAAAGCTATCCGCAAGATGGGTTCCGCGATTGCTCACGCTTGACCAAAAACGGAATCGTGTGAAGTGTTGCAGGGATGTTTTGCAGCTCTTCGGGAAGAATCCGCAGGACTTTAAGTGTCGTTTCGTCACTGTTGATGAAACATGGATACATTAGTCTACTCCTGAGAGCAAACAACAATCTAAACAATGGGTTACCAAGGGAGAAACTGCACCAAAAAAGACGGAGACCATTCCTTCGGCCGGAAAGGTTATGACCAGTCTTTTGTGATTCGCAAGGGATAATCCTCATCAACTATCTGGAAAAGGGTAAAACTATTAAGGTGCATAATATTCATCGTTATTGGACCGTTTGAAAACCGAGCTGCAAGAAAAACGCCGGCGATTGGACAGCAAAAAAGTCCTTTTCCAACACGACAATGCACCAGCACACACCTCAGCAGTTGTGGTCGCAAAATTAATGGAAATAGGACACCAACTCGTTTCACATCCCCCCTAGTCCCCAGACTTGGCTCCCTCGGACTACTATTTGTTTCCGAATTTGAAGAAATGGCTGGTGAGACAAAGATTTTATTCAAACAAGGAGGTGATTGCAGCAACTAATAGCTATTTTGCAGACTTGGACAATTCCTATTATTAGGAATGGTTCAACAAATTAGAACAGCGTTGGAGGAAGTGTATAAGTTGAAAAGGAGACTATGTCGGAAAATGAAAAAGGTTTACCCCAAACACATAAGTAGTTTTTATTTTTGCACGGACTTTTCAAACGCCCCTCATATTTATATTCATGACATTATGAACAAAACGCGTATCCTAATGCGAAATATTGATGTTTCTGTGGCTGTCTGTCATTTGCAGCTGTAATGGGACATCCTCCTCTGGCATTACTTTTCCTCAACAGTACTTATCGATACGAATAACATTTTTGGAATTTTCGACAGATCAGTATTATCTCAACTGCTTTTCTGAAAACTTTCATATAATTTTATACACAATTTTATATTTCAAGCTAAAATTTACAAAAATGAGCTATTTTCTTAAATGTTTTAGTCTCGATGTTAAAATCGATAAGTACGAGTTCTGAATGTACAGTCATTTTTTTTTAGAAACATTTGAAATTACGAACTACTAGCACATTTAAAATTTCGGTTATTAATTAGGCAATACTGTACTGGATACTATGTTTATTCTGGATTCATTTATAAAACAATAATCGAAAGTAATATTGAAATCCAGTATTATTATCTCTTCATATTCTTTACCAGAGTGGGCTGAAGAACACATTTGGTCAAGGAAAGTTTAATCTTCGAAGGTTTTCGCAAGATGTTAGAGTTCTTTTTTCGAGTCTCTTGCCGTATGCGAGCTTTGTGCTGCCCCTATCTGTATACGTTCGATGATGCTGCTGCATTTCGAACTGACATCGGTACCATACTGTGAGCTGTGTACTACTATGGCTCGCACAGCTGTCTTGTAAGTGATTTATTCCGAAGATAAAATTAGGTTTCTAGTGATAGAAAAGAATAAAGCTATCACCAGCCTGAACGTGCTTGTGAATGAAAAGGTTGAAAAAAATCAGCCAACCAGTTGCAAACCAAAGCTTTATTTAGCCTTATGAATACCGCTGTGATCTACTAGGTGTGTGTATTTATGGTTTTTGAGCACTCATCAGCGAGGTTACCAGCGCCATTACTAAAATTAGTAGAAACGAATTCTGGCTAAAATGTCTAAAATATTGTAAAAGAAGTAAAAATCAAGCTTGCATAAAACTGCTTTCACTCTTTACCAGTGTCACGCACGTCCACCCTCGCAATCACACCATATCACCATCCGTAAGATACTGTAATGCTGATCGGCTGTTCTAAAACTTTCTATTAAAATACGAGTAATAGGAGAAGAAAGCTAAAATAGTTGCACAGAGATATGTGGCTGGCTGTTCAATTACTTAATACATGGATGAGCCAGCCTAGACCCGGTGGTCTAGGGGTAGCCGGCACGGTAGCTCACCGTGTTCGGTCAGAGGGTTAGCTGACCTCTGAAAATAAAAAAAACTGAGTTAACGGATCAATGACGAACTGAAACGGGTGTCTTGTGACGTCCGCCATGAGCAGATACAACGAACAAAAACGAGATTAAAAAAAAAAGAAGGGGGTAGCGTCTTTGATTCATAATCAAAACGTCTTCGGTCCCGGGTTCGATCCCCGCCATTGCCTAAATTTTGATAAATAATCAGCATTGGCGGCCGAAGACTTCCGGCATTAGAAGTCAGCCTCATTCTGCCAACGGCCTTGTCAAAGAGGGCGGAGGAGCGGATAGAGGTTCAGGGCACTCTCTTGTCCTAGGGGTGGGAAATTGCCCCTAAAGGCGGAAGAATCAGCAGTGATCAGCGACATGAGGATGCAGAAGGCAATGGAAACCACTGCATTAAAGACACGTAACGTGTATCCACAGGACATGTGGCCTGTAATTGAAGAAGTGTCATGATGATCTCTCCATTGGAAAAAGATTCCGGAATAGTACCCCATTCGGATCTCCGGGAGGGGACTGCCAAGGGGGAGGTTACCATGAGAAAAAGATTGAATAATCAACGAAAGGATACCGTTCTACGAGTCGGGGCGTGGAATGTCAGAAGCTTGAACGTGGTAGGGAAACTAGAAAATCTGAAAAGGGAAATGCAAAGGCTCAATCTAGATATAGTAGGGGTCAGTGAAGTGAAGTGGAAGGAAGACAAGGATTTCTGGTCAGATGAGTATCGGGTAATATCAACAGCAGCAGAAAATGGTATAACAGGTGTAGGATTCGTTATGAATAGGAAGGTAGGGCAGAGGGTGTGTTACTGTGAACAGTTCAGTGACTGGGTTGTTCTAATCAGAATCGACAGCAGACCAACACCGACAACGATAGTTCAGGTATACATGCCGACGTCGCAAGCTGAAGATGAACAGATAGAGAAAGTGTATGAGGATATTGAAAGGGTAATGCAGTATGTAAAGGGGGACGAAAATCTAATAGTCATGGGCGACTGGAATGCAGTTGTAGGGGAAGGAGTAGAAGAAAAGGTTACAGGAGAATATGGGCTTGGGACAACGAATGAATGAGGAGAAAGACTAATTGAGTTGTGTAACAAGTTTCAGCTAGTAAAAGCGAATACCCTGTTCAAGAATCACAAGAGGAGGAGGTATACTTGGAAAAGGCCGGGAGATACGGGAAGATTTCAATTAGATTACATCATGGTCAGACAGAGATTCTGAAATCAGATACTGGATTGTAAGGCGTACCCAGGAGCAGATATACACTCAGATCACAATATAGTAGTGATGAAGAGTAGGCTGAAGTTCAAGACATTAGTCAGGGAGAATCAATACGCAAAGAAGTGGGATACGGAAGTACTAAGGAATGACGAGATACGTTTGAAGTTCTCTAACGCTATAGATACAGCAATAAGGAATAGCGCAGTAGGCAGTACAGTTGAAGAGGAATGGACATCTCTAAAAAGGGCCATCACAGAAGTTGGGAAGGAAAACATAGGTACAGAGAAGGTAGCTGCGAAGAAACCATGGGTAACAGAAGAAATACTTCAGTTGATTGATGAAAGGAGGAAGTACAAACATGTTCCGGGAAAATCAGGAATACAGAAATACAAGTCGCTGAGGAATGAAATAAATAGAAAGTGCAGGGAAGCTAAGACGAAATGGCTGCAGGAAAAATGTGAAGACATCGAAAAACATACGATTGTCGGAAGGACAGACTCAGCATACAGGAAAGTCAAAACAATCTTTGTTGACATTAAAAGCAACGGTGGTAACATTAAGAGTGCAACGGGAACCCCACTGTTAAATGCAGAGGAGAGAGCAGATAGGTGGAAAGAATACATTGAAAGCCTCTATGAGGGTGAAGATTTGTCTGATGTGATAGAAGAAGAAACAGGAGTCGATTTAGAAGAGATAGGGGATCCAGTATTAGATTCGGAATTTAAAAGAGCTTTGGAAGACTTACCGTCAAATAAGGTAGAAGGGATAGATAATATTTCATCAGAATTTCTAAAATCATTAGGGGAAGTGTCAACAAAACGACTATTCACGTTGGTGTGTAGAATATATGAGTCTGGCGACATACCATCTGACTTTCGGAAAAGCATCATCCACACAATTCCGAAGACGGCAAGAGCTGACAAGTTCGAGAATTATCGCACAATCAGCTTAACAGCTCATGCATCGAAGCTGCTTACAAGAATAATATACAGAAGAATGGAAAAGAAAATTGAGAATGCGCTAGGTGACGATCAGTTTGGCCTTAGGAAAAGTAAAGGGACGAGAGAGGCAATTCTCACGTTACGGCTAATAATGGAAGCAAGGCTAAAGAAAAATCAAGACACTTTCTAGGATTTGTCGACCTGGAAAAAGCGTTCGACAATTTAAAATTGGGCAAGCTGTTCGAGATTCTGAAAAAGTAGGGGTAAGCTATAGGGAGAGACGGGTCATATACAATATGTACAACAACCAAGAGGGAATAATAAGAGTGTACGATCAAGAACGAAGTGCTCGTATTAAGAAGGGTGTAAGACAAGGCTGTAGCCTTTCGCCCCTACTCTTCAATCTGTACATCGAGGAAGCAATGATGGGAATAAAAGAAAGGTTCTGGAGTGGAATTAAAATTCGAGGTGAAAAAATATCAAAGATACGATTCGCTGATTACATCGGTAGCTTTATTGAAAGTGAAGAAGAAATACGTGATTTACTGACTGGGATGGACAGTCTAATGAGTACAGAATATGGTTTGAGACGAAATCGAAGAAAGACCAAAGTAATGAGAAGTAGCAGAAATGAGAACGGAGAGAAACTTAACATCAGGATTGATGCTGACGAAATAGATGAAGTTAAGGAATTATGCTACCTAGATAGCAAAATAACCAATGACGGACGGATCAAGGAGGACATCAAAAGCAGACTAGCTATGGCAAAATGACATTCCTGGCCAAGAGAAGTATACTAATATCAAATATCGGCCTTAATTTGAGGAGAAATTTCTGAGGGTGTACGTCTGGAGTACAGCATTGTATGGTAGTGAAACATGGACTGTGGGAAAACCGGAACAGAAGAGAATCGAAGCAATTGAGATGTGGTGCTATAGACGAATGTTGAAAATTAGGTTTACTGATAAGGTAAGGAATGAGGAGGTTCTACGCGGAATCGGAGAGGAAAGGAATATGTGGAAAACACTGATAAGGAGAAGGGACAGGATGATAGGATATCTGCTAAGACATGAGGAAATGACTTCCATGGTACTAGAGGGAGCTGTAGAGGGCAAAAACTGTAGAGGAAGACAGAGATTGGAATACGTCAAGCAAATAATTGAAGACGTAGGTTGCAGGTGCTACTCTGAGATGAAGAGGTAAAAAAAAAAGAGCTACCCACATCCTAATAAAATATTAAAAAATTCTCCCTAAATATCTAGGGAACAAATCGGACATTTGACAAATCTTAAAAGTCTGACTGTCAGTGGAAGTAAAGGATAAATTGTAGGTAAATTAGCTGATGCCCTCCTGTCTGAATAGTCAACTAAAATGTGATGTTCTATGATCTGGAAAAAAACACACGAAAAAAGCGAAGGTGATTGCTGTATATATGAAGGGTACAAGAACGGACCCGCAAAATTACGAACCAATGTACCCAACACGGGTTTGCAGCAGATTTCTAGAACATATTCTGAGTTCGAATACAGTAAGTTTCCTTGAAAACTAAAAGCTTATGTTCATGAATCATCACGGTTTCAGAAAGCACCGGTCGCATGAACCTCTGCTTGCCCTTTTCTCACATGGTACACTGCGAACTATGGATGAAGGGCAACAGGCAGATTTCATATTCCTAGACTGCCGTGAAGCATTTGACGCGGTACCCCACTGCAGATTGTTACCGAAGGTACAACCATATGGAATGGGCTTCCATATATGTCAGCGGTTAAAAGACTTCTTAAGTGATACGACAAAGTATGCTATCCGCGACGGCAAGTGTTCATTAGAGACAAGGATATCGTCGCGAGCTACCCAGGGAACTGTGATGAGACCGCTATTATTTTCAATATACATGAGTAATCTGGCGAACCGGGTGAGCAGCAATCTGTGGTTGTTTGCTGATGATGCTGGAGTGTACCGGAAGATGTCGAAGATGATACAAGATGACTCACACAAAGTTTTTAGTTAGTTTGATGAATGACAGTTAGCTCTAAATGTAGAAAAAATGTAAGCTAAGTCGAATGAGTGGGAAAAACAAACCCATGATGTTCGGATACAGCATTAGTAGTGTCCTCCTTTACACAGTGTTATCGTTTAAATACCTGAGCGTAACGCTGCAAAGCGATGTGTGATAGAACGAGCATGTGAGAACTGTGGTAAGGAAGGCGAATGGTCGACTTCGGTTTATTTGGAGAATTTCACGAAAGCGTGGGTCATCTGTAAAGGAGACTGCATATAGGACGCTAGTGCGACCTGTTCTTGAGTACTGCTCGAGAGTTAGGGATCCGCACCATGTCGCATTAAAGAAAGACATCGAAGGAGTTCAGAGGTAGGCTGCTAGATTTATTACCAATAGTATGGTGTTACGGAGATGCTGTGGGAACTCAAATAGAAATCCCTGGAGAGAAGGCGACGTCTTTTCGAGGAACACTATTAAGAAAATTTGGAGAACCAGCTTTGGAAACCGACTGGAGAACCATCCTAATTAGTGCTGCCAACATATATTTCGCTTAAGGAAGACGAAAATAAGATGCGAGAAACTCATGCTGATACGGAGGCATATAGATAGTCTTTTTTCCCTCGCTCGATCTGCGAGCGGAACAGGAAAAGGAAATGATTAGCAGCGGTATAGGTACCCTCCGCCACGCACCATACGGCGGTTTGTGGAGTATGTGTGGTGTCACCGCCAGACACCACACTTGCTAGGTGGTAGCCTTTAAATCGGCCGCGGTCCGTTAGTATACGCCGGACCCGCGTGTCGCCACTATCAGTGATTGCAGACCGAGCGCCGCCATACGGTAGGTCTAGAGAGAGACTTCCTAGCACTCGCCCCAGTTGTACAACCGACTTGGCTAGCGATGGTTCACTGTCTACAGACGCTCTCATTTGCCGAGACGATAGTTTAGCATAGCCTTCAGCTACGTCATTTGCTACGACCTAGCAAGGCGCCATATTCAGTAATAAGAATGAATTCTGAACAGACAATATTGTGAATCATGTACCGTCAAGAGCGACGTTCATCATTAATGGATTAAAGTTAAGTATCAAACTAATTACGTCCGCTTTCTGAATTCTAAATCGTTGTCATGCTCCAGACGTCACGTCAGTATAGTCCTTCCCTCCTCACGCCAGCCTGCGTGAGCTAACACGCGTGCATATCGGCCCCCACTAGTAACACGGTGTTGGTTCTTCTGCCAACACAACAGTATGTATGCAAGTGTAGTTGCAGATTTGTACGCCACAAGAATCCCACATTGGAGGGTGCCCTCGCTGGAGCAAGAAGCCATGCGTCAGATTTGCCTTCTATTTTAAATGACAACGAGACGAATGTGGTACGATTTCTAAGTGTGACATGTCAGACTTGTTTCCTAAAATCTTAGAAAGAAGTCCTTAGAAAGAAGTCGTGGACGTTTGTTGTTAAGTGATAACTCACACATATCTCTGTGTAATTATTATTACTACGTGAAGATGAGTGAGAAGCAGCTCTTTTTCGTCTGTGACTGGAAGGAGGTACACCACGGCCGAGTCTCCAAGGCGCAGCTTATTGTCCGTCACTTCCGGCTACTCTTAGTCCCGTTCATGCGTGACTCTGCACCTCAGCAGCGAGGTGATAGCCTGTAGGGGGAACAGCACACTTGACTGTCGGTTTATCACTACACACTTCCTTGGTTACTACGAGGGCCGTTCAGTGAGAAGTGCCCCACATTAAAAAAAATCCATTAATGAACATAGACAAACGTCCTTGTTGGTGCTTGTGACGTCCCTTCCCTCCTTCTTCACTCGCCGGGATGAGACGCGACTCGTAACGATGTTCGTCCCCTTCGGTATCACGTGGAACACCACCTGTAACTCTCGTAAGGGCACAACTCTTCGCGTGGTTTAGAAATATTCTGTTATCTGTCCGCAACAGTCTTCTCAGCTTGTGCTAACTGGTAGACTGCAATCGTTTATTTTTATTTTATGCCCGGTTATTTCCGTGATGAAATAAAGCCTTGATTCTTGGTTTCATCATTACGGTCGGTTTTCACATCATACATAGCGAGGATGAAATTTTGCTGTCTATTATTCCGTTGCTATGCTGTTGCTACGTCCAGGTATTAACAACGGTCCGACGTTAACTCCAGAGATAACTTATGTTGGAGTAAATTTTTTTTTATACGCCGCAATACTGGTTTAAACTAATCACTCTTCACTGTCCATTATTCAAGTACTCACTTAGTCACTTAAAATGTTTAGTCAATCAACTTGCATTAATACACATTGTATTGTCCGTTTAATCAGTTAGGTGACACGTAAGATTTACCTTTTGACTTACATTTTATTGTTCTTTCTGTAATTAATTGTTTGTCCCTACAACACACGCACACCGATATGTCATTCAAGATTAACTTCTGTTCAGTAATCGTGACGCTGACGACAACTTTGGACTAGTGGGCGTACTTGTCTTTCTTCGTGTCTTCGTTTTTTTGTGTCCTACTCAGGACTACGAATTGTTTTTCTGTCGTTGATCCATTGCTCTCAAGGTTTGTAACTAGTCATGAGTACGAAGGCTAAGTCCGATAAACCATTATCACTCAACTGAAGACTAACACTCGTCTTACTATACCGTCGCCTTGAGAACCGTAAAGATTAACTTTATTCAGTCGAATGACTGAGCAATAGTTCAATCTCTATCTCACGAATTATCAAACTTCCAAAACGGAAACAATCTAATAGCGTTTGTGTGGTGTCACCGCCAGACACCACACTTGCTAGGTGGTAGCCTTTAAATCGGCCGCGGTCCGTTTGTATACGTCGGACCCGCGTGTCGCCACTGTCAGTGATTGCAGACCGAGCGCCGCCACACGGCAGGTCTAGAGAGACTTCCTAGCACTCGCCCCAGTTGTACAGCCGACTTTGCTAGCGATGGTTCACTGACAAAATATGCTCTCATTTGCCGAGACGATAGTTTAGCATAGCCTTCAGCTACGTCGATTGCCTCGACCTAGCAAGGCGCCATTTTCAGTTACTATTGATATTGTGAATCATGTACCGTCAAGAGCGACGTTCATCATTAATGGATTAAAGTTAAGTAATCCACCAACTACGTCCGTTTTTCTAAATTCTAATTTCCTTGTCCTGTTCCAGACCTCACGCCAGCCTGCGTGAGCTAAAACGCGTGCATTTCGGCCTCCTCTAGTAACACGGTGTTGGCTCTCCTGCCAACCACAACAGTTTGCATCCAGACAACTATCGCAAAAGTACTCTAGAGCGACTCAAGAGCAACTAACTAACTGAACATTTGCATATCCGAGTTGCATTGTAGTCGCATTGAATTTCCTTTTCGATGCGGCTACAACTGTCTTCCGTGGTAAATATCATCTTTCACCGAAATACTTTCTTGGATTTAACCTCCTTTCATATGATTTTGAATTTATTCTACAGATGTTTGATGAAAGAAATGGTTCAAATAGCTGTGAGCCCTATGGGACTTAACATCTGAGCTCATCAGTCCCCTGGAACGTAGAACTACGTAAACCTAACACTAAGCTAATGACATCCTCCAGATGGTGGCCAAACTTTCGCCAACTTGAACACCCGCGGACGCTCACGGGAATACCCCCCGACAGCCAACCTGAAAACCAACGGCACAATGTGAAGAGACTGGCTTCGGTAATTAAATCACCACTCAACTTTGATGTCCTGGTCGGTGAGCCACGAACCTCGTGGCAATCGGCACATCTCACCCACACTCCGCCAACGGGCCCAGTCCACTGCGCCGGGCGGGGATTTCCTGGTTGATCCACACCAACCGACCGACTGCCACACATCAGCACGGAGACAGCACTAAAATAACTGAGCAGTCAACATCACAAGCTACACACAGTTTCACGAACACTTGCACGAAGGACTAGACAATACTAACGGCAGCAACTGTGCAATAGCAAGGACGAATCACGCGTTGGCACATGCTGGCAACCCATAAGCGATCGCCGGCCAACATACACGTCGTCCGACAAGACGACCGACCGACGACCAACCAAGGTGGTCCGCACTCAAGTGATTTGTATCGGCAACCATCGGCAGAGTCATGGCTGTCCGGACCTCACTGCAGGCGCGCCCCGACTGAACTTCTGCCGCGTCCTAAGTCAAACACTGCCAGGTCCGAACTGCACTGCCAGCGCCTCCCAACTCACTGACAGATCCAAACTCTCCCCGAACACACGACAACCGGGAAGTAATAGCAGTCAGCAAAGATAATATGCCAGGGCTTATATCGATAAGCGCCGCTGCTGCCGCTCACGGGCAGGCAAGGCGGCAACTCAGTGACACCAGTAATTGAAATTAACATAACGAGATGGTGGCACAGTAAAAACAGGATGTCAAATGAGATACGGCTTCAACACGATTCATGCACTGCTCACTGTTCTGTCCTTCTCTTTTGAAAAAGTCCTTCCTCCAACTATTCATAAACTCCTCTCTCTCTCTCTCTCTCTCTCTCTCTCTCTCTCTGTGTGTGTGTGTGTGTGTGTGTGTGTGTGTGTGTGTGTGTGTGTGTGTGTGTGTGTGTGCGGGCGTATGTGCGTCTCTCTGTTTGTGTGTGTGTGTGTGTGGGTGTGTGTTTGTTTTACTAGCTCGATGGCAATCTTCATTGAACCAATGGACAGGGAATATATTGAAACGAAAATTTCGTTTCCTTGAGTATGGTGTATGCAAGTAAGGAAGACTTAGAAGATTCATTGAAACGAAAGCGCAACATGTTTAACGCAGAATATGGCTTAAGGATAAACAGAACAAATATGAAGAGTGGTAGAAATAGCGACATGCTGAACGTCAGCCACAGTAGTGGAAGAAGGGAATCAGTTTAAGAAACGATATTACATAGGACGGAAAGTGTAAGACACCGACGTCTCGGACAGAGTTGCTAGGCTAAGAGATAACGCTAACTGTGGCGAACACCTGAAGTTTTAGGATGGTAGGGTTGTAAGGAAAACTAGAAAAATCTGAAGTTAGAAATGGAGAGGATGGAAGTAGATATTAGTAGCTGTGGAGTGGAAATTCTGGCCCAAAGTGTGTCACCGTTGATGCCATCGATGAGCCATGAGATTTTCTCCACCCCACCTCCGCTCTGACAAAGGCCAATTGTACTATAAAATTGTGGAAAATCCAAATTTTTGCAGCAATTGAAAAATAGCAGGTTATTCAAAAAATAACTCAGTTGCACTAGTGTGTTCTCCCTCCCCTGTGGAATTAGGGCCATTATCGTAAGTATAAATTGGGGGGAGGGAGAGGGGTTTCTAAAACGCTAGCTGTACTGGAACATTGACACAGACTCTAGGACATCAGCATACTAAACTTGGAATACTGGGACAGCATTTATGACGTCAGCATCCGAGATGGCTGACCTTGAATCCAAGATGCGATCCAGAATAGTGGCCAGGCATGTGGCCGCAACTAAGTGACTCACTTAAGGTTAGAAGGGGAGTAAATTGCCTCTAGAGAGCTGTTTGGCTATTCTAAATGTGTAATTCCTTACTGTCTGTCCTAAGCACTTCTCCTCTGACACCACTGTGTAAATGGTCAACACACACCCACACGTGTGTGTGTGTGTGTGTGTGTGTGTGTGTGTGTGTGTGTGTGTGTGTGTGTGTGTGTGTGTGTGTGTGTGTGCTATTCTAATTAAAAAATCACATTCCCACCAGGTTCACTTGTGCTATGCTTCAACTGTGTTTTTGTCACTGTCATCTTTAGTAGCAATAGGAGCAACTGCATATTTATTTAATCTAACACCACGGGGATCAGAAGGGCTCTCCACACCGCATTGTCCCCATGCCCACCGTGCTGCCCCACTCGGCCCCACATTGTGCCACCCCCATATGCACTGCGCTGGCTCGGCCACAAGGCTCTGCACTGCTCCAGCTCCGGGCCGCTGTGTGACAACACTGACCGCCACTGCTACAGGCTGACCGAAGAAGTAGATACTCTCGCTCTGCCGTTTCTGTCACCCATCACCTGTATCAACAGGCTACCTGCACGACTGTAGGTAGACTGGGAAGTCCGCTGCAGATGTGGCGTGTGATGTTGTACTAATGACCACTTGCCTGCACCACGGCCGCTACAGATAGCAGTTCACCACAGTGCTGCACCAACTGCTGCATGACATCACTCCACTTGCAGCGATGGCTACCTCAGGTCTGTTGCACGTTCGATTGTGGCACAGCCATCCCTTTAGTAACTGTAAGCTCTGATACTGCACTGCACCAGGCCACCCTATAGGTTTTTGTGTTTTGGTAAGTCAGACATGTAATAGCTTGCTGGATGCAGCATAATATCCACATGATATAATATGGGCTGTACCCACATGTGGTTTTGGATGGAGTGCTACAGCTCAATATTAACATAGTAGAGTATAGTGCTGTAACCGGATGTGGTTTCAGGCGGAATGGTGTAACACAATAGCTGAACGAATAGACTAGTGCTGTGCCCAAACACAACAGCGGGACCATATGGCATGCGGCAGGGTGGTACTCGAGAGGGCAGTCTCCCTCAATCCCATAGACAACTTGCTACTGGGGTAGGAATTTACAGTTGGAGAGCAAGTACAACCAAAAGAATGTATGACCGGAACATCACATAACTGGAAGTGCCACGATCTTGGATCTTTGCAGTGTAAAAGGTGGCTTGATAGCCCCAACCAGTCAGTATTCTGTAGTAGTTGAAAGTGTCAAAATGGATTTCTCCAAAGCGCTGAACATTCCTGAGCTATTAGGAGGAGAATGAGACCAATTCATAAACGTTGTGATTTGTGATTACTTGTGGAGAGCCTGGACATCTTGTTACTGACACTGGTAAAATAAATTACAGCAAAAATGACACGGTCCTTAGCCAAAAGGATTTAAAAGCGCTTAAAACATTTACATAACCGTTTTGCCATAACATTACGGTTGTTAAAATCTGTTATCAAGCTAACTGTCGGGATATAGTCAGAGAAGGGGCGATTTTTAATGTTAAAGAAGGAAATGTGCCGCTCATTTAACTGGTATCTACCTCGTAAATTCTCCATCACTGCGAGACATGGTGTCAAGGCGACGTTACCTTTTCTCCTATAAGGGGACGACAGAGCGACAGCACGATGAATACTGAGAAAAATCGGCAAGGAAACACTGGTTGCCATTTCGAGTGCATGTAAAAGCCCTGTGACTATGCCATATGATGTGGAGTTCGCTGACGTTAAAATGGATGTTCTAACGGAAGTATGCTTGGAATATTGCAACAACTTCTTGTAGACAGCTACTACCTTTCGAATTTGGACATGATGCAAGAGTTTGCCGACTACCTAATATCAAATCACAGCTTCTGCTTGGATGGAGTCTACCAGGGAAACAGAAACGTGATTGTGGACGACGATAAGATAGTTGGAATTGACTGTTTAACGTGGCCACCTGTAGAGTCAAGATACATAACAAATTTATATATCAAATCACAAACCCAGGTGTGAACAAAGTTATCGGCAACCACCTTATGAACTTTATATAGTGTCCAGACTTCGACTACGAACAATTCTGAACCGTGTGTTTGACTCTGTGCAAGACTGGTTCAGTGTTTTAAACTCTAACGAAGAGAATTTACAATGTGCTCCACTGTACTCTGTGTCCATCACATCCACCTGGTGTCAGCTAACGACTCACTTCCGTAACAGCTGCTGTGAGGAGTTTAACAACGTTATTCTTATTACTGGGGTAATAAGAATACATGAACATGGACTGATGTACAAATAAATCTACACTCTCAAGACTGAGAAAAGTTTATAAATTATGTTCTGTCTGCATACAGTTTTAATGACGAGATTTTTAGGACAGACTCCAACAATGATATGGCTTCAAACGGCTCTGAGCGCTATGGGACTTAACTGCTGTGGTCATCAGTCACCTAGAACTTAGAACTACTTAAACCTAACTAACCTAAGGACGTCACACACATCCATGCCCGAGGCAGGATTCGAACCTGCGACCGTAGCGTTCGCGCGGTTCCAGACTGTAGCGCCTAGAACCGCTCGGCCACTCCGGCCTGCCCCAACAAAGATAATATAACTATTATTCAGGAGGGCTATATTAGAGCAATTAAAACATAATATCGAAATCCAGGACGTCGTTCTCCACAATACCACCAGATACAGATATTTCCGAATTAGATCTGATTGCCACGAAGAATGTCGTCCCACAAGTCCTATGAAAAAGAATCAATGTTTTGCACATATTTAAACTGTTTCCTATTAAAGAAATTACCCAGTTAATTGCAGTTAATGTGTTATGTGTAAGGAAAAGAAAATTGGAAATGCAAGAAATATAAACCATGAAAACAAAAACTGGAGTATATTGCGAAAACAATTACCACAATGGCGGAACATATGGTACTGTTGGTCAAAGAAGAAACCATTGCAGATGCACAGGCAATGCTTCCAAATCTCTTTAAAGAAGAGTATGGAGAAATTTGGATACAGGTGGAGAATATAAGATATTAGCATTTACTGTTAATAGCTATGGCAGGTGGTCATACATTGGCCACGTACTAGCCAAAAATGATGGATTCGAGCGTATTTTGTGTAGTACAGGACACACGTAAAATTTGTTTATAAAGCTCCATTCACATGTCGATTTGCTTAAATGCGATAGTCACACTACACGTAAATATGGCGTAACGGATGTTGTGCACCTAGGAACAGAATAACTATCTGTAGAGTGTAAAACCGACGGAACAATAAAATTTAATGGACAGTCGTTTGCAACAATTGTAAACGTAAAGTTCTACACCGACATTTCGCTAGAATGTGCAGCAGAAGAACTGCTAGCGTACATCCAACAATATGGCAGTGTTTTAACAGTTGTTACGCATACAATTATAGGTAAAACTAAGCTCCGTGAGTGCTCTTCCCTAGAAGAACTGGAAGAAGGAACAGAGCTAATTGATAAAGTCATACAGGAGAAAGTTTTCAGGAAAAGTTAAATATGTATTAGAATTCGAGAACATACCTTCTCTGTACTTGTTGAATTACTGGCCGGAGAAAAAAAATACATGATTGAGGTATGGATCTTAAAGTTAAAAATTAAGCTGGATGTTATTAAAATGATGCCAAGTGAAAATTTATAAATAGTTATTTCTGAGTGTAAATGTATATGTAGAGCCACAGTGCAAGAATATTTTTTTGCGTTCTCTATCCTACAAACATCGTGAAACACTTTCTTATTTCTGATGTTCCATGTGTATAGGAAGTGGATAATTGTGTAACCTTAAAAAGTAGTTGAAACTAGGGTAACCCTCTTTTCGTACCTATGCGAAATGTAGTTGAAAGCGGGTAGTTCAAAGCAAGGCAACTCTCGTTCCGTACCTACATAAATGTGTCTGGCTTAGACCAATTGTATCAAGAGCCAGAACGTTCATCGTACGTTGTTGAACATAGAGCTCCATAGCAGATCACCGCTACGTGTTCACATTAACCCAACGACATCGTCAGTTACGACTACAGTGGGCGCGGGATGACCGAGGTTCGACTTCGATCAATGGAAACGTGTCGGCTCTTCGGATGAATCACATTTTTGCAACATAAACGCCGTCATCGAGGTGAACGGCGGCTCGAAACGTGCAGCATGCCACGAGCGCAGGCTGGTGGAAACAGTATTATCCTATATGAGACATTTCACTGCGTTTACATGGGACCTGTGGTAGTAACCGAAGACGCACTGACAGCTGCGAACCACCTGCATCACTTCATGCTTGCCCGCATCTCGTGGTCGTGCGGTAGCGTTCTCGCTTCCCACGCCCGGGTTCCCGGGTTCGATTCCCGGCGGGGTCAGGGATTTTCTCTGCCTCGTGATGGCTGGGTGTTGTGTGCTGTCCTTAGGTTAGTTAGGTTTAAGTAGTTCTAAGTTCTAGGGGACTTATGACCACAGCAGTTGAGTCCCATAGTGCTCAGAGCCATTTGAACCAACTTCATGCTTGATGTCTTTCCCGATGTCGATGTCATCTTTCGGCAGTATAATAATATTGTCCGTGTCTCGGAGCCAGAACCGTGCTCCAGTGGTTTGAGGAGCGTTATAGCGAACTCATGCTGGTGTCTCAGTGACCAAATTCGCCTGATGTAAACCCTATGGAACTCGCCAGGGTCGCTATAGGGCGCCATTACCGTATACGAAACTCAGCGGACGGTTATTTACGCGAATTACATTACCTGTGCGTGGACATATAATTTCTTATATATTTCTAATATATTTCTTATGGAAATTGTGCTCCGAATACGTAGAAAAATAGATCCTTTATCATTTAGCTACAATATAGCAGGTCAGCAACTGGAAGCAGTTAATTCCATAAATTATCTGGGAGTAGGCATTAGGAGCTATTTAAAATGGAATGACCATATACAATTAATCGTCGGTAAAGCACATGCCAGACTGAAATTCATTGGAAGAACCCTAAGGAAATGCAGTCTGAAAACAAAGGAAGTCAGTTACAGTACACTTGATCGCCCACTTCTTGAATACTGCTCACCGGTGTGGTATCCGTACCAGATAGGGTTGATGGAAGAGATAGAGAAGATCCAACGGAGAGCAGCACGGTTCGTTACAGGATCATTTAGTAATCGCGAAAGCATTATGGAGATGATAGATAAACTCCAGTGGAAGACTCTGCAAGAGAGACGCTCAGTATAGCTCGGTACAGGCTTTGGATTTTGTTGAAGTTTCGAGAACATACCTTCACCGAGGAGTCAAGCAGTATATTGTTCCCTCCTACGTATATCTCGCGAGGAGACCATGAGGATAAAATCAGAGAGATTAGAGCGCACACAGACGCATACCGACAACCTTTCTTTCCACGAACAATACGAGACTGGAATAGAAAGGAGAACAGATAGAGGTACTCAGAGTACCCTCCGCCACACACCGTCAGGTGGTTTGTGGAGTATGGATGTAGATGTAGATGTAGATGTAGAATGCCACATACATCCACGAACCTCGCAGAAAACTATGGGATCCCTGGTGCGCAGTCTCAGTGATGTATTTCGTTCCACAGACGGACAGACACGCTATAAGCAGATGGTCATAATGTTCTGGTTCATCAGTGTACAAGAGGCGTTCAAAAAGAAACGAGCCGGAGGCATAACTACAGAAACCAGTACCTGTACGTTAGAAGTATTGAACCTGGGTATTGAGACACTTGTCCCACTGTGACACAAGTCAGTGAATGGCTGTGTCATAAAATTCCCAGGACTGCGATATTAACCAGTTCCACACGTACAGGTGAACGTCGACGTCCATAAGAGTGCAGGAAAGGTTATGCTGACGTTCTTCTTTGACCAAGATGGCCCCCTGTTGATTCACTTCCTGCAGCACGGGACAACAGTGAACGCCCAGCGTTACACGCAAACCTTGACCACCCTTCGCCAAGCGATCAAATCAAAACGACCAGGCAATCTCACCCGTGGGGTCATTCTACTCCATGACAATGCAAACCCTCATACCACCAACACAGCCGTGGGACTCCTGCGCATATTCAAATGAGAGGTTCTCGGCCACCCTCCATACAGTCTGGACCTCACTCCCTGTGATTACACCATTTTTGGTCCCCTTAAAAAGGCTCTGAGAGGCTAACGATTCACCTCGGACGACGACATCCAGCTGTACGTGCGGAACTGGTTAACATCGCAGCCCCGGGAATTTTATGAGACAGACATTCACCGACTTGTGTCACAGTGGGACAAGAGACTCAACAGCCAAGGTCAATACTCCTAACGTACAGGTACTGGTTTCTGTAATTATGCCTCCCGCTCGTTTCTTTTTGAACGCCCCTTATACACTGATGAGCCAGAACATTATCACTACCTGCTTATAGCGTGTTTCTCCGACTGTCGAACGAAATACACTACTGGCCATTAAAATTGCTACACCAAGAAGAAATACAGATGATAAACGCGCATTCATTGTACAAATATATTATACTAGAACTGACATGTGATTACATTTTCACGCACATTGGATGAATAGATCAAGAGAAATCAGTACCCAGAACAACCACCTCTGGCCGTAATAACGGCCTCGATACGTCTGGGCATTGAGTCAAACAGAGCTTGGATGACGTGTACAGGTACAGCTGCCCATGCAGCTTCAATACGATACCACAGTTCATCAAGAGTAGTGACTGGCGTATTGTGACGAGCCAGTTGCTCGGCCACCGTTGACCAGACATTTTCAATTGGTGTGAGATCTGGAGAATGTGCTGGCCAGGGCAGCAGTCGAACATTTTCTATACCCATAAAGGCCCGTGCATGACCTGCAACATGCGGTCGTGCATTATCCTTCTGAAATGTAGGGTTTCGCAGGTATCGAATGAAGGGTAGAGCCACGGGTCGTAACACATCTGAAATGTAACGTCCACTGTTCAAATTGCCGTCAATGTGAACAAAAGGTGACCGAGACGTGTAACTAATGGCACCCCATACCATCACGCCGGGTGATACGTCAGTATGGCGATGACGAATACACGCTTCCAATGTGCGTTCACCGCGATGTCGCCAAACACGGATGCGACCATCATGATGCAGCAAACAGAACCTGGATTGATCCGAAAAAATGACGTTTTGCCATTCGTGCACCTAGTTTCGTCGTGGAGTACACCATCGCAGGCGCTGCTCTCTGTGATGCAGCGTCAAGGGTAACCGCAGCCATGGTCTCCGAGCTGATATTCCATGCTGCTGCAAACGTCGTCGAACTGTTCGTGCAGATGGTTGTCGTCTTACAAACGTCCCTATCTGCTGACTCAGGGATGGAGACGTGGCTGCACGATCCGTTACAGCCATGCGGATAAGGTGCCTGTCATCTCGACTGCTAGTGATACGAGGCCGTTGGGATCCAGTACCGATTCCATATTCTGCTAACAGTCATTCTATCTCGAATAACGCGAGCAGCAATGTGCGATACGATAAACCGCAATCACGATAGGCTCCTTACACGAGGCACCGCAACAACGTTTCACCAGGCAACGTTTCACCGGTCAACTGCTGTTTGTGTCTAAGAAATCGGTTGGAAACTTTCCTCATGTCAGCACGTTGTAGATGTCGCACCGGTGCCAACCTTGTGTGAATGCCCTTAAAAGGTAATCATTTACATATCACAGCATCTTCTTCCTGTCGGTTAAATTTCGCGTCTGTAGCACTTCATCTTTGTGGTGTGGCAATTTTAATGGCCAGTAGTGTACATCATCTCTGATTCTGCGTACCAGGGATCGATAATTTTTGGTAGGTTCGTGGATGTATGCGGCATTAGATATCTGCGCACAGAAAATGTAATTCGCGTAAATAACTGGCAGCTGATTTGCATATGCGGTGATGGCGCCCCATAGCGACCCCCGTGAGTTCCATAGGATTTACACTAGGCGACCTTGGTCGCTGAGACATCAGCGTGAGTTCAGTATAACGCTCCTCAAACCACTGGAGCACGGTTCTGGCTCCGAGACACGGACAATATTCTTATATTGCCGAAAGATGACATCGACATCGGGAAACATATCAAGCATGAAGTGACGCAGGTGGTTCGCAGCTCTCAGTGTGTTTTCGGTTGCTACCACAGGTCCCATGTAAGCGCAGTAAAATGTCTCATATAGGATAATACTGTTTCCACCAGCCTGCGTCCGTGGCACGCGGCACGTTTCGAGCCGCCGTTCACCTCGATGACGGCGTTTGGCCAGACGACCATTGGCCTAGTGTTGCAAAAATGTGATTCATCCGAAGAGCCGACACGTTTCCGTTGATCGAAGTCGAACCCCGGTCATCCCGCGCCCACTGTAATCGTAACTGACGATGTCGTTGGGTTAATTTGAACACGTAGGAGTGATCTGCTGCGGATCTCTATGTTCAACAACGTACGATGAACGGTGTGCTACAAAACACTTGTGCGTCCACCAGTATTGTGCTCTTTCGGCAGAGATGCCACACATCACCGTCTATCCTACTTTAAAAAGCACACAAGCCTCCGAATTCCACGTTCCGTGAAGAGTCGTGGACGTCCAATCATTTTCCGCCTAGTTGTAGTTTAACTGTCCTTGTACATCTTTCCGTTAATGCTCAAGATAGTAGCACGTGAACATTCGACCAGCTTCGTCGTTTTCGAGATAATCGTTCACAGGCTGTGCGTAATAATAATCTGCCCTTTGTCAAGGCCGCTTATCTCAGTTGATTTCCCCATATGTAGCCCATATCTTAGTTAGGGTGATCCCCCGTCCATGTCTGCTCCGCTTACATATTTTTGTAACCGCATCACGTGCGCCATGCCCTCAACGCCACAAGGAGGCATCCAACGTCACGATGGGCAGAGGTCATAATGTTTTGCCTTAACAGTGTACAGTTCACCATGGAGATGGAGAAAGACTATGTCTGTAGAAAGCTTGCTCACACCGATCTGTACTTGCACGCCATCAGCCATAATCACACGACACAGAAGCGCACTGTCTTACAAACATCGGTGCATCGTGCAGTGCGCTACATTGGTGCATCGTGCGACAACGACATCAGAGGCCGATAACCTGTCCCATGAGCTGAGCCATCTACGCAAGGTCTTCAGGAACAACGGCTACAACGTTCACCAAATAAATGAAGTGATCTCAAGCGAGAATCACAACAGGATCAGCGACGAGGAGCAGGAAAAGTATCTAGCTTTTTTACCGTTCTGTGTCTCCATGTTGGGCAAGATAAGTCGCCTGTCGAAAAAATACATCAGATCGATCTTCAGACCTGCGACAAAAATCCGACAATTTCTCCGACCAGCTAAAGATGCAGCAGATTTCAGTACAACTTGGATCTACAAGATACCTCGCGAGTGTGACAAACAGTACGCACTGCAGAAGAACGCAGTAAGGAACATGAGAGGTTTTATCGCATACGCCACACCGAGAAACCCGCTTTAGCTGAGCATGCTTTAGGAAACGGTGACTGGATGAAATTTGACGAAACCTCTGTGGTGGCTCGGACTAACGCTTCTGGGACTGTGTAATTACAGAAACCACTGAAATAAAAATCATCGATAACGCAATTATCAGAGACGGCGGTCTGCAGCTGAGCGTGGCGTGGGATCCGGCGATCACGACGTTGAAACAGGCACATCAGACGCCGAGCCAACGGATGCCCTCATCTGGCGATGTTGCGAGCACCAGTGACGTCGCAGCCGACGTGTAGTGATTACAAGGGGCGTACCGACAGCCCACTGGCAGTCATACCCCCTTGATAATGGCCAAAGAGTGCTTGATCGAAAGCTCGTGGAATTTTAACCACTTCACGCCGCTGGAAGCCCTAGACTTTTTTTTCCCTCAAGATTCCTGCGTGTATGATAAGGGAACTCTACAACTGGTGTGGATTACGAGGTCTCACTTATTACAGTAAGACATAGGCTTAAGACACTAAAATCATTTTGAAAAGCTGATTTCAGCCCAATGAGTAGTGAAGAGATGTATTAAACAGTCGTGTTGATCAAGGAAGTGACTAGGATCGAAGTGTAATTATGGCAGTAATGAACGTGAAGTGGAGGTGGGCGAAATATTAACTCGTAGCATGCAGAAAGGGTGGTAGATGGACCGAGGAAGTTCTTTTCTGGATTTCAATACGTAAGATAAAAGACAAACATAGTGACCTAACTGGACGCGGGAAGAAGATATTAGAAACTATGGAGAGCACCACAGGTGCCTGTTCTTTAATGTTTTTCATTATTTTTTTATTGTTTTCATTACGTATGGCGCAGAGGCGTTTATGCAGCAGTGAATACCATGGTATACGGTCTGTATCATGTTTATATACAACCAGAAGGTTGCCTTGAACACTGCATTGCTTTGCTACACACATTGGCACTGCGAGTCATATTCTTTCACCTTTCTCTGAGATTTGAACCGACTTATCCAGCCATTAATGAGGAGATCTATTGTCTAACGTGACTTAAAAATATAGGATAAAATTGCTACTCATCACATAGAGGAAGCGTTGAGCAGCAGGCAGGCATATTTAAAAGTAGACTGTTGTGAACAGAGGGAAGGTCCAGCACTGCTGGAAACCATAAAAGACTTAACGAATAAGGAATCCACCAAAGGAGAATTCCAAATAATAAACGGAGCCCTGTATAAGGAATACGATGTAGTTGGGTGGAAATGATTGTTCGTCATCTCAGCACATCTACGGCCAGCTATCCTGAAGTATTTCCACGATTATCCGGCATCCGTTTACCTTTTGCTCTGGCTCTATGGTACAACGCAAACTGCGAATCCTATTAATGGTAAAATTTAGACAAACGAGAATTTTTCATGAATATTTTCGTGAAATGTAATATAAACTGGGATGGGAAAAAGGCAATTTGTTAGGTATTTCTTCTTTTAATTTAAACAATCTTTTACAAAATGTTGGTAATTAGGAATTTATATTAGCAATGAATACTGGATTTTTGTGTACAGAATGTAATTATAAACAAGAAGACGTGCATTTTTCATACAGATTAAATTAGTTACCTGTCAATCAGCATATAATTCATGAATTTTGTACTTAAATGGCGTACGTCTACATCTACATCTATGTGATTACTCTGCTATTCACAATAAAGTGCCTGGCCGTTGTGGCCGAGCGGTTCTAGACGCTTCAGTCCGGAACCGCGCTGCTGCTGCGGTTGCAGGTTCGAATCCTGCCTCGGGCATGGATGTGTGTGATATCCTTAGGTTCGTTAGGTTTAAGTGGTTCTACGTGTAGGGGACTGATGACCTCAGATGTTAAATCCCATAGTGCTAGAGCCGTTTGAACCATTTTGAACCACCTTCAAGCTGTCTCTCTAGCTTTCAATTCTCGAACGGCGCGCCGGAGAAACGAGCATTTAAATTTTTTTGCGCGAGCCCTGATTTCTCTTATTTTATCGAGATGATAATTTCTCCCTATGTAGGTGGATGCCAACGGAATGTTTTCGCAATCAGAGGAGAAAACTGGTGATTGAAATTTCAGGAGAAAATCCCGTCGCAACGAAAAACGCCTTCTTTTTTTAATGATTGCCACTCCAATTCACGTAACATGTCTGTGGCACTATCTCCCCTATTCCGTAATAAAACAAAACGAGCTGCCCTTCTTTGTACTTTTTCGATGTCATCCGTCAGTCCACAGCGGATCCCTCAGCGCTCAGGAATACTCCAGAATAGGGCGGACAAAAAACGGTCCAAATGGCGCTGAGCACTATGGAACTTAACATCTGAGGCCATCAGTCCCCTAGAATTTAGAACTACTTAAACCTAACTAACGTAAGGATATCATACACATCCATTCCAGAGGCAGGATTCGAACCTGTGACCGTAGCAATGGTGCGGTTCCAGTCTGAAGCCCCTACAACCGCTCGGCCACCGCGGCCGGCTAGGGTGGACAAGCGTTGTATAAGCACTCTCTTTAGTAGACCTGTTACACCTTCTAAGTTTTCTGCCAGTGAATGCAGTCTTTGGTTTGCTCTGCCCACAAGATTATCTATGTGATCGTTGCAATTTAGGTTATTTGTAATTGAAATCCCTAAGTATTTAGTTGAATTTACAGCCTTCAGATTTGTGTGACTTATCGCTTAATCGGAATTTAGCGGATTTCTTTTAGTACTCATGTGAATAACTTCACGCTTTTCTTTGTTTAGGATCAATTGTCGCACCATACAGATATCTTATCTAAACCATTTTGCAAGTCGCTTTGATCATCTGAGGACATTACAAGACTGTAAATGACAGCATCATCTGCAAAGAATCTAAGAGAGCTACTCAGATTGTCTCCTATGTCGTTAATACAGATCAGGAACAATAGAGGGCCTATAACACTTCCTTGGGGAACGCCTGATATTACTTTTGTTTTACTCGATGACGTTCCATCTATTATTACGAACTGCAACCTTTCTAATGGGGAGTGACGAATCCAGTCGATTCTCCGTAGGCACGCAGTTTGGGTAGAAGACGGTCGTGAGGAACGGTGTCGAAAGCCTTCTGGAAATCTAAAAACATGGAATCAATTGGACATCCCTGTCGATAGCACTCATTACTTCATGAGTATAAAGACCTAGTTGTGTTTCACAAGAACGATATTTTCTGAATCCATGCCATGTGTCAATAAATCGTTTTTTTTTTCCAAAGTAATTCATAATGTTCGAACACAGTATATGTTCCAAAACTCTACTGCAAATCAACGTTAGTGATATGGGCCTGTAATTCAGCGGATTCCTCCTATTTCCCTTTTTGGGTATTCGCGTGACTGTAGAAATTTTCCAGTCTTTTAGTACGGGTCTTTCTGTGGGGTATTCGAACTGAACGGAAAAAGAAACGAAAAAGTGTCACAATCAGACTCTAACCAACGATTACCAATCTCGAGTGCTGCTGATTTTTTCCATCTGTATGTGTTTACGCTTCACGGAAAAGCTAGTAGAAAATGGACGTCTGTATAAAAATTTGCATCGAGTGGGAATCCAACCTAAGACAGCTATATGGCAGGTAGCATTGTACCACAGGGGCACGCTGGCCGTCAAGGAAAATCGACAACACTTTTAGCGTAGTAAAGAAGATCGGTGAACTTCAAAGGTGATTTTAGAGTTGTGTTGAACTGCTTGACAACTGATATTTGAGCTCTGAACTTTCGCACCATAAATACAAAAACTTTTAAAAATCCGATTGAAGTAAGTGTTATGCTTTATTGGCGAGCCTGCCGTCGGATTCGGACTTGATTGTGGTTTTGATCACACAATATTATCAAAGACATTCCCCAAATCTATTAATGTCACGTATTTTTCCTTTTTTTCTGATTAAGTTGAGCCTCTTTATGAACTGTTGTGCAAAATTTTCTTCTCGAAAGACCCTATTTTTCAGAAAACCAATCTACTTTAATTTCCCCTCTCCAATCTTCGATAATGTACTCTCGTATTTTTCATGTGGGTTGTACTAACTTGACTGTGCTACAATTTTCACATCTACCTGCTCTTGATTTCTTGTATCTCACAACATTTTCTTACACCGTGTCCTAATTTCCAGTTGACATGATTTCTCCTGGGAATCTATGAAATTTCTTCAAATATTTGTTCCCAACTTTGCGCCTGCTCGTGTTTCAATGTATTTATAGCTAGGCATCGAGACAAGTTTGTTTGTCTTAACATGCTAGGTATTGCCACATATTTTCCCCTGCAGTCTGCTGTTTATTCAGATGTGATACTTACTGTTAGACAGTAACCAGCCTGCTGACATGCTTTCCCGTTCCATTTTCTTCACTCAACAGCAATTTCAGTATTATTAGTAGCAGACGCACAAAAATTTTATTCCTCCGGAATCCGAACAAATACTTCACATGACTGATAGATTCTGGAGGCATCAGAGCAAGATAATTCATCCTGAACATTCACATACGCTAATCAAAGAATACATTACTTCAAATCTGATAGAAAATCGGCGAATAAAGAAGCTTGAGGACTATAATCGTTCATTAACAGCGTTTCGGTTATACCATCATTCACCTAAGAAGTGTTTTAAGTCGTCTGATTGGTGTAGCGCAACTGGTGTAGAGGTAGATTCCACATAAAGTTTTGGTAACATCTATTCAACACACACAATTTTCTATCCTTGCAAAAAGTGTCGTAAAATAAATATATATGCCGTCTATAAGCAGTGATTTTAGTTAGCTGTGTGAGATCGACGAGGTAACATCACCATGCTGTGTGTGATCGGCGAGGTAACATCACCATCATAAAACGTCAGGCTCCAACTAAAAAATCAATATTATGGAAGCATCACCAACATTCTCGCATATAGATGTGGTGTACTGCTGGTCTGTGGTTTAATTTGTTTTATTTTCCTATTTCCAGATGATGTCATGGAGTACCCCCAAACGAAAACTACTCAGCAGGAGTACAGTTCGCCGGCCGGTGTGGCCGTGCGGTTCTAAGCGCTTCAGTTTGGAACCGCGTGACCGCTACGGTCGCGGGTTCGAATCCTGGCTCGGGCATGGATGTGTATGATGTCCTTAGGTTAGTTAGGTTTAAGTAGTTCTAAGTTCTAGGGGACTGATGACCTCAGTAGTTAAGTCCCATAGTGCTCAGAGCCATTTGAACCATTTTTGAGTACAGTTCCATTTGCAATAAATTCGACTGGACGTAAATAAGTTAGCGTTCGAATGTTCTCTGATCGATAATTCAACTCAGCAATGATTTTTGGAAACCTCCATGATTGTACTATGAAACTAATACTAACCCCAAACCACATTATTGTGGTATGAAATTAATATTTATTGCTACAGAGTGGTGTAGGCTGTATGCCCACCCAGTAGTGGTGCAGGCATGTTTACTCGAAATACTGAAACAACACCTGCATTAAGACTAGGTGATCACAAGATTAGTGCTGGTGACTTTCCACGAACAGTAAAATTTTTTAACGAAACAAAACCGACTCACATTCAGGAATAGACCTTCAAGAATTTAACGTACAGTAGCTCTGACAATCAGCGCGCACTCGACCAGAAACTTAGCTGGTAGCCTTACGAAACACTGTGGACCAATTTCGGAGAACTTCTGGGGCAAACTCCAAAGCCCGCGGAAGAATATATAAATATTTCGATGCGCGTTGCACGTCGTTACGTAAAACTATGTATGAGTTTACAACACTTGACGTAGGCTTATAATTGCTATCGTATTTGAGTATTTATGCAGGGTGAACATTAATAAAACCGACAAACTGCATGGACGGATTTCTGACTGGAAGTGGAGGAAAAAAGGTCCTACGAACATGTGTCCCGAAATGGACTGTGCGTACCCTAACTAAGATATGGGCTACATATGGGGAAATCAACTGAGATAAGCGGCCTTGACAAAGGGCAGATTATTATTACGCACAGCCTGTGAACGATTATCTCGAAAACGACGAAGCTGGTCGAATGTTCACGTGCTACTATCTTGAGCATTAACGGAAAGATGTACAAGGACAGTTAAACTACAACTAGGCGGAAAATGATTGGACGTCCACGACTCTTCACGGAACGTGGAATTCGGAGGCTTGTGTGCTTTTTAAAGTAGGATAGACGGTGATGTGTGGCATCTCTGCCGAAAGAGCACAATACTGGTGGACGCACAAGTGTTTTGTAGCACACCGTTCATCGTACGTTGTTGAACATAGAGATCCGCAGCAGATCACTCCTACGTGTTCAAATTAACCCAACGACATCGTCAGTTACGATTACAGTGGGCGCGGGATGACCGGGGTTCGACTTCGATCAACGGAAACGTGTCGGCTCTTCGGATGAATCACATTTTTGCAACACTAGGCCAATGGTCGTCTGGCCAAACGCCGTCATCGAGGTGAACGGCGGCTCGAAACGTGCCGCGTGCCACGGACGCAGGCTGGTGGAAACAGTATTATCCTATATGAGACATTTTACTGCGCTTACATGGGACCTGTGGTAGCAACCGAAAACACACTGAGAGCTGCGAACCACCTGCGTCACTTCATGCTTGATATGTTTCCCGATGTCGATGTCATCTTTCGGCAATATAAGAATATTGTCCGTGTCTCGGAGCCAGAACCGTGCTCCAGTGGTTTGAGGAGCGTTATACTGAACTCACGCTGATGTCTCAGCGACCAAGGTCGCCTAGTGTAAATCCTATGGAACTCACGGGGGTCGCTATGGGGCGCCATCACCGCATATGCAAATCAGCTGCCAGTTATTTACGCGAATTACATTTTCTGTGCGCAGATATCTAATGCCGCATACATCCACGAACCTACCAAAAATTATCGATCCCTGGTACGCAGAATCAGAGATGATGTACACTACTGGCCATTAAAATTGCCACACCACAAAGATGAAGTGCTACAGACGCGAAATTTAACCGACAGGAAGAAGATGCTGTGATATGTAAATGATTACCTTTTAAGGGCATTCACACAAGGTTGGCACCGGTGCGACATCTACAACGTGCTGACATGAGGAAAGTTTCCAACCGATTTCTTAGACACAAACAGCAGTTGACCGGTGAAACGTTGCCTGGTGAAACGTTGTTGCGGTGCCTCGTGTAAGGAGCCTATCGTGATTGCGGTTTATCGTATCGCACATTGCTGCTCGCGTTATTCGAGATAGAATGACTGTTAGCAGAATATGGAATCGGTACTGGATCCCAACGGCCTCGTATCACTAGCAGTCGAGATGACAGGCACCTTATCCGCATGGCTGTAACGGATCGTGCAGCCACGTCTCCATCCCTGAGTCAGCAGATAGGGACGTTTGTAAGACGACAACCATCTGCACGAACAGTTCGACGACGTTTGCAGCAGCATGGAATATCAGCTCGGAGACCATGGCTGCGGTTACCCTTGACGCTGCATCACAGAGAGCAGCGCCTGCGATGGTGTACTCCACGACGAAACTAGGTGCACGAATGGCAAAACGTCATTTTTTCGGATCAATCCAGGTTCTGTTTGCTGCATCATGATGGTCGCATCCGTGTTTGGCGACATCGCGATGAACGCACATTGGAAGCGTGTATTCGTCATCGCCATACTGACGTATCACCCGGCGTGATGGTATGGGGTGCCATTAGTTACACGTCTCGGTCACCTTTTGTTCACATTGACGGCAATTTGAACAGTGGACGTTACATTTCAGATGTGTTACGACCCGTGGCTCTACCCTTCATTCGATACCTGCGAAACCCTACATTTCAGAAGGATAATGCACGACCGCATGTTGCAGGTCATGCACGGGCCTTTATGGGTATAGAAAATGTTCGACTGCTGCCCTGGCCAGCACATTCTCCAGATCTCACACCAATTGAAAATGTCTGGTCAACGGTGGCCGAGCAACTGGCTCGTCACAATACGCCAGTCACTACTCTTGATGAACTGTGGTATCGTATTGAAGCTGCATGGGCAGCTGTACCTGTACACGTCATCCAAGCTCTGTTTGACTCAATGCCCAGACGTATCGAGGCCGTTATTACGGCCAGAGGTGGTTGTTCTGGGTACTGATTTCTCTTGATCTATTCATCCAATGTGCGTGAAAATGTAATCACATGTCAGTTCTAGTATAATATATTTGTACAATGAATGCGCGTTTATCATCTGTATTTCTTCTTGGTGTAGCAATTTTAATGGCCAGTAGTGTATTTCGTTCGACAGTCGGAGAAACACGCTATAAGCAGGTAGTGATAATGTTCTGGCTCATCAGTGTATAAGGGGCGTTCAAAAAGAAACGAGCGGGAGGCATAATTACAGAAACCAGTACCTGTACGTTAGGAGTATTGACCTTGGCTGTTGAGTCTCTTGTCCCACTGTGACACAAGTCGGTGAATGTCTGTCTCATAAAATTCCCGGGGCTGCGATGTTAACCAGTTCCGCACGTACAGCTGGATGTCGTCGTCCGAGGTGAATCGTTAGCCTCTCAGAGCCTTTTTAAGGGGACCAAAAATGGTGTAATCACAGGGAGTGAGGTCCAGACTGTATGGAGGGTGGCCGAGAACCTCTCATTTGAATATGCGCAGGAGTCCCACGGCTGTGTTGGTGGTATGAGGGTTTGCATTGTCATGGAGTAGAATGACCCCACGGGTGAGATTGCCTGGTCGTTTTGATTTGATCGCTTGGCGAAGGGTGGTCAAGGTTTGCGTGTAACGCTGGGCGTTCACTGTTGTCCCGTGCTGCAGGAAGTGAATCAACAGGGGGCCATCTTGGTCAAAGAAGAACGTCAGCATAACCTTTCCTGCACTCTTATGGACGTCGACGTTCACCTGTACGTGTGGAACTGGTTAATATCGCAGTCCTGGGAATTTTATGAGACAGCCATTCACTACCTTGTGTCACAGTGGGACAAGTGTCTCAACACCCAGGGTCGATACTTCTTACATACAGGTACTGGTTTCTGTAATTGTGCCTCCGGCTCGCTTCTTTTTGAACTCTACTTATATGTTACTGTTAGCGATGTTGAGATATTCCAAGTACTCGTGAAGTGTCTCAAGGCGGTTGTAAGGATAATTTTTATCACGGAAAAAACCGATTTTCGCTTATACCGTTTCTTTATCTGCGGTTTGACGTGACTGTTAAAAGTGCTCCAAATAACCGGTTTCTGAAATAACCGAATTTAAGTTTTTTGTTGATATTATTTCCAGAAATGGAAGTACGAACAAAGATTGAAAAATTCTAATGAAGGTGATGAAGGAGGGGATCTCGAGCGAAATAGGGTTGACGCTGTGGCAGAAGTCGGCCTCACTGTCTCCAGCAAAGATGACAAAAGTGAAGAAGACCGGGGATGGCGACAGAGAGGTCGTGAGGTAACAAGTTGATGATTTCTCTGCATCGTCACTTTTGGATAGTATCAGTTTTCTCACCCTGAGGCAATTAAAAAAAATAAGGGTTCAATTATTATGCAACGTTATAGCATGCCAATAAAACTATGGGTATATCAATCAGTTTTTTCTTCTCTTCCAAGGAAAATTGTGGATTTTTGCTGCATATACTGCACGATGTCGCGGTTTGTAGTTACTTCACTGCAACTTCATTGCTACCATACTTCATAAAATACTTCCAAATTAAGCTTGGTCTTAATTCAGAACACCACACCACAGGGATGCTGTTTGCCCTCCTCCCAACACAACCATTCCCCACTAGCCAACGTCCCTACCCATACTCTCCTCCACTTGTGAGGAAGTTTTGGTCTGTGACGAGCCTTTGGAAAGGACTGACGTAAGTCTTTATTTTGTATTCAGTGTGGAATATTGTTATTTAAACAATTCGGGTTGCCATTGATTGAGCACTACACAGTAACTCCATCCAGTTTTGTTAATAACTACTGGATGTGTAAGATATTTTTGCTATTAGTCTAGCACTAGAAAGTTGCTCCTATCAGTCCAGCTAGTAGCCCTATATGGGAAGGATGGGTAATAATACCACAGCAAGCTAAGACTGAAGTACAGGGGAGTAGCCTCCTGCCAATCTACATATAAATATCTGCTGCTGGGAGGAACATAATGATAGGTAATAATAATATTGGAACAGTGACCCACAGTCACACCACACATGTAACATTCTGTTATAGGAATCATGTAGCAACATCATTTGGGAATGAAAAACACTCATACCTATTTACAAGTTACAAGACGTATCCTAGCCAGCAAATACGTGGGAAATAAATTGTACAATAGTTTTTATGAATATAGCGTCCATTATCTTACTAGAACACGGTGTTTCAAGACGAAAACTGAGAAGGCACATCCAGTCTAGCCCAGCGCCATCTACCGAGTGTATTGTGTACCTAAAGACCTAGCCAGGCGGAGAACTGCCCCTCCTCACAGACCAAGCTAACCCGCGACTTCCTGTTGCACAACATCATCGTGACTTACGCCGCCGACCGCGGCACAATGCAAGGCAAGCATCATCGACTTGGTTATATTCAGAGGTTCCAACCAATTTCAATTGGACAGAGACAACTCAGTTTAAAACATCCAAGACGTGTTGACCATGCAACTCGAATTTCCCAAGCAAAATGTAGATTTCTCCTTTTTATACTACACTCCTGGAAATTGAAATAAGAACACCGTGAATTCATTGTCCCAGGAAGGGGAAACTTTATTGACACATTCCTGGGGTCAGATACATCACATGATCACACTTACAGAACCACAGGCACATAGACACAGGCAACAGAGCATGCACAATGTCGGCACTAGTACAGTGTATATCCACCTTTCGCAGCAATGCAGGCTGCTATTCTCCCATGGAGACGATCGTAGAGATGCTGGATGTAGTCCTGTGGAACGGCTTGCCATGCCATTTCCACCTGGCGCCTCAGTTGGACCAGCGTTCGTGCTGGACGTGCAGACCGCGTGAGACGACGCTTCATCCAGTCCCAAACATGCTCAATGGGGGACAGATCCGGAGATCTTGCTGGCCAGGGTAGTTGACTTACACCTTCTAGAGCACGTTGGGTGGCACGGGATACATGCGGGCGTGCATTGTCCTGTTGGAACAGCAAGTTCCCTTGCCGGTCTAGGAATGGTAGAACGATGGGTTCGATGACGGTTTGGATGTACCGTGCACTATTCAGTGTCCCCTCGACGATCACCAGTGGTGTACGGCCAGTGTAGGAGATCGCTCCCCACACCATGATGCCGGGTGTTGGCCCTGTGTGCCTCGGTCGTATGCAGTCCTGATTGTGGCGCTCACCTGCACGGCGCCAAACACGCATACGACCATCATTGGCACCAAGGCAGAAGCGACTCTCATCGCTGAAGACGACACGTCTCCATTCGTCCCTCCATTCACGCCTGTCGCGACACCACTGGAGGCGGGCTGCACGATGTTGGGGCGTGAGCGGAAGACGGCCTAACGGTGTGCGGGACCGTAGCCCAGCTTCATGGAGACGGTTGCGAATGGTCCTCGCCGATACCCCAGGAGCAACAGTGTCCCTAATTTGCTGGGAAGTGGCGGTGCGGTCCCCTACGGCACTGCGTAGGATCCTACGGTCTTGGCGTGCATCCGTGCGTCGCTGCGGTCCGGTCCCAGGTCGACGGGCACGTGCACCTTCCGCCGACCACTGGCGACAACATCGATGTACTGTGGAGACCTCACGCCCCACGTGTTGACCAATTCGGCGGTACGTCCACCCGGCCTCCCGCATGCCCACTATACGCCCTCGCTCAAAGTCCGTCAACTGCACATACGGTTCACGTCCACGCGGTCGCGGCATGCTACCAGTGTTAAAGACTGCGATGGAGCTCCGTATGCCACGGCAAACTGACTGACACTGACGGCGGCGGTGCACAAATGCTGCGCAGCTAGCGCCATTCGACGGCCAACACCGCGGTTCCTGGTGTGTCCGCTGTGCCGTGCGTGTGATCATTGCTTGTACAGCCCTCTCGCAGTGTCCGGAGCAAGTATGGTGGGTCTGACACACCGGTGTCAATGTGTTCTTTTTTCCATTTCCAGGAGTGTAGTTATTTTTGAAGATAGAAGAAATCAGACCATACATGCGTTTTCACATCTATACAGTGTCGTTACTCGTTGCGAAAATCCTGTACAACACCTAGGCATAGGCTATACGTCCTCTAAGTAAAAAAAGGGTGTGTTCTAATCTGTTACATCCTGCATCACAGGACTAGCTGAAGACACAGGACTGCTCCACGTCTGTCATCAATGTCCCCTCACTTTCGAACTCTCTTAAAGTAAACAAATGTCTCATCACATGCAGGGTCTTTCAAGGTAACAGCATAGAGAAAGTCTAAACATCAAATTTATACTATGTATCGCTTTTTACATTGGATAATACAGCTGATTTTATTACGATGATAATCTCTCTCTGTGTATGTGGTAGGCTGAAATTTGGTTAAAAGATATTGCCGCAACGAGAAAACGCCCAATTACTGCTCCAACTCTTGAATCAATTCCTGTTACTCTGACCATTTCTTCCACCCACCTGTCGGCACGTCAGTGATATGAAATTGATAGGCTAATTAATTAACTTGATCATGAGAGCCCCTTTCCATGATGATAACTGTTTTCCTGGACTCGGATTACTCTCGCCAGGTAACTGTCACAGACGCTTCCGTGATGTCTCTGGAGTCTTTACACAGGCTAGGGATTCACTTCCTCTGATACAAAAATGGGATCTAACCGTCGTCAAATAGCTGAAGACATCCATCGCTAAATGTATTCTGTCTCTCTCGGTTCTCTTGTCATGGGGTGGAAATAAGTCGCTTAGAACTCTGGTACACTGCTGTGAACTAATCTAGCTAAGACCTGTCACTCTATAGGGGCAGTAGGATGTTTCACTCTCTTCTCAACCTCTTAGACTCCTCCGCCATCGGACTGCTTGTGAATAGCTGCCACCGCCGCCGCCGGATCATGAACCTCTGCCCACGCATCAGAGTTGCACCGCTCATGGCCGACAACCCACTGCTCAGCATGACGGACGGCCGTTAATGACTCCGGGCTTACAACAGCTGTCCTCTCCTTCTCAGAAAGACTGGGTCCTTAAATGTCGATGGGATAAATATCAGTATGTTGAACAATATGCTTCCCCTCATACCTCCTGCAAACCGAAATGTTCTGAGATGTGTTTTAGAAATCTCCCAGAAAGGCTGACACCGTGAGCAATAACAAAATATCTGTCTACTGTCCGCCACATCCCAAACACGTACCAACCTGCAGATCTAGGTTTCCCTCAGCAATCCCTCAGAATACAGTGCTAGAGAAGCGTTCTTCTTAGCTCCCACCAAATTAGTGGGCAGATGATTCGATAACTCAGATGGGAATCTCTGCAGGGAAGGCAATATTTTTTTCGAGTAACACTCTGTGGAACCAGCATTAGGAGCTGACTACTGCAACCATACATTTCGCGTAAGTACCACGAAGATAAAATACGAGATGTTAGTGCTCATAGGGAGGCGTATAGGTAGTCTTTTTCCCTCGCTGTATTTGCGAGTGAAATAGGATAAAAAATGGCTAGCGTGGTACAGGGTACCCTCCACCACACACCATACGATGGCGTGCGAATTAAGAATATAGAAACATCAAAAAAAGTTTCGCATCACCCCGGTTCCCAGAACTCCTGAAAATAGACGTTGACAGTGGATACTGTATCACAGACACAGTCCCTTTGACTGTTCAGAGATGCCACTAAACTCGCCCAAAGATGTAAACTACCATGCATGAGCAGCGCCTATTAGACGGAGGGGGTCCGACAGCCGATCAGTTCCAGTCATACCACCAGGAAGGAGGTACACGGCTCGTGTTGACTGTAATTCAACCATGCCTAGACGGTCCATACCGCGGTTCGACCGCGTCTGCATTGATTACTTTGTGCCAGGAAGGCCTCTCAACAATGAAAGTGGCCAGGCGTCTCGGAGTGAACCAAAGCGATGTTGTTCGGACATGGAGGAGATACAGAGAGACAGAAACTGTCGATGACATGCCTCGCTCAGGCCACCCAAGGGTTACTACTGCAGTGGATGGCTGCTACCTACGGATTATGGCTCTGAGGAACCCTGACAGCAACGCCACTATGTTGAAAAATGCTATTCGTGCAGCCAAAGGACGTCGTGTCACGACTCAAACTGTGCGCAATAGGCTGCATGATGCGCAACATCACTCCCGACGTCCATGGCGTTGTCCATCTCTGCAACCAGGACACCATGCAGCGCAGTTCAGATGGGCCCAACGACATGCCGAATGGACCGCTCATATTGGCATCACGTACTCTTCACCGATGAGTGTCGCGTATGCCTTCAACCCCGGCCAGGTTGAACGCCTTAGACACACTGTCCGGCGAGTGCAGCAAGGTGGACGTTCCCTGCTGTTTTGGGGTGGCATTATGTGGGGCCGACGTTCGCCGCTGGTGGTCATGAAAGGCGCCTTAACGGCTGTACGATACGTGAATGCCATACCTCGATCGATAGTGCAACCACATCGACAGCGTATTAGTGAGGCATTCGTCTTCATGGACGACAATTCGTGCCCCTATCATTCACCTTTTTTTGTGAATGACTTCCTTCAGGATAACGATAACGCTCGACTAGAGTGGCCAGCATGTTCTCCATACATGAACCCTATCGAACATGCTTAGGATAGATTGAAAAGGGTTGTTTATGGACGACGTGACTCACCAGCCACTGTGAGGGATCTACGCCGAATCGCCGTTGAGGAGTGGAACAACCTGGACCAACAGTGCCTTGACGAACTTGTGGATAGTATGCCACGACGAATACAGGCATGCATCAATGCAAGATGACGTGCTACTGGGTATTTGAGGTACCGGTGTGTACAGTAATCTGGACCACCATCTCTGAAGGTCTTGCTGTATGGTGGCACAACATGCAATGTGTGGTTTTCGTGAGCAATAAAAATGGCGGAAATGATGTTTATGTTGATCTCTGTTCCAATTTTCTGTACAGGTTCCGGAACTCTGGGAACCGAGGTGATGCAAAACTTTTTTAATGTGTGTATATGTAAATGAAAACGTAGTCTACCTATCAAAATGTCAGTCCCTCCAATTATAGGTCCACAAAACTCATGGAAGAATGTTGTCTCTTTTCTTCAAGGAAACAAAAGACAGAACTTGTGCTACTGATTGTCTCTCTGTAGAAACCTTAGTATTAGCCCCTTATTTTGCCCATTACAGTCACTTCATGAGACTTATGTGAGAGGTTGTAATATGTTTGCCTAAAATACTTACAAGGAACAATATAGATCTCACCTCTCGACTCTCCTCTCGTCAGGGTCTCGCATACCTACCATATTCTCGTGAATCTTCCAATCTTTGATACATAGCATACGAATCCACCTGATTTTTATGGGTAGAGGATGTCTCCGCCAAGGTACATAGCCCTGCCAATTCTTTCGAAATACCATCATGTTCTGACAGCATGTTCCATTAGTTAGAAGCCTGAAAGGCAGGGAGCTATTACAACGAGGGAATACCATACTAATGCACAGGAGGAATACGCAGCCATGCAGAATATACACAGACTGCACTCAGAAATTCAGAAGCATCATCGATATCAAATGACGATCTGTAAATATCACTCTGTACAAGTCCTAATCTCCTTTATCGTGCTCTTATGATTACCACGCCAGAAATATGACAGTGTAATGGTGACCAAGTCTTCGTTGACAGCGTACTCTCTCTCTCTCCCCTTGTTATTTTTGTGACGTCCAACGGAGTAAAACTATGAAATATAAAAACTTCGCAACGTTATCTTGTAGATAATGCAATTAGATTTTACTGCATTTCTCTTATCCATTATATTGGGGAAGCAAATATCGTTTGCATGTTGACATCTACCATATGTGGTGATCCGATTACATACTCATATACCTGTATCGGTCGAAGTCACTTTTAAGGACCAGCATAAAGTTTTGTCGTCCATCTTGGAGGAAGACCATATCAACTATGAGTCACAAGGAGAAGATACTTGTGTTGTTTGACAGATTGCTTTTTGCTGTATCATATCGAAGCAATGTATTATTACAGCTGTGAACACAGCCACACATTTTGTCGAAACATAGAACAATAAACATGAGACCTATCAATGTTCATGGTAATGGACACTTACGGTTTACAATCGTATTAAAATGCTGGATCCACGAAACAGAAGTTTAACATGGGTGATTTGGTATGTACCTCAAAACACAAGACAGCATTTGGAAAGTCATACCTCCCAAACTGAGTGAGATATTCACAGTTTCCAAAGCGCAGAGAACAAATGTCAGAACTTACATCTTTAAGCATAGCAGTGGTACTGAAATTTTGGAATGCTTTTACACTGAGGAAATGCAGAAGAGCTCAGAATCACACTCGTTTCTCGTAGAGCATGTCATAAGACGTCGAAGGAATAGAGCACTAGTTAAATGGCTTGGTTTTCCTACAACTCAAAGCAGCTGTGTATTGTGTATTGACGCTGACGATTTGCGGTAAAATGGGGTGCACAGAGCACAAACAGCGTAGTAGCATCACATTCTCGATAGGAGACGCATTATAGGTGGCGGTGGTATTCTTGGCAAACTTACCATCGAATTGCCCATTCCGGGGTAACATTGAAGGCATGAGAATGATAAGGAGATAAAGACCAATTTATTTGAATTTGAGTTGTTATCACAAAATACAATCAGAATGTATGCTCCATCTATTGGTGTGTGAATGATACCAAAATACCTCCCACAGAAGGCGCTAGATGACTCTGCAAGTTATCAACTCATGGATATCCATTTTTCGTTGAGAATGAGGAGTGCACACAGACCAGTAGAATGCTGTTGTCACTCTGAATGTGATAGGTATACCATGGCTACATCTCCGTGTTACTCTGATGAAAGTGTTGATGATCCTAGTTATGTTGTGGCAGATTCTAGTGACAGTGATGTTAATGTTATTTAAGAATCTCCTAAGAAATCAAAGAAATGATCTAAAATGTGGCAGAATGGAAACAAGTCAACAGTAAAGTTAACCGCAATTAGATCCAGAACGTAAATCTGAGAGTTGCCAATGCAAGAGGCAATGCACACAGAGGTTTCCTGAAGATATAAAGAAAAATTTGCTTAACAGCTTTAACAACGTGAAAGTAAAGAATATAGAGGATTCATATCTGTTTGGTTTGATATCAATGCGGCGTGTTGCAAGGTATGTATAATATATACTGTTACTTAACTATTTTGTTATTGGAGACTTACGAATGAAAATGGTGTTTGTGTATTGTATTAATTAAGTAATCTTCAATTTAATAGTTTAGGAGACGGCCTAATTTAATAGGGAGAAGAAAAGAAGTAAAACCGAGTCTTCATATACTCCAAAGCACAGAAAGGGTTCATTTTACTACAAGGCCTGTACTTGACAATGTCCCATTACATTTTTATTGATTTGTAAACATCTTAGCGCTCGGTTCTCGGTAGGGGCTATCTGAGACTTCGAGCGTCAGGCGCATAAATAATTCCCGTGAAGTCTTAACTCTCAGAACGGTGCCGAGGGCGAGTGGTAAAGCGTGTGGGAGAGGTCGATGGTTCAAACCCCCTGGTGGCATAAAATTGTTCAGTTCCTTCATTACTATTTTCAAGTGTTTTTTTTTATAAAAGTTCTTTGTAAATTTACATTTGTTTCGCTGATTGACTTTCTATTCCATATAAGAGAAGCTGTACTTTGATACCATAGTTACTTCTCATTCCATTGCTTTCATGTACGCTATACTTACAAATATTAATAAAGTTCCTTTTGATTTACGCGAGTGCTTTTATTTTGTGCTTTTAATATTACTTTCTTTATTAAGAATGAGTGTGGTGCAGCCTGTGCTACCGTCCTGTTTTAATAATGTTATTCCATTCTTTACGCTATTTTCGCATTCTTTTAGGACAAAGTAAATTTTGATCAAAACATGATTATGATCAAAACCAGTGCGACCTCAAATATTATTTTCCCAAAACAAACTGATACGGGCTCACCTGTTTACACATCAGTATTTTCGAGAGTACCTTGACACTCGCACCCTTTTATATAATACCTGTCCTATATTGTTTTATTTATTTATCTATTTTAGGTTCACGTGGGTGCAAAGGAAGTAGTTGTTTGTACACAAGCATCCTCTGGTCTTCATGGCACAAAAAAGGGAAGTATCGACAGACTACTGCAGCGTAGGATTCACAGTGCTTCCCCGCCTATGGATCAGAGAGGTCTTTCTGAAAATTCAAGATCTAGTGAGAAACCTCAGTATCTCATAGCTCAAGTGAAGGATCACATGAGATGTTTCCCATTCCAATCATCACATTATTCTAGAAATACTTCCAAAAGAAAATATTTAAGTTCAGAGATGACATTAAAGAAATGCAACTCCTTTAACAGGAGAAATATGAGTTCGAACACTTTTTTAAAAATGAACAGTGCCAGTAAAGGTGAGGTAAAACCAAGTGTTAGTTTTGAGTACTACAACATTTTTCGCACACGATTCAGTCTGTAATTTGGAGCACCAAGGTCAGACACATGTTCTCAGTGTGATTCCCTGAAAACTGATATCAAGACTGAAAGAGATGAAACAAAGAAAATGCTACTTATCCAATCACGTGAGCTACATTTGGCTAAAGCTGATGCTTTTTATAAGGACTTGAAAGAAAAATCCAAAGTACATAATTCTATGGAGGTTTTGTGTTTTAACTTCCAGCAGGATCTTCCTCTGCCACTGATCCGAACACGTAGTGTTACTTAAACATCGATAGTTAATATATCCGATATTACTGATAGTACTTTTCAAAACTATCGACACATCGATTAACTGTCGATTGTTATGTACATGTATTCCAAGTGAAAATAACTTTCTAAGAGTTTCCATTCATTACAACACAACAATATAACATATGCAAATTTCATTTTATAAAAAGTAAGGTTTTTAAATTATTCTCATTTCGTCTGTTGCGTTTATCATTAATTATTTCTCACGCCTTGGAGAAAATGCTCTCTGCAGGAACTGAAGTCTCTGGAAAGCACAAACATTTTGTGGGCATTACATGCAACATACCATTGGATTTTGCCCAATACTGTAATACAGAAGCACGCTTGTCTATTAAAAGTTTTTCAAAATATTGACGTAGGTCCATTATGGAATCACTGACGGGTGTTACGATATCGACGTTACGCTGTTGCTGATTGGGCAGAAAAAGTAGATCATTCGAACCTAGGACCTAATAATGTCACAAGCATATTAACAGTCCGCTTGTTAAATGGTATCAGTCTTTCACTGACGTTCTTTCCAAGTCTGACAAGTTTGCAGAAATAGTTCGTATTAGAGGAATAATTAAGAAAGCAGTCACCTATGACTCCCCTGAGATTGTTGTTGTTGCTACTTCAATACGTTCAGGAAGACCTATTATCTCTAGGACAGGCAAGTAATTTTTGACTGTTTGGGAAGACGATCCTTTTGAACTTTCACTGACCGAAACCGCAAACTCACTTCGTACTTCAAAAATGCTTTTGAGCATGTAGTATGAGCTGTTCCGTCGATTCAGCACCTCTTGTATCAGTTTCAGTTTTTTTTTTTTTTTTTTTTTTTTGTTTGCTCTTGGAACGTTGCGCAGTTTGTCACTGCCTAGAGTAGAGTTATGAAACAAAGTTACAGTATTTTAAACATAGCTGCACAACAGCAACGGTTCCACGTAATAAAATTATAAACAGCCGACCAGTTGCAATGGGTAAAGAAATCTTTACCTAGGTTTCAACAAATTTAAATTTGTCTTCTTTAGAAGGTGGCCTAAGGACAATGAACATCATAGCTTACATAAAAGGTATGAATTTAAGTCAAGAATAGATTTTAACACATATTAGAGAGCTCTTGTATAGCAAAAATATGAGAAGGACACCTGGTACTTCCAATTTTACATTAGTATGGACTGATGTATCATCGCCGTTTTTACAAATGTCTGCAAAGATCCATTTGTCCAAATTAAAATATAGCCCTAAAAATAGGGTTTGTCATGTAAATATAAATTAGTACATGGATGTTGCAGAGCTCACAAGCGACTGTGTGTAATCGGCCAGCGTAGTTACTCTGCGGCCAGGGCAGGTGGAGCTCGTGGCGCGAACCATGTGCCGATTGGCGTACAAAAGCAACGTGTAAATTATCAGTATTAATAGCGTCCTTAGATTCCTTTATTCAGTATTCTTTCGTAAAATTGATGTTTGACACTATTGTCTGCTGTATTAACATTTTTACTTGTGGTCCTATTACTAAACTTCAGCAATTTTCTTTCATGTCTAGCCTTGATTTCTTCTTTACTATTAAAGAGCCATTCATTAATACTATTCCACATGTGGTCAATTTGGAAATTACAAAGATCTTTAAAGGCTTTAGTTAAAAATAGGTGTAATATATCGTATAGGCTTAAACGTCTTCTAAAAAAATATAACTGTAACGTGTCCTTCTCTACAGATAACAGTTTAAAAAGAAATCTTGTACATTCAATAGAGATTGCCAGCGATTGGTTTTCCAATTCAGGTGTTTACAAACTAACCTGTAATAACTGCCCCTCATATTATATTGGTCAAACAGGCAGAGCTGTGAAACCAAGATATAAAGAACACCTATTAGGTAAAAAAGGAGCGAATATACACAACTCTACTTTTGCTGAACACCTCTTGATAGCCGGCCATACGCCTAAACAGTTAGAAGACACGGTTATCCTACACAGACAAGTCAAAGGGCGTAGACTAGATCTGTGGGAATAGTTACAAATTTTTAAACATCTAGAGCTCAAAGACGGTAATATACTGAACGACCAGTTGAACCTTGCTTGTAGACAATTTTTCGAAGGCTTTAAACCTGTACTGTTTATGGTATAACATTAATGCTGGTAACCTCAGTGGTCTATTTTCTCAGGAAGCTATGATGCACTTTCAAATCTTTAAGCTCACTACCCTTTATGTAATGTGGTTTTCTCACGATGTATGGCTGACACTACATTTTTTTTTTCCTTTATTGTATTTCAATTCCCCATCGGGGCGGGCTGGCAGCAGCATAGGCGCTGCTCTGTACACTACATCTTTTTTTTTTCCTTTATTGTATTTCAATTCCCCATCGGGGCGGGCTGGCAATACACTACATCGGCCCTTATGTGATTTTGTCTGGCTCTAAAACGTTGGCTCCCCGAGAATATGTATTAACTGGATTGTGGACCAGGGTTCGTAATTCTGTCTTAAGAGCCATTATTGTTAATTTAAACTTCCGACATATATACGGTGTGTGTGCTTCACTAATATTGTAATGTAATTTTTATATTCTGGCTGTATATGCCACTGTACGTAACTCTCGGCGTAAGCGCCACCTGCCTTTTTGATGTATAACTACTTTAATGATACCAAGGCTCCCATACTGTTATAACGGGAGTGTTAAACGCTTTCCTTCTTTTTATTGTTACTTTATCTAAGGACGCTATTAATACTGATAATTTACACGTTGCTTTTGTACGCCAATCGGCACATGGTTCGCGCCATGAGCGCCACCTGCCCTGGCCGCAGAGTAACTACGCTAGCCGATCACACTCAGTCGCTTGTGAGCTCTGCAACATCCATGTACTAATTTATATTTACATGACAAACCCTATTTTTAGGGCTATATTTTAATTTGGACAAATGGATCTTTGCAGACATTTGTAAAAACGGCGATGATACATCAGTCCATACTAATGTAAAATTGGAAGTACCAGGCGTCCTTCTCATATTTTTGCTATACAAGAGCTCTCTAATATGTGTTAAAATCTATTCTTGACTTATCTCCGGCGGTACACCGAAAGGTTACCGCCCTTCGATAGTGCAATTTTCGCGCTCATCGAAGTGCTAGGTGTTCCAGGTGCCAGCCAGCGCAGCAGCAGCAGCAGCAGCAGTTCCCGGTCCCGGTCCCGGCCTGCAGCAGTGGTCCGCCAGCCAGCCAGCCAGCCAGCCAGCCAGCCAGCCAGCCAGCCAGCCAGCCAGCCAGCCAGCCCTCCCTCCGGTGGCAGCAGCAGTCCAGGCAGCGGCAGCGGCAGCGGCAGCGGCAGCAGCCGCAGCCGCCGCCGCCGCCGCCGCCGCCCCGGCCCCGTCCGCGGCAGCAGCGTTCCTGCCTGTCGCCGTCGCCGTCCGCCGTCGCCGTCCGTCGTTCCCCAGTGTGTGTCCTGTCCTTTTAGTGCTGTGTTTTTTCTTTCTTCTCCTTGTCGTCATGTCCGCCCCCCACTACTACCACCACCGCCATCGTGTATACGTCCCCTTCCGCCGCCTCCACCACTATCACTTGGTGTGCCCAGTCCCACCCCCCTCCTTCCATCCCTCCCCTCCTCTCTATCCCTTCGCCCTCGCTCTTTGTCGCCCCCTCTCCCGCTTCTTCCTCTCGTTCTGATCCTTTCCCCCCACTCCCCCAGCCTGTCACTGCAGCTCCGGCTAGGGTGGTGGCCCGTCGGGCCACTGCCCACGCCCAGCTCTCCCCGTCGCCATCGCCATCGCCATCACCGCCGCCACCACCACCACCACCACCACCACCACCACCACCACCACCACCACCACCGTCATCATCGTCGCCATCACCATCACTGACACCTTCGCCTGCACCGTCACAGTCACTATCTCCGGCGCCGACTGCTGCGTCCGTGCTGGGACCTGTCCCTTCCCGCCACCTCCCCATCGTTCCCGTCCCTCTTATCACCACCCGCCCATCTGCCGCTGTCAAACGCCCTAGTGGCGCCCCCACTTCCTCTGCTCCTAAAAAGGCTCCACCCCGCCCCCCATCCCCACCCCAAAATGCCATGGACGTCTCCCCACCAGGCCCCGCTCCCTCCTCCTCCTCCTCCTCCTCCTCCTCCCCCCCACCCGGTCTCTACAAATATCTCCTGTCCCGTCCCGATCCTTCCTTCCTCGAGGCCCGGAATCTCTCCCTCCTCCTCCGCCAACATTTCCCTGGCGCCCCCATCTCTCTCCTTACTCCCCGACGGGATTCTGTTCTTATCTCCTCCCCCAGCCCAACCCTCCATACTGACATCCTCTCCCGCCTCCCCATCACCCGTTTTGGTCCTAACGCCTCCCTCACCCCTGCTCCCTCCCCATCTCCTACCCGCCAACCCCAACCCCCGCGTCGCCCGCCGACCCTCACCGCCGTGATCACTCGTCTTAGTCCGTCGATCACGGAGGAGGAGGTGTTGGCGGAGCTGAAGGCCCATCCCACCCTGGAGGTGCGGGCAGTCCGCCGCATTTTCAACGCGACCGGCCCCACCCGCCTTATGCGGGTTTTCTCTGAGGACGCCCCCTCCATTGACCGTCTCCTGAAGGAGGGTGCCCTCCTCTTCAATCAGCGGTACAAGGTCGACCCCTCCCGTTCCCCCCCTCAATCCCTGCGCTGCCAGAGATGTCTGCGCTACAATGCACATCCAACAGCAGAGTGCCGCGAGGCCCCCACCTGCCCGCATTGTCGACAAGCGCACTTCCTCCGGCAGTGCCCCAACCTCCAATCCCCCCCCCTCCTGTAATACCTGCAGCCTCCCCCACCCTACCTACTCCCAAAAGTGTAAAGCACGACCCCCTCCCACCACCCCTGAACTCACCGTACCTGTCCGTCCCCTGGACGCCCCCACCCCTCCTGGCAATTCCCTTCGTCCCCCCCCCCCACTGCTGAGGACATCATCAGGTTCCTCACCATTGTCCTCCAAAACGTCCATCCCTTTCAGCGCCCCCACACCCTCCAACAGATCTCCCTCGCCGCCCGTTCCATATTCCACCTTAAAATGTACGCCACCTATTCCAATAACCAGGCCCATTTCACCTTCTCCCGCCTTGACACCCTCGTCTAAATCCTTATCATGGCGCGACAGCATCGTATCCTTTTCAACAATATCCGCTCCCTTCCTGCCAACAAGAACCTCTTCCTGCACACCCTTGCTACCCACCGTGTGGATGCCTTCCTCCTCAATGAAACCTTCCTCCAACCCCACCACTCCGTCCACACCTCCCCCTATCTCCTCCACCGCTCAGATAATCCCCTCCCAGTTGCGCGTGGCGGAGTTGCCATTGGCCACCACCGCCAGATCCCCGTTCAGCTCCAACCTCTCCTTCCCGACCCCACCGAACACCTGATCCTTAGTCTCTTCTTCCCCGGCCTTACCATTACCTGTGCCACCATCTATGTCCGCCCCAACGCCCCTCTTCCTTTCGACTTCCTCTCCCACATCGACCGTACCTTCTCCTCCTATGTGATCGCCGCCGACCTCAACATCCATAGTCGCTCCGCTGCCCAGTTATGGCGGTGGCATCGGTTCCTCTCCTCCCTTCAAGGCGACCTCATCCCCATCCCCCAGCACACCCGTCCCGAATCCAATTCCACTCCCGACGTTATTCTCTCCTCCCCCAACCTCCTTGGTCGCATTACGGTGGATGTCCTGGAGCCTATTGGTAGCGACCATCTCCCTGTCCTCCTCACCGTTTCAGACGGTCGTCGCCCCCACCCCGACCCTCGTCATGACCCTCCCCCTAAGTACATCCATGACTATTCCCGTGCCAACTGGAATGCCTACCGGGATACCCTCTCCACTCAGGTCGATAGCCACCCTCACGCCTACCACCGTCCCGATGATGTCTCCCATGCCGCCTCCTTTCTCCAGCAGACCTTGTCTGAGGCCGTGGAGGCCCACGTCCCTACTGTCGCCATCCACCCCCACCGTCCTACCTTGCCACCACAGGCCGTCCTCCTCCTCCGTGAATCCCGTCGTCTCTACCGTGCCTTCCTCCGCACGCGTGACCCGGACACCCTACGACGCCACCGGCAACTACAGCGACACATTCGAAATTTGCTCGCGGCTAAGAAACGCCGGGACTGGCGACAGACATGCACCCGTTTAAATGCTACCCTCCCTATAAACTCGTCCAAGTTCTGGACCGCCTTCCGTCGCCTTACCGGAACTAAGCCCTCCCCCTACTATCCTCTTCTCCACGTTGATCACCCCTTCCCTGACGCCCTTAGTAAGGCCAATCACTTTGCCTCCTACCTGTCCGATGTGTTTTCCATCCCTGATGATCCCCAGTTCGATTACTCCCTCTTCCCAGATATCCGCGATCGAACTGACACCTCTGTCCCTCCCCTCGCTCCTGGATTCCAGTACTTGGACAACATTCCACACACGGAACTTAATGCCCCCATCACTACACAGGATCTCATCACTACACTCCGCACCAAACGCAACACCACTCCTGGTCACGATCGTGTCACCTACCATCACCTTCGTGAAGCTCCTGTCTCTTTTCTCTCCACCCTGGCCAGGCTCTACAATGTAGTCCTGTCCACCGGTTACTACCCCGACCTGTGGAAAACCTCCCGTATCCTCATGTTCCTCAAACCTGGCAAACCGCCGTCCGCCGTCTCCTCCTACCGTCCCATCAGCCTTACCTCGGTCTTCAGCAAGGTCCTGGAATCTATCCTCACCCGCCGCATCCACCAGCATCTTCGCCAGCACCGCCTCCTCCCCGTTACCCAGTGTGGCTTTCGGCCGTCCTTCTCTTCCGACGATCTCCTCCTTCACCTCACTCATCTCCTTTCCGAACAGCTCAATTCCCGTCGCTCCGCAATCTTCCTCTCTCTTGACCTCGAACGCGCATATGACCGCGTATGGCATTCCGGTCTCCTCTTCAAGCTCCAAACCTTCGCCCTTCCCATTAACTACGTTCGTCTGATCGGTTCCTTTCTCTCCCGCCGTCCTTCCCATGTCACCATCCATAACACCGATTCCTACACCTTTTTCCCCTCCGCCGGTGTGCCCCAAGGCTCCGTCCTCTCCCCCCTTCTGTACTTGTTGTACACGGCGGACATGCCGCCGCCACCACCCCCCGTCCACCTTCTCCAGTTTGCCGATGACACCGCCTTCCTTGCCCTTGCCCCCACCCTGCAACGCTCCCAACACCTTCTCCAATCCCATCTTGACCGGTTCACCGCTTGGTGCAACCAGTGGTTGCTCAAGGTCAATCCTTCCAAAACCCAGGCGATCATTGTCGGCAAAACCACCCCTTCCTTCCGCCTCCTTGATTTCTATCTCACCGTTTATGGCCGTCCCATCGCTCTCACCCCCACCCTTAAGTACCTTGGCGTCACCCTCGACCGTCGCCTCTCCTGGACTCCCCATCTCCAGACAATCCAAGCCAAGGCACGTTCCCGCCTCCGTCTCCTCAAGCTCCTTTCCGGCCGTACGTGGGGTCTGGACCCCTCCACCATCCTCCACACCTATAAGTCCCTCATCCGCCCTATCCTCTGCTACGCCCATCCAGCCTGGATCTCCGCCCCCCCTTCCTTTTATAAATCCCTCCAAATCCTTGAACGCCATGCTCTCCGCCTTGCCTATCGCATCCGTCTCCCCTCCCCCACGCGGATCCTGTATGATCTTATCCCCTTCCCCCACCTCCTCCTCTTCCTCGAAAGGATACGAATCCTCTACACCTCCCGTAAACTCGATCCTCCTCACTCGCTCGTCTCCCCGATCCTCTCCCACCCCCGCCCGCTGCCGCGCCTGTACTCCCATGTCCCACCCGGTCTCCATCTCTCCACCCTCCTTACCCTCTCCCAAGGTGGCTTCCGCCAGCTCCCCCTCCCTGATGATGTCCTCGTCCCCTCCATCTACCCCTCCTATCAACTTTGACCCTGCCCCCCCCTCACTCCTGGTGTCCTTTCCCTTAGGCACCCTCCCTCCTTTCTCTTCCCTTCCCTTCTCTTTCCTTTTCCCCCGTCCCCTCCCTCCACCCCTCTTCTTCCGGGCTTCCCCTCCCTCTTCCTCTCTCCCCCCCTCTTTCCCTTGCCCGTGGCGTCCCTGCTCTCCCCTCTCGCTTTCCCACTCCCCCTCCTCCTCCTCCCCCTCCTCCTCCTCCTCCCCCTCCTCCTCCTCCTCCTCCTCCTCCTCCTCCTCCTCTCCTGGCAGGTCCCCGGACTCGCACACGCATCGTGAACTTTCGCGCGCCGGAGATCGTCGCCCTCGGTTTAGTGTTTGTGCCGTCGTGTCTGTGCATCAGTGTTTTTCGCCGTCCACGCTCCTTCGTTCACGTGCGTCGTCTACCTCGTCAGTGTTTGTGCCCAGTGCCGCCGTTTTTCTTGTTGTTTCGTCGAGTGTGAACGGCTTCATGTTTTTTAACTATTGTATCTCCTGTTTTTTAAACCGCCATTCTGTTACTTGTCTGTCTCCCTTTCTTTTTTATTGTGCTACCTATGGCTGAAGAGCGGAGTACACTGTTCCGCTCCCAGCCCACCTTTGAATGGGGTGTTCATATTACAATAAAGAAAAAAAAAAAATTCTTGACTTAGGCATCTAGAGGGTTGGATCCCCTCCATCGAAAGCGTCAGATTGCAAAGCCTGGGCTACTCTCAGGGTGGAATCTCCGTCTTCGAAGATTGTGTGTGTTTGTCTGTGTGCCCGCCGCTTGTTGCTGTCGCTGTTCGTTCGTTCGTTCGTTCGTCCGTCCGTCCGTCCGCCCGCCTGCCTGCCTGCTCGCTGTCCATCGCCGTCGTCGTAACCGCTGCCGCCGCCGCCACCGCCGCCTGCTGTTCGCCGCCGACCATCGCCGACGCCGACGCTGACGCCGCCGCTGCCTGCTGCACGTCTGTCTGTCCGTCGCCGTTCGTCTGCAATGAGTACTCCCACCTCCACCGTCATCTACACCTCCCCCTCCCCTTCTCCCACAGTCACTTCCTGGAGTGCCGCCCCTGGCCTCCCTCCTTCCGCCTCCCCTTCCCTTCCCCCGCTGACACATCCCCCTATATCCTCCCCTGCTGTATACCCACACCTCTACACCCTTCCTCCAGCTTCCACGCCCTCAACAGCTCCCACTCCTACCCCCGCCCTCACGTACGCCTCTGTTGCCGCCTCTGCTGCCGCCCCTCAGGTGGTTGGCTTCCCCTCTCTCACCGACCCCGTCGCTTCGTCTTCTGCATCTCCCGCACGCATCACGTCGCGCCGAGCCACCATCGCCACCACTGAACCAGCTGCTTCTCCCGGTGCCTCCGCTACGCCACAGGGATCTGCCACCCGCCACCTCCCTCTCCTCCCCGTCCCTCTCCCCTCCTCCCAGCCTCCAGTCTCCAAAAAACCCCAAAAGCGCGTCCTTACCGACTCTGCTCCCGAGACTTCCCACAAAAAATCAACACCACCTCCCCCTCCCCCTCCCCCTGCCGTCACCATGGACACCACCCCTCCTCCTGCCACCCATACCTTGGCCCCCACCCTCCACACCTTCGTCCTGTCAACTCCCGATCCTAAGTTCCTCGACGCTCGTACCCTCACCAAGGAAATACGAAAGTACTTACCTGGTGCTCCCATTTCCCAACTCATTCCCCGCAGGGACTCAGTCCTTATCAAGTCCCCGTCCCCATCCTTTCACACAGACCTCCTGCGAAAACTCCCACAAGTTATGTTTGGCCCCCACGCCTCTCTGACACCCTTCCTTTCCGCTTCCACTCCTCGTCAGCCCCAGCCTCCCAGTCGCCCCCCCACCTACACCGCTGTGATCACCAAGCTCAGCCCGGTGATCACAGAGGATGAAGTGTTGGTAGAACTGAACTCCCACCCGGACTTGGAAATCCGCTCTGCCCGCCGTATCCACAATGCCTCTGGTCCCACCTACCTCATGCGGGTATTCTCTGAATCCGCCCCATCCATAGACCATCTCCTCACCCAGGGTGCCCTGATATACCACCGTCGCCACCCTGTTGAATCCTCCAAATCCCCTCCCCAATCCTACCGTTGCCAGCGGTGCCTGATGTACAATGACCACCTGACTCCCAACTGCAAAAACCCCCCCACCTGTCCCCATTGCAAGGCCTCCCACTTTCTTAAAAACTGCCCCAACCTCGCTGCTCCTCCTTCCTGTAATATCTGCAATGGCCCCCATCCCACATACTCCCACAAATGTAAAGCTAAACCCCCTCCAGCCACCCCTGAACTTACGGTCCCAGTTCGTCCTGTCGATCCCCCTGTCCATCCCAACAATTCCCTCCGTCCACCCCCCACGGCCAAGGACATCATCCGGTTCATTACCGTTGTCCTCCAAAACATTCACCCTTTTCAGCGCCCCCACACCTTCCAACAAATATCCCTTGCTGCTCGCTCTGTTTTCCACCTGAACGCCTTCGCCACTTACTCCCACAACCAAGCCCACTTCACCTTCACCCGCCTCGACACCCTAGTTTAAGTCTCTTCCCTTCCCTCTCTTCCCCCCCTCCTTCCCGTCATGGCGCGGCACGAGTCTCGCATCCTCTTCCAGAACATTCGCTCCTTCCGCTCCAACAAATACCTCCTCATGCACACCCTCTCCCACCACCAGGTCGACACCTTCCTCTTGAACGAAACCTTTCTCCAGCCCCACCATTCTATCCGCACCTCCCCCTATATCCTCCACTGCACTGACGCTCCTGGTCCTCGTGCGCAGGGTGGAGTCGCGATTGGCCACCTTAAGCATATCCCTGTCTGGCCACAACCTCTCCTCAATGACCCCACTGAACACCTTATCCTTAGCGTCTTCTTCCCCTCCCTCACCATTACCTGTGCCACCATCTATGTCCGCCCCACTGCTCCTCTTCCTTATGACTTCATCTCACACATTGACTACACCTTCTCCACCTATGTGATTGCCGCCGACCTCAACATCCATAGCCGCACTCCTGCTGCCCTTCGGCGGTGGCATCAGTTCCTCTCCACACTTCAAGGTGACCTTGTTCCTCTTCCCCAGCACACCCGACCTGAAAGTAACACCACCCCCGATGTTGTCATTGCCTCCGCCAACCTCCTTGGGCGTATCACTGTCGCCGTCCTTGACCCCACAGGTATCGATCACCTCCCTGTCCTCCTCACCATCACATCTGCAAACCGCCCCCCTCCGGCTCCGCACCCTGCACCCCCTCCCAAGGTCGTCCATGACTATCGCCGTGCCAACTGGGATGCCTACCGGGACTCCATCTCCGCCCAGGTCGAAAGCCACCCTCTTACCTATCACCATCCTGACGACATCAACCACGCCTTGTCCTTCCTTCAGCAGGTAATTACTGACGCCGTGGAGGCCCATGTCCTACTAAAACCATCCACCCACACCGTCACACTCTCCCTCCGCGGGCTGTCCTCCTCCTCCGTGAATCCCGCCGCCTCTATCGCTCCTTCCTGCGCACTCGTGACAGGGATACACTCCAACGCCACCGGCAAATACAGCGACACGTACGGAACCTTATTACAGCAACGAAACGCCGAGACTGGCGCCAGACCTGCACACGACTCAACGCCACCCTCCCTATCAACTCCTCCAAGTACTGGTCCGCCTTCCATCGTCTTACTGGTTCCCTTTCCGCTCCCCACTACCCCCTTCTCCATAACGATCGCCCACTTCCTGACAACCTCAGTAAGGCCAACCACTTCGCTTCCCACCTTTCCGAGGTCTTCTCCATCCCCGATGATCCCCACTTTGATTATTCTCTTTTCCCCACGGTCATGGAACGTGCCGATACCTCGGTCGCTCCTCTTGCTCCTAGTCTCCAGTACTTGGGGCAGTTGCCCCCCTCCGACATAAACACTCCCATCACAGCACAAGACATTAAACTTATCCTCCGGTCCAAACGCAACACGGCCCCTGGTCACGACTGTGTCACCTACCGTCACCTTCGCGAAAGCCCCTATTCCTTCCTGACTGTCCTCGCCCATCTCTATAATGTCGTCCTCTCTACTGGCTTCTACCCTGACCTGTGGAAGACCTCCCGCGTCCTCTTATTCCTCAAACCCAACAAACCCCCTTCTGCCGCCTCTTCCTATCGTCCCATCTGCCTCACCTCCGTCTTCAGTAAGGTCTTTGAATCCATCCTCTCCCGCCGTATCCATCAGCACCTTGCTCAACACCACCTCCTCCCCCTTACCCAGTGTGGCTTCCGACCCTCCTTCTCTGCTGACGACCAACTCCTCAACCTTGTTCACCTTCTGTCCCTCCAGCTCAACTCCCGTCGCTCCGCCATTTTTGTTTCCCTTGACCTCCAAAATGCCTATGACCGTGTATGGCATCCCGGTCTCCTCTTGAAACTCCAAACCTACGCCCTGCCTATCAATTTTGTCCGTCTGATCGCTTCCTTCCTCTCGCACCGTCCTTCCTATGTCACCCTCCACAACACCAACTCCCGTATCTTTTATCCCACGGCTGGCGTCCCCCAGGGTTCTGTCCTCTCCCCTCTCCTCTATCTCTTGTATACAGCTGATATGCCCAAGCCACCCCCACCAGTCCACCTTCTCCAGTATGCTGATGACACCGCCTTCCTGGCTCTCTATCCTACCCTTCAACGGTCTCAACGTACCCTCCAAACCCACCTTAACCAGTTCACCACTTGGTGTAACCAGTGGTTCCTCCGTCTCAACCCTCCAAAACCCAGGCAATCATCATAGGCCGCACCACTCGCTCCTTCCGCCTCCATGATTTCTACCTCACCCTTTATGGTCGTCCTATCCAACTCACCCCCACCCTGAAATACCTTGGCCTCACCCTTGACCGTCACCTCACCTGGACCCCTCATCTCCTGACCATCCAGCAGAAAGCCCATTCCCGCCTCCGCCTTCTGAAACTCCTGTCTGGCCGGACATGGGGCTTGCATCCTTCTACCATCCTCCACACCTACAAATCCCTCATCCGTCCTATCCTCTGTTATGCCAGCGTTGCCTGGATCTCCGCCCCCACCCGCTTTTACAAGGCCCTCCAAATCCTTGAACGCCATGCGCTCCGCCTTGCCTTCCGTATCCGCCTTCCTTCCCCCACACGGCTCCTGTATGAACTGATCCCCTTCCCCCACCTCCTCCTGTTCCTCCAACATCTCCGCATCCTTTACATTGTTCGTAGGCTTGATCCCCCCCACCCTCTGGTTTCCTCCTTCCTCTCCACCCCCTGCCCGTTGCCGCGCCTCTATCGCTGTATCCCTCCCTCTCTCCACCTCCACACCCTCCATCTCCTTCGTCAGGGCAATTTCCAACGCCTCCCCCTCCCGGATGACGAACTTCGCCGTGACATCTACCCTTCCTTCCAACTATAACCTGGCCGTGTTCCCCCCCCCCACTCCCCAGGGCCCCTTTCCCTCTTTCCTCCTTCTCCCAGAGCGGATTTTCCTCAGTCCCCCCCTCCCCTGCGACCCTGCACCCCATACTTGCCTCTCTCCTTCCCACATCCCTCCCTCCCTGGCCCTCCTCCACGCGCCCCCCGGTCACCTCCCCCATCTCTTCCCCTCCCTCCCTTCTTCAGGTCTCCCTCATCTCCTAGCGCCTGGCAGATCCTCTGTGTTGCTCTTCATCAGTGTGCCACATCAGTGTTGTTTAGTGCTGTTTCTCGTGTGCGTCAAGAGGTGTGATTTTAATTGTGTCCTGCCTTGAGGTTCGCCGTCAGTGTTACATTATGTGCTATGCCATACGTCGCTACCTTTATGCTCCAGTCATACTGTGCCTCGTGTTCTTTTAACCGTCGCAGTGTGTGGCTTTTTGTGTGTGCTACTTTTAAACAGTTTTTTATCTCCATTTTACAGTCACCCCGTTTTTTGTCTATTGCCTTCCATGATGTTCCCCTTTTTTATATCTATGTTCACCTTATTCTCTCCTTTGCTGTTTTTAAATGTCTTCTATTGTTTTGTTCTATGTCTTTCGGCTGAAGAGCAGCGCCTATGCTGCTGCCAGCCCGCCCCGATGGGGAATTGAAATACAATAAAGGAAAAAAAAAAAAAAATTCTTGACTTAGGCTTAAGAGGGTTGGATCCCCTCATTCGAAGGCGCCTGATTGCAAAGCCTGGGCTACTCTCAGGTTGGAATCGCCGCTTTTGAAGATTGTGTCCGTCTGTCTGTCGTTTCCTGCTGTAGCTGTTCGTTCGTTCGTTCGTCCGTCCGTCCGTCCGTCTGCCTGCCTGCTCGTTGTCCGTCTCCGCTGCTGCCTGCTGTCCGTCCGTCCGTCCGTCCGTCTGTTCGCCGCCGCCGCCGCCGCCTGCTGTCCGTCCGTCCGTCTGTTCGCCGCCGCCGCCGCCTGCTGTCTGTCTGTTCGCCGCCGCCGCCGTCCGTCCTGGTCGTCGTCCGTCTGCGTCTTCGCCTGTTCCCAGTTTTGTGTCCTTTCTTTTTCGTGCTGTGCGTTTTTTCTTCCTGTCATGTCCGCCCCCACCACCACCGACACTACTACCACCACCGCCATCGTCTATACATCCCCTTCCGCCGCCTCCACCACTATAACTTAGTGTGCCCAGTCCGACCCCCTCCTTCCATCCCACCTCTCCTCACTCTCCCTTCACCTTCTATCTTTGTCGCCCCCTCTCCCGCTTCTTCCTCTCGCTCCTCTCGTTCCGATCCTTTCCCCCCACTCCCGCAGCCTGTCACTGCAGCTCCGGCTCGGGTGGTGGCCCGTCGTGCCACTGTCCACGCCCAGCTCTCCCCGTCACCTTCGCCATCACCACCGCCACTGCTACCGTCATCGTCGCCTTCGCCTTCGCCTTCGCCTTCACCGTCACCATCTCCGGCGCCAACTCCAGCCCCGGGACCTGCCCTTCCCCGCCATATTCCAGTTGTTCCCATCCCCCACACCTCCTTCGCCGCCGTCAAGCGCCCCAGTGGCACTCCTGTCTCGTCTGCTCCAAAAAAGGCTCCGCCTCGTCCCCCTTCCCCCACCCCTGATGCCATGGATGTCTCCCCGCCCGTCCCTGCCCCCTCCTCCTCCTCCTCTACCCCCTCCTCGTACCGCTACCTCCTCTCCCGTCCGGATCCCTCCCTCCTTGAAGCCCGGAACCTCACCCTCTTCCTTCGCCAGAATTGTCCTGGTGCCCCCATCTCCCTCCTCACTCCTCGCCCCAGCCCTACCCTCCACACGGACCTCCTTTCCCGCATCCCTATCACCCGCTTTGGCCCTCTTGCCTCTCTCACCCCTGCTCCCTCGCCACCTCTCTCCCGCCAACCCCAACCTCCGCGTCGCCCGCCGACCCTCACCGCCGTGATCACTCGGCTCAGTCCAGTGATCACGGAGGAGGAGGTGTTGGCGGAGCTTCAGGCCCATCCCCATCTGGAGGTGCGTACGGTTCTCCGGATCCTTAACGCTGCCGGCCCCACCCACCTTATGCGCGTTTTTTCTGAGCACGCCCCCTCCATAGACCGTCTCCTGAAGGAGGGTGCCCTCCTTTTTAACCAGCGTTATAAGGTTGACCCCTCCCGTTCCCCTCCTCAATCTCTGCGCTGCCAGAGGTGTCTGCGCTATAACGCGCACCCCACAGCTGAGTGCCGCGAGGCCCCCACCTGCCCTCGTCTAAATCCCTGTCATGGCGCGACAGCAACGTATCCTTTTCAACAATATCCGCTCCCTCTCCGCCAACACGAACCTCTTCCTGCACACCCTTGCCACCCACCGCGTGGATGCCTTCCTCCTCAATGAAATCTTCCTCCAACCCCACCACTCCATCCACACCTCACCCTACCTCCTCCACCGCTCTGATAACCCCCTCCCAATTGTGCGTGGTGGGGTTGCCTTTGGTCACCACCGCCAGATCCCCGTTCGGCTCCAACCTCTCCTTCCCAACCCCACCGAACACCTGATCCTTAGTCTCTTCTTCCCCGGCCTTACCATTACCTGCGCCACCATCTATGTCCGCCCTAACGCCCCTATTCCCTTCGACTTCCTCTCCCACATTGACGGTACCTTCTCCTCCTATGTGATCGCCGCCGACCTCAACATCCATAGTCGTTCCGCCGCCCAGTTATGGCGGTGGCATCGGTTCCTCTCCTCCCTTCAAGGCGACCTCATTCCCATCCCCCAGCACACCCGTCCCGAATCCAACTCAACTCCCAATGTTATCCTCTCTTCCCCCAATCTCCTTGGCCGCATAACGGTGGATGTCCTGGAGCCTATTGGTAGCGACCATCTCCCTGTCCTCCTCACCGTTTCAGACAGTCGTCGCCCTCGCCCCGACCCTCGTGTTGACCCTCCCCCTAAGAATGTCCACGACTATTCCCGTGCCAACTGGAATGCCTACTGGGATACCCTCTCCACCCAGGTCGATAGCCACCCTATCACCTACCACCACCCCGATGATGTCACCCATGCTGCCTCCTTTCTCCAGCAGACCTTGTCTGAGGCCGTGGAGGCCCACGTCCCTACTGTCGCCATCCACCCCCACCGTCCTACCTTACCCCCACAGGCCGTCCTCCTCCTCCGTGAATCCCGCTGTCTCTACCGTGCCTTCCTCCACACGCGTGACCCGGACACACTATGACGCCACCGGCAAGTCCAACAACACACTCGCAATTTGCTCGCGGCTAAGAAACGCCGGGACTGGCGACAGGCATGCACCCGTTTAAATGCTACCCTACCAATCAACTCGTCCAAGTTCTGGTCAGCCTTCCGTCGCCTTACCGGCACTAAACCCTCCCCCTACTATCCTCTCCTCCATGATGATCACCCCTTCCCTGACACCCTTAGTAAGGCCAACCACTTTGCCTACTACCTCTCCGATGTATTTTCCATCCCCGATGATCCCCAGTTCGATTACTCCCTCTTCCCGGATATCCGCGATCGAACTGACACCTCTGTCCCTCCCCTCGCTCCTGGTTTCCAGTACTTGGACAACATGGAACTCAATGCCCGTATCACTACACAGGATCTCATTGCTACGCTCCGCACGAAACGCAACACCGCTCCTGGTCACGATCGTGTCACCTACCGTCACCTTCGTGAAGCTCCTGTCTCTTTCCTCTCCACCCTGGCCAGGCTCTACAATGTAGTCCTGTCCACCGGTTACTACCCTGACCTGTGGAAAACCTCCCGTATCCTCATGTTCCTTAAACCTGGAAAACCGCCGTCCGCCGTCTCCTCCTACCGTCCCATCAGCCTTACCTCGGTCTTCAGCAAGGTCCTGGAATCTATCCTCACCCAACGCATTCACCAGCTTCTCCGCCAGCACCGCCTCCTTCCCGTTACCCAGTGTGGCTTTCGGCCGTTCTTCTCTTCCGACGACCTTCTCCTTCACCTCACTCATCTCCTTTCCGAACAGCTTAATTCCCGTCGCTCCGCAATCTTCCTCTCCCTGGACCTCGAACGTGCCTATGACCGCGTATGGCATTCCGGTCTCCTCTTCAAGTTCCAAACCTTCGCCCTTCCCGTTAACTACGTCCGTCTGATCGGCTCCTTTCTCTCCCGCCGTCCTTCCTATGTCACCGTCCATAACACAGATTCCTACACCTTTTTCCCCTCTGCCGGTGTGCCCCAAGGCTCCGTCCTCTCCCCCCTTCTGTACCTTTTGTACACGGCGGACATGCCGCCGCCACCACCCCCCGTCCACCTTCTCCAGTTTGCCGATGACACCGCCTTCCTTGCCCTTGCCCTTGCCCCCACCCTACAGCGTTCCCAACACCTTCTCCAATCCCATCTTGACCGGTTCACCGCTTGGTGCAACCAGTGGTTGCTCAAGGTCAATCCCTCCAAAACCCAGGCGATCATTGTAGGCAAAACCACCCCTTCCTTCCGCCTCCTTGATTTCTACATCACCATCTATGGCCGTCCTATCGCCCTCACTCCCACTCTTAAGTACCTTGGCGTCACCCTCGACCGTCGCCTCTCCTGGACTCCCCACCTCCGGACAATCCAAGCCAAGGCACGCTCCCGACTCAGTCTCCTCAAGCTCCTGTCCGGCCGCACGTGGGGTCTGGACCCCTCCACCATCCTCCACACTTATAAATCCCTCATCCGCCCTATCCTTTGTTATGCCCATCCGGCTTGGATCTCCGCCCTCCCTTCCTTTTATAAATCCCTCCAAATCCTTGAACGCCATGCTCTCCGCCTCGCCTATCGCATCCGTCTCCCCTCCCCTACACGGATCCTGTACGATCTCATCCCCTTCCCCCACCTCCTCCTTTTCCTTGAAAGGATACGGATCCTGTACACCTCCCGCAAACTCGATCCTCCTCACCCGCTCGTCTCCCCAATCCTCTCCCACCCCCGCCCGCTGCCGCGCCTGTATGCCCACGTCCCACCTGGTCTCCATCTCTCCACCCTCCTTACCCTCTCCCAAGGTGGCTTCCGCCAGCTCCCCCTCCCTGATGATGTCCTCCTCCCCTCCATCTACCCCTCCTATCAACTTTGACCCTGCCCCACCCCCCACTTCCGGTGTCCTTTCCTTTAGGCACCCTCCCTCCCTCCCTTCTCTTCCCTTCCCTTCCCTTCTGTTTCCTTTTCCCCCGTCCCCTCCCTCCACCCCTCTTCCCCCCGGGCTTCCCCTCCCCCTTCCTCCCTCCCCCCTTTCTCCCCTGCCCGTGGCATCTCTGCTCTCCCCTCTCCCTCTCCCGCTCCCCTTCCTCCTCCTCCTCTGTTGACAGGTCCCCGGACTCGCACACGCATAGTGAACATTCGCGCGCCGGAGATCATCGCCATCAGTGTCTAGTGTGTGTGCTTCGTTTTGTGTTTCGTGCAGTTCCAACTCAACTGTTCACATGTGCTGTCGCCGTTCTCCATGTTTTGTGCGCCGTGTCAACAAGTGTTAGTGTTTTTATCGTCCAACGTGAACGGCTTCTTGTTTCTTGTTTTTTGTATCTCCATTTTTTGCCCGCCGTTTTTTTTTGTATTGACTGTATCACCTCTATGTCATGTACTTGTTCCACTTAAGGCTGAAGAGCAGCGTACTATGCTGCTGCCAGCCCGCCTGTATAGGTGATAAAAATTACAATAAAGGAAAAAAAAATTCTTGACTTAAATTCATAACTTTTAATGTAAGCTATGATGTTCATTGTCCTTAGGCCACCTTCTGAAGAAGACAAATTTAAATTTGTTGAAACCTAGGTAAAGATTTCTTTACCCATTGCAACTGGTCGGCTGTTTATAATTTTAAAACAAAGTTACAATAGCATTTGTTTTCAGTAAAATTTTGGAAAATGTTTCTACTTTGAAATAACCTCGTACTGTTAAGTTGATGCAGTGGGGAAAACAGGGTGAATGTCGAATCCTTAAGGTTTCGACAGTTTTTTTTCCTCAACTGTAGCGTTATCTGTAACCACTACTACTGTCTTGTCACGAATATTGTATTCTTGGCACAAATGGTTCAAATGGCTCTGAGCACTATGCGACTTAGCTTTTGAGGTCATCAGTCGCCTAGAACTTAGAACTAATTAAACCTAACCAACCTAAGGACATCACACACATCCGTGTCCGAGGCAGGATTCGAACCTGCGACCGTAGCGGTCGCTCGGTTCCAAACTGTAGCGCCTAGAACCGTACGGACACTCGGGCCGGCTATTGTATTCTAGTAAGATTTGATTGATGAGCTGAAAAAATTTAATGTTGAAATCAAAACCCAATTTGTCCGAAATTTTGCATAATATTCTCAAAAAAATTCTTTTTTTCAGCGTCTTGTTGTATGAAAAATTAATTTCATAAATAAAAAATTATTATAACCATCGGGCCAATATACACTCCTGGAAATTGAAATAAGAACACCGTGAATTCATTGTCCCAGGAAGGGGAAACTTTATTGACACATTCCTGGGGTCCGATACATCACATGATCACACTGCCAGAACCACAGGCACATAGACACAGGCAACAGAGCATGCACAATGTCGGCACTAGTACAGTGTATATCCACCTTTCGCAAAAATGCAGGCTGCTATTCTCCCATGGAGACGATCGTAGAGATGCTGGATGTAGTCCTGTGGAACGGCTTGCCATGCCATTTCCACCTGGCGCCTCAGTTGGACCAGCGTTCGTGCTGGACGTGCAGACCGCGTGAGACGACGCTTCATCCAGTCCCAAACATGCTCAATGGGGGACAGATCCGGAGATCTTGCTGGCCAGGATACTTGACTTACACCTTCTAGAGCACGTTGGGTGGCACGGGATACATGCGGACGTGCATTGTCCTGTTGGAACAGCAAGTTCCCTTGCCGGTCTAGGAATGGTAGAACGATGGGTTCGATGACGGTTTGGATGTACCGTGCACTGTTCAGTGTCCCCTCGACGATCACCAGTGGTGTACGGCCAGTGTAGGAGATCGCTCCCCATACCATGTTGCCGGGTGTTGGCCCTGTGTGCCTCGGTCGTATGCAGTCCTGATTGTGGCGCTCACCTGCACGGCGCCAAACACGCATACGACCATCATTGGCACCAAGGCAGAAGCGACTCTCATCGCTGAAGACGACACGTCTCCATTCGTCCCTCCATTCACGCCTGTCGCGACACCACTGGAGGCGGGCTGCACGATGTTGGGTCGTGAGCGGAAGACGGCCTAACGGTGTGCGGGACCGTAGCCCAGCTTCATGGAGACGGTTGCGAATGGTCCTCGCCGATACCCCAGGAGCAACAGTGTCCCTAATTTGCTGGGAAGTGGCGGTGCGGTCCCCTACGGCACTGCGTAGGATCCTACGGTCTTGGCGTGCATCCGTGCGTCGCTGCGGTCCGGTCCCAGGTCGACGGGCACGTGCACCTTCCGCCGACCACTGGCGACAACATCGATGTACTGTGGAGACCTCACGCCCCACGTGTTGAGCAATTCGGCGGTACGTCCACCCGGCCTCCCGCATGCCCACTATACGCCCTCGCTCAAAGTCCGTCAACTGCACATACGGTTCACGTCCACGCTGTCGCGGCATGCTACCAGTGTTAAAGACTGCGATGGAGCTCCGTATGCCACGGCAAACTGGCTGACACTGACGGCGGCGGTGCACAAATGCTGCGCAGCTAGCGCCATTCGACGGCCAACACCGCGGTTCCTGGTGTGTCCGCTGTGCCGTGCGTGTGATCGTTGCTTGTACAGCCCTCTCGCAGTGTCCGGAGCAAGTATGGTGGGTCTGACACACCGGTGTCAATGTGTTCTTTTTTCCATTTCCAGGAGTGTATTACTTGTCGATGCTAAGTTGAGTTTCAGCGTCTTAGAAGCACGGGAAAAGCACAAAGAAGAAGAAGAAGAGGAGGAGGAGGAGGAGGAGGAAGCTCATCAACAGGAATGGGGATGCGAGAGGGGAAATGTTTAGTGGTCTGCATGCAATACTGGCATCTCAGGCGTGTATGCTCACTGATGAACAGCAGCAGATATGGTAAGAACCACACACGGGAATAACGAGATGCAGTGGAACCGCACTGAAGAGAACAGGGACGCCTTCGTCGCTCATTATGTTTATTCTGTGTCGAGTTGACACTCAATACAAGCAACAGGGCCATCACTCTACTCTATTGCTACAGCTGCTACATCGTTGAGTTCTGCAGCACTTGTGATGTTGAGGTCGGCAGAACTTGTGATCTTAATGCATTCGACATAAAGTGTATAGGTTGCAGTTTTCTACGGAGTTTCGCGTTTTGGCGTGGGAAGCACACGGAGCGGTACAAAGAGCACAATAGTAATGAAGAGTAAGGAAAAGTGCGTGGAAAGACAGCAATGCTGGTACCTTTACTCGTCATACAGATGTATTCCTATACTATACCTGACCAGCTCCAAGTTTGCACATGACAGATCCTGATCTAGCGTTTCATAGGCGTCACTGTAATTGCGATACAACAGCTTCCATTGCACAATAGCTGCGAGTTCTTCAGTACCATTGGAAAGTTCCGATTCGATTAATACGGCCTGTATTTACAACTTACTATGGTTAGCTTTCTTGCCAAAGATATGTATTAATATTACACCACAAGCACCAAACGTTTTAATTCTGTTCTCATTCGCTAACACAGTGGAAGCACTTCCGTATAAATTGCACTTCAAAGCACGCCACGACTAGCTTATTTTGCTATGCTGTACTAATTTTGGTTCAGACGACGTTGGGGTTCATGTTCGTTTCTTACTTGTTACTCTGTTATCGTACACTCTCTCAGGTGTAAACTTTGGGCCGTCTACTATAAATGGTGCACGGAGGTAACAATGTTTTGAGAAAGCATGTTATAGAGACATCCATATTCAAATGTGCTGCTTATTTGTATAATAAATAAGAAAATAAATTAGGCCTGTTGTCACGCAATTATTAAATTACTTATCACTGTTGGCAGCGTCCATAAACAGAACACAAACGTCACGACTGCTTCAGAGATTTCTATCGACAAGAGGGGCCGGGGGACGGGGGTTGAAGCAACCAAGAAAATCTTTACGAACTATACAAACTTATACTGACATGGCCCGACCACAAGAATGAACCGCAACGTAGCATGGAAGCATGGATCAGTAATCATTTAACTGGCGACTCATATCTGCTGTCTAAGTCATGAACAAATTGTTTCAAATCTTGATGATCGGAAGTTCTTAACAGCAGCATATCAATAGCGATCGTTAGCACGTAAAGAGAGTCAAGTTCTTTTTCTTACTTTTGAACTGACATCGTACAACTGACTTATGTTAAAACAACTTTTTATAGAGCTGCTCACTTTTTTTGGTAGCAGCTCTTGCACTTGATAAGCTTACACGTTGATTTCTTACCTTTCAGTTCTATTACTAATCCACGGTTCTCTAGTTTTTTACCATGTTTTCTTTTTAAGGGGTCACTTAAATTAATCATATTCCCTGAATGTTTATATTCCTTAATGCAGATGGTACACTTCACAAACTATTATCAACACTTTCTTGAAAAAATTCCGAACAGACGATTGATTTTTACGATTCATTTTCAAAACAATAACAAAAAACTTCATTTATGCACTTCTTACGTAAACAGATTAAAACTGAAATCGCCGGATTTCTTCGGCTAGCGCAGACTATCTGTTACGCGAGAAAAGCATTGATCGTTTCACGTCGGCACCATTCCCAACACTTTGAGACGACTGTGCTCTTTGCCTCACTGGTGCCAACGACAGCGATTCAACAGGTGCGACACTATAGTTGCTTGACGAAGAATAGTCCTATTGTGTAGCGTTTAAATAACGAATGAGTGACAAAGAAGCCGTTGGTGGCACATTGAGGCTGTCTCCTACGATACCCCAAAGAGCTAGAAGCTTGAGGAGCAGCATTCTCCCTCATGACAATCGAAAAATTATTAATCAGCCCGCAGAATGCTCAAAAAAATGAATAAAAAGAATGGCGAGCTGATTCGCCCGCTGCACAAGTTTCAAACAAGGGGTTTCAGCGCGAATGGCCAAGAGAGTAAGAAATATCTACAGAATTAGGAGTTTTTGCAAAAACATTCCCGGACATTCACCGTCAACTCTTCTCAAGAAGATATTAGTTTTGTCTCACATCCATTGAGACATTTACATTTCACGTGCACTACTTACGTGTATGCACTGCAATACTACGAAGGCAGATAGTATGTAAATACGGCTGTATATTTTAATTATTATGTCCAGCCACCATACAAATAAAAAACTTGACGCACGTCAGGTTGTACTTTTACTGTATCCAGTTTTGTTGTGTCCCTAAAGAACAAGCACCACTTATTGAACACAACAGGGCAACTAATATATGAACTATATTTGTGCTCCTACAAAAGCGGAAGTGACGCAGGGGCTTTAGGATTGCGTCAGTGTTTTGTGTTTTCGAATCACCTTTCACATTAACGTGTATAACTGAAAACACTTGTAAGTACAACGAGGACATAGAAACAGAAGAGAACAATAGTTCTTACTAACAATAATAATAGTATTTATTTTAAAACGCATTATGCAGTACAATCACAAACACTTAACAAATCTTTATAACGTTATTTTTTCCTCTGCTAACTGTGTTGTATTACAACAGTTTTATTTACGTTTGTATTCCATGCTATTTGTAAGTGGGCTCACAGATTGGAATATGTCAGTCTGTATAATGTGCATTCATGAATCCACGTTATTTACGTGTGTAATTTTTACCATTAAGTATCTGCTCGGTACGAGATGCACACAATCGTGAGTTGTCGTCCCTGGAAGACAAACAAGAAAATTTCCTCTCTCATGTCCCCTCCCCCACAGCGGCCGATCTATTAACAACAAACGTTTATAAACTGCAAAGACTTGCTAACAGGCTATCATGTTTGATCTTGATTAAACACCTCCATGCAATCAACTTTCCATCTGCATTCCACACGCCATGGACGTAATAGGATGCGACAATTTCTGAGGAGCCAGTTAAAAAAGAATTGCATTATAAACGATGTGACTATCGATAGTTAAGCCTGTCTACCGATAGTGGCGATAGTGCAGACTTTATCAATCAATCGATAGTTTATCGATGTTTAAGTAACACTATCAACAGGAGAGTTGTTTTACTGTAATCAAGAATGGGTTTATAAGCAGTGTATATATTCTTGCTCAACTAATGAGAGCAAGATGTATATGTACGATGAATTGGCGGGGTACAAAGGCTGTAACGAGACAATCTCATTTTTGAAACACTATATAGATAACTTTGTAGTTCCAGAGGTAAAAACTTTGTATCTCTACAGTGACAACTGTGGAGGTCAGAATAAGAATCTAGTCATGGTGAAGTTACTGTCTACGTCAGCTGCAAGTGGAAAATTTGACAAAATAATACACCACTATCCTGAACGTGGCCAGTCATTCTTGCCATGTGACAGGATGTTTGGAATTATTGAGAAATTAAAGAGAAAGAAAGGATATGTCTTCATTCCAGAAGATTAGTATTCTCTAGTAAGTGGTGCCTCAAAGAAATTTGAAGTTATCCTTGTGACTCAAGATCTCATTAAGGATTTCAATGCACATCTGTCACCATTTTATAAGTCTATCAAAAATGATAAACAACCATTCACCATATCCACGTTTAGAATGTTTGTATATTCAGGAGTTAGTATTTCAGTGTCTGAAGCACACACCATGTTTGTAAATCATAAATTTGTCGCTATGAAGAAAGGAGCACATGCTAATGAAATTAATTTGGATTTAGCTACAAATCTATACAATTCACCATTGCCAATAAATCAGAAGAAACTAGATGATGTTATGAAGTTGGAAAGGTTTATTCCTCCAGCGTATAAGCATTGGTATGAACGTATTGAAAAACTTGGTGTGTGTAATGAAAAGAATGAATAAAAAGACTAACATGTATATTAATGTGCATTATATTTTCTAATTAATTTTTTTCTATACAGCTCCATAATATTATCTGATGCATATTACAACACAATGTAAGTTAAATAATTCAAGTCAGTGGTGTTTCAGTTCACATATAAGTGATTTTGTGCTGAAAAAATTTCACAACTTTGATTGAGTATCCATCGACATTTTCTGTTAATAACTTACTTAAGGCTGAAATAATTACTAAAAAATGTTAAAGGACATCGGTAACATTGCTGGGACTACAAAAAATTACTAAATGGTGAAATAAAATGATTAGAATAGTTTTTCTTGATTTTCTCAGAAGTAGTGAATTGGTCTTTATCCACTTATGACTCTCATGCCTTCAATTTTTATGGACCAGGTATAAAGCTTTAAAAACGTTTTGGTCGTTGTGATAAGGCGATTAACTTGCTTGATGAGGCATGTTTGGAACACAACACTGCATAAGCAAAACATAAAGATCACCCAGGACCTCATGCTGCAGATCGAATTTTAGCTGATACAGCCAAGGTAATACGTCCTACACCAATACGTACAACAAAGGGTATTGTTAGAAGCCAGAGTATTGCAGCATCTGTAGTTTAATACGTCATACACCAATACGTACAAGAAAGGGTATTGTTATAAGACAGAGCATTGCAGCATCTGTAGTTGATAAAACGATGTGTGGAAAGATTAAGTCGGGCTTAGGGGTTATGAATTTCAAGCAAGTTAAGAACGCAGCAAGTCGTGCACTGTTTAAGAAGACAACGTTGAAGAAGAACAAGAAATGGTGTCTAAAAAATGTATCCTGATAGCGATGTATTCAGCTAAATGTGCCCTGAAGCATAAAGGAGGCGCTGAAGCACCCAGGGTTCTGCTGATACCCAAGACTTCTGGTGGAATTATCCCCTTCCTCATTATACCCTAGCAGGTCTCTAAGCGATGGGTTCACTGGCTGGTGATGCTGCAGCTACAGCAAGAATCTTGGAGAATGCGCAGAACTCCCACGAGCAGCTAGCGGAAGCAAGAAGACATAACCGCATGACGAAAGCAGCAGCCATCGGGAAAGGATGATAAAAAGAAGTCCGTTAGCTATTCTACTGGATAGGCCGCTTACAAATATAGGTCTGCTCAGATTTGTCAGGAAAACAAGATCAGCATTCCAAGATTCCATGGTGTGTTTATACAGGATATGTTACTGAAGACTGTGCAAATCCAGAGAATGTGGAATTGTTAATTTAGATGTTTCTGGGCACCATGAACCCACTAGTTGGCATATGTTAAGATAGAAACAAATTACGTCTACTATTTCGACTAATTTGGAGACTTCCGGCCGCTAGAAGAGTTACAACGATACTTCACTTACAGAAGACGTATGTTCTACAAGTTTCATCGCTACGAATACATTAATACCCACTTACTTGCGCATCTGTGCATCAGATACCTCCTAATGTTTATGAAGTATCTGTGTAAGCAGATACATTGAGCATTCAGCTGTAAGTCGAGCTCCAGCCGCAATGCCATATACTCTGACTTCAAAAGAACGATCGTCAGTATAACGCGCAAATAACTTCCCAATGATTGATTTAATCAATGGGGAGTGGAGTATTGCGCTGACTGGACGGGAGACTTACAACAGAATTCCGAATATCACAGAGGCTAGCAATAAAGTTCATCTGGAAATTACTGGTGGAAAAGAAGTTGTGGAAATAAACCCTGGCGCAGACAGTACTGACCATTTAAAAGAGGTTTTAAAATGGTCTGGAAAATGGATCACGCTATGTGCAAACATCAATACACTTAAACTGAAATAAAGACAACGAATGTAACGATTGACTTTAACCAGAAAGGATCAATAGAATGGTTACTGGGTTTTACTAAAGGACAGGTTTGGAAGAAAAATCCTAATAAATTCTACAGATCCGACCACTCAGTGGATACACTCCTTGTTAGTACAGTCTGTGTTGAGTGTAACATCGCAAGAAACTGTTTTATCAACAACAGACTAACTTATAAAATTAATAGATTCTTCCAATTACTGGGAACAGGGTATAAGATCATTGAGATTCCTGGCAACATTGTTTACTTCCCGGTAACAGTTCAGGCTTTGGACTACCTGGAGCTGCTTATTCTGGACCAGGATAATCAACTTGCCGATTTTCGCGACGAGGAAATCATGGTACAGCTACATCTAAAGCAGAATCAGCGGTGACCTTGAACGTGCAAAGACCCAGAAGCGGCGGTGGACTTCAAACAGCTGCGACCCATTGGAGGCAGAATCGACGAGCTTTAACTTGCCGGACCGGAAGCGTCGGGGCGTGCTTCAACCAGCCAGGGATCACGGCAGGCTCTCATTGTCAACGAGGACAGGATGGGTGTAAGGTATAAAACCAAAGTGCACAATGCGCAACCCAGCATTTCACAACAGAACAGCAAGATGATAACATGTGCAAAGTACGAGTCTCCTAAATCAGTGGGTCCGAAGGCACGGAATTACGTCGCTCGATATAACTAGCATGGTGGAACATGATGAGTGTGTTATACATCAGGAATACTTCTCCATAAACCTTATGCATCAACTACATGTAACAAGAACCATGAAATTAGGATTGCCATCCAACACAAAGACGCTTTAATCCTTCCATGCAAGAGTTTCATAAATCGTGATGGATCGGCCTGCTACAGTGGCATCTAACCTTACTCATGATGCTTTAGCGTTCCTGTTTCATGAGATACGATATGAACTTAAAGGGGTCCCGATTGACCATACAGACAATGCAGGCATAACAGCAACTCTTAAAACGCATGTCTCTGCTTCTGCCTGGGATTTGAACGAATTAGAAAATGCTGTATGGTTCACTGACGAACCAGTGGAAAGAACAGTGGAAGAGTACAGGAGATTTACTGCGTGTATACTTTCAAAATTGTTCATGGGATACATTGAGGACGTGCAGTTGTTTGTGCTGAGTGCTAAACAGGAACTTATTCTGGTACGGAGTGCAATGGATAACAACTCATACATTCAAGGAACTCAAGAGAAGAATGAGGTCACCATCAATACAATAATATGGAAAATGACACTATCACAATATCAAATGAGCTGCGTTTGAAGAGTTTAAAAGATCAGAATGCTAGTGTATTTCTACTGTTATCTTCCTGTTTATGGGACGTTTTCGAGTACCCAGCGCTACCAACTGCAAGCAGTTAAATGTGGTCTATTAAAACCTCCACTCAGCTGGAGATGCCTAGATTCAACATACTTGCGTTTCAGCCAATAGAAGAGGGAATGTAGCAAATGATTCCACCAAATTTGATAATAGCAAGTTAACCAAGAGTTCACCTGAACTCCCAATTCTTGCTTCCTGATCGTGCGGTCCCGATTTCGATTCCCGGCGGGGTCAGGGATTTTCACCTGCCCCGAGATGACTGGGTGTTATGTCGTCTTCATCATTATCATTCATCCCCGTTATGGTCAGGGGAAGGCAACGGCAAACTACCTCCATTAGGACCTTGCCTAGTATGGCGTTGTGGGTCTCCCGCATTGTTCCCCTACGCTCCGTCAAGAAGCATGGACTTCATTCATTCAATGGGATGAAAATGTATACTGTCTAGCATATGACATGTATTGAAGGTTCTGTGCTTCATACTATGAAGAGGGAGGATGTCGACTCAGTCCATGGAAATTTAAGCAGCTGGCGCCAGTCATCGTAGTAGACTACTCAAAACAATGAAATAATTAAGGCTGGACATGTAGATGTACGAACTGAATTTAAATCTTTGGCAAATTTCCGACAACACACTGCAGCATATGCTCTAGTTCTACATGGCCGTGTGATTAACTACTGCCCGCTCACCGGTGTTGTGCAACGAGCTGTATAAATGAACAGATGCGGCGGCATACCCAGAGCATTCCACAATGGCATATCAAGGTGTGAACATCATTGCAGACGCTCAGTGTTTCTATGATGCTGAGCGTAGACAGCTCATATTTAAAGATGTTGCATTCGTAACATAAACAGAAGATGGCAGATTAACAGAAACATTCTCAGCAAACATTGTGTCACCGAGGTATCTCGAGGATGTGTAGTGTGCTAAAACATGGAAGGGTGCAAAGTGATAAGCACATTTTTACCATGGAATATACTGTGATGATCCTGGTATATCATATAAAGATACAGCGATGTCGCTACGATTATTCAACCAATGGATACCATCATCTACATGAAGGGAAAGGAGAAGATCTCATGGATGTCTCGAATCCTCAGGTTTGCTGCTATTGAAGACCAGGAATTTTATGAGTGCTCTGCTCTCCATCGACTCAAGAAGAAGACGTGTGAAAATAGTGTTGCTGTGTCTGCTTATGAAATGTAAAATTACTTTTAAGTTGGATGGGAAGTAAATGAATTTTTACCTCATAATATGTGTGTACGTCTCTTTTACTGATCTATATAGTTTAGCCCAGAAACTGTGCCTGTGATTTTCCTGAAGCACCGGAAATACGATTTTAGACATGTTTGCGATAAGTCTTTGGAAACAGACTCAGACACGTGCTACCTGCTCCCATAGCCTAATATGGGCAACACGACAGGCAAAGTCCCATGTCACCATTTCATGCATTTTGTTTTTCTCCATCTTAAATGTCACCTCCATTATGCTTTGTACTCATACCTTGTGCATCTTGCACAGCCTTTATGTACATTTGTGAGTGTAGGGATGTGTGAAACAACTGAAACGATATATGGTAGCGAATAACATTTCTTTTATTTACACACAAATATTCACAGTGGTAAAACTGCTTTACATTCACAAATCTTGTTTACCATACACAAATAAATACTGTTTTTAAATTTGCAGTTGTTGTTACTGTTTGAAATCTTTTAAACACATTTGCTGTTCTTGGTTTTGCAAATAACAGTACTAGTGAAAATATTTTTGCTTTACATATGCAGTATTGACTGAATATTTCTACTTCACTATCAGTACTGGGTGATCATTTCTACATTATATTGCAGTATTGATTACATCTACTGCAGAGACACAGTTTCTTTTACACTACTACTATTACTATTACTAGTGTAATTCTACCCAAACAGAAGGCTTGATTTATACGTTGAACTGGGTGACTCTAGACATTTTCCACCTCAAGCAGCTGAAATAATTGAGCAATACAATGAAGTGGCTGCTCTAAAATGTCCATCCCGAACAGCTGCACTTGAACTGGGTAGAACTCACACTTAAAAAAAAGTATGACTTGGACAGCTAGCAATAGGTGAAACTTAAAAACTGCACCATTTAGACACGCACTCTTGCACATGAAGTGCAAAAGAGATAAATTCTGGAAACCTATATTTTTCCTCCATTTACGATTTTTAACTTTTTATGATTTTTCTGCAATTTCTAAACTTTTTATACACACTTTGCACTTTTTTGTAATTTTTATAATTTGTAAAAACTTTTTCTAGCACATGATGTTTATATATATTCTCGCAAACATTGCATGCTGCTTACTACAAAAAATAGGCTGAATGTATTTACATGCAGGCATACATACTTACACAGGCATCCACACTCAGATGCACACACATGGATGCACAGAGACACATATGCAATCTCATATGCAAGCACGCCATACATCACACACATACAATATTTACACTATGATAAAAGAGCCATTCTATTTGGCACAAGCTCTCACTCAGCTAATCTCTCTCTCTCTCTCTCTTTCTCTCTCTCTCTCTCTTTCTCTCTCTCTCTCTCTTTCTCTCTCTCATTCACAACACTGGAGTCCCCACCCCCTTCTGCACTTCAAGTGTTAGTACAAGAGAGTTTCAATCCCGTCATTACAAATGGCTCTTTTTTCGTCATGAGGTGACAGTCCGACTTAAAACTGTGGCATAGTGTACACCTCATGATATCGTGATTGAATACTAGTTTGACGTACTGTACATGGATGTTGTGGTGGAGCATGCCAAACATCATGGTATAGGCACTGCAAGTAGTCTTCGACCATGAGCATATGTGATGCTGCATATCGCAACACCCTTAGCCCACCTCTGGGTGGACCCATGTATTGTACGATATGCATACATTTTGGATCTTATAAATACAAACTCCGCAATCGGCAATCCATTTGCCTCATCTTTTATTAAGCCAACCTTCTCGTTCTAAGGAACAATAGCATAAGGATTATCGGTTGCGTATCCTGACGTGTCGAATTCTTTACTGTGACACCTCATTACTTCATATGGATTGCAGGTTTTTGCCGAATAGATGAAACTATCTGCATCCATTTAAAGTACCTTTGGTTTCACGAATAAGTTTAACTGATAGTGGAGGAGGTACATGTGGAGTTTTGGAGGTGTTCAGTATGCATATCCCCTAATAGATAGGTTTTGTAAACTCTACAGGAACCTTCGACATCTCTGCAGCAACAAAGTTCTCATTGAAAACAATGATCCACTTACAATTTGGTCTGGCGATGCACTTTCCTACACGCCACGGCTCCTCCCAGTCGGTCGTAATCAAAATATCGCGTTCATTTCTTACATTCTGCATGGTTTTACCAAAAATGGAATTCTTCATTAATTTATAAAAGTCTTTTTCGAAATCACTAGTCGCTTCCGCCTTCTTTTCGGTATTTAATTCAATATACTCCTTCAACCAGAGGGGCTTGACTGAAGGAGATAGACTGGGTGATTCTATCTAGCTCCAGCTCTAATCTGAGATGCTGCTGGGCATTACGATGATGAATTATATACCTCTGCTTGTGCCCAGCAGTTGACATCAGTTTAGGAAGAGTGCTTCCTCACAGAATGTAGTGGCAAGTCGCTTGTTATTTCATGCATAATATCAGGGTATATGAGGTCTGCCTCAATACCTTGCATCAGAATCAGCCGCCAGACCCATTATTTTTTCACCTAATCCCTCTAATTCGTCTTCAGACAGCCACTGAAACCCACCAACTGGCAATGTCTGCATATAAGACGCCCATATGAGTTATTCACATCCAAAAATAAAATACAACCTGAATCAAGGGATGCATTGAAACCCACACCCATATGTGGGTTATATACCTTGGTATGTCTATGGACACACTGGCGAAGTCCCCCATAGATCCCATGTTCAAAGAAAAAAAGCATATCAGCATCAGTCAAAAGTTCGATGCTGTACCTCGTTTAATTCAGCATCGCGTCCCAGTACAAGCCAGGTGCCATATATTAAAAGGCAGGGTCCAGAGAGTACATGGCCGTGCATACACTGGGAACTTTTCAAAAACATCCACAAGCAAGCGCAACTTTATGCATTGTCTTGCGTATTCACTCAAATTGGGAATGTTAAATTTCCGCTGGACATTCATGGCATGCTTATAATTTGCATTAGTTATGGCATCGCCTGTTAGAGCATTGGTAAATGCAGATATGTTGGGTACCCTGGTTTCGTCGAGTTTCGTCTTAGTATCCAGATACTCATAAGGTAGAACTCCTTTCCTAGTCGCAAGTTGAAATTTTTCCTCATAGGGGTATCCAGATTGGGTGATGTGCATATCGTCCTAGGCAGAGTGTCGACACGTTTCTGGGGTGAAGTCTGCATGGATCGTAACGAATCAAGAAAGTGGAGCACAATTTTTTGGCGTCATTCATTTCGAGAAAGAAATATACTTCTCTACAGTCCTTACCTTTCTTCATACGGAAATTAGCCAGTTGCTCAATTAGAAAATGAGCGTCCTACCCACTTAAATCATGGAAGAAGACAGGTACGTGTCATGGTAATTTATACTTCAAATTTCAGAGGTTGTGAGCTGTACTGCGAAACTTCCTATAATATGACAGTGATCTCCAAGAAGCGTTTCAACTATTCTATCTAACTGCAGCCTACAAATATGAAGTTAGAAACATCATTGTATGATTTTTTTACTCCTCCGATTCGGTCATGGCGATGTTCGTATTGCAAAGCCTTTCAACGTCCCATGATAGTTTTTCAAGCTCAGTGAGCAGCCAAGCTTAGGATTATCCCCGACATAAAATACATAATGGTTGAAATTGAATCATATGAGCATAGAAGTTCATATGGTGCCGCATATGGTACGTGTTTTTGCGTGAAGGTGGTATCTGATGAAAAGGGGTATCCTTCACAGCGGGTGATAGAGGAAAGAAGATATTCGAAGTCAGCGTATACAACAGACAGACGTCATTCCTGGTGGTGAGCATTGTTGAATTTAATGAACTTTTTTTCTGTAGGCGGAACGACACATATCGGTTTCTTGGATTCATTATTCCTCCTGATGCCTTTTTGAATACTTTTCTTCCAAAAAGGTATTTATGCACTTGAAGCAAATGTGTTTTTTATGCTTGTGCTTATTGAGTTGGGAGTTAAGGAGGCGGGCTATATCGTTATCGATATGTAACGCTGATTACCACCTTCAGAGAAGAGCAGCATGCTTACATGATGATTAGGCTCATCTGCATATTTCGAAAAATAGAGGTGTCCGAGTACAGTATGCTTGTCCTGCGTCTATTGTTGATTATCATTATCATCATCATCAACTTCATCTGGCTTGCTCTCCTGCTTCTCCAGGCCATAAATGAAGGGCTTATTTCAATAGTGTTACAAGTCCATTTTTGTTCATTTTGAGGTACAGAGTCCTAAAGTTAAATGAGCGCTGAAAAATCTGCAGTTGAGATACCAGAAGTATTCAAACATATAGCTTCTTGCTAGGGATGAACCTTTCTTTCTGTTTCTTGGATCATTAATTTCAGAAGCATTATAGGCAGGAAAGTGGAGGTAATGGACTTGTATCGCTATTGAAATAAGCCTTTCAAATGTGAAACAATATTCTGGGAATTTATGTCTCAAATTTAGGTGTGTCCTGAGTCTTTATGGGGAACTCGATACTGTCAGAGTTATAACAACCATGAATGTTAAGGCCTATTCTGTACCGAGATGTGTGCTGTGGATCTTTTGTGTAATTTCTTTCACAAGACAGGATTGACCATGCAAAACAAGTAAGATTCTTTTCATTTTGGACATTACTACACTCCTTCTTATCAACTATATCCTTAGGAAGCTTGACGTAACTGGACCCTCCTTTTAAGAGATCATAGACATGAATATGGATGTCAAGGTTTGATAGCTGGATGAGTGCTTTAGCTTACCCTTTCACTTCTAACTCAGAAAACCGGATCAGTATAGCACCCAAGGTGGATTCACAACACTGCTCGGCGATTGGTGTGCTCCGAGATAATTCCATTATCGCACCAGGTGTAGTGCATGCTTTTCTCCTCAGCAGCACCCTGCTGATTGAGAGCTTGAGTTAACTCGCAGCAGAGTACTCCATTACATATAATGGCACAAAATCTCAGACCATCTAGGTCTTTGAGGAGCTCTATCTCCAGCACTGGAAAGCACACATCTAGAAACCTGACTGGGTCACAATATCAGTTCTAGTGAAAGAGATATGCCCCTCAAAGATGCTAGCAGCCACCGAGTTTTCTAGAGGGGTCACGACTCCCCTAATCTGACGTCTTTCACTATTAGGATGGGAGACAATACTACCATAAGGTACAGGTTCATTATCATTAACATTATAATTAATACTACACGGTGTGATTCAAAAGTTTCAAGACTTAACCCAGGATTAGACATTTATTGGACATTTACGTACAGCGGACTAAAATTTTTCAAAATATGATCCTCCAGCATCAACACAGCGCTGCTAGCCGTCTTCCACTGTTCGTAGCCCTTCTGGAAGGACACGGGCGTCATGCTGTCAAGGGCTCTCGTCGAAGCCTGCTGGATGGCGTCGATGGAGTTGAATCGCTTCCCCTATAGGCCTGTCTTGATTCGGGGGAAGAGGAAAACGTCACTTGGAGACACGTCGGGACTGTAGGGTGGCTGCAGCAGTGTTGTCACGTTGCACTTGACCAAAACTTTGGCTTGTTGGTGGCCTCCCAGAGCGGTCGTCGTCTTCAACATTCCCGCGGCCATCTTTGAACGTTTTTGCCACATGAAAACCATTGCGCTGCACATGGATTCTTCCTTAAAGGCCTCTTGAATCATACCGAGAGTCTCCGTGGCGGTTTTGTCCAGCTGCAAGCAAAACTTAATCGCATAGCGCTGCTCCATTTTAGCCTCTCTCCAACTTTTCGACCGAGGTCAATGACACGAACTCACGTTGCAAGCGATGCGCACTCTCCAGGGTTCCGGAGGCAACCGTCGCGGCGTCAGTTCGTTAACTTAACCCCCCACTACTTCCCCCACCCGGCGGAACTGGTACGCGCACGCTCCCCTACTCAGAAGTGAATCAGCCTTGAAACTTCTGAATCTCACCTTGTATGTCTAGGAGATGAAGCCAATGACTGTATCCATCAGCTGGATGACAGCACTGGGAGGAGGTGCCTGCTGGGGTGAGGGGTAGGCGCAGTGGCACACATGCCTTTCGTCAGCAAGGGGTTCGTCTGAGCTGGAGTAGGAGAGGGGGTGGTGGTGGGGCCCAGTGGGAGCACCCAGGTTGATGATGCTGCTGGTGCATCCTGGAGCCTTCACCACCGCCAGTGTAAAGGGTACGAGATCGTTGCTCTTCTTCTTCCTCTGACTGAACCACCCATGGACTTCGGAGTGTATGTGATGGTGGTGCTGTGGTGGTGGCAAGTTGTTGTTGGGGGAGGGGGGGGTGAGGCTGTGGCGACTGCAGTCACGTCTCTCGCAGCCTCGAGCGGTGCCTTGCGTGGTGGTGCTCGCCACTCAGGTGCATGCCTGATGCCTGCCTCCACAACCACCGATCTAGGCACCCCTACCACAGCCAGCCGTTGTGGTGGTGGTGTTGATGATGTTTCCGTAACAAACGAATAACGAAAAAATTAAGTAGAGCGCTCAAGATTTTTTAAAGTATCTGCTGCAAACGTATAACAAGAACAATTATGTGCACCAACATTCGGGAATATTAATTATGTGCTGTAACGACGACGGTTGCATTATAATCACCTTTTACATTCTTCGTTCAAGGACTGAGCAGTTCAGTCGTACTTTCTGGTTGTTCTCCCACCCTATCTGGTATTTCCTTCTCCTCCACAAGCGCGAGACGCCGATGCCTTTCAGCATCCTCAGCAGAAGCCATCTCATGTACCCACTCCTGTACTTCGCCGTCTCTTTGGAGCTATCTACGAGGTTTGGAACTTTAATAGTGGCAACTATTAATTTACAGCTCGTACAAAATAGACACGTGTTTCAAAGTTTTACTGACCTTCAAAGCAGTCACCAGTATTGTGTATAACCTGTTGCCAGTGATGGGGAAGTCGTGGGACACTGTTAGCAGTGCCAGTTGTGATGACAGCTCGAGCGGCGCGGTCTACTGCACGACGAATCTGTAGCAATTCTGAAGCGAATACCGTGAAGTGTTTTCTTCAGTCTAGAAATCTACTTGTACTTACGAGGGCTTATGTCAGGGAAGGGCAAGAGGTGGTACAGCATTTAGTAGCCCCATCAGTTAAACAAACCAGTATCAGCCTGCACTGTACGTGCTTGAGCATTGTCCTGCAAAATGATGGTCTGGTGCTGGAGAAACTGTCATCACTTCTGTCTTTATGCTTTCCATTTATGGAACACAACCTACGACCAGCTTAGAGACAGAAGTGATGACACTTTCTGCAGGACCATGCTCAAGCACGTACAGTGCAAGCTGTTACTGATTTGTTTGACTGATGGGGCTGCTAAGTGCTATACCATTTGCTGCACACCCCTGACTTAAGACCTAGTAAGTTCAATTCGATTTCTAAACTGAAGCAAACACTTCACGGCATTCGCTTCAGAACTGCTACAGATTCGTCGGGCAATATACCGCGCCGCTCGAACTGCCAACACAACTGGCACTGCTAAGAGTATCCTACGACCTCTGCATCGCTGGCAACAGGTTATACACAATGCTGGTGTCTATTCTGAAGGTCAGTAAACATTGAATCACGTATCTATTTTGTACGAGCTATAAATAAATAGTTGCCACTATTAAAGTTCCAGCCCTCGTATCTAGCTCGTTGACACTGCCTGCAACAATAAGATTTTGAAGGTAATTATTTCCTGAAAGTGTGAGAGACATACAGAAAATCGTACTGAAATAGAAACAGAAAATTGTATTCCTTAACTCACTTAAATATAAAAAGAAAATCGTATTCTCTAGTTCACTGGAATTACTTGTATATGGAACACATATATTGAATTGAAAATCGTATTCTGGTACTTGCAAGACTGAATTGAAGACTCCTGACTTTCGGCCTCGACACATACCCCTTCTTCTACTTCTACTTCTTCTTCTTCTTCTTTTTCGTCTTCGTACATAGAAACACCTAGAAAAGTAAATAACATGTCTCAGACAACGGGATGCAACATGGTACTAAAAATAAATATATATACATTCCCAGTCCTCATCATTGGAACCACAGTTTATTACGTGAAAAAATTTTTTTCTTTATTAGCTACGTGTTACGAATAAATACACTTACGTTCTTGCTGATCCGTCTCGTTTGTTATTGCTGGAGGCTTCTGCAGTGCTTTCTCTCTCTGCCTCCGGTTGGCCGTCTAAGTCAGCCAACACCGAGCAAGGTGGCGCAGTGGTTAGCACACTGGACTCGCATTCGGGACGACGACGGTTCAAACCCGTCTCCGGCCATCCTGATTTAGGTTTTCCGTGATTTCCCTAAATCAGTTCAGGATAGAAAATGCCGGAATGGTTCCACGACCGATTTCCTTCCCCATCCTTCCCTAATCCGAGCTTGGGCTTCGTCTCTAATGACCTTGTTGTTGACGGGACGTTAAAGACTAATCTACTCCTCCTCAGCCAGCGTCTCAGGGATGAATACTGCAACGACAAGAAGCAAAAAGAAGGACTGTGAAAGCCTTAAGGAATAAAGGTTGGGCAGCAAATCGTTAAAAACTCGGTAGTACAGAGGTATGCCTATACCGACTATGACCTAACCAGTTGCTGCGAAGCATACTAAAATTACGGGGCACAGCGGTACATAGAATGAATAGAGCAATTAATTTACATGGTAGGTTGTCCTGGGGAAGGTGTTTGCTGCTGCTACCGCTGCTGACAGTGTTGTTGAAATATGAGCACTTCATTTATCCTCCCTCCCCCCCCCCACCAAAAAAAAAAAAAACTGACCCAAGAACACGCAAGCAAACACAGGTGAACTGACAATAGCAGAATGAGAGCGACTTCACCACAATGAGTGTTTATATAACCTCTACCCCTCCACCCACCATTTCACCCAGTGAGTCAATAGGAGTTCGGTGTTCCTCTCCATCTGCTGATGAATGCTGTTCTGCGCACACATTACAAGTTGGTGCTAGTCTGCCGGCCACAGATTTCGCGAGCTTTTATACACTACTGGCCATTAAAATTGCTACACCAAGAAGAAATGCAGATGATAAATTGGTATTCATTGGACAAATATATTATACTAGAACAGAGATGTGATTACATTTTCACGCAATTTGGGTGCATAGATCCTGAGAAATCAGTACCCAGAACAACCACCTCTGGCCGTAATAACGGCCTTGATACGCCTGGGCATTGAGTCAAACAGAGCTTGGATGGCGTGTACAGGTACAGCTGCCAATGCAGCTTCAACACGATACCACAGTTCATCAACAGTAGTGACTGGCGTACTGTGACGATCCAGTTGCTCGGCCACCATTTAACAGACGTTTTCAGTTGGTGAGAGATCTGGAGAATGTGCTGGCTAGGGCAACAGTCGAACATTTCCTGTATCCAGAAAGGCCTGTATAGGACCTGCAACATGCGGTCGTGCGTTATCCTTCTGAAATGTAGGGATTCGCAGGGATCGAATGAAGGGTAGAGCCACGGATAGTAACACAACTGAAATGTAGTGTCCACTGTTCAAAGTGCCGTTAATGCTAACAGGACGTGACCGAGACGTATAACCAATGGCACCCCATACCATCACGCCGGGTGATACGCCAGTATGGCGATGACGAATACACGCTTCCAATGTGCGTTCACCGCGATGTCGTCAAACACGGATGCGACCATCATGATGCTGTAAACAGAACGTGGATTCATCCGAAAAAATGACGGTTTGCCATTCGTGCACGTAGGTTCGTCGTTGAGTACACCATCGCAGACGCTCCTGTCTGTGATGCAGCGTCACGGGTAACCGCAGCAATGGTCTCCGAGTTGATAGTCCACGCTGCTGGAAACGTCGTCGAACTGTTCGTGGAGATGGTTGTTGTCTTGCAAACGTCCCCATTTGTTGACCCAGGGATCGAAACGTGGTTGCACGATCCGTTACAGCCATGCGGATAAGATGACTGCCATCTCGACAGCTAGTGATACGAGGCCGTTGGGATCCAGCACGGCGTTCCGTATTACCCTCCTTAACCCACCGATTCCATATTCTGCTAACAGTCATTGGATCTCGACCAACGCGAGTAGCAATGTCGCGATACGATAAACCGCAATCGCGATAGGCTACAATCCGACCTTTATCAAAGTCGGAAACGCATTTCTCCTCCTTACACGAGGCATCATAACAACGTTTCACCAGGCAACGCCGGTCAACTGCTGTTTGTGTATGAGAAATCGGTTGGAAACTTTCCTCATTTCAGCACGTTGTAGGTGTCGCCACCGGCGCCAACCATGTGTGAATGCTCTGAAAAGCTAATCGTTTGCATATCACAGCATCTTCTTCCTGTCGGTTAAATTTCGCGTGTGTAGCACGTCATCTTCGTGGTGTAGCAATTTTAATGGTCAGTAGTGTATGTTTGTCTGGTTCACTCTGGAAATACCCACTTTTCCCACTGATCCATTCTTAGTGCTGATGGCAATGGTTGATCCGGCTGGAGAGCCAACTTCTGGTCGCTGGTTCACTCTGTGGCGAGCTGCAGCTTCTGACGGATGTGGCGCTTCATGGGTCCTAGATTACAACAGTGCCTCATGTAGCAAACTACTGTACTAGAGTATTTAACAATATTTTAGCGTAATGTAGGGTCATCTTTAGAGTTTCGTCCTGATGTATTTGCGCTCATTTATCTTAGTGAAGTTGTTTAAAAACTATTCCCGCGCGATATTTTTGCGAGAGCATTTACATTCATTTATTTTTACGCGTTGTATTTTCATTCTACATGCACCTGGGAAGACTGCTATGCTTGCGAATGGCGACCGGAATCAAAGATTTGAGAGGGCCATCACGCACAGCGCCACGACTTCCAGAACACGTGTATAACACTTGCCAACTACAGTGCAGTGTTTTGTGTCCAAGTGTATTTGAAGCAAATTGCTTAAAGCAACATTGCCAAGTGTACTGAGGCGTCAAACAGTACGAGAATTTATCAGGGAGGAAGGCTTTGGTATGTCCCACAAAAGTGCATGAGAGGTTGTAACAATGGAAAATTGTACTGAAATGCAGGTCAGCAACTGGAAGCAGTTAATTCCATAAATTATCTGGGAGTATGCATTAGGAGTGATTTAAAATGGAATGATCATATAAAGTTGATCGTCGGTAAAGCAGATGCCAGACTGAGATTCATTGGAAGAATCCTAAGGAAATGCAATCCGAAAACAAAGGAAGTAGGTTACAGTACGCTTGTTCGCCCACTGCTTGAATACGCTCAGCGCTGTGGGATCCGTACCAGATAGGGTTGATAGAAGAGATAGAGAAGATCCAAAGGAGAGCAGCTCGCTTCGTTACAGGATCATTTAGTAAAGCGTTACGGAGATGATAGATAAACTCCAGTGGAAGACTCTGCAGGAGAGACGCTCAGTAGCTCGGTACGGGCTTTTGTCAAAGTTTCGAGAACATACCTTCACCGAGGAGTCAAGCAGTATATTGCTCCCTCCTACGTACGAGAACGGAAAACCAAGAATGTACGTGCGAAAGCATCTGAGTTCTTCCGGCCTTGCGGCAGTCATTTTACCTGCCTTAGAAAACAGGGATGTGCCGACAATTCCAGCATCCCACGGGCACAGGGAGGTGCGTAAAACAAAGCGCGGGGAATAGGCGCAGGGAGGCGTGTGAAAGAAGCCAGTATTCTTAAGAAGATGTTTTTCTCGACAGCGAGGACATTCCTTGTAAATGACGGACACCAGCAGATTTTGAGACAGAGCCCAAACATGAGTCTGTCGAGGGCTCACGCAGAGAGAGCAGTTATAGAGAAGTGTTGTGTAGCTGCTCTCTCAACAGCCTCGGAATGCAGGAAAACATCTTAAGAATGTGAAATCGTGAGAAAGATGCCGATTCACGAGCCACACGCCAACCCACACCAGATAGAAAATTGCCACCCTGCACAGGGAGGCGTGGCGATGAAACGGCGATCTGTCATTGCGCTACATTTAAAATTTCCTCCGCCAATGACAACGCCGGAAGGAAAAATATTGCTAAGACGAGTTGAGCTGGGAGAAGGAAGAAAAGCGCGAAGGGGAAGTCGTGGAGACACAGTAGAAGCGAGATGACATGGGCGCTCTTCCACCCATCGCCAACACATGCTTTCCGATACCGTGATAGCACAGCTTGGGCCACGCAACCGACAATGGGCGGACAACACAGATATCGTACCTGGGCCCCGCCACAGCGCTGCAATTGCTGATGATGAACTCGACTCGCCCAGCACAGCTCCGAGGCGACAGCGACGAACCGTACCGACGCAGCGCCTGCGCCGACAGTTGTATACGACGAACGATAACGAAGAATGGTGAGACGACTCATTCCCTTCTCCTTCCCCTTAATAACTGAGTCGTGTCCACGACCAATCAAATCGGCCCTGAGATTTATAATTTTCTGTTTTGATCCACAATAAATGGTTCTGAAAGCCTGCGACTGTGAAAACAATAGGTTTGTTTATAAATAACTCACCTGCTACCAGTCACTGTTTTCTTTATTTTATTTTTCGCACGACGCGTTTCGGGAAATGATTCCCATTTTCAAGTGCGTTTTGTGTGTTTGTTATGTCATTCCTATGTGATGTTGTCGATGTGTGAGATTCTGCTTCTTTACTGCAATATATAAGGCAACACGCGATCTTTAGTTGGTTGTCGATCTTTTTTTGAAGTTAGTGTCGAAATTTTAGAAGAATTTGTACTTACAGTTTCCTTATGGTCCTTTGGTGCAGAGTCTCACACACACTAAACATCACACACAACTTGTACACTTATAAACATCGAAAACATTTTACACAAATAAAACAGTGACACAGATGTTCTTACAGATAGTCAACAGAGATGACACAGGTCTTCCACAAAGTATGATATGCTTTTGTACAGAGGTTATTTACCTTAAGAAATGGGTGTCCTGTATCGGTCACATGCCAGGAATGCTTCATGTTCTACCTAGGACAAACAGGCCGAAATTTCAACACCAGGTACATAGAGCACATAAAAGCCTACACACACAACAGACAAATTACATCAGCCATAGCAACACATGTACATAATACAGGACACTCATTTGGAAAATAGAGCAAAATGTCAAAGTACTCCAGCAACTAAATAAAGGACATAAAATGTATTTGCTAGAAGAACTGGAGATAATATGAAGATATGAAGATAAAATATTAAACGAAAAACTTGAAAGTGAATTCAGATATTTCGATAGTATACTTAAATAAAAATAGTAACACATAGAAATAAGCATAATTCTAAAATAGACGTAAGTAAATTATGATACAAATTGTTACGGTAAATAACCCTGTACAAAAGCCTATCATACTCTGTGGAAGACCCATATGTCATCTCCGTTGACTATTTGTAAGAACATCTGTGTCACTGTTTTGTTTATGTAAAATGTTTTCGATCTTTAAAAGTGTACAACAGGTTGTGTGTGATGTTTAGTGTGTGTGAGACTCTGCACAAATGGGCCATAAGGAAACTGTAAGTACAAATTCTTCTAAATTTCGCCACTAACTTCACAAAAAGATCGACAACCAACTAAAGATCGAGTGTTTTCTTACGTATCGCAGTAAAGTCAACGAAATGAAGCATAATCTCACACATCGACAACATCACATAGGAATTTCATACCAAACACAAAAAACGCACTTGAAAATGGGAATCATTTCCCGAAACGCGTCGTGCTAAAATAAAATAAAGAAAATCGTGATTGGTAGCAGATGAGTTATTTATAAACAAACTTATTTATAATTTTGTTTTGGTTTGTCCAAATAGCACGAAAATAAATTCATTTCTTTCATGTTTTGATCATATAAGCAATCTTTTACATTCATTCATGAACTCCTTAATTTTGTACCCTTTGTGTGTGATTTCATTTAATTATTGATATCAATTAATTGCGGGCTCCAAACATGGAGCAATCGAATCAGTCATCTGCGCGTCATTTCACGTCCTATAGCAGAGAGAATTCACAGTTCACTACATTTTTGGCGCCCAGCATGGGGTGACCTCATTGGTAATGTTCACGGTATCTGATGGCACAAAATAATTTCTCGAGTTCACTACAACACAAATTGTTTAAACACCAGTGACAAAGTCGCGGTGTGTTAGAAATAAACAATATCCAGGCAAATTGTTGAATGCATTGTGATTGACCAATGTGAGACCCTCCCAGTGCAGCAGCTCGACACAGAGTGAGCCAATTTCCTGCCTTTTTTGTCCCGGGCTGGCATCTCGGATTATGACAAGGGTGGGGAGGGGAAGGGGAGAGAGAGGGAAGACGGCTGTTAGTTCCTTGAGGAGGACCCATGTGCCAGCTGGGGAGTACCATTCATGTCATCTGGGGGAGGGGAGTAATTAATTGATCAATGTAATTAATTTGCATAATTCATTTGATATCAAAAGTATGTCAGGAGCCCCATCATCCCACTATTAAAGCGTGTTGCGTTCTACATCTACATCTACATACACATTCCGTAATCCACCATACGGTGCGTAGCGGAGGGTACCTCGTACCACAACTAGCATCTTCTCTCCCTGTTCCATTCCCAAACAGAACGAGGGAAAAATGACTGCCTATATGCGTCTGTACGAGCCCTAATCTCTCTTATCTGATCTTTGTGGTATTTCCTCGAATGTAAGTTGGCGGCAGTAAAATTGTACTGCAGTCAGCCTCAAATGCTGGTTCTCTAAATTTCCTCAGTAGCGCTTCACGAAAAGAACGCCTCCTTTCCTCTGAAGACTCCCACCCTAGTTCCTGATTTATTTCCATAACACTCGCGTGATGATCAAACCTACCAGTAACAAATATAGCAGACCGCCTCTGAATTGCTTCTATGTCCTCCCTCAATCCGACCTGATAGGGATCCCAAACGCTCGAGCAGTACTCAAGAAGAGGGTCTGAAATAGAGGCTGAGACGGTTCTGCGACCGTGTGGGCTGCAGATTCCTCGACATGCGCCATAGGGTGGTGGGGTTTCGGGTTCTGCTGGATAGGTCAGGAGTCCACTACACGCAACAAGCGGCTACACGGGTAGCAGGGGTTGTGTGGCGTGGGCTGGGCGGTTGTTTAGGTTAGATAGCCTTGGGCAAGTACAGAAAGGGCAACAGCCTCAACGGGTGCGGGGCAAAGTCAGGACATGCGGGGACCAAGCAGCAATCGGTATTGTAATTGTCAACTGTCGAAGCTGCGTTGGTAAAGTAATGGAACTTCAAGCGCTGATAGAAAGCACCGAAGCTGAAATCGTTATAGGTACAGAAATCTGGCTGAAGCCAGAGATAAATTCCGCCGAAATTTTTACAAAGGTACAGACGGTGTTTAGAAAGGATAGATTGCATGCAACCGGTGGTGGAGTGTTCGTCGCTGTTAGTAGTAGTTTATCCTGTAGTGAAGTAGAAGTGGATAGTTCCTGTGAATTATTATGGGTGGAGGTTACACTCAACAACCGAGCTAGGTTAATAATTGGCTCCTTTTACCGACCTCCCGACTCAGCAGCATTAATGGCAGAACAACTGAGAGAAAATTTGGAATACATTTCACATAAATTTTCTCAGCATGTTATAGTCTTAGGTGGAGATTTCAATTTACCAGATATAGACTGGGACACTCAGATGTTTAGGACGGGTGGTAGGGACAGAGCATCGAGTGACATTATACTGAGTGCACTATCCGAAAATTACCTCGAGCAATTAAACAGAGAACCGACTCGTAGAGATAACATCTTGGACCTACTGATAACAAAGAGACCCAAACTTTTGGACTCTGTATGTGCAGAACAGGGAATCAGTGATCATAAGGCCGTTGCAGCATCCCTGAATATGGAAGTTAATAGGAATATAAAAAGAGGGAGGAAGGTTTATCTGTTTAGCAAGAGTAATAGAAGGCAGATTTCAGACTACCTAACAGATCAAAACGAGAATTTCTGTCCCGACACTGACAATGTTGAGTGTTTCAAGGCAATCGTAAAATGCGTTTTAGACAGGTACGTGCCGAGTAAAACTGTGAGGGACGGGAAAAACCCACCGAGGTACAACAACAAAGTTAGGAAACTACTGCGAAAGCAAAGAGAGCTTCACTCCAAGTTTAAACGCAGCCAGAACCTCTCAGACAAACAGAAGCTAAACGATGTCAAAGTTAGCGTAAGGAGGGCTATGCGTGAAGCGTTCAGTGAATTCCAAAGTAAAATTCTATGTACCGACTTGACAGAAAATCCTAGGAAGTTCTGGTCTTACGTTAAATCAGTAAGTGGCTCGAAACAGCATATCCAGACACTCCGGGATGATGATGGCATTGAAACAGAGGATGACACGCGTAAAGCTGAAATACTAAACACCTTTTTCCAAAGCTGTTTCACAGAGGAAGACCGCACTGCAGTTCCTTCTCTAAATCCTCGCACAAACGAAAAAATGGCTGACATGGAAATAAGTGTCCAAGGAATAGAACAGCAACTGGAATCACTCAACAGAGGAAAGTCCACTGCACCTGACGGGATACCAATTCGATTCTACACAGAGTACGTGAGAAGAACTTGCCCCCCTTCTAACAGCCGTGTACCACAAGTCTCTAGAGGAACGGAAGGTTCCAAATGATTGGAAAAGAGCACAGGTAGTCCCAGTCTTCAAATTGGGTCGTCGAGCAGATGCGCAAAACTATAGACCTATATCTCTGACGTCGATCTGTTGTAGAATTTTAGAACATGTTTTTTGCTCGAGTATCATGTCGTTTTTGGAAACCCAGAATCTACTATGTAGGAATCAACATGGATTCCGGAAACAGCGATCGTGTGAGACCCAACTAGCTTTATTTGTTCATGAGACCCAGAAAATATTAGATACAGGCTCCCAGGTAGATGCTATTTTTCTTGACTTCCGGAAGGCGTTCGATACAGTTCCGCACTGTCGCCTGATAAACAAAGTAAGAGCCTACGGAATATCAGACCAGCTGTGTGGCTGGATTGAAGAGTTTTAACAAACAGAACACAGCATGTTGTTATCAATGGAGAGACGTCTACAGACGTAAAAGTAACCTCTGGCGTGCCACAGGGGAGTGTTATGGGACCATTGCTTTTCACAATATATATAAATGACCTAGTAGATAGTGTCGGAAGTTCCATGCGGCTTTTCGCGGATGATGCTGTAGTATACAGAGAAGTTGCAGCATTAGAAAATTGTTGCGAAATGCAGGAAAATCTGCAGCGGATAGGCACTTGGTGCAGGGAGTGGCAACTGTCCCTTAACATAGACAAATGTAATGTATTGCGAATGTATAGAAAGATGGATCCTTTATTGTATGATTATATGATAGCAGAACAAACACTGGTAGCAGTTACTTCTGTAAAATATCTGGGAGTATGCGTGCGGAACGATTTGAAGTGGAATGATCATATAAAATTAATTGTTGGTAAGGTGGGTACCAGGTTGAGATTCATTGGGAGAGTCCTTAGAAAATGTAGTCCATCAACAAAGGAGGTGGCTTACAAAACACTCGTTCGACCTATACTTGAGTACTGCTCATCAGTGTGGGATCAGTACCAGGTCGGTTTGACGGAGGAGGTAGAGAAGATCCAAAGAAGAGCGGCGCGTTTCGTCACAGGGTTATTTGGTAACCGTCATAGCGTTACGGAGATGTTTAATAAACTCAAGTGGCACACTCCGCAAGAGAGGCGCTCTGCATCGCGGTGTAGCTTGCTCGCCAGGTTTCGAGAGGGTGCGTTTCTGGATGAGGTATCGAATATATTGCTTCCCCCTACTTATACCTCCCGAGGAGATCACGAATGTAAAATTAGAGAGATTAGAGCGCGCACGGAGGCTTTCAGACAGTCGTTCTTCCCGCGAACCATACGCGACTGGAACAGGAAAGGGAGGTAATGACAGTGGCATGTAAAGTGCCCTCCGCCACACACCGTTGGGTGGCTTGCGGAGTATAAATGTAGATGTAGATGTAGATGAACAGGTCGTATTAGTGTTTGATAAGCAGTGTCCTTTACAGATGAACCACATCTTCCCAAAATCTACCAATGAACCGAAGACGACTATCCGCCTTCCCCACAACTGCCATTACATGCTTGTCCCACTTCATATCGCTCTGCAATGTTACGCCCAAATATTTAATCGACGTGACTGTGTCAAGCGCTACACTACTAATGGAGTATTCAAACATTACAGGATATAGTACACAATCTAAAATTGTGTGTACATAGTTCTTCTTTAGTCCTATATATTCCGACGGCAATAGCCTTCCTGCAGTGGATACACTGGTTCCCGTCAGGTCACCGAAATTAAGCGCTGTCGGGCTTGGCCGTCGCTTGGATGGGTGACCATCCGGGCCGCCATGCACTGTTGCCATTTTTTGGAGTGGACTCAGCCTCTTGATGCCAATTGAGGAGCTACTCGACCGAATAGTAGCGGCCCGGCTCAAAGAAAACCATCATAACGACCAGGAGAGCAGTGTGCTGACCACTCGCCCCTCCTACCCACATCCTCAACTGAGGATGACACGGCGGTCGGATGGTCCCGATGAGCCGTTTGTGGCCTGAAGACGGAGTGCTTTACATATTCCGAGAAATTGTATCAAATTACTGCACTTTAACGATTTAGTACCGGTTTGAATGAAGTGACGTAGTACTGTGGCATTCCGTCTACTGTGAACCCACAATCCTTTGATGGCGACGTCGCCTGCCATTCCGTGCTGATGATGACTAGTGCAAATTGGCCTACGGGCATCTCATCAAATATTTGCTGTTCCACGTGAGGAGGCAGCACTGGTCTTGGGCCTGCCTCTAATCTCCCGAGTGGTGGACGCCCCCCGCCCCGTTCCCCTCTCCCGATACCCTTAAGCAAATTTCGGCGCCGTTCCGGCTTCATCTCCCGCTATAAAAGTTGATCCAATTACGGCGCTCGAGAGCTAACCTCGTCTCCGTAACCCACGAGCGCCGTCTCCATTATTCCGCAACGCGACGGCCAGACCACACCTGCTGTGACGAGACGGGCTGCTGGAAGCCACGACTGCGTAGGGCGAGAGAAGTCGGGGGGAGGGTGGAGAAGGGACTGAGCCTGCCGCCCCTCCCACGCCGCCGCTGGGGCCTTTTGCCTCACTTAAGGTATGTCCACACGATGTCTGTTTCGTCGTGCGCAATTGCAGACGCACGGGAATAAAAGGTCATGCACAAAAATTTGTGGAAAGGACGCATGTACGTATGGGCGGTCTCGTGTCCACATGTTGCCTCATTGTGCAAAGTGTCTCCTATGAATTCCCTTCTATGCTTGGGCGTTTCTGTTGCGTTTATTATGATAAAAAGGCGACAGATGTTTGGGAAATTGCAGCGATAAGGCTGGCAATAAAATTTCGCTAGCTAGTAATTGGCGACTTATGTATCAGTTTGAACTATTTATTCCTCATTTTTGCCAGCCCGAGTGGCCGAGCGGTTCTAGGCGCTACAGTCTGGAGCCGAGCGACCGCTACGGCGGCAGGTTCGAATCCTGCCTCGGGCATGGATGTGTGTTGATGTCCTTAGGTTAGTTAGGTTTAATTAGTTCTAAGTTCTAGGCGGCTGATGACCTCAGAAGTTAAGTCGCATAGCGCTCAGAGCCATTTGAACGAATATTCCTAATTTGAAAACAAAGTATTTTAGTGAATATTCCTGAAACAGAGAAATATTGAAGGGCGGTTCTTAGTCGTTATGTGAAAGTTTACTAACTTTCAATGCGTCATTCGCGTTTTATTTGTTTACACAACTTAATCATGAAAGATGATACGTGATTAACAAACTGGTTCAAATGGCTTTGAGCACTATGGGACTTAACATCTGAGCTCTTCAGTCCCCTAGAACTTCTTAAACCTAACTAACCTAAGTACATCACACACATCCATGCCGGAGGCGGGATTCTAACCTGCGACAGTAGCGGTCGCGCGGTTCCAGACTTAAGCGCCTAGTACCGTTCGTCCACAGCGGCCGGCTAACAACCTGGCACCCAACAAATTTGGGAATTTCATAGACGGCAAAATCAACTAAAAATGATGTTGATTTTTTCAGTTTTGTGTTTTTTGCATCATTGATGGACTCCATTTCAATCTTCAGTACTTTTTGAGGAGCTAAACATACCCGATCACTTCTTTTGTCAAATTCCAGGCTCCCCAGTTCTTGTGCTTCAAGTCGACGTAGCATGAATATCCGTCCACTTTTTTGGCTTATTCTTCTCTGTTTTTCTAATTTTAAACTTACAGTATCTTATTTTTTACAGAAAGCAGTTCTTTAAATTAACCTGAAGGCCTAAAGAATCTTATGCCTTAAGGGCAAAACAACCTTAATTAACAAAAAAAATGGCTAGAAGCCATACAAGTACAAACAACAAGAACAATAAAAATAGGTAGTACACCCAAGGGCGCTCATATGTTCGAGGGTCGGCCTGGAATTGAAACACTAACGACCCTTAGTTGAGACAGGCAGTCGGGCCAACCATTCACAATCTGACGGCAATCCAACTGACCGACAGTCAACGGACCCACTGTCAAGATAACTTCCACTTCACCTGACCATGGCACAACAAGCAGTTCAACGGAACAACGTAGGAGATATTGGCGACCACAACCAATCATTCACGGAGCTGTCAAACTACACACCGTGCTGGACAGCAGCAACATGATGAGGAAACTACACTGCCTGAAATTTACGTCAACGGCCAGGGCAGGTAACTCGAACGTTAACAGCCACAACGCAGAAGATTCCGCTGATGCACTTCAATTCACCAGTGAAACTCCACCGGAGGGTGGCTAAAATTTTCCAACTTGAAAACCACATTGTTGCTCGCACAAATATCCCAACAGCCGCAACAAACACTAAAAGACACATTGTGAACAGTCTTGACTTGCTGGTAGATTAAATCAAAACTCAACTTTCGTGTCCAGGGTCGGTGAGCCACGGACCTCGTAGCAATGGTAACAGAACCACACACTCCGACATGGCATAGAGGTCACCAGCGGGCCAGCAAAACCACGCGTCATGTAGAGTTCCTTGCTGCTCCACGCCAACCGAGGAGGGAAGAACTATACTGACGCGAGGTCTGTAACATGACAAGGAATTAGAATTCAGAAAGCGGACGTAATTAGTTTGATATTTCACTTTAATCCGTTAATGATGAACGTCGCTCTTGACGGTACATGATTCACAATATCAATCTCAGTAGTAACTGAATATGGCGCCTTGCTAGGTCGTGGCAAATGACGTAGCTGAAGGCTATGCTAAACTGTCGTCTCTGCATTTGAGAGCTTATGTGGACAGTGAACCATCGCTAGCAAAGTCTGCTGTACAACCGGGGCGAGTGCTAGGGAGTCTCTCTAGACTAGACCTGCCGTGTGGCGGTGGTCTTCCCTCCAAGGGTCCCATTTCAGTTCACGAAGCATTTCCGGAATACTGGCGCGTTAACGAAGCTACCGGTAACAAATCTAGCAACCTGCCTCTGAACTGCTTTGACGTCTTTCTTTAATCCGACATGGTAGTGATCCGAAATATTCGTCCAGTACTCAAGAATGATTTGCACAAGTGTTCCGTACACTATCTCCTTTATAAGAAATATCAAAGGTGCGTTGAACGTGAGCGCCACACTCGCCTTTCGCAGTCCGGTAAGTCGGTCGTAGTCGACCATTGTATTACCACAGGACACGCTACGGATTTTTCTGCCACGAAAATCCTAGCCTCAGCGAGAACCTTTTGGGATTCAGTAATTAAAGAATCTGTAGAAATACGCCTAGCACAAAATCTTATAAATCGTGATGGCGGTTTTCAACTGGACAATGCTTGGGTCCCAGCGATCTCTCTAATTTCTTCTGAGATAAGATCAACATCTGGTGCCTGCGCGAAGTGCCTGCACGCCAGGGATAGAACAGTATTTCCAGAGGGCGCCCATGTCGTAGAGAACGCTCCTGTGACGGCCGCCAATGCGCATTCGTTTCCGCGCCAGTTTTTGCTATAAAGCTGACGCTGGAAACTTGCAGTCTCTTCTAGCCCACCCCCGGCGTGCCCCAAGGCTCCGTCCTTTCGCCTCACCTCTGCCTCCTGTATATTGCCTATATACCCAATCGCCCCCCACCTGTTCATCTCCCACAATTTGCTGATGACACCGCCTTCCTGGCCCTTTATCCTACCCTTCAATAGTCCCAACGTACCCTCCAAACCACCTTTACCAGTTCACCACTTAGTACAACCAGTGGTTTCTTTGTATCAACCCCTCCAAGACCCAGGCAATCATCATAGGCCATACCACCCGCTCCTTCTGTCTCCATGATTTCTACATAACTGTTTATTGTCATCCTATCCACCTCACTAATACCCTAAAATACCTTGGCCTTATCCTTGACCGCCACCTCACCTGGACTCCCAATCTCCTTATGATCCAACACAAAACCCACAATAGACTCTGCCTCCTGAAACTCCTGTCTGGCTGGACATGGGGACTGCATCCTTCCACCATCCTTCATGCCTACAAATCCTTGATCCACCTTATCCTTTGTTATGCCAGTCACTTGGATTTCCGCCCCTCCCAGATTCTATAAACCCCTCAAATCTTGGAACGCCATGCACTCCACCTCACCTACCGTATCCACCTTCTGTCCTCCACACACATCCTCTATGACCTCATCACCTTCCCCCACCTTTTTCTGTTTCTCGAATACATCTGCACCCTGTTCATCGTCCACCAACTCGATCCCCTCCACCCCCTGGTGTCCCCATTCCTCTATACCCCCATCCCCAGCCTGTTGTGGCACCTATACCAATGTCTCCCACCCTCTCTCCTTCTCCATACCCTCCACCTCCTTTCCCAACATAACTTCCAGCACCTACCCCTCGCGGATGATGAGCTTCGCCCTGACATCTATCCTCCTACCAACTCTAGACCCACCTTCTTCCCCCCTATACCTCAGAGCTCCCTCTCCCCTCCCCTTCCATTCCCCTGAGCGGGTTTCCTCCCTCCTACACCCATCCCTTTCCTGTGCCCCCCTCCTGTGTATCTGCACTCTCTTCTGCATTATCTTCCCTCTTCATCTTCTGCCCCTCCCATTGCCCGCCTCTTGCTGCGCCCCCTGCCTCCTATTTCCTCTTCTTCCCTACCCACTCCAACCCCCCCCCCCCCCCCCGCACTTTCCTCCACTCTTAATCGCTCCTCTCTGGCCTCCATTCCTTTGACAGATCCCTGCCAGCAGTTTTTGTTCTTCGTGAGTGCTCTGTCTTTTCCAATGGTTTTGAAGTGTCTTTCTCTGTGTGATTTTTATACTGTGGCTGACTTTTAACTTGTGTTTGACTCCAATGTATTTTAAGTTCACCATGAATTGCCAGCTGTGTTCTACTAACTTTATGTCGACATTTTCACTGTCCCTCAGTGGATGTCCCTGTGTTAGCGTATATTTTAACTTCCATTGTCTCCATTCTGTGTTTTTATATCCCCCTTCTTTCCCCCTTGTTTCTATGTTTGTAAAGCCACTCTGCTCATTAGTGGCGAACTGTGCCACTGCTAGCACTCCCCTGCCCATATGGGGCAGGGGCATGAAATTACAATAAAGGAAAAAAAAACTAGCAGTCTCCAGTGACGGATACTCACCTGAAGATGGCTGGACGGTTGCCAGCCGAAACATCCTAGCAAAAACCAACATGATCTGCCTGCAATCCCAAAACCTCATCGAACATGCTGTACGCTGGAAAAACTTCAAGAATCACAGCTCCTGAGGATGCTGTATTCAAAATTACCATTGCAGCAGAAAGAAGAGGTGAAGTTTCTCACTGAGAAGAAAATAGAACTAAGAACTTCTACTATCCCTTTGAAAGTTTGTTTCTAAGATGTTTCTTGGTGCCTATTTGGTAACCGGCTGTAAAAGCATTTCATTAACTTCCACTCTCGCAGGCATAGGTTCAATCAGGTGCTGGATGGTTTCCTGGGGAATGGCAAACGCTCCTTACACCAAGCGAGGCGTTGTTTGGCATTTACTGCCGTGATGTGTGGCTTATGAGCAGCCGCTTGCCCATGAAATCCAAATCTTCTCACCTCCCGCCTGTCATAGTATTTGCAGTGTATCCTGATGCAGTTTGGAATTCCTGTGTGATGGTCTGGATAGATGTCTGCCTATTACACATTACGACCTTCTTCAACTGTCGGCGGTCTCTGCCAGTCAACAGATGACGTCGGCCTGTACGCTTTTGTGCTGTATGTGACCCTTCACGTTTCCACTTCACTATCAAATCGGAAACAGTGGACCTAGGGATGTTCAGGAATGTGGAAATCTCGCGTACAGACGTATGAGACATGTGACACCCAATCATTTGACCGCGTTCGAACTCCGTGCTTTCCGCGGAGCGCCCCATTCTATTGTCTCACAATGTGTAATGACTACTAAGATCGCTGATATAGAGTACCTGGCAGTATGTGGCAGCACAGTGCACCTAATACAAAAGACGTATGTTTTTGGGAAGGGGGGAGGGGTGGAGGTATCCGGATGCTTTTGATCACATAGCATATCTCCAGGGGAATGGATGCTGAGTGGAGAGGAGTAGAAAATCAACACACCTTAAATTACATTACGCACACACACACACACACACAGAGTTATGTGTCTCATATCAAACTGCTGCAGATGTCATGCACAAAATACGAAAACATATATATGTTTTTCTGTCGAAATTTCTCTCAGTATAAGTGATTTTTCGTCGCTTCAGTTCGCATCAATCCCAACTCTTCTATGATATTGCATGCGATAACATTTTCCTTCTCGCCAGCGCTTAAGCTTTGCTTTTTTTAGAACCGTTAGAGCAAATAGTGAGTCTTCTAGTACAGTATGCAAGGAAACAGTCTATAAGAATACAGTAAAATTAAAATCTCATATTGACTAGCATGGAACTCAATAACGGGCCCATTTTGGTTTTGATGACACTACGTTAGATGGACTGCACCGCACTGTTTTTTTTTACCTTAAAAAGAAACAAAGAAGCTGAAAGGAAAGCACAAGACCCGAATATTGGGAATCGTTACATGCGTACAAGCATGCGGCCAGATAGTTATGGCTGGTCAGAGGTGATACGGTTAAGGTCGTCACAGAAACTAAGGGAACTTTAAACGATTGTAAAATGTATCGCAAATGGGGGCGTTCACGCATGTCGGCAGCGCGGTGGAGTGGAATCAAATGCCACTGCCAAGGATTCTCGGGAAGGAAGGTTTGATATCTGCTAACATTAGAACTAAACCGCGCTAAGGGCTTGTGTGTTTGGTGATTTATTTCTTATGTAAAGGATGAGCCAGACAATAGGGGATTTTACTTTATTATATGAGCTTTCAAACGGTAACTTCATTTTTACACTGCAGCCAAGCCACGGCCGGCAGTGTTAGCTGCCTGTAAATTCTTTCGTCCCACGGTTTAGCAACAGGAAGTTAGCACCAAGCGCTTGCCTCACATGCTGACAAGGTAACGCCGCCCCAGGCGTCCCTTAGCAGGCGACGCTCTGGAAAATTCCATGCCGCCCGCACGGTTTTCTCGATCCCGATCAATCAGGGCAGAGGAAGCCGCGTGGTGTGTCGAATATACCCAGCCGCCTGTCGCCTGGCCCCCTCTCTTGTATTCTTGCTCACCCATGAGTCGGACGCGCGTCCTGTAGCAGTGTAGACATTCCCGCTTCTCTCGGTGCTGCGGCACTGTGGACTTAGTTTTGGCAGGAAACCACTTTCGTTAGCTACGCGAATAATGTCTCGCCAAACTCTACGCTCTGGCTCACCCTCACCTCCCTAGGCCCATGTGACCCCTTTTTAATATGCTTTCGCCAATAAATGGCCTTTGTCTAAATTTTGTCCTATTCATTTCATAATGCCCACCGCCTGCCATGCGCCCATCCTGTACACTTATCTTGTGTTTATGTCATATTGTGGGAGTTGAATAGGGACTTCATACAGTATGTGATCCAACGTCTACGGACACCTATTAGTCGACCTTAACATAGTCAGTCTCCATCCTTCGCCTTTGTAACAGCTTTAATTCTGCTGTCAAGAACTTACGGCAAGTTGATAAAGAGAGAGTGACCGGAGAGAGAAATAGGGTGATGCATGTGTGTGTGAGTATATTTCTCTCCATCTCCTCTGTGTTACCACAGATGACGTTTACTGATCTCATTTGTACTAAGGTTTCAGTAGATGCGAGGTACCTATTTGCTTCCACTGTCCTCAGTGGATTGCATAAGTTCTAATAAATGTTCACCAACCTGCAGTCTTCTACAGTTATTGTCCCCTGGGCAGGAAACAGCTCGTAGGTCCTGAATCCGTAATCTTGTGGCTATAAGAAACTCTTAGCGGAGAACTGGTATTACGTGAATAATCGAATTTTCAATTATATTATGTGTCACTCCCTTTTTGTTAGCAGAACGCGAGAAACTGGAGGAACTTATAATTACATTCCAAAAAAAAATGGTTCAAATGGCTCTGAACACTATGGGACTTCTTCAGAGGTCACCAGTCCCCTAGAACTTAGAACTACTTAAACCTAACTAACCTAAGGATATCACAAACATCCATGCCCGAGGCAGGATTCGAACCTGTGACCATAGCGGTCGCACGGTTCCAGACTGTAGCCCCTAGAACCGCTCGGCCACCCCGGCCGGCAATTGCATTCCACTTTAGACTCACAAGTAATTTCCTTTCTTCAACAAAATAATGAACTGGGTATTTGCGTAATTAGTATCTTACTGTTCCCAACTGTATGTCCAAATAACCAGAGTTTTCTAATAAAGTCTTAACAGCGACTGCAGCAGACAACATGTCTGTCATCCGAGCCTATCCAACCAGCTATCATAGTTACAAACTAGACATTGCAAATTAAGTCTTAACTGATACCGCGGTAGACAAAATGTCTGTCCTCCGACACTGCCGAACCACCTCTACTTTTACAAACCCTTGATTACTAACGAAATCTTAAATGACACTGACCGCAGCAGACAGCATGTCTGTCGTCCGACACTGGCGAACCAGCTCTGACCTTACATCCGAACCACTTCACCCGCCATACAACTTAGGCTGCGATACGAAGATTTCCGAAGTGTTTCATCTGCCTTTACATTTAACACTTGTTTATTATTCTGCTAGTTATTAATACTTCTGAGGTAATGGAATGATAGGACGCTATTGAGAGATGCTTTAATCTGAAATGCTAGTAAATATGCTGTTTAGTTCGTCTAATATTAATAGCAGAAGATTATCATTTTGGCGCGCAAATTCCGAATGCAGCATCCAATCGCGGGAAGGACCACAATTTTGGCTGTCTTTCTCACGATACCCGTACCGAACAAACCACATGTCATCGGTGCCTCACACCACATTACGTCATCTTGCCACTTCTGCCTTCTCAACTGCTCTAAGAAGAGCATCTCGGACCTGAATATGGAGGCTACAAGGCCAGAAATATTACATACCTTCAATAAGGTTTCTTAATATTTGTAGAAAAATGGCAGCCCATTCTTCCTAAGGAGTTGAAACCAGAGGAGGTAGGTTAGACGCTGGCATCTGGAGCGAAATCGACTTTCTAACCCATCCCAAAGGTATTCGAATGGATACAGGTGGGAACTCTGGGCAAGATATGTCATTGTCTAAAACCATTGTCTCACAGACGCTGCTTTATGTTACGGTACATTGTAAAACTGATACATCCATCGCCTCCGAACTGTTCGTCTACTGAATAAACCTGTTGTAGCTGGGATTCACAGCCATAAAAAAATTTTTGAAGGACATCATCTTTCCGCCAGTGACTGTAGTAAATTTTTATTACACTATTGCAATTTCAGCCTTAGGCCATTATCAAGTGCTACTGAAAAATACAGAATGTTTAAAAAATTATTTTACAGATTCGTTATGTATCTCGACGTTGTGCCATTATACAAGATATTTTGACTATGTAGCCATTTTACTTACATATTATGGCTTTAAGCCATGCCAACGTAATGTGAGTTGACACATTTGTATGTCGTTGTCAATACTGTTAAATACACTCGTGACGTTACACAGTACGAGCACACGTATTGTAACATCGTAAAACAATATAATCTGTAAGTGCACATGTTCGTTAAACCGTCAATAGTCACAAATTCATTAGACCACAGCTGCAGACTACTCTTTGCAGGCTACTAATAGCCGTTTTGGCGCGTAAACGGATTACAGATATTGTTTAGCCTAAGGCCGAAATTGCAATAGTGTAATAAAAACTTGTAGCAGTCACTGGCGGAAAGATGATGTCCTTCAAAAATGTTCGTCCACTGTACCCAGTACACCATACTGTAAGGTGTGTTGTGTCATTTCATACTTTGCGTTTTCTTAAGAGTAATAAAGGGCAACGCTCGAACTGCGGGAAACACCCCAAGCGCCTAACACCGCCTCCTATGCACTTTGAAACAGATATATACAATGAAAATTGTAAATTTTAACACATTGTCCAAGAGTATAAGCGATATATCGATTACGAAGATGCATCTGTGGAAGAACGCTGCATAGCAGCTATCGCTGAGGCAGAGTATGTCTAACAAAGAGCTTATGTTAGGTCGCGCGTTGGTGGGTAGTTGTTGCTCATGAGTAGCAGGAGTAGCACGCCAGAGGCTGACAGCGTCTGTTGCGATGCTCCGCAGTGGGCAGTCTCTTAGTATTAAATATTCAGTGTAACAATTCAGTGTAATGTATCAATGATTTATAGAATAAATAAGATTTGAAGTAAAATTAATTAAGAAAGTGCTACTAATATTACGAGGGTTGGAACTTAAATAGTGGCAAGTATTTATTCATAACCGATACAAAAGAGTTACATGTTTGCACCTGATACTGTCCTTCAAAGTAGTCATCAACATTGCGTAGACCCCTTGCCAGCAATGTTGAAGGCGTAGAATACCGTTAGCAGAACTTGTTCTGTCGATGGTGCGAATGGAGCGGTCTACTGCCTGTCGAATCTCTGGGACTATTCTGAAGCGGATGCCACGAAGTGGTTCCTTCATCTTCGGAATCAAGTCAAAATCACAGGGATTTAGGTCCGGGGAGTAAGGTGGATGGTACGGTACTTCCCAGTCCCATCGACCGAACAGAGCAGCCACAGCTTGCGCTGATATGCGCCCGCGTATTGTCGTCCAAAACGATGGGTGGGTTGCGAAGAAAGTGTCGCCGATTCTTTCGCAAAGCTGGTCGCCAAAAATAAACAGTAATACTGTGCACTGACGGTCTGCCGTAGAGGAACATAATGCGTTAGGATAACACCATCACAGTCGTAGACGAGAATCACCACAACTTTAGACCGCTCCATTCGCACCATCAACACATCAGGCTCTGCTAACGGTAGACTACGCCTTCCACGTCGCTGGCAACTTATTCTACACAACGCTGGTGACTATTTTTGAAGGGCAGTAACAAGTGCAAACATGTAACTCTTTTGTATCGGTTGTGAATAAATAGTTGCCACTATTTAAGTTCCAACCCTCGTATTATGAAATTTTGATAAAGCATCTTTCTACATATTGTTACATCGATCTACAATAATGTAATCAGTATTCATGTATTTATGTGCTTTTGCCGTGGAAAGAATTTCAATGAGACCTGCTTTGTATGTCACCCCAAGTTTTTTTATTGTATTTTTTGTAAAGATCATTTGTTCGCGTAAATGTAATTTTTTATGATATGGCTTAACAATTGCAAGTCAGTTTCACAGTATAGTAAGATTTTCAAGTAAGATATCACAATCATTCTCTTCAGTCGTTTTTATTCAAACAAATTCTAAATGTCTCTCAGTCAAATACCTTACATTTTGACTTTTGCAATTGTAATTAGTTTAGTAGTGCTTCTGGCGTTATGATTGTATATTCTGTATAAGAGATAGTAGTAAATAATAATAGTGATACTGTCGCTGTTGGTTGGTAATATTTACTGGCAAAATGCAACCCACCGCTAGACTGCGTACTTACGGCTATCCCGTGTGCCCGTTTTTTTAGTACAAGTTTAAAAGAGAGAGAGATTATTAATTGATCACCGATGCGTCGGTTCTCGATTGTGTTGAGGTGACGTACGGATTGATTACGCGAAGGGGTTTTCTTAATTGACCTTTTGACCCGGATTGCCTTCACGTAATCAGAATCTTCGATGAAAATACCTAAGGGACCTATTTGAATATGAAAATGGAAGCAAATTAGTGGAATTTCGTAAGAAAAAGGGTAACAGATCGGAAGTTCAATACATTAGCGATCTCCTAAATACAATCGAGACACCACGATAAAGAGCGAACCTGTAACAAAGCTCATATACATTTGAACGTCATTTTTGGTTAGTAAAAGAAAGAATGAGATGAAAATTACTCCATCGTAGAATATTAATATATTTTTAACAAATTGGCTTTAAACTTACAGACATTGACAAGTACACAATAAATACATGACTTACATCTGATATTTCTTTTGTACATGATGGAGTCCAACAATCGCTGCTCTGTCAGTCCGTTCCTTCCTAAAATTAAATGTCCTTGCGTGCTCGTAAGTACGTTGTGTCTTCACCCGAGTTAACGAGACGTTTGTTGGTTGTTTCACATAATTTTTACATAAAATAAAAATACAAATTGTAGCAATGCAACGTAGTTTGTCTTAATATGTCGGCGACCAAAAGTACAAAGGATAATGAAGTCTCTGGAATATTTCTTAACAAAACATAGATTGTTTTTTCTTCTGTTTCGCAGCTTCTTGCTATCAAGTGCTGCGACATGAATTTCAATATCTGCCCCAGCGGGTCACAGTGTTTACTTAAAGTATTTAAACGCTGGACGCGCGTCTTTGTATAGGCACACATTAAAAAAATTTTTTTCCTCTCTTTACTCTCGTGCTGTGATGCTTAGCCTTTTTACGAACTACAGCTCGTTGGCTGTCCTTTTCCTTTATGACAAATATCTCATATGCAAAGTACCTGAAATCCAAAAATATTACATGCTGAGAGGAGAACAACGCGTTATCCAAGGCGACATCAATACGAGGTAAGACATTTATTTCACACAGATTATGGATTTTCTCACAGGGACCACTTTTGTACTTATTGAGATTTACAGGGCCGTAGTAAGATAGAGTATTGTACTTACCTCTAATTTGTCGTTATCGCGCACAGGTTTTAATTAGTTTGGGTTTAATGGTATTGTTTTCTTGTTAGTAGAGAGATTGTAAAACAGGGTCAGGTAAATACACAGATACCCGTAATCAGATACGCAGTCAGCACACCACTTGATACAACTGTTCTTTGGTTACACATAAATATCACACCTGAGTTAAGACATAAACGTTACAACTCCACCGCTGGCAATGCACCTCAATGTTCGCCATTCGCCAAGCCCAAAACCTTCCAACGTATCGCCACAGATTATAGCGCTATTCAGCACTCCAAGTTACTACACTACTGGCCATTAAAATTGCTACACCAAGAAGAAATGCAGATGATTAACGGGTATTCATTGGACAAATATATTATAATTGAGCTGACATGTGATTATATTTTCACGCAATTTGGGTGCATAGATCCTGAGAAATCAGTACCCAGAACAACCACCTCAGGCCGTAAAAACGGCCTTGATACGCCCGGCCATTGAGTCAAACAGAGCTTGGATGGCGTGTACAGGTAGAGCTGCCCACGCAGCTTCAACACGATACCACAATTCATCAATAGTATTGACTGGCGTATTGTGACGAGCCAGTTGCTCGGCCACCATTGACCAGACGTTGTCAGTTGTTAAGAGATCTGGAGAATGTGCTGGCCAGGGCAGCAGTCGAACATTTTCTGTATCGAGAAAGGCCCCTACAGGACCTGCAACATGCGGTCTTGCATTATCCTGTTGAAAGGTAGGGTTTCAGAAGGATCGAATTAAGGATAGAGCCACGGGTCGTAACACATCTGAAATGTAACGTCCACTGTTCAAAGTGCCGTCAATGCGAACAAGAGGTGACCTAGACGTGTAACAGACAGACGTGTACCACCCCATACCGTCACTCCGGGTGATACGCCAGTATGGCGATGACGAATACACGCTTCCAATGTGCGTTCAGCGCGATGTCGCCAAATACGGATGCGACCATCATGATGCTGTAAACGGAACCTGTATTCACCCGAAGAAATGATGTTTTGCCATTCTTACACCCAGTTTCGTCGTTAAGTACACCACCGCAGGCGCTCCTGTCTGTGTTGCAGCATCAAGGGTAACCGTAGCCATGGACTCCGAGCTAATAGTCTATGCTGCTGCAAACGTCGTCAAACCGTTCGTGCACATGGTTGTTGTCTTGCAAAGTCCCCATCTTTTGACTCGGCGATCGAGACGTGGCTGCACGATCCGTTACACCCATGCGGATAAAATGCCTGTCATCTCGACTGCTGGTGATACGAGGCCGTTGGGATCCAGCACGGCGTCGGAAACGTGACGGTACGCATTTCTCCTCCTTACACGAGGTATCAAAAAAACCTTTCAGCAGGCAACGCCGGTCAACTGCTGTTTGTGTATGAGAAATCGGTTGGAAACTTTCCTCATGTCAGCGCGTTGCAGGTGTTGCCACCGGCGCCAACCTTGTGTGAATGGTCTGAAATGCTAATAATTTGCATTTCACAGCATCTTCTTCCTGTCGGTTAAATTTCGCGTCTGTAGCACGTCATCTTCGTGGTGTAGCAATTTTAATGGCTAATAGTGTAGTTGCACGTCATCCACTGCCCAAAGCCGCCACCTCAACTGTCGCTTAGTATTGGCCACAGAAATATGTAGCCTAACATCATGTCTGTTCGACCATCGTTTTTTTTAACTCTCTAGATATAGCCATTATACTAGCTTTTTAACTCACGAGTGAATTCTTCCGTTGTTTTCATCCGAAGTTTTACGAGCACCCTCCGCGATTCTCGACGGTCGCTCTCCGTTACTACATGGGGGCTACCTGGGCTTGCTTTATCTGTGGGCCGCGTTTCCACTTCACAGCCACGTCACCAGCAGTCGACCTGGTCGGATTTAGAAGGACTGAAATGTTGCTGATGAATCTGTTAATTTGGCGACATCCAGTGACCAGTCCACTGAACTCACCTGACCAACCCATTCTGCTGTTACCGTTTCCCTACTCACAACACGACGCTCCCTGTCACCTTTTATACAGGCAGGCCCGCCTCTTGTAAAATCTAGTGGTGACTCCACGTTACACATGGATGTTCGGATACTTTTGTTTGGATACTGGTTTCTCATTTCGATTGCACTTACACAGAATACACTGGTCCAATGTCTGGAACCGAAAATTTATTTATCCTGCCGTATACCTGGACGAATCTTCTCTCAAGTTCCGATAACCTAACTGCTCCAGCTCTGACTGACAGGCAGGCTGGGAAACAAAGACCCAGTCCTTAAGGCGCACTTTTTTAATAGACAACTATCCAAGCGATGTAGATTGTGAAGCTTTGTGCATTGTTTAGAAAAGCAGAAAGGTGACCCTCCTAAAAACAACTGCAATCAACAAAACTATGACTCATAATCCCATCTTAGTTTTAAATGACCAAACTCAATTTACTTCCACCTACAGTTATGTTTCCATTATACAGGCATTAGACTAAAATTGTGAATTACCAGCTCGGACACTACTGTGTGTTAAAGCACTACATAAGGGACGAGGAGATGCGCCGGCACTGGATCGAATTCGCCTGGCGGGCTGACTACGATGGTTGGTGTGCCGGCCAGCCTCGATATGGTTCTTAGGTGGTTTCCCACAGCCCAGCAGGCAAATACCGGGCTGGTACCATATCCAGCTCAGTTACACCACTCGCAAACATATTCACTCATGTTCATAAACTAAGGATAATACTGATACATGGTGAAACAACGCTCTGGTGGGCGGTTTGCGGGTTTAAATCACCTCGGGGTACGACGATGCGGTGCATTTGACCTGCGGTCGTCGCACGGTGGCGCTGGCAGTAGTCCACATTCGCAGAGATATGTTGGTGCATGTCAGAGTACAGTGCAGCGAATAAGTGTGCAGACGTTTTCAGACTGTGTGTTAAAATGGCTCAGAGAACACATATTGATGACGTTATGAGGGGTGGAATACTAGGACGACTGGAGGCTGGTCAAACACAGCAGGTCGTAGCACGGGCCCTCCGTGTGCCACAAAGTGTGATCTCAAGATTACGTCAACGATTCCATCAGACAGGAAACGTGTCCAGGTGCTACAGTACAGGACGTCCACACTTTACGACACCACAAGAAGACCGATATCTCACCATCAGTGCCCACAGACGGCCACGGAGTACTGCAGGTAGCCTCACTCTGGACCTTACCGCAGCCACTGGAACAGTTGTCTCCAGACACACAATCTACAGACGACTGAACAGGCATGGCTTATTCGCCCAGAGACCTGCAAGGCGCATTCCATTGACCCCTGGTCTCAGGAGCGCTCGTAAAGCCTGGTGTCAGTACATGGTCGTTGGAACAGTGGTCCCGGGTTATGTTCACGGATGAGTCCATGTATAGTCTGAACAGTGATTCTCGCCGGGTTTTCATCTGGCGTGAACCAGGAACAAGATACCAACCCCTTAATGTCCATGAAAGGGATCTGTATGTCAAAGAGGGCGGAGGAGCGGACAAAGATCCAGGGCACTGTCTTGCCCTTCGGATGGGAAACTGCCCCAATAGGCGGAAGAAACAACAATGATCAATGGCGTGAGGATGCAGAAGGCAGTGGAAACCACTGCATTAAAGACACATAACGTGTATCCACAGTTCATGTGGCCTGTAAATGAAAAAGTGTCATGATGATTCTCCATGAGAAAAGATTCCGGAATAGTCCCCCTTCGGACCTCAGAGAAGTTACTGCCAAGACGGAGGTGACCACGAGGGAAAGATTGAATAATCTACGGAAGAATAACGATCTACGAGTCGGGGATTGGACTGTCAGAAGCTTGAATGTGGTAGAGAAGCTAGAAAATCCGAAAGGCTCAATCTAGATATAGTTGGGGTCAGTAAAGTGAAATGGAAAGAAGACAAGGATTTCTGGTCAGATGGGTATAGGGTAATATGAACAGCAGCAGAAAATGGTACCTTGGGAGTAGGGTTCGTTATGAACAGGAAGGTAGTGCAAAGGATGTGCTACTGTGAAAAGTTCAGTGATAGGGTTGTTTTCATCAGAATCGACAGCAAACCGACAACGATAGTTCATGTATATACACCGACATCGCAAGCTGAAGATGAAGAGAGAGAAAGTGTATGAGGATATCGAAAGGTTAATACAGTACGTAAAGGGAGATGAAAATCTAATAGCCATGGGGGACTGGAATGCAGCTGTAGGGGAAGGAGTAGAAGAAAAGATTATGGGAGAATATGGGCTTGGAACAAGAAATGTGAGATGAGAAAGACTAATGCAGTTCTGAAACAAGTTTGAGCTAGTAATAGCGAATACCCTGTTCAAGAATTACAAGAAGAGGGGGTAAACTTGGAAAAGGCCGGGTGATACGGGAATATTTCAGTTAGATTACATCATGGTCCGACAGAGATTTCGAAATCAGATACTGATTATAAGGTGTACCCAGGAGCAGATGTGGATTCAGATCACAATATGTTGTTGTTGTGGTCTTCAGTCCTGAGACTGGTTTGATGCAGCTCTCCATGATACTCTATCCTGTGCAAGCTTCTTCATCTCCCAGTACCTACTGCAACCTAGTAGTGATGAAATGTAGGCTGAAGTTCAAGAGATTAGTCAGGAAGAACCAATACGCAAAGAAGTAGTATACAGAGGTACTAAGGAATGACGAGATACGCTTGAAGTTCTCTGAGGCTATAGATACAGCAATAATAGCTCAGTAGGCAGTATAGTTGAAGGGGAAAGGACATCTGTAAAAAGGGCAATCACAGAAGTTGGAAAGAAAAACACAGGTACAAAGAGAAGCTATGGGTAAAGAAAAAATACTTCGGTTGATCTATGAAAGAAGAAAGTACAGAAAGATTCAGGGAAATTCAGGAACACAGAAATACAAGTCACTTAGGAATGAAATAAATAGAAGTGCAGGGAAGCTAAGACAAAATGGCTGCATGAAAAATGTGAGGAATTCGAAAAAGAAATGATTGTCAGAGGGATTGACTCAGCACAATGCAGCAGGAATTCGATTGTTAAATTCGGAGGAGTAGCGGATAGGTGGAAACAGTACACTGAAAGCCTCTCTGAAGGAGAAGATTTGTTTGATGTGACGGAAGAAGAAACAGGAGTCGATTTAGAAGAGAACTCATATCAGTGCACAAAGCAGAAGCTTTTTCGCAATTACTAAATTGCCCTTCGTTCTCAATGTCTTCAAGAAGCCTCCTGGCTAAACTATCATCTCTTACACGTTTTTTTCTGGTCATTATGCCACAAGATACGTGAGAACCCAACACGGTTTAATAGTGGGATGGTGGGGCTCCTGGCATACTACTGATATCAAACTGATATCAAATGAATTATGCAAATTAATTAAATTGATCAATTAATTACCTCCCACCCCCAGGTGACATCAAGGGTTCTCCCCAGCTAGCACATGGGTCCTCCTCAGGGAACTACCAGCCCTCTTCCCTCTCTCTCCCCTTCCCCTCCTCACCCTTGCCATAATCCAAGACGCCGGCCCGGGAGAAAAATGGCAGGAAATTGGTTCACGCTGTGTCGAGCTACTGCACTGGGAGGGTCTCACATGGGTCAATCACAATGTATTCAACAATTTGGCTGGATATTGTTTATTTCTAATACACCCCGACTTTGTCACTGGTGTTTAAACAATTTGTGTTGTAGTGAACTCGAGAAATTATTTTCTGACATCAGTTACCGTGAACATTTCCAATGAGGTCAGCCCATGCTGGGCGCCAAAAATGTAGTAAACTGAGAATTCTTCTCTTTGCTGTCGGACGTGAAATGACGAGCAGATGACTGATGCAATTGTTCCACGTTCGGGGCCCACAATTAATTGATATCAATAATTAAATGAAATCGCACACAAAGGGTACAAGATTAAGGGGTTCATGTATGAATGTAAAAGCTTGTTTACAGTATCAAAACATTACAGAAATGTATTTATTTTCGTGCTGTTTGGACAAACCAAAACCAAATCATAAATATCAGGGCCGATTTGACTGGGCGTGGACACGACTCAGTTACATCATGCATCATTACCGTGGCAGGCGATGGCGATGTCTCCCGGTTTGCTGCAGCCGCTGCATTCCTGGACAATCAGGATCGTTATATATTAGCGGGAGATCGGCCATAGATCACCTCACTGTGTGGCGTGTGGGTGTAGCTTGCCTGCGGTACGGCTTCCCTGCGTGGTGTCAGTTATTCGGCAAGTGTTTTCACCCAGTATTAGAATCAGAATTTAAGAGAGCTTTGGAGGACCCAGAGATCAAATAAGGCAGAAGGGATTGAAAATAATCCATCAGAATTTCGAAAATCAACTATTCACGCTGGTGCGTAGAATGTATGAGTCAGGTGGCATAGCATCTGACTTTCGGAAAAATATTATCCACACAATTCCGCAGACTGCAAGAGCGGACAAGTGCGAGAATTATCGCACAATCAGCTAAACAGCTCATGCATCCAGGTTGCTGACAAGAAACATATACAGAATAACGGAAAAGAAAACTGGGGATGTGTTTGATGACGCTCAGTTTGGCTTTAGAAAAGGTAAAGGCAAAAGGCACCAGAGAGGCAATTCTGACACTGCGGTTGATAATGGAAGGAAGGCTAAAGGAAGATCAAGACTTTTTGATAGGATTCGTCGACCTGCAAAAGATTTGGACAAAGTGAAATGGAGCAAGATGTTCGAAATCCGGCGAAAAATAGGGGTAAGCTATAGGGAGAGACGGGTAATATACTACATATACAACAGCCAAAAGGGAATAATAAGAGTGGACGACCAAGAACGAAGTGCTCGGATTAAAAAGGGTGTATGACAGGGATGTAGTCTTTCGCCCCTACTTTTCAGTCTGCACATCGGAGAAGCAATGATGGAAATAAAAGAAAGGCTCAGGAGTGGAATTTAAGTTTAAGGTGAAATAAAATCAATGAGATTGATATCCTGATTGAATGTGAAGAAGAATTACATGTTCTCCTGAATGGAATGAACAGTGTAATGAGTAATGGATTGAGAGTAAATCGAAAAAAGACGAAAGTAATGACGAGCAGAAATGAGAGCAGCGAGAAACTTAAACATCAGGATTGATGGTCACGAAATAGATGAAGTTAAGGAACTCTGCTACCTGGGCAGCAAAATAACCAATAACGGACGGTGCAAGGAGGACATCAAAAGCAGACTAGCACTGGCAAAAACAGCATTCCTCTCCAAGAGAAGTCTACTAGTATCAAATATAGGCTTTAATTAAAGCAGGAAATTTCTGAGAATGTAGTTTGAAGGGCTGCTTTGTATGGCAGTGAAACATGGACTGTGGGAAAACCGGAACAGAAGAGAATCGAAGCATTTGAGATGTGCTGCTACAGACGAATGTTGTAAATTAGGCGGACTGATAAGGTAAGGAATGAGGAGGTTCAGCGCAGAATCGGAGAGGAATGGAATATGTGGGAAATACTGACAAGGAGAAGGGACAGGGTGATAGGACACCTGTTAAGACATCAGGGAATTATTTTCTTGGTACTATGGGGAGATGTAGAGGACGTCAGAGACTGGAATACATCCAGAAGATCATTCAGGACGTAGGTTGCAAGTGCTAATCTGAGATCAAGAGTATTGCACAGGAGAGAAATTCGTGGCGGGCCGAATCAAACCCGTCAGGACACCGATGACTCACAAAAAGAAAGGGAGCTGAGGCTCACATGTGTATGATTGTGTAGTATGTTGAGGTTTATGCTGTGAAGCGAATTATGCGCAATAATGTCATTTGACTCCAAAGGAAGCACGCTTAAAGAAGAAACAAACAAAGAAGAAAGTCGTATGGCGTGCCCCTTCTGAAGATTATTTGAATAAAAATTCGAAATCTGTTGGCCTGAGCAGCAGGTGTTATATAAAAGGTCTCCGATCATGTTTCTGTAAAAAATAAGATACTGTAAGTTTAAAATTAGAAAAACAGAGAAGAATAAGCCAAAAAAGTGGACGGATATTCGTGCTACGGCGACAACAACTGGGGAACCCGGCATTTGAACAAAAGAAGTGATCGGGTATGTTTAGCTCCTCATAAACTACTGAAGATTGAAATGAAGTGCATCAGTGATGCAAAAAACACAAAACTGAAAAAATCAACATCATTTTTTGTTGATTCTGCCGTCTATGAAATTCCCAAATTTGTTGGGTGCCAGGTTGTTAGCCGGCCGCTGTGGACGAACGGTACTAGGCGCTTCAGTCTGGAACCGCGCGACCGCTACGGTCGCAGGTTCGAATCCCGGCTCCGGCATGGATGTGTGTGATGTACTTAGGTTAGTTAGGTTTAAGAAGTTCTAGGGGACTGATGAGCTCAGATGTTAAGTGCCATAGTGCTCAAAGCCATTTGAACCATTTGAACCAGTTTGTTAATTACGTATCATCTTTCATGATTAACTTATGTAAACAAATATAACGCGGATGGCGCATTGAAAGTTAACTTTCACATAACGACTAAGAACCGCCCTTCAATATTTCTCTGTTCCAGGAACATTCACTAAAATACTTTGTTTTCAAATGAGGAATATTCGTTCATATGGCTCTGAGCGCAATGCGACTTAACTTCTGAGGTCATCAGCCCCCTAGAACTTAGAACTAATTAAACCTAACTAACCTAAGGACATCAACACACATCCATGCCCGAGGCAGGATTCGAACCTGCCGCCGTAGCGGTCGCTCGGCTCCAGACTGTAGCGCCTAGAACCGCTCGGCTACTCGGGCTGGCAAAAATGAGGAATAAATAGTTCAAACTGATACATAAGTCGCCATTTACTAGCTAACGAAATTTTATTGCCAGCCTTATCGCTGCAATTTCCCAAACATCTATCGCCTTTTTATCATAATAAACGCAACAGAAACGCTCAAGCATAGAAGGGAATTCATAGGAGACACCTTGCACAATGAGGCAACATGTGGACACGAGACCACCCATACGTACATGCGTCCCTTCCACAAATTTTTGTGCATGACCTTTTATTCCCGTGCGTCTGCAGTTGAGCACGCCGAAACAGACATCGTGTGGACATACCTTAAGCGAGGCAAAAGCGCCCAGCGGCGGCGTGGGTGGGGCGGCAGGCTGTCCCTTCTCCCCACTCCCCACCGACTTCTCTCGCCATACGCTGTCGCGGCTCCCAGCAGCCCGTCTCGTCAAGGCAGGTGTGGTCTGGCCGTCGCATTGCGGGGTAATTGCGACGGCGCTCGTGGGTTACGGAGACGAGGTTAGCTCTCGAGCGCCGTAATTGGATCAACTTTTATAGCGGGAGATGAAGCCGGAACGGCGCCGAAATTTGCTTAGGGGTATCGGGGAGGGGAACGGGGGCGGGGGGGGGGGGGGCGTCCACAAGTCGGGAGATTAGAGGCAGGCCCAAGACCAGTGCTGCCTCCTCACGTGGAACAGCAAATATTTGATGAGATGCCCGTAGACCAATTTGCACTAGTCATCATCAGCACGGAATGGCAGGCGACGTCGCCATCAAAGGACTGTGGGTTCACAGTAGACGGAATGCCGCAGCACTACGTCACTTCATTCATACCGGTACCAAATGGTTAAAGTGTAGTAATTTGATACAATTTCTCGGAATACGTTAAGCACTCCGTCTTCAGGCCACAAACGGCTCATCGGGACCATTCGACCGCCGTGTCATCCTCAGTTGAGGATGTGGGTAGGAGGGGCGAGTGGTCAGCACACCACTCTCCCGGTCATTATGATGGTTTTATTTGACCGGAGCCGCTACTATTCGAACGAGTAGCTCCTCAATTCGCATCAAGAGGCTGAGTCCACTCCAAAAAATGGCAACAGTGCATGGCGGTCGGGATGGTCACCCTTCCAAGCAGTGGCCAAGCACGACAGCGCTTAACTTCGGTGATCTGACGGGAACCAGTGTATCCACTGCAGCAAGGCCGTTGCCATCGGAATATATAGGACTAAAAATACTATGTAGACAAACTTTTAGTCTGATACTACACTGTGTAAGAAAACTGCACACACAAACTTTTTAGTCCGTCAGTAGACTCTGATTCATTAGACCTCGTATCAGTGAACACAGCAGAAGCTTTCTCACAATCACTAAATTTCCCTTCGTTCTCAAAAAAAATGGTTCAAATGGCTCTGAGCACTATGGGACTTAACATCTGTGGTCTTCACTCACCTAGAAGTTAGAACTACTTAAACCTAACTAACCTAAGGACATCACACACATCCATGCCCGAGGCAGGATTTGAACGTGCGACCGTAGCGGTCACGCGGTTCCGGACTGAAGCGCCTAGAACCGCCTTCATTCTCAGTATCTTCAAGAAGCCACCTGGCAAAACTATCATCACTTACACGTTTTCTTCTGGTCATTATGCCACAAGAAACGTGAGAACGCAACACGCTTTAGTAGTGGGATGATGGGGATGATGGCATACGTTTGGTATCAAATTGATATCAAATTAATTATGCAAATTAACTAAATTGATCAATTAACTACCCCCGACCCCCAGATGACATCCCCAGCTAGCACATGGATCCTTCTCAGGGAACTACCAGCCCTCTTCCCTCTCTCTCCCCCCCTCCCTCCGCCCCCTTGCCGTAATCCACGATCCCGGCCCAGGAGAAAAATGGCAGGAAATTGGCTCATACTGTGTCGAGCTGCTGCACTGGGACGGTCTCACATTGGTTTATCACAGTGCATTCAACAATATGCCTGCATATTGTTTATTTCTAGTACACCCCGACTTTGTCGCTGGTGTTTGAACAATTTTTATTCTGGTGAACTCGAGAAATAATATTGTGACGTCAAATACCGTGAACATTACCAATGAGTCACCCCATGTTGGGCGCCAAAAATGTAGGAAACTGTGAATTCTGCTCTCTGCTGTCCGACGTGAAATGACGTGTTGAAGACTGATGCGATTGCTCCACGTTTGGAGACCATTCTTTATGCTTTTCATTTACGGAACACAACCTACGGCCAGCTTAGAGACAGAAGTGATGACACTTTCTGCAGGACCTGACCATCATTTTGCAGGAAAATGCTTCATCCCATAGAAATAGTATTAATTATAAAGTGAATGATAAGGAACCAGGCGTAGTGACAGTGTTGTCTCCCATCCTAATAATGAAAGACAACATTAGCGGCGTCATGACCCCTCTAGAATACTCGGTGGTTGCTGGGATCTTTGAGGGGCATATCTCTTTCACTAGAAATGTGACCCAGTCAGGTTTCTAGATGTGTGCCTCCCAGTGCTGGAGATGGAGCTCCTCAAAGCCCTAGACGGTCTGAGAGTTAATGCCATAATATGTAATGGAGTACTCTGCTACGAGTTGACTCATACTCTCAAACAGCAGGGTGCTGCTGAGGAGAAAAGCATGCACTACATCTTGTGCGTTAAAGGCATTATATCTCGGAGCACATAAATCGCCGAGCAGTGTTGTGAATCTACCTTGGGTGCTACACTGGTCCGGTTTTCTCAGTACGAAGTAAGAGGGTAAGCTAAAGTACTCATCCAACTATTACACCCCGACATTCATATCCACATTCATATGTCTACGATCTGTTAAAGGGAGGGTCCAGTTATGGCAAGCTTCCTAAGGATATGGTTGAAAAGAAGGCGTGAGGTAACGTCCAAAATGAGAAGGACCAGGCTTGTTTTGAATGGTCACCCCTGGCTTGTGAAAGAAATTACACAAGAGATCTGAGCCGTGCGTGGCTCGTGTTCGTGCCGTCTGTTATTTAGCATCCTGTTTTTATGTACTGTCACCTTGTTATGTTAATTTCAATTACTGGTGTCACTGAGTTCCTGCTTTGCCTGCCCGAGAGCGGTAGCAGCAGCGCTTATCGATATAAGCCTGCCATATTATCTTTGGGGCACTGCTATTACTTCCCGGTCGTCGTGTGTTGTTAGTTGGGACCTGCGAGTGTTTGAGTTGGCACGTGGCAGAAGTTCAGTAGCGGCGTGGCAGGACTGAGGTCCGGACAGGCGTGACTCGCCCGAAGGTTCCCGACACATATGACTTGAATGCGGATCACCTTGGTTGGTCGTCGGTCGGTCGTCTCGTCGGACGACGTGTATTTTGGCCGGCGATCGGTTATGGGTTGGCTGTGTGTGTGTCAACTATGATTCGTCCTTGTGACTGGACTGCTACTGCCGTTAGCATTGGCTTTTTCTTCGTGCAAGTGTTCGTGAAACTGTGTGTAGTCTGTATGATTTCGACTGACAAGTTATTTCAAATGCTGTCGGCGTACTGGTATGTACCCAGTCGGTCGGTTGGCGTGGAGCAGTGAGGAATTCTCGGCGGGGCGTAGTTTGTCCGGGGCCCGCTGGCGGTCTCTACGCGGTGTCGCAGAGTGTGGCGCTGTTCACATTGCTGTGGGGTCCGTGGCTCACCGAGCCTGTACACGAAAGTTGAGTTTTGATTTAACCTACCAGCAAGTCAAGATTGTTTAATTGTGTCGTTTGGAGTTCGTTGTCGGCTGTTGGGATATTCCTGCGAACAACAATGTGGTTTTCAAGTTCGAAAATTCTAGCCACCCGCCGGTGGAGTTTTACTGTATTTGGTTACCTGAATTGAAGTGCACCAGCGGAATCTTCTGCCTTGTGGCCGTTAACGTTCCAGTTACCTGCCCTGGGCGTTGACGTAAATTTCAGGCAGTGTAGTTTCTCATCGTGTTGTTGCTGTCCAGCACGGTGTGTAGTTTGACAGCTCCGTGTATGGTTGGTTGTGGCCGCCAATATCTTCTACGTTGTTCTGTTGAAACCGCTGTTGTGCCCTGGCTGGGTGAAGTGGAAGTTATCTTGTTGGTGGGTTCGCTGACTGTCCATCAGTTGGGTTGTCGTCGGATCGTGAATGGTTGGCCCGACTGCCTGTCTCACCTAAGGGTGCGTTAGGTTTGAATTACAGCCCGACATTCGAACATCTGAGCACCCTTGTGTGTACTGCCTTCTTCTTTCTTAATTTGTTCTTGTTGTTGGTACTTGCATGGCTTCTAGCCCGTTTTGTGTTTTAAATTAGAGTTGTTTTACTTTTAAGGCCTTCAGCCTAGTTTAAAGTACCGTTTCACTTAATCCCTTTGGCATTTTAACAGATTTTTGAATTTTTAAATCTTCGGCCTTCAGGAGATTGAATTTAACTTGTCTACTTCAACCTATTGCATTTTTAAGTCTTCAGCCTTCATCCGGTTTGAGTTTCAGTTGTTTGTTCTTAAGGCCTTCAGCCTAAATTAAAGACCTGTTTCACGTTGGTATTTAAAAAAAAATAATGTTTTAAGTGTTCGGCTTTCAGCCGATTTGAATTTTAACTTGTTTACTTCAGCTTAACTAAAGAACTGTTTTAATATAAGGCTTGCCTAATAAATTTCTGATTATGCTTGTGTTTTAAGTTATTGGTCTTGAGCCGTTTTTAAATTAAAGTGGCTTTCATCCGTTAATTAAGTCCCAAATATTAAAGTTGGGTGTTTAAAATATTGTTTTAGGCTCTTGTAATGTTTGATCAAACAATAAAGTTGTATGTTCGAGTGTAACTGACACACCTTTATTTTGGCCTCTTTCCACAATTAATTCTATAGGTCTTGTCCTGCGGGTTTAGCAGGGCATTTCAAGATCCACAGCACACACCTCGGTAAAGAAGAGGCCTTAACATTCATGGATGTTATAACTTTGACAGTATCGAGTTCCCCATAAAGACTCAGAACATACCTAAATTTGAGACATAAAATCCCAGAATATTGGTTCATATTTATGGCCTGAAGAAGCAGGAGAGCAAGCCAGATGAAGTTGATGATGATGATGATGATGATGATAATCAACAACAGACGGAGGACAATCATACTGTTGTTAGACCCCTCTATTTTTCGAAATACGCCGGTGAGCCTAATCTTCACGTAAACACGCTGCTCTTCTCTGAAGGTGATAAGCAGCTTTGCATATCGATAATTATATAGCCCGCCTCCTTAACTTCCAATTCATAAACACAAGTATAAAAAATAATTTGCTTCAAGTGCCTAAATACCTTTTTGGAAGAAAAGTATTTAAAAAGGCATCAGGAGGAATAATGAATCCGATATGTGTCGTTCTGCCTACAGAAAAAAAAAGTTCATTAAATTCAAGAATGCTCACCATCAGGAATGACGTCTGTCCGTTGTATACGCTGACTTCGAATATCTTCTTGACACTGTCATCTGCTGTGGCTCACATACCACCTTCACGCAAAAACTCGTACCGTATGCTGCAGCATATGAACTTCTATGCTCATATGATTCAATTTCAACTATTATGTATTTTCTGTCAGGGATAATCCTACAGCTTGGTTGCTCACTGAGCTTGAAAAACTCCCATGGGATGTCGAAAGGCTTTGCAATATGAACATCCCCATGACCGAATCGGAGGAGTAAAATATTATACAATCATGCTGTTAACTTCATATTTGTGGGCTGCCATTAGATAGAATAGCTGAATGTCTCTTGGAGATCACTGTCATCTTATAGGAAGTTTCGCAGTATAGCTCACAACCTGTGCAATTTGAAGTATAAATTACCATGACACATACCTGTCTTCTTCCATAATATAAGTGGGTAGGATGCTCACTTTCTAATGAAGCAATTGGCTAAATTCGATATGAAGAAAGGTAAGGTCAGCGTCTTGCCTGTGACTGTAGAGAAGTACATTTCTTTCTCGAAATGAATGACGCCAAAAATTATTCTCCACTTTTTTGATTCTTTACGATTCGTGCAGACTTCACCTCAGAAACGTGTTGACACTCTGCCCCAAGACGATATGCACATCACCCAATCGGCTTACCCCTATGAGGAAAAGTTTCAACTTGCGACTAGGAAATGAGTTCTACCCTATCTGGATATTAAGGCGAAACTCGACGAACCCAGGGTACCCAACACATCTGCATTTACCAATACTCTCGCAGGCGTTGCCATAACTAGTGCAAATTATAAGCATGCCATGAATGTCTGGCGAGAATTCAATATTCCCAATTTGAGTGGATACACGAGACATTCCATAGGCACCAATTTGCGCTTGCTTGAGGATGTTTTAGAAAAGTTCTGAGTGTATGCACGGCCAGCTACTCCCGAGACCCTGCCTTTTATTATATGGCATCTGGCTTGTACTGGGATGCAATGCTCAATTAAACGGGTCGCAGCATCGAACTTTTGACTGATGCTGATATGTTTCTTTTCTTTGACCATGGGATCTGTGGGGGACTTCCCCAGTGTGTCCATAGACATATCAAGGTAAATAACGCACATATGGGTGTGGGGTTCAATGCATCCCTTGATTCACGTTGTATTTTATTTTTGGATGTGAATAACTCATATGGGCACACCATATGCAGACACTGCCAGTTGGTGGATTTCAATTGCAGTCCAAAGACGAATTAGAGAGTTTAGGTGGATAAATAATGAGTCTGGCGGCTGATTCTGATGCTGGGTATGTGTTGGAGGCAGACTTCATGTACCCTGATATTATAGACGAAATGACAAGCACCTTGCCACTATGTCGAGAGCAACAAGTTTGGTGATGAGGCACTGTCCCTAAACTGATGTCAACTGCTGGGCACAAGCAGAGGTATATAATTCATTATCGAAATCTCCAGCAGCGTCTCAGCTTGGAGCTGGAGCTAGCTAGATTCACCCAGGCTATCTCCTTCAGCCAAGCCCCTCTGGTTGAAGGAGTAAATTGAATTAAATTCCGAAAAGAGGGAGGAAGCGACTAGTGATTTCGAGAAAGATTTTTATAAATTAATTAAGAATTCCATTTCCTGTAAAACCATGCAGAAAGTAAGAAATGAACAAGGTATTTTGATTATGACCTACTGGGAGGGGCCGTGTGGTGTAGGAAAGTGCATCGCTTGACTAAATTTTAGGTGGGTCACTATTTTCAATGAGAATCTTGTTGCTGAGGTGATGTCGAAGGTCCCTGTAGAGTTTACAAAACCTATCTATGTGGGGATATGCATGCTGATCATCTCCAAACTCCACAAGTACCTCTTCCACCATCAGTTTGCTAAAACTCATGTCGTCAAACCAAGGTTACTTCATGTGGATGCAGATAGCTTCATCTATTTGGCAAAGAACTGCAATCCACATGAAGTAATGAGGTGTCACAGAAAAGAATTCGACACATTGGGATACACAACCGATAATCATTATGCTATAGTACCTCAGAACAAGAAAGATAAGGCAAATGGATTGCAGATTGTGTAGTTTGTAGGTCTAAGATCCAAAATGTATGCATATCATACAATAGATGGGTCCACCCAGAGGTGGGCTAAGGGTGTTGCGATATGCAGCATCACATATGCTCATGGTCAAAGACTACTTGCAGTGCCTATACCATGATGTTTGGCATGCTCCACCACAACATCCATGTACAGTAAGTCAAACTAGTATTCAATCACGATATCATGAGGTGTACACTATGCCACTGTTTGAAGTCGGACTGTCACCTCATGATGTTAAAAGAGCCATTTGTAATGACGGGATTGAAACTCTCCTGTACTAACACTTTAAGTGCAAAACGGGGTGGTGACTCCAGTGATGTGAAGGAGAGAGAGAGAGAGTGATTAGCTGAGTGAGAGCGTGTACCAAATAGAATGGCTGTTTTATCATAGTGTAAGTATTGTGTGTGTCTGATGTATGGTGTGCTTGCATGTGAGATTGCATATGTGTCCCTGTGCATGCATGTGTGTGCATCTGAGTGTGGATGCCTGTGTGTAAATACATTCACCTTTTTTTTGTTGTAAGCAGCAAGCAATGTTTGCAAGAATATATATAAACACCATGTGCTGGAAAAAGTTTTTACAAATTATAAAAAGTGCAAAGTGTGTATAAAAAGTTTAGAAATTGTAGAAAAATCATAAAAAGTTAAAAATCGCAAATGGAGGAAAAAATATAGGTTTCCAGAATTTATCTCTTTTGCACTTCATGTGCAAGAGTGCGTGTCTAAATGGTGCAGTTTTTAAGTTTCACCTATTGCTAGCTGTCCAAGTCATACTTTTCTTTAAGTGTGAGTTCTACCCAGTTCAAGTGCAGCTGTTCGGGATGGACATTTTAGAGCAGCCACTTCATTGTATTGCTCAATTATTTCAGCTGCTTGAGGTGGAAAATGTCTAGAGTCACCCAGTTCAACGTATAAATCAAGCTTTCTGTTTGGGTAGAATTACACTAGTAATAGTAATAGTAGTAGTGTAGAAGAAACTGTGTCTCTGCAGTAGATGTAATCAATACTGCAATATAATGTAAAAATGTTCACCCAGTACTGATAGTGAAGTAGAAATATTCAGTCAATACTGCAATGTAAAGCTAAAATATTTTCACTAGTACTGTTATTTGCAAAACCAAGAACAGCAAATGTGTCTAAAAAATTTCAAACAGTAACAACAACTGCAAATTTAAAAACAGTATTTATTTGTGTATGGTAAACAAGATTTGTGAATGTAAAGCAGTATTACCACTGTGAATATTTGTGTATGAATAAAAAAAATGTTATTCGCTACCATATATCGTTTCAGATGTTTCACACATCCCTATCCTCACAAATGTACATAAAGGCTGTGCAAGATGCACAAGGTAGTAGTACAAAGCGTAATGGAGGTGACGTTTAAGATGGAGAAAAACAAAATGCATGAAATGGTGAAATGGAACTTTGCGTATTGTGTTGCCCATATTAGGTTATAGGAGCAGATAGCACATGACTGTATCCATCTCCAAAGACTTATCGCAAGCATGTCTAAAATTATGTTTCCAGTGCTTCAGGAAAATCACAGGCACAGTATCTGGGCTAAATTACATAGACCAGTAAAAGAGAAGTACACACATATTATGAGGAAAAATTCATTTACTTCCCATCCAATTTAAAAGTAATTTTACATTTCATAAGCAGACACAGCAACACTATTTTCACACGTCTTCTTCTTGAGTCGATGGAGAGCAGAGCTCTCATAAAATTCCTGGTCTTCAATAACAGGAAACCTGAGGATTCGACACATCCATGAGATCTTCTCCTTTCCCTTCATGTAGATGATGGTATCCAATGGTCGAATAATCGTAGCGACATCACTGTATCTTCATATGATATACCAGGATCATCGCAGAAGATTCCATGGTAAAAATGTGCTTATCACTTTGCACCCTTCCATGTTTTAGCACACTACACATCCTCGAGATACCTCGGTGACACAATGTTTGCTGAGAATGTTTCTGTTAATCTGCCATCTTCTGTTTATGTTACGAATGCAACATCTTTAAATATGAGCTGTCTACGCTCAGCATCATAGAAACACTGAGCGTCTGCAATGATGTTCACACCTTGATATGCCATTGTGGAATGCTTTGGGTATGCCGCCGCATCTGTTCATTTATACAGCTCGTTGCACAACACCGGTGAGCGGGCAGTAGTTAATCACACGGCCATGTAGAACTAGAGCATATGCTGCAGTGTGTTGTCGGAAATTTGCCAAAGATTTAAATTCAGTTCGTACATCTACATGTCCAGCCTAAATTATTTCATTGTTTTGAGTAGTCTACTACGATGACTGGCGCCAGCTGCTTAAATTTCCATGGACTGAGTCGACATCCTTCCTCTTCATAGTATGAAGCACAGAACCTTCAATACATGTCATATGCTAGACAGTATACATTTTCATCCCATTGAATGAATGAAGTCCATGCTTCTTGACAGAACGTAGGGGAACAATGCACGAGACCCACAACGCCATACTAGGCAAGGTCCTAATGGAGGTAGTTTGCCGTTGCCTGCCTCTGACCATAACGGGGATGAATGATAATGATGAAGACGACATAATACTCAGTCATCTCGGGGCAGGTGAAAATCCCGGACCCCGGCGGGAATCGAAACCGGGACCGCATGATCAGGAAGCAAGAATTGGGAGTTCAGGTGAACTCTGGGTTAACTTGCTATTATCAAATTTGGTGGAATCATTTGCTACATTCCCTCTTCTATTGGCTGAAACGCAAGTATGTTGAATCTAGGCATCTCCAGCTGAGTGGAGGTTTTAATAGACCACATTTAACTGCTTGCACTTGGTAGCGCTGGGTACTCGAAAACGTCCCATAAACAGGAAGATAACAGTAGAAATACACTAGCATTCTGAACTTTTAAACTCTTCAAACGCAGCTCATTTGGTATTGTGATAGTGTCATTTTCCATATTATTTTATTGATGGTGATCTCAATCTTCTCTTGAGTTCCTTGAATGTATGAGTTGTTATCCATTGCACTCCGTACCAGAATAAGTTCCTGTATAGCACTCAGAACAATCAACTGCACGTCCTCAATGTATCCCGTGAACAATTTTGAAAGTATACACGCAGTAAATCTCCTGTACTCTTCCACTGTTCTTTCCACTGGTTCGTCAGTGAACCATACAGCATTTTCTAAATCGTTCAAATCCCAGGGAGAAGCAGAGACATACGTTTTAAGAGTTGCTGTTATGCCTGCATTGTGTGTATGGTCAATCTGGACCCCTTTAAGTTCATATCATATCTCATGAAACAGGAATACTAAAGCATTATGTGTAAGGTTCGATGCCACTGTAGCAGGCCCATCCATTTTTGTAAACGATCCATCAAGATTTATGAAATTCTTGCATGGAAGGATTAAAGCGTCTTTGTGTTGGATGGCAATCCTAATTTCATCGTTCTTGTTAAATGTAGTTGATGCATAAGGTTTATGTGAGAAGTATTCCTGATGTATAACACACTCATCATGTTCCACCATGCTAGTTATATCGAGCGACGTAATTCCGTGCCTTCGGACCCACTGATTTAGGAGACTCGTACTTTGCACATGTTATCACCTTGCCGTTCTGTTGTGAAATGCTGGGTTGCGCATTGTGCACTTTGGTTTTATACCTTACACCCATCCTGTCTTCATTGACAATACGAGTCTGTTGTGATCCCTGACTGGTTGAAGCACGCCCCGAAGTTCCCGGTCCGCCAAGTTTAAAGGTCGTCGAGTCTGCCTCCGACGGGTCGCAGCTGTTTGAAGTCCACCGCCGCTTCTGGGTCTTTGCACGTTCAAGGTCACCGCTGATTCTGCTTTAGATGTAGCTGTACCATGATTTCCTCGTCGCGAAAATCGGCAAGTTGATTATCCTGGTCCAGAATAAGCAGCTCCAGGTAGTCCAAAGCCTGAACTGTTACCGGGAAGTAAACAATGTTGCCAGGAATCTCAATGATCTTATACCCTGTTCCCAGTAATGGGAAGAATCTATTAATTTTATAAGTTAGTCTGTTGTTCATAGAACAGCTTCTTGCGATGTTACACTCAACATAGACGGTACTAACAGGGAGTGTATCCACTGACTGGTGGGATCTGTACAACTTATTAGGATTTTTCTTCGAAACCTGTCCTTTAATAAAACCCAGTAACCATTCTATTGATCCTTTCTGGTTAAAGTCAGTCGTTACAATCGTTGTCTTTATTTCAGATTTAGGTGTGTTGATGTTTGCACATAGCGTGATCCATTTTCCAGACTATTTTAAAACTTCTTTTCAATAGTCAGTATTGTATGCTCCAGGTTCTATTTCCACAATTTCTTTTCCGCCAGTAATTTCCAGATGAACTTTATTGCTAACCCCGTGTGATATTTGGAATGCTGTTGTAAGTCTCCCGTCCAGTCAGCGCAATACTTCACTCCCCATTGATTAAATCAATTGGTGGGAAGTTATTTGCGCGAAATACTGACGATCGTTCTTTTGAAGTCAGAGTATATGGCATTTCGGCTCGAGCTCGACTTACAGGACCGAGCGAGGTGGCGCAGTGGTTAGCACACTGGACTCGCATTCGGGAGGACGACGGTTCAATCCCGTCTCCGGCCATCCTGATTTAGGTTTTCCGTGATTTCCCTAAATCGCTGCAGGCAAATGCCGGGATGGTTCCTTTGAAAGGGCACGGCCGATTTCCTTCCCCATCCTTCCCTTACCGAGCTTGCGCTCCGTCTCTAATGACATCATTGTCGACGGGACGTTAAACACTAATCTCCTCCTCCTCCTCCTCGACTTACAGGTGAATGCTCAATGTATCTCCTTATACAGATACTTCATAAACATTAGGAGGTATCTGATGCACAGATGCCCAAGTAAGTGGGTATTAAAGTCTTCATAGCGATGAAAATTGTAGAACACACGTCTTCTGTAAGTGAAGTATCGTTGTAACTCTTCTAGCTGCCGGAAGTCTCCAAATTAGTCGAAATAGTAGACGTAATTTGTTTCTATCTTAACATATGCCAACTAGTGGGTTCCTGGTCCCCAGAAACATCTAAATTCACAATTCCACATTCTCTGGATTTCCACAGTCTTTAGTAACATATCCTGCATAAACACACCATGGAATCTTGGAATGCTGATCTTTTTTTCCTGACAAACCTGAGCAGACCTGTATTTGTAAGCGATCTATCCAGTAGAGTAGCTAACGGACTTCTTTTAATCCTTTTCCGATGGCTGCTGCTTTCGTCATGCGGTTATGTCTTCTTGCTTCCTTCTTCTCCAACATTCTTACCGTAGCTGCAGCATCACCAGCCAGTGAACCCATCGCTTAGGGACCTGCTAGGATATAATGAGGAAGGGGATAATTCCACCAGAAGTCTTGGGTATCAGCAGAACCCTGGGTGCTTCAGCGCGTCCTTTATGCTTCAGCGCACATTTAGCTGTATACATCGCTATCAGGATACATTTTTTAGACACCATTTCTTCTTCTTCTTCAACGTTGTCTTCTTAAACAGTGCACGACTTGCTGCGTTCATAACTTGCTTGAAATTCATAACCCCTAAGCCCAACTTAATTTTTCCACACATGGTTTTATCAACTACAAATGCTACAGTGCTCTGTCCTATAACAATATCCTTTCTTGTATGTATTGGTGTAGGACGTTTTACCTTGGCTTTATCAGCTAAAATTCGATCTGCAGCATGAGGTCCTGAGAGATCTTTATGTTTTGCGTATGCAGTGTTGTGTTTCAAACATGCCTCGTCAAGCAAGTTAATCGCCTTATCACAACGACCAAAACGTTTTTAAAGCTTTATACCTGGTCCATAAAAATTGAAGGCATGAGAGTGATAAGTGGATAAAGACTAATTCACTACTTCTGAGAAAATCAAGAAAAACTATTCTAATCATTTTATTTCACCATTTAGTAATTTTTTGTAGTCCCAGCAATGTTACCGATGTCCTTTAACATTTCTTAGTAATTATTTCAGCCTTAAGTAAGTTATTAACAGAAAATGTCGATGGATACTCAATCAAAGTTCTGAAATTTTTCCAGCACAAAATCACTGATATGTGAACTGAAGCACCACTGACTTGAATTATTTAACTTACATTGTGTTGTAATATGCATCAGATAATATTATGGAGCTGTATAGAAAAAAATTAATTAGAAAATATAATGCACATTAATATACATGTTAGTCTTTTCATTCATTCTTTTCATTACACACACCAAGTTTTTCAATACGTTCATACCAATGCTAATACGCTGGAGGAATAAACCTTTCCAACTTCATAATATCAGCCAGTTTCTTCTGATTTATTGTCAATGGTGAACTGTATAGATTTGTAGCTAAATCCAAATTAATTTCATTAGCATGTGCTCCTTTCTTCATAGCGATAAATTTATGATTTACAAACATGGTGTGTGCTTCAGACACTGAAATACTAACTCCTGAATATACAAACATTCTAAACGTGGATATGGTGAATGGTTGTTTATCATTTTTGATAGACTTATAAAATGGTGACAGATGGGCATTGAAATCCTTAATGAGATCTTGAGTCACAAGGACAACTTCAAATTTCTTTGAGGCACCACTTACTATAGAATACCAATCTTCTGGAATGAAAACATACCCTTTCTTCCTCTTTAATTTCTCAGTAATTCCAAACATCCTGTCACATGGCAAGAATGACTGGCCACGTTCAGGATGGTGGTGTATTATTTTGTCAAATTTTCCACTTGCAGCTGACGTAGACAGAAACTTCACCATGACTAGATTCTTATTCTGACCTCCACAGTTGTCACTGTAGAGATACAAAGTTTTTACCTCTGGAATTACAAAGTTATCTATATAGTGTTTCAAAAATGAGATTGTCTCTTTACAGCCTTTGTACCCCGCCAATTCATCGTACATGTACATCTTGCTCTCATTAGTTGAGCAAGAATATATACACTTTTATAAACCCATTCTTGATGACAGTAAAACAACTCTCCTGTTGATAGGGTTACTTAAACATCGATAAACTATCGATTGATTGATAAAGTCTGCACTATCGCCACTATCGGTAGACAGGCTTAACTATCGATAGTCACATCGTTTATAATGCAATTCTTTTTTAACTGCCTCCTCAGAAATTGTTGTTAATAGATCGGCCGCTGTGGGGGAAGGGACATGAGAGAGGAAATTTTCTTGTTTGTCTTCCAGGGACGACAACTCACGATTGTGTGCATCTCGTACCGAGCAGATACTTAATGGTAAAAATTACACACGTAAATAACGTGGATTCATGAATGCACATTATACAGACTGACATCTTCCAATGTGTGAGCCCACTTACAAACAGCATGGAATACAAACGTAAATAAAACTGTTGTAATACAACACAGTTAGCAGAGGAATAAATAACGTTTTAAAGATTTGTTAAGTGTTTGTGATTGTACTGCATAATGCGTTTTAAAATAAATACTATTATTATTGTTAGTAAGAACTATTGTTCTCTTCTGTTTCTGTGTCCTCGTTGTAGTTACAAGTGTTTTCAGTTATACACGTTAATGTGAAAGGTGATTCGAAAACACAAAACACTGACCCAATCGTAAAGCCCCTGCGTCACTTCCGCTTTTGTAGGAGCACAAATATAGTCCATATATATTAGAGTTGCCCCTGTTGTGTTCAATAAGTGGTGCTTGTTCCTTAAGGACACACCAAAACTGGATACAGTAAAAGTACAACCTGACGTGCGTCAAGTTTTTTATTTGTATGGTGGCTGGACATAATAATTAAAATATACAGCTGTATTTACATACTATCTGCCTTCGTAGTATTGCAGTGCATACACGTAAGTAGTGCACGTGAAATGTAGATGTCTCAATGGATGTGAGACAAAACTAATATCTTCTTGAGAAGAGTTGACGGTGAATGTCCGGGAATGTTTTTGCAAAAACTCCTAATTCTGTAGATATTTCTTACTCTCTTGGCCGTTCGCGCTGAAACCCCTTGTTTGAAACTTGTGCAGCGGGCGAATCAGCTCACCATTCTTTTTATTCATTTTTTTGAGCATTCTGCGGGCTGATTAATAATTTTTCGAGTGTCATGAGGGAGAATGCTGCTCCTCAAGCTTCTAGCTCTTTGGGGTATCGTAGGAGACAGCCTCACTGTGCCAACAATGGCTTCTTTGTCACTCATTCGTTATTTAAACGCCTCATAACAACAGGATTATTCTTCGTCGAGCAACTATAGTGCCACACCTGTTGAATCGCTGTCGTTGACACCAGTGAGGCAACTGGCACAGTCGTCTCAAAGTGTTGGGAATGGTGCCGACGTGAAACGATCAATACTTTTCGCGCGTAACAGATAGTCTGCGCTAGCCGAAGAAATCCAGCGATTTCAGTATTAATCTGTTTGCGTAAGAAGTGCATAAATGAAGTTTTTTGTTATTGTTTTGAAAATTAAATCGTAAAAATCAATCGTCTGTTCGGAATTTTTTCAAGAAAGTGTTGATAATAGTTTGTGAAATGTACCATCTGAATTAAAGAATATTCAGGGAATATAATTCAGGGAATATATTTAATTTAAGAGACCGCTTAAAAAGAAAACATGGTGAAAAACTAGAGAACCGTGGATTAGTAATAGAACTGAAAGGTAAGAAATCAACGTGTAAGCTGATCAAGTGCAAGAGTTGCAACCAAAAAAACTGAGCAACTCTATAAAAAGTTGTTTTAACAGAAGTCAGTTGTACGACGTCAGTTCAAAAGTAAGAAAAAGAACTTGACTCTCTTTACGTGCTAACGATCGCTATTGATACGCTGCTGTTAAGAACTTCCGATCATCAAGATTTGAAACAATTTGCTCATGACTTAGACAGCAGATATGAGTTGCCAGTTAAACGATTACTGATCCATGCTTCCATGCTACGTTGCGGTTCATTCTTGTGGTCGGGCCATGTCAGTATAAGTCAAGTTGGTATAGTCAGTAAAGATTTTCTTGGTTGCTTCAACCCCCCTCCCCCGGCCCCTCTTGTCGATAGAAATCTCTGAAGCAGTCGTGACGTTTGTGTTCTGTTTATGGACGCTGCCAACAGTGATAATTAATTTAATAATTGCGTGACAACAGGCCTAATTTATTTTCTTATTTATTATACAAATAAGCAGCACATTTGAATATGGATGTCTCTATAACATGCTTTCTCAAAACATTGTTACCTCCGTGCACCATTTATAGTAGACGGCCCAAAGTTTACACCTGAGAGAGTGTACGATAACAGAGTAACAAGTAAGAAACGAACATGAACCCCAACGTCGTCTAAACCAAAATTAGTACAACATAGCAAAATAAGCTGGTCGTGGTGTGCTTTGAAGTGCAATTTATACGGAAGTGCTTCCACTGTGTTAGCGAATGAGAACAGAATTAAAACTTTTGGTGCTTGTGGTGTAATATTAATACATATCTTTGTCAAGAAGGCTAACCATAGTAAGTTGTAAATACAGGCCGTATTAATCGAATCAGAACTTTGCAATGGTACTGAATAGCTCGCAGCTATTGTGCAATGGAAGCTGTTGTAACGCAATTACAGTGAAGCCTATGAAACGCTAGATCAGGATCTGTCATGTGCAAACTTGGAGCGGGTCAGGTATACAGTAGTATAGGAATACATCGGTATGACGGGTGAAGGTACCGGCATTGCTGTCTTTCCACGCACTTTTCCTTACTCTTCATTACTATTGTGCTCTTTGTACCGCTCCGTGTGCTTCCCACGCCAAAAGGCGAAACTCCGTAGAAAACTGCAACCTATACACTTTATGTCGAATGCATTAAGATCACAAGTTCTGCCGACCTCAACGTCACAAGTGCTGCAGAACTCAACGATGTAGCAGCTATAGCAATAGAGTAGAGTGATGACCCTGTTGCTTGTATTGACTGTCAACTCGACACAGAATAAACATAATGAGCGACGAAGCCGTCCCTGTTCTCTTCAGTGCGGTTACACTACATCTCGTTATTCCCGTGTGTCGTTCATACCATATCTGCTGCAGTTCATCAGTGAGCATACACGCCTGGGATGCCAGTATTGCATGCAGACCACTAAACAGTTCCCCTCTCGCATCCCCATTCCTGTTGATGACCTTCCTCCTCCTCCTCCTCCTCCTCTTCTTCTTCTTCTTCTTCTTCTTTGTGCTTTTCCCGTGCTTCTAAGACGCTGAAACTCAACTTAGCATCGACAAGTAATATATTGGCCCGATGGTTATGATAATTTTTTATGTATGAAATTAATTTTTCAGAGAACAAGACGCTGAAAAAAAGAATTTTTTTGAGAATATTATGCAAAATTTCGGACAAATTGGGTTTTGATTTCGACATTAAATTTTTTCAGGTCATCAATCAGATCTTACTAGAATACAACAGCCGGCCCGAGTGTCCGTACGGTTCTAGGCGCTACAGTTTGGAACCGAGCGACCGCTACGACCGCAGGTTCGAATACTGTCTCGGGCATGGATGTGTGTGATGTCCTTAGGTTAGTTAGGTTTAATTAGTTCTAAGTTCTAGGCGACTGATGACCTCAAAAGTTAGTCGCATAGTGCTCAGAGCCATTTGAACCATTTGAGCCAAGAATACAATATTCGTGACAAGACAATACTAGTGGTTACAGATAACGCTAGTTGAGGAAAAAAAACTGTCGAAACCTTAAGGATTCGACAGTTACCCTGTTTTCCCCACTGCATCAACTTAACAGTACGAGGTTATTTCAAAGTAGAAACATTTTCCAAAATTTTACTGAAAACAAATGCTATTGTAACTTTGTTTCATAACTCTACTCTAGGCAGTGACAAACTGCGCAACGTTCAAAGAGCAAACAAAAAAAAAACTGAAACTGATACAAGAGGTGCTGAATCGACGGAACAGCTCATACTACATGCTCAAAAGCATTTTTGAAGTACGAAGTGAGTTTGCGGTTGCGGTCAGTGAAAGTTCAAAAGGATCGTCGTCCCAAACAGTCGAAAATTACTTGCCTGTCCTAGAGATAATAGGTCTTCTTGAACGTATTGAAGTAGCAACAACAACAATCTCAGGGGAGTCATAGGTGACTGCTTTCTTAATTATTCCTCTAATACGAGCTATTTCTGCAAAGTTGTCAGACTTGGAAAGAACGTCAGTGAAAGACTGATACCATTTAACAAGCGGACTGTTAATATGCTTGTGACATTATTAGGTCCTAGGTTCGAATGATCTACTTTTTCTGCCCAATCAGCAACAGCGTAACGTCGATGTCGTAACACCAGTCAGTGATTCCATAATGGACCTACGTCAATATTTTGAAAAACTTGTAATAGACAAGCGTGCTTCTGTATTACAGTATTGGGCAAAATCCAATGTAATGCCCACAAAATGTTTGTGCTTTCCAGAGACTTCAGTTCCTGCAGAGAGCATTTTCTCCAAGGCGTGAGAAATAATTAATGATAAACGCAACAGACGAAATGAGAATAATGTAAAAACCTTACTTTTTATAAAATGAAATTTGCATATGTTACATTGTTGTGTTGTAATGAATGAAAACTCTTAGAAAGTTATTTTCACTTGGAATACATGTACATAACAATCGACAGTTAATCTATGTGTCGATAGTTTTTAAAAGTACTATTAGTAATATCGAATATATTAACTATCGATGTTTAAGTAACACTGCCTGTTCGGATCAGTGGCAGAGGAAGATCCTGCTGGAAGTTAAAACACAAAACCTCCATAGAATTATGTACTTTGGTAAGTTCAGATTTTTCTTTCAAGTCCTTATAAAAAGCATCAGCTTTAGCCAAATGTAGCTCACGTGATTGGATAAGTAGCATTTCCTTTGTTTCATCTCTTTCAGTCTTGATATCAGTTTTCAGGGAATCACACTTAGGACATGTGTCTGACCTTGGTGCTCCAAATTACAGACTGAATCGTGTGCGAAAAATGTTGTAGTACTCAAAACTAACACTTGGTTTTATCTCACCTTTACTGGTACTGTTCATTTTTAAAAAAATGTTCGAACTCATATTTCTCCTGATAAAGGAGTTGCATTTCTTTAATGTCATCTCTGAACTTAAATATTTTCTTTTGGAAGTATTTCTAGAATAATGTGATGATTGGAATGGGAAACATCTCATGTGATCCTTCACTTGAGCTATGAGATACTGAGGTTTCTCACTAGATCTTGAATTTTCAGAGAGACCTCTCTGATCCATAGGCGGGGGAGCACTGTGAATCCTACGCTGCAGTAGTCTGTCGATCCTTCCCTTTTTTGTGCCATGAAGACCAGAGGATGCTTGTGTACAAACAACTACTTCCTTTGCACCCACGTGAACCTAAAATAGATAAATAAATAAAACAATATAGGACAGGTATTATATAAAAAAGGGCGCGAGTGTCAAGGTACTCTCGAAAATACTGATGTGTAAACAGGTGAGCCCGTATCAGTTTGTTTTGGGAAAATAATATTTGAGGTCGCACTGGTTTTGATCATAATCATGTTTTGATCAAAATTTATTTTGTACTAAAAGAATGCGAAAATAGCGTGAAGAATGGAATAACATTATTAAAACAGGACGGTAGCACAGGCTGCACCACACTCATTCTTAATAAAGAAAGTAATATTAAAAGCACAAAATAAAAGCACTCGCGTAAATCACAAGGAACTTTATTACTATTTGTAAGTATAGCGTACATGAAAGCAATGAAATGAGAAGTAACTATGCTATCAAAGTACAGCTTCTCTTATATGTAATATAAAGTCAATCAGCGAAACAAATGTAAATTTACAAAGAACTTTTATAAAAAAAACACTCGAAAATAGTAATGAAGGAACTGAACAATTTTATGCCACCAGGGGGATTTGAAACATCTACCTCTCCCACACGCTTTACCACTCGCCCTCGGCACCGTTCTGAGAATTAAGATTTCACGGGAATTATTTATGCGCCTGACGCTCGAAGTCTCAGATAGCCCCTACCGAGAACCGAGCGCTAAGATGTTTACACATCAATAAAAATGTAATGGGACATTGTCAAGTACAGGCCTTGTAGTAAAATGAACCCTTTCTGTGCTTTGGAGTATATGAAGACTCGGTTTTACTTCTTTTCTTCTCCCTATGAAATCAGGCCGTCTCCTACACTATTAAATTGAAGATCACTTAATTCATACAATACACAAACACCGTTTTCATTCGTAAGTCTCCAATAACAAAATAATTAAGTAACAGTATATAGTATACGTACCTTGCAACACGCCGCATTGATATCAAACCAAACAGATATGCATCCTCTATATTCTTTACTTTCAAGTTGTTAAAACTGTTAAGCAAATTTTTCTTTATATCTTCAGGAAACCTCTGTGTGCATTGCCTCTTGCATTGGCAACTCTCAGATTTACGTTCTGGATCTAACGGTTAACTTTACTGTTGACTTGTTTCCCTTCTGCCACATTTTTAGATCATTTCTTTGATTTCTTAGGAGATTCTTAAATAACATTAACATCACTGTCACTAGAATCTGCCACAACATAACTGGGATCATCAACACTTTCATCAGAGTAACACGGAGATGTAGCCATGGTATACCTATCACATTCAGAGTGAAAACAGCATTCTACTGGTCTGTGTACACTCCTCATTCTCAACGAAAAATGGATATCCATGAGTTGATAACTTGCGGAGTCATCTGGCGCCTTCTGTGGGAGGAATTTTGGTATCATTCATGATGTGTTGGCAGAAGAGCCAACACCGTGTTGCTAGAGGAGGCCGAAATGCACGCGTTTAAGCTCACGCAGACTGGCGTGAGGTCTGGAACAAGGTAAAGTAGTTCAGTCTAGTAAGAAAAGAACGTAGTTGCTGGAATACTTAACTTTAATCCATAATTGGAGAACATCGCTCTTGATGATACATAATTACAATCTCAATATAAACTGGTAATGGCGCCTTGCTAGATCGTAGCAAATGACGTAGCTGAAGGCTATGCTAACCATCGTCTCGGCAAATGAGAGCGTATTTGTCAGTGATCCATCTCTGGCAAAGTCTGCTGTACAACTGGGGCGAGTGCTAGGACGTCTCTCTAGACCTGTCGTGTGGCGGCGCTCGGTCTGCAATCACTGACAGTGACGACACGCGGGTCCGACGTATACTAACGGACCGCGGCCGATTTAAAGGCTACCACCTAGCAAGTGTGGTGTCTGGCGGTGACACCACATTCCTCCCCCGCAAATCGGCGGATGGTTGTGTTATAAGGCTTCCGCCCGCCGTGGGGAGGACCCCATGTTGACGTATGCGACGAGGTGGGGAGCCTTACAACAGGCGAGGCTGTGCCACCCGCACCCTGCCATTCGGTCCGAGGGGAGCTAGAAAACGCCTGAAAACCTAGTCCAGGGTGCACGCCAACATGCGGTGTATGCTCCCGCAGAGAGACAGGAGGGGCCGAAGGGTCGACCTCCATCAGAACGGGGCACCCGACGGGCGAAGACGACATCTGGTCCGGAGCGGGCAAGAGTTCCATGTCGGAGGACAGCCGGTCACGGGAAGCGATCGGCGGCGCGTGACCCAGGGAGGCGCTTGGCGGCTGCAGCGAAGCGTCCACTGCGGGCGTCACCGGCGGGAGAACAGGCGGCGGCGGCGGCGCGTCGCCATGGGGCAAAATGGAAGGCAGCGTCGGTAACACCTGGGGATGAGGCGAGCCAGTAGATGGGTCCCCAGGGCGCCGACCGGACGGCACCGTCGCTGAAAGCAGACGGGGAGCGGCAGAACGTTTACAATTGTTGCAAACGACTGACCATTACATTTTATTGTTCCGTCGGTTTTAAACTCTACAGATAGTTATTCTGTTGCTAGGTGCACAACATCTATTACGCCACATTTACGTGCAGTGTGACTATCCCATTTAAGCAAGCCGGCCGCGGTGGTCTCGCGGTTCTAGGCGCGCAGTCCGGAACCGTGGGACTGCTACGGTCGCAGGTTCGAATCCTGCCTCGGGCATGGATGTGTGTGATGTCCTTAGGTTAGTTAGGTTTAAGTAGTTCTAAGTTCTAGGGGACTGATAACCACAGCAGTTGAGTCCCATAGTGCTCAGAGCCATTTGAACCATTTAAGCAAATCCAGATTGGAATGGAGCTTTGTAAACAAATTTTGAGTGTGTCCTTTACTACAGAAAATACGCTCGAATCCATAATTTTTGGCTAGTACGTGACCAATGTATGGCCATCTGCCATAGCTATTAATAGTAAATACTAATATCTTCTATTCTCCACCTGCATCCAGATTTGTCCACACTCTTGTTTAAAGTGATTTGGAAGCCTTGCCTGTGCATCTGCAATGGTTTCTTCTTTGACCAGCAGCAGCTTATGTTCTGCCTTTGTGGTAATTTTTTTCGCCATATACTCCAGTTTTTGTTTTTATGGTACTTATATGATCTTTGTCGGAGTCCATGGTTAGAAGCTCCACATTAAAACTGTATGCAGACAAAACGTAATTTATAAGCTTTCTCAGTCTTGAGAGTCTAGAAGATTTATTTGTACATCAGTCCATGTTCATGTATTCTTATTACCCCAGTAATAAGAATAACGTTGTTAAACTCCTCACAGCAGCTGTTACGGAAGTGAGTCGTTAGCTGACACCAGGTGGATGCACATTGTAAATTCTGTTCGTTAGAGTTTAAGACACTTAACCAGTCTTGCTCAGGGTCAAATGCACAGTTCAGGTTTGCTCGTAGTCGAAGCCTGGACACTGTATAGAGTTCATAAGGTGGTTGCCGATAACTTTGTTCACACCTGGGTTTGTGATTTGATAGATTAATTTGTTACGTATCTTCAGTCTACAGGCGACCACGTTAAACAGTCAATTCCAACTATCGTATCGTAGTCCACAATCACGTTTCTGTTTCCCTGGTAGACTCCATCCATGCAGAAGCTGTGATTTGATATTAGGTAGTCGGCAAACTCCTGTGTCGTGTCCAAATTCGAAAGGTAATAGCTGTCTACAAGATGTTACAATATTCCAACCATTCTTCCGTTAGAACATCCATTTTAACGTCAGCGAATTCCACATCATGTGGCATAGCCACAGGGCTTTTATATGTCCTCGAAATGGCAACCAGTGTTTCCTTGCCGATTTTTCTCACAAGGGGAGGCCATCTATCACAAAGAGAAAAAAGTGGTCCAACTAAATCATTTATATTTCTTTACGTACTACACGAATATGCAATAAAAAATGAGGGTTTCTATTTAAAAAAACGCAGTTGATATCCGTTTGACCTATGGCAGCGCCGTCTAGCGGACCAACCATAGCGCCATCTGGTTTCCCCCTTCAAGCTGGACGAGTTTCGTTCTTTGTAGTTTTTTCGTTTGACGCTTATTTCGTGAGATATTTGGCACGGTCACGATCAATGGACCACCCTGTATAGTACGTAGCGGGACTCAGACTGTAAATATAAATTAGCGATAAACTGCTAAAACACTTTATTTCATGTAGTTGCACACCGTTCCGTGTCGAGGGGTCCTGGAGGGTGTGGGCAGTTTGCTCAGAGATGCGGCCCAGCCGGCGGTGAGGTGTGGGAGCTGCTACTCGCCGCCCACAGAAACTTCCAAAGTTGGCCGCGAATAAACAAGTTTGCCGGGCGGTGAAAGGGGCGGGGGGGGGGGGGGGAAGGGGGAGGAAGGATCAGTGCACAACTCTCGCGGACAGGCGGCGCGACTTCAAACAGCGTCTTCATTATTCATATTCACAAAGTGTGGCAGCCACTTAGGGTAGCCCATTGCGCTTTTGAGCGCGCTATTAAAATTCCTGGGGGCGGCGGCGGCATTAGGAGGCAGTCGAGCGACAAAAGGCCACGATAAACAGGGGGATTGTGCTGCCTCACCAGACCGCCGGCGAGCAGCTGCCGGGGGCTGCGAGGAGCTCTCCTCTAAGGGCGCATCAAGACGAACTGAGCTCCCAGCACGTGCCTAGCAAATACTCTGCGCTGGCAATCAGGTTAGACTCGCGCATTCCGCCCCGGTGCCTCCTACCGCTCAGAGGTTTCCGAGGTCTCGGCGCTCTCTCTGACACCCTGCAGCATTCCGGTGTAGCTGGTAGAAGCCCTGCCCACAAGCCCCGAGCCCCACTGGCACCCCTCACGGGGTCCAGCATTCCCATGACATAAACGACTCCATCTACGTCCATTCTGAATCTCATCCAGGTGCTCTCCAAAAGACATGGTGTAACGGATATAAGTCCGTGTATGTTTACGGGTGATTCAGAACAGTGAACCGAGCAAAATTGCATCTATTTTCATGTACAGATCAATGATTATAGCTGCAAGCAGTACTATGTTCTTAGGTTGCTTAATACCTGCAAATGCATGTAGCAATTGCAAGCCATTAACGCTTACTTTCCCCCTGGCAGCAGATGAGGTGTTGAAGTGTTGATGCGTGGACGCAGAAGCTGTTAGCATATACAGGTGTAGTCCACTTAGTGGTCCAGTTACGAACGAGCGAGGTAGCGCACTGTTCAGCACAGACCCATATCACTGATCTCAGTTTGCAGTAGGATTTTGGAGCATATACTATACTCGAACATTATGAATCACCTTGAAGAAAATGACTTATTGGTAGATAACCAACACAGATTCAGAAAATATCGTTCTTGTGCAACACAGCTAGCTCTTTATTCCCATGAAGTAATGAGTGCTGTCGACAAGGGATCTCAGATCGATTCCGCATTCCTAGATTTCGAGAAGGCTTTTGATACCGTTCCTCACAAGCTACTATTAATCAAATTGCGTGCATATGGAGTATCGTCTCAGTTGTGGAATTGGATTCGTGATTACCTCTCAGAGAGGTCACAGTTCGTAGTGACAGATGGTAAATCTTCGAGCAGAACAGAAGTGATATCTGGCATTCCGCAAGGTAGTGTCATAGGCCCTCTGCTGTTCCTGATTTACATAAATGATCTAGGTGGTAATCTGAGCAGCCCCCTTAGATTGTTTGCAGATGACGCTGTAATTTACCGTCTAGTAAAATCATCAGACGATCAATTCCAATTACAAAATGATCTAGAGAGACTCTCTATATGGTGCGAAAAGTGGCAATTGCCACTAAACGAAGAGACGTACGAGGTCATCGACATGGGTACTAAAAGAAATCCTATAAATTTATGGTATACGATAAATCGCACAACTCTAAGGCCTGTCAATTCGACTAAATACCTAGGAATTATAATTACGAGCAACTTGAACTGGAAAGACCACATAGATAATATTGTGGGGAAGGCGAAACAAAGACTGCGCTTTGTGGACAAAACACTTAGAAGATGCGACAAACCCACTAAAGAGACAGCCTACAGTACACTTGTCTGTCCTCTGCTGGAATATTGCTGCGCGGTGTGGGATCCTTACCAGGTAGGATTGACGGAGGACATCGAAAAAAGTGCAAAGAAGGGCAGCTCGTTTCGTGTTTTCGCGCAGTAGGGGTGAAAGTGTCACTGATATGATACGCGAGTTGGGGTGGCAGTCACTGAAACAAAGGCGGTTTTCTTTGCGGCGAGATCTATTTACGAAATTTAAATCACCAACTTTCTCTTCCGAATGCGAAAATGTTTTGTTGACACCCACCTACGTAGGGAGAAATGCTCTTCATAATAAAATAAGAGAAATCAGAGCTCGAACGAAAAGATTTAGGTGTTCTTTTTTCCCACGCGCCATTCGAGAGTTGAATGGTAGAGGAGTAGTATGAAAATGGTTTGATGAACCCTCTGCGAGGCAGTTAAGTGTCAATTGCAGAGTAACCATGTAGATGTAGATATAGATGTAGCTCGCATTCGCGAGGATGACGGTTCAATCCCGCGTCCGGCCATCCTGATTTAGGTTTTCCGTGATTTCCCTAAATCGCTCCAGGATGGTTCTTTTGAAAGGGCATGGCCGACTTCCTTACCTGTCCTTCCCTAATCCGATGAGACCGATGACCTCGCTGTTTGGTCTCTTCCCCCAAACAACCCGACCCAACCCAGTTACGACGGTGCAGAAAACATCAGGTAGTAAATTATCTAACGTGTTTGTGGGAAGACGGTTTGATGCAGAGCGAAAATAGTCAACACATTCATGTGTGGGCATACGAGGGGCGTTCAGTAAGTAATGCAACACATTTTTTTCTCAGTCGATTTGGGTCAAAAGAAATGCGCCGATTTTGTTGTGGGGCATCGTGGAACATTTCCGTTTCAGTCCCTGTAGTTTCATGAAGTTCCGACTGGTGGTGGCGTCACACGTAACCACCAAAATGGTGTCTGTAACGGAGATCTCTTCAAAGCAGAGGGCTATCAATGAAATGCTTTTGACGCAGAAACAGAGCATCGCAGATGTACTGAGTTCCAGTATAGCTCTCGTGGCTGCCGCATCGCGGTCGCGAAGTGGGGCCGAGGTGGCTTCAGATAAGTTTTTACAGTCTGACGATAATTTATGGATTAGAAGTTTTACCTTGACGATGTCCACTATGGACAAACGGTAGTTACTGTTATTCTGAAGAAAGTTGGGTTATCCCGACTGAAACCTCGGTAAATTGTAGGTATGAAACTTCCTGGCAGATTAAAACTGTGTGCCCGACCGAGACTCGAACTCGGGACCTTTGCCTTTCGCGGGCAAGTGCTCTACCATCTGAGCTACCGAAGCACGACTCACGCCCGGTACCCACAGCCTGTGGCTGTGGGTACCGGGCGTGAGTCGTGCTTCGGTAGCTCAGATGGTAGAGCACTTGCCCGCGAAAGGCAAAGGTCCCGAGTTCGAGTCTCGGTCGGGCACACAGTTTTAATCTGCCAGGAAGTTTCATATCAGCGCACACTCCGCTGCAGAGTGAAAATCTCATTCTGGAAATTGTAGGTAAACGGTGCAACTAAGGCTGTTGATTATAAAAATTGAAATCAACGTGAACCATTCGTGAGCTGCACCTGACAGTGGGAAAGAACCGATATGTCTGCCTTCAAGTAGCAGAAGAGTCCTATCTCTCAAGCAACGAATGTACACGTATCTCACTTGTTTCATTCGCTTTATGTGACCCAGTTTTCTTCATCTACTAGGCCGCTGCTCTTTCTCTGACACGCAGATCACGACACAGGTACTCAAACACATACTGCAATGTGTCAGTTGCTGTTCTGCTGTTCAGCTGTTCTGCTTTCAGCTGAGCGTCAGAATAAATAGGGACACATTTCCTCCACTAGCACCAGTCTTTCCCTGTAGTATGCCATTGTAATTCGGCCGAAGCGTTGGTTTTGAAGTTTATCTATTTAAGTATTTTATATTTTATACAGAATAAGTTTAATCGTCTCGACACTGGTCGTAGAAGCCTACTTACTCTTGTGGCAGTGTCTCTGCCTACTTTAATGCCATCATCCTCCTTTTTAACAGCCCACAGGGCACAGTATTTGTCTGTTGAGTACGGGCTTAGCGACCCTTAAGTTCCTGAGCTCGGGACTGGCTTGCGGCACCAGTCCTCTGTAGCTGTAAGCTCTGGGAATGCTTCAGCGACCACTGTGTGCGGTGGCGAAGGAACGTTGCAAGTCACAGGGAACGGGAATCTTGGATTGACCGCCGGGATCGTGAGGACGGTTAAAACCTCTATAAGAAACCCTCAAGCTCATGATGTGCTGCGCACTGATGAGATGCATAGATGTTGAGGTGGAACAGTCGTTAGCAGGCAATCTCTGGCAAAAGCTGCCGCGCCTCAGTTGTATAATGCTTACCTAGGTACACGGGGCTCTTCCTAGATGGACCTTTATTTCCATAGCTACTCGTGGGACCGAGATGGATCGTTTGAAACTTCCCCTTCTACTCTCAGCGGAATGGGTGGGCCGCTGGTAGGTACTAACACCCAGTCAAATAAGAGAGCTCATACAGTCAGTCCTCCAGTCTCAGGTATGTTTCAGAATTCTAGTGACTTTAGTAACAAACTGCTTGCTGCTGGCCAGTGCATGTTATTATTGGTTAAAAAGAAAGTCTCGAACAAGTCTCCCTTTTTTCATTGAAAAAGGTTTAGAAGGAATCGCAGGTACATTAAAATCTTTTAAGCAGTTGTGAAATGGGGCGCTATTGGTCGAAAACGCAAGTTTCCAAAACCAAAAGCCAAATTCCTTGGGGAATATGCCACTGATACTGAGCTCCACACCACCTTAAACTACATAAAGGCTGTTGTGGTGTGCAGGGACCTGGTGGACATGCTGAGTAGGCGCAAGAAGGCATTGTAGGCGCGCAGAATATCATGAAAAGGGTGGAAGTCGATCTGATCAAGTCCAGCTCGATCGTCGCCACTTGTAATAACGCGGAACTCCTAGAGAATATTAAGGTGGGCTCTCTTCACTTAACCGTGTGACCCATATTCCCAACCTAACGCGCTATTTTAAATCCTACTCTTCGGCACATTACTGTTGGATGTAAGGGAGAAGCCACTCGTGGAAAATGTGGTAAAGCAGCCTATGAAGGAGTCAAATGTTCATCTCCTCCTAAGTGTGTGAATTGCCTTGGGGATCACCCCATCTGGAGTAGGGTCTGCTGAACGCTCCTTCAATAAAAGAACCTCCTCATCTCAGAGTAGCACTTGCAAACTACGTCCTCAATTATTTGTTCAAGGTATTGCGCTCTCTGCCTTCCTGTACAGTTTCTGCTGTCTACAGCTCCCTCTAGTACCTCCTAGCTCCGTCCGTCATTGGTTATTTTGCTGCCTAGGTAGTAGGATTCCTTAACTTCATCTGCTTCGTGACCATCAATCCTGATGTTAAGTTTCTCGCTGTTCTCCTTTCTGCTACTTCTCATTACTGTCGTTTTTCTTCGATTTCCCCTCAAACCATATTATGTACTCATTAGACTGTTCAACCCTTTCAGTAGATCACTTATTTCTTCTTCACTTTCACTGTGGCTAGCAATGTAATCAGCGAATCGTACCATTGATTGCTTTCACCTTGAATTTTAATTCCACTCCTGAACGTTTCCTTTATTTCCATCGTTGCTTCTTCGATATACAGATTGAACAGTAGGGACGAAAGATTACATCCATGTCTTACACCCTTTTTAAATCTAGCACTTCGTTCTTGGCTCTTGTACATATTGTATATTATCCGTCTCTCCCTACACCTTACCCCTATTTGTCTCTGAGTTTCGAACATAATGCACAACTTGACATTGTCGGACGCTTCTCCCAGGTCGACAATTCCGATGAACGTGTCTTGATTGTTTTTAGTCCTACTTCCAATATCAACGGTAACGTCAGAATTGCCTCTCTGGTGCATTTACCTTTCCTCTTGCCAAACTGATAGTCATCTAACACGTCGTCAGTTTTCTTTCCCATTCTTCTGTATATTATTCTCGACAGCAACTTGCTGAGCTATTAAGCTGATTGTGTGATATTTCTCGCAGTCGTCAGCTCTTGCAGTCCTCGAATTGTGTTGATGATAGTTTCCCCAAAGTTCTAGGGTATGTCGCCAGACTCATACATTCCACACACCAACGTGAATAATCCGTTTGTTGCCATTTCCAAAAATGATTTTAGGAATTCTGATGGAATGTTACTTCTCCCTTGTTTGACCTTGAGTCCTCCAAAGCTCTCTTAAATTCAGATTCTACTACTGGATCCCCTGTCTCTGCTAAATCGATTCCTGATTCTTCTTCTGTCACAGCATACAAATCTCCCCCCTCTTAGAGCCCTTCATTGTACTCTTTTATCCTATACGCTCTCTCCGCTGCATTTACCAGTGGAATTTCCGTTGCGCTCTTAATGTTACCATTCTTGCAATTATGGGTTCAAATGGCTCTCAGCGCTATGGGACTTAACATCTGGGATCATCAGTTCCCTAGAACTTAGAACTGCTTAAACCTAACTAACATAAGGACATCACACACATCCATGCCCGAGGCAGGATTCGAACCTGCGAACGTAGCGGTCGCGCAGTTCCAGACTGAAGCGCCTAGAACCTCTCGGCCACCACTACTTGCAATTAATTTCACCAAAGTTTGTTTTAACTTTACTGTATGCCGAGTCAGTCCTTCCGACAATAATTTATTTCTCATTTTTTTCACATTTTTCATGCAGCCATTTTGTCTTAGCATCCCTACACTTCCTGTTTATTTCATTCCTCAGTGGCTTGTATTTCTGTATTCCTGAATTTCCCTGGACATTTTTGTACTCCCTTCTTTCATCGATCAGCTGAAGTATTTCTTTTGTTACCATGGTTTCTTGGCAGTTTTTCTTTCCACCTTCTGTGAGTGCCGTTTTTATAGATGTCCATTCCTCTTAAACTGTACTGCCTATTGAGCTATTCCTTATTAATGTATAGCCTCAGAGTACTTCAAGAGTATCTCACCTTTTCTTAGTACTTCCATATCCCACCTCTTTGCGTATTGATTCTTTCAGTATCGTTTTATATCCACATTCCTTTGTTTCAGTATGCATAGGGGGACTGATAACTTTGTCATTGAGCACCCCTAGACTCCGAAAGTCGTTTAACAACTGAAAATGCTATTCTCTTTTCTCTGTGAGCTACTGGATGGCTTAAATAAAAGGTTACGAACTCCAGGCATTTTTTTTTTTTGTTTTGTTTAACTAAGGCATTCGATTGTGTTGATCACAAAATATTGCTCCAGAAGTTGGACCATTACGAAATACGGGGAGTAGCTCACAATTGGTTCACCTCTTACTTTAGCAACAGACAGCAAAAGGCCATTATTCACAATGCTGAGAATAAGGTCATTATTCACAATGTTGAGAATGACAGTGATGTTGGGTTCGGTTAAGTGGGGGGTGCCCCATGGTTCAGTGTTGGGGCCACTCCTGTTCCTTATTTATATAAATGATATTCCCTCTAGTATTATGGGTAACTCTAAAATGTTTCTGTTTACTGATAACACTAGCTTGTTCGTAAACGATGTTGTGTGTAACATCGGCTCGGTTCCAAATAGTGCAGTTCATGACCTAAGTTTATGGCTAGCAGAAAATAAACTAACGCTAAATCACAGTAAGACTCAGTTTTCACAGTATCTAACTCACAATTCAACAAAACCTGACGTTTTAATTTCACAGAATGGGCATATGATTAGTGAAACTGAACAGTTCAGATTTCTAGGTGTTCAGATAGATATTAAACTGTCGAGGAAAGCCCATGTTCAGGATCTTGTTCAGAGACTTAATGCTGCCATTTTTACTATTCGAACGGTATCTGAAGTGAATGATCGTTCGACACGAAAATTAGTCTACTTGGATTATTTTCATTCTCTTATGTCGTATGGTATTATATTCCGGGGTAACTCTTGCTATTCTGAAATGATATTTTTGTCTCAAAAATGGGAGGTTCGGGCAATAAGTGGTGTGAGTTCACGAACCTCTTGTCGACCTCTGTTCACGAGTCTGGGTATTTTGACATTTGCCTCTCAATATATATATTCCTTACTGTCATTTCTTGTTAACAATATTAGCTTATTCCCAAGAATAAGCAGCTGTTCACTCAGTTAATACTCGGCAGAAATCAAACCTGCATTTGGATCGGATTTCCTTAAGTCTTGTGCAGAAAGGTGTGCAGTATACTGCTGCATCCATTTTGAATAAGTTACCACTCGAATTCAAAAATCTTAGCAGTAATTCACCCGCTTTCAAATCGAAACTGAAGAGTTTCCTCATGGGTCACTCCTTCTGTCGAGGAGTTCCTTGAAAAATTAAGCTGATTCTTGTCGTATTGTTGATTGCGTTTAAACTTATGGACTGAGTTTTTTTGGGTTCATAAACATTTAATTTTATCTGTTATCACTTTTATGGTGTAATTTCATGTACTGACGCGTTCCATGACCTTGGAGATTTACACCTCAATTTGGTCCTACGGAACTTGACGCTTATATAAATAAATATATACATACTTACTTTTAATACCAATAGTTCCTCCATGAGTAGCGTCGCCTTATTTCGGGTCTATTTTGGAAACGCACATGAAGCTTTTTTCACTTCAGAATACGACTCGCGAGCTACTATGGGCATCCTCAGCTTTTGTTTTCCTCTTTTAGGATTTTAACCTGAGCTGGATGCTTTGTTTGTGGTATTGCCCATCGGGATATAATGTCCTTTAGTTATCTCAATTCGGCACCGAGTGTGTTTTTACAAACTGCCAGGTCATTGTTCACATACAACGACCATCATCATCAAACTAAACTGTACCAACAACGTAGAAAATACAGTGAAGAGACTAGAAATCTACTCTGTAGGAATCGGTATGGGTTTCGAAAAAGACGGTCGTGTGAAACCCAGCTCGCGCTGTTCGTTCACGAGACTCAGAGGGCCATATGCACGGGTTCCCAGGTAGATGCCGTGTTTCTTGATTTCCACAAGGCGTTCGATACGGTTCCCCACAGTCGTTTAATGAACAAAGTAAGAGCATATGGACTATCAGACCAATTGTGTGATTGGATTGAAGAGTTCCTAGATAGCAGAATGCAGCATGTCATTCTCAATGGAGAGAAGTCTTCCGAAGTAAGAGTGATTTCAGGTGTGCCGCAGGGGAGTGTCATAGGACCGATGCTATTAGCAATATACATAAATGACCTGGTGGATGACATCGGAAGTTCACTGAGGCTTTTTGCAGATGATGCTGTGGCATATCGAGAGGTTGTAACAATGGAAAATTGTACTGAAATGCAGGAGGATCTGCAGCGAATTGACGCATGGTGCAGGGATTGGCAATTGAATCTCAATGTAGACAAGTGTAATGTGCTGCGAATACATAGAAAGAAAGATCCATTATCATTTAGCTACAAAATAGCAGGTCAGCAACTGGAAGCAGTTAATTCCATAAATTATCTGGGAGTACGCATTAGGAGTGATTTAAAATGGAATGATCATATAAAGTTGATCGTCGGTAAAGCAGATACCAGACTGAGATTCATTGGAAGAATCCTAAGGAAATGCAATCTGAAAACAAAGGAAGTAGGTTATAGTACGCTTGTTCGTCCACTGCTTGAATACTGCTCAGCAGTGTGGGATCCGTACCAGATAGGGTTGATAGAAGAGAGAGAGAAGATCCAACGGAGAGCAGCGCGCTTGGTTACAGAATCATTTAGTAATCGCGAAAGCGTTACGGAGATGATAGATAAACTCCAGTGGAAGACTCTGCAGGAGAGACGCTCAGTAGCTCGGTACGGGCTTTTGATAAAGTTTCGAGAACATACCTTCACCGAAGAGTCAAGCAGTATATTCCTCCCTCCTACGTATATCTCGCGAAGAGACCATGAGAATAAAATCAGAGAGATTAGAGCCCACACAGAAGCATACCGACAATCCTTCTTTCCACGAACAATACGAGACTGGAATAGAAGGGAGAACCGATAGAGGTACTCAGGGTACCCTCCGCCACACACCGTCAGGTGGCTTGCGGAGTATGGATGTAGATGTAGATGTAGATGTAGAAGAGCCAAAGGAACTGGTACACCTGTCTAATACCGTTAGGGGCCCTGCGAGCACGCTGAAGTGCCTCAGTGCGACGTGGCATGGACTCGATTAGTGTCTGAAAGTGATGGAGGGGACTGACACCATGCAACCTGCAGGGCTGTCCATAAATCCATAAGAGTACGAGGGGGTGGAGATCCCATCTGAACAGCACGTTGAAAGGCATCTGAGGAAATTCTCTCTGGATTCCAGCGGCTATCTGATTGGGTGAAGGCTGCCGGTCGTGCTTACGAGATGAAGGCAGAGCTCACCATCTGCAGCATCGTTGACAGAACCGATTGCGGACCTTTGGTGCAGAGCCGGGTGGAGGGTCTGAATCAGAGGCTCAGACGGTTTTGCGACCGTGTTGGCTGCAGATTCCTTGACTTGCGCCCTAGGGTGGTGGGGTTTCGGGTTCCGCTGAATAGGTCAGGAGTTCCTTCACTCAGTTGGCGGCTACACGGGTAGCGTAGGCTGTGTGGCGTGGACTGGGCGGTTTTTTAGGTTAGAGGGCCTCGGGAAAGTACGGGGTGGGCTGCAATCTCAAAGGGTGCATGGCAAATACAGACGTGCTTGGATCAAGGAACAGTCGTAATTGTGGTTGTAAATTGTTGTAGTTGTGCTGGGAAAGTCCCTGAGCTTCAAGCGCTAATAGAAAGCACAGAAGCTGAAATCGTTATAGGTACAGAAAGCTGGCTAAAGCCTGAATTAAGTTCTGCAGAAATTTTTGCGAAGTCTCAGACGGTGTTCAGGGAAGATAGATTAGGCAGAATTGGCGGTGGAGTGTTTGTGTCGGTCAGTAGTGGTTTATCTTGTAGTGAAGTCGAAGTAGATACTTCCTGCGAATTGGTATGGGTGGAGGTTATACTTAACAGCCGAAATAAGTTAATAACTGGCTCGTTCTACCGACCCCCAGACTCCGATGATATAGTTGCTGAACAGTTCAGACAAAATTTGAGTCTCGTAACAAATAAATACCCCACTCATACGGTTATAGTTGGTGGGGACTTCAACCTTCCCTCGATATGTTGGCAAAAATACTTGTTCAAAACCGGTGGTAGGCAGAAAACATCTTCCGAGATTGTCCTAAATGCTTTCTCCGAAAATTATTTCAAGCAGTTAGTCACGAACCCACGCGAATTGTAAATGGTTGCGAAAACACACTTGACCTCTTAGCCACAAACAATCCAGAGCTGATAGAGAGCGTCATGACTGATACAGGGATTAGTGATCACAAGGTCGTTGTAGCTAGGCTCAATACCGTTTCTTCCAAATCCACCAGAAACAAACGCAAAATAACTTTATTTAGAAAAGCGGATAAAGCGTCACTAGAAGCCTTCATAAGAGACAATCTCCATTCCTTCTGAACAGACTGTGCAAATGTAGACGAGATGTGGCTCAAATTCAAAGATATAGTAGCAACAGCAATTGAGAGATTCATATCTCATAAATTGGTAAGAGATGAAACTGATCCCCCATGGTACACAAAACAGGTCCGAACGCTGTTGCAGACGCAACGGAAAAAGCATGCGAATTTCAGAAGAACGCGAAATCCCGAAGATTAGTTAAAATTTACAGACGCGCGAAATTTGGCACGGACTTCAATGCGAGATGCCTTTAATAGGTTCCACAACGAAACATTGTCTCGAAATTTGGTAGAAAATCCGAAGAAATTCTGGTCGTATGTAAAGTACACAAGCGGCAAGACGCAGTCAATACCTTCGCTGCGCAGTACCGATGGTACTGTTACCGACGACTGCGCCGCTAAAGCGGAGTTATTGAACGCAGTTTCCCAAAATTCCTTCACCAGGGAAGACGAATGGAATATTCCAGAATTTGAAACACAAACAGCTGCTAGCATGAGTTTCTTAGAAGTAGATACCTTAGGGGTTGCGAAGCAACTCAAATCGCTTGATACGGGCAAGTCTTCAGGTCCAGAGTGTGTACCGATTAGGTTCCTTTCAGATTACGCTGATACAGTAGCTCCCTACTTAGCAATCATATACAACCGCTCGCTCACCGATAGATCTGTACCTACAGATTGGAAAATTGCGCAGGTCGCACTAGTGTTTAATAAGGGTAGTAGGAATAATCCATCGAACTAGAGACCTATATCATTGACGTCGGTTTGCAGTAGGGTTTTGGAGCATATACTGTATTCAAACATTATGAATCATCTCGAAGGAAACGATCTATTGATACGTAATCAGCATGATTCAGAAAACATCGTTCTTGTGCAACGCAGCTAGCTCTTTATTCGCACGAAGTAATGGCCGCTATCGACAGGGGATCTCAAGTTGATTCCGTATTTCTAGATTTCCGCAAAGCTTTTGACACCGTTCCTCACAAGCGACTTCTAATCAAGCTGCGGGCCAGTGGGGTGTCGTCTCAGTTGTGCGACTGGATTCGTGATTTCCTGTCAGGAAGGTCGCAGTTCGTAGTAATAGACGGCAAATCATCGAGTAAAACTGAAGTGATATCAGGTGTTCCCCAGGGAAGCGTCCTGGGACCTCTGCTGTCCCTGATTTATATAAATGACCTGGGTGACAATCTGAGCAGTTCTCTTAGGTTGTTCGCAGATGATGCTGTAATTTACCGTCTAGTAAGGTCATCCGAAGACAAGTATCAGTTGCAAAGCGATTTAGAAAAGATTGCTGTATGGTGTGGCAGGTGGCAGCTGACGCTAAATAACGAAAAGTGTGAGGTGATCCACATGAGTTCCAAAAGAAATCCGTTGGAATTCGATTACTCGATAAATAGTACAATTCTCAAGGCTGTCAATTCAACTAAGTACCTGGGTGTTAAAATTACGAACAACTTCAGTTGGAAAGACCACATAGATAATACTGTGGGGAAGGCGAGTCAAAGGTTGCGTTTCATTGGCAGGACACTTAGAAGATGCAACAAGTCCACTAAAGAGACAGCTTACACTACACTCGTTCGTCCTCTGTTAGAATATTGCTGCGCGGTGTGGGATCCTTACCAGGTGGGATTGACAGAGGACATCGAAAGGGTGCAAAAAAGGGCAGCTCGTTTTGTATTACCACGTTATAGCGGAGAGAGTGTGGCAGATATGATACGCGAGTTGGGATGGAAGTCATTAAAGCAAAGACGTTTTTCGTCGCGGCGAGATCTATTTACGAAATTTCAGTCACCAGCTTTCTCTTCCGAATGCGAAAATATTTTGTTGAGCGCAACCTACATAGGTAGGAATGATCATCAAAATAAAATAAAAGAAATCAGAGCTCGAACAGAAAGGTTTAGGTGTTCGTTTCTCCCGCGCGCTGTTCGGGAGTGGAATGGTAGGGAGATAGTATGATTGTGGTTCGATGAACCCTCTGCCAAGCAGTTAAATGTGAATTGCAGAGTAGTCATGTAGATGTAGATGTAGATGTAGATGCAGGGTCCATGGATTCATGAGGATGTCTCCATTCCCGTACACTTCCATCCGGTCGATATAATTTGAAACGACACTAGGCGCTCAGTCAGGAACCGCACGACTGCTACGGTCGCAGGTTCGAATCCTGGCTCGGGCATGGATATGTGTGATGTCCTTAGGTTAGTTAGGTTTAAGTAGTTCTAAGTTCTAGGGGCACTTATGACCACAGATGTTGAGTGCCATAGTGCTCAGAGCCATTTGAACCTTTTTTTGAAACGACACTCGTCCAACGACGCAACATGTTTCCAGTCACCAACAGTCCAGTGTCTGTGTTGACAGGAGCACGTGAGGCGTATGCTTTGTGTCGTGCAGTCATCAAGGGTACGCAAGTGGGCCTTCGGCTCCGAAAGCCCATATCGATAATGTTTCGTCGAATGGTTCGCACGCTGACACTTGTTGATGGCCCAGCATTGAAATTTCAGCAGTTTGCGAAAGAGTTGCACTTCTGTCACTCTGAACGATTCTCTTCAGTCATCGTTGGTCACGTTCTTGCAGGATCTTTTTCCGGCGTCAACGATGACGACGATTTTATGTTTTACCGGATTCCTGATATTCACGGTAAACTGGTGAAATGATCGTACGGGAAAATCCCCACTTTATCGCTACCTCGGAGATCCTGTGACCCATCGCTCGTGCGCCGACTATAACACCGGCCTCAAACTCACTTAAATCTTGATAAACTTGCATTGCAGCAGTAGTAACCGATCTAAGAAGTGCGCCAGACACTTGTCTTATAGAGACGTTGCTGACCGCGGTGCTCTATTCTGCACGTTTACATATCTCTGTATTTGAATACGAATGCCTACATTAGTTTCTTTGGCGCTTTAGTGTAAGAATGACGATATAGTTACGTTAAGTACTTGAAGGTGAATTTCTCGAAATAGAAATGCACAGTGCTTCCAGCTAAAACTATGATTTATGACTTAAGGTGAATACTTTTCTTTTAATATTCTACGAATTTAAATCAGACAAGACTCCAAACACAGCTGTTAAATATTTTTGTATTCTGTTCCTACCAAACAAAAACTTGTATCGCGGAAGCACATGGTCATAAATTTGACTTTATCCCAATTACTTACCCCCCATTGCAATACACCGGGAGAATTCTCCGGAACAACCGGCTGATCAGGAGTGGAAATTTCAAACGTTTTGAGTGGCGTTTTTTCAGAAAACTCGTTTTCAGTGCTATCGTGTTCACGGTACTCTGTTACTTGCTCGTAGACTTGTTCGAAGTGTCAAGCCCTGGAAAAAAAATTTGGAAATTCATTACTAATTATTGGATGGTCTTTGTGGCAACCAGGGCTCCTTTTTGGACTAAAAAGTGCAGTGTGTCAAGGTTGCCTCCATTTAGTTGATGCGCAATTTGTTTGGTAAGGAGAATGCCTGTAAGCTTTTTTATGTGTCAACAAAACAACTTTGTAGAGAAAGCAGGTAATTTGGGTTTTAAAGACAGCAAAAAAACAAAAAAAAAAGTTGGAGGAGGGAATAGACAAAACAACGGTCGTCTATTGCGAAACGTCACATCCTTCTCAACAGCAAAGGGAACAATATAGGCAATTTGCAACGTCTGGTCTCAAGAATATAGGTGCGTAAGAAGCAGAATTCAACACTGGACGATTTTTTCCTTGAATTTAATTTTATTATTCTCGCACAAAGAATGTAAAATGTTTTTTGTTGATTATAGTTGTACCAGTTTAAGTGTTATTACTATATTTCTGTTCTTGGATTATCACGTATAAAAAGTAGTGTTTCAGTGGTGGTGGCAGGCGATGAGAATATTGCTTATTGGTATTTAGAATCAATCAGTTTCCTGGCAGGCTACCTAGATCGTTCTGAATTTATTTATTAGGGTCCCGTGCCTAAGTCTGTGAAAACGGAACCCGTATGGAATCAATTTGTTGTCCGTCTGTCTGCCCGACTGTTCGAAACCTTTTTTCTCAGGAACGAGTAGACGTATCAGGTTCAAATTTTTGTCACGTACTATAGCCTATGGTCCCTCTGCGTCATAAATGATAGCTTCTAAATCAATTCAATAAAAAGATACAGCCATTTAAGTCATATGTTTAGTACTCGCAAGCTCATATATCAAAAACTACAAGGTACTTAGCGTATCATGAAATTTGCCAGTAAGAAAGATTCACATTAAAATAAAAAGAGAAAAGGCCTCAATTATTAGTAATTACATTACACGAAAAAGTATTTCTTTTGTCATTTGTTATCCAACTTCAAAGTTGCACAAAAAGTTCTCGGTTTACTTGTCGCGTCAAATTTGGATAAAATCAATTTTACCCCTGACGAACATGACGGAGGTAGTCATCGAAAGCTCGGGATTTTATCCGAATATGACGTGGCAACTAAGCCGAGAATATTTTGTGCAAGGCCTCCGTCGCCAAAGACTTTGTAGTCAACTTCAAAGTTGAAATTAAAATCTTCTCGAAAGTCTTGGAATACCTAGGACCAATAACGTGTCAGTGTGAACGTCGGTAACAGGCAAAAATTGTTGCCATCCTAAATATCCGCAATGGACGAACTATCTATATACAAGACTAAGTTTGCACGGAACCCTCGATACGCGAGAACTACTCGCACCCGGCCATTTTTTTCTAATTCGTCTCATTATTTTTTAGCAGTCAAGAAGTGAAGAGCGCATAAGACTGTAACAGAATAGTCTCTCAATATTTTGGATGCGAGTAAGTTATGATTCTCTGTCTTTAGATTCTCCTGACAAATGTGAGATTTGGCGCTTAGAAGGTTTTGACATTCCCACTTGTCATACGCCTGCACTTGTCGTGCGATCACTGTCTGACGAGTCATGTCTGTGTGATTGCCGGCACTAGCTCAAGTTGCGCGCGATTATTAAGACCGTGGATCATAAGCCAGGAGCGTGACGTCACGTCCCTGCTAATTAAACGCCGAGATTCGAGCGGCTGGCGGAGCGTAATTACCGCTGCCTGCGCAGGCGCCGGCGTCGGCGTCCCGACGTCGCAGAAGGTGCCACACGACGACGCGAGGCGTGTGTGAGAGGCGGCGGGTCACACGTCACCTGACTGAGGGAGCAAGAATCAATTTCCCCGCGACACCCACGCCTCACAAGGAATCCCTTGAGAGAAAGATCGCTAGTTCAATCGTTAGCAAGGGTCATTTGAAAGTGTTGCGTTAAGAATTATGACGCCGTCCGGAGTGGCCGAGCGGTTCTAGGCGCTACACTCTGGAACCGCGCGACCGCTACGGTCGCACGTTCGAATCCTGCCTCGGGCATGGATATGTGTGTGATCTCCTTCGGGTAGTTAGGTTTAAGTAGTTCTACGTTCTAGGGGACTGATGACCTCAGACGTTAAGTCCCATAGTGCTCAGAGCCAAGAATTATGACAAGAAAAATATTAGCTGCTAATGATTCACCATGTACATCACAAGGGCGACAGAAAATGAGAGTCCAAGATGTGCAGAGATGAACCTTCTACGGAATGTATGTATTACACTTCACAAAATGGACATGGTCGACAGCCGTGTACCGCAAATCTCTAGAGGAACGGAAAGTTCCAAATGATTGCAAATGAGCACAGGTAGTCCCAGTCTTCAAGAAGGGTCGTCCAGCAGATGCGCAAAACTATAGACCTATATCTCTGACATAGATCTAGTGTAGAATTTTAGAAAATGTTTTTTGCTCGCGTATCACGTCATTTCTGGAAGTCCAGAATCTACTCTATAGGAATCAACATAGATTCCGGAAACAGCGATCATGTGAGACCCAACTCGCCTTATTTGTTCATGAGACCCAGAAAATATTAGTTACAGGCTCCCAGGTAGATTCCATTTTTCATGAAATCCGGAAGGCGTTCGATACAGTTCCGCACTGTCGCCTGATAAACAAAGTAAGAGCCTACGAAATATCAAACCAGCTGTATGGCTGGATTGAAGAGTTTTTAGCAAACAGAACACAGCATGTTGTTCTCAAAATTTATATAAATTACCTAGTAGATAGTGTCGGAAGTTCCATGCGGCTTTTCGTGGATTATGCTGTAGTATACAGAGAAGTTGCAGCATTAGAAAATTGCAGCGAAATGCAGGAAGATCTGCAGCGAATAGGCACTTGGTGCAGGGAGTGGCATCTGACCCTTAACATAGAAAAATGTAATGTATTGCGAATACGTAGAAAGAAGGATCCTTTATTGTATGATTATATCAGAGCAGAACAAACACTGGTAGCAGTTACTTCTGTAAAATATCTGGGAGTATGCGTGCGGAACGATTTGAAGTGGAATGATCGTACAAAATTAACTGTTAGTAAGGCGGGTACCAGATTGAGATTCATTGGGAGAGTCCCTAGAAAATGTAGTCCATCAACAAAGGAGGTGGCTTACAAAACACTCGTTCGACCTATACTTGAGTATTGCTCATCAGTGTGGGATCCGTACCAGATCGGCTTGACGGAGGAGATAGAGAAGATCCAAAGAAGAGCGGCGCGTTTCGTCACAGGGTTATTTGGTAACCGTGATAGCGTTACGGAGATGTTTAGCAAACTCAAGTGGCAGACTCTGCAAGAGAGGCGCTCTTCATCGCGGTGTGACTTGCTCTCCAGGTACCGAGAGTGTGAGTTTCTGGAAGAGGTATCGAATATATTGCTTCCCTCTACTTGTACCTCCCGAGGAGATCACGAATGTAAAATTAGAGAGATTCGAGCGCGCACGGAGGCTTTCCGGCAGTCCTTCCCGCGAACCATACGCGACTGGAACAGGAAAGGAAGGTAATGATAGTGGCACGTAATGTGCCCTCCGCCACACACCGTTGGGTGGCTTGCGGAGTATAAATGTAGATGTAGATGTAGATTCATGAAATGCTCAAAGCAAACCATTAACTTGCATCTTGAACACCGAACGAAAAGTGGGGCGCCACAGTGATCACAAAGGTTCCCACAGTCGAGATCGAAGGCGAAGTCCTTGGGAGCTACAGTCCGCGTTGGACGTTCAGCTAGGTATCCACTCTTAGACTCTCTATAGAAATTCACAGTGCTGTAGTGGGGTGATGAGAGCTGATGGAATTTGATGGCATGCAACCGAATGTGAAACAGTCTGTCGTGGAGCTTATCGTGGAACTGCCTATCCTTTAAGGCGTAGCTGCGATAAGATGCTTTACAGGCACGGAGAAAACACATCCAGGGGCTGAGTTTTTCTAGTGGTCCCAGGAGGTATGAACTGCAATGTCACACACTTTTTAGGAGGGATAGTTTGCTCTAAAGGAATATGACCTTCTCACGCAGGGAGGAATCAAGTAGAAGCAAGCTACTTTGACCAGCTATTGGGCAAAAACAGTGTTCATACCGTGATCGTAGTTCTGTTACGCCCATTTTCCCACTCTTGCTTCCTGTGACGTAAACATTCCCTACCGCACTTGAAAGATCACACACACGAGAAAGAATCGTAAGGGACGGAACACCTCCAACTTCTCGAAATACAGTAAATAACTTCCCATCCAATTTACCATCAGATAATAGTCGGCATAACTGTATACGAATGCGTTAAGGCACTGATGTTAGTTGATACAACTTACTTTGTACCTATAATTTCCAGTGTTCCTTTCATATGCATTTGCTCTTCGAATTCCGATTGGTAGGAGTTGGAAACAAATTCCTTACTAAACGATGAGATAAGTTTGTTTATCTGATCTACAAATTTTCGGGCCGATTCTGCAGTTTGCTGTGCATCGTCAAGTTGACGCTTTGTTCGAAATTTCGTTATTTTACGTCTTCCAAATCCGTAGCTCTGAAGTTATGCAACCATCCACTGCTTGCCTTGAAATCACTGTAATCTATTTCGAGCGCAATTTGATGTGCATAACGTGATAGGTCACTATCATGAACATTGTATAAATTGTATCGACCATCCCTGAAACTTGCAAACACCATTTTTTGTACCAAGTGCGCCTTGTCTTCCCTTGAATGTCCGTAGCGTTTCTTATGCCCTTCTCGGTCATATTGCTCAGGACTCATTCGAAATCTGTTCATAACTGAAACTTCCTGGCAGAGCTGTGAGGACGGGGCGTGAGTCGCGCTTGGGTAGCTCAGTTGGTAGAGCAGTTTTAATCTGCCAGGAAGTTTCATACCAGCGCACACTCCGCTCCAGAGTGGAAATTTCATTCAGTTCATAGTTGTTTTTTTTCATATAATGTTCGTAATTATGTTTTGATGTTCTGTACTCCCTCCTTGGACAACGCTTGTGTTTTACTACGCTTCACTGGAGACGGGATTTGTGCTCCATGTCCGACAAGAATAATGAACTACATGCCTCGACACCTGTTTGAATATCACTTTCACTTATTAAGCATACTCCTCACCTTGCAGAAACCTAAAATTTTCATCTGCCACTTGTTTCTCAGTCTCAGAAATTCACTGAGCTCCTTCCTGACAAAATGTCAACTTCGGCAGTTGTTGTTGTGGATAAAGCGCAGTGTTTGCTTTGTTTATCGTTGCCATTGCTCTGCTTTGCTTCAAGTCCATTAGCACTTGTAGCACTATTGTGAGTTACTCGCCGACTAGGCAGTTCAGCTACGCTCCATAGCCTTATGCTGTGCTCGCTATTGGATACGTCCAGTCCCACCAGCTGTCACCATTAGCAACCAGTATTGTGAGTATGTGGGGCATCGAATGTCGTAAGCGTAAGAGGCCTTTAGCGACCTGACATTCAAGGGGGTTCCTAGTCAGTGAGAGACAGACAACTTCTTACGTCACAAATTCGCTTCTTCTTCGAATTAGTCGTCTTCAGGGCCGATGAACTTCGTCCTACTTTCTTTTCCAGTAAGGGGATTCCTTTCCAGTCCGCCTCCATACCTGAGTGGTCAGAGTACATGGCTGCCATGCAGAGGACCTGGGTTCCATTCCCGGTACCGCCAAGGGTTTTTCCTTGGGGGTGCTCTCAGCCTCGTGATGTCAACTGGAGAGCTATTCAAAGCGAAGTGGTGGCCCCACGGACTTGGCAGTCGACTAAGTGGTCGAGAGAGCAGTGTGCCGACCACATGGTGGCGACCACATGGTGCCGACCACTTGTCCTTCCATACCGCATGACCATGACGGCTCAAAGCAGAAGATACCACGGCAGCCTGGATGAGAAGCTCATTAAGATTCCAGAAATGTAATTCTGGAAATTCTAAAATATTCATTTCTCCATTACGGATATGAGGTAACAGTTAAGTTTTTACAGCACATATAGAAAATTCCACAAGTCGTTTTAACACTTCCAGAAGCTGTAGAGGGGATTCAGTTCATCAAGTTTTACGTAAGAATCCATGTCCGAAAACGTCATTCAACTACGGTACACAGCGCCGGCGCCTGTAAATGAATGTTACATACTGGGTGATTTCGTGATGATGTTACAAACTTTCTAGGATGCTGGAGAAGGGTAAATGCACCAATTTGAGGTAACTATCCAAACACCGGGAAAGAACGACTCGAAAGTTAAGCGCAAACCGTTCTGGTACATCTGACAGTGAAATACATGGAGTGGTACTGTTGTTGCTAAGATTTTAGGGTAGACAATTTTCAGAGGTGATAGTATGGACCAAAAAAAAGAAAAAAATATCCAGTAAACATGGGCCCTAAAATGCATACTTACGAGCTATGAACCCTTATTCAATACAGAAGCTTTAAGGTATGCATTTTAGAGCACATGTTTACTGGATATTTTTTGTGAGATGGGGTATACACTACAGTCAAATAGCACACTAATGATTACACAGCCACTAGAAAGCTTCTCCTGAAACACTGTGGATGTCTTTAATTTCTCCTCCTTTAAAACCGTAAATTGAGCAATTTAAAATATGGTCCGTAGTTTGAAGGTCACTGCGCTCTAAGAAAGGATCATTCGCAAGATCCCACTTCACCGCAGCCTGTTGTGGCCGAGCGGTTCTAGGCGCTTCAGTCCGGAACCCCGCGACTGCTACGGTCGCAGGTTCAAATGGTTCAAATGGCTCTGAGCACTATGGGACTCAACTGCTGAGGTCATTAGTCCCCTAGAACTTAGAACTAGTTAAACCTAACCAACCTAAGGACATCACAAACATCCATGCAAGAGGCAGGATTCGAACCTGCGACCGTAGCGGTCTTGCGGTTCCAGACTGCAGCGCCTTTAACCGCACGGCCACTTCGGCCGGCGGTCGCAGGTTCGAATCCTGCCTCGGGCATGGATGTGTATGATGTCCTTAGGTTAGTTGGGTTTAAGTAGTTCTAATTCTAGGGCACTGGTGACTCAGAACCATTTGAACCATTTGAACCAGTTCATCATTAAGCCTTTAAAGCCGCCCATTCTAGTCCTTATTCCGTTTAATTTTGTCCATAAATCTTCTTAGAAAGTCAAACTCATGAACTTGTTTGGACATGTCAGGAATAAGGAATCTATTTTGTGAAGTGTTTCTTCCCCAGTGTCCCTGCCAACCCTTTGTTCTTCAAAAACCTCTAATCTTTGGACCGATTTCCACCGAAGCGTCCTCGACTTCACTCGGTCCTTTTTGTGTAAATTATGATGAATTGGAAGATTGCATTGGTTTGATATCCGCTTCCACTCCTTTTTTTATTGCAGTTTTACTTCCATATCAACTTCTTGTCCATACTGTGGCGCAGTACTATATGACAATGCCAATGTTGTGAACATGTGTTTGCGTCGCTTCCTCATGAGCTGCCTGCGAGTTTGGCTAGTATAATGTTTGTGGATTTCAGTTTTCCCTTCTTCTAGGTGATGCCTATAGGAAAGTGTACAGTCAAGTTTAACTCCTAATTATTGGGGTCTTTCCGTGTTCATTGGCTCTGCATTAATTTCTAGGACCACTTTCCTGATAATTTCTTTATTGTTGAAATGTTTAGCGATACTTACAGGTTGGGAAGCATTTGGTTTGAAATGCCACTTGATACAATACTCAAGAAGAGTATTTGGGTCACTATACACGGTAGCTTAGATGTGTTCAAATGACTGTAATTGTGTGGCAGTTTCTAAATAATCGGCATCATGTGCTGGGTAAACGCGACTCTTTTTTTTTCAGTTTTGTGACTGGTTTTACGCGGTCCGCCACGATTTCTTCTCCTGTGCCAATCTCTTCATCTCAAGTAGCACTAGCAACCTATGTCCTCAGTTACTTGCTGGATGTAACCCAGTCTCTGTTTCCCTCCAGAGTTTTTAACCTCTGCAGCTCCCTCTACTTATTCTGTGATGTCTTAACACATGTCCTACCATACTGTCCGTTCTTCTTGTCAGTGTTTTCCATAAGTTCCTTTCCTGCCGATTTTCCAGAGACGCTCCTCTTTCCTAACCTTATTACTCCATTTCATTTTTAACATTCTTCTTTGGCACCGCATATCAAATGCTTCCATTCTCTTCTGTTCCGATTTTTCCACAGTCCGTGTTTCATTGCCATACACCGCTGTGCTCCAACCGTACGTTCTCAGAAATTTCTTACTCAAATTAAGGCCTATGTTTGATACTACTAGACTTCCCACCGCTAGTCTGCTTTTGATGTCCTCCTTGCTCCATCTGTCATTGGTTATTTTGCTGCCTAGGTCGCAGAATTCCCTAACTTCATCTATTTCGTGACCATCAGTCTTGATGTTAAGTTTCTCGCTGTTCTCATTTCTGCTACTTCTCATTACTTTCGTCTTTTTTCGGTTTAGTGTCAGTTCATATTCTATACTCACTACACTGTTCATTCCACTCAGCAGATCCTGTAATTCTTCTTCACTTTCACTCTTAATAGAAATGTCATAAGTGAAGCTTATCATTGATGCCCTTTCACTTTGGATTTTAACTCCATTCTTGAACCTTTCTTTTACTCACGTCATTGCTTCCTCGATGTATATATTAAACAATAGGAGCGAACGATTACGTCCCTGTCTTACACCCTTCTTAATCCGAGAACTTCACTCTTGGTCTTCCATTCTTATTTTTCCCTCTTAATTCTTGTACATGTTGTATATTAAATTTCTCTCCCTATAGCTTATCCAAATTTTTCTCAGAATTTCGAACATCTTGCGCCATTTTACAGAGTCGAGCGCTTTTTCCAGGTTGACAAATCCTATGAACGTGTCTTGATTTCGCTTTAGCCCTGCTTCCATTATCAACGGCACCGTCAGAATTACCTCCCTGGTGTCTTAAACTTTCATAGAGCCAAACTGACCGACATGTAACGCATCCTCAATTTTCCTTTCCATTCTTCTGTGTATTATTCTTGTCAGATATTTGGATACATGAGCTGTTAAGCTGATTGTGCGATAATTCTCGCACTTGTTGTCTCTTGCTATCTTGTGAATTGTGTGGACGCTATTTTTCCGAAAGTCAGATGGTACATCGCCAGACCCACACATCCTGCACACCAACGTAATAGCCGTTTTGTTGCCACTTCCCCCAATAATTTGAGAAATTCTGGTGGAATGTTATCTATCCTTTCTGCCTTATTCGATCTTAAGTCTTCCAAAGCTCTTCTAAATTCTGATTAGAATACTGGATCCCCTATCTCTTCAATGTCGACACCTGTTTCTTCTTCTGTCACGTCTTCAGACCAAGTCTTTCCCCCCACCCCCACAAACAGAAAGAAACGTTCAATGTACACTTTCCGCCTATCCGCTCTCTCCTATGCATTTAACAGTGAAATTCCCTTTCCATAGTTAATGTTACTGCCCTTGCTTGTAGTTTCAGCGATGATTGTACTGACTTTTCTATAAGCTGAGTCAGTACTTCCGACAATCATTTCTTTTTCGGTTTCTTCGCATTTTTCACACTGCCATTTCGCCTCAGCTTCCCTGCACTTACCATTTATTTCATTCCTAAGTGACTTGTATTTCTGTATTCCTGAATTCCCCTGAACATTTTGGTACTTCCTTCCTTTATCGATCAGCGGAATTATTTTTTCTGTTACCCATGATTTCTTCGCAATTACCTCCCTTGCAGGTATGTTTTTTCTTTCCAGCTTTTGTGATTGCCCTTTTTAGGGCTGTCCATTCCTCTTCAAATGAACTGCCTATTGAGATATTCTTTGTCACAGTATCTACAGTTTCAGAGATTTTCAAGCGTTTCCCTTAATTCCTTGTTACTTCCGTATCCCACTTCTTTACGCACTTATTCTTCTCGACTAGTCTCTTAAACTTCAGCCTACTCTTCATCAGTACTAAATTGTGATCTGAGTCTACATTTTCCCCTGTATCCGCCATACAATCCAGTATCTCATTCGGAATCTCTGCCTGATTATGACGTAATCTAATAGAAAACTATCTGTATCTACTTTCCTTTTCCAAGTATACCTCCTCCTCTTATGATTCTTGAATAGAGTCTTTGTTATTACTAGCTGAAATTTATTGCAGAGCTCAATTAGTGTTTCTCCTATCTCATTCCTTGTGCCAGGCTCACATTCTCCGGTAATCCTTTCTTCTACTCCTTTCCCTACAATCCCCACGTGACTATTAGGTTTTTATCTTCCTCTACGTACTGAATTACCCCTACAGTAGCCTCATATACTTTCTCAATCTCTTCATCTTCAGCTTGCGACGTCGGCATGCATACCTGAACTATCGTTGTCGGTTTGCCGTCGATTCTGGTGAGAGCAACCCTATCACCTAATTGTTTACAGTAACTCACTATCTGCCCTATCTTACTATTAATAACGAATCCTACTCCCATTATACCGTTTTCTGCTGCTGTTGATATTACCCTGTCTGTACTCATCTGGCCAGAAGTCCTTGTCTTCTTTGCATTTCACTTCAGTGACCCACACTATATCTAGACTCCTCAGCATTTTCCTTTTCTAATTTTCTAGCTTCCCCACCACGTTCAAACTGCTGAAATTCCGCGCCTCAACTCGTAGATCGTTATCCTTTCGTTGGTTATTCTATCTTTTTGTTAAGGTCACCTCCCCCTTGGCAGTCGCCTTCTAGAGATCCGAATAGGGGCTAGTCCACAATCTTTTGCCAAAGGACATACGTAAGTTGAAAAGTAAGAGGGCGAGAACTGAACCTTATGGTAGGCTCTTGTGTAGCGTTATGGCACTGTTTACCTCTCAGATGGACTCTGCGACTTCTCTCTAAAAGCACAGATTTCATGATCTTTAGCGTTCACTTTGGTGACTTCTGCGAGTTTACCTAAAAGCCCTTGGGTCCAAAAAATGGCTGTGAGCACTATGGGACTTAACATCTATGGTCATCGGTCCCCTAGAACTTAGAACTACTTAAACCTAACTATCCTAAGGACATCACACAACACCCAGTCATCACGAGGCAGAGAAAATCCCTGACCCCGCCGGGAATCGAACCCGGGAACCCGGGCGCGGGAAGCGAGAACGCTACCGCACGACCACGAGCTGCGGACGCCCTTGGGTCCAGATTTGACATATGTCGAAGACAGGTTCTGCAGCACTTCGTCTGTCTTTATTACATCTTGTAAACCTCTTTCTGTGTATGCTGTCAGCGTCAACACTTGTTCACAGCAGTTTATAGTAATAACTGGCAGCATTCAACTGTACTTCTGATCAATTCTCTGCTCAACAACTCGTTTCGAGAGACAATGCTCTCAACAAGTTGTAGTAAACTCAAGAGCTTGAAACGAAAAAAAGGTTAAGAACAATATTAACTGCAGTGTTCATAAGCAAAAAAATAGAAGAAAAACATATCGGGCTGTGGGTTCTCGTCTTACACTAAAGTAGTCGACTTCCATCAGTGGCGATTCCATGTCATACCACACGCTAAACCAGGCCACGACCTACTACTCTGCTGTGAGCTCCAAGGGTATCAAGTTAGCACTTGTAACCTACGTTGTCAGTTGCTGGATGTAACAGGTATTACAAAATTATAATAACGTATCTGCCGTAAAATAATTCTACAAAAATGGTTCTGAGGTCATCAGTCCCCTCGAACTTAGACTGAAGCACCTAGAGCCGTTCAGCCACCCCGGCCGGCAATAATTCTACAAAGCCTCTAAGAGATCTGACTCCCTTGTCTTTCACCTGTGCATTCAGAATATTGCCTTCTTTCTCTTAATGAATGATGATCTGTAATTCTTCTAGTAAATCTAGTTTAGCCTCTTTCTTTTCTATGTCCAATATTTTTGTTTCTTTTATTCCCTTAAAGGGATGGCCTGTTTCGTACATATGATTTTCAACAGATAATTTGTCACAGTCACGTAGTCTGCAGTGTGAGACAAGGACCCACAGAGCAATGTGGTTTTTTTCCACATAAGTTAACTTTTAGTATGTTTTATGCGGCATCATGCCTTTTGACGGATGCTTTTTGGCAGACAATTTCTGATCTTTTAACGTGAGATACATTACGTTCCTCTATATAATTTTCTTCGGTCGGTTTTTTAAGCTTATTTGTTTTTATAGTAGGCCAGAGCAGGACGACGCTGGATTTATTGTAGTGTCTTCGTCCCCTTATATTTTCAGACAACCTGATGATGCCCTATCCGGGCGAAACGCGTCGTTGTTAAGTTAATAAAGAACATTCTGCAACCTACGACTGTTTTTTAAATTGTAGCAGTGGACCGTTGCTGTACCACCACGCCAACCAAGATAATTTTTAATGTGGTTTTCTTTATCTTTTATCTTATGAATGCCGCTGTTATTATTATTGGTAGACTGTTTTGTGTTTTAACCTCATGAGCTTAGTTTTATAGTCTGATGACGAGGGTATTGTGTCTCGAAACACATTGTAGATCTGTGTGTAGGACATAAATACGTTTGTATGCCACCAATTATTATTCTAGAATACTCATATGCAGTTAGTTAACAACATACCCCATCGACCACTAGCACGTTTTTCTTCAAAATGATTTGGTGTGATTCAGTTCATAGGCTATATACACACGATTTGTTTGTGAGCAGTGCTATATCTCCTCCATTTCCTGATTATTAAATAACATACTGACTTAAATTCAATAACAATACACACATTATCCTTTAATGTTGCGGAGATGTCAGTTCCGCTATTTATTATACTGATAAAATACTGTAGTGCGATCTCTGTTGACCTACAGAGAAAGGAAACAGCCCATAAGATCATGAAAATTTTAAGGAAATGCTAATGTCATGCAAACAGAAACGACTTATTACGTGATAATTAGTAGGAGTGAGCCAACGAAGCGTGAAAATATGGGTCCCACAGCACATGTAGATATATGAATGAGTGGAGGGATCATCCGTCTACGACAGAAGCAAGTGGTCACTGTAACAATCATGTTTATTATTGACATCTCGTGGAAATCGGGTTTTCTGCCGGATATCAATCTCAGGGAACACCTGATGAAGACGTCAAGTATTGACGTCGAAATATCGTGTTTGGAAGACGCTGATATCCAGCAGAAAACCCGATTTCCACGAGATGTCATCAAATCGCCGGGAAAGTCTAAGAAATTACATGTTTATTATTGTAAAGCATCAGCATTTGAATTACACACTGAGATAAGTGAACGAACATTTAATAAATGGACAAGGGATTCTAACGTGTAAATCCAACTTTGGCACAGGTGGTTGAGCATTATAAAAACATAATACGGTAATAATTCGCATGTATGGACAACGACTGTAAGAGTGGTTAATGGTTAAAGAAATAACACGGGAAAATAAGAATGAATACCAGTCACATCGCCAAAGTAGAAGCTGGCTGTGAAACGGCAAAACTCTGCAGTTGGCTTCTGATGAGAGCTAACTAACGTCGCGTCTCCACCAAATCGGTGATTGCCATGCTGGCCCATTCTTTCACTCTCCTGTTGAAACGGTACAGTAGTTTCCGCTCTATAAGCAGCAGGTTTCGCTGCTCGCTCGCACGGGGAAGTACAAACAGAGGCGGCTCCACCGCCAATTTTATTGCACGACGCGGCCGGCCGCGGGTGCAAGTGAACCCATGTGGACGGGTGGAAAGAAATGTGTCAGGCTTCATAATACGTATTTACATGTGTCGTATATTATGCATTTCTTGTACATGAATGTGAATCTGCACATGAACTTTCCTAATCCTCCTCACACCTTTCCGTAAAGCGTGGCCAAATCTTTGTTGGGGAGTAGTTCTGTAGTATAGTAGTGCCAACCTTACTCCTGGGTAGGGGATCAGAGAGACAGCACAGGCAGGTAAAAGTCAAAGGCTTTCCAGTGTCACAAGATTTGGGGTGGAGAGGTTGGTCACGGCCAAGTGGTTCGACCACCCCCTCCACCGGGGCCCAGGAAGACCTCTGCGTGCCCGCGATATTCTGGGAGTGTTACAGAAGACGGGTAAGTGAGCAGACGTGCCCTCAGTGCGTCTGTCTCAATGTTCACGCAGGGAATAGAGGTATTTGAATATTTGTACTAATTCTTTTATCTCCAGCTTTGGATTGTGTAAGGAAATGAAGGTTCTCGTTTAATTTCGGAAATTTGACCCCCTGTGTTAATGTATCTGGTCCCCAGTTTGCCCGTTATCCTCCTCACATAGTGGATGTCCCATGTAAAATACTGGGAGACTTTGGTGGTATACATTTGGCCAACGCAATTCCGTCTTGCACGTAGAAAAGTGCGTGCAGATTGGTATATAATATACCCGAGCTATAAGTTATAAAATTGTAATGTAAACTGGAACAATTGCTGCAATGGCTGTAAAGTCGAGTGATAATGTTTAAAATAAATAGGTAATCAACTGTCAGCAATCTTTAACATACCTTAAAAATCACAAAGAAGTCAAGTTAAAGGAATTCATTTAAAATAAAAGATATAGAATGCAGGGACTCACACATCAGCGTGTGAGCCATCCAGCCCCTTGCCTAGTATCGTACAGAAAGGGCACGCTCTCTAGGCAGCGCTCTCAAGCTCCCCTCCCCAGTTATCCGTTGTGTAGTTTTCATTCAGGGCTTGACGACATCAGCTTTCATCTGGCGTCCTTAGGCAAAGACGTTTGACGGTAATCTTTCACTGTTGCGTGAATGCAGGAGGCAGCGGTGGCAATGGCTGTAGATTCTGAGTTCAACTCGCCCTCTGTACTTGGCACTAAATTGGCGACGTCCTTCCGTATGACAATAAGTCTCGTCTAGCAGCAAGTCTTTATTCATCTCTCAATGAGAAGTGTCCTCTATCTTAATACACTGAAACTTGGCTGTTTCTGCCAAAGCAAGAATCTGCCAGTCAGTAGTGACAGGCATTGAGTGCCGTCAAGTAATAATTTTTAATAACGTTCAACAAACAGATGAGTTTCACAACAAGTGGGAATCAACCGGGAGATACTGCGACAAATTTGATATAATTAACCAATAGTGCTGTGGAGTGGGAAGGACCTCAGGAAACCTCGCCCCTCCACGGTACAACTTGAAGCCGAGAAACCGGAAGGCTTGCATGCAGGCACAAACGAGAAAGCATGCACTCTATACAAAATATTACTATGAACCGAGGAGGAGGCCTCTCCCAAAAGTTTAAACCAAACCTTCTTCCGTAGCGTCCTGCAGAGGCAAACGGCGTTTTCACACTGCAGTGTCTCTGAGAGGTTACACCTGGATTAGATTTTTATCTTTCTAAAGGCATTATTCGAACGATACTGTTTTCTGGCAGATACCTGGCGCTGTGTACCGCCTGGGGTGTGGACGTCGGCTGAGTGAATTCCGTTCTTGGCTACCTGCACTGGGTATTGCCTTCGTATCTAGCAAATTTATGATGCATATCCCCGTTCCCTTTATGTAAACCCCTATCTCGTCCCAGACAACTTGTAAGTTTTCAGCTCTGCATAAAATAAAGAGACTCTTACCGTAGTAAAAGCAGGGAAGAGAAGAGGCAGTTACTGGGTAGTCACTGGTGGCAATAAATATTGTCTGCTGTTATGAAGCAGCATAAGAGTGCGATTGGCCAAAGGGGAAGAACATGCAATATCATGAGATATATTGCATGACACTATTGAGGAAAAGCTGCCACGTAACAATACCACTCATGTAACTGGTATGGCACACTGAAATTGAGTTTTTTAGCTACACACGGTGACAATTTTCAATTAAAATCCGTTATAGAAAAGAATGCGTTTTCCAGAAGACGAGATATTAGGCTAGATTAGAAATATGCTTTCCTACCTGCCAGACACTGTTTGTTTTGCTTTGTGCAAATGATAAAAAAGTTTTGTGACTACGTATCGCACTTCTTTACAGCCGCCACTGACAGTTTCATTTATAAGCACTACATAGTTGTAGCTTCAGACATCATTAACCACTTCAAATTACGAAGGAATTTTTTGAAGGTTATCACTAGTGAGTATAAACTTTGTGAAGCAAAGATTAAAATTCTCCTTGAGGCATGTACGATGTGCTTGAGGGTGAACACCATGCATATTACTCTCTCTGCTCCCTTCGGTGCAAGCAATAATTTCTTTCTGTGTGATGGGACTGTAATCCTGGAAAGACTAGTCATGCGTCTTGATGTGCATGTGTGCTTTGGGGACAGGCCATTAACAAAGAAAGAAATACCAGGTTATTGAAACTCAGTCCGTATCAGTGCAGAATCCGGACTCATTTTTAACAGCTAACTCACCGGAGAACTTGTCAGCACGTTAGCAGTTTTACACTGAGGTGAAAAAAATCATGGGGTACCTGCTAACATCGTGTCGGACCTCCTTTACCCGGAGTAATACAGCAACTCGACGTGGCATGGGCGCAACAAGTGCTTGCAACTCCCCTCCAGGAATATTGAGCCATTATACCTCTGTAGCCGTCCATGATTGTGAATTTGTTGCCGGTGTAGTATTTTTGTGCACGAATCGACCTCTCGCTTATGCCCCATAAATGTTCGATGGAATCCATGTCGCCTCTCTGGACAGCCAAATCATCCGCTCAAATTGTCCAGAATGTTCTTCAAACCAATCGCGAACAATTCTGGCCCGGTGATGTGGTGCATTGTTACCCATAAAAATTCCATCGTTTTTTGGTAACTCGAAGTGAATGAATGGCTTCAAACGATCCATGTAGCTGAATATAACTATTTCCAGTAAATGATCGGTTCAGTTCGATCAGAGGGCCCAGTGCACTCCATGTAAACACAACTCCCACCATTATGGAGCCACCAGCAGCTTGCACAATGTATTTTTGACAACTTTGGTCCATGGCTTCGTGGGGTCTGTGCCACACTCAAATCCCACCATCAGCTCTTACCAACTGAAATCAGTATTCGTCTGACCAACCCACGGTTTTCCGCACGTTTAGGGTCTAACCGGTGACGAGCCCAGGAGAGGCGCTGCAGGCAATGTAGCGCTGTTAGCAAAGACACTGCCGTGCGGGATTAGCCGAGCGGTCTGAGGCGCTGCAGCCATGGACCGTGCGGCTAGTCCCGGCGGAGGTTCAAGTCCTCCCTCGAGCATGGGTGTGTGTGTTCGTCCTTAGGATAATTTAGCTTAAGTTGTGTGTAAGCTTAGGGACTGATGACCTGAGCAGTTAAGTCCCATAAGATTTCACACACATTTGAACATTTTTAGCAAATGCACTCTCGTAGGTCGTCTGCTACCATAGCCTATTAACGCCAGATTTCGCCCCATTTTGCTAACGGATACATTCGACGCACGTCCCACATTGGTTCCTGCGGTTATTTCGCGCAGCTTTGACTGTCTATCAGCACTGACAACTCTACGCAAACGCCGCTGCTGTGGGTCGTTAAGTGTCCGTGGTGAGAGGTAACGCCTGGAATTTAGTATTGTCGGAACTCTCTTGACACTGTGGATCTCGGAATGATTTAGGAAGTGGCCTGTCCCAGGCACCTAGCTCCAGCCACCATTCAGCGTTGGGAGTTTTAATTCCCGTTGTGCGACCACAATCACGTCAGAAACCTTTTCACATCAATATGGATCACCTAAGTACAAATGACAGATCTGCCCATTCACTGCTCTTTTATACCTGCTGTTCGTGGTACTAACGCCGTCTCAATATGTGCATATTGCTATCCCACGACTTTTGTCACCTCAATTTATTGCCCAAACAAAAACACCAATTTATCACTCGTTAAAATTTCATAGAGAAGAGAGACCGTAACAGATATGTTCTTGGCAGAATGTTGTTGTTGTTGTGGTCTTCAGTCCTGAGACTGGTTTTATGCAGCCCTCCATGCTACTCTATCCTGTGCAAGCTTCTTCATCTCCCAGTACCTACTACAACCTACATCCTTCTGAATCTGCTTGGTTTTTTCATCTCTTGGTCTCCCTCTACGATTTTTACCCTCCACGCTGCCCTCCAATACTAAATTGGTGATCCCTCGATGTCTCAGAACGTGTCATACCAACGGATCCCTTCTTCTAGTCAAGTTGTGCCACAAACTCCTTCCCAAGTATATTCAATACCTCCTCATTAGTTACGTGATCTACCCATCTAATCTTCAGTATTCTTCTGTAGCACCACATTTCGACAGCTTCTATTCTATCCTTGTCTAAACTATTTATCGTCCATGTTTCACTTCCATACACAAATACTTTCAGAAACGACTTCCTGACACTTAAATCCATACTCGATGTTAACAAATTTCTCTTCTTCAAAAACGCTTTCCTTGCCATTGCCAGTCTACATTTTATATCCTCTCTACTTTGACCATCATCAGTTATTTAGCTCCCCAAATAGCAAAACTCCTTTGCTACTTTAAGTGTCTCATTTCCTAACCTAATTCCCTCAGAATAAGGAACAGTACACATGACCCTCAATTCGGATGCGATCATTTTGAGACGATTTCATTATTTGCCCAAGATTGCGGCAACTGTTAAATTCACCCAAAAATGCAAACGGCTCTTACTCTTCCTAAAGTAAATACAGTTATACAAAAACAACTGTTTTTAGACGATTGGGGTCGAGGCAGGAGAGGAAAACTCTACGGAGAACATACGGAGCCCCATCAGGCAGTCGTTGGCCACGGTACATCCCACCAGTTTGTACCGGCCCATTTTTCTGTTGCAGTCAGACGACTCCGACGCACATGCGATATACTCTCGGCATTTGCTACCATAAGTCAGAGAAATGTTTGCCTGTCCATTAGCTTGGAGAGAAGGTAGAAATGTCAATCACGTATAGGCACCACCGTTTACAACGAATCAGCGTGACTCTGTCGTGCTCTTGCAGCGAGGCAACACACTCCGCCATGCGGTAAGCCATCGACGCAACCACTCCCTTTCTGTCACGCCGATAGCTAATTCTTGGCTTGAGCTGTCTCTGTAATACGAGGACTGTTCGGAAACTAACGCCCGATAAATTGCGAACCGGAAACGACACTGAAAATCCGATGGAGCTTTGCACGGGTGTGTTGGGCAATGTCTGTAGTACGCCCGTCGGTCGTGTCACGTGGCTCTTTTCAGTCCTGGGCGCACAGTGAGCATGTAAAGTTGCCTAGATAGTAGTCTCCCGTCAAGAATGGATGCACACTGCGAGGTTTCGGCTGATTTCGTGCAACCCTACGTAACGTACCTGTCATGCAATTTCTTCTTCATGACAATTCTCGGTCGCACACTGCATGGCAATGAGGAAGCCCCTGCAGCGTTTTCGATGGGAAGTTTTTGAGCGCCCACCGTACAGCGTGGACTTGGCTCCCACTGATATTCCGCTCTACTATCATGAACCCAAGTGCTGGGAAGTACAGGCGGCTGCCTTCTATGACGATGGTGTTTGAGTCGTTGGTACAACGCTACGACCAATGTCTAAGCAGCAGCGACGAATATCTGGAGAAGCTGCTGGAAGGTTTAGCAAACTGTTGCAAATCAAATACACTACTGGACATTAAAATTGCTACACCACGAAGATGACGTGCTACAGAGGCGAAATTTAGGCGACAGGAAGATGCTGTCATATGCAAATGATCAGCTTTTCAGAGCTTTCACACAAGGTTGGCGCCGGTGGCGACACCTACAACGTGCTGACATCAGGAAACTTTCCAACCGATTTCTCATACACAAACAGCAGTTGACTGGCGTTGCCTGGTCAAACGTTGTTGTGATGTCTCGTGTAAGGAGGAGAAATGCGTAACATCACGTTTCCAACTTTGATAAAGGTCGGATTGTAGCATATCGCGATTGCGGTTTATCGTATCATGACTTTGCTGCTCGCGTTGGTCGAGATCCAATGACTGTTAGCAGAATATGGAATCGGTGGGTTCAGGAGGGTAATACGGAACGCCGTGCTGGATCCCAATGGCCTCGTATTACTAGCAGTCGAGATGACAGTCAACTTATCCGCATGGCTGTAACGGATCTTGCAGCCTCGTCTCGATGCCTGAGTCAACAGATGGGGACATTTGCAAGACGACAACCATCTGCACGAGCAGTTCGACGACGTTTGCAGCAGCATGGACTATCAGCTGGGATACCATGGCTGCTGTTACCCTTGACGCTGCGTCACTGACAGGAACGCCTGCGATGGTGTACTCAACGACGAACCTGGGTGCACGAATGGCAAAACGTCATTTTTTCGGATGAATCCAGGTTCTGTTTACAGCATCATGATGGTCGCATCCGTGTTTGGCGACATCGCGGTGAACGCACATTGGGAGCGTGTATTCGTCATCGCCATACTGGCGTATCACCCGGCGTGATGGTATGGGGTGCCATTGGTTACACGTCTCGGTCACCTCTTGTTCGCGTTGACGGCACTTTGAACAGTGGACGTTACATTTCAGATGTGTTACGACCCGTTGCTCTACCCTTCATTTGATCACTGCGAAACCCTACATTTCAGCAGGATAATGCACGACCGCATGTTGCAGGTCCTGTACGGGCCTTTCTGGATACAGAAAATGTTTGACTGCTGCCCCGACCAGCACATTCTCCAGATCTCTCACCAATAAAAACGTCTGGTCAATGGTGGCCGAGCAACTGGCTCGTCACAATACGCCAGTCACTACTCTTGAGGAACTGTGGTATCGTATTGAATCTGAATGGCAGCTGTACCTGTACACGCCATCCAAGCTCTATTTGACTCAATGCCCAGGCGTATCAAGGCCATTATTACGGACAGAGGTGGTTGTTCTGGGTACTGATTTCTCAGGACCTATGTACCCAAAGTGCGTGAAAATGTAATCACATGTCAGTTCTAGTTTAATATATTTGTCCAATGAATACCCGTTTATCATATGTATTCCTTATTGGTGTAGCAATTTTAATGGCCAGTAGCGTGGTTTCCATTTCGCGACCGCTCGGATCTTACTTTCCGAATAACCCTCGTAAGTTGGTATTCTCGCATGATTTCAGCTGTCTCCTGCACATTAAACTTCACAGTTCCTTTTCATAATTATGCATATGTTTATTCCTGTATTCATTAATTACAACCTTTATATGTCAGTAGTTTGTTTGTGTGCTCAGTGAAAGCTGCTCTCAACTATGTTTCAAAGTTCTAGAGATATATAATCAATTGTTTAACATTCATCTGTCTTAATTAGAGTTGTATCTGCGGTGGACATCCTTCAGTCTAATAATTAATTGGGACCCCTTGCAAGTAGGAACGATAGTGATTATCTTCCATCGCTGGGACTGAGTTACATCTCCGTTAAAATTCCTGGCAGTTTGCAAATGTCCGCCAAAGAGGCAGAGCCAGTTACTACGGGCCGACAACTACGTGGCGTGCCGTTTACACATAGTCTCTTGACGCTTACGGACACATCAGGGGGTGGGTGTACAAGACACCCCAAGAAATTGTCCAGTAAAAATTAACGAGTGGACGTGTCCGACATTCGTTAGTATATCGATTTACTTATTTGAAAATCAGCCATTACTCAAACAGAGAAACCTGTTGAAATGAACTACCAATACCGCATTGCTTCACTGTAAACAGCCTGCCCTTACAAATTTGAGCAGATGTGGGAATGGCTGTAAACAAGAGAGCGACAAACCAAGTTAAGAGGCAGATTTCTCCAACAACTTGTACAGTCGTGCTCAAAAGTATCCGAACGACCTGAATTGCATTTCGCCCGATTCGCATGCAACCCGCATAACGCAGCTGTCTAGCAGGTCCTCTAATCGCTCCTCGGTATAGTCGTTGGACTATTGAAAATGGTTCCAACAAGTCACCACTAGAAAACACTGCTCTGTATCGCAATAACTCAAGATGTAAAGTAATACCACGATACTACAAATACCAGGGAACACCTTATCACAGATAAGACTGTCCTTAAGGCTTGTAAGCTCACATTTATTACAATAAATGACATACCTGAATCGTTACCACTCTCAATATTACGTCAGATAAGAAATGCACGTAGTACGTTCATCGTATTCATGATTTCCTCTTCAAAGTATTATGCCGTACTTATTATTTAACACAAACTGACATTAAAAATTTAAGTTGTTCACTAGCAGCTAATGGAGAATATGTATGAAATTCAAATGACACGACGAACCGCCTAGTTCTGCATATGGATTCAAACCCAGGTCATGCAGATTAAGCAAAGATTTCGTGACTGACGGAAACTATCAGTCATTCCTGACTGGGCACACAGAGAGTGATATACCTCGATTTTAGATAGTATCAGGTAGCAAATATCAACTTTAAATTACAAAACGTCAACAATTTTAACGTACACGAATTCTACCCAGCAACTGTTGTCCCTGTTAACGAATTACGAGAGATGTTAAATATTGCTTCTTGACAAGTGACTTACTTGAAATGCCGTGAGGTAAAGCTTTGTGTTGGACAGGGATTCGAACCCAGAACCTATTCGGATTCTTATCGAAGTATAATCAATTGTGACATATCGGATTTTCTCAGCAGTAGCTAGATGTTTTAACTGAAATGACGAGATCAAACATTATTATCCACCAGCAGATAGGTGTTCTGATGCTAGAGCTTGATAACTCATAATGAAAACCTTAGTGCCGGGTCAGGATCCGAACCCATTCACGCGCAATATGTGGAGATGTTGACGAATCTGCTGTTTTGAACAAACAACAAATTGTAGTCGAGCTGTATTGTCACGAAGAGGTCAAATTCCGCGTTAAGGGCGGTCTGAGTTGCACTCCACAATTCAGAACTAATTTTATCGGCGTACAGAAGCTCATTTAAGAGATGGAATAAGTGTCCTGTGACCCTACATAGCGTTTGTTTCGTAACTAGGAACAAATAACTACTATAAGAAAGGTTACTGGTGATACAGTTTCCACATGTCGCCACTCCTGACTTTATTGTGGTTCAACCTAACGTGTACTTGGTAGAGAAGCAATATCATGTTTAATGTGAATTTCAGACTAAAATGCCATTATACCTTCTTCACTTGGCGTAGCCAGAAGAGAATACAATCTGTCTCTCCCTATCAAAAATTATCGGCAGAAGTTGGAATCGAACCCAGACCATAAGTATACGCACCTATCATCAACCCAACAGACCGCCATGTCATGTTCTCAGTGACTCATTTTCCTATCGTAACGCGGTGCGCCACACTGGATTAGAATTCTGACCCACAGACTCCCTGTAGTGGTTTGCAGCATGTTCAGTACATTCATTTACTTTGTTGACCGAATCGCCATGAACTAGCTGCCTCGGCTACCCAGTGCATACATTCGTCTCTATCTTGTAATTGCCGAAATAAAATCATGTAACTGCCACCTACACAGAACTGCCAACACTGTTGGATGCAGAAATTTAAATAAAAAGTGTTCCTTTCCACTTAAGCTACTTTATTACGCTATCTGTTTGTTGAAAACGTCGTGCGATGCTAAAGGAAAGGTGTAACTGTCTGTCTCTCAGAAGTCTATATACGTCCATATGCATAATCTTACAGCACTGTAGAATGCAGAAGTTCTGGCGGAGTTGTTGCTGACTTCTGGAGCTGATGTAGCTATGTGTCAGCTGGTAGCGTCATGGTAAGTGTCGCGAGTTCGAATACATTCACTGCTGCATTTTTTAAAACGCAATTCTGCTGTCTGCTGAAGTTATCAATCTAATGGAACTTTGAACATAATTCCCTTCACTTCTAAACCCAAAATAACGGCATTTGGATAAAGGGCTAACTTCTGCAACATTTTGTTCTTTTCAAGCTTAAGAGACGGCCAGGCAGCAGCTGCATCTCGAAACTTAAGTATGGGGAGAGCGCATCGTGCCAAAATACATCCGGAGAGTATTCCCTACATTAGCTGTCGTGTGGTAGTGGCATTGTATTCTTCTTCAAACCTAGTATGACAGCTTTAACTCAGAACAAGTTGTCTACATGTATGTAATCAATAAACTGCATGTACATTGTCAGACTGTTATAGATAACATCAGAGAAATCGCATATATCGTTCATGATTAATTTGTCTCACATGTTTACTATTGTTTTAACAACACTAAAAGAAACCTTACGAAAATTATGCACTGTATTGTAAGAAATGAAATAAAACTACCCACGATAACCTTACGACGAAAGTCTGTTTTAATAAAACTCAGTATCTGTACACAATCGTGCCTCTATCGGCACGAATTAGTAAAATACTACTCACTTAGATTTCGACTGGGTCTATGTTCAATTGGTATGCTGTGTCATACTCAAGAGATAAGCAAATGTGGCATTTCATAAACAAAGTTATGTATTCCTACAAACCCAAAATTTGCTTCTCAGCAGCAGAAAGAGGCATTACCTATTGTGCAGCATTGTATGTGTTTCACCATTGCACTATGAGCCGAAAGTATTTTCGTATGATTTCCTTATCGATGTTTGATCTGACTGCTTGTAGCTCTTTCACAGAATGGATAAATATGTTACAGTCAGTGTGACTGAAACTGCGAACCATAACAGGCGGTTCCTCACAAGTCAGCATGTTACCACAGAGCTAGCGAAGAGGTGTTTTGTACCTTCCTATTACAAGGCTTATAGGGGCTAGAACTCGTAAACCGCTATTTAAAGGACGAGATTAGTTGCGATTTCCACGTGCAACGACTTTCGTGGGCTGAAAACCGTAAATTTACAATCTTTTGTTACACCTCAAGCGATAACAACTCAGATTATTCAATGGAAATGACAGGAAAAATCAAGTGAAATTTGAGGCTTAATTCCGTGCACACTAAGAAGTAACTCGTAGATCACAGAGTCGCCAAACATACCTTGCCTTGTTGCCAAATCTCAGTAACGGTACCAGCAGGAAGAAGACGAACCAATGTGATCCTACAGCGGGCTGGGAAGTGACCATAGCTGGCGCCTCAAAGACGCGACTGATACGGCCTGGAATACGTAATGCGTCTGATTCGCATTTCTGTAACTAGATTTAGGGACTGGAGCGTAGTTAATAATAATACTCAGAACAGACTGCAAAGTAAGCATCATAAATCAGTAACTCTCATGGTTGTTTGGATATTCCTTTCGAAAGTGTACTCAAAACTAAGAAACTCATTCACTGACGTTTTCGTGCCTGGCCGATAGTCGAGCACAACAAACAAATAAAAATAAAAAAATAATGTGTGTGTGTGTTTGTGTGTGTGTGTGTGACAAGAGGGAGAGAGAGAGAGAGAGAGAGTGAGAGAGAAAGACAGATAAATATAAAAAAGAATGAGAGAGAGAGTAAAAAATTGTTGTAAAGAAATTGAATCATGTTATGTAAAGAAACCTTTCAGTAAAATTACATGTTCCACATCATCACGAAATGTCGTATTCATGATCTATGGCACAAGTATTAATCTAATAAAATCTAATCTAATTTAATCATACCATATTGCTGACTAGCTACGAAGAGACTAGAATTACCGAAATTTTCGCCAATATAAGTAACCAAATCTAAACTTGGAAAAAAACGACAGTTTTTGTAATAAACCGGGACTCCTATCAAGACCCTTTCGTAACAGTTAACTAACAACAAAAGATGTCCGATATACCTCCATTCATAAGTAACAAAGTGTGCATGCTTTTTAAGATGAAGCGCATGATGAGAAGTTCTCTGATGGAGATACGAACCGAACTCATAATCGGATGAAATGTTACGTATCGGTTTTTCTTACCAGCTGCTAGGTGTTTGAATCTAAAATGAGGATACAAATTTTTGTGCCTGAGCGACAATCGAACCGCACACGTACCGTCCTTCTTTATCATCCACGAATATAGCTTAAGTATCAATTGCTTAGTCACCATCAGTATTACGTGTGCGTGTTTGACCAGATATAACGACGCGTATTGCGATAGTTGACAACACATGAACAAACATTAAAAATGCACGTTAATTTTCACTAGCAGGCTGGTTCGCACGTGAAAATGAAATTATGAATATTTTTGTACCGGATCAGGATTCGGATTCACATACTTACCTTTGGAGGAGACCTAGAGAAGACTGCAGTCTTGGGAAAAGGAACGAAATTATTGAACTGTACTGTTCCGAGAGATTCAGATCCTCAAGAGCGGAGATACGAATTCAAATCACAGTCCAGCACCAAATTTTTCAACGTCTCTAATTCAATCAGTAAAATAAGAGCCCTGTTCCTTTAAATGGCTATCGCTTCATCAAATAAAATAAAATTTTCTAATGTAAGTAAGCTTACTGGCGACTGTATTTCTGTTTACCATGACTTCCGCTATGTCATTTCCCAACGTAAACCGGCTCTTCCCAGTTGGTAATGAAGGAACGTGATGTTTAATGCGGATTCTGGATAATAGCGTCTTTCTCTTGAGGTTACCAGAGGTAAAGTAAATCTGTTTGTGCGTCTCAAAAGTAAATGCTTGAACCCACGCGTTGCACCTGTGATAGTTCGTTCCACCAGATCATTGTGGCCACAAATCCCAGCCCCAGGAGTGTGCTGTAACAGACGATGTGCTTAGCTTAAAAAATTAGTCACGGTGGAAAAAATGCGAGTCTATTAAATCCTTAAGTTGAAGCAAGCTTCTGACGCGGAGATTATGCTATTCTCATGTCAGCAGGACGTAAAGACTCTTCTATGCATCATTGCCTCGATGTAAAGACATTTTGAAATTTTCACTAATTCAACAAATTTCTTAGTTCGAGAAAATCCACTGTGAAGTGTGAAATTACCGGATAATTCGATTATTACCGCCTTTATTACTATGATTCTTTTCATACCGCTGCTGGAACACGTGCTTGTAGATCATTTAATGCCTTTTGGTGATTATAGAAGTAGTTGCCCAAGAACAGGTTCTTTCCCTGTCTACGGAATCCTTTTCATGTTAATATCAAACATCAGCAATTACTCGTAGATTACATTAAAACTAAAGTAATTGATGAAACGTTACTTGATAACAAAACGCGCTGCCTTTCTTCATTTACTTACGCCTAGAAATGGCTGTCGAATACTGCCAAAGCAAAAGCCAATGGATCTTACTGCCTTGCGATATACGTCGCTGTCAGTTCATCCATATGATTTGGTCGACGTGACCTGTTTCAAGTTGTGTATGACAGAGAATGTTTTAGAAAATCAATTGTTTTCCTTTGCAGTAAACAGAAAGATTTTCATTCTAAGCTATCCAAGTTCAAACTTTTCGCAGTAGTTCAAATTTAATATTCGCTTCTATAATGTAGGAAAGTATTTCACAGTTGCAAAACCCGCATCCGACTCATTGACATTACACTTAGTCGCTGACCATAAACTCTCGCTCAGAGTGACACCAGATTAAGTACCCTAATGTAGCTACTACTGTTTGCCAGTGTTCTTTCTCACCGGAAAATAGGCAGTTCACTCATTGGCCTCCATAAGTACACTGTAACAGTAATTTCTGTGTGTATGCAATGCATACGGATTGTAGAATTTAGTGGTGCCCTCTCTTCCACGTCTGTATACAATATGCCTGACCTAAACGGGCCCTTTATCATTACAGGCCCTGTGCAGTACAACATCATACTGACAACAGTAATGTGCTTATACTGACAACCTCACTGTTCGTTTTACCTGATTTTGTAATCATTTAAATACAACAACATGACCTTCCAGTGGGAGACATTTCGTCCCCCTTTTCCTTCTGTGAAATTTGTCAGTAAGCTTTTTGCGTTCCAACCAGCGAAATGCGGCAGAGTACGGCCGGTAAACGATTCACAAACCACGATTTAGTGTCGTTAAGACGATTTCTTTAAACATTGTCGTAGCTGGAGGAATTTAGTTTTTTCTTAAATCGCCTTATGCAGCAACGTTCACAGATATCTCAAATCGGAAAAGCTCTTTAGCCAGGTATGAAGGTTGTAAAGCAAACTTCCCACAGTTTGTGTCAGATTGATCTTTTCGTCTGATAGCAATGCATAAGTATTTTGTCTAAGAGGTATCACAAGTAGTGTTCCTGTAGTTGTGGGAATCATTAATTGAAAACGAGTTTAACATCAATAGGTACAGTATTGCTAAATATTCAAAATGATTACTAACCTAAGTCTGAGTTCATCCACAAACTGAAGCGTATTTATAATATTGAAGCTAGACTGTGTATACTTGTCTTCCTTGAGTGGGCATTGGAAGGCGTTAACACACACGTCTACAATACTATGAATACTTTGAACGCTGTAGTTAACATTCCTCTCATAAGCTGATTTTTTGTAAATTCTTCTGGTTATTCAGCGTGCAATGTGTCTTGTAGATACAGTCTTAGAAAAAACATTGACCGCCAAGTCGTTCACGTAAGGTGGACAATACAGTCGTGCTCCCCTCAGAATCCTATGTCTAGCAATATGCTCGATCTGGCAACATTGTAGACTGAGGCACTTCCCAGAGGAAATCCTGACTGCAGTCTGAGTACATCACCCATCACCCTTGGCTACGACCATAGTCTTGAGGTACAACGCGGGACTAGCTAATACGACATCTGGCAACGAAAAGTACACATCAACAAAGCTTTTATCGCCCTTTCATCTCGGTGCTGAAGCTATGATTGTAATTCAAGTAGCCGGCCGAAGTGGCCGTGCGGTTAAAGGCGCTGCAGTCTAGAACCGCAAGACCGCTACGGTCGCAGGTTCGAATCCTGCCTCGGGCATGGATGTTTGTGATGTCCTTAGGTTAGTTAGGTTTAACTAGTTCTAAGTTCTAGGGGACTAATGACCTCAGCAGTTGAGTCCCATAGTGCTCAGAGCCATTTGAACCATTTTTTGTAATTCAAGTGAAGCTACAGTATATTTCGCTTTCTGTCACATTACTAATAACAGTTTCGTTCAACAACATTTTAGCGAGAGATTTCTTGACCGACCATCTGCCTCTGAACACCGCTTGCATCTGAGTTCTCTGGGCATCATTTCCTAAATGATACTGTCTAAAATCGAGGTATATCACTCTCTGTGTACCCAATCAGGAATGACTGATAGTTTCCGTCAGTCACGAAATCTTTCCTTAGTGTGCATGATACGGGTTTGAATCAATATGTTTAATGTCATTTTGTGTTTAAAAATAAGTACGGTATGTTACTTTGCAACCACAATGGAGGGGTATCTGTTGAGAGACCAGACAAACGTGTGGTTCCTGAAGAGGGGCAGCAGCCTTTTCAGTAGTTGCAGGGGCAACAGTCTGGATGGATGACTGATCTGTCCTTGTAACACTAACCAAAACGTCCTTTCTGTGCTAGTACTGCGAACGGCTGAAAGCAAGCGGAAACTACAAACGTAATTTTTCCCGGGGCATGCAGCTTTACAGTATGGTTAAATGATGATGGCGTCCTCCTGGGTAAAATATTCCGGAGGTAAAATAGACCCCCATTCGGATCTCCGGGCGGGGACTACTCAAGAGGATGTCATTATCAGAAGAAAGAAAACTGTCGTTCTACGGATCGGAGCGTGGAACGTCAGATCCCTTAATTGGGCAGATAGGTTAGAAAACTTAAAAAGGGAAATGGATAGGTTAAAGTTAGATATAGTGGGAATTAGTGAAGTTCGGTGGCAGGATGAACAAGTCTTCTGGTCAGGTGACTACAGGGCTATAAACACAAAATCAAATAGGGGTAATGCAGGAGTAGGTTTAATAATGAATAGGAAAATAGGAATGCGGGTAAGCTACTACAAACAGTATAGTGAACGTATTATTGCTGTCAAGATAAATACGAAGCCCACGCCTACCACAGTAGTACAAGTTTATATGTCAACTAGCTCTGCAGATGACGAAGAAATTGAAGAAATGTATGATGAAATAAAAGAAATTATTCAGATAGTGAAGGGAGACGAAAATTTAATAGTTGTGGGTGACTGGAATTCGTCAGTAGGAAAAGGGAGAGAAGGAAACGTAGTAGGTGAATATGGATTGGGGCTAAGGAACGAAAGAGGAAGCCGCCTGGTAGAATTTTGCACAGAGCACAACTTAATCATAGCTAACACTTGGTTCAAGAATCATTAAAAAAGGTTTTACACATGGAAGAATCCTACCATCTGGTGAGCACGATGTATGAGACAGGCGAAATACCCTCAGACTACAAGAAGAATATAATAATTCCAATCCCAAATTGACAGATGTGAAAATTACCGAACTATCAGTTTAATAAGTCATAGCTGCAAAATACTAACGCGAATTCTTTACAGACGAATGGAAATACTAGTAGAAGCCGATCTCGGGGAAGATCACTTTGGATTCCGTAGAAATATCGGAACACGTGAGGCAATACTGACCCTACGACTTATCTTAGAAAATAGATTAAGGAAAGGCAAACCTACGATTCTAGGATTTGTAGACTTAGGGGAAGCTTTTGACAATGTTGACTGGAATACTCTCTTTCAAATTCTGAGGGTGGCAGGGTTAAAATACAGGGAGCGAAAAGCTATTTACAATTTGTACAGAAACCAGATGGCAGTTATAAGAGTCGAGGGACATGAAAGGAAAGCAGTGGTTGGGAAGGGAGTGAGACATAGTTGTAGCCTCTCCCCGATGTTATTCAATCTCTATATTGACCAAGAAGTGAAGCAATCAAAAGAAAAATTCGGAGTAGGTATTAAAATCCATGGAGAAGAAATAAAAACTTTGAGGTTCGCCGATGACATTGAAATTCTGTCAGAGACAGCAAAGGACTTGGAAGAGCAGTTGAACGGAATGGATAGTGTCTTGAAAGGAGGATATAAGATGAACATCAACAAAAGCAAAACGACGATAATGGAATGTAGTCGAATTAAGTCGGGTGATGCTGAGGGAATTAGATTAGGAAATGAGGCACTTAAAGTAGTAAAGGAGTTTTGCTATTTGGGGAGCTAAATAACTGATGATGGTCGAAGTAGAGAGGATATAAAATGTAGACTGGCAATGCCAAGGAAAGCGTTTCTGAAGAAGAGAAATTTGTTAACATCGAGTATAGATTTAAGTGTCAGGAAGTCGTTTCTGAAAGTATTTGTATGGAGTGTAGCCATGTATGGATGTGAAACATGGACGATAAATATTTTGGACAAGAAGAGAATAGAAGCTTTCGAAATGTGGTGCTACAGAAGAATGCTGAAGATTAGATGGGTAGATCACATAACTAATGAGGAAGTACTGAATAGGATTGGGGAGAAGTTTGTGGCACAACTTGACTAGAAGAAGGGATCGGTTAGTAGGACATGTTCTGAGGCATCAAGGGATCACCAGTTTAGTATTGGAGGGCAGCGTGGAGGATAAAAATCGTAGAGGGAGACCAAGAGATGAATAAACCAAGCAGATTCAGAAGGATGTAGGTTGCAGTACGTACTGGGAGATGAAGAAGCTTGCACAGGATAGAGTAGCATGCAGAGCTGCATCAAAACCGGTCTCTGGAATGAAGACCACAACAACAACATGTTACTTTGAAGAGGAAATCATGAATACGACGAACTTACTACGAGTATTACGTGCAAATGGTTCTAATGACTTTGAGCACTATGGGAGTTAACATCTGAGGTCATCAGTCCCCTAAAACTTAGAACTACTTACACCTAACTAACCTAAGGACATCACACCCATCCATGCCCGAGGCAGCATTCGAACCTGCGACCGTAGCGGTCGCGCGGTTCGCGACTGAAGCGCCTAGAAATGCTCGGCCACAGCGGCCGGCTGTGCATTACGTGTCTGACGTAATAATGAGTGTGGTAACGTTTCAGATATATCATTTATTGTAATAAATGTGAGCTTACAAGCCTTGATGACGGTTTTCCCTGTTGTTCCCTGATATTTGTAGTATCGTGGTATTACTTTACACCTTGAGTTATTACGATACAGAGCAGTGTATTCTAGTGGTGACTTGTTGGAACGATTTTCAATAGTCCAACGACTATACCGAGGAGCGATTAGAGGACCTGCTAGACAGCTGTGTTATGAGGGTTGCATGCGAATCAGGCGAAATGCAATTCAGGTCGTACGGATACTTTTGAGTACGATTGTATATCTGGTCTGCCATGGTCTCCAGGTCATCTTTGATCATCGATCCACTTCAGTTTTGGTGTACTTCCAAAGTTCACCTATTTTTTTCTTTCCTTGATTCATGTTCCAGCCATTACATTCTTATGCCGTTTATTACGGGAATCAAATTTGGTTCATTAAACACCGTGTTCATTTATGTTTTCCACTCTTCTTCTTCGTCTTACAATTACCCTTCCACATCCGCTACAACCACAGTCACATCCATCTACATTTACACCTCTAGCTATCGACGACGCTCTTCTAAGGAACTTTTGAATACTAAATCAAATAGTCGTATAAGAAATCATTGAGGAATGAGAATCGTACAAACATACTGTGGTTCAACCGTGGCACTAACTTCCCTCTGGCAAGAAAAAGACATCCTTGGCGTACTGAACAAAAAAAAATTAAACAAAAAAGTAAGTCGTCAGTTCCAGACGCAAGTTTAATTTAGTTTTACGGACAGTACTCTATGGTATTAGCCTCTTACTTTGCTCTCTTTTATAGCAAATCGCTCGCCCAGTGCAGGGCCCGAACGCCTACAAGAAAAGAAAGGTGACTCCTGTATGCAAGAGGGCTAGAAGGGCCCACCCACGAAATTACACACCAGCATCTCTAACATAGGTTTTATGCAGAATTCTTGAACAGATTCTGAGTTGGAATGAAAATTTCCTTGAGACGGAAAAGCTTCTGTCCCCAGATAGGCACATTTAGGAAACGTCGCTAATGCGAAACCTGGCCTTTGATTGCATGAAGTCCTACGTTCCGTGGGTGAAGGGCAACATGCAGTCTCCATATTCAGAGTATTTCGGAATATGTTTGAAATGGTGTCAACTGAAGACTGTTAATGAAGATATGAGCATGCGCAATAGTGTTTCGAAGACTTCTTAAGTAAAGAAGCCAGCACGTTCCCCACAACGGCCAGTATCCATCAGCGACAAGGCTATCGTCACTAATGCTCCAGTAGTGTGTGGTAGAAATGGTCATATCCTCTATACATTTACTTATAAATGGTCTCGCAGTCTTGTATAGAAGCTGTGTATGGCTGTTTTCTGATGATGTTGTGGTATACAGGAGGGTGTCAAAGTTGAGTGACTTTAGGAGGATACAAGGTGACGTAGACAATACTTCTAATTTTATTTTGATGGATGATATCTTGCTGTAAGCGTAGAAAAATACAAGTTAATACCGACTACAAAAAACAGTCGTTTAAATTCGAGTACAGCAGTGGTAGAGTGGCGCCTGACAGGCTCACATCAATTAATTATCTAGGCATTAGACCGATGCAGTTTCCCTGTTTGACTCCTCCCTCCACTGCGAAAAAAATGGCTCTGAGCACTATGGTACTTAGCTTCTGAAGTTATCAGTCCCTTAGCACTTAGAACTACTTTAACCTAAGGACATCACACACATCCATGCCTGAGGCAGGATTCGAACCTGCGACAGAGTGGTCGTGCGGCTCCAGACTGTAGTGCCTAGAACCGCTCGGCCACTCCGGCCGGCCCTCCACTGCAAAACGCACTCCCAAGCTTTAGTGATTACTAAATCATATCGGCGGTTTCATAAATGGTACAGTTTCAGATGTGATTGAAACCAATGAATCTGCCACTTCACAGTTCTTAGAAATAATAAACGTGAACAAGTGCACGATACAAAGACAGAGGCAGAATGTGGCGCACCAGATGCGGCAGGCCGGCCTCGCGAGTAGCCACAGCACTTCTCGGTCACAGTCCCCAGAAGTAAACCTGCTGATTGCTGGGCTGGTAGGGTACTGCGCGTATGTAGGTGGGACAGCAGTCTCTGTCGCCGTACTGAGAAGGGGGTAACCAGGTCGGGTAGCTTCTGGCAGCTGTGGCATACACATGGCTTGCATTTGGCACTGCTAATATAAGTTACATGATAACGAATGGTCTTAAGTCGATCTTTGTACCACGTATTGAAGAAGTCAAGGAGTGTTTGTATTATTTGTCGAAGTATGTAGAAAATTGTTCTATAGCGTCAAAAACACACACGACACAACTACTGATCTAAGTTATTGTTAGAGTGCACTAGTGCACAAGACGTTTTTGATTTTTACACTAAACTAAATAACGTTATTCCCACTTCAAAATTCTTTCTCTGTCAAAACTAGTCGTTGTCTCATCTCAATATGAAGGTCATCCAAACGTTAGAGTGACCCCCAAGATGGGGAGTCAACATTATCTTGCAGTACAAAACATTTGTCATCCTTTGCTCATAATGCTGACATGTCTTCGCACAGTGGAGACTACAAGACATGTCTCACACCATACTTCGTTATTTTACAGAAACCTATCGTAAATGGTCTTGACTTCATGGTACAATAAACAGTAAAAGCTTCTGACAATTTAATGTAACATAGGGGTGTGTAGGGTATTTTACGATAGTTTTCGAGTAGCACATTGAAGTATGCCATAAGTTACTGCAATTTAGGTGGAGCATGTGTATTTGTAGAGCAGTTAGTTACAATTTGGCGTAACTTCTTACGATTTGTTATAACACGTTGAAGTTGTAAGTGGGCTGTTTAGGTTTCTTTTTGGTAACGCCACGTCTGTATGAAAATCACTGGCTGTGCTGTGTGCAGTCTGTGGCTGCTTTGCATTGTTGTAATACTCGCCATTGTAGTGTTAGGCAGCTGGCTGTGAACAGCGCGTAGCGTTGCGCAGTTGGAGGTGAGCCGCCAGCAGTGGTGGATGTCGGGAGAGAGATGGCGCAGTTTTGAAAATTTTAAAACTGGATGTCATGAACTGATATGTATATTATGAGTTTTCAACATTATTAAGGTAAATACATTGTTTGTTCTCTATTAAAATCTTTCATTTGCTAACTATGCCTATCAGTAGTTAGTGCCTTCCGTAGTTTGAATCTTTTATTTAGCTGGCAGTAGTGGCGCTCGCTGTATTGCAGTAGTTCGAGTAACCAAGATTTTTGTGAGGTAAGTGATTTGTGAAACGTATAGTTTAATGTTAGTCAGGGCCATTCTTTTGTAGGGAATTTTGAAAGTCAGATTGCGTTGCGCTAAAAAATATTGTGTGTCAGTTAAAGCACAGTCTCGTATAATTGTTCAAAAGGGGACGTTTCAAAGTACAAGGTATTTTCTTATACAGGGTGTTACAAAAAGGTACGGCCAAACCTTCAGGAAACATTCCTCACACACAAAGAAAGAAAATATGTTATGTCGACATGTGTCCGGAAACGCTTACTTTCCATGTTAGAGCTCATTTTATTACTTCTCTTCAAATCACATTAATCATGGAATGGAAACACACAGCAACAGAACGTACCAGCGTGACTTCAAACACTTTCTTACAGGAAATGTTCAAAATGTCCTCCGTTAGCGAGGATACATGCATCCACCCTCCGTCGCATGGAATCCCTGATGCGCTGATGCAGCCCTGGAGAATGGCGTATTGTATCACAGCCGCCCACAATACGAGCACGAAGAGTCTCTACATTTGGTACCGGGGTAGCGTAGACAATTGCTTTCCAATGCCCCCATAAATGAAAGTCAAGAGGGTTGAGGTAAGGAGAGCGTGGAGGACATGGAATTGGTCCGCCTCTACCAATCCATCGGCCACCGAATCTGTTGTTGAGAAGCGTACGAACACATCGACTGAAATGTGCAGGAGCTCCATCGTGCATGAACCACATGTTGTGTCGTACTTGTAAAGGCACATGTTCTAGCAGCACAGATAGAGTATCCCGTATGAAATCATGATAACGTGCTCCATTGAGCGTAGGTGGACGAAACTAAAATGAGCTCTAACATGGAAATTAAGCGTTTCCGGACATATGTCCACATAACGTCTTTTCTTTATTTGTGTGTGAGGAATGTTTCCTGAAAGTTTGGCCGTACCTTTTTGTAACACCCTGTATATTGGGCAATTTGTTACAACTTTGTTGTAATATAGCATAATTTTCTTACAATTTTGCTGTGGCAGAGCGGATTTTGTGGTAACATCTTATAATTTTGCTGTAATGAGATAATTTTTGGAGCACTTTGTAACAACTTTGCTGTAAATAAGGCGATGTAAGGGGCAATTTCTTACAGTTCTGCTGTAACATTGGGTAATCTATGACAAATTTGCTGAAACGTAGTAATAGATGAGGCAATTTGTTATAATTGTCCATTGGGAGATACAGTTGATTCCTTTGTTTGGGGCTTACTAACACAATTATTTGACTTTGATATTGGTTTTAGTTGATACGTTTTGGCAACTAATGCACACGATTTAGCTGTGCGAATAAAATGTTTACTTGCATAGAAACATCAACATATTCCCACTGACTAGTGCACTTTCAGCTCTGAGTCAGATCAGGTGCCATGTGTGCTTTGTATTCTTCTAGGAAACAGTTCTAGGTATTTTGATAAATAATATATACAACTCTTGCTTTCTTTGATCTGTGGTACAAAAGTCGGCATGAAATCGTTGATAAACATGCATGTTTAATCACTGATGCCAACATATCAGCCAAAATTACTGTGAAGAATAATACAGACAAATATACGTGGAAATATCGAATTTTAGGATACATTGTGGCTTGCAAAAGTGCTTCAGTGATCAAAATGTTCACGTTAAAGATTTTATTTGTCCGTAACGTACATCACCATTTTCTTTCATAATTTCGTTTCTTTACACATCATAATAGTGCAGTGCAAAGTTACACTTTAGAACTACGCAAATATGTAGTTTTAGCGATACAGTGCACTAAGGTCTTGTCATGAGACGGCAATCTTCTCCCCCAAAAATGATGCTTGATCAGCTTGATTTTTGCCCACAGTCTCTTGTATAGCTAACAAAAGCTATGAGCTGCGAGCTTAGCAAGTTATTTTAGTACATCACGTGTTATATCACAGTTATAGATGTAGATGTATTATTACTGTTTCAGTCAGTTTGAGGAAACGCGTTTAGGGTTTTAGGCCTCAGGTGGGAGTTATATGATGTTATCCTTTGGACATGTTGGGTGTTTGCATATTGCATTGGGAACATGATAAAACTTCCTTTCTATATTAAGATAATATGTAGTGCAAGTGATACAAGGCATTAGATATCTCGTCACAAAGTATCATTCCTATTGTATTGTGTGTACTTAAGTACCATATGAATATAACATTGATGGTTAAACACGTTACCCAATGTATGCAATAGTTATAAAGTAATACAAACAACATTAGCGCTCAGTTACATCGATTACATTTAAACGTAAAACTTCCATCCCCTCCCCCTCTATAAAAGTGCTTAACAATGTCAGGTGATGATCATTCGATCTTTGTAAAGAGAGTTCACTGCCGCAGGTAGATCTAAAATAGGAAAGCCAGTATCCGTTCGTAATCTGTTAATTACCACAGACAATTAGGAGATGTGTGCATTAACCAATTCGGCTATTTAATCATCTATAGTCAAATGTGCATTTCGATAGATAATAAATATATTTTAGACGCTGAAGTGCTGTAAGGTACATGAATGTTATCAACATCTTAACACAGTCTATTAAAAAATACCTTCAATTTAGGTAAGATAATACTTAATTTGGAGAACTGTTGGCAATTAGAAAGTACAGAGAACAAGTAGAGCGATTGGCAGTTTCGTTTCAAAGGCAAGTTTAATACTGTAGTCTCACTGGCTGTCTCAGTTTCATGGCTGGTAAATTACTTGCGTGAGACTGGAGCACTGAGACATTATGAAATGACAGAAATAGGCACGGCTTAGGCAGGGACATGTCCTCCACCTGCCACAGTCGGAGTCTCTACCTACCATCTTCAGAGGAAGGAATGGTGTGCACACTCGACCCTTACTTAAAACCCCTAACCGATTAGGTTCCTTTCAGATTACGCTGATACAATAGCTCCCTACTTAACACTCATATACAACCGCTCGCTCACAGATAGATCTGTACCTACAGATTGGAAAATTGCGCAGGTCGCACCAGTGTTTAAGAAGGGTAGTAGGAGTAATCCATATAACTACAGACCTATACCATTGACGTCGGTTTGCTGTAGGGTTTTGGAGCATATACTGTATTCAAACATTATGAAACACCTAGAAGGGAACGATCTATTGATACTTAATCAGCATGGTTTCAGAAAACATCGTTCTTGTGCAACGCAGCTAGGTCTTTATTCACACGAAGTAATGGCCGCTATCGACAGGGGATCTCAAGTTGATTCTGTATTTCTAGATTTCCGCAAAGCTTTTGACACCGTTCCTCACAAGCGACTTCTAATCAAGCTGCGGGCCTATGGGGTATCGTCTCAGTTGTGCGACTGGATTCGTGATTTCCTGTCAGGAAGGTCGCAGTTCGTAGTAATAGACGGCAAATCATCGAGTAAAACTGAAGTGATGTCAGGTGTTCCCCAGGGAAGCGTCCTGGGACCTCTGCTGTTCCTGATCTATATAAATGACCTGGGTGACAATCTGAGCAGTTCTCTTAGGTTGTTCGCAGATGATACTGTAATTTACCGTCTAGTAAGGTCATCCGAAGACCAGTATCAGTTGCAAAGCGATTTAGAAAAGATTGCTGTATGGTGTGGCAGGTGGCAGTTGACGCTAAATAACGAAAAGTGTGAGGTGATCCACATGAGTTCCAAAAGAAATCCGTTGGAATTCGATTACTCGATAAATAGTACAATTCTCAAGGCTGTCAATTCAACTAAGTACCTGGGTGTTAAAATTACGAACAACTTCAGTTGGAAAGACCACATAGATAATATTGTGGGGAAGGCGAGACAAAGGTTGCGTTTCGTTGGCAGGACACTTAGAAGATGCAACAAGTCCACTAAAGAGACAGCTTACACTACACTCGTTCGTCCTCTGTTAGAATATTGCTGCGCGGTGTGGGATCCACACCAGGTGGGATTGACGGAGGACATCGGCAGGGTGCAAAAAAGGGCAGCTCGTTTAGTATTATCACATAGTAGGGGAGAGAGTGTGGCAGATATGATACGCGAATTGGGAAGGAAATCATTACAGCAAAGACGTTTTTCGTCGCGGCGAGATCTATTTACGAAATTTCTCTTCCGAATGCGAAAATATTTTGTTGAGCCCAACCTACATAGGTAGGAATGATCATCAAAATAAAATAAGAGAAATCAGAGCTCGAACAGAAAGGTTTAGGTGTTCGTTTTTCCCGCGCGCTGTTCGGGAGTGGAATGGTAGAGAGATAGTATGATTGTGGTTCGACGAACCCTCTGCCAAGCACTTAAATGTGAATTGCAGAGTAGTCATGTAGATGTAGTATGTAACATTCCTACTGCTGAAGAGGGCAGGTTAGGCGTACGCAGGCAACTTCACTCTAATTTTAAACGATTATCAAGGTGAGATCAGCACAGTTGGTATACTCAACGAAAAAATAAGACCCAGCAGAACCATAATATCTCGATACATCAGTCTGTATCGAACTCCGACTCAGTTCGGTATCTCGGTAACAGTGACTTTGTATACAGGTGATAAAAATCACCATTTGGCCATGATCATGGGAGGAGGAGGATCGTTTAATCAAAACGTTAATTCACCCAATTATCTGAGGTCTGTATAATATGATAGTTACAATATTACATTAATGCTGACAGGCTACAATATATACCGTTAAATTACTGCTGCTTTTGGTATTACTTACATTATACAAGTGCTACTTAATTTTTAATTTATCAGTACTACTATATTTTTAAGAACTTTACCTATCCAGTGTATCAGTAGCCTCTTGAGGAAGATTATGGATAACAGGTTTAGTTATTGTTTAGTGTACATACCCCCATTTTTCCATTATGTAGATAGCGTGGAGTGAGTCAAGAGCATTAATGTTTGCTGATGCATCCATAAATGCATGTGTAATGTCAAGTTGTTAACTACCTATGTTTCTGGGAAAAAATTTCCTACTCGACGAGTAATAGTTTAAAGCAAAATTTGGTTCATTCCCTTGAGAAAGACTGTGACAAGTCAGCGAAATCAGGCGTATATAAGATTATGTTTAATGATTGCCCATGTTATTACATAGGTCAAACAGGCAGAGCTATAGCAGTAAGGTTTAAAGAACATCTTCCAATAAAGGGCGTAGCAACACGGGGGTCAGCCTTTGCGGAACATCTGGTGCAAATGGCTCATACACCTAAACCTTTACGTGACATAGAGCTACTACACCATGAAGTTAAGGGATATAGACTCGACACGCTTGAGGAACTACAAATTTATGCACACCTAATTACAGATAGAGGCAATTTACTGAACGATCAACTGTATCTAAAAAATAGGGCATACTTCGAAAGCTTTCAACCTATACTAGGTTTACAATAATTCATAGCTCATGTGACTTTTTTTTCTTTATTGTGATTTCATTCCCCTGCCCCATATGGGCAGGGGAGGGCTGTCAGCGGCACAATCCGCCGCTCTTCAGCCGAGTGACATGACAACTAAAATAAGAATAAAATGTTACATCATAAGGCGAAAAAAAGGGGAACATAAAACAGAGTAAGGGGAGAAAATGGAGGTAAAAATACACTGACATGGAGACGCTCATGTGGGACAGTTAAAAAAGTCACCAGAAAGTTAAAAAAAACACAGTTGGCGATTCTTAAAACACAGAGAAGACAGTGAATGAGCATGCACAGGTTACAAGTTGGCCACAGTATTAAAAACACTCCAAACCAACACACTTAAAACCCACTTGGAGCACACACGATGAAGAATAAAACTACCAGGTGAGACCTGCCGATGGAAATGTCAGAGAGGATGGAAAAGGAGGGGAGAGCATGGGGCAGCTGGGAAAGCGGCGGGATGAAGAGAGGAGGGGCAACCGTGGGTTCACGAAGAGGCAGGAGACACGTGGGGCAGGAGAGGAAAAGGGAGGACAGGGCAGGAGGGAGCGCAGAGACACTGAAAGGAGGGACAAGAGATGGAGGGGGAGTAGGAGGGGGAAGCCGCTCAGGAGGAGGGAGGAGGAGAAGAGGGAGCCCTGAGGAGGAGGCAGGAAGAGGGGATTAGAGTTGGTAGGAAGGGTAGATGTCAGGGCGAAGCTCATCATCCCGGAGGGGTAGACGGTGGAAGTTGTGTTGGGAAATGAGATGGATGGTGTGGAGATGGAGAGAGGGATGGACACAACGGTAAATGTGCGGCAACTGGTTGGGGGTGGATAGGAAGGGAGACACCAGGGGGTGAGGGGGATCAAGGCGGTGAACAATATATAGTGTGTGGATGTGTTCAAGGAAAAGGAGAAGGCGGGGGAAGGGGATGAGGTCGTAGAGGATGCACGTGGGGGACAGAAGGCGGATGCGGAAGACGAGGCGGAGCGCATGGCGTTTGAGGATTTGGAGGGCTTTATAGAACCGGGGAGGGGCGGAAATCTAAGCGATGCTGGCATAACAAAGGATGGGGCGGATCATGGATTTGTAGGTGTGAAGGATGGTGGAAGGATGCAGACCCCACGTCCGGGTCCGGCCGGACAGGAGTTTCAGGAGGCGGAGGCGGTTGTGAGCTTTGTTTTGGACGGTAAGGAGATGGCGAGTCCAGGTGAGGTGGCGGTCGAGTGTTAGGCTATGGTATTTGAGGGTAGGAGTGAGGTGGATAGGACGGCCATAATTGGTGAGGTAGAAATCATGGAGGCGGAAGGAGCGCGTGGTGCGGCCTATGATGATCGCCTGGGTCTTGGAGGGATTAACATGGAGGAACCACTGGTTGCACCAAGTGGTGAATTGGTCAAGGTGGGTTTGGAGGGTACGTTGGGACCATTGAAGAGTAGGATAGAGGGCTAGGAAGGCGGTGTCTTCAGCGAACTGGAGAAGATGAACAGGAGGGGGAGGTTTGGGCATATCAGCAGTGTACAGGAGATAGAGGAGAGGGGAAAGGACAGAACCTTGGGGCACACCGGCAGAGGGGTAGAAAGTACGGGAGTGGGAATTGTGGATAGTCACATAGGAGGGACGATGGGAAAGGAAGGAAGCAACGAGATGGACGAAGTTGACGGGGAGAGCGTAGGTCTGGAGTTTGAAGAGGAGCCCGGGATGCCAGATACGGTCATAGGCGTTCTGGAGATCAAGGGAAACAAAGATAGCGGAGCGACAGGAGATAAGTTGGAGGGAAAGAAGATTGGTAAGGTTAAGGAGCTGGTCGTCGGCAGAGAAGGAAGGCCGGAAGCCACATTGGGTAAGAGGAAGGAGGCGGTGCTGGTTAAGGTGGTGGTGAATACGGCGAGAGAGGATGGCCTCGAAGACCTTACTGAACATCGAGGTGAGACAGATTGGACGATAGGAAGAGGTATCAGAGGGGGGTTTGTTAGGTTTAGGGAACAGCAGGACACGGGATGTCTTCCACAGGTCAGGGTAAAATCCAGTGGAGAGGAGGACATTGTACAGGGTAGCAAGGACAGACAGGAAGGATGGAGGGGATTCCTTGAGGTGATGGTAGGTGACGCCATCATGACCAGGGGCGGTGTTGCGTTTGGAGCGGAGGACGAGTGTGATGTCTTGTGTGGTGATGGGAGTGTTGATGTCTGAGGGGGGGTAACCGATCCAAGTACTGGAAGCTAGGGGCGAGCGGGGGAACAGAGGTGTCAGTGCCATCAAGGACGGTGGGGAAGAGGGAGTAATCAAAATGGGGATCGTCAGGAATGGAGAAGACCTCGGATAGGTGGGAAGCAAAATGGTTAGCCTTACTGATGTTGTCAGGAAAGGGTCGATCGTCATGGAGAATGGGGTAATGTGGGGTGCGATGGCTACCAGTAAGGTGGTGGAAGGCTCACCAGTACTTGGACGAGTTGACAGGGAGGGTGGAGTTGAGGCGTGTGCATGTCTGGCGCCAGTCCCAGCGTTTCTTTGCTGTAAGGAGGTTCCGGATATGTCGCTGTAATTGCCGGTGGCGGGTGAGAGTATCCCCATCACGAGTGCGGAGGAAGGAGTGGTAGAGCCTGCGGGATTCACGCGGAAGAAGGACGGCCTGTGGAGGAAGTGTAGGGCGATGAGGGTGGATGAGTTTGCTAGGGACATGAGCATCCACAGCATCAGTGATGGTCTTCTGAAGGAAGGAACGGGTATGGGTGATGTCATCAGGGCGATGGAAGGTGAGGGGTTGGCTTTCGACCTGTAAGGCAATGGATTCCCGGTAGGCATCCCAATTGGACAGACTTTGAGGGGCAGCTGGGCAGGTGGCAGCAGTGGCGGGACGAGTAGAGGAGATGGTGAGAAGGACAGGGAGATGGTCACTACCGACGGGATTGAGAACATCAATGGCGATGCGACCAAGGAGGTTGGGGGAAGCGAGGATAACAATGGGGATGGAGTTACTTTCAGGACAGGTGTGCTGTGGGAGAGGATCGAGGTCACCATGGAGGGTGGCAAGGAACTGATGCCACCACCGAAGGGTGGCAAAGCCACGGCTGTGGATGTTGAGGTCAGCGGCGATCACATAGGTGGAGAAGGTACGATCAGCATGGGAAATGAAGCCAAAGGGGAGAGGAGCTGTGGGGCAGATATAGATAGTGGCACAGGTGACGGTGATGGAGGTAAAAAATAGGCTGAGGAGAAGGTGTTCAGTCGGGTCATTGAGGAGGGGTTGTGGCTGGACAGGGAGATGCCTGAGGTGGCCTATAGCGACCCCAACTTGGGCTAGGAGATAAGGGGAGGTGTGGACAACATGGTGGGGTTGGAGGAAGGTTTCATTAAGGATGAAGGAGTCAACCTGGTGCTGGGAGAGGGTATGCATGAAGAGGTATTTGTTTGCAGGGAGGGAGCAAATGGTGAGGTAGAGGAGACTGGCCATGAGGTTGGGGGTGGGAAGGGTGTGGGAAGGGGAGAGAGGGGCTTAAACGAGGGTTTCCAGGTGGGTGAAGGTGAAGTGTGCCTGGTTGTGGGAGTATGTGGCGTAAGTGTTTAAGTGGAAAACAGAGCGGGTGGCAAGGGAAATCTGCTGGGGTGTGTGGGGGCGCCGGAAGGGGTGGATGTTCTGCAGAACGATGGTGAGGAACCGGATGAAGTCTTCTGTTGTAGGGGGAGGGCGGAGGGAATTGTTAGGGTGGATGGGTGGGTCAATGTGGAGAACGGGCACAGTGAGTTCAGGGTTGGTGGGAGGGGGCTTGGCTTTGCATTTGGAGGAATAGGTGGGGTGAGGTTCATTGCAGGAGTTGCAGGACGGGGGGGAGGCGAGGTTGGGACACTGTTTAAGGAAGTGGGAGGCTTTACAATGGCGGCAGGTGGGTGGGTTCTTGCAGTTTTGGGTGAGGTGGTCATTGTACAGAAGACAACGCTGGCAGCGGTAGGATTGAGGAGTGGAACGGGACGGGTCAACAGGGTGGCGGAAGTCGAAAATCAGGGCTCCCTGTGTGAGGAGCTGGTCGATGGAGGAGGCGGACTCTGTAAATATACGCACAAGGAAAGTAGGGCGAGAGGAGTTGTAAATACGGCGGGCGGAGCAGACTTCCAGGGCGGGGTGGGCATTCAGTTCCGCCAACACCTCAGCCTCCGTGACCCCAGGGCCGAATTTTGTGATGACGGCGGTGAGGGTCGGCGGACGACGAGGCGGTCGGGGCTGATGAGGAGAGGAGGATGTAAGGAATGGGGTGATGGATGCGTGGGGCCCAAAGGTGATGCGGGGAAGGTGCCAGAGGTGAGCAGTATGGAAGGACGGAGAGGGAGACTTGATGAGAACAGAGTCTCTGCGAGGGATAAGTTGGGTGATGGGTGCACTGGGGATGTACTTACGGATTTCAAGGGTGAGGGTGCGGGCATCCAGGAATTTCGGATCAGGGTTGGCTAGGACAAAGGTATATAGGGAGGGGGCTGGAGAGGAGGGAGGTGGGGTGGTGTCCATAGCAGGGTCAGCGGGCTTTTTGGATGAGGGAGTAGAGGAGAGGTCGCCACTGCGACGTTTGGAAGATTTTTTGGCGGGGGAGGAGGGATGAGGGACTGGATGGATGGGGAGGTGGTGGGAGGCAGGGCCCTCCTGTGAGTCTGGTAGCACCGGATGAGAGGGTAGGGCGCTCTGTGGCGGCGACTGTGGTGCGGCGGGCGGTGACTCGGGCAGGGGAAGCAGCGGTAGTTGCAGGGGGGAGGGGGGAAACTCGTCTCGGCGGGCGACAGGAGCGGGAGGGGGGGTGGGAGCAGGGGCAGAGGCAGGAGCAGGAGCAGCAGCAGGTGCAGTAGCAGGGGTAGGAGCAGGAGTGACGTACAGGTGGGCATACAGTTATGGAGAGAGAAGGGGAGGAGACAGTGAGTAGGGGATGTGGATGAGACGGATTAATCCCAGAGGAAGCACTCCATGCCGTTACAGTGGGGGCAGGTGAAAGGGAGGTGTAGATGATTGTGGTAGTTGGGGCGTCCATGATTGCAGGCAGCAGCTAACACCGAGAGACGGCGGCAGCGGTGGCGGCAGAAGCAGCGAGCACCGAGAGACGGCGGCTGAAGAAGCGGCGAGCACCGAGAGACGGCGGCAGAAGAAGCGGCGAGCACCGAGAGACGGCGGCAAGCACCGTGCGGCGACGGCGGCGACGGCGACAAGCACCGGGCGGCGGAGGCGGCGGCGGCGGCAAGCACCGGGCGGCGGCGACCAGACGGCGGCGGCGGCGGCGGCGGCGGGCAGCAGTGACGGCGTGCAGATGGGCAACGACACGACAGGCACGGCTGGGGCTTTTCCACATCGAAGATACACCCTGAGAGTAGACCAGGCAGTGCGAGCCCTCGATGAGGAAGTGAGGGAATCAAACCCTCGAATGTGCATTTGACCTCTTTTTTTTCCTTTATTGTTATTTGAATACATGAACAAACAGGTAGGCTGTCAGCGGCATGCTACGCCGCTCTTCAGCCATAGTGGTAACAATAGCAGTACACAGAATGGAGAATTAGAAAAGACAAAGTGACGGGCAAAAAATAGTGGTCACAGATACACAAAAAACACGGAGCCCTTCACACTCGACGAGAACGACACTGAAAACACGTTGACACGGCGCACATAACACTGATGAAACCAATGGCACAAGTAAACGTAGAAGCGTGACAGGGGACACCAAAAACACAAACGACGTCACACACACGAGACACTGATGGCGATGATCTCCGGCGTGCGAAAGTCCACGCAGCGTGTGCGAGTCCGGGTACCTGCCAAGAAAGGAGGAGGGGGGGTGGGAGAGGGAGAGGGGAGAGCAGAGATGCCATGGGAAGAGGAGATAGGAGGAAAGGAGGAAGGGGGAGGGGAAGCCCGGGGGAAGAGGGATGGAGGAAGAGGGATGGGGGGGAAAGGAGAGAGAAGGGAGGGAGGGTGCCTAAAGGAAAGGACACAGGAAGTGGAGGGGGAGAACCAATGTTGATAGGAGGGGTAGATGGAGGGGAAGAGGACATCATCAGGGAGGGGGAGCTGGCGGAAGCCACCTTAGGAGAGTGTAAGGAGGGTGGAGAGATGGAGACCGGGTGGGACGTGCGAATACAGGCACAGCAGCGGCGGGGGTGGGTGAGGATGGGTGAGACAAGCGGATGAGGAGGATCGAGTTTGCGGGAAGTGTACAGGATCTGTACCCTTTCAAGGAAAAGGAGGAGGTGGGAGAAGGGGATGAGATCATACAGGATCCGCGTGGGGGAGGGGACACGGATGCGACAGGCGAGGCAGACAGCATGGCGTTCAAGGATTTGGAGGGATTTATAAAAGGTAGGGGGGGGCGGAGATCCAAGCCGGATGGGCGTAACAAAGGATAGGGCGGATGAGAGATTTAATGGTGTGGAGGATGGTGGAGGGGTCCAGACCCCAGACCCCGGAAAGGAGCTTGAGGAGATGGAGTCGGGAGTGTGCCTTGGCTTGGATTGTCCGGAGATGGGGAGTCCAGGAGAGGCGACGGTCGAGGGTGACGCCAAGGTACTTAAGGGTGGGAGTGAGGGCGATAGTACGGCCATAGATGGTGAGATAGAAATCAAGGAGGCGGAAGGAAGGGGTGGTTTTGCCTACAATGATCGCCTGGGTTTTGGAGGGATTGAGCTTGAGCAACCACTGGTTGCACCAAGCGGTGAACTGGTCAAGATGGGATTGGAGAAGGTGTTGGGAGCGCTGCAGGGAGGAGGCAAGGGCAAGGAAGGCGGTGTCATCGGCAAACTTAAGAACGTGGACGGGGGGTGACGGCGGCGGCATGTCCGCCGTATACAAAAGGTACAGAAGGGGGGGAGAGGACGTAGCCTTGGGGCACACCGGCGGAGGGGAAAAAGGTGTAGGAGTCGGTGCGGCCTATGATGATTGCCTGGGTTTTGGAGGGGTTGAGACGGAGGAACCACTGGTTACACCAAGTGGTGAACTGGTTAAGGTGGGTTTGGTGGGTACGTTGAGACCGTTGAAGGGTAGGATAGAGGGCCAGGAAGGCGGTGTCATCAGCATAATGGAGAAGGTGGACTGGTGGGGGTGGCTTGGGCATATCAGCTGTATACAAGAGATAAAGGAGAGGGGAGAGGACAGAACCCTGGGGGACGCCAGCCGTGGGATAAAAGATACGGGAGTTGGTGTTGTGGAGGGTGACATAGGAAGGATGGTGCGAGAGGAAGGAAGCGACCAGACGGACGAAATTGATAGGCAGGGCGTAGGTTTGGAGTTTAAAGAGGAGACCGGGATGCCATACACGGTCATAGGCATTTTGGAGGTCAAGGGAAACAAAAATGGCGGAGCGACGGGAGTTGAGCTGGAGGGACAGAGAAGGAGGGTCAGAAGCCACACTGGGTAAGGGGGAGGAGGTGGTGTTGAGCAAGGTGCTGATGGATACGGTGGGAGAGGATGGATTCAAAGACCTTACTGAAGACGGAGGTGAGGCAGATGGGACGATAGGAAGAGGCGGCAGAAGGGGGTTTGTTGGGTTTGAGGAATAAGAGGACGCGGGAGGTCTTCCACAGGTCAGGGTAGAAGCCAGTAGAGAGGACGACATTATAGAGATGGGCGAGGACAGTCAGGAAGGAATAGGGGCTTTCGCGAAGGTGACGGTAGGTGACACAGTCGTGACCAGGGGCCGTGTTGCGTTTGGACCGGAGGATACTGTCTTGTGCTGTGATTGGAGTTTTTACGTCGGAGGGGGGCAACTGCCCCAAGTACTGGAGACTAGGAGCAAGTGGAGCGACTGAGGTATCGGCACGTTCCATGACTGTGGGGAAAAGAGAATAATCAAAGTGGGGATCATCGGGGATGGAGAAGACCTCGGAAAGGTGGGAAGCGGAGTGGTTGGCCTTACTGAGGTTGTCAGGAAGGGGGCGATCGTTATGGAGAAGGGGGTAGTGGGGAGCAGAAAGGGAACCAGTAAGACGATGGAAGGCGGACCAGTACTTGGAGGAGTTGATAGGGATGGTGGCGTTGAGTCGTGTGCAGGTCTGGCGCCAGTCTCGGCGTTTCGTTGCTGTAATAAGGTTCCGTACGTGTCGCTGTATTTGCCGGTGGCGTTGGAGTGTATCCCTGTCACGAGTGCGCAGGAAGGAGTGATAGAGGCGGCGGGATTCACGGAGGAGGAGGACAGCCCGCGGAGGGAGAGTGGGACGGCGTCAGTAATTACCTGCTGAAGGATGGACGAGGCCTGGATGATGTCATCAGGATGGCGATAGGTAAGAGGGTGGCTTTCGACCTGGGTGGAGATGGAATCCCGGTAGGCATCCCAGTTGGCACGGCGATAGTCATGGACAACCTTGGGAGGGGGTGCAGGGTGCGGAGCCGGAAGGGGGTGGTGAGCAGACGGTATGGTGAGAAGGACAGGGAGGTGATCGCTACCTGTGGGGTCAAGGACAGCGACAGTGATACGCCCAAGGAGGGTGGCGAAGGCAATGACAACATCAGGGGTGGTGTTACTTTCGGGTCGGGTGTGCTGGGGAAGGGGAACAAGGTCACCTTGGATTGTGGAGAGGAACTGATGCCACTGCCTAAGGGCAGCAGGAGTGCGGCTATGGATGTTGAGGTCGGCGGCAATCACATAGGTGGAGAAGGTGTGGTCAATGTATGAGATGAAGTCATAAGGAAGAGGAGCAGTGGAGCGGTCATAGATGGTGGCACAGGTAATGGTGAGGGAGGGGAAGAAGACGCTAAGGATAAGGTGTTCAGTGGGGTCATTGAGGAGAGGTTGTGGCCGGACGGGGATATGCTTAAGGTGGCCAATCGCGACTCCACCTTGCGCACGAGGACCAGGAGCGTCAGTGCGGTGGAGGATATAGGGGGAGGTGCGGATAGAATGGTGAGGCTGGAGAAAGGTTTCGTTCAAGAGGAAGGTGTCGACCCGGTGGCGGGAGAGGGTGTGCTTGTTGGAGCGGAAGGAGCGAATGTTCTGGAAGAGGATGTGAGACTCGTGCCGCGCCATGACGGGAAGGAGGGGGGGAAGAGAGGGAAGGGAAGAGACTTAAACTAGGGTGTCGAGGCGGGTGAAGGTGAAGTGGGCTTGGTTGTGGGAGTAAGTGGCGAAGGTGTTCAGGTGAAAAACAGAGCGAGCAGCAAGGGATATTTGTTGGATGGTGTGGGGGCGCTGAAAAGGGTGAATGTTTTGGAGTACAACGGTAATGAACCGGATGACGTCCTCAGCTGTTGGGGGTGGACGGAGGGAATTTTTGGGATGGACAGGGGGATCGATGGGACGAACTGGGACTGTAAGTTCCGGGGTGGCTGGAGGGGGTTTAGCTTTACACTTGTGGGAGTATGTGGGATGGGGGCCATTGCAGGTATTACAGGAAGGAGGAGCATCGAGGTTGGGGCAGTTCTTAAGAAAGTGGGAGGCCTTGCAATGGGGACAGGTGGGGGGGGGGGGTTTGCAGTTGGGAGTCAGGTGGTCATTGTACATCAGGCACTGCTGGCAACGGTAGGATTGGGGAGGGGATTTGGAGGATTCTACAGGGTGGCGACGGTGGTATATCAGGGCACCCTGGGTGAGGAGATGGTCTATGGATGGGGCGGACTCAGAGAATACCCGCATGAGGTAGGTGGGACCAGAGGCATTGTGGATACGGCGGGCAGAGCGGATTTCCAAGTCTGGGTGGGAGTTCAGTTCTACCAACACTTCATCCTCTGTGATCACCGGGCTGAGCTTGCTGATCACAGCGGTGTAGGTGGGGGGGGGGGGATGGGGAGGCTGGGGCTGACGAGGAGTGGAAGTGGAAAGGAAGGGTGTCAGAGAGGCGTGGGGGCCAAACATAACTCGTGGGAGTTTTCGCAGGAGGTCTGTGTGAAAGGATGGGGATGGGGACTTGATAAGGACTGAGTCCCTGCGGGGAATGAGTTGGGAGATGGGAGCATGAGGTAAGTACTTTCGTATTTCCTTGGTGAGGGTACGAGAGTCGAGGAACGTAGGATCGGGAGTTGACAGGACAAAGGTGTGGAGGGTGGGGGCCGAGGGATTCGTGGCAGGAGGAGGGGTGGTGTCCATGGTGACGGCAGGGGGAGGGGGAGGTGGTGTTGATTTTTTGTGGGAAGTGGCGGGAGCAGAGTCGGTAAGGACGCGCTTTTGGGGTTTTTTGGAGAGTGGAGGCTGAGAGGAGGGGAGAGGGACGGGGAGGAGAGGGAGGTGGCGGGTGGCAGATCCCTGTGGCGTAGTGGAGGCACCGGGAGAAGCAGCTGGTTCAGTTGTGGCGATGGTGGCTCGGCGCGACGTGATGCGTGCGGGAGATGCAGAAGACGAAGCGACGGGGTCGGTGAGAGAGGGGAAGCCAACCACCTGAGGGGCGGCAGCAGAGGCGGCAACAGAGGCGTACGTGAGGGCAAGGGTAGTAGTGGGAGCTGTTGAGGGTGTAGAGACTGGAGGAAGGGTGTAGAGGTGTGGGTATACAGCAGGGGAGGAGATAGAGGGATGGGTAAGTGGGGGAAGGGAAGAGGAGGTGAAAGGAGGGAGGCCAGGGGCGGCACTCCAGGAAGTGACTGTGGGAGAGGGGGAGGGGGAGGTGTAGATGACGGTGGAGGTGGGAGTACTCATTGCAGACGAACGGCGACGGACAGACGGACGTGCAGCAGGCAGCGGCGGCGGCGGCGGCGGCGGCGGCAGTGGTTACGACGACGGCGATGGACAGCGAGCAGGCAGGCGGACGGACGGACGGACGAACGAACAGCGATAGCAGCAAGCAGCGGGCGGGCGGGCAGACAGACAGACAGACAGACAGACAAACACAATCTTCGAAGACGGAGATTCCACCCTGAGAGTAGCCCAGGCTTTGCAATCTGACGTTTTCGAAGGAGGGAATCCAACCCTCTAGATGGACATGTGACCTCATAGTTTCTGTAACAATAGATCGTTTCCTACAGATGTTCATACGAGATTTGTTGGTCAAGTTTAGAAAGCTCTGTAGTAGAATGTAAAACGTAGTCATGCTGGATACTGTAATTAACTTACAATAGTAAAATATAAAATTAATTCTTAGCAAAAAGGTTATCTGACGCGTGCGTAATAAAAGTTTCACTCTATACGTCTCGCGCATGCGCGCTGCCCTCTGTGGGGCAGACCGCGATGCCCTCGCGGTCCGCAGTCTCTAGTCACACGACGAGGCCCGTACAACGGGCTTAAAGTGGATTTCTAAAGTTGGTTTAATAGAAGTGACAAAACCTTATGGTTATGCATCAAGTTTTATGAAGTTGGCTTACGACATGGCCTGTTTTAGGCAAACATTTAAATAATAATTTATGTAAGTACTATACGTTGCATCCTGTAGGACGACCATATCTCATGTAATTTACCAGCGCATTATAATACTAACTTGTTGCAGGTTCTGAAGAAGACGTTATTAATAACGTTGAAACCTAGGTAAACGAAAAGTTAACCTGCGGCTGTAGGCTGTATATTCTTATATAAACAATATCAGTTGCTGTCGCTGCATAAAAATGTTAAAAATAAAAGCAAACAAAATAGGTATGACGGAGATATACAATAGTATGAAATTTGTTGTGCCACGATTGATCACAGAAATGATTCAATTTATTCTACTGTGGAACAGAAAGTCGATGCAGCCTCATCTGTATGCCACGATGGGCATCGTATCTTCGTCTTTTAAGTGAACGGTCGCTCCGTCACAGCGTCTCCTTCAGGTTGCTGTCTGAGGTACAAGAATGAGTTATTCACAAATGTAACTGATTAATCACTTTCCTTGTGAATCTGTTAATAGTAGCGAAGTGTTATAATACACATTAATTTTTATGTTTCCGGTAAATTCAATAGAAAGATCAAAGTCTGATGGAAATTCCATCGTGCAATCATTGAATCATCAGCGTTTAGCTTTTAACCTTTAGCTTTAGGACTGCTGATGTTATCATTATTTAATTACAGATGTTCCTTTCATATTTTTCCAGCAATCTGTATAGGATCAACTGATGATTTCTTTGTGAGATAGGTATCAGCCATTGCCTTCCATGGGCTATCGTTGTTGGCCGCACAGACAATTAGCTTTCACTTTAACTCGGACATTTCATACAGAATACGTTGCATGTTTCGTGTGTACTGTATAAACATATCATCGTGTGAACGTTCTTACAATGACGAACGATCTCACCGTCAGTAAACTGTATGCCACTGTTTTCCATGTACCACGTGGCCATGACTACACAGACAATGATCTCTCATCGTTCATCAATGGCTCTCATTTAAGGCAGGATGCGTGTGCAAACATACATTGAGAAAGAATATTAGTGTGTGAATTTTATTGGAATCAAGATTTATTAAATGGTGCGTAATGTGTATACCATCGTTTTAAAAAAGCCACGTGCGCATGACTGTACAATGGGCAACCGCTCCTTGTGCGTAGCTTTCAGATCAGGCAGTGTGCGTGTGTCAATGTGAATTTGATATAAATAGATTGTGTGCGTTGTAGTCGGTGGGTGGACTATGCGGCTGTGAGTAAGTATATGAAACATCTCTACTATGCTCGCAGATGGTCACAACTACATAGACGATGAGGTTTCTTCTTTCTTGGCCTGTGCGATGTGGTGAATTCTGTTATGCTGATATACCGATGAGCACACCTCCTTTTTGTTATTGCGCTTACTTGCTGAACTTCTACAAACAATGGGTACGTGTGCTCTCTCTGTGTACCGTTTGTAAATATTTAGTCGCCGTTCTGATTGCCCACAATTTCTGGTAGGCGTACGGTGCCCCAGTTGATTTCTTAAGACTTTTCAAGTGATTGTATTACGTCCCAGCTATAAAACCGACCTGTAAGTTACTGAGGACACTTCCCTTCCATATCCATTGCACTAAATTAAATAGTAATGAGACCATTTAGCATACTGAGATGGTACATCACGCCCTGCACCTACTGTATGTACTTACAAAATTGTATGCTTTGTTTCCCCCCACACACTTGCTTTCAAATACTACATGTTGGTTTAGTATACGAAAGAAATCTCTGTTGCTCACGCACATACTTTCGTAAGCCCATTAACCGTAAATAACTGGGTCGTTTTACATACTACTGATGAGCATATAGTGCAAAAATATTCATTGAGGATAGGAATGAGTAGCATAATTAAGCTGAGTGGCATACGATACATTTCTTTCACTTTAGAGTGTATCATAGTACCGTGCTACGCAGATCAGAAGCTGGTCAGAGAAGGATACGTGCTCGAATTTGGACTTCTCCCCACAGAACCACTCTTACTCTATTTCTCCTCTCTAGGGATTTTCCCGAGTTAAAACGAGAGGATACTAAACCAATCCAATTTATTGCGCATGTATTATTAGCGCAGAATCATACCAGAAAAAAGTGACACTATGGCAGCTTGACTTCAGTTTGTATATTCCGGCACGTCATGACAGTATTTTTAAACAAGCTACAAAGAAATTCAGTGGAGAAGCGGGGAGAATCACAAACAAAATGTCCCGAATCTGACAACTCTCAGATTAAGGAAGTACACTTCTACTACAAAGAATTTAGCTACATAGAGGAGGGGAGATTACAGCAATCTATGCAATATTCTTCGGGCATTTTTCGTCCAACTCACTCCCACACGTGTTGCAGCCATGAAATACACTCACACAGATTGGTCACAAGTGCGGACAATTGTCCATGCCATGATCCTCCCCAGAGTCATTAGAGACATCGGGCCAACAGTATTACGGCTGGTTACATAAACTTCTCTTAACAACTAATCGGCATTATGTGATGTTCGCAATACAGAAGTGAATGTAGCACTTACTGATGACTATTATCGTGTGTATATCACAGACCTTTCGCGCCACTGAAATGAACTTCATAAATGCCTTAGACTGAGCCCCAGGTTTAGTCTATTATTGATTTCATTGTAACGAGAGGGAGACAGTCAGCTATAGAATAAACTGAAAATGAAACGTACTTTCAATTCGGCAACTATCATTGTTGCAGATGTACACTAAAAAAATAAGAGAACAATTGGTGAAATACGTAAAATTTATTTTTTTGTTTTAAATAAACCAAGGATTCTTAAAGAAAATTGAAAAATGAATAAACACAAACAACATTAAATGAACACAGCAAAAAATTAAAAACAGAACGAAAAACGAACTCAAAAACAAACAGAACAAAATCGTAACACAAACAAGAACATTAGGAACAAACGAACATTTTTTTAGTGGGTGCAAGCGGCACCCGAGGGTTGGTTACAGGGACTCTCAGCAACCCCTTCCACCACCTCTACACTGACTTCCTTCATCTTGGCATCACCATTGACACTCTCGGCGGCGTCCTCACCTAGATCTCTAGGGGCTTGTTCCGTCTTTCCAACATTCACGAGAGTCTCAGCTGACCCCTCCTCCTCATCTGCACAGTCTTCATCAATCTCAAGAGCATCCATGAGACTCTCAGCTGCCTCCTCCTCTAAGTCTTGGAGAGCTTCTTCCATCTTCGCAGGATTCACGAGAATCTCAGCTGCCCCTTCCTCCTCATCAACACCTGCTTTGTCAATCTCAGACGCATCCACAAGACTCTTATCTGCGCCTTCCTCAATCGCTTCACATGCTTCACACATTTTGGCAGCACAGATGATACTCTCAGCTCCCTCCTCTAAATCTTTATTGGTTTGTTCCATCCTGGCAGCATTCACGAGACACTTAGCTGCCCCTTCCTCCTCATCTCCACATGCTGGTTCAATCTCAGCAGCATTCACAGGAACATCTGCCCCTTCCTTAATCTCGTCACATGCTTCGCCCATCTTGGCAGCACCCATGAGACTCTCAGCTGCCTCCTTCTCTAAATATTGATGGGCTTGTTCCATCCTGGTAGGACACCTTAGACTCTCAGCTGCCCCTTCCACCTCATCTACACATACTGGGTCAGTCTCAGCAACATCCATGAGACCATGATCTGCCCCTTCCTTAATCTCTCCACATGCTTCGCCCATCTTGGCAGTACCGGTGAGACTCTCTGCTGCCTCCTCTAAATATTGATGGGCGTGTTCCGTCCTGGTAGGACACATTAGATTCTCAGATGCCCCTTCCACCTCATCTCCACATACTGGGTCAGTCTCAGCAACATCCATGAGACCATGATCTGCCCCTTCCTTAATCTCTCCACATGCTTCGCCCATCTTGGCAGTACCGGTGAGACTCTCATCTGCCTCCTTCTCTGAATATTGATGGGCGTGTTCCGTCCTGGTAGGACACATTAGATTCTCAGATGCCCCTTCCACCTCATCTCCACATACTGGGTCAGTCTCAGCAACATCCACGAGACCATGATCTGCCTCTTCCTCAATCTCTCCACATACTTCGCCCATCTTGGCAGCACCTGTGAGACTCTCTGCTGACTCCTCTTCTAAATCTTGACAGGCTTCATCGATCTTGACTGCTTCCACGAGACAATCAGCGACTCTCTCCTCCTCTTGATCCATCTTGAGAACATCCACCTAGGCAACCAAGATATTTTTAGGTACTTGGTTAAACTAGAAACAACATTATACGCTAGAACTTACATTATGAAATAATAATGGTATGAGTTTTCAGGCATTGCGTTGAACAAGAGGTTTCTATGGATTATGACTGTTTTATGTCAGATTCAAAAGAAATTAAAAATTTCAATAGTATTGGTAGTGTTTAACAGGTAGTAAGATATTGGAATATTATTACCGCTCAGGCATTAGAAGCTGATGACTTAGTGTATGGTATGAAAGAGAGGGTCTTCCATTATCACCGATTGCACAATAATATATCGCTGAGATCCTCATACTGGCAGCATGTCTGTAAGTAAAATGTTTCGGGCCTACTGAAGAACGGGATACAACCTGTCGGCTCTGACCAATGACGTCAGATTTTGCCAGAGATGATTTACTACACAGATTTAACAGCGGAGACAAGTGTTCCTAAACTAAGGAATGCAGGAGAGAAAAACAAGTGGTAGACATATATAACGTCCAGTAATATTTCGACCATAATGTTAAGGATATCGCTTGTTTGAGTCCGAGTGCTTCTGTAAAAATTAAACGAAGAAAAGGATAGAAGTAGGGGTAGCGTAGAGTACCGCAGTTGACATATAAATGAGTTGTATCTCGAAATTCAGTTGATCTGTGTAGGTTAGTTGCAGTATGGGTTACAAATTTAACGTACGTCGATTTCTTCGTTGTCGTTAGCATTGGTATCATGTTCTTCAGTTGAACTGTATAGGTCAAGTGAAAGACGGGATACAAATTTTAAAGGTGTTGTTTCTTTCGCCTCCACTACTACTAACATTCTGTTCTGATGTAGATAATATTACTAGCGAAGGCAGAAAGATCTACATACATGATATTTCATCCCATACTTCAGTTGACCTATATAGGTCAACTGAAGAATGAGATACTAGTGCTAACGGAAACGAGGAAATCTACGTACGCATCATTGGCAACCTGTTGACCTATGTAGGTCAACTGAAGTATAGGATACAGTTTATTTTTGGCTTCTATACTTATAGTATCGACTGAAATTTATCACAGTCTTGCTAGCGACGACAAGAAAACCAATAGCAGTGAAATTTTTGTATCCCATTTTTTAGTTGAGCTGTATAGGTCAACTGAAGAATATGATACTAATTAATATTAGCGAATGGGAAATAACGACAATTGTAACATGTGTATTCTGTAGTTCAACTGACCTATATGGGTAAATCACATCAATGTTAGACATGTCGCTTTTTTCATCTAGCTAGCACCAGTATACCGTACTTCAGTTGACCTGTATACGTCAACCGAAGTGCGGGATACAAATTTTACGGATGTCGGTCTTTTCGCCTCCAGTAGTGCTAGTATAGACTCGGAAAATGATACTACCACCCGACGAAGAACTGCGTCAGTTACAAGCGTTATGTGGTTTGGGGATTCGCAAATGACGCATAATTCCCCATTTTCTCTTATTCCCTATGTTTTAAATGCCGCGCAGGTTGTGTGTTAACAATACAGAGATTTGAAAACCAGATCTTAAACTCGTTTTTCTTTCCATGAGCAGTTATGGACTATATCCATACTGTGTTGTTTATAGACGGCTGACTGAAATTGAAGAAGCTGCAGAAACATTGAAATCTGGGAAAATGGTCCGAGATAAGTCCACTGAGAAAGGGGAAGCATTGCATTACAAGACGAATGGAAAACTTGAACAGATGAAATAGAGAGGGCAGTAGAGAATCACATGGGCAAAAAGATTATTTCCAATAGAATTCTTACCTAATTCACCAGATGCTGCTTTTAACTGTTTGAAGTAGAAAATTAAAAAAGAAAAACAGGAAATGAAGCCTCAAACGTGAATACACACACGTAAAAATAAGTTTTGCAGTAAGCTGAAAACGGGAAAAGAAGGCTGGATGCAGAAGAAATGCGAAACATTAGAAGCGTGTGTAACAATCGGAAAGTTAGATACCATATATGGGAAAATTATGGAAACCGTTAGAGGAGAGAGATTCAGATGCATCAATATCAAACGCTTACCTGGCAAGCCATTACGAACGAAAGGACGGAGGTCTGAAAGCTGGGTTTAACATATTAATGGGTCCTACAAAGTAAACCAACTTAAAAAAGGAAGTGGATGAAGATTCGAAGTGATATATGGTACACCAAAAAGAGTTTCTCACTGCAGTAAAAGACCCAATTCGGAGAACGACTCATGGCATACACTACAGTGTTTCAAAATTGTTAAGATCACTGGCTGGGAACCTGAAAAAGGTGTTCCACGTGATACGTAACACATCCTAAGCAGGCCAAATACACTCAGGCTTTCAGAAAAACGTAATAATCCCATTCCCAGATAGGCCAAATGCTCACAAGATTCAAAGTTAACGGAATGGTCACGAAAAATCTAATAGAATTAATGAAGACATTGGTAGAGGAGGTTTCTCGGAAGTATGGGGACGAGTAAGTCATTTCCGACCTTAGCACTCTGAAGACAGACTGCTGCAAGGCAAAAGCAAATCGGTAGGAATTCCATTTCTGAGGGTCACAGGGATAAAATACAGGGAGTGATGTGGTCCAAAACGTGTGCATAAAACAAAGCGCAATTATAAAGGTCTCAGGATCTCGCAGGCATACAGCAGCTAGGACGGGAGTGAGATACGTTTGTAACCTAGCAATTCAGGAAGCAGTACGGAAAGTAGACAAAAATTAGGTATGGGGATTGAAGCACAGGGAGAAAAAATAAAACTTTAAGTTGAGTTCATGACATTACAGTTCTGTAAGATGCACCAATTTCCTTTGATTAGCAGTTGAACGAAATGAGTAATGTCTTGAAAAGAAATTATCAGTGAATACTAGCAAAAGTAAAAGTAGGATAGCAAAATGCTGTAGGATTGAACTGGGAGTTGAAGGTGGAAAAATATTAACAAATTACACTGAGAGAAGTAAACTGAGCTTTGTTGTTTATGCAAATGTAACAGATTATTAGCAAAGTAGAGGACATGTAAACATCAGGATGTCAATAGCAAGAAAGACGTTTCTGAAAAGCAGAAATTAGTTAACCTATAATATAAATTTCTGTACTAGGTAGTCTTCTCTCGAAGTATTTGTCACACAGTTCGACTGAAAGCTGGGATCAGTTCCTAGTATGCATCGTGCGGTATCATACGATCTTATGTTGTTAACAGAGTGATCCGAGAGGGTGAGTGGGGAGAGGAGATGGAAGGGTTGTAAGATTTGTACAGGTAGAGGAAGACTTGAACACAGTAAGCAGATTGAAATGAATGTCGGCTGCTGCACTTATGGAGAATCAAAGAGCCTCTCACAGCATAGACTAGCGGGGGAAAATGCGTCTTAAACGGGAGACAGCATCATTAACAACACCACTAAGGGAAGATTTTCTAACAGTTGCATGACCCTTACTTACCAAGGGGAAATGGCCGTATTGATATTATTCATTGAAGAAGAGAGGCCTAGACTTCATGGATATACCCTCACGAGAAAAAAATTCTGTCTTGGTGCATTCTGGTAGCAGTGGCTAACTCACCGTAAGTAATAAAATAGCAGTTCCTATAACTCCACATTCTGTAGCTTCATTAGCCTTCTAACATTCAGCACACTTTCATTTTCCTAATCCTCTGTAATTGATTATTCTTGACTGTTATTGTCATGATATTTCATAACACAGCTATTGTAATTTTTTGTTTTATGTTGCTCACGATGTTTGGTGTAACATCCGGGATATTTGCACTCTGCCGCTATGTGGATGAGTTATATCTGTTTCAATAAGTGGAGTATATTTTCGTAACCCTTGAATGTATTTCAAGCTACCTGCTACGCCTTCGTCTGGCTCTTTTTCTGTGACCATAAAGATGTACTAGAATGGTAGAAACAATGCCTTGAAAAGCCGTATGCAAGAAATAGTGAAGATAGGGAACTGGAGAACGCTGAGGCAAGCAATCCGGAAGAGGAGGGAGTTTGTTCCCCGCGTGATCAATTTTATCTCGTAGTCAAGCAGCTAAAACATGGGAAAGCCACTGAAGATGGTGATAAACCAGCAGAACTCGTCAAGGCTGCTAGACAACACCTACATGAAGAACTGTTCCATTTCACACAAATTACATACGAAACCAGGGCACAGCAATCATACTTCGAAGAATAGTTACAACGCCAACACAAAAGAAAGAATCTGCAAACAAATGTGAACAATACAGCACCCTCAATTTGATAACACACGCCACACAGATATTGACCTCTATCATTGTAAAAATCAATTTGGCTTTAGAGGAGCTGTAGGCACACGAGAAGCAGTACTCGGGTTACAGCTAATACCTGAGACAAGACAAAGCAAGAGCCAAGAATGCAGCAGAATGTCGTAGGAGGAATGGTCAGTATTCAGGTGTAAGACAGGAACGATCATTCGAAGCTTAACCGTCTACTAAACATGGGCTCTAAAATGAAGCTATGAGCACTTCATCTTCGATACTGTAACAAAATCTCATCTCGACCCTCTATATTTTGAGAGGCGTAAGTATGGCCCAAATCACGAAAAAAATTATCTGTAAATATGGGCTGTAAAGTCCTCACCTTCAGATCTTTGGGCACTTGTGCAGCTCCACTGTTGTGAAACACATCTCTTCCACAAAACAAGTGCTTGCAGATCTTAAGCTAGGAGTCTTAGAGTTTATGTTTACTAGTCTCTTTTGCTTCGAATGATGGTTCCTGTCGCATCTCGGAATACTGACCGTGCCTCCCAGGACACTGTATATTGCCTACGTCGTCAAATAGAAAGTATTAGACGGTGTACTCAACCGACAGATTTTTGAGATGCTGAGAGAGGGAATGGCATAATTTATCAGAACAGAGGAGTACTGTGGTAACCTATCAGAGAAAAGATGGCTGTGATAAGAAACCGATAACATCAAGAGCAAGCCACTGTTAAATAAGGTGTACGACCGGGCTGTTCACTTTCTGCTATCTTATTCAGCAGATACATTCATAGGACTCTAGATGAATTTAGGGACACACTATGACTTGTAGTAGGAATTAAAATTGAAGGTAAGATAACAGACATGTTGAGATTTTCTGACGATACTACAGTGTTAAGTGAATGTGCGGAACTTCAGAAGCAAGATGCAGACGAAAGTCAGCCCCATTTCTTCCTAACATGCAAATTAATAAAGTTAAGACAAAAATCTTGATGAGTAGACAAAATACCGTTGCCCAGTGCTCACTTAACAAAGAGGGACTGGAGACCGTAGAATCCTTTTGCTTGCTGTTGAGTAAAACCACCCTCAGACGGATTAAGGAAGGATATTGCAAGCCAAATAAACCAGGCAACAGCTGCTTTCAACAAGAGCAGGAACTTACACATCTCGTTTCATATCCCAATAACTGAGGAAAGACCTCATAAAGATTTTGTGTGGAGTGTGCCGCTGTACAGATATTAAATACGGACAATCGAGGAGGCGGAAAAAAAAGTGATAGCCTTCGAGATGTGGTTCTATCGCAGAAGGCGCATGATTTTCTGTGAAAAGAACGTAATAAACGAACTGGTGCACTGCAGAGTAGATAACGCAAGGAAGAACACAAGAGACAAACATAGTCTAGCATACATCAACCGTATCGTGGACGACACAAGTTCCACCACCTATGCTGCACTAAAGAAAAAGGCCGGAGACAGAAATGCTTGGCAAATTGCTGATAGCCAAGCTGATAGTTAAAGGCCAAAGAAGAAGAAGGAGATCATGATAAGTTTGAGTAATCAGCCTGTGCTACACGTGAGGCGAGAAATGCACCTACTCCGTGTGATCAAAAGTATCCATACACCCACAAAAACATCCGTTTTCCATATTAGGAGCATTGTGCTGCCACCTACTGCCAGGCACTCCATATCAGCGTCCTCAATAGTCATTAGACTTTGTGAGAGAGTAGAATGGGGCGCTCTGCAGAACTCACGGATTTCGAACATGGTCAGGTGATTGTGTGTCACTTGTGTCATACGTCTGAACGAGACGTTTCCACATTCCTAACTATTCCTAGGTCCACTGTTTCCGGTGTGACAAGGAAGTGGAAACGTGAAGGGACACGTACAGCACAAAAGGATACAGGCTGGCCTCGTCTGTTTGACAGAGACCACTAACAGTTGAAGAGGGTCGTAATGTGTAATAGGCAGACACTATCCTCACCACCACACAGGAATTCCAAACTGCATCAGGATCCACCGCCAGTACTATGACAGGCGGGAGGTGCGGAAACTTGGATTTTATGGTCGAGTGGCTGCTCATAAGCCATAGATCACACCGGTAAATGCCAAACGACGCCTCAGTTGGTGTAAGGAGAGTAAACATTGGACGATTTAACTAACAGTGGAAAAGCGTTGTGTGGAGTGACTAATCACGGTACACAATGTGGCCATCCGATGGCAGGGTGTGGGTATGGCGAATGCCCGGTAAACGTCAACTGCCGGCGTAAAATTCGGAGGCGGTGGTGTTGGGGTATGGTCGTTTTTCTCATGGAGAGGGCTTGCACTCCTTGTTGTTTTGCGTGGCACTATCACAGCACAGGCCTACATTGATGTTTTAAGCACCTTCGTGCTTCCCACTGTTGAATAGCAATTCGAGGATGGCCATTGCATCTTTCAACACGATCAAGCACCTGTCCATAATGCACGGCCTATCGCGGTGTGGTTACACGACAATAACATCCCTGTAATGGACTAAGCCGCACAGAGTCCTGAAATGAATTCCATAGCACATCTGTGGGATGTTTTGGAACGCCGACTTCGTGTCAGCGCTCACCCAACGACATCGATACATTTCCTCAGCGCAACACTCCGTTAAGATTGGGCTGCCGTTCCCCAAGACACCTTCCAGCATCTGATTGTACATACGCCTGCGAGAGTGGAAGCTGTCATCAAGGCTAGGTGTTGGCCAACAACACATTGCATTGCAGCATTACCGATGGAGGGAGCCATGAGTTTGTAAGTCATTTTCAGCCAGATGTTGGGATACTTCCGATCACATTGTGTATCTCGCACACGCTGCTCTGTTAACCTCCTACTATGAGTAAATGTTTTGTCAATCCGCGACAGCTGTGTTAAAGTAAATGTTTTTAGTACATCAAATCATAATTTGTACGCTTTACCTCAAACTTGTTAGTCAGTCTGGCACAGAGTTTTATCCTCACCATTGTTCTAGCTGTAACTTAATCAGCTTAATTCTAAAGCAGCCTGTATCCGTAGAAAACAAAGTAATTCCACTTCATAGACTAACATCCATGAAGGATGTGGAAATACCCCGTTAATGGTCTTTTTGGTTCCAAAACGTAAGTATTACGGTGTTGAAAACTAATGTGGGCATATTATCTCTAGCAGTACCTGCATGGAGACACGTCGTAAACCTATCATTCGCCTCAATGAGAGACAGTAATACTTTCTCATAACCTGGGCCCCTGCACTTCTTATCAAGTTAAATTGACAATATGGACTGACAATCCTTTTACAAGATCACGTTTGTTTCAATGTTCGAAGAAGTGTCGTAACAGGGCAAAGGAGACCCCACGAAATAGGATCGAATTGTGCTCTCATTGTGTGAGTAGTGTTGGAAGAGAGATGACAATGTTCTTTAGGTCAGACGATCATTTATTTACACAGATGGAATGTTTATGAGGCCGAATATATCCTACTCAGTTGTTTCAAGAGATCATGTCAAAGTACCGTTATCAATTACTACATGTAGTAATTATACCATTTCAACCATCCGTGAAGGACATAATAACCTTCTTGTTTGGCAACAATCGTTGAAGTGTTGTGACTGCCTTATCCGTCCTCTACCGTTTCACATGTTCTTTGGTGGTATTCATGGCGTCAATTATTCCCAGCTGCTGGTTTCACGCCCACTGACCCCTTCGTAGGACGCAGAAGTGCTCTTCTCCACTAAGAGGTTTGCCTAATTGTACTTATTTGTATATAAGTACATAGGAAGTATTGCCTTTTATTGTGATATTTCTTTGCGTTAATGTGACTGTTGAAGGTGTGACTGACTAGACGAGTGTATGCTGCTGTGGTCCAGATTTGCATCACACAGCAGCATAACCTTGATAGCAAATGACAACGGCAGCAATCGCAACTGTAGCCAGACGTTCGTACCCTCACCAGCAACCGTATAATTTTTCAGCAATGAATCAGTAGGATATTTTGCCGAAGTCTTACATCTCTGTAAGAGACAAGCCCATCATAAATGGTATTCCACAGAAAATGCCATAAGTTGCACTAGGTCAATTACGACTTTGTCCCAAACTGAAATTCAGCTGCTGATATTGCAGCATTGCCTGGTACGTGCACCACTGGTAAACGGATGTGTCTCCGACTGGTAGAAGCCTTCGGACCGTTGAGACCCGTCATGACGGAGTTCTACAGTTGGCGGACTCACAATCGTTGTAGGCTAGCGTCTGTAACACGAGTAATATTTGCCGAACCCGTGACAGTTTTACAACGGACTCTTACATTCCCTGAGTAGTACCTTATATTTACATTTGGGTCTTCGAACCAACGGTTGCTATATTATTGGATTCTAATATGGTGAATCAGTCTGTTAATACTTCATGTAAAGATGAGGGCCAACTGCATTTTACAGTCATAGAGATACGTGCAACTCATGAGATTTCCTCGATTGATATCACCTGCCTAAGTGGCTAATTCTGCAATGTGTACAATCAGAGACGTAACTGTTTCCTCATCGCTCTCACACGCATACTCTTAATGTTAGTAATAAGTCGACTTACCTCACTGGGGCCCTCCTTCGGCGCATCGACCAGTATTATATCTCGTTCCTTGAGGCAAATCTCTCTCTGTGTAGTCTGGTCGATGTCTTGATCCTTAAACTGTGGATTATCTTCTTCGACCTTATTTACTTTGAAGCGCCCAATAACGTGGACCTGTGGGTGGTTTGATCTTATAGTTACTTATTCCGCTAGGATGGCATATATCAATCATACATAAAGCTTTAGATACTTCACTTAGCATTTTTAAACAGATTATATATTAAATTAGCAGCCCTTAAATGTAGGCTATAAGAAAACGTCAGTTAAAAACTAAGTTATTAAATGAGGTAGACAACTGTGGGATACAAGAATGGTAGGTCGATGATTAGTGGTAGGTTCACATGTCTATTTCTATCTCATCCACGAATAGTTACGCTAGTTAGCAGGCACTTGATAGGAAAAGCTGAGACGATGTGCCTAGATTGGAATATAAGAAACAATTTGCTATCGAAGCAGTGCATAATGTGCGAGAAGACATAAAGAGCCGGCCGCCGTGGCCGAGCGGTTGTAGGCGCTTCATTCTGGAACCGCTCGACCGCTACGGTCGCAGCTTCGAATCCTTCCTTGGGCATGTATGATGTGATGTCCTTACGTTAGTTAGGTTTAAGTAGTTCTAAGTTCTAGTGGACTGATGACCTCAGATGATAAGTCCCCTAGTGCTCAGAGCCATTTGAACAATTTGACATAATGAGTTTAGCTCATACGGAAGAATGAAACCAGCCTCTTATGTGATAGATCTAACAACATGAGACATTTTTCGTGACCTGTTTTGTAGGTAACGTTCATGAAGGTTTTTTCTTTGCTGCTTCCCACAATACAGCATAAACTTATTTATGCCAAATACGCACTAAATTAAGCATGTAACTTAAACCAGGGTGTTGTGCAAACGTTTTCGTAAACCCTGTCTTGTGCCATAGTCAAACTCCGTTAACTTTACTAACCCAACGAATCTAAATCCATTCCCAGCAAGAAATAAGAGTTTTTTGCTGAAACTGACGTCAGCGATTTTCGTATCTAACACTAGATCTCCATATTATTTCCTGAATCTGGTGGATTGTTTCAATGAGTAGCGGGGAATCTTACTGACTGCATGCACAACACAGGCCACCAGAAGAAGGGAGCGTGTGTCACTGTCAGGCGACAGTATAGAGCACGTGGCGTGATCTCCACGGCAGAGGCACTGTCCGTGTCTGCATCCTAAACGATGGAAAGCTCATCTGTACGTTTTAACTTGACGTGTCCACTGCCGCAGAGGAGGCATATCGTGAGTTAGCAGCTACAGGTTGTGGTCCCATGTTCTGGGAACTGCTAGGTCCACAACGGTGAAAAGGTAAGGCTGGAGTGGGACGAAAGACTATGTAGATCTTACGTGCTTAACACCACGGCTCCGTGAGATGACAGGCGCTGCGAAGCTAACTGAAATTTTGTTGACTCTGCTAAGAAACGTGCGAGCACTGACATAGGATAATGCAAATAAATTCTGGAGTGGAAGAACAGAACTCACAGTTGTCTACATGAAGAACGCCTGATTGGCTGAACGTGACATAGGACAGATGGTGGGAGTCAGAAGTTGCCTGTTTCTCAGCTCCAGCACAATGAACCTATGACTGGTGTATTATGATAAACTAAATAGGGAAGGGAGATTTTTGCACTGTTACAAGGGATCTGATTCGCTGGTGCTCAGGAGAGTCATTGATTATCCGACACCACGCACACTCCGAAAAGTAAATAAAACTTCTGATCCTTATTGGGAGCGCTCTGTAGAGAAACTTCCATCAGAGACTCACCAGCGGACACATCAGTTGAGAGAGGCACATAGACTTTCGGCTCTCAGGGAGAGCAGTCTCCAGTACAGGTCAGATGACTGAGAGTGCTGCAGCCACTACGGCAGCCGCCCGCGGCCACAGGTAACGCTAAGTATGGTGAGCGACAGCGACGTTCGCTAACTAAGCTGCAGGGTGTATGTAAGGATTTCAGACTCACATGCCGGCCGAAGTGGCCGTGCGGTTAAAGGCGCTGCAGTCTGGAACCGCAGGACCGCTACGGTCGCAGGTTCGAATCCTGCCTCGGGCATGGATGTTTGTGATGTCCTTAGGTTAGTTAGGTTTAACTAGTTCTAGGTTCTAGGGGACTAATGACCTCAGCAGTTGAGTCCCATAGTGCTCAGAGCCATTTGAGCCAGACTCACATTACGACTTCCACCGTTCAGTTGAGTTTACTGGTAATCTCGAAAACAACATCTACTCAGTCAAGACATTGGCTGCAGGCACGAGTATTTCTGTACTTCTTTCATATATAATTAGTATCCTGGAAGCACTGTGGAACTATTGCGAACGTGGTTGTTTTCCCAAACTAATTAACCAATCTTTGTCAAGGTATGGATATTTTAGTTACAGTATAAAGTAAGTTAATACACTTCTGGCCATTAAAATTGCTGCACCAAGAAGAAATGCAGATGATAAACGGGTATTCATTGGACAAATATATTATACTAAACTGACATGTGATTACAATTTCACGCAATTTGGGTGCATAGATCCTGAGAAATCAGTACCCAGAACGACAACCTCTGGCCGTAATAACGGCCTTGATACGCCTGGGCATTGAGTCATACAGAGCTTGGATGGCGTGTACGGGTACAGCTGCCCATGCAGCTTCAACACGATACCACAGTTCATCAAGAGTAGTGACTGGCGTATTGTTACGAGTCAGTTGCTCGGCCACCATTGACCACAAGTTTTGAATTGGTGAGAGATCTGGAGAATGTGCTGGCCAGGGCAGCAGTCGAACATTTTCTGTATCCAGAAAGGCCCGTACAGGACCTGCAACATGCGGTCGTGCATTATCATTCTGAAATGTAGGGTTTTTCAGGGCTCGAATGAAGGGTAGAGCCACAGGTCGGAACACATCTGAAATGTAACGTCCACTGTTCAAAGTGCCGTCAATGCGTACAAGAGGTGACCGAGACGTGTAACCAATGGCAACCCATACCATCACGCCGGGTATGGCGATGACGAATACACGCTTCCAATGTGCGTTCACCGCGATGTCACCAAACACGGATGCGACCATCATGATGCTGTAAACAGAACCTGGATTCATCCGGGTACACCATCGCAGGCGCTCCTGTCTGTGATGCAGCGTCAAGGGTAGCCGCAGCCATGGCCCTCGAGCTGATAGCCCATGCTGCTGCAAACGTCGTCCAACTGTTCGTGCAGATGGTTGTTGTCTTGCAAACGTCCCCATCTGTCGACTCAGGGATCGAGACGTGACTGCACGATCCGTTACAACCATGCGGATAAGATGCCTGTCATCTCTACTGCTAGTGATACGAGGCCGTTGGGATCCAGCACGGCGTTCCGTATTACCCTCCTGAACCCACCGATTCCATATTCTGCTTGCAGTCATTGGAACTCGACCAACGCGAGCACCAATGTCGCGATACGATAAACCTCAATCATGATAGGCTACAATCCGACCTTTATCAAAGTTGGAAACGTGATGGTACGCATTTCTCCTCCTTACACGAGGCATCACAACAACGTTTCAGCAGGCAACGCCGGTCAACTGCTATTTGTGTATGAGAAATCGGTTGGAAACTTTCCTCATGTCAGCACGTCGTAGGTGTCGCCACCGGCGCAAACCTTGAGTGAATGCTCCGAAAAGCTAATCATTTGCATGCCACAGCATCTTCTTCCTGTCGGTTAAATTTCGCGTCTGTAGCACGTCATCTTCGTGGTGTAGCAATTTTAATGGCCAGTAGTGTACTTCATGAACATACTAGTTTTCTGTTCGTGTGCGCTTGTGTTTAACATGACGTCTGTTCATTCAGTAGTATCATAAACCCGCTATTTATATTTTTATAACGCCACTAGGACCAAAATTCGTTAAATAAATTCAATTTATTAATTTTGGCCTTGCCCAATACCGTTAACTAAACTCCCCTGATCCTATAGGGAGCGATTTGTTAATCGGTAAGGTCACCCTGTACAGATACTTCTGACTTCCACAGAGGTATGTCGACGGCTTCGTCGTAACCTCACAAAGGGAGCCTCCTAACGAAAACGTAATTTATTTTTACATTATTATGAGGAATCTTGTACCAAAGAGAAGTGTTACTTTCAATTAAAAGTGAATCACGTGGAGTTATTAATTGTCAGTTGCCCTGATAAAACGTTACTCGTTATACTGAAAGTATTTAGTGACACGTAGCAGATTTTCGCGCTGTTCCTGTATAGTATCGGAGCCCCTATATCTGCTGTAAGATTATTAACGCAGCACAATTTTATCAGTTCACACCTATGATATTAGAGGCCTTTATATCTGTGTACATTGTCCTTGCTCTTAATTAGTAACTATACGTGCTAAAACTCCAGTTATTATCCTGATCGCAGTCGAAGTGGACATACAGATGGGATGACATCTGGTTTCGTCTTCGGAGTAATCCTATCAGAACCTGCACCAAGGCTCCTGGGCCATCTGTGATTCGCTCCAGTGAGAGGCAGCAACACATTTTTGCGAGTTCTGCCATAGACGTCGTGTGTGCTCTACCGACTGTTATTACTACTATTTCACACAAATAGTCTGGCTAAGTTATGTAGTTGCGAACTCACGCTTATCTCATAACGTGAACAATTGTTGATGGAATTAAAGCAGAAAAGACTGCACTGATGCTCTTCATGTGTCAGGTCTGCTTTAAGAAATTTAAGTTGTTCTCGGTATGCCATTTGTGTCAGTCACAGAGGATTTCATTAATACAGTCGGAATGCACTCGAAGTCTGATTAACTTCGACTAATTCTTACCAAGTTTCCTGCTATGTTAAGGTAGTCACTTCGCTTCTACCATGTACGTTAGATGAGTCATCACTTTCTTGCAGGCATAAATCGCCGAACTGTGGTAACTGATTCCGAGTGCTTTATTGGTTCCCTAGTGTCTCATAAGTGCCACTGATGCTATATGAGGCGTCATTGATATTCAGCTTGTGGTTTCGTACGAGGGTATCCTACTGAAGTGTTCCGTTAACAGTCTGGGCTAATTACACTTATACCTATATCTTTACGTACATGGCGGGTTTCTCTTTGATGTGATAGGTCCTGGCGCCAGTATTTGTGCTCAGTTAAATTCACGTCGGCCAATCGGATTGCGGTTCTCCGTGTTTACATAAATCACATAAAACGGTTATCGGCATACTCGCGTTTAAAATGTGTCAAACAGTTTCATTCCCCGTCATTCCACACTTCGAACTACACCTATAATGAATTCGTCGACAGCCACGCGGGAATAGCCGAGCGGTCTAAAGGCGCTTCAGTCATGGACTGTGCGGCTGGTCCCGGCGGAGGTTCGAGTCCTCCCTCGGGCATGAGTGGGTGTGTTTGTCCTTAGGATAATTTAGGTTAAGTAGTGTGTAAGCTTAGGGACTAATGACCTTAGCAGTTAAGTCCCATAAGATTTCACACACATTTGAACTTTTTTGAATTCGTCGACAATGGAAGCCGTTCGTTAGTCTTACCTCTAATCTGCGATACTGATGGACGGATGTGTCTCCGACTGGCAGTAGTCATTGGCCAGTTGTGACTCGCACAGCTGCAGATCTATAATTTGTGCATATGAAGCTGTTTGAAGCTGCTGTGTTTCACACGAGTGCTATAATCGTAACCCGTGGATATTTTACACCGGGCCTTATTGTCCCACAATAATAACTATCCGTACGACACAAGATTTACATCATTATTTTGTAACCACTCTATCATTTGATTGTAATAAAGTGAATCCCTTAAACTATCCTTCCGGAATTTATAGTCGAGTAGGCATGTCTGGAGCATCAGAAATTCTCGATAGACATGATCTGGCAGAGTGGCTGATTCTGCAGTGAGTGTAGTTTAAGAAGTACCTGTCGGTTCTTAGCTCTCAACCTGTCTGTCCGCCTCTCCCTGCTTGCTCTCCATGGCAGTAATGACGCTGACTTACCCCAGCAGGGCCCTCCGGCGGGGCGGCGACCAGTTTATTCTCACGTCTCTTGCGGCGACGGCGACGCTGCTCGGTGTGTTTGCGCTCGCGGTCATCAGACGGTGGTATTTCTTCGGCTGCCTTTCTCTTCTTGACGCGCCCAACAGCATGGCCCTGTAGATGGTTTGGTTTTACTATTGCTTATTCAGCTAGGATGCCGTATGTCTAACAGAAGAAAACTTTAGACAACTGACTTAGCTTTGTTAAATAGATGGTATATTAAGTTAGCAGACCATAATTGTGTCTAATAACGAATGTGAAATGTGATACTATAGGCGTTTGTCAAAAAACAATATATCAATTAGAGATAGGGAACTGAGAGGCACGCGAATGAAAAGGGTACAGAATGTTTTAATGGGGCACACTTAACAAAATAAAGGTTGGTTGACAAGACAATGATAAGGCATCTAGGAATAATGAACCGACTGATGACCTCAGATGTTAACTTCCATAGTGCTCAGAGCCATTTGAACCATTTGAATAATGAACCCCGCACCTGAAAGGGGAAGAACGTGAAGGTGTGCAAAGCGTATAAACACCAGATTGTTGTCCGCGCACTGTGTACTACACAACATATGAAGAAAGCTGAAACAAGTCAATAGATATATGACTCGAAAAACATACATTCTCTGTGATCCATTTTGTGTATAACGTTTGTAATGCATCTTTGTACACTAATTGCGACAGTTGAGCAGAAGTGTACGCACAGCAAGAACATAGTAAAATACGTAAGCAATTGTAAACAAGAAAATTTGCTAGCGAGAACCTACATTTATTTTTATAATACTCTGTGTTACCACCTTAATTTCTCTCACTTGATCCTCTGATCGTCACGTGAATATACGTGTAAAGCTCTATGGCGCCGCCTAGTGTTCTCCGACTTCATATTCTGGAAGATTACACAAAGAGATTACGACAACATCGTTACCTTTTGTTTAAGAGCCCCTCACACTGTACAACTCTCTGTTATATCTTCGTGTGGTTTGGTCTGGTTACTTATATTCTTATTAATTATTCTTCATATTTCTAAACCTTATTCTGCATGTGGCACTGATGGGGGCCACAAGCACTGGAACGGTGAACCATATTACGTCACATTGGTATCGTGTCTATTTCTCCTGCAGCTACTGAATAGAAGTTGAAGTCGGATTTGTGCCTCTTATTACCGACAGCATATGCCCAGTGCAGTTCATAGCAGCACTTGGTTTCATGAACAGGTATTGAAGCTAACACTCCGTATGATCGTACATCGTGTACTGGACACTTGAGGTAACATATAAGACTGAATCGACTGTTAACATGCGTTTTTAGCTTGTACTTCAAATGAGTGGTATGTTCCGTATCCTTTTAAGTTTACAACGGAAGTTCACTTTCTACAGCAATATCATTCCGTTGTATGTTACATTTATTTTAGGATATTGTAACCACTGCTATTTTGTATTAATGGATTACAACAAAGTGAGTTCCTTACCTAGTCCCACGTGTAAAAATGACAGAGCTGTCTGGGAGAGTGACTGATTCTGCGATGTATACCCGGTAGTACTGATGTTTGCTCACCTCTGCACGGCCGTCCTTCCGAGTATCGTCGTTACTATTCTCTTCTTTCTTCATGTGAGGGGCAGGTCCTGGAGTCGGTTGACAGGGAAAGATCTCGAAGATGGACGGATATTCTGGCTCCCTTCTCTCTCTGAAGCGTCCGTACTCCATAAACTGTGGGTGTTTTGTTTTTGCTATTACTGACACATGTAGTATTGCGTATATCTAACACATAGGAATACTCTAGAGATTCGACTTACAACCCTTGAATGGATTTTATATCACATAGGCACTTGTAGGTGTAAAGTCTGAAGAAGGTGTTACAATGTGTTATAGGGAGTGCTTATACATTAAGAAATCAAGAGTGAAAAGGTGAGGTAAGCCTTTAATGGAACATGCGCAACAGGATTGGACGCAGGTTAATGAGACTGCTGCTGAGAAATCCTAAACTAGTAACGGCCACTTGAAACCAAAACTTTTGTGTAGGTGCTAACTGTAGAAGATATTAAGCAGATTTTCCCAATGCAGTGTGGTAAACATACTGATATAAAAAGATTAGCCCATGAAGAAGAATCAAACCAATCAAGAGACTCATGTTCCATAACCATAATTGATTAACTTTGGCCCAGGGTGTGTATAACGTCTATGATGCTGTTTTGTTTACTAATTACACAGCACATGTGTATGCATAGATGTGAACACTAAGTACATAGTAAAATTTGCATGCAAATGTAAACATGAAACATGGAAACGGTAATATAAAGTTATGCTAATAATACTACCCTAAATCACCTGCTGAATTAAATTAATTAATCTAATACCTCGTTAATAGCATATAAATTAGGTGTTCTGATAAATTATTAGATGGAATACATTTAGCCACATATAATAATTCAGATTCATCGCACGGTGTAATAGTTCCTGGAGTTGTATAGTTGCTCTAAAGTTACTATATCTTTTTTTCTTTAATGATTCACATCCATAATGTTACTCCATATGTACATCGTTATTCTTTTTAATTATTGTTTTATTATAGGGCAATTGTTTCGTTTAGGTATATCCCTAGGTAAACATACTTGATCTACGGTTACAGAATATCTTTCAATGGCCTAAATGGTTTCCAGTTTTTTGGTAACATCTAAGTTTCATTGGCAAATGTTCTTGTATGTTTATAGTTCCAGAACCTCCGCTTTGATGCAACAAAGGCAGTATTTCTCCATCGAATAATGTAGCAGTGTTATCAAATGGAAAAACAAGCAAGTATTCGTAAGCGCCAATGCTTTCAATCAAATTTTTCCTACTAAGAAATGCAAGGAGCGTTCTAATGCAAACCAGACGAACAATGAGCCATTAGATCGGTCCAAGGGGCCATCATTCCGTAATACTTTCGATTTCCGCAGGGTTTCCCATAATCAGTGTTATACTATGCACCAATGGTATTCTTTAAGGGAATAATCTTAACTGTCACTCGTGCTACATCTCCTTAACAGCACTTATGCTGACGCATTGACGATGATATTATGGTTATAGCACGGAGACTATTTGGGGATACGTATTGACTGAAAGAGTCAGTGTTCTTTTTGTGACGAAATATCCTGTCTATTGCCTTTGAGTAGAGCATGACAATTCAGAAACAGTGACTCTTTTGCACGGTTTACGCTTTTGATGTTGAAACTGGTGACTCAGAATGCAAGGTTTTGATCAGGGTTATAAGCCGACAAACTTTTTATTGTACTGGTTCGCTATCTTCAGACGTCGTGGGTCGATATTTCCACCACACTATGTGATACGTGTGGCGAAGAAAGAGCATATGGTCTAAAATATTTGTTTTGATGTCCCCTACAACCTCCCAGCGTTTGTCGGTTTAAATACTTTTCACCCTGTATAAACACGTCCAGGCAATAGCGGCGTCACACGGCAAGGAACGACTGCTAGTCTGACACACGCTTGTGCATGTACTATCAGTGACAATGTTGTTCGTTTGTAGAGTAGGGAAGGCGCGCGATCTATCTACGTTGGGCTGAGGTCAGATTGTGATGGCCCAGAGGCGTGGCATCACCGTGCAGGGATTTGCACGACTTACCGAGTTTTCGAGAAGTGCTGTGGTGAATGACTTCAAGATGCAGAGAAACCAAGGTAAAACCATGTCCTTACGTCGTGACGTTGGCCGCCAACATCTCATTACAGAAGTCAGACTGCAAAACCAGGACAGGTGGCGAACTGTGACAAAACTAAGATCAGACTTTAAGGCTGCGCAGAGTACAATTGTATCTGAGTACCCAGAGCACCGAACACTCCTAACGAATGGCCTCCACAACCGTCGACGCATGTGTGTGCCAATGTCAGCACCTGACGTCGGCGACTACGGCTGAAACGGACACGTGACTATCGACACAGGAGTCGGCACAGTGGCAGAGCGTTTCACGGTCCGATGAATCCCAATACTTTCTTCATAATGCCGATGGGAGGGAGCCAATCCATCGTCTTCCAGGTTAACAGCGCCTTCACACCTGTACTGCGGGATGGAGACAAGATGGCGGCGGCTCCATTATGCTCTGGAGAACATTCACGTGAGCATCCGTGGGTCCAGATTAGCTTGTGCAAGGCACCGTAACGGCTGGGAGTACACTCTTTGCAGAGCAAGTACATCCCATTATGACGATTACGTTTCCTGACATCTGTGCGATTTTCAGCAAGATAATGCACCATGTCACAAGTCCAGGAGTGTGGTGGAGTGGTTTGACGAACACCTCAACCCGCCAGGTCTGTACCCCACGGAACACACGTGGGGTGTGACCGAACGTGGCTTCAGAGCTTACAGCTCCCCTTCCCGGAATTTACGGGAATTGGGTGACTCGTGTGTGCAGACGTGGTGCCAACTTCCTCCAGCGACCTCTCAAGGTGTCACTGCCTCCTTGCCACGACGTGACAGAGCTGTTATCCGTGCCAAAGGTAGACATACCGGCTATTAGGTACGTCGTCGTATGTTCTGTCTGATCAGTGTATGTGTAAAGCCTGTTTGTACCAAAGTTCATGGGCAACTGAAGCCAAATATATTCAAAACAAAATCCGTTTAAAACGTATGTTTATGATGACACTGCTGTATAAATTACTAATTAAAGCGAACAAACATTATATGATTTGCAATTATTAATAATACACCCACTATTTGATTTATACGGATTTATTTAATTGTTAGTATTTGTCCTCTTATAAGACAAATATTTCGACTATATAATACTACGCTTCTCATTTAAATATATGTTCATTACCTATGAAAATATAGTTGCTTCATAAAGACGTAAAATTATCTTAAGGTGAGATCTGAAACTCTTCATGGGAAGTGAAAGTCGATGGCTGAGGGCAAAGAGATTTGGACAGTGAACCACCAACGATAAAGGAGAGCGTTCAGATGAACATAAAATGATACAACAATCATAATCTTTGAAGTGCATAAAATAAAAAACTGCACCTGGAAAGTCAATGTGATAATGAAAGCCATCTCATCGATTTTAGATTAACGTTGAGAGCGTAAAGATATCAAATAAAGTCTAACAACAGTTCTCCAGAACTAGTCGTAGACACCGAAAATGAGTGTATGTTTGTAAGGTCTAATTTAAGATTTAATATAAACCAGAAAAATAAAACAAATAGTTCGAATATTGAAAAAAAACTGAGAAGTTAAAAGAACAGATTTTGCTACTAGAGTAAGCATTGTTACTAATTTCAGCAATGCTTTAACATCGCTGTGCCGTTTTTGATACGTCTTGGAGTTGCTCACCATGTTCAGATCCATTATTCCAGCATCAAGGTCTTTCTTCCACTCTTTTCTACTTGTGTAGCGCTCCACATAAGGTGTCGCTTCCTTCGTTTTCTGCGTTTTCTTCGTTTTCTTCGTTTTCTTCCTGCAGGGAATACACGAACAGCACAAGATGCTCCGTAGCACCTGAGAAGCCAAAACAAAATCACTATACGCGTAAACCAGTGCCTATACATTAAGACAACGATGACGCCGCCTCAAACGTGGACTACATAGCAATCAGAAAGTTGAGGTTTTTTTTTTTTTTTGTGGACTGGCTCCGACACGGATTTGACCCTTGCCTCAGTTTGTTGGAATAATCTCTTGAAACTGTAAAATCTGCGTTAATAGACGTATTTATTCCAAACGTTGAAAAAAAAATGAAATGTATACTTCGATCAATGCTTCACGTTCAGTGGGACTGTGGTGAAGTGCAATATCGAACAGTACGGGTATGCATATGTTTTCGAATTAGTTTTATGTTACGTCAAGTGAGGAGTTATGAGATACAATGGAGGCTCACTCAGTATCCTCCTGCTTCATTTATCCCAGGCGAACTGGAATTCCATATAACCAAGCCGTAGCGCAGTGACAGTGTTCAGGACGTCCACGACGAATGGCAGCTGCAGTTAACTCCGAGATAATATCTGGAGTGTCATATTAACAAGTGAGGTGTATTTCCTTATCCGAGCAGAGTTAGACACGAGAGGCATAAGAATTTTAACTCCAAACATTATTTCCAATCATAATTTTCATGGTCCCTGAGTGGCATAGTCGGTCAGCCATAGACAACAGAGACAGCCTGCTACAAGAAATCCATCTAAAAAATACGTGTGCTGCTTCGATTTCCGAAACGTGATCCAAACTAGATAGGCATATCACTTGTAGAAGGTACTTTGTTATTAGGTCAGGCAGACTCGGCTCTAAAGGGCGTGCCGCTGTCCCGCTGCGGTAGGAATTACTTTCTCGGATATACACATTAGTTCCGCTACCGCAGGACTGCAGATATCGGTAGCACGGATTAAATTATGTTCTGTATTATCCACCCCGTTAGCCGGTTTTTAATACCCGAGAACTGAGATAGGAGTAGTAAGAGTGGAAAGTACTGTTCCTCCAACTTGAGCAACCGCTGGTGCTCTGCGGGAATTTCAGCGCTCTCACCTCTATTTAGGGAAATTCGTGTACAACAGACCCAGGACAGAGCTCACCTAATGTAACAGAAGACAGTCACCACGCAGCCCTCAACGACGGCTCTCCTATCATGGAGTCTCTCCCCACAATAGTGGCTCACGTATTTCTTGCCACCAAAAGTGAATATTTGTACTCGGTCGATATTGCATCAATAATCAGGATAAGGTAACTTTTCCTGTTATTTGGACGATGGAAGCGACAACAAGAGACGTAGAATTCTTTTCTAAAAGTCATTGGAACATAAATAACAAAAACTGACACTCTTTCAAAAAGTAATAATACAGTTGCTGATGTAAGTGTCCAAGAGACCGGCTCAGTGTAAGTATCGTACTACACATTCTTTCGAGTATTAAATGTGAAAGACTTCTAGTATCAAAAGCGACATTTACATATTAGGAACTCCGTGGTACGGTGGAATACGGAATACTCACCAGTGACTGCCGAACGTCGTCTAGAACGTAAGAAGGGTGAAATCTTCTCATCTGTGGAAGATTACCCGTGAAACTGGGATGTAAATGCTCGAACTAACGTGTTTTAAAAATTGTGAAAACCTCTTAACTGGGTAAATTCCCCCCCACCCCACCCCCACCCCCCAGCAGGCATCGCATATGATCATTTTCTAAGACGCCCGTCTCAGATGAAAGAGACAAATTATATACGGAAGTCCTCTACGAATTCAGTCCTTGGAATGTACTATGCTCACTGTCCTGTGCTCTCTCTCGTGACAAATCGTCCCTTCACGACTTTTCTACGAACCTTATCGACATCTAAATTAGAGTCTGCTACCTCCCTGAACAGTTCAAATAATGGTTCCAGTTCCCTAATCTAAATCGGTGCCTGGAAGTCCAACTTCCTACATACCTATCCCGTTGTCGGCATGTCGGCGTTTACTAAAAGAGCTCTTGAAAGACTTATTTTGTTTTGTGTTCAGAACTTTCCAAAGCGCAGTACCAAGTGTGTAAGAATAGAAAAAATTACTCATACAAACTCAAGAGGATTCCCTAAACGCTCAGATCAGCGCACTACTTTGTTTTTAATATACACACGAGATATGAAGAACATCATTACACCAGAGGTTAAATCTCTCCAGTATGCAAATGATTTATCCCTTTTCTTCTACACTTAAAGACCAAATCTCTACGCCTAATGTCAGGCAGAGCCATTTACACCTTCAAGGACTGTATGACTGCCAACGACCCAACAGTTTGACTAAGAAATTTTCTACAATTGTCATCAGCCCACTATGTAACCACGAAAAGAAGCAGCATTAACACAATGAGACCTGCAGCTGGAACTTGACGCTGTGACCACTGTAACTGTGTGTACGTCCGCTGCATCATCGATTAGAATGATAGTTGTACCACACCGTTGCGAAAGGTGCATTTCATCAGTTTGACTTAGTAGAATTAGGGTGCAGGCTTGTGGGCCTTGGAGAAATGCGATCGGCTTACAAGAATGTCTTACTAGGAGAAGATGTTGAAGCTCTGCTGCATGTTGACCTCAGTACTTCAAATGGTTCAAATGGCTCTGAGCACTATGGGACTCAACTGCTGAGGTCATTAGTCCCCTAGAACTTAGAACTAGTTAAACCTAACTAACCTAAGGACATCACAAACATCCATGCCCGAGGCAGGATTCGAACCTGCAACCGTAGCGGTCTTGCGGTTCCAGACTGCAGCGCCTTTAACCGCACGGCCACTTTGGCCGGCTCAGTACTTCGAGAGATATTTTAATAGCCAAGTAGGGCAGCAGCCCAATACAGATTAATCATGCTCCTGCGATAAATGAGGGTGTCTTCCACACACAAAGTCTGCAATGGAAATGAGGAGTGTTTGCCCTCTGCTAGTGAAAGCATTAGACTCGGTGCACAGTATCTACAGTTAGGTTCAAACAAATACATCCATAGACCAACTTAGAAATCCATTCCCGTATCAGATGTAAAATCTCGGTAGTCACTATTTACAGTACAACGAAAAGTTGCTTTGGCACAATGAGTTCCAGTTTCATTGCCTACTTTAAACTTTACTGACGCACTTTGTTCACTTTTATATTGACTGCTTTTAATTTCAAGAGACTTCAGCAGAAAGATGCGTATTACTTCTCCCGCAGCTGAAGTATTCCTATGAACTTTGTCTGCCGCCACCTTGTTCATATTTTACAGCAGAAGCGGCAGCGATTCAAGAGGCTCTGACAGTAGGTATTTATGTGAGGCTCCAGAACCTGCTGTAGTCTAGGAATCAAAAAGCGTGTTCGATTCTATTCAGACTAGAATGTAACAGTAAAATGAATATCCAGGTATTTGAAATTTTACGATAAGCATTGAGAAATAAACGAAAAGGCATGAGAATTTCATTCCAATGGGCCGCAGATCATGTATGGCTGGCTTAGGAGACTTAGTCGCAAAGTTGGCGAAGAATTCCAATGGTTCTGGATTTGCGATGAACGTCTTTCTACCATCCTCAGATTTCCAGCTGTGGGCGACACTGCGATCCAGCTAGTAATTCAAAAATGGCTCTGAGCACTATGGGACTCAACTGCTGTGGTCATAAGTCCCCTAGAACTTAGAACTACTTAAACCTAACTAACCTAAGGACAGCACACAACACCCAGCCATCACGAGGCAGAGAAAATCCCTGACCCCGCCGGGAATCGAACCCGGGAACCCGGGCGTGGGAAGCGAGAACGCTACCGCACGACCATGAGATGCGGGCAGCTAGTAATTAGAAGGTTCTTCTGTCTTCGAGACTTTCAGCCTAGCAGGAAGCCGAAAACTACCTTGGTACTTATTCGTATGAACCTTAAGTTCATCCTAACCACTTACATTTGGTATATGTCCGGGATATCCGTTTTTGCGAGTGTCAGAACACACAAAAAAGAAGGAGACGCAAGTAACCATCTGTTTACCTACAAGTACTTGGAAATACATCAAAACTCTTTAGAGCAAAACCTTGTGAAATTGATGATTCCCATTCCAACAAGTGCTCATGTTTTGTTATATCATAAGGATCCTCAAATATCTTTCCACACTTCTTCTGATACGTTTACGCTACATACTAATTTTATTTTCTTCTAGCTCATAAAAGTAAGTAAATTCGCTGTCCTCGATTGTGGCTTGTATTTCACACCACGTGCTTTCTGTTCATCACGTACTTTCGTTTCTGCAAGCTCCCAGTAGGTTGACTGAAGAAACATGTTTTATCGCAGCGTTGGCATGGTTTTAAGAAATAGAGGTAATTTCTGTACTTTTGGACTGGATTGACTATAGAGAGTGCTTCAAAATGTTAATATACCCTGCGCCATAGAGAAAGAGATCATTTATTTCCTCAAAACAACACAGCGATGCTGTTTATAGGTGTAGCGCTCTGTCTCCATTAGGCACATTCACAGCAGAGAATACTAGACGTAGAAGAGAGCGAAGAAGAGAAGGCGGAATATGATGACAAAGATTACGCATTTCCAATGAGGTAACGCAGCAGAACACCAAGGCCTATGCTAACGGAACATTAAGGATGTTTCATATAGTACAGCTACCCGAGATGTTGAATAAAACTTGTAAAAGTTGATTCTGATTGCGTTGCCTGGTTCTAAGGATACCTATTTGAAGTCAGGCATAGAGATTTGGCCTTTAAGTGTAGAAAAAGGCATAAATCATCTGCATACTGGACAGTTTTAACCTCTGGTGTAATGATGTTCTCCATATCACATTTGCGTAGTGCACTAAATGCAAAATACGTTTTCGTTTCAGAGAAAGAGGAAAAGGAACAATTTTTTCAGTTCAATAACAAATAGAGTCAACGACCTTGCCGCAGTGAAAGCACCGGTTCCCGTCAGATCACCGAAGTCAAGCGCTGTCGGGCTGGGCTAGTACTTGGATGGGCGACCATGCGGTCTGCCGTGCGCTGTTGGCAAGCGGGGTGCACTCAGCCCTTGTGAGGCAAACTGAGGAGCCACTTGATTGGGAAGTAGTGCTGACCCCATGCCCCTCCAGATGCCCATCCAGTGACGCCTGTGGGCTTAGGATGACACGGCGGCCGGTCGGTACCATTGGGCCTTCATAGCCTGTTCGGATGAAGAGAGAGAGATATATATAGCAAACAGAAGAAACAGTATAAAGGACCATATACATAGGGACTTGCAAAAGTAAGTGACACATGTCGGCCCATGCTTGTGCAACAAGTGTGACGCGTTGTCAGAAGACAGTACATGCTCTGGGTATCTTGCTGACACAGTTCTCCAGTGATACAGATAACAAGTGACAGTGAAATCACGCGACAGCTGGACACGTACTCCAAGTTTGAATTACGAGGGACAGTACGATCATTGTTGGCATAACGTCTGACACACAAGTTAGCCGTGAATTCTGACGCTGTATGGACTACATTCAATATAGCGTTGAGCAACAGTGAAGTTTTGCCAACAGTTTGACCAAAGCCGGACAAATGAGGGTCATGCTGATCGCCAATGGAAGCCATCAACTTGTACGTCTACCATAGACGACAAAGTGAAGGTAGCGAGGAACTGATTCACACCAGTCACAAATTTTCCGACGATGAAGACATTTACACAGCTCATGTCCATTATAATTATCCGGGCTGTTATGCCGTGGTCGGTTGATGAATTCTGTGTCATTCATTAGTTGCTGTGAAGCTAAGTAATTTAATCAAATGTAATTTTAAGTTCTCAGTGTAATTAGACGAGCAGCGCATCCAGTGATCACAAACGGTATATTTCCTCGGTACAGAATGAAAAAACCTGTCCTTGTGTGCCGAATTAATTCATATATTTTATAAAAACGGATAAATCGCGACTAGTAACGTAACCTCGCTGGCCATTAGAATTGCAACAGCAAGATGATTAGCAATTATCGAGGCCTTACTACTTGTGCGTATACGCAATATCAGAGAGAATGAATGATTAATTAATTAATTGGAGTGTTTCTGTTGAACTTGTAAGTCAGCATTATCCAAGAAAAGGGACGAAGAGGACAGTTTTGTCACATTCGGGATAACAAGGGTTCACCCACTCGTCCGACCACCCACATTATGCTCTTCTGTTTGATACCTTACATCGACTGAGATCAATGCCTGGCGGGGCCCACTGAAGGGGTTCACAGTTAACTCCTTTAACCAACATTTTTCAGGTCGTGCTTGTGATATTTCTCCGAAGACATGGTCATCTACTCGACGTTTTAACCTGGTCTTTAATTTTTCTATGAGGAAATGTTGCAGAAATACTGGTACGCGTATAAGTATATTACGAGACAAGTGTATTACGAGAAAAGGAAAATTAAATGCCCATTGGTAAGCGTTCCTGTGACATAAGAAGATACAGTCTTAAGAACACATAACATGAATGATAAAAGCAACACTTTTCATCTAGAGTTCACAGAGTTTAGAGCTACCTTTCTAATTCCTGCTTTACTGTATCCCTTTAATGGCAAATCAACCACCCAAAAAAGGTGTACTTCTGGCCATTAAAATGGTAACGCTGGGAAGATTAACCAGTAACGAAGCTTTACTCATTGCGTGTATATGCAAGAGCAGCAAGAATACACGTTTAAATTTGCGTGTGATCTGGGGGTGTACAGAGTGTGACAGGCACAGAACTGCCTCCTCACTCAGGGATATTAATTTTACTTCGGTCGCCCATCGCGATGAACTGAGCCTAGAGGACAGATAAGGACACATCATCCATTGCTGCTTCAACTCTGCCACAGTCCACCCATTGTAGTGACTGGCAAGTGCTAGCGTGCTAGCCGTTCGACAACGCACTACCAGACGTTTTCAATCTAGAGAACGCGTTGGCCAAGGCAACAAACTAACACCCTCAATCATATATCATGTATTAACTGATAAGACACCACAAGTCGTATCTACTGCTTTATTTTCGCCTCATTTCAAAGATATAAGTATTACAGAGATGAATCGCTAATACAGAATTTATTTAATCCTCAACAGCCTCACCACCTGGTCAGTATCAAGTGGGATGACCCGTTGCATCAGCCGACTAATATTTCTTCCTGCTGGGGTATGAAGCTTTAAGGTCCTTGCTATTCCATCTTTCCCTGGCCTTCTGTCGATAATGCCGGTTCTCTCCATCAAGTGCCTCACCCTCTGTCTTCGTGCATTTCCCAGTTTTCCTATTAGATCGCTGGTCTTCATGGAAGTTTCAGAAGTCGAGCAGGTATGTTTCCTTCCATATCTTCATCATTTGCCCTCTTCCTCGTTTCTTGGCCTCTCTTTCAATATCTTTCGGTATACTTTGTTCATGGCCGATGGGTATTATAGCCAACCGTTCTCCAGTCAAGTATCAGCTTAGTGTAAGTACTTCCGAGCCTCCCTGAGCGACTGGTCGCGAGTTGATGGCGGACTCTAATTGCAACAATAAAGTCCTAAGTGTTGCCTCATCTACCAGCGATTTTTCTAAACTTTTCTCAGCGAGCGTTCCATTGTTCCCACCATACGCTCCCACCAGCCTCCCACCAAGCCGCAAGTGGTGCAATAAGCTTCTAATAAGTAAAAACTTGCTGAGGGATGTGCTCGCTTGTCTTCGTGCTCTCGAAGTCATGAGTGAGGTCTTCTAGTTCTTTATTTGCTACTCAAAAGTTTTCACATCATCGGAGTAAACAGTATATAAGTTGATAGTGGAGGACTGAGAAACTAATAATCCGGGACAAAATCCAAACATTTAAAACACAACAGTGGAGCCAGAAACTCGAAGGGCTGGACACCACGCAACCTGGTGTGTGGCAGTTGCCCCCTTCGCTTCACCAGGGAGAAAAGACATACACCCACGCTACAAGGGTCCTACGGACCGGCATATCCTGGGGAAGAAAAAGTGGAACTTATGGCCCTCACACTTGCAGCGTCATTCACACCAAACCTGGATCCATCAGACCCAGCGTTCACACTAGCGACCGACCAGAAGGTTACACGCATCTTGGCCCAGCCATCGCGCAATGACATACGACAGGCTAGCACAGCTGAAGTTAAATGGGCCATCATGCATACCATAGCTAGGAAGGCCCCTGGTCACGATGGCATTCAAAACCGTGTCCTCCAGGAGTTCACGGATAAAGCAGTAGAATACCTCACACACATCACGAATGCTATACTTGAACACCAACACTTCCTCGCCTTTTGGGAGACGGCCAAGTCCCTCATGTTCAGGAAGCCGGGGAAAGACCACGCCCTCCCACAAAATTACCTACCCATCAGTCTGTTGAGCGCGCTCAGCAAGATCGTTGAGAAGGTAATCCTAGCATTACAAAAGACACCCTGAGACCGGAACAGTTAGGCTTCAGGAATCACCACTCTACAACACAGCAACTCCTCCGCGTCGTTGAATACATGACACACGGATACAACACAGACAAAGCAACTGAGGCAGTGTTCCTGGACATCGAAAAGGCCTTTGATCGTCTGTGGCACAACGGCCTCATACGCAAACTCAGCGACGGAGGGTTCCCCGATGGGGTCGTACTTCTCATACACTCGTTTCTCACGGACAGGAATTTCAACACCGACGTGCAGAGCAAACATTCAACACGACATGGTATCTAGGCTGGAGTATCCTAAGGAAGCATCCTAGGGCCCATACTGTCTAACCTCTATATTAATGACCTTCCAGCTACACGCAACACGATGGTGACAATCTACGCGGATGACTGCCATCCTCGAGCAAAATTGGAAACTAACATTAACTCACGGCTACAGACTGCACTCAGAGAGGCAGAGCTTTGACTGGTGAAATGACGTGTTAGAATAAACGTCGACAAGTTCGAAGCCATTCTGTTCACTAGAAGACCGAAACTACTGCGCAAGCATCAACGCTGGAACCCAATAACACTACATGCACTCCCAATAAGTTTCCGTGAGAAGGTTAAATACCTCGGTGTCTAGCCTGACCGGAAACTATTCTGGGGGGACCAACGAAGCAAATGCGAGGCTCAAACAACTCTATCCTATGCTTAGCAGGCGTAGCACACTGAATAGGAGGGTGTCCAGGTCCAGGTACATCACACTTATTAGACCTCAATGACGTATGCTGCTCCCATCTGGGGACACGCTCCGCCCACACGCCTGCGCCGTCTGCAGCTTATACAAAACAAAGCACTCAGCGCCACGGATCTTCACCGGGAATATCTGCTAGATACCGTCTTGCAGGTATTCCAAAACCTCTCCACACGACTTTACAGAAACACGAGACACTCGCGTAACCCGTTCATTCTTTCTCTGTGGAACTACGACCACAATCATAGATGGAAACATAATAGACCAAAGACACTATTAGAAGGAAACTAAACATCTATGGTCCATAGCACGCTAACACAACAGTACTGGCGAGCCCCTGCAACATACGTAGCTACTACCAGCAACCGCAGGTGCTCGACCCGCCGAAAAACAGGTAATCGCAGGGAAGCCGTACTGTACACAGCACGCAAACCAGCCACACACACACCCTCTACACTGTAAGCTGATCTATGGCCGATCGCCCACTAATGTGTGACGACCTCGAGCTGTTACAGGGACGCAGCCGCTGTAGCAAGCCCACAACGAGCTTCCGCGACGACAAAGGTAACGATGCACGATACCTCACACCTTGCATGCGCTGTCGCAGCTAGCAAGCCGCTACTGCCCTTACTACCAGTCCTACTGTGGCAGAGGCTTTTTTCTCTTGGTGCTTGCCTTGGCATTTTCTTCCCCTCTGCCCTAACAAACTGCTACCCTTCGATTGCTTTCGTCCACTTTCTATCTCCTGATGGACCATGTTAATGAGTAATCTTACCCAGAAGAATGGACAACATCACAGCCTGCACCCTGTGACTCCTGATTCGAAAACTAACATCTTATATGGTGGTGTCAGTAGAACTTTTTGTTTGGTCATCACGTCGGTGTGGGCGTGGAGGGGCACCACCCTATAGAAAAAAAAAGGCGGAGAAACTAACTGAAAGGGTAGGAAATATTGATGTCAGCTGCATCCGGGAATTTATGCAGAGTCAGCGATGACGAGTGAAAATATGTGCCGGACAGGTATTCGAAACCGCGATCTCCTGCTTGCTACGCAGTTACTTTAACAACTGTGCCAACCCGACCCGCGCTGACAACCTCGGCGCTCCTCCCAGCAGTACCACACTCCTGTCTGGCGCCACATAACTGCAGTCCCCTCCCATGCCCTTCGTGCTGGCGACATCGAGATTCCAGCAGGAAGTCGAACGTTTTTGTGCATCCGCGCTGAAGCAAGTGCTGACGGTTGCGAACAATGCCGAACTATCAGTTTAATTACACGTGGTTGCAAAATACTAACGCGAATTCTTTACAGAAGAATGGAAAAGCTTGTAGAAGTCAACCTCTGGAAAGATCAGTTAGGATTCCTTAGAAAGGTATAACAGGCAACCCAATACTGACCCCGCAACCGCTCTTAGAAGATAGATTAAGGAAAGACAAACCTATGTTTATAATATTTGTAGAGGTAGGAAAAACTTACAGAAAAGCTGAGTGGAACACTCTCTTGGAAAATTTCAAGGTAACAGGAGTAACATAAAGGGAGTGAAAGGCTATTGACAACTTGTACAAAAGCCAAGACGGCGGTTATAAGAGTCGAGGGGCGGGAATGGGAAGCGATGGCTGAGAAGGCAGTGAGACAGAGTTTTAGCCTATCCCCGATGTTATTCAGTCTGTACACTGAGGAGGCAGTACAGAAAACTTAAGAAAATTTTGGAGTAGGAAGTAATGTGCAGAGAAGAGAAATCAAGAGCGGGTTTCTGCCGGTTGTTCGCCGCTTTCTTGTACCGATATTTCAACTGCGCGACTCGCAGTCTTCTTCAGGTGCTGCCTGATACTGATTCCAGTGTGGAACGAGTCCGGTATATATGACTGTGTTGTGCTAGGCGCTCCGTCTGCGGCCCGCCCCGCCTCATGCACCGACCAATAGCAGAGACTGTAGTGCTTTCCTCTGGCCGCGGCCGTTCCGAACGCTGTGGTCATTACCAGTTGTCAGTCTCGCTGTTGCAGTTCTGAACGACGTCCAAGTCGTGCTAGACATTTTACCTTCCGGTCGTCGTCACCTGTTATCCAGGACGTCCTGAAACCGTTGCGTGCCGTGTCAGGCGTTCCGTGCGAGGTCCGTGCCCACCAGGGGCGGCTGCAGTGTTATTCTAAGGCCGTTGTTGCTCAAACTGCCGCTCGAGACCCGGTAGAGCGTCCTCAGTTATTGATCTGTTGTCTGAGGTACCATTTCATGTGCGTCCTACGCTACATGCACCGGGCAGTTTTCTCTAATTCCGTCTTCATATTTCTGTCCCGTGGGGTCTTCATGTTGTTCCCGTTGCGACTTCAGAAGACCGAGTCCCGAATTCGAGGCAGAACTCAACTGGAAACTGGTGTCGCGGTTAATAACACTCTCCGTGACCTTAATCTCAATAGATTCTTTGCTAATGCTGCCCCAATATCTCGATGTATGTATTAGAATCTTGGCATCGTTATAGTTCATAGAATGATTGAATTTTAAACAATGCACGACAATCACTGACTTCACAATGATATTTTGACTCTGCTGTGGAGTATGCGCTGATATGAAACTTCCTGGCAGATTAAAACTGTGTGCCGGACCGAGAAGTTTCATATCAGCGCACACTCCGTTGCAGAATGAAAATATCATTCTGGAAACATCCCCCACGCTGTGGCTAAGCCACGTCTCCGCAATATCCTTTCTTTCAGGAGTGCTAGTTCTGCAAGGTTCGCAGGAGAGCTTCTGTAAAGTTTGGAAGGTAGGAGATGAGGTACTGGCAGAAGTAAAGCTGTGAGGACGCGGCGTGAGTCGTGCTTGGGTAGATCAGTTGGTAGAGCACTTGACCGCGAAAGGCAAAGATCCCGAGTTCGTCTCGGTCCGGCACACAGTTTTAATCTGCCGGCCGTTGTGGCCGTGCGGTTCTAGGCGCTTCAATCTGGTACCGCGCGAACGCTACGGTCGCAGGTTCGAATCCTGCCTTGGGCATGGATGTGTGTGATGTCCTTAGGTTAGTTAGGTTTAAGTAGTTCTAAGTCCAACTCAGATGTTAAGTCCCATAATATTCAGAGCCATTTGAACAGTTTTAATCTGCCAGGAAGTTTCAATCACTGACTTTGGTGCCTGTGTCAGTATGGTGTGCCTTTGATGCTCTTTGCACCTATGGCAACGGTACTAGTCGTCAGCCCGATACATTCCATCCCACATTCAAAATGTATGTGGTAAAAGCCTGGTTTCCGCAGAATCAGGTAAACCTTCACACTCCCTGGCAGAGCCTTAAGCTTGGTGGGTGGATGGAACACGCTCTTGATGTTGTGTTCGAGGAGAATTCTACAGATTTTTGCAGATACCGGCCCGACATACGGCAAATATCCAACTTTCTTCATTTCGTCTTTTACCTCTTAAGGAACCTCTGATGGGTAAACAGACCGCAGTGCCTTTCGTAACATATCTGGAAGAGTATCCGTTTTTGTAGAACACAGATTACAAGTGTTCTATCTCCGTCGCCAAATTATTCGTGTCTGTTCAACCAGTTCTGAGTAAACTATTCTTCTACGTCGGATAGTGGCAACTGCTGGCGTGCAGCTACAGGTCGGACTGTGTTTGGGGTCGGCCTTCGCACTGTGACTGAAGATACCATCTGCCTTCCTCTTGACTAGTACACCTAGGAATGGGATAGCCCATCCATCTCCAGTTCCATGATAAATTAAATGTTAGGATGGCGTGAGTTTAGGAGGTCCAAGAAAACATGGAGATTTTCCCTCCCGTGCTGGAATATAACAAAGGCGTTTTCCACGTACCTAAAAAAGCATTGCAGTTGATCTGGGGCCGATGTAAGTGCCTCCTCTTCAAATCTCACCATAAGAAGATTGGCCATCATCGGTGAGAGAAGGCTACCCATTACTACCCCTTTCATTTGCACGTAGAAATGGTTCAAATGGCTCTAAGCACTATGGGACTTAACATCTGAGGTCATCAGTCCCCTAGACTTAGAAACTACTTAAACCTAACTAACCTAAGCACAACACACACATCCATGCCCGAGGCAGGATTCGAACCTGCGACCGTAGCAGGCGCGCGGTTCCGCACTGAAGCGCCTAGAACCGCTAGGCCACCGCGGCAGGCTTTGCGCGTAGAATTGATCCCGATATAGGAGGTACGTCGAGGTAAATATGTGCCTCAATAAGTCTAGCAGAGGACCGTCGAACTTTTCCCTATCAGATCAAGTGAATCATTCAGTGCTACGCAGGTGAACAGGGGCACCATGTCGAAGTTGACCGTGATGTCATATTCCTTGACCTGTAACTGCCTCAGGCGTTATAGGAAATTCTCTGAGTTACGAATGTGACGGGCACACTTTCCCACATATGGCGAGAGGAAATGCAATCCGAAAACAAAGGAAGTAGGTTACAGTACGCTTGTCCGCCCACTGTTTGAATACTGCTCAGCAGTGTGGGATCCGTACCAGATAGGGTTGATTGAAGAGATAGAGAAGATCCAACGGAGAGCAGCGCGCTTCGTTACAGGATCATTTAGTAATCGCTACGGAGATGATAGATAAACTCCAGTGGAACACTCTGCAAGAGAGACGCTCAGTAGCTCGGTACGGGCTTTTGTTGAAGTTTCGAGAATATACCTTCACCGAGGAGTCAAGCAGTATATTGCTCTCTCCTACGTATATCTCGCGAAGAGACCATGAGGATAAAATCAGAGACATTAGAGCCCACACAGAGGCATACCGACAATCCTTCTTTCCACGAACAATACAAGACTGGAATAGAAGGGAGAACCGATAGAGGTACTCAAGGTACCCTCCGCTTGCGGAGTATGGATGTAGATGTAGATGTAGAGCATCTTCTGAAGGTGTTGAGCGGTGAGGTAGGTGGCTGCGCCCGTGTTGCTGACTACTGGGCATAGAGGAACGCCTTCTTTTTGCACCTTAGGTAGACCACAAGGTCTTGACGTCACTGGTGCTTTTACTCTTAGCTGCTTAACGATCTTTTCTGGAAGGCCGATTTCCTTTAGAAGAGCCCAGATCTTCTTATCCACCTTGTCTTGTGAGTCGCTGTCCACTGGTCTTTATACCGGGTCGTCCAGAAGTTGTCGCACCTTACTATCATAATTTGCCTCGTTTTGGACGACGGTAGCATTCCCCTTCATCTGCTATCATCTTCCCTGAGTTGTTTAAGGGAAAACATCCCATCTCCAGAGATGTTTCGTGAGTGCTCTGCGAATCTCCCCTCGCACTTCTTCAGCATCATTGGCAGTAAATTTCAGGTCCACCTGCTCCATTGCACTAACGAAGGCTGCCGCAGGAACATTTATCGGGGTAACTGAGAAATTAAGACCCTTGCTGCGCACTTTCAATGTGGTTGCGTCGAATCCCTTCTCACTCAGGTTGACGACCGTGCGAGCGTCCTCGTTCGGCTGCGCCTTGTTATTAAGACGTTCAAACTTGGCTAGTTGATAGGACGCTAATTTCTTCCTTGTGTTCTCCGCTAGTGACCAAAAGATGCCATCAAATCGGTCCAAGACTTGTCTGGTTAGAAGGTGTGGTATAAAATAGTGTAGGGACAGCAACACTCTCGATGTCACATCAAGTCGGTCACACATGTCACGCACTCTCTCCCTGACCAATACTAAGCTCGCTCGATGGTTAATTCTGTTAATCAGTCTACAACTGACGTTATGTTTAATTTTAGGAAACACTGGAACCACGTGCTCTTACCGGTGTCTAGACCGGAAACAGAGAGAACAGAGCTTTTTCACCTTCCCTTGTCAAAACTTATCCAGCGTTCTAATTACGACATAGAGGGAGACGTACCCACATCCTAAAGGCCGGGTACTGTCCAGCAAGAAGAGATATTCAGATTGCAAGGTCACTCATTCAGTATGCTCATACTGCAGGATGTGCCAGCCACAGTCTCTAAAAGCCGAGGCTAGAACTCCTTAGAACAGTGTCCGAGCATCTGAAAGCGCTTACCAGATAAGAAAACCAGGACCAATGAAGTCATTAAAGATAGGTGCTCCAGCGTCTTACGATTTCTGAGCTGACCTGCTGCTGTAGGGATAACGTCGTGGAACGTTTGAGGGTGTGGGTCTAAAATAGGACCCTCACTTTCAAACTTTCGTTGTACACATCTACATCTACACCTTCACGGATACTCTGCAAATCACACTTAAATCCCTTTCAGAGGGTTCATCGAACCACCTTTACAACAATCCTCTGTTATTCCACTCCCGAGCAATGCGCAGAAAAAACGAACACATATACCTTTCCGTGCGAACTCTAATTTTCCTCATTTTATCAACATGATCTTTTCTCCCGATGTATGTCGGCGTTAACAAAATATTTTTGCACTCGGAGGAGCAAACTGGTGACTGAAATGTCGTGATATGGTCCCACCGCAACGAGAAACGCTTATGATTTAATGATGCCCACCCCAAATCCCGTATCATGTCCGTGAAACTCTGCCCTATATAGAGAAGGATGGGAAAGGAAATCGTCCGTGCCCTTTCAAAGGAAACATCCCGGCACTTGCCTGAAACGATTGAGGAAAATTACAGAAAATCTAAATATGGATGACCGAACGCGAGTTTGAACTGTCGTCCTCCCGAATGTAAGTTCAGTGTGCTAACCACTGCGCAATTTCGCTCGGTCTATTACGAACTGTGACTTCTCTGACAGTAAATCACGTATCCACTGACGTAAGTGAAGAAATATCAAGTAAGCACGCTATTTGATTACTAGCCACATGTGAAGTGCGGTGTCAAAAGCCTTCTGGAAATCTAGAAAAATGTAATCAATATGAAATCCTTTGTAGATACTACTCAACACATCTTTGAGTATACAGCTAGTTCTGCTTCATAAGAACGATGTTTTTTAAATCTTCGAGGTAAAAGTTTGATCACAATATATGTTCCAAAATCCGACTGCATATCGTCGTTAATGCTAGGGTTCTGTAATTTAGTGGATTACTCCTATTGCCTTTCTTGAGTATTAGTGTGACCTGTGAAATTTTCCTGTCCTTGTGTACGGATCTTTCGACGAGCAAGCTGTTGTTTATATTGTTAATTGTAAAGCTATTGCAACAGCGTACTCTCATAGGAACTTAATTCGCATACATTCCAGACGGAAAACTTGCTTTTATTAGATGATTTGAGTTGCTTCCCTACTCTGAGGACATTTAACGCAAAGTTATTCTTGTTGGCAGCTGTTCTTGATTGAAATTATGAAATATTTAATCCGTCTTTTTTGTTGAAGGAATATCGGAAGGCTTTATTTAGCAAATCTGCATTGGTAGTACTGTCATCGATAGTGTCTTGCGTCCGTTTAAGTTTGGCATGCTTTTTCGTTATTTCTGCAGCGATGTTATGACCTGGTTTGTGTAGTCGTTTTTTAATTTGTTTGGTATAAATCTTTAAACTGCTGTCGATACTATTCGTTTAGATTCAAGCTATATCAACTCTACACTTACATTGTTAATTAAGGAGGAATGGAAATTCTCTCTCAGGAAACAGTGAAGCGAATTTTCATCTGGTTTTTTGAATAGAAGTATTTTTAGTGGATTTTGGAGTTACGGTACTTAAGCTCTCTACGACAACCCTGTGTTCACTGATTGCTGTATCAGTTTTGATGTCGATTACTGGCTCAGGATAATTTGCTGCTAAGAGATCAACAGTGTTTTTACAATCACTTAGGATTCTAATAGGTTGGTCAACTAATTATTCAAAATAATTTTCAGAGAATGCGTTTAGCACCATTTCGCATGATGTTTCATGGGTACCTTCGGATTTAAGGGGAGCCGGAGGTGGTCAAATCCAAAAAATTACGATTTTTTTTTTTTGCTACCGAAAATTAATTGGAACATTCCTCTTTAATGTAAACTTTGAATTATTGTTCTACTCGCCCTAGAAGTGGAGTTATTACCATTTTCCCCCACGCCTGCAGAGGAAGTGGGCGGCCGCTGAATGCATCTAACACCCTCTCGTGACTTCCTGGCGAACTGCTTGGGATTTTCTCGGCCTGTTACGCATACAGCGAGTGTGCAAGGGTTGGCTACATTGTTTTCTGTGACAAATGAAGCGCTAAGAGCGCGGAACATCGTCTCTTTGCTGTTTACCGTTTCGAATTAGTTCAGTGTTGCGCCTGTTGTTGGTAGTATTATACTTCTTGTATAAAGCGTTGTTCTGGTTACGATGCCACGTTTTAGTAACCGTGTATATAAGAAGAGGAAGAACGTAGGGAAAAGAAAATTAACACTAATACCAAGTTGCGATACTACAATTACTGAAACAGTGCGTTCTTCTGTTAAGCAACACATGGCCGGCCATAGCCCTGTGACAACTTCTAGAAAGAAACTGACTGGTGGAAGTGACAGATTTCGTGAATATGTTAGTGACAGTGATGATATTAACGAAGTACTGAATATTGGATTATTACCTTCTGTGCTGAAAGAAAGTGTTCTGTGCAAAATGTGTTCAAGTGTAGGAGTGGGACTAGAGATAACAAAGCACTTTGGTTTAGCTTGTGAGATGAAGATAATCTGTGCATGTTGCAAGTATCAAGTGACTTTCTACAATTCACATGCCAGTCTCTTTGGTGAAAATGGACGATCTAGAGTGTTTGATGTGAATGTTCGACTTGTATATGGTCTTCGATCCATTGGAAAAGGGTCTGCTGCTGGTAAACTGTTTTGTGGTATTATGAACTTGCCATCGCCTCCAAGCAAATTTGGGTACTACTGTGAACTGGTAGGATCCTCTGTTGAAGATGTCGCTTTGAAAACCATGAAGGAAGCAGTGGAGGAATCTGTAGAAATGAACACTGGTTCTAGGGATTTGGTAGTGGCATTAGATGGTTTCTGGCAAAAGAGGGGTCATAAATCCCTGAATGGGGTTGTAACTGCTACTTGTGGTGATAGTGCAAAAGTGATAGATGTTGCAATATTATCAAAACATTGTAGGTGCAAAAATAAAATCAAAGGAGAGCACAGTGGAACCTGTGAGACAAATTTTAGTGGATCAAGTGAAAAAAAAAATTAGAACGTTCAGTTCCCAGATACAACGTTAGGTACAAATACTACCTTGGGGATGGTGACTCCAAAAGTTTCATACTATAGAGGAACTGAAACCATATGGAAATGAATTTGTAGTTGAAAAGTTGGAATGCACTGGGCATGTGCAAAAGCGTATGGGTGCACGGCTTCGAAGGCTCAAACAAACTTTGGGTTCAAGTAAGCTCAGTGATGGAAAGACAATAGGAGGGAGAGGCAGTCTTACTGATGAGATGATTGAACGTCTACAGAGATACTATGGGTATGCTATAAGGCAAAATACTAGTAATGTTAGTGACATGCGAAAAGCTGTGTGGGCATTGTTCCTTCATACTGCCTCTTCCAATGAATACCCTCAACACAGCCTGTGCCCAAAAGATTCCTGGTGCAAATATAATGCAAAAAAGGACTATGATCACAAACATGGTTTGCCATCAGCTGTGGTAAATGCAATAAAACCAATTTTTCATGACTTAGCACAGCCAGAATTGTTACACAAATGTCTACACGGAAAGACGCAGAATCCTAATGAGAGCGTAAACAATTTGATTTGGAAAGTGATTCCTAAAAGGGTGTTTGTAAGCGTAAAAACACTGCACTTTGTCATTTATGATGCAATAGCAACCTACAACCAAGGGAACAGTGTGAAGTGTGAAGTTCTGAAGGCATTAGGATTTACAGCTGGGGTGAACACTGTAGGAGCACTAAGAAATATTGACAGAGAAAGGATAAGAAGAGCAGAAAGAAGAGAAAGGCATATGAAGTATGATGCAACAACAGGCCAGAAAAGAAGACAGAAGAGGAAGCTTTTGGAGGATGAAGAAGAAGACCCTGCTAATCCATCCTATAGTGCAAGAATGTGTTGAGAAACTTTGATAGCCATTTCCTGTAAATTAGAATTTTTCGAATATAAGGAACATTTTCTCCAAATCCACTCAAGCTAGAGAGATGAAATTTTTATACAGCACTCCTAGTGGACAAACTTACATTGTAACACAGCCATTTGGCAATATGTTCAGTAGTTTAATTTCAGTTTAATTATAAGGCAGTTATTTGTAAAAAAAATTGGGTCATTAATAAAAAAAATAATTGGAAGGAAACTAGAAAAGATACTCCAAAATCCCTCTGTCATAACTGCAATACTAAACCACTCTATATGTAAAAGAATTCAAATTTTTCTATTTGGTAGTTTATTCATAAAGGTTCCTCAAACTTAGTGATTTTAACATGGGCAGCATAGGCACCTCCGGCTCCCCTTAAACACGTATTTTCACCAACATATCGAGGGCAAGTTGAAGTCACCACCAACTATAACTGTATGAGTCGGGTACGTGTTTGAAATTAGACTGAAGTTTTGTTTCAACCTTTCAGCAAGTGTATTATTCCAGCTGGGAGGTCGGTGAAACGATCCAGTTATTATTTTATTCCGGTTGTCAAGAATGACATGTACCCATACTAACTCACAGGAACTATCTGCTTCCATTTCGGTACAAGATAAACTGCTTCTAACAGCAATAAACACACGACTGCCAGCTGTATTTAGCCTATCCTTTCTGAACACTGTTAGGTTCTTCGCAAAAAATGTCGTCTAAGCATAACTTTAAGTACCTATAACGATTAGAAGATCAGTACTTTCTATTAGCCACCTGCAGTTGGCTACACCCTGTGCTCTTCATGGCATCCGGAAGGACCCGTTCCATATCTGGATTGGCCCCACCGGCTAAGCACACGGGCTTTCTTCCCTTCCTTGGCAGCCATATCCCTAAGGGTCTCCATAACGCGCCTGACATTGGACCTCCCAGCTACCAATAATCCAACCCTTTGTGAGTGCCCGGATCTTGCAGGCCGAGAGGTTTCTTTTGAAATAGGGCAAGTGAGTGCATCTGACTGAGGGACATTGTCAGCCGCAGATAGCACCTGGAATCTGTTTGTCAGCCTAACCGGGGTGGCCTCCCGGGGAAGTCTTCTGTAGCCTGCCCCCACCCCCTTCATATGCTCCATATGCAGACGTCGTTTCAGAACACCCACACCGTTGTTTGAGCAACTTTACATTCATGTCCCAGCCTTCTTGTGGACTTGCAAGAGCTCTGTGTTAACGCGTCTCGGATATGATCGACGTTATCATCACACGTGCGTAGCCGTCCAATGTCCTTCCCTGTGGGTATACAACCAACTTTCAAGGATTTTGTATACCAGTAATAAATCTACAAGTGCAGAGGTGGCTTCTTGCTGTATCGTCGGCGAAATGACGTTGGAACAATGGACTGACCTCACGCAAATTCCAACACACAAATCGATTTGAAAGTTGTAGCCATGTTGTAGTGTTGGCGGAGCGGTTAACGCTCTGGAGTTTCATACGTCAAAAATTACTCACATCGTCATTCAGTGATCTCACGTGAAATTTAATTCATTTTCTTTAGCCACTTAAGAAACGGGATTGGTTCACCTGAAAAGTTTATGATCCATTTAATACTACACCTTTGCCCAATCCGAAAGTCGACGAGTCGTCAAAACCAACTTTCCACGTCTGTGAATATAGAGCTTCACAGCATAGGCAGAAGGTCCAACGCAGCTCTAGAAATCAGGTGGTAAATTTTTGGATCCTAGTAATCTTCCTTCCTTCATTATTTTGTTTAGAGATGAAGAGTAAAGAGTGAAGCAGTGCGTCATGGAGTCAATCGGCCATGGTTAGCATCCACATCTATCCCTCTTTCTGGGTTGTCTCTTAAGTAGGGAACGATTCCTACGACCAACAAAGCTAAACAGTTTCAACCATTGCATTAGTCATAAATTTCAGTAAATAGTCCGATAGTAAATATATCATGATCAGACACTTGAGATTCAAAAATTAACTGCTAGTTGCGTTTACTGTAAACAGTTACCAGTGCTACAACACAGCCCAATGTGCAGCCGCAGCAGAATCAGAAAATTCGGTGACTTTGTAGCGTACATCTGGTGATGAACATGCGCATCAGACTTGAGAACATTTAACTAATTATATTCATGTCACACCTTTCTTGTGACTGATATATCGTTGTGTCCGAATAACAATACTGAAGATCCTAGTTTCAGGAAATGCAAACAAGTTGTTATAATCTAAATTGTCATCTTATATCTCGTACTTAGATGCAAAATCCTGCGGAATGAAGGAAGATTAATACGTACATCCCATGGCGACATGCATGGTGCAGTGTCTTTACCTTCTAATGCCTAAGAAAACTTATGTAATACATACTTTACTGAACATTCAAACTTGTATAAAATGTTTCGAGAAACTTCAATGGTAATGTTAATGCTAAGCTGATAATGACATCAGTATGAACGCTGTCCTACGAAACACATCAATTCCGTACCACATAATGAATGGTCCTAAGTAGTGGAACAGCAAATTCTGATAATGAGAGGCAATAGTGAAAATGATTCCGTATCTGGGATTGTTTTTTAATTATTCATTCCTAAAATTCTTTTCAGATGCATATAACCACATATTTTAATTCACTTCCACCTTCATGTGTACTGAACATAAAGAACTTAATGCTAATCAGACAAATAGGTTCGTACCTAGTGAGAAAACACGTTATTTAATTGGGATGCTTGTTTTGCTACTGCAGTTTTACATTCACGCTACAAACGCAATACAAATCGAAATCAATCTCTCCTGATTCTCAAAAAAATTTAATTTGATTGACAATGGATATAAGGCGATCTGTTTTGCTTAGCATATATCCCGAAGAATTAATCTAAGATGGCGAAGGGTCGGAGGGTTGCGGATGAACCGTTTAACAGATCTGTTTCCTTCGAACGTATATTTACTGCTTGTAGGAACATACACACACCTGAGCTGGAGTTAAAATTTAGCAGCGTGCATTCTCGATTACTGCATCTACGCTAGTTTCACGTGGTTTAGCGAAGAAGTATCCGCTGCTCGTTTTGTCAGTCTCATGAGGCTCATGCTGAGAGCATCGTAAGTATAGATCTACTGAATATGTGTGAGTTCATCGCAAATCCCCTTAAACGATCGAAGTTCTCTGATCATTTGCTGCGTTAGCCCTACTGGCCCAGAAATAGAAGACAATAAAGAGAAGGTCGAATTGCTGTATTTGACTGTCCGAAAATATTACGCCACGAAGCTTTACAGTTATTGCTCCTTTGAATCATCGCATAAATGTCGAAGAGCTAGTTTTGAAACAAGCGACCACGAAATAGGAAATCAACAGAAATCGTTCATCAGAGGAAACACTTTGTCGATGCGTGAGACAGTGCGACATTCTACACAGACTACTCGGATCAAGGAATTGGAAAAGAAGTGCAAGGAATTCCCGTATTCAAGAGGGGTCGTCGGGTACATGCACATAATTGCAGGCCAGTATTACTGTAATTCATTCACGAGAGAAGTGGCTTACAAAAATTTTGTTCCACCGATTTTTAAGAATTGCTGATCACCTTGGAGCCTTTTCTGGTTTGACTAATATAAGTGACTGAGAAGATTCAACTAAGGTCGGAACGTTTCGTCGAAGTATTCTTGTGTAGGCGTGAGAACGTTACGAGTATGCTCAAAATATATGTATACTCCAGTCGCAGATACCACAAGATGTACATCACGTAGATGGTACTGTAGAAATTTCAAGAGCATACATGTCGAAGAAAGATGGGCACAATATTCTCACGAAATGCTAACTACTGGGGAATCAGAACAATTGGAGTCGTTACGATGGTATGTTTACAGGAGACCTTCACTGTTCCACGTGCGAATACAAGAGGGAAGGCAGGAGTGCCGAACACTCTGTGCCACACACCGTAAAGCGGTTTGCGGAGCATATCTGTCGAAGCGGAGTGATGCACGATTCACAGGAGACTCCCAAGCCAAAATTCTAAGGAAATACGCGTATAAACTTTGGAAGTGGTTTTGGTGATGCTCGGATTCACGCTGTATCTTACTCTCATTAGGACACGCAGCATTCAGCAGTAGAGGCTTTTGAAATTGTTGCCTACAGTATCAGATTTCAGCGTGGACTTGTTATGATGGCTGAATATGGATTGATCACTTACCTCCATTGTTTTTCGTCACAAGTCTGCTTCTCTTCAACAGTTAACCTTCTTTCAAAGCCTTATTTAACTTCTATGTGCTAAGAACGGCAGCAAACTCTTTAATCACTGTATTACTCTCAAAGAACTCCGACGCACGCCCGGATGACTTGAGCTCTCGAAGCAGACAGTTGCTAAGCAACGACAGAGTCAAGTCGCGCGATTTTCGCATTGTTGTGAGCCTGCCCTGGGACCGATGCTAAGTAGCGAATATTGGTGATGACTAGCGCCCGCATTATCGGGTTTTTGTAAGACTGATTTTAGCGTTTTTGGAGTCCTTCAACTGAAAGTTTAATGGACTCCAATATTAACATAGAAGCCGGCATTATTTTTTTGACAGAGCCATTCTAGTCCTTTGTGGCAAATGAGCGCCTAATTATTCCCTATGTCGAAAGTCGGAAAAATTCACAAGCAGTTGAGATATTTACAGGTGCTACAACTATCTTCTCTTTTGGTAATATAGTAATGGGACGCGTTTTACGGAAAAAATCCTATCATATGTCACTCACACAAATACACAGACTTGTTATGCGTACCTGAGTACGACCACAGTCCGTGGCCTAACGCTACAATGATATAACATTTTGGAACTGCAGTACACAAAGAACCACACTTCTAACCTGTGTAATATGAAACTTTTCTGGTGTCTCTCAGTACATTTTTGGAGACTGAGAAAGGTTTTCCATAGACGTCTGTAGTCCCGTCGACTGAAAGCCAAATGCAGTGGTTATAAATGTCTGTTTTAATACCAGCAATCGTCTTTTCATACATCTGTTAGAAATAATTTTTGCAGTCTCGACTTTCCTGGTATATTGCAGGAAGGTCTTAAAATGTTGTGTTCCTTAGAACGACCCATGGCAGATTAGATGACACTAAATCGTCACACAACTCTAGAAGAAAGCTGTCCACTTTAAGATTTGCCATAGGAGACTTTAATGGTTCAGTCTGTGTTTGCTCTACTTACTAGCAAGGGAGCTAAATTGGACTTACACAGAAAAAGTGGGGACTAAAACGACTTGTTGCTACAAAACATGATGTTTAAATAGAATTTCTGGTCCAATACTACGTAAAAAATTCGCAAAAGAGCTTCTGTAAAGTTTGGAAGGTAGGAGGCGAGGTACTGGCAGAAGTAAAGCTGTGAGGACGGGGCGTGAGTCGTGTTTGGGTAGCTCAGTTGATAGAGCACTTGCCCGCGAAAGGAAAAGGTCCAGAATTCGAGTCTCGGTCCGGCACACAGTTTTAATCTGCCAGGAAGTTTCATTTCAGCGCACACTCCGCTGCAGAGTGAAAATCTCATTACGGGGCCTGTGTTCGGCAAGTTCCTTGCCTGGCACTGACGCGCTACCTCTCGCGCTTTCAAGCAGCGCGGACTCGGCACGTTCGCTGCTAGACAGCACAGGGAAGAAGACTGAGTGACTGTAAAATTCCCACCAAGGAATGATTTTAATTTAATGACGTTTCGTTAGCGCCTTGGCGATCTGCAGGATAACTCAATCTCGCTCTCCGCTCGACCTCCTGATAACAACACGACAATTGCTCAGATCATAATGGGGTGAATGCCTACTAATGATAATTCAAAATTGATTGTCGTAATCTGTTTAACTCGATTGCGGGTGTTCATTGTAATAATGGTGTTAGAAAGCAAAATAACGTTATCGATTCACAGGGTTATAAAAATTGTAGCTCCATTTTCAGAACGCTGTAAACAGCTAACCTAACCACTTCTCAGAATTATTTATAACTTGAAAGGGTTATTATCGAAAAAAGGGGGAAACGCTATAGGAAAAGAAATACGAAAGTTTTGCCATCAGGTGGCGCTGTAAGGGGGAAAATATGCAAAATGGATGCAAAAGACGCATGGTAAACGGCTGTTTTTCAGTTTGCGTCTGAGATACTTAGAGTAACTATCTCAATGCAGGATCGCAAGCTGCTTGTAAAGCTCTTTTACAAGAACGGTGACTGTGCGCCAGTAGCTCTGCAGAAGTTCTGGACACTCAGGGGTATGGAAAAGATTGTTGGTACGATGTCTGCCAAGGGTCTGGAGTAAATAATAACGATATTCCTGAAGAAATATTCTGCATTGCCACGGGGCTCGAGGAGAGGTGTGTAAACATGAAGTTCACGGGGAATTACCCGAACTTTGGACATGCCTGTGAGACCGGTGCATAAAATTGTGCGAAACATCATGTATCCATATCCGAACAAAATTACTCATTTTCAGGACTTGCTTCATGCTGGCGTGGAGTTAGATAAACGTTTGCTCTAGAATTCCTCACTCGCATGGCAGTGTACAATGAGCGACCATGGAACATTCTGTAGACGAACCCCGTTTCTACGAGTATTCCGAGGATCTGTCAACCGGTGGAACAATGCTCCTATGGGAGCACAAAAAATTCGAACAAGTTCCTGTGTATTTAAAGGACTCTGACTGAAAAGCAGGTTATCAGCTCCCTCATTTTACCTTTTTCAGTACCTTTAAAAACTTTCCCAAAAATTGTGCCGTGCGAACATATTCGGGCTTTTCTTAACATGCAACTCACCTCACAGTCCCACCAGCTCCCATAACCAGACCGACTAGTCCATCGCTGTAAGTCACTCAAACCCATCCATTTCTGCCGAGTGATATTTTTCCGGAAGTCAGACTGTAAATCACTAGTCTCATTTATTCTGCACACCAGCGTGACTAGTCGTTTTGTTGCCACACCCCCGAATAATTTTAGAAATTCTGACTGAATGTTATCCAGCCCTTCTCCATTATGTGACCGCAACTCATCGGAAACTCTTTTAAATTCTAATGCTGGATCTCCTTGCCCTTTCCTGTCGACTTCCGTTACTTACTTCTTTCATGATGTCATCAGGCAAGTCCTCCCCCTCACACAGGCCTTTAATGTACTCTTTCCACGCATCCGTTCTCCCGTATTCATTTAGTAGAGGAATTTCCATTGCACTCTTAGTGTTAACGCCTTCGTTTTACTTTTCCATGTACTGAGTCAGTCCTTTTGACAGTAATTTATTGTCCGATTGCTTCATATTTTTCATGTAGTCATTTCGCCTTTGCTTCCCTGAATATCCTATTTAGTTCCTAAGTGTTTTGCACTTCTATATTCCTGAACTTGCCTAAACATTTTTGTAGTTCCTTCTTTCGTCGGCCAGCTGAAGTATTTAGTATGTTAGACATGGTTTTTTCGCAGTTACCTTTCAAGAATTCACATTTTTCTTTCGAACGTTTATGACTCCCATTTTTAGATACGCTCATTTCTCTTCAACTGAACTGCCGACTGACTAATATATTTTTCGCAGTATCTATAGCTTCAGAGAACTGAAAGCCTATCTTTTCATTCCTTAGTACTTCCGTAACCCACTATCTTACGCACTGAATCTTTCTAAATAGTCTCTTGATCTTCAGCCAACTCTCCATCAATACCAAATTGCGGTTTGAATCTATATCTGCTCCTAGGTAAGCCCCACAATTCAGTATCTGATTTCGGAACTTATGCCTTCCAAAAATGTATTTCAAATGGATTCGCCCTCTATTTCCTAGCCTATTACAGGTATGCCTCCTCCTCTTGTGAGTTTTGAAGACAATATTTGCTATTAGCACTTAAAAATTTATTGCAAAACTCCGTTAGTCTCTCTCCTCTGTCATTCCTACGACCTAGCTCGTATTCTCTCCTAAACCCTTCTTCTAATCCGTTTCCCGCAGTGTTATTGCAATCTCTGGCTGTGAAAGATGTCGTGTTCAGGGCTCAACTGAAGGCACAAATTGCCCAACGCATTCTCAACGTGACCCCTGAGATACTCCGATCTGTTGTGGAACATGTTTTTTCTCACTCTCAACTTGTGCAGAAAACGTTGGGCAGCATGTTGAACATATCTTGGAACAGTCTCGCGACAGGTAAAAGCCAATTGTTTGTTTTTTTCATGGAATTTCTGGGCTCACAACAATGAAAAATAGATTTATCCTTTTCTGATGATGTCCGTAGTTCCTGGTCTAGTGGATAGCGTTGCTGCCTCTGGATCACGGGGTCGCGGTTACGATTACCGGTTCCCAAGGTTTACTTCCGCCAGTACCTCTCTCCCACATTCCAAAAAAAAAAAGGTTCAAATGGCTCTGAGCACTATGGGACTTAACATCTATGGTCATCAGTCCCCTAGAACTTAGAACTACTTAAACCTAACTAACCTAAGGACATCACACAACACCCAGTCATCACGAGGCAGAGAAAATCCCTGACCCCGCCGGGAATCGAACCCGGGAACCCGGGCGCGGGAAGCGAGCTGCGGACTCCCACATTCCAAACGTCGCAGCTGTTGCCCAGCACTGTCACTCCTGGAAGACGGGATATTTCAGAGAAAGGCGCTAACTGAAGCCTAGAGACTGACAGCAATAACAAACAGATGCCTCAAAAGCAATGTATCTGCAACAGAGTCGTGAAGATGTGTAAAAGAAAACATGTGTAGGAAGCAAAAGTTCAAAATTTCATCATAACAAAATATAACGCACATACGCAACAGAGACATTGAATTGAAGATTAATAAAGGAAAATAAATGTATCACGAAAATGTTATGAAGGAGTATCATATACAGTAAAAACATTTAAAGAAACAAGCAATAGAGATGAATTGTTACACCGAAGAAAAGGCCACGCACGGAATTGTTTTTTGCGGGCTCTTGGTGTTAGGTTCCTATTTGACCTAAGAACATAGGGTAGGAATATTTTTCTTTAGCCCGGACCTGCTGCCATTTTTATAGACGTTCTGACATCGGTTTTGCTGTGGCTTTTTTACATTATAATAAGCAACGTTTGATCGACGACCCGGAGCTGGCGCTCAGGAAAAATGGATGAATCGATTAATTCTATTCGCAAAAGATTGTAATTGGGCTGAAATTAATGCTCAGTTAATGATACCATTTGTATGTGAACCATTCCGATTTTACGAGGAAAAACAGTCGTCCTTAAATAACTGCTGACTGGAGTGAGATTGATGGTTCAAATTTGGTCCACTCATGTGTCGGACCTTCGTCTAAGATAAGTTTCAACAGTTTCAAAACAATCTTGCTTCGTTTGGATTTTGCGTACAAGAAACACCTTTCCCTGTGAGGTTTCTGAGCGCGTCACTTCTATACTTGAACTGAAAACAATTTTGTTTTAATCCACTAATGTTGTTGTTGTTGTTGTTGTGGTCTTCAGTCTTGAGACTGGTTTGATGCAGCTCTCCATGCTACTCTATCCTGTGCAAGCTTCTTCATATCCCAGTACCTACTGCAGCCTACATCCTTCTGGATCTGCTTAGTGTATTCATCTCTTGGTCTCCCTCTACGATTTTTACCCTCCACGCTGCCCTCCAATGCTAAATTACTGATCCCTTGATGCCTCAGAACATGTCCTACCAACCAGTCCCTTCTTCTTGTCTACATTGAGATTCAATTGTCATTCCCCGCACCATGCGTCAATTCGCTGCAGATCCTCCTGCATTTCAGTACAATTTTCCATTGTTACAACCTGTCGATATACCACAGCATCATCTGCAAAAAGCCTCAGTGAATTTCCGATGTCATTCACAACGTCATTTATGTATATTGTGAATAGCAACGGTCCTATGACACTCCCCTGCGGCACACCTGAAATCACTCTTACTTCGTAAGACTTCTCTCCATTGAGAATGACATGCTGCGTTCTGTTATCTAGGAACTCTTCAATCCAATCACACAATTGGTCTGATAATCCATATGCTTTTACTTTGTTCATTAAACGACTGTGGGGAACTGTATCGAACGCCTTGCGGAAGTCAAGAAACACGGCATCTGTTATCTAGTAACTCTTAAATCCAATCACACAATTAGTCTGATAGTCCATATGTTCTTACTTTGTTCATTAAACAACTGTGGAGAACTGCATCGAACGCCTTTCGGAAGTCAAGAAACACGGCATCTACCTGGGAACCCGTGTCTATGGCCCTCTGAGTCTCGTGGACGAATAGCGCGAGCTGGGTTTCACACGACCGTCTTTTTCGAAACCCATGCTGATTCCTACAGAGTAGATTTCTAGTCTCCATAAAAGTCATTATACTCGAACATAATACGTGTTCCAAAATTCTACAACTGATAGACGTTAGAGATATAGGTCTATAGTTCTGCACATCTGTTCGACGTCCCTTCTTGAAAACGGGGATGACCTGTGCCCTTTTCCAATCCTTTGGAACGCTACGCTCTTCTAGAGACCTACGGTACACAGTGCAAGAAGGGGGGCAAGTTCCTTCGCGTACTCTGTGTAAAACCGAACTGGTATCCCATCAGGTCCAGCGGCCTTTCCTCTTTTGAACGATTTTAATCGTTTCTCTATCCCTCTGTCGTCTATTTCGACATCTACCATTTTGTCATCTGTGCGACAACCTAGAGAGGGAACTACAGTACAGTGTTCCTCTGTGAAACAGCTTTGGAAAAAGACATTTAATATTTCGGCCTTTAGTCTGTCATCCTCTATTTCAGTACCATTTTGGTCACAGAGTTTCTGGACTTTTTGTTTTGATCGACCTACCGCTTTGACATAAGATCAAAATTTCTTAGGATTTTTTGCCAAGTCAGTACATAGAACTTTACTTTCGAATTCATTGAACGCCTCTCGCATAGTCCTCCTCACACTACATTTCGCTCGCGTAATTTTTGTTTGTCTGCAAGGCTTTGGCTATGTTTATGTGCGGAATGCAAACCAAAGACTGCCTTTTATTGACAGAACACTTAGAAAACGTAACGGATCTACTAAAGAGACTCCGAGCGGTTCTAGACGCTACAGTCTGGAATCGCGCGACCGCTACGGCCGCAGGTTCGAATCCTGCGTCGGGCATGGATGTGTGTGATGTCCTTAGGTTAGTTAGGTTTAAGTAGCTCTAAGTTCTAGGGGACTGATGACCTCAGATGTTAAGTCCCATAGTGCTCAGAGCCATTTTTTTTACTAAAGAGACTGCCTACGCTACTCTTGCCCGTCCTCTTTCGGAGTAGTGCTGCGCGGTCTGGGATCCTTACCAGATAGGATTAACGTTGTACATCGCAATACGTGTTGTATCATCGCGAAGTAGGGGAGAGAGTGTCACTGCCATGATAAAGAATTTAGGGTGGACATCATTAAAACAAAGGCGTTCTTCGATGCGGCAGAATCTTCTCAAGGAATTTCAATCATCAGCTTTCTGCTCCGAATGCAAAACTATTTTGTTGACGTTGACCTATATACGGAGAAACAGTCATTATAATAAAATAAGGGAAACCAGAGGAAAGGAATATGTGTTCACTTTCTCCACGCCCTGTTAGATTGGAGTAACTGAGAATTATTATGGAGGCGGTTCCATGCACCCTCTGCTATGCATTTAAGTGTGATTTGCAGAGTATCAATGTAGATGTAGATGTAGATTTTACTGCTTTGTTCAAGCAAACGATGACAAGAACTTTACGATAAGACGTAACAGCAACATGTATGCTTTTCGGTAATTTATTATTTGTTGCTCGAAACTTTCAGCGTTCGTATGATTCATTACAGAGTCACTTTTTTCTCGTTGTGATTGAGATGAAACATTTCATTTACAAGATCATTCGGAAATTTTCTAAATTTTGAAACAACACATACGCTTAACTGACAAGCAGGTTCCATTTGACCACAGATCTGTACGATTCCCAATAAGTTGGGTGTATGTTGGTCAGCCTACCCTAGGGCGTGGTTACCTGCATGTCATAATACATTATGAAGATACTTTGACATTTTATAGTGGTCGATTGTAACTTTCTCTGTGAACTGTTTCGTAACGTGTTTGGTCACTTGGCTCTTGTTGGCTACTTTGCAGCTATTTTTATGAAGCAAAACGACGTAACGTCTCTTGTTGCTGTTGAAATAGGCGAAAGCCATTAGCCGTCCAGAAAGCCTTTGACAAGTAACCCTTTTCAACAGTAGTATGTGTGAGTGGAGAGATTTACACATTTTCCTAAGCATCGAATCTGCTACTTCACATGAACCATGTGCACACGTCATTTTTTGTACAGCCATTCTACATTTTTCAAAAATTGCTCTGAGCACTATGGGACTTAACATCTATGGGCATCAGTCCCCTAGAACTTAGAACTACTTAAACGTAACTAACCTAAGGACAGCACACAACACCCAGTCATCACGAGGCAGAGAAAATCCCTGACCCCGCCGGGAATCGAACCCGGGAACCTCTACATTTTTGTTCGCATCCTAAGTTTATCTATATATTATGGTTGTATCGTAAGTTTATCTAGGCAGCATAAAATATTTATATAAATATTATCAAAAACTTTGAACAGTATTTAATGTTTTGTATGTATCCTATTTTTGTTTGCTGTTATTTTGTATACCGTGTTGAGCATTTATCTTTCCAATGCGTAGACAGCCTCATGCGTATATGAATAAGATGTGTAACTACTAAACAAAAAATGAAGAATAAAAAATAAAAAATATTTAGAATTAGAAAACACAAATTATAAAACAGAATAGAAAAATAGTAAAAAAATAAAAACGTATGAAAAAATAAAAGTAAAAACCGTCGTACAAGCATGTGACCTTGGAATGGTGGTCATGCTTGCATGCTCTGGGGACACAGCATGCGATACTGGACAAGTTCAACCATCCCAGGTTGGTAATAGTAGAGGAGAAAGACTAACGGTGCCCAACTCAAACAACATGGTAGAAAAGACAATAAAAAAATCTATGCCGGGTCGGGTGTCGTCCGAGTCATCAAAAATATACATCAGTTGGCAAGCTGTGGCGGTCTAATTTCAGAATCGTGATGCAGTAAAAGTTGGGACACACGAATGAAAAATGCTCTTACTGTAGCATAAAAAAGGTGAGTACCTCCTGCACAGAGTTAGGGATGCAGAAGAAGGAAAATTATCTGCCACCTTCAAAGAAATTTAAATGGAAACGTCTTGCATATTCACTCTTTTTTGAGTTAACCCTACATCCTCAGGGCAGTGAGCTATCTGAGCTGCAAGGTGTTGGTACACCTGATCTTGCAAAAGTTCCTCATCCTGTGCCAAAATCCACAATATTCGTTAGCCACACTAAACAATATATAGTACCATACGCCTGAAGAGCATACATGTAATATCTGAGAAAGTTTTTCTACAGGGACAAAATGTCTGGGGCTCGATTTGCTACTGTTGGCATGAAAAAACGTTTTATTCTTTATTTTTTTGAGTTGGGGAATTGATTTTTTTCCTCGAAGCGACAATTTCTCCCCAAGCCCACCACCTGTTACATGTACAGTAAGAGATGTAAGAACAAACTTGTGCGCTTCTATGGAGTGGGATGTATCTACAATAGTAAGTATCCAAGATACGTGTTTCCTTGTACGAGTTCATAGGATGTATCCCCGAGTGGGGATGCATGCATCCTAATCTTCAATGACCAGTTGTATCATACCGTACGACATGGCAAATGCCATTCTGGTAGACATGATGACATGTTTCATGTTATATGACATCTTGTACGATGTTACTTGACTTGACATGACACATTATATTGCATGGCATGTGTACTAATACTAACAAGTAAAAAATTGCGAGTATGTCAAGATATTTTGATTTAAATGTCTCTGAATGTGCCAGACAAATAGAAAAGCTAGTTCCCTTCTTTTACATCCTTAAGTCTGCACAGGCCTTCCTTGCCTTTTTTGTACTATGATAGCATTTTTCATTCTGGCATTGTTCTGTAAGATATAGTTCAGTCTTCCATCATTCGTCCTTGTATAATGTTTACATAGCCCCTCTCGGAGCAAGCAACCAAAGTCAACATATAAGAATAAGAGGTACACGTATTTTCTTAACCTGTAAACTACTGTTTCATGAATAATGTATGCTGTTACATCTTAATATCCCCATTGCTAGTCTATTTTGTAATTCACTTGATGGGTTTTTTAGATTTTTAGTTTATAAGTCTACAATCTGGATGACTGAGGGATCTCTCTTGATAATATCAACCAAAACGATATTGCAGTGCTGGTACTGCTAAACGCTGAAAGCAAGGGGAAACTAGATACCTAATTTTTCCCGAGGGTACGGAGCTTGCTGTACTGTTTAATGATGATGGCATCCCCTTGGGTAGAAAATTCAGTAAATAAAATAGTCCCCCATTCGGATACTCAGGAGAGGACTACTCAAGAGGATGACGACATCAGGAAATACAAAACTGGCGTTCTACGGATCGGAGAGTGGTATGTTGTATCTCTTATTAGGAGGAGGTAGGTTAGAAAACCTAAAAAGGGAAATGGAGCGGCTAAAGTTAGATATTGTGAGAATAAGTGAAGATTATTGGCAAGTGGAACAGGACTTTCGGACTATTGAATACATGGTTATAGATACAAAATCAAGCAGGGGTAATGCAGGAGTCAGCTTAATAATGAATAAGAAAATAGAAATGCTGGTAGGCAACTGTGAAAAGTGCAGTGAACGCATTATTGTAACCAAGATATCAAGATAGACACGAAGCCCACACCCACCACGGTAGTACAAATTCATATGCCAACTAGCTCCGCAGACGGTGTTGAAATTGCAGAAATATACGATGAGATAAAAGAAATTCTTCAGATAGATTAGGGAAACGAAAATTTCGTTATTTGGAATTCGATAGCAGGAAAAAGAAGAGATCGAAAACTTGTAGGTGAAAATAGACTGGGCAAAAGGAAGGAAAGATGAAGCCGCCTGGTAGAATTTTGCGCATAGCACAATTCGTTTATCACCAAGACCTGGTTAGAGAATCGTTAAGAGACCTGGAGACACCAGGAGGTTTCAGATCCATTATACAATAGCAAGACAGAGTTTTAGGAATTAGATATTAAATATCAGCATATTTCCAGGGGCAGGTATGGACTCCGAGCACAATTGACTTGTTACTAACTGTTAATTGGAACAGAAGAAATTGCAAAAATGTAGGAAATTAAGGAGATGGGATCTGGATAAGGTGAAAGAGCTAAATAAACTGGTACATCTGCCTAATATCGTGTAGGGCCCCCGCGAGCACGCAGAAGTGCCGAAACACGACGTGGCATGGACTCAATTGATGTCTAAAGTAGTGCTGGAGGGAAATGACACCATCAGTCCTGCAGGGATGTCCATAAATCCGTAAGAGTACGAGGGCGTGGAAATCTCTTCTGAACAGCACGTTGAAAGGCATCCCAGCTATGCTCAATAGCGTTCATGTCTGGTGGGTTTGGTGGCCATCGGAAGTGATTCAACTCAGAAGAGAGTTTGTGCAGACATTTTGCAGCAATTCTGGGCGTGGGGCACGTCACATTGCACTGCTTGAATGGCCCACGTCCGTCGGAATACACAATGAACATGAGTGGATACAGGTGATCTGACATGATGCTTACGTACGTGTCACCCGACACAGTCGTATCTAGACATATCAGGGATTCCGTATCACTCTGCACACGTCCACACCATTACAGAGTCTCCACCAGCTTGAACAGTAGCCCATGCAAGGTCCATCCATTCATGAGGTTGTTTCCATACCCGTACACGTCCATCCGCTCGATACAATTTGAAACATGTTGCCAGTCATCTACAGTCCAATGTCGCTGTTGACGGGCCCAGGCGAGGCGTAAAGCGTTCTGTCGTGCAGTCATCAATGGTACACGAATGGGCCTTCCGCTCCGAGAGACCATATCGATGATGTTTCGTTGAATGTTTCGCACACTGACACTTGCTGATGGCCCAGCATTGAAAACTCCAGCAATTTGCGGAAGGGTTGCACTTCTGTCGCGTTGAACGGTTCTCTTCAGTCGTCGTGGGTCCCGTTCTAGCAGGATCTATACCCGGCAGCAGCGATGTCGGAGATTTGATTTTGTACCGTATTCCTGATATTCACGGTACACTCGTGAAATGACCGTACGGGAAAATCTCCACCTCTTCGCTACCTCGGAGACGCTGCGTCCCATCACACTTGCATCGACTATAACGCTACGTTCAAACTCATTTATATCTTGGTAACCTGCGATTGTAATAGCAGTAACCGATCTAACAACTGCGCCAGACTCTTTTTGTTTTATACAGGTTAGTCTGCTGTTTAGATATCTCTATGTTTGAGTACGCATGCTTATACCAGTTTCCTTAGCGCTTCAGTGTAGAACTTAATTGATGAAAGGAGAAAATAGAAAAATGCAGTAAATGTAGTAGGTTGAACCCAATAAAAATGTCTAAAAAATGTGATTGATAAGAAGTACAAGATTGTTAAGCAGAAATGGCTAAACGGTAAATGTAAGGTTTCAGCAGCGTATTTCAATATAGGAAAGATAGGTATCTCCTACAGGAATATAAAAGGGGCCTTTGGAGAAAAGAGAAGCAGTTGTATAATCATCAAGAGCGCAAACTCAAAATCGGTCCTAAGCAAAGAAGAGAAAGCTGAAATGTGGAAGGAGTGTACAGAGGGTCCGTACAAGGGAGATGAATTTGAAGGCAGTATTGCAGAAACAGAAGAGTACTTAGATGAAGATGAGTTGGGAGAAAGGTATATGAGAGACCACTGAAAGTCTTGAGTGGAAACAAAGCCACGGGGGTAGACGATATTCTGTCAGAACAGCTAATAACCTTGGGAGAACAGCCATGACAAACACCCCTCTCTACTGTGCAAAATATATGAGACACGTGAAGTACCCTCAGACTTCAAGAACGATATAATAATTCCAGTTTCAAAGAATGCAGGAGCTAACAGATTTGGATATGCTTTTCTATTCCAGTCTATGATCACACATGAATTCTTTAGACGATGACCGGTTTCAGTCTGCAATGACCATCCTCATATCTAAAATATATAAATATATACATCTAGTGAGCAGTGTGTCTTTTAACATAAAACAGCAATTGTATCACAATATACTGTCATACACCAGGGAAATGTACAGATACAATATGGTATAACGTACCTTTTTTACACCATGTCCTAAAGTGATATGGCCATAATGGCATCGTCAAAACATATAAATATAATCAACATAGCATCGCCACGTAGATTTAAAATATGGTGTAGAATAGGCCACACCGTCCACATAGTGATTATTGCCAACTAACTACTGAGGTACAGTAGCATCCAGAAACCTGATTGCCTACACCCTCCCTAGACGTCGCTACTGTGGGTTTGCTTATATGTAGTCATCATTTACGCAAAAACATAATCTGATAAAAGCACATTAGATAAAATGCATGTAGCTGACTTATTAAAATTGATGATTATCATAGAAACCAATTGTGATACATTAAAATATGAATGCAGTTACCCATGTAAAATTATTAAAAAGAAAATATATGAAGAGTATAGGTCCGACCCCTTTTTTATGGTGAATTTACGGTCAATAATTAATATAGCGTAATACATTGCCTTTGGCAACCTATAAATTGCTTATAAAAGATAAAATGTCTATATGACAGGTGAAAAAGAGACAGATCAATGAACAGCTCCCTCTGTTGAGTCGGCCGCTAGGTTCTCATGTAGGCGCGCACCGATCGTAAGAACTTAACCAATTGCGGGCTTTACATACATCGTGACATGTCTCCCACAGAAAACGTTTAAACAACATATAAGCATACAATAAATAAAATTATATACTTTGGCTATACATTCCATAAGTAGGTAGGAGATAATCAGTTACAGGATTAGAGCGACTACTGTGCGGAACTAAGGGAAATGCCTTGTGTTCTCAACATAACACATCAAGTAAGGCTAGGTATAAATAGGCGAGGCATTAACAGACATAAATTTTCGGTTTTCAGAAAGCCTACATGTAGAGATACTATCATTGAAGCCAGTTCATGCCATCCGTCTCGATATGGAAGGGCTTTTGTCACATCTATGATCGATTGACTTTTTGGATTACCATCGGCCGACAGTGAAATACGCCAAGTACTTAGTATATCGAAACATCTACATTTATACTCCGCAAGCCATCCAACGGTGTGTGGCGGAGGGCACTTTACGTGCCGCTGTCATTACTTCCCTTTCCTGTCCCAGTCGCGTATGGTTCGCGGGAAGAACGACTGCCGGAAAGCATCCGTGCGCGCTCGAATCTCTCTGATTTTACATTCGTGATCTCCTCGGAAGGTATAAGTAGGGGTAGCAATATATTCGATACCTCATCCAGAAACACACCCTCTCGAAACCTGGCGAGCAAGCTACACCGAGATGCAGAGCGCCTCTCTTGCAGAGTCTGCCACTTGAGTTTGCTAAACATCTCCGTAACGCTATCACGGTTACCAAATAACCCTATCTCCTCCGTCAACCCGACCTGGTATGGATCCCACATTGATGAGCAATACTCAAGTATAGGTCGAACGAGTGTTTTGTAAGCCACCTCCTTTGTTGATGGACTACATTTTCTAAGCACTCTCCCAATGAATCTCAACCTGGTACCCGCCTTGCCAACAATTAATTTTATATGATCATTCCACTTCAAATCCTTCCGCACGCACACTCCCAGATATTTTACAGAAGTAACTGCACCAGTGTTTGTTCCGCTATCATATAATCATACACAAAGGATCCTTCTTTCTATGTATTCGCAATACATTACATTTGTCTATGTTAAGCGTTAGTTGCCACTCCCTGCACAAAGTGCCTATTCGCTGCGGATCTTCCTGCATTTCGCTGCAATTTTCTAATGCTGCAACTTCTCTGTATACAACAGCATCATCCGCGAAAAGCCGCATGGAACTTCCGACACTATCTACTAGGTCATTTATATATATTGTGAAAAGTAATGGTCCCATAACACTCCCCTGTGGCACGCCAGAGGTTACTTTAACGTCTGTAGACTTCTCTCCATTGAGAACAACCTGCTGTGTTCTGTTTGCTAAAAACTCTTCAATCCAGCCACAAGGTGGGCTGATATTCCGTAGGCTCTTACTTTGTTTATCAGACGACAGTGCGGAACTGTATCGAACGCCTTCCGGAAGTCAAGGAAAATGGCATCTACCTGGGAGCCTGTATCTAATATTTTCTGGGTCTCATGATCAAATAAAGCGAGTTGGGTCTCACACGATCGCTGTTTCCGGAATGCATGTTGATTCCTACAGAGTAGATTCTGGGTTTCCAAAAACGACATGATACTCGAGCAAAAAACATGTTCTAAAATTCTAAAACAGGTCGACGTCAGAGATATAGGTCTATAGTTTTGCGCATCTGCTCGACGACCCTTATTCAAGACTGGGACTGCCTGTGCTCTTTTCCAATCATTTGGAACCTTCCGATCCTCTAGAGACTTGCGGTACACGGTTGTTAGAAGGGGGGCAAGTTCTTTCGCGTACTCTGTGTAGAATCGAATTGGTATCCCGTCAGGTCCAGTGGACTTTCTTCTGTTGAGTGATTTCATTTGCTTTTCTATTCCTTGGACACTTATTTCGATGTCAGCCATTTTTTCGTTTGTGCGAGGATTCAGAGAAGGAACTGCAGTGCTGTCTTCCTCTGTGAAACAGTTTTGGAAAAAAGTGTTTACTATTTCAGCTTTACGCGTGTCATCCTCTGTTTCACATCATCCTGGAGTGTCTGGATATGCTGTTTCGAGCCACTTACTGATTTAACGTAAGACCAGAACTTCCTAGAATTTTCTGTAAAGTCGGTACATAAAATTTTACTTTCGAATTCACTGAACGCTTCACGCATAGCCCTCCTTACGCTAACAAATTGCAGTAGCCAACGATTTTTCAGCTCAAGATGTTATGCGTCCATACAATAGAATAAAAAAAGTCCGACCCACACTCATCTAGAAAAAAGAAAGAATAAAGAAAACCTGAAAACTATTCCAATGAAATTTTACGGAAAAATGTCCCAACAAATAGAAAAGTGTTTGAATAAATCTAAGGTTGGATGTGGTTTTCAAGTTAACAACACTCTGAAACTCTGTTTAAAACACAGTTTGAGTAAAGACTCTGATAAATTTGACGGTTCTAGGGTTTACAAATCATTTGTAGTAGTTGTGACAAATTTTACATTGGTCAAACTGGCCGCTCTTTTAAAATTAGATTCAGGGAGCATTTGCAAACACATAACAAAACTGCATTAGGAATGCATTTAGCAGAAACCGGCCACACTGTAGACAATATCGAGAGTTGTATGCGTATTTTACACAGGGCAGAGAAGGGTCGCGCTCTCGACTTGTTGGAGGAGTTAGAAATTTACAAAGCCAAAAAGGTATGAACCCACTAGGGTACCCAACGCCTACTTTGCTTTATTTGATAACATACTACGATAAACAAATATTTTTCCTTTATTGTTATTTTAACACCTGCACGTAAGGTGGGCTGGCAGCAGCATCCTACGCTGCTCTTCAGCCTCAGGTTTGACAATGAGAAAATATAAAGAAGACACATAAAAGACTGAATGAATTGGCGGGAAAAAACAGTAGGCACAGAATACAAAAAATACGAAGCCGTTCACACTCGACGAAAAACACACTAAAAACTGTCGGCACGGCGCACAAACGCTGACGACTTCGACGGCACAGGTGAACGTAGGAGCGTGACGGCGAACTCTAAGCACAAACACGACGGCACACACACGAGAAACTGATGGTGATGATCTCCAGTGCGCGAATGTCCATGTAACGTGTGCGAGTTCGGGGACCTGCCAAGAGGGGAAGACAGGGGAGGGGGAGGGGAGAGCAAAGATGCCAATGGCAGAAGAGATGAGAGGAGGAGTGGAGGGACAGGGGTAGGGGAAGCCCGGGGGAGGAGTGGGGAGCGAGGGAGGAGGGAGGGAAGGGGGAGAGAAGGGAGAGAGGGTGCCCCTAGGAACAAACACAGGAAGAGGGAGGGAGGATCAAAGTTGGTAGGAGGGGTAGATAGAGGGGAGGAGGGCACAATCAGGGAGGGGGAGCTGGCGGAAGCCTTGGGAGAGGGTATGGGGAGTGGAGAGATGGAGAGCAGGTGGGACATGGAAATATAGGCGCGGCAGCGGACAGGGGCAGGAGAGGATGGGAGAGACCAGCGGGTGAGAAGAATCTACATCTACATCCATACTCCGCAAGCCACCTGAAGGTGTGTGGCGGAGGGTACCCTGAGTACCTCTACCGGTTCTTCCTTCTATTACAGTCTCGTATTGTTCGTGGAAAGAAGAATTGTCTGTATGCTTCTGTGTGGGCTCTAATCTCTCTGATTTTATCCTCATGGTCTCTTCACGAGATATACGTAGGAGGGAGCAATATACTGCTCGACTCTTCGGTGAAGGTATGTTCTCGAAACTTTACCCAAAGCCCGTACTGAGCTACTGAGCGTCTCTCCTGCAGAGTCTTCCACTGGAGTTTATCTATCATCTCCGTAACGCTTTCGCGATTACTAAATGATCCTGTAACGAAGCGCGCTGTGCTCCGGTGGATCTTCTCTATCTCTTCTATCAACCCTATCTGGTACAGATCCCACACCGCTGAGCAGTATTCAAGCAGTAGGCGAACGAGTGTACTGTAACCTACTTCCTTTGTTTTCGGATTGCATTTCCTTAGGATTCTTCCAATGAATCTCAGTCTTGCATCTGCTTTACCGAAGATAAACTTTATATGATCATTCCATTTTAAATCATTCCTAATGCGTACTCCCAGATAATTTATGGAATTAACTGCTTCCAGTAGTTGACCCGCTATTTTGTAGCTAAATGATAAGGGGTCTATCTTTCTATGTATTCGCGGAACATTACACTTGTCTACATTGAGATTCAATTGCCATTCCCTGCACCATGCGTCAATTCGCTGCTGATCCTCCTGCATTTCAGTACAATTTTCCATTGTTACAACCTCTCGATATGCCACAGCATCTTCTGCAAAAAGCCTCAGTGAACTTTCGATGTCATCCACCAGGTCATTTATGTATATTGTGAACAGCAACGGTCCCATGACACTCCCCTGTGGCACACCTGAAATCACTCTTACTTCGGAAGACTTCTCTCCATTGAGAATGACATGCTGCGTTCTGTTATCTAGGAACTCCTCAATCCAATCACACAATTGGTCTGATAGTCCATATTCTCTTACTTTGTTCATTAAACGACTGTGGGGAACTGTATCGAACGCCTTGTGGCAGTCAAGAAACACGGCATCTACCTGGGAACCCATGTCTATGGCCCTCTGAGTCTCGTGGACGAATAGCGCGAGCTGGGTTTCACACGACCGTCTTTTTCGAAACCCATGCTGATTCCTACAGAGTAGATTTCTAGTCTCCAGAAAAGTCATTATACTCGAACATAATACGTGTTCCAAAATTCTACAACTGATAGACGTTAGAGATATAGGTCTATAGTTCTGCACATCTGTTCGACGTCCCTTCTTGAAAACGGGGATGACCTCCGCCCTTTTCCAATCCTTTGGAACGCTACGCTCTTCTAGAGATCTACGGTACACCGCTGGAAGAAGGGGGGCAAGTTCCTTCGCGTACTCTGTGTAAAATAGAACTGGTATCCCATCATGTCCAGCGGCCTTCCCTCTTTTGAGCGATTTTAATTGTTTCTCTATCCCTCTGTCGTCTATTTCGATATCTACCATTTTGTCATCTGTGCGACAATCTAGAGAAGGAACTACAGTGCAGTCTTCCTCTGTGAAACAGCTTTGGAAAAATACATTTAGTATTTCGGCCTTTAGTCTGTCATCCTCTGTTTCAGTACCATTTTGGTCACAGAGTGTCTGGACATTTTGTTTTGATCCACCTACCGCTTTAACATAAGACCAAAATTTCTTAGGATTTTCTGCCAAGTCAGTACATAGAACTTTACTTTCGAATTCATTGAACGCCTCTCGCATAGCCCTCCTCACACTACATTTCGCTTCGCGTAATTTTTGTTTGTCTGCAAGGCTTTGGCTATGTTTATGTTTGCTGTGAAGTTCCCTTTGCTTCCGCAGCAGTTTTCTAACTCGGTTGTTGTACCACGGTGGCTCTTTTCCATCTCTTACGATCTTGCTTGGCACATACTCATCTAACACATATTGTACGATGGTTTTGAACTTTGTCCACTGATCCTCAACACTATCTGTACTTGAGACAAAACTTTTGTGTTGAGCCATCAGGTACTCTGAAATCTGCTTTTTGTCACTTTTGCTGAACAGAAAAATCTTCCTACCTTTTTTAATATTTCTATTTACGGCTGAAATCACCAATGCTGTAACCGCTTTATGATCGCTGATTCCCTGTTCTGCGTTAACTGTTTCAAATAGCTCGGGTCTGTTTGTCACTAGAACGTCTAATATGTTATCGCCACGAGTCAGATCTCTGTTTAACTGCTCAAGGTAGTTTTCAGATAAAGCACTTAAAAAAATTTCAATGGATTCTTTGTCCCTGCCACCCGTTATGAACGTTTGAGTCTCTCAGTCTATATCCGGCAAATTAAAATCTCCACCCAGAACTATAACATGGTGGGCAAATCTACTCGAAATATTTTCCAAATTATCCTTCAGGTGCTCAGCCACAAAAGCTGCTGAGCAAGGGGGACTATAAAGACATCCAATTACCATGTCTGAGCCTGCTTTAACCGTGACCTTCACCCAAATCATTTCACATTTCGGATCTCCGTCAATTTCCTTCGATACTATTGCACTTCTTATCGCTATAAACACGCCTCCCCCTTCACTGTCCAACCTGTCTCTGCTGTAAACATTCCAATCTGAGTTTAGGATTTCTTTACTGTTTACGTCTGGTTTCAGCCAACTTTCTTCCCCTAGTACTATATGGGCATTATGACCGTTTATTAATGAGAGCAATTCTGGGACCTTTCTATAGACGCTCCTGCAGTTTACTATTAGCACATTAATATTGTTATTCCCTGTTGCATTTTGCCTACTCCTACTTTGCCGCGTCTCAGGAGGCTTCTTGTTGGGCCTAGGGAGGGAATTCTCTAACCTAAAAAACCCCCATGTGCACTCCACACGTACTCCGCTACCCTTGTAGCCGCTTCCACCCGATAGTGGAGGTCGAGAAATTTGCACCCCAGATCTCCGCAGAATCGTCTGAGCCTCTGGTTTAAGCCTTCCACTCGGCTCCAAACCAGAGGACCGCGATCGGTTCTGGGAACGATACTACAAACAGTTAGCTCTGATTCCACCCTGCAAGCGAGGGTTTCCGCCTTCACCAATTCCGCAAACCGCCTGTACGAACTGAGGATGACCTCTGAACCCAGACAGCAGGAGTCATTGGTGCCGACATGCAACAATTTGCAGTCGGGTGCACCCAGTGCTCTCTATCGCCGCCGGTAGGGCCTCCTCCACATCTCGGATGAGACCCCCCAGCAAGCAGACAGAGTGAACACTGGCCTTCTTCCCCGACCTTTTCGCTATTTCCCTAAGGGGCTCCATCACCCGCCTAACATTGGAGCCCCCAATAACTAATAACCGTCCCCCCCACCCCCCCACCCCATCTGCCTGCTCAGACCTTGCTGAAGGAGCAGCCACATGTCCACTCACAGGCAGAGCGGGCGATGCCACACGGCAACCCTCCACATATACCCTCCACCTCGTGCGCCACGAACGCCACTGAACCCGCCACTCCCCTTGGGGAGAGGGTGGCCCAACCGCGCCCGGTAGCCACGAAGATGTCTCGACAGCAGGGATAGTGGGTGAAGCATGTAACACCTGGGGTGTACCTTGCGACGCACCAGACTCCCCACTGTCGCTACACTCCGAGGCAGCAGCCTGAAGACGGCTGACGGTGGCCAACAAGTTTACAGGAGGTGTAGAGGATCCGTATCTGTTTGAGGAAAAGGAGGAGATGGGGGAACGGAATAAGGTCGTACAGGATCCACATGGGGGAGGAGAGACGGATGCGATAGGCGAGGCGAAGAGCATGGCGTTCTAGGATCTGAAGGGATTTGTAAAAGGTAGGGGGAGCGGAGATCCAGGCAGGGTGGGCGTAGAAAAGGATAGGCTGAATGAGGGATTTATAGGTATGGAGGATGGTGGGGGGGTCCAGACCCCATGTACGGCTGGAAAGGAGCTTGAGGAGACAGGAGCGTGCCTTGGCTTGGATCGTCCGGAGGTGGGCTGGTCCAGAAGAGGGGACGGACGAGGGTGACACCAAGGTATTTAAGGGTGGGGGTGAGGGCGATAGGATGGCCATAGATGGTGATGCAGAAATCGAGGAGGCGGAAGGAAGGGGTGGTTTGCTCTACAATGATCGCTGGGGTTTTGGAAGGATTGACCTTAAGCAACCACTGGTTGCACCAAGTGGTGAACTGGTCAAGATGGGGTTGGAGAAGGTGTTGGGAGTGCTGCAGGGTGGGGGTGAGGGCAAGGGAGGCGGTGTCATCGGCGTACTCGAGAAGGCGGATGGGGGGTGAAGGCGGCGGCATGTCCGCCGCATACAAAAGGTACAGAAGAGGGGAGAGAACGGAACCTTGGGGCACACCGGCAGAGGGGAAAAAGGTGTAGGAATCCGTGTAGTGGATGGTGACATAGGAAGGATGTTGGGAAAGAAAGGAGCCGATCAGGTGGATGTAGTTAATAGGAGGGGCGAAGGTTTGGTGCTTGAAGAGGAGACCGGAATGCCACACGCGGTCATAGGCTTGTTCAAGGTCAAGGGAGAGGAAGATAACAGAGTAACGGAAATTAAGCTGTTCAGAGAGAAGATGAGTGAGGTGAAGGAGAAGGTCATCGGAAGAGAAGGACGGCCGAAAGCCACACAGGATAACGAGAAGGAGGCGGTGTTGGCGGAGATGCTGGTGGATGTGTCGGTTTAGGATGGATTCCAGGACCTTGCTGAAGACCAAGGTAAGGCTGATGGGACGGTAGGAGCAGACAGCGGACAGCGGTTTACCGAGTTTAAGGAACATCAGGATATGGGAGGTTTTCCACAGGTCAGGGTAGTAGCTGGTGGACAGGACTACGTTGTAGCGGCCAGGGTGGGAGGAAAGAGGCAGGAGCTTCACGAAGGTGGCGATAGGTGACACGATCGTTACCAGGAGCAGTGTTGCGTTTCGTGCGGAGTGTAGCGATGAGATCCTGTGTAGTGATACAGGCAGTGAGTTCGGTGTGTGCAATGTTGTCCAAGTACTGTAAACCAGGTGCGAGGGAAGGGACAGAGGTGTCAGTTCGATCGCGGACATCCGGGAAGAGGGAGTAATTGAACTGGGGATCATCGGGGATGGTAAAGCATCGGAGAGATAGGAGGCAAAGTGATTGGCCTTACTAAGGTTGTCGGGGAAGGGTTGGTTATCAAGAAGGAGAGGATAGTAGGGTGGGGGGGGGGGGCGTTAGATGCGGTAAGGCGGCGGAAGGCTGACCAGAACTTGGTCGAGTTTATAGGAAGTGTAGCATTTAAACGGGTGCATGTCTGTCGCCAGTCCCGGCGTTTCTTAGCCGCGAGCAAGTTATGGATGTGTCTCTGGAGTTGCCGGTGGCGTCGTAGTGTGTCCAGGTCACGCATGCGGAGGAATGCACGGTAGAGACGCCGGGATTCACGGAGGAGGAGGACGGCCTGTGGGGGTAAGGTAGGATGGTGGGGGTGGATGGCGACAGATGGGATGTGGGACTCCACGTCCTCACACAAGGTCTGCTGGAGAAAGGAGGCGGCATGGGTAATATCATCAGGGTGGCGGTAGGTGAAGGGGTGGCCATCAACCTGGGTAGATAGGGTACCTGGTAGGCATTCCAGTCGGCACGGGAATACTCATGGACATAGTTCGGGGGAGGTTCATGTCGGGGGTCGGGACGGGGGCGACGACCATCTGAAACGATGAGGAGGACAGGGAGTTGGTCACTACCAATGGGGTCCAGGAAGGCATTGCCCTTACTTCCGCACAGTAGTCGCTCTAATCCTGTAACTGATTATCTCCTACCTACTTATGAAATGTACAGCCAAAATATAATTTTATTTATTGTATGCTTATATGTTGTTTAAACGTTTTCTGTGGGAGACATGTCACGATGTATGTAAAGCCCTCTATTGGTTAAGTTCTTACGATTGGTGCGCGCCTACATAAGATACTAGCGGCCGACCCAACAGAGGGCGCTGTTCATTGATCTGTCTCTTTTTCAGCTGTCATATAGACCATTTTTTTTCATAAGCAATTTATAGGTTGCCAAAGGCAATGTATTACGCTATATTAATTATTGACCGTAAATTCACCATAAAAAAAGGGTCGGACCTATACTCTTCATATATTTTCTTTTAATAATTTTACATGGGTAACTGCATTCATATTTTAATGTATCACAATTGGTTTCTATGATAATCATCAATTTTAATAAGTCAGCTACATGCATTTTATCTAATGTGCTTTTATCAGATTATGTTTTTGCGTAAATGATGACTACATATAAGCAAGCCTACAGTAGCCACATCTAGGGAGGGTGTAGCAAACAGGTTTCTGGATGCTACTGTACCTCAGTAGTTAGTTGGCAATAATCACTATGTGGATGATGTGGCCTATTCTACACCATATTTTAAATCTATGTGGCGATGCTATGCTGATTATATTTATATGTTTCGACGATGCCATTATGGCCATATCACTTTAGGACATGGTGTAAAAAAGGTACGTTATACCATATTGTATCTGTACATTTCCCTAGTGTATGACAGTATATTGTGATACATATTGCTGTTTTATGTTAAAAGACACGCTGCTCACTAGATGTATATATTTATATATTTTAGATATGAGGATGGTCATTGCAGACTGAATCCGGTCATCGTCTAAAGAATTCATGTGTGATCATAGACTGGAATAATAAAGCATTTTACAGAATTGGATCACTGTTTTTACACGCGATTATGTCGCAGTTCGTGATATTTTGATATTACCGAACTACCAATTTATTAAGTTATAGTTGCAACATACAAACACGAATTCGTTATAGAAGAATGGAAAAACAGTTCGAAGCCGACCTCAGGGAGGACAAATTTGGATTTCGGAAAAATATAAGAACACAGGAAGCAATACTGGATCTATGGCTCCTCTCAGAAGACAAGGTAAGGGAAGGAAAACCTATGTTTCTAGCGTTTGTAGACTTAGAGAATGCTTTTGGCAACGATGATTGGAATACTGTGTCTGGGATTCTGAAGGTGGCAGGGTAAAATACATGAAGCCAAAGTCTATTTACAACTTGTACAGAAACCAGACAACTGTTAGATGAGTTGATGGGTATGAAAGGGAAACAGTGACTGATAAGGCAGTGGAGTGGTTTGTAGCCTACTCTCGATGATATTCAATCTGTACAATGAACAAAGGGTGAAGAAAACCAAAGAAAACTTTTTAGAAGGAATTAAATAAAAACTTTTAAGTTGTCCTATGACACTGTAACTCTGTCAGAGACAGCAAAAGACTTGGAAGAGCAGTTGAATGGAATGGACAGTGTCTTGATAAAAGAAGAACATCAAGAGAACCCAAACTAGGATAATGGAATGAACTCGAACTAAATCAGATGATGCTGAGGGCATTAGGTTAGGAAACGAGACACTTAATGTAACGATGGCCGCAGTAGAGAGGATATGAAATGCAGATTGGCAATGGCAAGAAAATAGTTTCGAAGGAAGAGAAATTTGTGAATATCGAATACAAATTTAAGTGTCAGGAAGTATTTTCTGAAAGTATTTGCATGGGGTGTAACTAGGTATGGAAGTGAAACATGGCTGATAAACACTTTAAACAAGAAGATAAAAGAAGTTTTTGAAGTTTGGTGATACAGAAGAATGCTGAGCATTAGACTGGTAGATGACATAACTAATGAGGAAGCATTGAACAGAACTGGGGAGAAAATAAATCTGCTGCACAACCTGACTAATAGAAGGAATCGGTCGATAGAACACATTCTGAGGCGTCAAGGGATCGCCAGTTTAGTAGTGGAGCAAACCGTGGGGGATAAAAATTGTAGAGGGTGACCAAGAAATGAATACTGTAAGCAGATTTAGATGGATGTAGTTTTCAATGGTTATTCGGAGATAAAGAGTCTTGCATAGGATAAAGCACCCTGGAGAGTGGCATAAGACCTGTCTCTACAGACTGAGGACCACAACAATAACAGCAAGTCTACCTTGCATGCTACACTTGTGTCTAAAGTAAGAATAATTTAATTATCTGAAACAATCACATATTTTTCTAACAAATAAGCAGAAAAAAGAGTTGTTTCGGGCGACATTTGCCACTCTCAGATCATAAAATACAAAAGGTGCTTCAACCGCACCACTGACAACGTAGTTTACGCAGCGGTGGGACGGAACCACTGCGTGTATTTTATGATCTGAGGATGGTCGATGTCGGCCGAAACAGGTCATTTGGTAGGAATAAATTTAATTGTGCTAGATAGTTAAATTATTCTAAAAGTAAGTAATCACTTGATCCTATATCGATAGATATGTCAACCATGCCTTTGTTCGTACAATGTTAAGGACTCATCTCAGCTTTCCCAGCTGTTAATTCCAGTTTCCTTTGCTTATCAACTACCCCATATTTTCATAAGCCTCTAGTTAGATGGAATTTCATGCACCAATTATTTGTTGTAACTTACATTGCTGACAGAAAATCTAAGCAAGAAAGCATATTAGATAAACTTGCTCTCCCATGTACGATGTCCTATAAGATCTACCAACAAACAGTCTGAAATCACGTATGCCACCCCGGTTAATTCAGAAAGTATCAGTTCTTTCGGCTTCCATGTGAGGACGACGCTGCAACGAACATCCGGCCAACAATGCTCACCTGGTTCAAGAAGAAGGTTGAAGAATTCCAAATACCATGTTAAATCTGGCCCAAGATTAGGACAGATCAAGGGAGATTTAGTTTTACCCTGACGAAGTGGTCTCTACGTTCGTTTCTGACTGCAACTTCGTAGCAGAGGAGCAAACTATGGGACACCTTTGTGTTTATTTTACAGTGATCTGAGGACTCTACACCAAGTGACTACTAGTGCTTTGGACTAGTTGCCAAGTGTCATCATTTCCGTTTGATTGTATATACAGGGTGTTCGAAAATTCACGTTGCAGGTTGCCAGTCCTTCTCAAGCAGGAGAGCGGACAGGTAATATTTTCATCCAGAACCCATGTCTGTAAACGTACCGTTCCCGTGCTAAAACAATTTGAAAACATATTGGTGACGCGAACACTTTTACAAGTGACTGATTAGTCGTGACCCAGCACATCACTTGTTTTACAACACCACAGTCACGCCTGCTTGCGGTGATGGTACCATTTCTCTAAGCCGTTGCGTAATTGTGGGTAAAAGGGTATGCAATAGAGTCGGACGTTGTGGAACAAATCGCGATAAAGGCGAAGGGCAGCTCTTCCATCACTATTCTGAAGCATGATGTCTATGTATTCTGCAAACGTGTACTCGAGCATGTTGCTCTAACACTCAGAGACATGTGAATGAGGCTCGACCAGGTCAGGGAGGTAAGACAGACGTCAAATGACTTCAGTCGATCCGACGTAATTACCCCTCACCATGATACCCTATTGAATACCTACCTAGCAAACATGTTTTTAAACGGCTGTGGCACGGAAACGGTACGTTTCTGGAAATTGGCTCCTATTCAGAATATATATATATATATATATATATATATATACGGTGTAAATGAAAACCTTTGTGTTCTAACAGTTCGTATTTATGTTCGAAATTTACTCTTGTGTTCCGTGTTTGTTTGCGCAGTACAATACGGTTAGCCGTTTCAAAGTCTGCCTAGAAGCTAAGTTTAGCATATATATATATATATATATATATATATATATATATATATATATATATATATAGCGTGCTTCTTTTAACTTGAGACAACTAAATATCTCGTACAACACGCATCGTAAGAAAAAAATTTCTAGTTGAAAAGTTAACACTTGTAAAGAGGACATTTTTCTGTCCTAAAACTAGCCACTCCTAACCACCTCTCGTGTGTTTGTGAGGAATCTAGTTTATATTTTCAAATGAGAAGCCCCCCCCCCCCATTTTTATTTCCTATTCGGATTCTAAACCAAAAAATACTTGCGGTTTTTTTGAAGCCGTTGTTTCCCATTCGTGGTAGACGGCGCTGTAATCGACAAATATAAAGTGTGCTTTTTTGCTATTACTTGGTCATACATTTTATTTACGGTGTAAATGAAAACCTTTGTGTTCTAACAGTTCGTATTTATGTTCGAAATTTACTCTTGTGTTCCGTGTTTGTTTGTGCAGTACAATACGGTTAGCCGTTTCAATGTCTGCCTAGAAGCTAAGTTTAGCATGTGAATGTAATAGTTCTCTGTTCCCATCGGAATGCTTGATTTCGGTGAATCCCCATGCCTCTTACCATTGGGTTGCCTCATTTAGTTGAGTATTCATGGCACATGGGCCTGTCACGTTCACTTCATGGACATTTTAAGTTATTTCAGAGGTTGTGGTTCGTATTCCACCGATAGCAGCACAGCTGCGAGTGCGAAAGTTACGGGGATTGGATGGAAACACACCGGTATCAGTCACTCTGGTGGTGGGGTTCGCAGGTGGTCTCCCAAATCAATCATTCCGTTGGTATCGGGACTCACCAAAAGCAACCCTATAGAAACATAAAACTACGTCACCATACAAGTAGCTTATCTGCCAGAAATGTCAAGGCCTAACTATACTATTTGTGCTGTACAATCACATATGCAATTCTCAAGTAACATTGAACATAAGCATCAACCAACAGAACATACATGTTTACACTTACATCGTAAACGAAATGTAAAATCAAATGCATCGGTTCCTAACTGCAAAAACAGGCAAACATGATATTTTTCGATTACGGCGCCATTTACCACCAATGGGAAACAATCCCTTGAGTAAACTGTACGTATTTTTTGGCGTAGAATCCGAATGTGCTAAAAAATAGGATTTCCCATATGAGAATACGAAGCTGACCCCGCCCACGTAGGAAGAGTGATTAGGAGAAAGCCAATTGCAGCAGAGATAGACGTCAACATTACAAATACAAACTTTTAACCTAGAACACTATTTTCGTGCGATGAGTCGTTTCCAAGATACTTACACTACTAGCCATTAAAATTGCTACACCACGAAGATGACGCGCTACAGACGCGAAATCTCACCGGCAGGAAGAAGATGCTGTGATATGCAAATGATTAGCTTTTCAGAGCATTCACACAAGGTTGGCGCCGGTGGCGACACCTACAACGTGCTGACATTAGGAAAGTTTCCAGCCGATTTCTCATACACAAACAGCAGTTGACCGGCGTTGCCTGGTGAAACGTTGTTGTGATGTCTCGTGTAAGGAGGAGAAATGTGTACCATCACGTTTCCGACTTTGATAAAGGTCGGATTGTAGCCTGTCGCGATTGCGGTTTATCGTATCGCGACATTGCTACTCGCGTTGGTCGAGATCCAATGACTGTTAGCAGAATATGGAATCGGTGGGTTCAGGAGGGTAATACGGAACGCCGTGCTGGATCCCAACGGCCTCGTATCACTAGCAGTCGAGATGACAGGCACCTTATCCGCATGGCTGTAACGGATCGTGCAGCCACGTCTCGATCCCTGAGTCAGCAGATGGGGACGTTTGCAAGACAACAACCATCTGCACGAACAGTTCGACGACACTTGCAGCAGCATGGACTATCAGCTGGGATACCATGGCTGCTGTTACCCTTGACGCTGCGTCACTGACAGGAACGCCTGCGATGGTGTACTCAACGACGAACCTGGGTGCACGAATGGCGAAACGTCATTTTTTCGGATGAATCCAGGTTCTGTTTACAGCATCATGATGGTCGCATCCGTGTTTGGCGACATCGCGGTGAACGCACATTGGAAGCGTGTATTCGTCATAGCCATACTGGCGTATCACCCGACGTGATGGTATGGGGTGCCATTGCTTGCACGTCTCGGTGACCTCTTGTTCGCACTGACGGCACTTTGAACAGTGGCCGTGACATTTCACATGTGTTACGACCCGTGGCTCTACCCTTCATTCGAGCCCTGAAAAACCCTACATTTCAGCAGGATAATGCACGACCGCATGTTGCAGGTCCTGTACGGGCCGTTCTGCATACAGAAAATGTTCGACTGCTGCCCGGGCCAGCACATTCTCCAGATCTCTCACAAATTGAAAACGTCTGGTCAATGCTGGCCGAGCAACTGGCTCGTCACACTACGCCAGTCACTACTCTTGATGAACTGTGGTATCGTGTTGAAGCTGCAAGGGCAGCTGTACCTGTAACGCCATCCAAGCTCTGTTTGACTCAATACCCAGGCGTATCAAGGCCGTTATTATGACCAGAGGTGGTTGTTCTGGGTACTGATTTCTCAGGATCTATGCACCCAAATTGCGTGAAAATGTAATCACGTGTCAGTTCTAGTATAATATATTTGCCCAATGAATACCCGTTCATCATCTGCATTTCTTCTTGGTGTAGCAATTTTAATGACCAGTACTGTAGTTTTCTCAAGTTAAATTAAAACGGAAAAAATAACAATACCAAGAAGGAATTTGCGACAAACACGAAAGTTAGTAGGCGTATTTCTACATCTGTAAGATGACATTTATTCTAAATTTCGCGCCAGTCGCATAGGAGTGGCGCTGCTAACGCCACTGTAAGGATGCAAATCAGTTTTAGCTGCTGGTAAACCTTCCTTGACGTGGGGTCGTGGTTCCAGAAACTCTTCTGTTCCTGAAGTTTCGTCCACGACTGCGTTTGGTTTGCTCAGGTTTGCTTTAAATACGCGCTGTAACGGTCGTGGGCATTAGTTGCCTTTAAGATTTGACGTGCTGACTCGATGTTTATCAATAATGCCTTTAAGACGACTAAGATTCCATTGTCATCACTTCTTCGTTTTTGAACGAGAGCGTCATCCACAACCAGCGTTAACCGTACCTATATTTACGGATCAAGTGCAGCAGACGTGGATCTCAACATTGCAAACCAACAATCGGCACCTGTAAAACACACTGCAGGTACGTTTTCATGCTTATATTCAACTTTCTGGAAGGTACACCGGTTATTAATGTACCAGCGTTTCACTTTTGCAGTGGCTTATCTCATGCGTACATTAATTTGTTGTTTTGCGTTGTTAATCACTTACATGCCATCTGGCAAATGTATTCCCGAGAACTTTCAGTTCTCCGCTTTAATTACTTTTCGGTATTGCGATTTTATCCCTTTACCATGTATAGTGTGTGAGTGTGCTACACATATGATAATGACGCGCCGAGTATCCGCGCGGTCTGAGCACGTCTGGTCATGGTGCGCCCGACTCCCCCCGTCCAAGGTTCGAGTCCTCCCTGGGGCATGGGTGTGTGTGTTGTCCTTAGCGTAAGTTAGATCAAGTAGTGTGTAACCTTAGGGACCGATGGCCTCAGCAGTTTGGTCTCATAAGATCTTACCACAAATTTCCGATTTTTCCATATGATACTAATTTATTGGACATTCCATTCCAGACGTCATGCACTGGAAGCTACGTACGTAAGTATTTTAATCACGTGTAATTTTGAGCCTCGGGATGTAAGACGACGTGCAGTGAATCAAGTGGCCACAGAATGAAATAGCCTCCCTTTACATGCTGCATTAACATGCTTATAATTTGCAGTCATTTGAGTACCCCTTTTTAATTGCTTTTCAATATATTAATGCAGGTTTCATACTGTAAACACTACGGGCACATGCGCATTCACGGGTGATTCCTATAAAAAACAAATTAAACAAGTTAATATACTCAAATGTTGCACTGTTGCAACATTTACAGATTAGTAACCACTCAGTTAGGTTACCCTGCGAGCATTAGTTATGTCACACGATATAAAACCTAATTATATCTTAGAATTGGCTTACCATGCCAGCACACTTCAACTAGCACTTCAATACAACTAAAACTGTAGACTTTTAGTTTGCGTCAGAACGAAAATCTTTTTGTAAATAAGTTCTACAAAACTGCAACCAGTCATTTTTTGAATAATTATGTTTTATTCCATGAACCGGTTTTCGAACCTTTTCAGGTTCATCTTCAGATGTTTTCAGGAAGTTACATCATTATTACTAGCATAATGATGGGTGCTGGCTCTATGACAAAAAGATGGAACACACTTTAATGTATCGCCATGACTATAGCTTATCTGTCGATATGGATGTAAATTTAGTTTTTTACTTCCTGTGACAGTATAGGCAGCTTTTTCCGGTTAGTGTCCATCTGTCTGCCTCCATTTTGATGTCCGGTTGCTGTATCACTACACACACTTCCACACAAACTATATTAATTACTCTGACAGCGAGACTTTCCCAGCATCCAGCATGCGCTTTACAACTGTTGCTTGTAACAAAGCTCTTGACAGAAAGATATGGCACAGGCCTACTTTGCACAGAGCTGTAATTTGTTCTTCTTTACATGTATTAAGGTCGATATAAGGGCAAATATTTTAATCAGACTGGCGATAACATGAGAGTACAAAATAAAATAATTAAATAAACTACTACAAGAACAAACTTTAGGTGATCTGATATCTTATTTCTATGTGTATATTACGTATAATACAGGCAGTTTATAGCGTTTTTGTTTATTTGTTTATTTATCTTCTATTTTTTTATGTGACTGGCATTAACGTGGATATCGATGAATAGTTATTGCATCTGCAGTGAGATGCAGCTGTCTGTTAGACTAGGACCTTTATATTTAAATTTAAATTAATAACTAACCTTCAGATGAACTGTTGATTTATTTCTGTTGTTATGTTAACATCATCTGGGGTATTAGCAAGAGTAGATTCTGTTTATTTTAGCTAAAGGAATCTGTGTAAAAGTTATAGTGATTGTAATGGACTAAAGCTGTTTGTATGGCTGTACACTTTATGTTTCAAAACCATGAACAAAAGTTCTTTAAATGTTGACTTATTTTTATTCTAACATTAAAGTGATCTGGAATATTGGTAAAGGCAGCTTCTGTTTGTTCCAGCTAGAAGTAATATGTATAAAAGTACTGATTTATGTTAGCAGTAGAGGGCTTTAACATTAGAAATATAGGACAGGTTATATTCTGTAGTAGGATATTACATTGGCACCTGTGTAGTTAGGATGTAAGGAGGGGGGAGGGAGGTCGCTGGAGGGGAGGGGGTGGAGAGGCGTGTAGGGTTCGTTGAGTGGTTACTTGTTTTGAACTAGTAGATCTTCTAAGTTCTGAAGGAAAAATTTGTTTCTCAGTTCAGTTTGATCATTGAGTCGGTAGTCAGGTGCTGCATTTGTGTAGATAAATATTTCAATTTCTTCAAGAAGCTCAAGTATTGTGCCTTTGTTGGCACAATGGAGTAATTGGAGATTCTCTTCTATGTTGTGTTGGGCAAGATGTGAAGCAAAGCTGGACTTATTCAGGTTGTTAAGATGGAATGCATCTATGTGTTCTTTAAATCTTGTTGTGAAGCTTCTACCAGTTTGTCCAATGTAGAAGCTTGGACATGAGTTGCAAATGAGCTTGTACACACCTGACTTTTGATACTGTTGTATAGTGGTTTTGGTGCTGTGTATGATTTTATTTTGTATTTTGTTGTTGGTGAAGAAACTTATTTTTTATGTTGTATGTCTTGAAGAGGATGGCAATTTGGTGAGAAATCTTCCCTAGGAAAGGCAGACTCATAAATGTGGTCTTCTTGTTTGTGGGTGGTTGTTCATCAGTTGGTTGATTTAATTTTGCTCTATGGATTAGTTTATCTATTATTGCATGGTTGTACCCATTGCTGGAGGGAATTGATTTAATAATTTCTGTTTCTTTTTGTCTTTCATTTGTGTCCATTGGGATTTTAGGCATGCAATTAACCATTGTTCTGAAGAATGCTTTCTTATGTTGGTCTGGATGGCAAGAGGATTTGTGTATGGTAACATTGGTGGTTGTCGGTTTTCTGAAAATTTGAAATTTATGCTTTTTATTTTTATTTGAGATTGTTAGATCAAGGTAGTTAATGCCTTCTGGTGTTTCATGTTATACTGTGAATTGAATTTTATTGTGTATTTTATCAAGTTCTTTGGCTAGATTATCTATCTCTTCTGTTGTTCCATTGAACAGAATGAGAGTGTCATCAGCATAGCGTTTGTAATAAAGCAGCTTATCTTTTAATTGGGTTTGGGACCTAAAAAAGTTGTTTACAAGGTTATTGATATATATGTCTGCTAGCAAGCCTCCAAGACTGCTACCCATTGCCAATCCATCTTCCTGAATGTAAAACTAGTAGTTGAACAGGAAGTAGTTCTTAGATAATATAAGCTCCAGGATCTCTAGGAGTTTATAGATTTCAGCTCTACGCATTGTCCCATGTTTGAGTAAGTTATTTCTTTTTAAACTAATTGTTTCTTTGACAGGTATGTTTGTATATAGGCTGACTATGTCAAGAGATGCAAATTTAGCTGTGACAGGGATGGGGATATCTTTTACACTATTGATGAGCTCATAACTGTTTTTGATGGAGAAGTTATTTTCAAATACATATGCTTTACGGATAATATCGTTAAGTTTCTTGGTGATTTTGTAGCTTGGATTACTGATGGAGTTCACAAAGGGATGTATCGGACATTCTGGTTTGTGGATCTTAGGCTGTGATCTCAGTTTTGATGCTGATGGGTTCATCACTATACAGTGCTTTGCTTCTAATGGTGTCAACAAGAAGTTGCAGTTTTTAAGCAATTTTTTAATTTTATCGTGGAATTTTATCATGGCATTAAAAAAACTTATCTGCTCCGTCTAGAAGAAACATTCTCCTAACTTTCTTGACTGATTTATTAACTTTTGTAACCATCGTTGCAATAATGACATCTTGATTATTAATTCCTATCTCTGTATTGACGCTTTCGATAAGGTCCGGCCTCTTTGTAGCTACGATGCCTAACAAGTTCCAACTGCGTGTGGGCTATCAAACTAACTGCTCAAGATTGATTTCAGCATACGTGATCAAAAGTACTTCGCAAGACTGTCTGTCTGTACCCAAGGCAATGAACCTATAGACGTTTCAGTCTGCACTCGATGGGTCAAAGTCGCCACCTACTGTTATTGCGTGCTCTGGGTATTTACGTGCAACTGGCCGTAGACTTTCTTTGAATGACTCTAGAACTGTCACAGCGGAATTGGATGGCTGGTGAAACATATAACAAATAACATGGTTTCACCTCGACCTCTAATACGCGACCAGATAACGTTACTGTCACACCCAACTTTGACCTCAGTAGAGACAATATTTTCGTGAAATGCATTCAATACTCCCCCTCCTATGGCGTCTAATCCACGTTTCCGATGTATGTAACATTATTCGCTAAATATCTCAGAGTCTTCTACTTCAGGTTTCAAACAACTCTTGGCCCCAGGAATGATTTGACTGCGACACCTTTACAGAAAATAAAACAGACAATCCTCAAAAAAAAATGGTTCAAATGGCTCTGAGCACTATGGGACTTAATATCTGAGGTCATCAGTCCCCTAGAACTTAGAACTACGTAAACCTAACTAACCTAAGGACATCACACACATCCATGCCCGAGGCAGGATTCGAACCCGCGACAGACTGCGACAGACTGTAGCGCTTAAAACCGCTCGGCTACCCCAGCCGGCAGACAATCCTCAAATTTGATAATGGCCAATCCACTACCCGAAAGAAATTAACAGCTGCCCATTGCAATTGCAACCCCAGGAAGACCAGTAAACAACTAAGTTGTACTTACTTTGCGTAAACGCAAGAGCAGCAAGAAAACACGATTAAATTTGCTGGTGATCAGGGCGTACACAGAGTACGATCTATACAGAGCTCCCATCTCAGTCAGCAGTAATAGTTATAACACGATTCCACGTAGAGCTTGGACGGGAGATATTGGTACCTCATCCTGTGCTACCTCAACTCAGTGCCAGAGACCATTGGTCATCCCAGCTGTCAACTGGTGGCGTACGTAGTCGCTCGTCAGCTCGTGAGCAGATATTTTCAATATAGAGAACTTATTGGCAGGGGAAAATAATAACACTTTTTATTATACTTCATGTATTAACAGACAGGAGACCTAGTGTAGTGTTTACTGATTTATTTTCGTCTCCATGCAGAGATATACATAATACAGAGATAAATAACAAACAGAGAACTTATTCGGCCATCAACAGCCTCCCCAACCTAGTCACTCTCAAGTTGGGTGACCGTCTGCACCGGCCGACCAAAGTTTGAAGGATTAAGGTCCGCCCTATTCCACATTTCCCTGGACTTCTTTCAATAGTGCGGGTTCTCTTCCACATATGCTCCAACTGTCAGCTAAAGAGTACAACATAGCCAACTCGGTATTTCTCAGTTTTCCTGTGAGGACGGTGGTATTCACAAACTTTCCTCAACTCTAGGAGATAATGTTTCTTCCATCTCTTCATGAAGTTATTTTGCAGTTTTTCTGCTAGTTTCGCATCTCTTCCAAGATTATTGTGTATACGAGATCCAAGAGCAGTGGCTAATGAAGTCAACCGTTCTCCAGTTTAGAAATAGCTTCGTGTCTGTATTTCCCAGTCGCACTGTGTGGTCGATCGCGAGCTGATGGCGGCACCTACACTGAAGCGCCAAAGAAACTGGTGTAGGCATGAGTATTGAAATACAGAGAGATGTTAACAGTCAGAATACGGCCATATGGTCGGCAACGCCTGTACAGGACAAAACGTGTCTGGAACAGTTGTTAGATCGGTTATTTCTGCTGCAATGGCACGTTGTAAGACGTACGTCAGTTTAAACGTGGTGTTACAGTCGGTGCACAAGCGGTGGGACACAGCATCTCAGAGGTATCGATGAAATGTGAATTTTCGGGTGCGACCATTTCATGAGTGTACCGTGGATATCGGGAATCGAGTAAAATATCAAATCTCTGGCAGCGGTGTGGCCAGAGAAAGATCCTGATAGAGCAGGACTAATAGCGACTGAAGAGAATCGTTCAAAGTGACAGGAGTGCAACCCTTCCGCAAATTGCTGCAGATTTCAGTGCTGGGCCATCAACAAGTGTCAGTGTGCGAACCATTCAACAAAACATCATCGATACGGGCCTTTGGAGCCAAAGGCACGCTCGTGTACCCTTGATGACACACGACACAAAGTTGTATGCCTCGCCTGGGCCCATCAACACCGACATTGGACTGTTGATGACTGGAAATATGTTGCCTGGTCGGACGACACTCGTTTCAAATTGTATCGAGCGGATGGACGTGCATTGGTATGGAGGAAAGCTCATGAATCCTTGGACTCTGCATGTCAGCAGGGGACTGTTCAAGCTGGTGGACGCTCTGTAATGGTCTGGGGTGTGCTCAGTTGGAGTTGTATCGGACCCTTGATACATCTAGATATGATTCTGACAGGTGACACGTACGTAAGCACCCTGTCTGATCACCTGCATCCATTCATATCCACTGTGCTTTCCGACGGACTTGGTCAATTCCAACAGGACAATACGACAACCCACTCCTCCAGAACTGCTACAGAGTGGCACCAGGAACACTCTTCTGAGTTTAAACATTTCCGCTGGCCACCAAACTCCCCAGACATGAACATTATTGAGAATGTCTGGTATGCCTTGTAACGCACTGTGTAGAAGAGATCTCCATCCCATCGTACTCTTACGGATTTATGGACTGCCCTACAGAATTGATGGTGTCAGTTCCCTCCAGCACTACTTCAGAGATTAGTCGAGTCCATGTCATGTCGTGTTGCAGCACTTCTGCGTGCTCACGGAGGCTCTACACGAAATTAGGCAGGTGTTGCAGTTTCTTTGGATCTTCAGTGTATTTCTACCAATAAAGTCCTAAATGATTCTTCCTCTACTATCGTTTTCCAAAATCCTTCTCAGATAGTGTTTCTCAGTTCGTACCATACGCTCATCCACCAAGCCGCACGTAGTACAATAAGCTTCAAAGAAACACCTTGGTGTTCTCGAAGAGGCGAGTGAGGTATTTTAGTTCTGTGTGTGACATGAAATATAGTCCCTGTCAGTCCTCTTCTCGCCGGAAATATGGGAACGGCACCATACATTTGCTTATTTTCATATTTAACATTAGTTCAAATTGGAGAGCTGTAGTTATAGAAAAACTAAAAAGAAGGTTGTAGTACCGAAACAAGTTATCGAGCTTGACGACAAGTGAACCTACGAAATCTACGCTTGTTACAGAAAACGGCTTGGAGATTTCAATACATTCAGGTGATAGAGAACCTCCTACCTCGGATACGCGGACACTTCTGTTTAGTTTCCAAGGAGACACGTATGTATGATCATTTCTACCGTTTCTCTTACCTTCAAGATTCAAAAGTCGTTACGTATTTCAGACAGCACTATAGCAGTTCCTAGGTGGTGTAAATGTACATGCCTCTATCGAGTGAGTAGTTTTGTGAATGGGTGGGTATACTCTATAAGTAGTGGATGCTTTTCTTGTAGCTTAGACTCTGCAAAGTGAACTCGTCTTCCAAGTCGTGCAAGTTCGTTACGAAGGAACTTGTTATAACATTAAATTTCATATTCCGTTGGAAGCTGGGTATTTGGCAGGGAAGCTATGTGCTGGACCATCCGCATCCCTGCGTTTTTCTGATTCTAACTCTCGGAAAGTGAATTTGCTCTTAACATTTTCTGAGCGTCGAACATTATTGATCAAAGGCAATAATCCATGCCGTTATGCGTAATGTTTCCAGTAAGCTCTATATTTTGACGCGTCAATGGACCACACCAAAGCATTAATAATGAAAGAATGTTCGATATCTTTCGCATCTCTAGAATGGAAACGTCAGAGGTTTTTTCCAGAGACCACGTGTGAAATGGCTGACTTTAACACGGAGGTCCATTCCATCATAGTACAGAAGACCGGAATTTTCCCATTGATGTTCCACGTAATACCAGATCTGTATGATCATATGTGATGGGACAATGTCGCCACTGCAATGGCGGCAAACTCTCTTAGGTATCAATTACTCTACGGCCAAACGTATTCTGGCAATTTCGGTGTCTCCGTATCTAGTCCAGAGTCACCATAGGATCGCTCCATATTCTGGCGCCTGCGATGTCAATTACGGAGAACTGGTGAAAAAATCTCAGAAGTCGCGAACCCAGGAAGGCGTATACTTTGTCAAGGTGCGGAAGCGTCACCATTTTAATAAAGGTACACTGCTTTTACTTACGATCAAAATAACAAATGTGTTTTTAGTCTTGGAGATTCGGATGTACAGCACTGCTCCATGAACCCTCCCCAAGGCATGACATACCCTGAAAAACAATTTTTTCTACAATCTTTTTGATGAAAAGATACCAAGAAAATAATAAAATTTCGCAGTCACGTGCAGCAACTTTCGTTTAATTAGCAGGCTCATACTGCAGTTTATCGGTTGTGGGACGGTAATCATAGAAAACTTATTCCGTGTCCCAATCAACGCCTAACACTGCTGTGAGTTCTTCAACTCTTCGCTGATCCGTTTTCCATATGTCCTCTAGTATATTATAAATACTATCCAATTTTTTCATTGGAAGTTTTTTCTGTTTCAGCAGACTTGTCAGCTGCTTTTGTAAGGATATCAGATTATTGTCGTCCTCGCAACAGGCGGCAAAGTCGTCCACGAAAGTACTTTCAAGCAGGAGTTCTGCTGCAGTAGGATATGTGTCCCTAAGTCCTGTAGCCAAATCACGCAAAGTTGCGGAAAGGAGAAACTTGGTGTATGTGAGGCCAAACTGTATACGTGTATTAAACCTGTGAATGACGACGTCATCATACTTTGCCAAATTGCATCTTTTTTCTCGACGTGAAACCGGGGGAATCTCGTTGTATCTCTATCCTTTTCGTTCTACGTCAGTTGTAAATATACCTGAGTGCCATCTCCAATGATTGTCTTCTGGAACATCCTGAAGCAAATTCATGATGGCAATATTTCAGACAACATATTGGAGCCTGTGTCCAAAATGTCATTGAGTGATGGTGAACTGTTTTTCCAGTTGAAGCATCAAATAATTCTACGTTTTGTAAATCTCAGTCTTTCTTTCCTCACAGCCTGATGAGGAAGGTAGCATACATAATTTATAGTATTCTGCGTACTGATCGTTTTGCCCTGCTGGTTCTAAATGTAAAGAAATATTTGGGAATGATACATCTCACAAAACTGAACGTTTTTAGAAAATTTTTATTGTAATGATATGCAACGTTTACCTGCGTTGCAACGATTCTAATAAAGGACTCCTTGCGTCTAGAACGGGCTACTTTAGTTTTCTTGCTGCATTAGTTAATCTTGCTACCACTTAACAATCGTAAAATTCCACTAGCTTTCTCACGTGCCTTTCTGCGTTCTATAGCCTTGTAGCACACATAAACCAGTGTTGAGCAATGTCTACAGGTAACGCACACAGAATTTTGGGTGCCATCATGCGGCTATAATTGTTCACGTTTTTCCCTTTGGCTCGTAAGGCTTATCGGGATATTTAGAGGATGACCCTCACAGCTTAAAATCCTTCTGAACTTTGTTTTATATTGTGTTTGTCGTGTACATTTTGTGTCGAAATTTCGTTTATTTTCTGTAAAAAAAAAGTTATGCTTTAAGAATTTGTTCACAGATTATCATTAATGTAATGATTTTACATCGTAATAATGCGTTACTGATTTTTATTAGTTAACAAAATACATGCATGTGAAACGGTAAAATAAAAGGAAAGAAGGACATAAATGTGAAATGTAAAATAACAATTTAAAACATAATATTTAAATACTCTGCAGCACACAGTGACAGCTTATCTTCCAAAAATGGGATTTTTGAAACCACCCGTAACGTCGCGAGTCAATACGCAATAGCATTTTATTGCAGTAAGCTACTATGAAGTACGGGTTCGTAGCTTTGGAGCCAGTGGCGGTGGCAATATAAGGCCGCTGGTATCTTAGCGTGACTCACTCGCACCTGTCGCTAGCCTAGCCGTGGGAAGCGCAACATGTGTTAGTTCGAGCGACAGATTATTCAAGTCCCTAAAAATCTAAATAAACAGTATTAAATATTATTCAGTTTTGTTAAATGTCAATATACAGCACTTTGTTATTTAAAGAAAGGTTGTGTTAAAATCTCAGCTATCTAGCTGAGATAATTTCAGATTTAGAGACAATTACCTAAAACACCAAAAACCGACATTTATAGGATTAAAGTCAATTAGGATTCACAGCAGTTTGTCTCTTAGTATCAATTGGAATTATTACTGAATTTCACTAAATGGCAGAACAATTTATTTAGATTTTTTATAATTAAAAACGTCCACTATTTTTCATTTTAGTAACATAGAATTCAGAAAGGGTTAATATTTATTTAATAACAATTTGTTTTGTTGTGTGAATAAATGAGAGTGAGTAAGAGTGTATATGTGGGACATTCAATATTATCTGATGTTAAACTTTACGTAACTATGTCATGGGAAAGTGTGAAGCAAGCAGTTGCAATGAAAGCTGTAATTTCCCTACCTTGCTGATGACGTAATCCAAGAGTACTTGCTTTTGTAAGAAGGCAGCCAGAATAGCGATTTGCAGAGTAATGATTTTCTAAAGTCACTTCAAGATTAGTTTTCTTTTCGTTTAGTTTTGTTAAACACTTTATTAAGATTTGCATGATGAAGTGACGTAAATGCATATTTGAATATTGATCGGCGTTGGACAGTTTTGGCGCGAGAAAGACTCGAAGGATTGTTTCGATTGGCTGGTCATTTTGAACAACCAATCAGAGTTAAGCATTTCCCGCGCTCTATCAAGTAGTTATGGGCCCTGGAAAGAACGGCAGGGAGTCAGTCGTTGGCTAGCTATTGGACGTACAGGCCATGTAGGACGTGTCCGTCTATGTTATGAGTAAAATGAAGAAGTTACTGATATTCCGCGACCGGGTGGTATTGCCGTGAAAGCAGTTTCATTTACAGACAGATTGTGGAAATTTGAACTTTGTGAAGTGTTTAGTTGGGAATAGTTGGCGAGCAGTTTTTTTTTTTTTATTACAAGTCCACTGGAAAAAAGACCGAATGTGAAACTCATATATTGTAGCAAAACATCGACTGCAGATCATGTGATAATTAGGGTCGAACTTAAGTACATTTCTGGCTGTTTTGCGTGTTGTAGGAACTGTGAGCTGAGGAAATTTATATTAGTCGTCTAAATAAATACGGGCTGGTGGCTAATTCCTTAATTTTGAACCTAAAGAAATAAAGATCTTGTTGCCAAATTTTGACACTTTTTCTAAAAGAACGAAGCAATCGCCTTCCACCCGAAAATCGTTACAAGATATTACAGGATAGCTTGCTACCAGAGCTTAGGCGGACTTTGCAACCGTAAGTATTGACGATATTTTTCTTCAACGCTACTTTTAACATCGTCTGAACAGTATCAACGTATGCAGAGAATCGGGTTGGTGACCAGATGCCGTACTGAGGTAAGTGGAACTTTTTGCAGTGCACAGTACGACGAAAGACAGTGATCATACAATTACGCAACGCAAAAAAAATGGTTCAAATGGCTCTGAGTACTATGCGACTTAACTTCTGAGGTCATCAGTCGCCTAGAACTTAGAACTAATTAAACCTAACTAACCTAAGGACATCACACACATCCATGCCCGAGGAAGGATTCGAACCTGCGACCGTAGCGGACGCTCGCCTCCAGAAGCGCCTAGAACCGCACGGCCACTCCGGCCGGCAATACTGTTGTTAACAGATTATTCTAGCTCTGCATGGGGATTTTATTTTCTTGTCGCCTCTCGGCTGTTTAACGACTGCTGCTAATCCCTGTGGCGTTGGCCATAAGACCTCCTTCGTTCCTAAAGATACCCAGCGCTTTCACTTCCTTGAGCCTGCACTGCCCCACCTTCGCGTATTCTGTTATAGTCTGCTCATTGCTTACTCAGTGTCGCAAGTGTCCATTAGCAGTATCCTCACACGTGCTGCACCAGAATACACTAAGCTGCATATTCCACGTACAAATATCCAGTTTCTGGCAGCTTATCTCGAGTACTTCCGTCATGGATTGGAAGACATAGGTGTCCGTACTAACTATACTTCTGTCAGAGATCTGGCTCAAACGAAGCATTCCCACAAGCTCGCTAAATCTGACGACTACGTGTTTCTTAGACACGATAGATGTAACAGACGAGAGGGAGGAGTAGGGGTATACATACGCTATGGTTCTTAACCTACTATGTTACACACATCGAACAAAAATGAAGATAAATAAGTAGAATATGTGTTCATATTCCTTGACAGAAAGTGCCTGAAATGTGTTCTTTACAAACTTCCTAAAGTACGTGTGGTTGCCGACTTCGAAATCGCTCTTTCAGGTCTCGAAACAATACACGAGCACATGTTCATAGCTGGTGACTTTAACATAAATTTTGTACACAATATTTCCTTGCAGTGCGAAATTTTGGCAGGTGCTTTCTTCTTCAAACATGTCACTGCTTCGGGTTTCTCTTACCCATCATATAAGCTCTAGTCAGCCTCTCGTACATATATTTGCAATTAAATCGCAAACACGGTGTTTTTCACCTCTCAACTACTTGCACCTGGCATGCCTGCCTGTGACGCAATTTTCAGGAAGTATGCAGTAGAATGTCCCAGAAAGAAAACACAACTGACTACATACCTAGGCTTCAGATGCAGTAATTTATCTGAACTTGCATGTAACGCGCAAGAAATAGTTTGAGTGACATCTTCCGTTCCTTCCTTGGAAACGAAAAACCTCTCGATTTACTAAAAAACTTACGTTTATGAAAAAAGTGTGCTCCCGTACGGACCAAAAAAATAAGGAGGAAATCTGCACGTTGTCTAACTGAAGAAATAAAACAGCTCATGAGTCTGAGACATTCGGGACATCGATGATACAATCTATGCCCTAAGCCGGAAAATCGTTTTGCCTACAAGCAAAACAGTAATAATCAGTCAAGCCGTGAGAAAGGAAAAACTCAGGAATGCCCATACGTTGACTGACAACAGAAACAAACTAGCTGCCCTAAGGGAAAACTTGCGTTCTCTTGGTATATGGAAAGTTAAAGCGGCAGATGATTTCATTGTCGCAGCTGAAGAATTCAACCGATACTTCACATTGACAACAACCACAATTGAACGGCAACGAAACAGAAACTCATTGATTCCTTAACAGTGGTAAACGGCTGTAGCACGAAAAATTCTATCTGAACCATGTTACTCGTGATACTGTCACGAAAGCTGTCATGCGTATCAGACCAGCATCTACTGGACACAATGGCGCCACAGTCTAAGTGATGAAGCTTGTTATTGACTCACTGGTGGCACTATAGCAGTTATAGCATCCCCTTGTCTCACGTGATATTCTACAAACCATGATTATGTCAGGCAGATTCCATATTTCTAGATTTCCGGAAAGCATTTGACTTCGTGCCCTATTGCAGACTGTTAAAGGTCCGAGCATATGTGTTAGGTTTCGAGATATGCAAGTGGCTTGAAAGCTTTTTAAGTAGTAGAACCCAGCACAGAATTTTCGACGGCGTGTGTTCTGGGCATCTTCGGGAGTGTGCCTGGGAAGTGTGGTAGGAACGTTTTTATTCTCCATGTACATAAATGGACCAACGAACAGGGTGAGCAGTAACTTACGGTTGTTTGCTGATGACACTGAGGTGTTCGGACAGGTATCCTAGCTGAATGACTATGGGAACATACAAGATGATTCAGATAAAATTTCTAGTGACAGCTTGCTCTAAACGTAGAAAAACGTAAGTAAATGTGGATGAATAGAAAAGACAGTCTTGTAACCTTCAAATACAGCATTAGTAGGGTGCAACTTCGATTGAATATCCGGGCATAACGTTGCAAAGCGGTACAAAAAGTAATGAAAATATCATTTTGGTAATAGGTAAGGTTGATGCTCGACTTCGATTTATTGGGAGAAGTATGGGAATGAGTAACTCATCCATGAAGGAGACTTCGTTTAGAACGCCAGTGCGACGCATTCTCGAATACTGTTCGAATTTTTGGGATCCCCGCAGAGGAAAAATTTAAGTAAGGCATCGAAGCAATTGAGAGGCGGACTGCTAGCATTGTTACCGACAGTTTCAGTCGGTACATGAGTATTACACGGATGCTTCGTGAACTCAAATGTTAATCCCTGGAGGGGATACGATGCTCTTTCCTCAAGATACTACTGCACAAGTTTAGAGAACCGGCATTTGAGGCTGACTGCAGAACGATTCTACTACCGCCAACGCACATTTCGCATAAGGACCATGAAGATAAGATGCGAGAAATTAGACTTCGTACGGGGGCTTTTAGGCAGTCGTTTTCCTCTCGCTCTATTTGCGACAGGAATAGGAGGGGACATGACAAGTAGTGGGCAATATACCTTCCGCCATGCAGAATACGGTTGTTTGCGAAGTATGGGTGTAGGTGAAGGTGGAGGTATCTAACACCACTCTTCAACCATAAGTGTCTTCACTGAGGCCTGAAAACATGGACTAGTTAAGGAACTACCTAAAATTGGCGCTGCAACAGTACCCTCTGATTACGGACCTATTTGCATTCTTCTTGCGGCGCCGAAGGTCTTAGAATAAACATTATGAGGCCAGCTAAGAAATTACCTAACTACAGACAACCTATCATGTGCTGCTCTGACTTCAGCAAAGCATTTGACATTGCCGACATTTAGTTTCCGAACTTAGCAGACTAAATTTCTCGCCGAGTGCAGTGTAATGGTATCGCTCATACATGTCGCATCGCTAGCAATGTGTCATGATGGGTACCATGAAGACTCAAAGGAGGCAGGCAGTTTTATACAGGTCCTACGGTTCTTTATTATTTTCTATAATCTGTTCATTGAATGCCAATGATGTGTCATCAGTTTTGTCCTGCTGAAAATACCATGTGACCAAGCTGTAAACTGCAAATAGAATAGATTACGAAGTCTTCGTAATCTATTCTATTTGCAGTTTACCATTTTCACTTTTGCTGTTATGTTTCAGTTTCGTTTTTTTACTGATTGCTTAATAAAGTAGGATCTGTTTATTCTATCTCGTGAGATTTTTTTTTAAGCCAAAAAACACTTATCAGCTACTGAAGGGAGCTACAACACTAAGAAGAATCGCTTCTCGGCTTTTGACAAGATCACTGTGTAGTTCCCTTTCAACAAGTGAAACACAAAGGTTAAATAAACAATCAAAACGTATAAAATGAAACAGGTTGCAAATGTAACGTACGTGTATTTCCACCAGTGTACATATATCGAGGTCAATGGAAGTCTGGTATACATATATTACATACGTAGGTCCTTCTGTCATCAGTAATACTGATATGTACGTAAGAAAGGACTGTTAGTAATAGCGGAGACGAAATAAACAGCACATCTACAATTTGTATCCCGTGTTCCACTTAGGATTTACTGAAGCGGAGGATACATCGTTCAGGCGAAGAACAGGACAGTAATGCTAGTAAAACGAAGAAATCGCCTTACGACAAACTCGTATTCCGGACTGTACTTAAGCAACACACTTCGAATCAGCTTTTAATTTGTATCGGGTGTTTCATTTGCGGTTTAGCGAAGCAGGGGATACATAGTTCAAGTGAACAACAGGACAGCAATGCCACTTGAAACTAAGAAATAGAGTACGCTGAACTTGTATCCCGTACTGCACTTAAGCAATACAGTTCGAAAGACTTTCGAGATACAACTGACATACATGTAACGTGATGTATTCTTTGCTAGTAATTTCATTCATTTCTTTCCATTGTATTTTGCGCAGAAATACTAAGATACAAACACGCGTTATCGTTAACGTGAAAATACTACTGGCCCTTACATATGTGAAATAAAGTTTATCTCTCTCGCATTCCTTTGTTTCTCAACATTCTCCTCAGCTCTTTCATCTTTGTAATACATGCTCTCTGGCGACTTGTGACGTCATTGTTCAAAGCCGACGGGTTGTATCCCCTGCTACACTAGACCCTGTTCACCGCACTCACGACATCGGACGTATTCAGCAATAAGACCACACATTTGCAAGAAACAAATTGTGGTCAACATGTCTTTGCCCATAGCTTGTCTTAAATCGTCAAGATTCATTTCAACAGACAAATCCATTCCTATAAACGGAAATAAGACACTAAAAATTGTTCTACAATAACAAAGTAATACTCCAAATTACCTCAATATCATTGCGAATAAAATTAAGTACCGTTTGAATGAGAAACAACCAATTAATTTAATTAAATGACACGATGAGTAATTTAAGGAATACCAAGCGATCGCTTTTAGATTCACATTCAATTATTTTAATGTACAATGATAGCGTTTATCCGGTACACAGAACTGTTTTATTACTATCTATGACTAATGTATGACGTCATTGGTCAAAGCCGACGGGTTGTATTCCCTGCTTCACTAGACCCGAACAGCGTTACTAGCTTTCTTTCAATGACTCGTTTCTTATTGAAATTGCACAAACGTATTTCTGTATCCGTCTCCACATCGTACTTGATCTGATGTCACATGCGAAGATTCAGAGAATATAGTACAAGAAACTGTCCATAGATTGCGATATCGCGAATTGGTGCTACGCTGGAAAATTCAAAGATTATAGCAATATAAAGAAATAATAGAAAACGCTGCCTGCGGTTAAATATTTTATCATTACACGACTTTCTTTAAACTGTTACTATCCAGCCTGTGACTGAAACTCACAATACTTGCAGAGTTTACTTAATATACGTTTGCTAGAATAGTAAAGCGTACAACTCAATTGCTGCGCCAAGGCCATGCGACTACTGAGTATTCTGCTACATGCTGTCTCCGTTCTTACCTCGACTCGAGGGTGTGAAGCAAGTGGACGTCGATTTTCGTCTGGTAGCTGGACTCCCACTCCACTGCCATTCTATCCTACTCACAAGTTCCCGGGTGTCGGCACCAAACTATGCACCGTGCATTAACTGACGTGTAATGTTTACAGCTTCATTTTCGTCTCCAATCAGAGATATATATATATTACAAAGAAGAATAAAGACCAGAGTACATTTACGATGAAGATCATGTCGAACGTCTATTCGATGTAGATGGCTGAGGAATCACTCATGACTAAATGTAATGCCAATTATGGAACATAAAAACTTTATTTGCTTTGACTCTGTGGAACCAGGAACTAGGGCTTAAAGGGCATGTTTGGCTATGTTTGTCCATAATATTTCCATTTACTGCTCCTTTATGACTGATATTCGAGTGCCCACTCTAATCTTGCTCTTCTGTATAATGCAATCATTCGGTGAGATGGCATACTTTAAAGAGCCATTTTTATCAGCGATCCCCACTAACTCATCCACTACTTCATTAAATACAATGTTAGCGTCTCCCTTGATCCACATAAACGTTAACTTCTACGCGAGAGAACAGACCTTTTTTTGTGGAATTCTTAGTATCCGCTACCATTAGATTAGTTTTCCTGGGAAGAGCTCACGTCTGAATGTCTTGGAACAACCTTCTACAGTACAGTAAAAGCGCAATGTTTGTATTGTGAGTTTCCGCAACTAATTTAAAGCTTCACGCATAATTCGTTGGCGCTTCTATGGAAAGTCTCCCTGGGAAGTGCAATCAGATTCTTCGCAACATGTGTTCGGCCACAGGAACACGCAAAAACCCCTGCCATTAGCTATGGGTTTGGATCCGTCATTATATACACTACTGGACAAAATTTTTCGATTACCTATCACAACTATGGATTTTTAATTAAAACATTCTAAATATTTTATCACATCCCCAATACCGATAGTAAGACAATTATAATCATGTAAAGTTGGAAGCGCCTGTACTGCGTATTTGACTGGTTGTTCACCTACAGGGGCACTGATGAGCATCCGCTACAACACTGACGTACCTTAACCTAAGCTGGTTCCGTTCTAATAGGCCTCATTCCTTCAGTTCGCGTTAGTGTACAGTGCAGTGGGTGAATCTGGCAGTGTGCTTGTATACCTAGTGAGGTTAATAACGTAATATCTCCTAATGAGACAGAATCAGAAGACTGGAATTGAAAAACGTACTGTAATTTTAGCCCTGCATCAGGAACGCTACTCTAGAAAGACAACAGCAACCAAAGTTGGCATAACCCCATCTACAGTGGTATATACGTTGTAGCGGTTCAAGTAAACTAATGTCAATGTAAGTGTGTCTGGAAGACACCGAGTAACGTCATACAGGGAAAATCAATTCATAACCAGAGGACGCCTATTGCACCTTAACTCTTTCAAATACAACAAATTTGACCAAAAAACAGCTCTAGAAGTACACGACTTACATTTATTGTCAAAAATTCATACAAGCAACATATTTATAACAGAATGAACATTAATTATTACCATTGTACATGAAAATTCATTTTTTATAATCATTGTTGGTCACAAGGGAGGTGGTTCATTTTTTGTACCACCGTGCATCAAGATGCATGATAGTCTTGGAAGCATGTCTTCCTTTTCCCTAAGCATAGAGGAGCCTTACACACACTACACATCCAGTCGGCGCGAATTTGTTGTTTCTTGGAACTACATGCTGCACATCTCCTCCTTGTAGATCTTTCTGGCTGATGAGATGAACTTTCAAGACGCACAGATTTCGGAACATTGGATTTCTTCTTGTTGAACTGGAGATGGCTGCTCAGACTTCGCTTTTTACCTCTTGAAGCTACCAAGGCAGGTGCCACTAAATCCCTTGTGATTTCTCTTATGAAGTCCTTCAGAGTCATCTTAGCCAACTTCATTTCTTTATGGATGATGAAAGCATTCACCACGGTGGCATCAATAAAGTACCAAAATATTCTGTGCCACAACTTTCTACTCTTTCTGTCAGTTTCATATACGCCCTTCAGCTGGTCAAATTTATCTACACAATTCATGTTGGCATTGTAATCGGAGAGAGCAATGGGGCAAGAAACTTTTATTTCATTTCCATCTTTTTCCTTTCTTGTAAACTCTGTTGTTTAAGTTGGATCATGCAAATTTGAAAGCAGATGTACGGATCTCTTATCTTTCCACTTCATCACACTAAGGCCTGTATTGCTAATAGCCCAATCATAGTCACCCCTTTTCATTTCCTTGTCACTTTTCAGCATAGGTAAAGATTTTCTATTTGGATTCACTGTACCACAAGCATGTATTTTGTTTTCTTTTAAATCTCTTAGGAGATCTGGGCTACTGAAATAATTATCAAAGTAAACTCTGTGATCCTTACCTTTAATATTTTCAGAGATGTCTTTCACAACTCTTTCTCCCAATTTCTTTTCCACAGCATTATCTTTCTTTCCTATGTAAATGTGCAATTTCCATGCATAGCCGGATTTCTCTGCTAATACCCATTCCTTGTAGCGTCTCTTGATAGGCTTCTTTGGCAAGTACTGTTTTATTGAAGATCTTCCTTTAAATTTAATCATAGATTCGTCCACTGCCATACATTCATTTGGATTAAGTGCTTTCTGAATGTTATGTGAAATTCTTTCTAGGAAAGGACGCAACTTATAATGTTTATCATAGTTGGTGTCCCCTCGTTGTGGCATTTTACTATTGTCATTCAATTGTAAGTTGGTGAGAAACCATTCGAAACGCCTCTTTGACATCAGCTGACTCACATAACTATCATGGAGATCAGCACCTGAACTCCAGTAGTCTCTGTAGCTAGGAAGTAGTTTTATGCCCATCAAGATATTTATCCCCAAGAAAGTTTCTAATTCTTCCATGGATCCTGGCACATAAGTTTTACCAGTAGTCAGAGACGACTGTTGCGTGCATAAGTTCGTCTGAAACAAAAATAAATCCATAATATCATCTGAAAGCACAATTCCAAATAACTGATATGGTGATGGTGTGCCTAACTCCACAACAAAAACACTGGGACCACACTGGGAAGTAAATGCAGGGGCTTCAGCCGAGCGTTCAGTTATGCTCCACTTATGTTCAGTCTTCGGCTGATGATCAGCAATCTCAGATGGAGTCTGATGCACTGTGACAGTTTGACTTAGCTCAGTCTCTAGTGACCTAATCACTGAAACGGTAGCTGGGCATTCATCCTTAGAATCACTTGTCGTATCAGAATCAAACAAATATAGTTTTGGATGTAGTTGGTTCCAGACAATAAGAATTGTCATTGGTGTCATCACTGTCCCCACTATCAAATGATATGTCGGATGGAATATCCTCTTCGAGGGCTTTCAAAATTTCAGACTCAGTCAGCTTTCTCTGACCCCTCATTATTACTGAAAAGTAAAGAGTAAGAGTTACCTATGTTTGAAGTAGACTGAGTGTTGTTGTACAGTGGTACATATTTTGAACCGATGAATAATTAGCTACATTTTAATAATTTCTCATAGAAATAGTCTGAACAACACAAAAAACTACAATAAACAAATGTACTTACATATTCCAATAGAAATTTTGTTGGAAACTTCCGTTAGCAGGTAACAAATAATAATGTTGCACAACCAATGTCTCCACAGTGTACTTGAGCGCACCTGAGTAGAAATATGAAGTACTGGTGCTGCTACAAGAACCCAGTAACAACTGCCATCTGGTGCATACATCTAAGAACTACAGAGAATATGCTCTGCTAGTAGTTCAAGTAATCTACCACGAGAATGCGCCGTTCTACGCATCCAAAATGGTGGTACAAATAATGTACCACCGTACAACCTCGGTGCAACATAGGGTGGTACACAAATTGTACCACCAGACTTGAAAGAGTTAAATTCTCGAGAAAGTAAATACTATGAGAGCAACTCCAATCGCTGTCCCAACAGTGCAACGCCTTCTCCGTGAACCAGTTTTAAAGTGGTTTAAAGCAGCCATAAAACGGTTATTATGTGAAAAAAATAAGGTGGAACTATTACAACTGGCACAGCGAAAACAATGGTTTTCACGGACGAATCTAAATATGAAGTATTTTAGAAGCCATCGTCGACTTCGTGGAGAACGTATGAGGAGTATTGTTTGGCGGCAACGGCTGATGGTCGACCATGGTGTGGGGATGTTTTATGGTTGATAAAGTCATTGGTCTAATGAGAATTAATAAAAAATTAGAGAAGGAGTAATAGCTCAAGAATACTCATCAACGATGCAGTTCCATCTGGCAAGAGACATACATTTCGTGGATTTGTTCTGGAGCAGGACAACGATCCGAGACATGCATCTAAATTGTGAGGAGGGTTTGTCAATAGAAAAGAAAAATGTTGGAGGGCAGAAGAATATGATTTGGCCAAGTTAGTCTCCTGGTTTAAATTCCATTGAAGTCTTACGGGATGGACGACAGGGAGAATAGATAAATGAGGTTATCTAATGTTGAAGGTCTGTGGAAGAATTTACAGAAGTGTTGGACTACAGTATCTGCAAAAACACTACAAAATCTTATCTCCAAAATGACAAGAGTTTGTGTAATTGTACTGATGGCACGGTGTTGGTACTTTGAAGAGACTAAAATCTAAACCATGTTGAACTGTACTTAATCACAGAGAGAGAAAATATTTATTTTGTTGGTGAATTTAGTTTGTATGTTGTGTTTGAACACTGAAACAAAGTATATAGCTTTTTTCCTAAGGGATCGAAAACTTCTGACCGGCAGTGTATCTCAAAATACTACAGGAAATTATCAGCAATGCTGTTTTTTGCGAAGTGCGCTGCTCCGACGATAGTTTTTGTTGGGAAGTAGAAAAGGTCTGCTGCTAAACTCCATTTGTTGTAACGGTAATCGGCATTATAAAATGCACACGTTGTAACGGGGTTTCCAGTGTAATTGTTGCACACTCAGTTACGGGTTGGTATTTCATACAGACCGTCCTCCTCACGATAATTTGCTAGCACTGCCCCTCCAGCTGTATATGCCGTGCAAACAACAAACATTGATTAACAATAATGGACGCCCTTGAAATAGTTACGTCAGTTCCGTTGGTGAACGTTGGAGATAAGCGGAGAAAATAGCGGAGAATATTGTGGACATGTCGGTGGAATAAACAAAGAGTTGTAACGCTTATTTAGAGAACTGCTTTGACATTCCTTTGGCGTATTAACTCCGGCCTGACGCATTTTACTCTTTCACATGCGCGAGAAAGCGTCTCAGATTCGCATTGTTTATTTTTCTAATTGATAATATCCACACTGAACTAACACTGCCTCTCTTTCACAGTGTATATTAAAGCGTATATTTGCTCCTTTATCAAGATGACGGTCATGTCGTGATGCCTGTAGGACACACTGTACTGAATTGTGAGGTAGTCAGCCAGTGACGCAGACAGAAATGTTTGCAATTAAATGGTCGATGATTCGTACGACGTTCCAAAATGGAACAAATACAGCCCCGAACTTATATATAATTTATACACTTATATAAAACATCGAATATTCCAGAATATGCTTCTATTAAATGTAGAAGGAAGTCACAGATGCCGAAAGAAAATACACAAACGACTAAAAATGACTCGTTGAAAGGAGATCCTAGCCAGAAACCGCTTCGTTCTCAGCTCGTGCCCATATGCCTAACACTATTTTTCAAGGACGTAAAGTATATCCATTTATTTGATTTTACGATGTTGTCAAAGCCTTATCTATCGAGATGTCGGTAACTGACATTTAATTACAATAAATTATACAAAGAAGGCGCGATTTTGATAAACTTCTAATGTGCTGGTGTCTTGAAGCGGGATCCACCAAGTAACGATACGAAAAACACCAAGCACGAAAAACACTAAACACGAATATTTTTAAAAAACAACATTTCGCTACCTACATTTTATTACAAAGAACCGTACCACAAGCGGATCGTCAATATGATAGCATTACATCAGGTCATATTCAGAGTATTTAAGCAATAATGTAGAAACACCAGCAATAAGGGCCAAAATTACAAATATGGTGGCTCCTAAAATGCGTTTGTTAGGCAGAAAGCCCTTATGCATCTCATCAGTCACATTTCTCTCCATGAAGCAAAAATCTACGGCATCTGAATCTACCTGCCACGGTCGATATGCTACTCGTTGTGAAATTCCCCGTTGTGACGCCATATATATATATAGGACCAGCTATCGTCCAAGTTCGCTTTCCCGCCTTGAGTGAGGACTGCTTGACCCTTTGTTTACTATCATTGAAATCTGTGTATAGTGAAATACAAAGGCAAACTAATAAAAGGGCCAGAAGATTCAGAAAACTGCTTTACAGTATTTTTGTTGTTTGTCGTTTCAGAGCAAAATTATTAGAAAAACCTAAGTGTTTGGGAAATTCTGCGAACTGTTGTTATTACTCATGCAGAACCCCGTGTTTCACTGTGCTGCACAATATACCATCTTGATGTTCCCTCTGTAGGCGTATGTTGCTGCCTCATTTAGCCGTTCGGCATGTGAAACGCGAGCTTTAAAATAGCTAATGCTTCGTGATTATTGCTGTTATTGTTGTCGAGAGCGTTGAAGGCCCCACGACCCGTAGAATCATAGAAACTGTAACCTTTATCAAACTCAATCTTCGTTGTGAATTAATTTCGCAGAATATTATGCTACACTGACTATAGCCACGTGAAGAACAATCCACGTTATTCGTTGTCAGTGTTCCACTTTGATTGTCGTTGAGATTACTGACTTCTGATAGCCTAACAGTGGCCAGATCAGCAGCGCACAGATTCCATTGTTCCGTGATTCTATTGCTGAGCAGACGAGACGACTCAACCCTTATTTGCCAATGATTAGACACTGAATCCATGCATGACTCTTTTGCTCAGGACGAAAGGTGACTCGTAGTAATGACTTACGGCACACAAAATGTAAATTAAAGGTGCCTCAGCAAAACCTGAAGTTCTCCGAACTGTGTAACCACAAACTCGATACATGCAGTATACTGTGGCCGCTGTTAGAGGTCAGATGTAATTCACCCTTAAAACAGGGGGTTCATAGGGTTCATAGAACCACCTTCATACTACAGTTCCACTCCCGAACGGCGCGCAGGAAAAACAAACGCTTATATATACTTAAATCTTTCTATGCGAATACTGGTTTCTCTTATTTTATTTTTATGTTCGTTTCTCCCTATGAGTGGGGGTGCAGCTCCAGTACAAGCTAAGTGGGTAGCGTTGTTCTCTTATGGAACCAAACTGGCCAGTTGCCTTAGTACCACTTATACAAATAAAGCTTTCATTTAGATCCTTCTTTTGTTCATTTAGGAGGTGATCTATAACTATCATGACAGTTACTATAATTTATGGCCATGGTAGCTGTCGAGTAGCCTACTTGCGTTCATGTTAACACAGGAATTCGATTACTTTCGGTGTGAAGTGGCAACTGCCATGTCCACCTCGGTAGCTACGTGGTTAGCGAGGCGAATTGCTAAGTGAGGGGTCTCAGGTTCAGTTCCTGCTAGGTCGGAGATTTTATCCGTTTTCTGACTGCATGTTGTGTTGTCCTTACTTTGGTATCGTCATAATTGACATTACTATTGAGAATGCTGAATGGGCATGGCCCAGAAGCCCGTAAAAATTACAAAATAAAAAAAAACTATCATAATGAAGACGGCAACTTATGACCCACAACTGATGCCTCTCCTCCCTCCCTGGAGCAGTGTGCTCTTTCTCCTACCAACAATATTGTCGTGTGCTCACATTGATCCTCCCACCACCGCCACCACCCTCCTCCCTAGAGCCTCCATCATGCTGAGACTGTACCTCCACTGGGCAACTGCAATATCCAGCATGGTAATGCATCCTCAATGCTGTTTGCCGATTATTTTAGGAACGTGGTTGTAAATATGGAACTTAACATCAAAAGACACCAAAAAATGCACTATTGCTACTCTCATATTATAGCAAATAACGTTCCTACATAAGAAGAAAATAGGACTTTGTAACTAACATTACAGCACATAAATGTCAATCATGCGTACAAATGTGTAGTTAACGTCACTCTGCGTCAACAAAATACTCACTTTCTACTTTGTTCGCGGCTCGTGGTCTAGCGGTAGCGTTCTCGCTTCCCGCGCACGGGGTCAGGGATTTTCTCTGCCTCGAGATGACTGGGTGTTGCGTGTCTTTCATCCTCATTCACTTGCAAGTCGCCGTAGTGGCGTTAAATAACTTGTGCAGCGGCGGCCGAACCGCCCCGCTTGGGTCTCCCGGCCACCAATGCCATACGCTCATTATTATTATTACTTTCTACTTTGATAGTACAGTACTATGGTAAATAACAGTCATATGAGGTATCAATGTATTTTATTATATACCTTCTGCACACTGGTACTGCACTTGATTGGGGATATTTGAGAGAGCAGATCAATGCAGCCCACCTCCTCCTTCTCGTCCGCTCCAGAAATAACATGGATACACTACCTGATGTCTCTCTTGCAGCATGATTTGCATCGAATTCAAAATGCTTAAGGATGTGCTGCTGGTTTAGCACAACCAAGAGGGTACTTGCTGATAGAGAAAGGGAGTAGCCCTCATTACCAACGAGTCCGCAGCTCGTGGGCTAGCGGCTAACGTTGCTACCTCTGGATCACGGGGTCCCGAGATCGATTCCCGGCCGGGCTGTGGATTTTCCCTGCCCTGGGACTGGGCCTTTGTGTTGTCCTCATCATTCATGAAAGTGGCTAGACTGCACTGTGTACAGATTGGGAATGTGTACAAGCGCTGATGAAAGAGCATTTGAGCGCCCGACAAACCAAACATAATCATCATTACCAACTGGTTCCTCTAAACCAGCCATTACATTTACATAGAAGAGAAAAAAACTTATTTTTTTTAAAAAAGCCATTTTTATTCGAACCTTCATTTACTACCTTCACACCGCAGTTTAATGGAAGATGTGCCATCAACATAGCAATTTACATCGAACAGTAAATGCTTATCACAGAGCCATACTTGAAAATAAACTCATCACTATGAAACACAGGTGGTAGCTTTTGAAATTTCTGTGTTCTATTACAAAAAACAGATATTAGTTTTTAGGAAACAGATAGTAAGTACTCTACTGCATTCAAATTATAGCGCTCATCCATAATTCTTTTATAAACTTTAGGAATAACTTTATACACTTTTCAGATACAAGTGGGTAGAGAATATATATTGCTACCTTTTCAGCCCAAAGATAAAAACATTCGTAAATATCATTATCGCTCTAGAGTCTAGAAGCAGCAACACTGTTACTACAAAAGATGGTCTAGATAAGCATCTGACTGATTGTTCCACGTAGGAACGTCTACATGTGGAAATGACAATGGAAAACTAGAAATACCAGCACGAGGAACTTTGTCCCTTCACAGCATACACTGACTATAAATGTATACTCAATCTTATCGCGCTCTGTAAGGGAGACTGCACTGATACATGTGCAACCTTTGCAGATCATAATGTACCATATGTTGTGACATATAGAGTTGTATGGTGGTATGACTCAGGTAAAAATCGTTTGATATCATTTGTCAGGGATAATTCTGGGAGGTGGCTGCTCAGTGAGGTAGAACAACTTGCGTGGTTTTTGGATGACAATAACGGCAGCAACACCTCCATGATCATCCCACACGGTAAGTTCCTGCAGCGCAGCAACACTGCATGGAACTTAAACAACTACATGCCGTGACTCATACTCACATCCTTCCACAATTTGAGCAGTTATAATGAAGATTTCACAACTGTGCATTTGGGTGATTTTGGTTTGCTCAAAGACCAGATCATGTCCTGCCTGAGAGCGTTAAGACACCCATCTCGTTCTCCAGGCGAATGACGCCAAACATTACATCACAGTTCCTGGACTTAATTCGATTTATGCAAGCGCTGCTTTAGAAATACGTTAGGAGGACACGTAAATCTCTAAAGCTGCATTTTCCGATAGTGCAAACTTCCACTCATGACGAATAATGTTGTCTTTCCTTATAAATACCTAAATTTCAAAGAGAGACTCAACTAAGTCACATTGCCTGACATTCCCACATTCACCAGTAATCTTACAGGCTATACCATAACGAATTCTGAGTATAAGCATCTGGCGAATGTTTAGCAGGAATTCAGCGTCTATGATTTAGGGGAGTATGCAAAGCTCTATATTGGCATGGACGTACAACTACTTGCAGATATTTTAGAGAAGTTCTGGATAGTATGCATGACCACATACACTTTGAATTCCACATTATATTACATGTCGCCACTGAATTTCAATGTCAACATGGTTTTCTTTTTCGAATGCAGCATGCATGGTGGACTTTGGCAATGTGTGCATAGACACACCAAGGCAAACAAGACGTGAATGGGCGGACAAATGGCTCTGAGCACTATGGGACTTAACATCTGAGGTCATCAGTCCCCTAGAACTGAGAACTACTTAAACCTAACTAACCTAAGGACATCACACACATCCATGCCCGAGGCAGGATTGGAACCTGCGACTGTAGCAGTCGCGATATTCCAGACTGAAGCGCCTAGAACCGCTCGGCCACCGGGGCCGGCCGACCTATATACAACATTAGTAATTTTGGTTCCTACTGGCTTCAGCTACCCAGGGTTAAAATTTCGTGAGACAATTTTTTCTCCACACTGTATAGAGGTAAAAAAATACAAATAAACACCAGTCTTGCTATTTCAGAAGACATACCAGTAGCCGGCCGTTGTGTATGTGCGGTTCCAGGCGCTTCAGTCCGGAACGGAGTTGCTACTATGGTCGGAGGTTCGAATCCTGCCTCTGGCATGGATGTGTGTGATGTCTTTAGTTTAGTTAGGTTTAAGTAGTTCTAAGTTCTACAGGACTGATGACCTCAAATGTAAAGTCCCATAGTGCTTAGACCCATTTGAACCAAAGCAAAGCAGCTTAACGATTAGTCTCTTCAGTTACACGGAAAACATTATAAGCAACCAGAAGGAGCTCGACATTGACAACAAAGTGCTGAAATATCAAATGAAATACGGAACTCGACAACTTAATTTGTGTAAAAAGCCGTATAATGGACAGGCGTGTAGGGTGGGCGTTCACAGTATGTCAGTGCCTCTCCCTCTACAGAATTTGAAAAGCATTTGTCCTAAAGAGACAAGCATGTGTCTAATTAATTTATAAATAATTTAACAATTATAATACTAAAAAACTCGCACAGCTTTGACAGTGTCACAAAAACCTAATTTCCGTACGAGTAGGCCTTGGAAGGCCCAACAATACCGACTGACCGCCGTGTCATCTAAGCTGATTGGGGTCACTGATTTCGGATATGTAGGAGAATGTGGTCAACACGCCGCTCTTCCGGCCATTGTTAGTTTTCGTGACTGGAGCCGCTACTGTCCAGTAAAGTAGCTCCTCAAATTGCCTCAGAACAGCTGAGGGCGCCCCGCTTACCAACAGCGTTTGGCAGCCCGGAAGGTCACCCATCCAAGTGTTAGTCAAGTCCGACAGCGCTTAACTTCGGTGATATGACGGTAACCGGTGTTACCACTGCTACAAGGTCGTTGGCCTTGACAGTATCATAATTTACGTAATATACGCTGAAGCGCCAAAGGAACTGGTATAGGCATGCGTATTCAAATACAAGATATGTAAACAGGCAGAATACGGCCCTGCGGTCGGCAACGCCTATATACAACAAGTGTTTGGCGCAGTTGTTAGATCGGTTACTGCCGCTACAATGGTAGGTTATCAAGATTTAACTGAGTTTGAACGTGGTGTTGTAGTCAACGCACCAGCGATGGGACAAAACATCTCCGAGGTAGCGATGAAGTGGGGATTTTCCAGTAGGACCATTTCAAATGGTTCAAATGGCTCTGAGCACTATGGGACTCAACTGCTGTGGTCATAAGTCCCCTAGAACTTAGAACTACTTAAACCTAACTAACCTAAGGACAGCACACAACACCCAGCCATCACGAGGCAGAGAAAATCCCTGACCCCGCCGGGAATCGAACCCGGGAACAGTAGGACCATTTCACGAGTGTACCGTGAATATCAGGAATCCGGTGAAACATCAAATCTCCGACATTGCTACGGCTGGAAAAAGATCCTGCAAGAACAGGGCGAACGACGACTGAAGAGAATCATTCAATGTAACGGAAGTGCCACCCTTCAGCAAATTGCTACAGATTTCAGTGCTGGGCCATTAACATGTGTCAGTATGTGAACCATCCAACGAAAAATCATCGATATGGGCTTTGGGAACCGAAGGCCCCTTAGTGTACCCTTGATGACTGCACGTCGGCTCGCCTGGTCCCGTCAACACCGACATTGGACTCTTGATGACTGGAAACATATTGCCTGGTCGGAAGAGTCTCATTTCAAATTGTATCGAGAGGACGGACGTGTACAGGTATGGAGACAACTTCATGAATCCATGGGCGCCGCATGCCAGCAGGGGAATTTTCAACCTGGTGGGAACTCTGTAATGGTGTGGGGCGTGTGCAGTTGGAGTGACATGGGTCTCCCGATACGTCTAGATACGACTGTCGCGGGTAACACGTACGTTCACATCCGGTCTGATCGCTTGCATCCATTCATATCCATTGTGCATTTCGACGGACTTGGGCAATTCCAGCAGGACAATGCGACACCTCACAAGTCCAGAATTGCTACAGAGTGGCTTCAGGAACACTCTTCTGAGTTTAAACACTTCCGTTGTCCACCAGACTCCCCAGACATGAACATTATTGAGCACAATTGGGATGCCTTGCAAAGTGCTGTTCAGAAGAGATCTCTACCCCCTTGTAGTCTTACGGATTTATGGACAGCGCTACACGAATCATAGTGTCAGTTTCCTCCAGCACTACTTCAGACATTAGTCGGGTCCATGCCACGTCGTGTCGCGGCACTTCTGCGTGCTCGCGGGGGCCCTACGCGATATTAGGCAGGTGTATCAGTTTCTTTGGCTCTTCAGGCATAAGGGACAGTCAAATAAACGAGACAGAAGGAATAAAAAAAAGTAATCTGTTCATTATTTCAGAAATAAATGCCAAAACTGTCAATACACATATCCCACAGGGAGACAAGGCGGTCAGTACCTTCACGGAAAAATGTTTGTGGTGGCCTAAGCAACCCTTATTGTACCCAGGCGTGCATCTCTTCACCCGAAGCACACTGACAGCCACGAATGTCTTTCTTCAGGACTTCAAAAATATGGAAATCGCATGGGTATGGATTGGGACTGTATGAAAGATGTGTATGGAATTCCCAGCGAAACGTCTGCTGTGTAGTCGAAACAACACGCACGCCATCTCCGGGAAAGTCTTGATGACCTTTTCCTTTTACTGCAAGGGTTCATTGACTTTCTGGGACATAGCGCCACAATTGACGCATAGCTGTACGTGGACACCTAGCAAGAAGTGCAGTGCACCAGCAAGTCCAGACGCCCATGAAAATTGACGGGTGGCATCATTCTGCAACGTAATGCCCACATTTTCCCAAGGCTGTTTCGCACATGCTGCAGAAGTTTCGCTGGGTAGCCCTTACACATCCTCCTTACAGTTCTGATCTCTCCCCATGCAATTTCCATCTTTTTGGAGCCCTGAAGAAAGACATTTGTGGCCGTCTATTTGCTTCGGAGGAAGGGGTGTACGCCTGGGTACAGTCATGGTTACGTATTTTTCCATGAAGGCATCGTCCGTGTTGGCTCGCAGTAGGATAAATGTATTAATAGTTATGGCGAGTGCTATCGAAATAATGAACAGTTTACTTACTTTTTCCCATCAGTTTCGGTTTCATTTGAATGCTCCTTGTAAAATGGTAGTGTGCACTCACTATTATTAGTAAATCACTCAGCACTACTATTACGAACACATGTCTGACGACTAAGACCATGTGCTGTTCAACTTCTACATCTACATCTACATCTACATCCATACTCCGCAAGCCATCTGACGGTGTGTGGCGGAGGGTACTTTCAGTATCTCTATCGGTTCTCCCTTCTATTCCAGTTTCATATTGTTCGTGGAAAGAAAGATTGTCGGTATACCTCTGTGTGGCCGGCCGGAATGGCCGTGCGGTTCTAGGCGCTACAGTCTGGAACCGAGCGACCGCTACGGTCGCAGGTTCGAATCCTGCCTTGGGCATGGATGTGTGTGATGTCCTTAGGTTAGTTAGGTTTAATTAGTTCTAAGTTCTAGGCGACTGATGAGCTCAGAAGTTAAGTCGCATAGTGCTCAGAGCCATTTGAACCATATTTTGCCTCTGTGTGGCTTCTAATCTCTCTGGTCTTATCCTCTTGGTCTCTTCGCGAAATATACGTATGAGGGAGTAATATACTGCTTGACTCCTCGGTGAGGGTATGTTCTCGAAACTTCAACAACAGCCCGTACCGAGCTACTGAGCGTCTCTCCTGCAGAGTCTTCCACTGGAGTTTATCTATCATCTCCGTAACGCTTTCGCGATTACTAAGTGATCCTGTAACGAAGCGCGCTGCTCTCCGTTGGATCTTCTCTATCTCTTCTATCAACCCTATCTGGTACGGATCCCACACTGGTGAGCAGTATTCAAGCAGTGGGCCAACAAGTGTACTGTAACCTACTTCCTTTGTTTTCGGACTGCCTTAGGATTCTTCCAATTAATCTCAGTCTGGCATCTGCTTTACCGACTATCAACTTTATATGCTCATTCCATTTTAAATCACTCCTAATGCCTACTCCCAGATAATTCATGGAATTAACTGTTAAATGATAAAGGATCTTTCTTCCTATGTATTCGCAGCACATTACACTTGTCTACATTGAGATTCAATTGCCTTTCCCTGCACCATGCGTCAGTTCGTTGCAGATCCTGCTGCATTTCAGTACAATTTTGCATTGTTACAATCTCTCGACATACTACAGCATCATCCACAAAAAGCCTCAGTGAACTTGCGGTGTTATCCACAATGTCATTTATGTATATCGTGAATAGCAACGGTCCTACGACACTCCCCTGCGGCACACCTGAAATCACTCTTACTTCGGAAGACTTCTCTCCATTGAGAATCACATGGTGCATTCTTCCTGTGGAGATAGGAACCGTGTCGCATTCGTTGTTGACCGCAGACAACAACACCGCTCTACAATTACACTAATGATGGCAAACTGCTGGAAACAGTATCTACTGTAAAACATCTAGGAGTAACTATCCGCCGGCCGGAGTGGCCGTGCGGTTCTAGGCGCTAAGGTCTGGAACCGAGCGACCGCTACGGTCGCAGGTTCGAATCCTGCCTTGGGCATGGATGTGTGTGATGTCCTTAGGTTAGTTAGGTTTAATTAGTTCTAAGTTCTAGGCGACTGATGACCTCAGAAGTTAAGTCGCACAGTGCTCAGAGCCATTTGAACCATTTGAAGTAACCGTCCAAACAATAGTAAATGCAGCTTGCGAATGAGCGCTATTACCTGGCTAGAATACTGCCTGTCAAATCGTAAGGCCGATACCGTGGGCAGGTCCTCACACAAGCAACTGGACAGTATCCTGTGTTACACGACGCTAGTTACGCAAAGAGTTCGTCTCTGGTTTTGAGACTCTTAGTTTCCGGATAATATATTCTCCGACAGATAGCTGTGAAATTTTGTATCTGCCGTGTGTAAAAATATAAACGCTTCTACTGAAATGTGGCCCCACTGTCGTCCCGTCCCCTTACCCTTGAATCCGCGAGAATTACGATACGTGTTTTATGCTAACGTATTATGAAGTTTTTGGAGAAGAAAATCTCCTCTATAAGCAGCAACGTGGATTCCACAAACAGATATCTTGCGATGTTTCTCTGCGAGACCTACTGCGCTGTACACACTGGCAGTCAGGTTGATGCCGTGTTCTTTAAATTCTGGAAGGCATTTGACGCCGTTCCACACTGCCGTTTAGTGAGAAAATATGTGACGTTACCGACTACCGAAGCAGACTTGCGACTGGATTTAAGACTTCCTCGCTTATAGAACTCAATATATCGCTCTTAAGAGAAGAAAATCGACAGACGTAAAGCCAATTCCAGGAGTACGCTAAGGAAGTGTGATGGGACCGTTACAGTTTAAAATATATATAAATGAACTAGTAGAAAACATCAGAGGCTCTGTAAAGCTGTTCGCAGATGATGCGGTTGTCTACAAGAAGGTAGAAACGCCCTGACAGTATTGCTTTGCAGGAGGACTCACACAGGATTGATGAATGGAGCACGAACTGGTAGTTGAGACCGAAAGTAAATGTAACACATTATGCATACGTAGGAAAATAAATCCACTACTCAACGATTACACTAGTGATGACCAGCTGCTGGAAACAATATCACCTGAAAATACGTAGGAGTAGTAGCAAATGCAGTGGTAAGAAATCCAAATGCTGCACTAAGTTTCGTAAGAGGGATCTTAAAGAAATGTAACTAATCCACGAATGAAGTGACATAAGAAATATTTGTTCGACGGATTCTTGAGTATTTTCATCAGTCTGATACCCTTACCGTGTTGTATTGATAAAAGATAGAGAAATTCGTTCTCTAGATTGTCGCACAGATGACAAAATGGTAGATGTCGAAATAAACGACAGAGGAATAGAGAAACAATTAAATTCGCTCAAAAGAGGAAAGGCCGCTGGACCTGATGGGATACCAGTTCGATTTTACACAGAGTACGCGAAGGAACTTGCCCCCCTTCTTGCAGCGGTGTACCGTATGTCTCTAGAAGAGCGTAGCGTTCCAAAGGATTGGAAAAGGGCACAGGTCATCCCAGTTTTCAAGAAGGGACGTCGAAAAGATGTGCAGAACTATAGACTTATATCTCTAACGTCGATCAGTTGTAGAATTTTCGAACACGTATTATGTTCGAGTATAATGACTTTTCTGGAGACTAAAAATCTACTCTGTAGGAATCAGCATGGGATTCGAAAAAGACGATCGTGTGAAACCTAGCTCTCGCTATTCGTCCACGAGACTCAGAGGGCCATAGACACGGGTTCCCAGGTAGATGCCGTGTTTCTTGACTTCCGCAAGGCGTTCGATACAGTTCCCCACTGTCGCTTAATGAACAAAGTAAGAGCATATGGACTATCAGACCAACTGTGTGATTGGATTGAATAGTTCCTAGGTAACAGAACGCAGCATGTCATTCGCAATGGAGAGAAGTCTTCCGAAGTAAGAGTGATTTCAGGTGTGCCGCAGGGGAGTGTCGTAGGACCGTTGCTATTCACAATATACATAAATGACCTTGTGGATAACATCGGAAGTCCACTGAGGCTTTTTGCGGATGATGCTGTAGTATATCGAGAGGTTGCAACAATGGATAATTGTACTGAAATGCAGGAGGCTCAGCAGCGAATTGACGCATGGTGCAGGGAATGGCAATAGAATCTCAATATAGACAAGTGTAAGGTGCTGCGAATATATAGAAAGAAAGATCCTTTATCATTTAGCTACAATATAGCAGGTCAGCAACTTGAAGCAGTTGATTCCATAAATTATCTGGGAGTAGGCATTGGGAGTGATTTAAAATGGAATGAGCATATAAAGTTGATCGTCGGTAAAGCAGATTCCAGACTGAGATTCATTGGAAGAATCCTAAGGAAATGCAATCCGAAAACAGAGGAAGTAAACTACAGTACACTTGTTCGCCCACTGCTAGAATACTGCTCACCAGTGTGGGATCCGTACCAGATAGCGTTGATAGAAGAGAGAGAGAAGATCCAACGGAGAGCAGCGCGCTTCGTTACAGGATCATTTAGTAATGGCGAAAGCGTTACGGGGATTATAGATAAACTCCAGTGGAAAACTCTGCAAGAGAGACTCTCAGTAGCTCGGTACGGGCTTTTGTTGAAGTTTCTAGAATATACCTTCACTGAGGAGTCAAGCAGTATATTGCTCCCTCCTACGCATATCTCGCGAAGAGACCATGAGGATAAAATCAGAGAGGTTAGGGCCCACACAGAGGCATACCGACAATCCTTCTTTCCACGAACAATACGAGACTGGAATAGAAGAGAGAACCGATAGAGGTACTCAAAGTACCCTCTGCCACACACCGTCAGGTGGCTTGCGGCGTATGGATGTAGATGTAGATCCGAGGAAGAAATGCGCGTTTCGTCACTGGATCGTTCTATCGGCGGGATAGCTTTACACAAATGGTCAACACACTCCAGTGGCAGACGCTACAATAAAGGTGTTTTGCATAACGAAGAGGTGTGCTACTGGAATTGCAAGAGCATACGTCCCGGAAAGAGTCGGACCACGTATTACTTCCTCCCACATACGTCTCGCGAATGACCATAACGAGAAATCTCGAGATATTAGAGCTAACATAGAAATGAAATGATCGTATTGGATTGACAGCCAGCAGTCCCCACCTGGGGAAGTGCGACCGCCGAGTTGCAAGTCTTTTAAGTTGACACCACACTGGTCGACTGCTACTATAGAGGTTTACCGACGATCGTTCTTCCCTCGTGCCATTCGCGAATGGAACAATGATCAGTTACTGGTACGAGAAGTACCTTCCGCCACATACCGTGTGGTGGCTTGCAGAGTATTGATGTATATGTAGATGACATTACTTAGTTATTTGAATCCATTGGGTTAATCGTGGTACGCAAATCACTTTGGGAAACATAGTTTATGTTTCCCAGTTATATTAGTTACACAGCACTACACAAACTTTGTCGCAGGTAACAATTCAGAGACGCGTTTAACAGGGTTTAAACAAGCCAAATAGAGTGCCTTAAGCTTGAGTTCTGATATAGCGTCGGAGCAGAGATTTTCATTGGTCAGCACTCGAATTTTCGAAAGTTGGACATTGATCTTGTATGAAATTACATTCATTATTACAAAATTAACATACGTTATTCGTAAACTCTATAAATATAAGGCTAAAAATTGCATTTCTTCTATATTTCATGTGTTAATTACGTTTAGCAGCATTCTTGCTTACTATACACTGACTGAGAACTAGACGTCAGAGCTTAGTATGTTGATGGATTGTCTCGGTGAAAATACAAAGTTATGTGGGCGAATGGGACGGTAGTGTTGCGAGGTTGCGATGGTGACATCAAGTCGGACTGATGATGTAAATAATTGCACACACTTCGCCATATTTAGTGCTTACTTGTTGCGATTTTTTTCCTTCTGTCTTGGCACAGCTACACAACGACCTCACAACGCTATCAACAATCAATAAGAAGTTTGTTCCGTCTGTTGATGAGTCGCTAGGTGACTTGAAACCGGCAATGGTAAAATAAAAGTTCTAACATCACAAAACACGACTGGTTGCATACCATTCTGAAACCATTTGTATGCAAGAACGACGAATACAGTGCATCCCAGCCTCTGCAAGCTCGGCTACTGAACAGGCCTGGTGTACGGTTGGTTGATAACTTCCTTTTCAATGTGCTCACCAATCACTTTTCATGCTTTGTGTAGCTACTTTCAAAATGTGTGTAGGGTGGCAGAGTGATTTCGGTGGACACATCCGAGCCCAAGCCCTGCTTGACCCCATGTCATGATAATTCTTAAAATAATAATGGTTCAAATAACTGTTCTTTGTTGAATACAGTATGACAGTACTATTACTGGGGCAATTTTTGGTCATGTTGTTAATGTTAAGCAGTTATTTCAGCTTGAAGCACCTATGACTTCTGGAAATGAAAAATGGAAACTCGCAGCCCCAATGTTTAATAGTAATTTGGATCTGATTATTATCGAGGGAATTATACTAATTTGTGTATTGTCATGTGGCTCGGTAGCCTCGACAGAAGTAGACTACGAGCAGCAATATAAGCCGGAACTGCTGCCTTAGCACCACTGTTCGGAACTCTGCTAGCAACGGAATGCCGCAAAGTGAGATTTGATTCAGCTGAAAATACCATAACTGTATTACAGAAGCACACATAAAATAAAGAGGGGTCAGGAGCATTGGTAGTGCAGTAAAAACACTAGATGAATTAAATTTGTGGTTTATTGATTTGGCTACAATAACATTTTAAATCGTCGTTGCTTCAGTAGAGGACAAACGTATACAGCACTTCGGCTACATTGCTGATGACAACGCTTCTGTTTAAGCAATGAATAGAAACGCCAGCTAGATACATATCTAAAACTGTAACATATTTTGTATTTAAAGCAGAAGAGAAATCAAGGTAAGTCATTGCGGTTACAGAAAAGTTCTGTCTGCTGCCCTCAAATGTAGCAAATCAATTTGCGAAACTCAGTTCAACAGTGTTATTTTTTTGTCAGCTCGTTTCAAGGGTAACGAGACATTTAATTAGCAAGTAATTTCTGAAGCACAACAGAGTAATAAAATAAGTCACATTTTGTTTTTTCTGTTTAGGTGTGTGACTGGATCAGATCATTTTCCAGAGCCATAGTTACGAATTTCTTACTTTTTTCTCTGGTGGTGTAATGGTGTTTCACAATACAGCTGCGTGCTACGCTGCAGATGTTCTAATTCCACGAAAATACTAGTTATGAAAATGATTAAAATGACTATGTCTAAGAATCATAAGCCATGTGTGATTACAACAGACTTTTATTCTTTCTTCTCGGATTACAGCTGCCACAAATTCGGCCGTCTCTCCCTCTCTCCCTCTCTCTCTCTCTCTCTCTCTCGAATACTCGAAAGCCAGCAGTCTATTACATTCCTTTACCACATGTATTCATTCTTTTTTGGTCTGATAAAACAAGGACTTTACACCAATAAGTTTCGTAATAGCCGTAGGTCTCTCAGTCGAAATTCATGCCAAGTGCGCTGCAATTGGTTGACTATCAGCGGTACTCCGCAAATGTCAACTCTGCACAGTGAGTTCCAGAAACACACACATTGAGAGTCCGTTCCTCGTACTCACTAATAAATTAAAGATCTGAAACAAAGACATGTAAATATCGTCAATTTCTGTTAAAATCCAGTACTTAGCCATTCTCTATTGTTACATTCGGTACACTGGAAAAAATATTAAATAAAATGGTCCGTCTGCAACTTCAACGGACTGTCTCTCCCAGACTGTGAAATCCGCCAACATGCAGGGTGATTCAGAAGTCACTGCACGCACTCTGTGGGTGTTGTGTACGCATCAAAATAAGAGTAAAATGTTAAACGAACATTTGTCTCAAACTGCTTTATTTCCGAGGTATACAGTAGAGTAGGGATACAAGTGCGACAAAAGCAACACAAAGTTAATTCTTCTCAGAAAGCAACGGCACGAAGTGACCCAAAATTCATCACAACTACGTACTGTACACTTACCCCAGAACTTGTTCAAAATGATGCCCATGTAGAAGAGGACAGTGACGTGCTCGGAGTCTTACCGCTCTCGGAATGTTGCGGGTTCCGTTCGTCTCTTTCTGCACAGTTGCACAGCCATTTTCAGTTGGCTGCTGTACGTGTGCTACGTGCGATCTCTTTGAGATGGCCCCAAAGGTAGAATTCCTTGGAGGGGTGGGGGGGGGGGGAGGGGCTTAGATTCGGAGATCTGGCAGGCCAAGCAACTGGTTCTACACGACCTGGCCACTTACCGGAATAAGCAATACTGAGATACTCTCTTGCATCCCGACTGAAATGTGCAGAGGCTCCGTCGTGCATAAACCGTAAGTTGTGTAACGGGGTAGCTTCACTTGTGTGTGCGTTATCGTGAATGCAAATCTGGGAATGTGAACTGACAACCTAAATGAGCTACTGAGCTAAAACCCGTATCATTTACATGAAATTGAAAAGAATCCTGTGTGTGAAAACACCGGTCTCATTCATAAGCAAATAAATAAGCAAACCAATAATTTCATACTGAGTTGACTTTGTCAGTGCGAACTGACGTAACTATATAAAGAAAGACAAATTGCAATGTCGACCTGTATAAGAATGTAGCCTGAAACACACGACACGTTCTGCACTGACATATTGCGCTGGTGAAATAAAGAAACTGACAGAACTTACACTGCGCAAAGGAAACGAAACAGTCAAGTATTGCGAATTTCACCTGCAAAATGACGTTCTTGGCAGAAACAGCAACACAGCAAGACCCCGCAACAGCTAAAAAAATACCGCTGAAAGCTAACTACACGTGGTCCCGGGTAACTGGGTTTATAAAAAATGGTTCAAATGGCTCTGAGCACTATGGGACTCAACTGCTGAGGTCATCAGTCCCCTAGAGCTTAGAACTACCTAAACCCAACTAACCTAAGGACATCACACACATCCATGCCCGAGGCAGGATTCGAACCTGCGACCGTAGCAGTCGCACGGTTCCGGACTGCGCGCCTAGAACCGCGAGACCACCGCGGCCGGCAACTGGGTTTATAATCTTGACACAGAATGCCAATGCAACACTTGACTCAATCTTCAGGTTCTGAAATTTCACTTAGGAAGGAACTGATCAAAGAAAACAAATGCAGACTCTAATATGAAAGTTCATTTAATCTAATAACTTCCACGGTACAGTAAATTAACTCAGATCAATCAATAGAATAATTATGAAAAACTCGAGGGTGCAGTTGACCAACAATACAAGTCTACAAAAATAAAAATAAACCTTTTACCTCATCAAATAATATCTTGTTCTTCTTTTCAAAACCTTTTTATCTCAATATGCTATCCAACCGTTGTTCTGAGTCATCATTCCTCGTAGTAATAAATCTGCAACTCACATAGTTCCAATAGCGGGTCCTTGCAGTACACTGTACACTCAACGAAAAAAATCCGCCTGCTGCACAACCTCAGCTATCCACTGTTGGCTGCAAAGACTCTACGATTCCACAGTGCTGCCTTGCAGACACAGATACTGTTGCCAAACACCTGTTTCTCTGACCACAGTTCTTCAGATATGTCATTTTCCCTTACAAATATTAACACATTCAATAACATCATCAAAAAATAGACCTCCTACAGTTGGTTCGTGTAGCGAGTGGGACATCATGAAGTAGAGCACCCCTCTCATGTTCCAGAAACTGTCAATACTCTCCGCCAGTCAGGCGCTTCGAATCAACAAGTGGTCCGAGTTTCTGATTGTCCACTACACCACACCAAACGATGTTGATATTTTCGTAATGTAGTTGCACCTGGATTCTCATACGCCCACAAGTGCATGTTATGCACATTCACCACACTTGCACTGGTAAAGTGCCCAATGACCTAACAGCGGATCACTGGCATTGCGCTCAAGTAACCACTGACAGAAATTATGACGTCTAGGGTAGTCTAACAGTGTCAGCTCCTGTACATTCTGCAGAAGAGTGGAACTGCTGTCTCTAAGCATGCGCCTTACAGTTGATAGAGAAACCCCTTACAGTGGCACTTAAGCGGCGCATGTTTATGATCGGATCTTCATCTAACATTTCCAGAATGTTGTTGAGCCGTGGCTGGCTCGCGTCAGGCCTTGTTTTTTTTTTTATCATTGGTTGCAGTCCAGTCGTGTCTTGTTTTTTCTTCGGTTACCGCCATAACGTTGCTATCTTCCCTCCGTGAGTGGCAGCAGCAGCGTGTATAGATACTAGTACTGCTGTACTACCTTTGGTGTGGTGGATATATTTTCCGGTTGTGCTGTGTGTGGCAGTCGGTCGGTTGGGGCAGAGCAGCGAGGAAGTCTCCATGGAGGGTGGTCAGGCCGGAGCCGCTGGCGGCGTGCACGCGCGGTTGGAGTTTTGAGGCGCTTCTTGCGAGGGTTACAAAGTTCGTCGCCCACCGAACCTGGACACTAAAGTTGAGTGCTCACTTAACCTACTAACAAGCCTCAACTGCTATCACATCTCTTCGTTTGATCCTGGTTGTCGCTTTCTGGGAGATTCCCGCGAGCAACAACGTCTGTGCATTGAAGTCGGCTAGAATTGCAGCCATTATCCTGTGTGCTATTTTACTTAATTTAATTCATTCCTTCATTAATGAAGTGTACCAGCAGTATCTTCCGCCTTGTGACCGATGACGTTCCAGTGACATGCCCTGATCGTTGAAGTGGTTTTGGGCAATGTACACTCCTGGAAATTGAAATAAGAACACCGTGAATTCATTGTCCCAGGAAGGGGAAACTTTATTGACACATTCCTGGGGTCAGATACATCACATGATCACACTGACAGAACCACAGGCACATAGACACAGGCAACAGAGCATGCACAATGTCGGCACTAGTACAGTGTATATCCATCTTTCGCAGCAATGCAGGCTGCTATTCTCCCATGGAGACGATCGTAGAGATGCTGGATGTAGTCCTGTGGAACGGCTTGCCATGCCATTTCCACCTGGCGCCTCAGTTGGACCAGCGTTCGTGCTGGACGTGCAGACCGCGTGAGACGACGCTTCATCCAGTCCCAAACATGCTCAATGGGGGACAGATCCGGAGATCTTGCTGGCCAGGGTAGTTGACTTACACCTTATAGAGCACGTTGGGTGGCACGGGATACATGCGGACGTGCATTGTCCTGTTGGAACAGCAAGTTCCCTTGCCGGTCTAGGAATGGTAGAACGATGGGTTCGATGACGGTTTGGATGTACCGTGCACTATTCAGTGTCCCCTCGACGTTCACCAGTGGTGTACGGCCAGTGTAGGAGATCGCTCCCCACACCATGATGCCGGGTGTTGGCCCTGTGTGCCTCGGTCGTATGCAGTCCTGATTGTGGCGCTCACCTGCACGGCGCCAAACACGCATACGACCATCATTGGCACCAAGGCAGAAGCGACTCTCATCGCTGAAGACGACACGTCTCCATTCGTCCCTCCATTCACGCCTGTCGCGGCACCACTGGAGGCGGGCTGCACGATGTTGGGGCGTGAGCGGAAGACGGCCTAACGGTGTGCGGGACCGTAGCCCAGCTTCATGGAGACGGTTGCGAATGGTCCTCGCCGATACCCCAGGAGCAACAGTGTCCCTAATTTGCTGGGAAGTGGCGGTGCGGTCCCCTACGGCACTGCGTAGGATCCTACGGTCTTGGCGTGCATCCGTGCGTCGCTGCGGTCCGGTCCCAGGTCGACGGGCACGTGCACCTTCCGCCGACCACTGGCGACAACATCCATGTACTGTGGAGACCTCACGCCCCACGTGTTGAGCAATTCGGCGGTACGTCCACCCGGCCCCCCGCATGCCCACTATACGCCCTCGCTCAAAGTCCGTCAACTGCACATACGGTTCACGTCCACGCTGTCGCGGCATGCTACCAGTGTTAAAGACTGCGATGGAGCTCCGTATGCCACGGCAAACTGGCTGACACTGACGGCGGCGGTGCACAAATGCTGCGCAGCTAGCGCCATTCGACGGCCAACACCGCGGTTCCTGGTGTGTCCGCTGTGCCGTGCGTGTGATCATTGCTTGTACAGCCCTCTCGCAGTGTCCGGAGCAAGTATGGTGGGTCTGACACACCGGTGTCAATGTGTTCTTTTTTCCATTTCCAGGAGTGTATTTTCCTCGTCGTGTTGATGCTGTCCACCACGGTGTGTAGTTCGACAGGTGAGGTGTTTTTGGTAGTTTTGGGCATTTATTGACTTGGCTGGATTGGGCACCAGTATCCATAATGTTGGACTATTGACATCTTGTTGTTGTTGTGCTGGTCGGGTGGAGCAGAACTGATCTCGTTGGTTGGTTCGTCGGCTGGCTTTCGGTTGGGTTGCCTTCCGATTAAGAGGTTGTCGATCTGGCTGCCTGTCTCACCTAAACGTGCGTTAGTGTTACCTTCCCAGGCCGACTTTTGGAACCTTCTGAGCGCCGCTCCTTGCGTTTTACATACTGATTTCCTTTTTTGGCTTAAGTACTGTGTGTGCCCTTCACCTCAGCTTTAGCTTATTAAAATTGCAAGGCTTTTCTTCTTAGACCTTAAGCCATTAAAAAAAGAAAATTTCTTGTTTGGTATGTGGCCTTCAGCCGAGTCTCAGCCTTTCAAAATTAAAATTGGAAATTCCTTATGCCTAGGCCTTAAGTTGGTATGTGACAGCCGAGTTTTCAGCCTTTTCGAATCAAAAGCTCAAAAACATTTTCTAGGTCTTAAGCCGTAAGAAATATTTTCTAGTTTTCATGTGGCCTTCAGCCGAGTTTTCCAGCTTAAATTGAAAATTGGAAATTTCTTTGTCTGGGCTTTAAGCCGTGAGATTGTTTGGGTTTCGTATGTGGCCTTCAGCCGAGAGCTATGTGAAGCACTTTAGGATTACCTTTAGCCTTTTTTAGTTGAAATCTAGAAGCTCTTCCCTTCAGGCCTTAAGCCGAAAAATTGTTTTCAGCATGGTGTGTGGCCTTCAGCCGAGTGTTAATCTCTCTCAAATTAAAAATTCGAAATCCTTGTCTTGTCCTTAGGTCATAAGATTGTTATTCTGTAGTATGAGGCCTTCAGCCGAGTTTTACACGAAATATTTTAAGATAGGGCCTTCAGCTTTTTCAAATTGAAAGCTCCTCATCCTAGACCTTTTGTTTTGTTGATATGCGGCCTTCAGCCGAGTTTTCAACCTATTTAGATTAAACTTCGAAAATCTTTGTCTCGGCATTACGCCGTAACACTGTTCTTGATTCATGTGAGGCCTTCAGCCGAGTTCTACGGGAAAAATTTAAGCTAAGGCTTTCAGCCTATTTACACTCCTGGAAATGGAAAAAAGAACACATTGACACCGGTGTGTCAGACCCACCATACTTGCTCCGGACACTGCGAGATGGCTGTACAAGCAATGATCACACGCACGGCACAGCGGACACACCAGGACCCGCGGTGTTGGCCGTCGAATGGCGCTAGCTGCGCAGCATTTATGCACCGACGCCGTCAGTGTCAGCCAGTTTGCCGTGGCATACGGAGCTCCATCGCAGTCTTTAACACTGGTAGCATGCAGCGACAGCGTGGACGTGAACCGTATGTGCAGTTGACGGACTTTGAGCGAGGGCGTATAGTGGGCATGCGGGAGGCCGGGTGGACGTACCGCCGAATTGCTCAACACGTGGGGCGTGAGGTCTCCGCAGTACATCGATGTTGTCGCCAGTGGTCGGCGGAAGGTGCACGTGCCCGTCGACCTGGGACCGGACCGCAGCGACGCACGGATGCACGCCAAGACCGTAGGATCCTACGCAGTGCCGTAGGGGACCGCACCGCCACTTCCCAGCAAATTATGGACACTGTTGCTCCTGGGGTATCGGCGAGGACCATTCGCAACCGTCTCCATGAGGCTGGGCTACGGTCCCGCACACCGTTAGGCCGTCTTCCGCTCACGCCCCAACATCGTGCAGCCCGCCTCCAGTGGTGTCGCGACAGGCGTGAATGGAGGGACGAATGGAGACGTGTCGTCTTCAGCGATGAGAGTCGCTTCTGCCTTGGTGCCAATGATGGTCGTATGCGTGTTTGGCGCCGTGCAGGTGAGCGCCACAATCAGGACTGCATACGACCGAGGCACACAGGGCCAACACCCGGCATCATGGTGTGGGGAGCGATCTCCTACACTGGCCGTACACCACTGGTGATCGTCGAGGGGACACTGAATAGTGCACGGTACATCCAAACCGTCATCGAACCCATCGTTCTACCATTCCTAAACCGGCAAGGGAACTTGCTGTTCCAACAGGACAATGCACGTCCGCATGTATCCCGTGCCACCCAACGTGCTCTAGAAGGTGTAAGTCAACTACCCTGGCCAGCAAGATCTCCGGATCTGTCCCCCATTGAGCATGTTTGGGACTGGATGAAGCGTCGTCTCACGCGGTCTGCACGTCCAGCACGAACGTTGGTCCAACTGAGGCGCCAGGTGGAAATGGCATGGCAAGCCGTTCCACAGGACTACATCCAGCATCTCTACGATCGTCTCCATGGGAGAATAGCAGCCTGCATTGCTGCGAAAGGTGGATATACACTGTACTAGTGCCGACATTGTGCATGCTCTGTTGCCTGTGTCTATGTGCCTGTGGTTCTGTCAGTGTGATCATGTGATGTATCTGACCCCAGGAATGTGTCAATAAAGTTTCCCCTTCCTGGGACAATGAATTCACGGTGTTCTTATTTCAATTTCCAGGAGTGTATATTGAAGATAATTTTTTTTTTTCTAAAGAAGTGAAACCTCCAGAAGAACTCCTGAACCTCAATTCCTTGCTTAGGCCTTGTGCCTTGGATTTTCGAGGTGGCCTTCAGCCGATCTAAATTAAATCAAACGAGGTCTTTCGTTAAGACCTTGAGAGTTTTGATTCTTTCTTGTGTGATTGTGTGTTTTAATAAATAAAGTTTGTATGTTGAGTGCAACTGAAAGTAACTTATTTTGGCCCCTTTCCATAAATATAACCGCATCCGCTCTGTCTTGTTAGCCCAGGGATTTCAGTTGCCAACACCCACTCCATCCTGTTGACCGACCTAACAATGGCGCACCATGCATGCCATATTCCCTTGAATCGCCTATCCACAGTTGTGAAAGTCTGATGCTATGTTAATCTTCTGCTTGGACACATTAACATATACTGTCATTTTTCTGCTCGTGAATTACCTTCTGCTACGCCATAATGGAGGTGCACATCCGCGCATTCACCGTTTGAGTACGCCATTGTACCATACACAACGACTGCAGTGTATAAACTACTGACAGAATGGATGTCCATAGAAGGTCTGGTGCCGCTACACTACAACAGCGCCAAAGAGTACAACGAACCACACCGAAGCCAAGTAAATAAAGGCATTTCATGTCAAAACCAACAGAGCAATGTAGAGGGTTGCACAAAGTCGATAAGCAAGCGAACATGACACGCCAAATCCGTGTAGTGCCCCATCACGAAATGCCTTCCACAAATGAGATTATGCATCACAATTCGGAAATAAAGCATTTGCAGATAAAAATTTTACTCTTATTTTGATGCATTCATTAGACCCACGAGGTGCGTAGAGTCACTTTCGAATAACCCTGTATTTATCTTTACCCGTCCTACCAACTACAACTCTTTCCTACGTAGCCCACTCCGCTTCAGGGCGCCCCCGTCCCCCTTCCATAACTCCCCATACCTTCTCTTGATACCACGGCCATGCCCACACACCATACCCCTCCCCACTACCTGTCTTCCCATTATCCACACATGTACACCTATCTTCATCCCCATAGACACTACGAAATGGACCTCTGTATTTACACCCACACCTTGCATCCCTACAGACCACATTTTCATCTGCCCACTTCTTTTCCCAGAGCATGCTTTTCAATTTTTTTAGTACGAATGGAGTGCTCTTCTTAACCGTTTCTGCAACGTGTTTTAAATATACGAGGTGTGGCTATAAAATAATGGGACTATTGCTGTAAAAGATTTTACTTCAAAAACATTCATATTTAGTTATTGCTACCCTCAATATACTCCCCACATCTATCTCTAGAACTCTCCATAAGAATTTTCGATCTGTCGAAACAGTGACGAGAGTCTTCCTCTGTGAGCTCCTTGATGACGCGTGCCGCTGTTTCTTTCGTCGCCTCAACGCGTTAAAATTTTATTCGGTTTAATAAAGAGTAATAATAAAACTCACAAGCTCAGGCGAATAAGGTAGGTGGTCTAACACTGTACTCCGCTAGAGACCTCTAAGAGAATGTGGTATGAGCCGGTACGTTGTCTTGATGCAGAAGCCATGACTTGTTCTTCCACATTTCAGGTTGTTGTTTCTTACTTTCTCGCGTAGTTGAGCAAGGACCTGAAGGTGGTCATGTTGATTAATAATTTGACCTTCAGCTGCCGGCTGGGGTGGCTGAGAGGTTCTAGGCGCTACAGTTTGGAACCGCGCGACCGTTACGGTCGCAGGTTCGAATCCTGCCTCGGGCGTGGATGTGTGTGGTGTCCTTAGGTTAGTTAGGTTTAAGTAGTTCTAAGTTCTAGGGGACTGATGACCTCAGAAGTTAAGTCCCATAGTGCTCAGAGCCATTTGAACCATTTTTTGTACCTTCAGGACTTCAGGGGAGATTCACAGTTCCATGAACACCGAAAAAAGAATTATCGTCATCGCTCTGAATCTAGATTTGCTCATTGGCGCTTTCTCTCGGTGAGGTTGGGCCCTTCCAGTGAATGGGTTGGCGCTTATTTCCTGGTTCATAAGTGAAAATCAAGATTCGTCACATGTTATCACTCTCTCCAATAAATTAGGATTATTTTCAATTCAGTTCAAAGTACGAGTATAAACATTTTCACGGTCTTCTTGTTGTTCGGTCGTAAGAATTTTTGGCACCAGTTTTGCCCACACTTTTCTCACGTTAAATTGGTTATATGAAATTTGCCCCCGGCTGCTGTGACGGAGCGGTTCTAGGCGCTTGAGTCCGGAACTGCGCTGCTGCTACGGTCGCAGGTTCTAATCCTACCTCGGGCATGGATGTGTGTGCTGTCCTTAGGTTAGTTAGGTTTAAATAGTTCTAAGTTTAGGGGACTGATGACCTCAGATGTTAAGTCCCATAATGCTCAGAGCCATTTGAACCATTTGAACCATTTGAAATTTGCCTTATGCGTTATTTGTCAACAACAAAAATTTTATCATGGTGTATTTTCTGTATATGCTAGTGCACAGCCTATATGTTTCCCATGGGAGACAATTCTTTTTTGCTCGGTGGTCAAGATTTCTTCTCACTTCATGTAAGAAACAAAATTACACATTGAAATACCTGATGACTGCGACGTATTCATTACCTCTTCTCAAAAACATCCAACACCTTTCAGCATCTTGAAAGTAGACCAGCCAACGCTACTCCACATGAAGGAATCTGTTGACCTGTACTTCAAACCATCTGCGAAAAAACTATTAAACTGAAAGGGGTAAGGATGTATAAAACTGAAACATCCACGAGTTACGTTTTTGAGCGGGACAGTTGTACAGGACCCTGGCGTACGGTTGCACATTGGAACAACGTGAAGCTTCGACATGAGTTAACTTACAGTCAAATTTGCAACAATACATTCAAGATTAAGAAGTCGAAAGCTCAAGACCTCAAGGCGCTTTTTCCTTATTTGACGACTGACAGCCAAAGTTTTTCTCAAAACACGTATTGCCTGTGGAGAGGAAGAAGAAAGGTCGAACTTGGATATCATTGAAGCTGACGACAGTAGTGGAGACGACCACTGAACGTTTGTTTGATCAGTTCTGTATAACTTAACCTTCTGTTCTGTAAAAAGTTAATGTATATCGTGCGGTTTATAAAGTATAATTAATGCACACATCGAGTCATTCCTTCATATTCCCAGCCCCATTTTCTGACAAAAACTGACTATGTCAGTGAGGGCTGTAAGTTGAAAAAATATATATTATGAGTTACACTGAAAGGTAAGTTAGTACAGTGTCATAAAAATGATATAGACATTCCCAAGAAGCCACATCTACGACTATATCTACATCTACACGGATACTCTGCAAATCACATTTAAGTGCCTGGCAGAGGGTTCATCGAACCACCTTCAGAATTCTCTATTATTCCAATCTCGTATAGCGCGCGAAAAGAATGAACATCTATATCTTTCCGTACGAGCTCTGACTCCACTTTTTTTATCGTGGTGACCATTTCCTCCCATATAGGTCGGTGTCAACAAAATATTTTCGCATTCGGAGGGGAAAGTTGGTAATTGGAAATTCGTAATAAGATTCCATCGCAACGAAAAACGCCCTTCTTTTAATTATGTCCAGCCCAAATCCTGTATCATTTCTGTGACACTCTCTCCCATATTTCGCGATAATACAAAACGTGCTGCCCTTCTTTGAACTTTTTCGATGTACTCCGTCAGTCCTATCTGGTAGGGATCCCACACCGCGCAGCATTATTCTAAAAGAGGACGGACAAGCGTAGTGTAGACTGTCTCCTTAGTAGGTCTGTTACATTTTCTAAGCGTCCTGCCAATAAAACGCAGTCTTTGGTTAGCCTTCCCCACAACATTTTCTATGTGTTCCTTCCAATTTAAGTTGTTCGTAATTGTAATACCTAGGTATCGAGTTGAATTTACAGCTTTTAGATTAGACTGATTTATCGTGTAACCGAAGTTTAACGAGTACCTTTTAGCACTCCTGTGGATGACCTCACACTTATCGTTATTTAGTGTCCACTGCCACTTTTCGCACCATTCAGATATCTTTTCTAAATCGTTTTGCAGTTTGTTTTGATCTTCTGATGACTTTATAAGTCGATAAACGACAGCGTCATCTGCAAACAACCGAAGACGGCTGATCAGATTGCCTCCCAAATCGTTGATACAGATAAGGAACAGCAAAGGGCCTATAACACTACCTTGGGAAACGTCAGAAATCACTTCCGTTTTACTCGATGACTTTCCGTCAGTTACTACGAACTATGACCTCTCTGACAGAAAATCACAAATCCAGTCACATAACTGAGACGATATTCCATAAGCATACAATTTCACTACGAGCCGCTTGTGTGGTACCGTGTCAAAAGCCTTCCGGAAATCCAGAAATAGGGATTCGATCTGAAATCCCCTGTCAATAGCACTCAACACTTCATGTGAATAAAGAGCTAGTTGTGTTTCACAGGAACGATGGTTTCTAAACCCATGTTGACTGTGTGTCAATAGACCGTTTTCTTCGAGGTAATTCATAATGTTCGAACACAATATCTGTTCCAAAATCCTGCTGCATATCGACGTTAACGATATGGGCCTGTAATTCAGTGGATCACTCCTACTACCTTTCTTGAATACTGGTGTGACCTGTTGAAAGGTGGCTACACTGAGCCACAGCGCCAGAGATCGCTAGAGAGCATTGTTCCGCCGCCTCCACTGGCACAGTGATTATTGAGATGTCGTAGTGGGCAGTGCTTGTCCAGGACTCGTAGTAGTCAGTTCGTGTTCAGATGTGCTAGTAAGGAGTGCTTGCTAAGATGTGATACTGAAAAGTTCTTGTTGAGATGTGGTAATAGCGAGTCGGTGTGGAGATATATTGTAATTATGACAGTGATTTTGGTCAATATATGAAGGTAACGAAACTTGATTTATTTTTCATTATTTCCATGTTTTAAATAATGCGTCATTACAGGTTCAGTCAACAAAGCATCTGGCTTGTGTTCTTGGATTAGAGTGTAATTCTGGTTTTCTTGAGTAATTACGGTATTTTTATTTCCTTTAATTAATTCAGTATAAGTGATATTTAAAATTTATTGTGTTGTTGAAGAAGAACCGTGCCAGATGCGTACGTTGAGTCGTACTTCCACACACAGAACAGTTACTCTTGTGCTTGTTGTTGCGTTGGTTTTATAGTTGCTGGGGGCTTAATTAATTAACTGTGTTAATGAAAATTTCCATTTCATTCTTTGTTATTGTTCTAAGCAGTCAGATTGCGTAATAATAATAGTCAGGGCCAACCGTTACGAGACTTCGTAATCGGACAGACAGCTACTAAAGCAAAAAAAAATTAAAATTATTTGCATTCAACTTTCATTAAGCCCCCATGCACGTGGCGACCACTGCTTCGGATCGTCCCTTGGAATTCTTCTGATTGTAAAAATAGTAGACAGTAGTATTGTTGTAGTAATTTGTAGTTTAGTAATTGTAGTCTATATTGCATGTGTAGATTTGGTAATTGACATTCTTCTAATGGTATTTTGCAAAATTTATTTATTTTTTGTTGTCTTGTCTACGGGTCTGATAATTTAGTGCAATTATTTCAATTGTTCGTTAATCGTGTTTGAGGGAAGCATTTCATGTGAATGATATTGTTGGTGATAAAGTCTTATTGTGTATAATTTTCGTACAGTGACGAGTTTTGTATATTTTGTAAATGATTACGCGATCAATGAAAAAGACAAAAATGATGAATAGTGAGAAAGACGAAATTGTTAACATGGCGAACTCGCCAACAGAGGAAAACAGTGTGATGAATAATGAAGTGGAAAACAATGTAATAAGTCGGGAAAATAGCCCGGAACCATTTCAAAATTTTTCTCAATCAGAAAATTCACAGAATACGAGATTAACGATAGAAGATTCTGAAATAGTATCGAACACAGATAGCTTTACAGCTATGACGAAGGAAACTGGTTTTGCGGGAAATGTTAGGGGCGGAAGGAGTTTCGAATCAGTTACTATGGAGCAGTTGATGAGTGCTATATTAAAAATGGGAACACGGTTAGACTCACAAGGATCTGAATTAAAAACAGAGATAGGAACAATCAAAACTGAGATGGGAACAATGGAAACACGGTTAGATTCACGAATAGGGACATGTTTCAAAAACATGAAAGATGAATTAAAGAAAGAAATCAGAGAAGAAGTACAACCGATTTTGAATTCTCACAATAATAGATTAATTGCAGTAGAGATTAGACAAAGGGAACAGGATAGAGAACAGGAAGAAAAAGATCGCGTGATAGTACACAAATTTTCAGAGTTAAATTTACAACGTGCACACGATAAGGAAGAGATATTTGAGAGAATCGAGGAATCCGTACCAAATGACAGAATAAATAATCTAACACAACAATATGAACAGTTAACTACCAAATGTGACAACACTGAAACCCGAGTCGCGACACTTACGGAAGACGTAGGTAAACAGAAAGAAAAAATAGGTGACTTATCGGAAAGAGTTGAGGAGATTTCAGATAAATTGACAAGTCTTAGTTTACATGGGGATAGAGATTCAGATGATACAGCTCCATTACCATTCGCAGAAACCGAAGAGTACCAGAACATAAATAAGCATGTTGAAAATCAGGGAAAATTTAATGAACGCGTTAAAAGGGAAGTTGAGGCATTACGGAAGCAAGTCAAACAAATTGAAGGGGAAATCGTAGGAAAAGACAGTAGAAGAAATTTAGAATCACAGATAGCAGAGGGCTTTGAAGAAGATAATTTGTTTCATTTACGGGATGCAGCAAGGGAGCGCCAGGCGCGCGAACTTGACAATAATCGACATTCAAACTGGGACAGACGCGGTAGGTCTTTGTCGCCACGAGGCGACAACTTTGACTATAAACACTTTTTGACTGTTCGGAAATTTAAGATCTTCCGTAATTCTAAGAATGACATACATCCATGTGCATGGTTAGATCAATTTATGTATGCACTCCCACCAAATTGGCCACTAAGTCACAAACTGGAATTTATGTGTGGATATTTAGAAAACGAACCGGCGACGCGGATGCGTGCACTCATTAGAGATTGTAATAATCTGAATGATTTTTATCATGCATTTCTATCGGCATATTGGTCCGAAAACACACAAGACAGAGTCAAACACAGTCTTATTATGCAGCGTAATTTCAAACAGTCTGAGTTCCGCACGCCAGCAGAATATTTTGAAGATATGATTCGAAAGAATCAGTTCCTTTCCAACCCTTATAGCCCGACTGAATTAATTCGCATTTGTTTAACTAAGCTGCCACAATCCATAAGACAAATTGCTTTAGCTGGAAGATGTAAAGACGACATTGAGACTTTTAAGACTTTGTTACAAGAACTTGAGTATGACAACGACGACGGGACTTTTTGTAACTTTTTCAGTAACGGTAATTACGATAGATTTTCAGAGAAAAGGGATAGTGATCGGAACGGGCGTTATATGGGTAATTTTGAGAATGACAGACGTAACAGACAGGACAATAGATACCAGCCTTATGACAATAACAGACGTTCCAACAGAAATTACACAGACAATTATAATAACGGTAATTCTTACCGGAATGATCAATCATACGGAAACAGTAATCGGTATCATCAAGACAGAAATTATTCATACAATAATAGAAACTCTTACTACAGAAATAACCAGGGTAGTAGGTCTAACAATAATTTCAGAAGTGACAGTCGAAATTATACAAGAAGTAGTTATGCAGACAGACAGGAAAACAGAAATTTTAATAACAGACACAACCAAGAATTTGCATCTAACAGACAGGAAGGACCTAATTGGCATCCTCCGCGTGACAGAAATTCAGAGAGACAAGTAGAAATAGTAGAAATTGATCCGCGAAATGACGGGAATAATCAAAGACGTGACGCAAACAATCGACCATGACTTGCAGCTTCGGCTTCTGGCAGCAATATAGACGGTTCAGAAAGTAATGACACTACGACTTTACACTACGTACGCCTGGAAGACATGAGAGACATTTTGCTAGATGAAAAGGAAAATAATGTAGACGCATTTTTACATCCTGTCATTGAAGTATGTGTGGGTAAGAATAAGTTCACTGCAGTTTTAGATTCTGGGAGCCCATTGAACGTCATTAGTGAATCAGTTTTTCGTATATGTGAAAGAACTATTGCCTGTCCTGTGTTACCTATTTCTAAAACTACAATTCGAGGAGCGATTTCTGGAAAAGGTGTGGAAGTTAAACAACAGACCAACCTAAATTTCATTTGTCAAGGATACGAATTTTCGGCTAATTTTATTATTGTTCCATTACTCAGTACACAGATTATATTAGGTATGGAGTTTCTTAACACACATAAGGCAATTTTGAACTTTAAAGAAGGAAGTGTGAATTTGACTGTTGCCGGAATGCCGAAATGTTTGAAATTTTTCGAGTGTTTAGCAAGATCTGAATCAGATACAAAATGTTTAAGGTTTCTTACTTCTGATTCTTTCGTTGAGCATTATGACGACAGTGTGTTTATTCATGACAATGACAATAGATACAGAGACGCGATGGAGGATATAATTAGTAGCGAAGAATTAATTAATGAAAAGGTTAAGAAAGCTGAAGTGCCAGATGACGTTGCAAAAGAAGAGCTGCACCATATTTTGACTTCACATGCTACAGTCTTTAGTCATCACACAGGAACTATACAAGGCTTACAATATTTATTTAAAGTAAAAGAACACACACCATTTCGCGGGAAAACGTACGCTATTCCTTTGGCTTACAGAGACAAGGTTAAGAATGAACTTCAATACATGTTAGATCAGGGCATTATTGAGCCAGCAGTCAGCCCTTATACCAGCCCATTACACGTTGTTCTTAAAAAGGATGGGTCAATTCGTTTGGTTCTGCATTCCAGACAGATAAATAATATTATTATTCCTGAAACTGACCGTCCACAAAATTTAGATGAACTTCTTCAACATTTCCATGGAATTAAAGTTTTATCCACGATTGATATGCGCGCAAGTTTTTGGCAAATAGAACTCCACCCTGATTGTAGAAAATATACTGCTTTTTTAGCCTTTGGTAACTGTTACCAGTTTCGGAAATTACCGTTTGGACTTACTGTATCTTCAGCAGCATTCATTCGTAGTTTAAATGAAATTTTACCTGTTTATCTTCGTGACAATATTACTTCTTATGTTGACGACATTCTTATTGCTAAACGTTCTTGGAGTGAGCACAACAAAATTTTGGATTCATTATTACGTATTTTTGCACGAGTTGGCATGACAGTGAACTTGGAAAAATCAGAATTTGGTCGTTCTCAGGTGAAATTTCTCGGTCACATTATTTCTACAGAAGGTATTCTCCCTGATCCAGAGAAACTAGACGCTATTCGTAATTATGCTGTTCCAACCACAAAACGTGATGTTCGTAGTTTCCTTGGTGTCTGTAATTTTCTTAGACGCTTTGTTAGATTGGACAATTTGGCCACACCTCGTTTATGTGAATTATCTGGAAAAAATTCTAATTGGTGTTGGGATGAGGAAGCTCAATCAGAATTTGAACAACTTCGTGATGCTTTAGTTGCTGCTCCACTTCTTTCACATCCGGATTTATCTAAAGATTTTTGTTTGGCGACGGACTCATCATACAAAGGCCTAGGTGCACATTTATTCCAAGAGATAGAAGAAGACGGCGTTGTAGTACAGAAAACTGTTGCCTTTGGAAGCCGTGTTCTCTCTAAATCAGAGAAGAATTATTCGATTACGGAACTTGAAGCTTTGGCTGTTGTATGGGCTTTCACAAAATTTCGCACATTTTTGTTTGGCAGACATACTAAGGTTTACACCGATCATCGAGCTCTGGAATTTCTTATGTCAACAAAATTAACTCACGGCAGATTGTCACGATGGGCGTTGTACCTACAGGAATTTGATTTTAGTATTGTTTACATACAGGGATCTTCAAATATTGTTGCTGATGCTTTATCACGTGCACTTATGGGTTTGAAACAAAGTGCTGAAGAGGACTGCAAAGAAAACCATTATTGTTTGATGTACATTCAAGGTGTTGCGTTTGAGAACTTTATTGCGTCTTCGCTCCAGGACATCGCTAAGGAGCAAAATAAGGATCCAATCTGGAAGGACATTAAGGAGAAGTGGAGGAGAAAGGAAAGCGTAGCGATTAGACAGCATTATTTAGTTCGCAATGACATTCTTTTTAAACGGAAATCGGTCGACAACTCTGTTTGGTTAGTTTGTATTCCTGATGAGTGGGTCAATAAATTGATTTGGTACACACATTTCAGTTATGCGCACTTTGGTCCCAGAAAATGCTTTCATAAATTACGAGAAAATTGCTACTTCAGTAATATGGAAAAACGTATTCGATCTGTTCTTGCCAAATGCAAATTATGTCAAAAGGCTAAGCCGCCAACTGTTTCTCACAGAGCACCGTTGTTTCCTATCATTCCAGCGAAATTAAAGGAGATGGCTGCAGTCGATTTGTTCGGTCCAGTGGTTCGTTCTACTAATGGTTTTGCGTACATTTTCGTAGCAGTGGAACTGACATCAAAATATGTGTGTTTTACACCGTTACGCAAAGCAACAGCTCGTTCAGTATCTAACGCTTTCATCAAACATTTTCTTAAAGAAGTTGGTCATGTTGATAAGGTTATATCAGATAATGGATCACAGTTTCGCTCTAAAATTTGGCTTCGTACTCTACGGCGTCGGAAGATTAAACCAATTTTCATTTCACTTTTTCACCCTCAATCTAATGCTTCAGAGAGATGGATGAAGGAAATCAATAAATTGTGCCGTCTTTATTGTCATCAGAATCACAGAACTTGGGATCAGTATCTTCATATTTTTCAAAACATTCTGAATGAACTTCCTAATGACTCAACTTCTTTACCGCCTCTATTGATATTAAAAAATAAAGTACCAACAAATCGCATTTCTGAAATCGTTCCTTTTCCGCCTTCACGGAAACTGCGGCATTCTGAAGTGGTCAACCTGGCTCTACAAAATATTGCATCTGCGGCTGCTAGAAGAGAGAAATCAGCTAAACATCCTGGTCGTTTAAAAATCTTGTCAGTTGGCCAAAAGGTGTTAATTAAGTCTCACCGTTTATCTCATAAAGGAAAAGGCTTATGTCGCAAATTTTTTCTGCTTTAAAACGGTCCGTATAGAGTTCGCAAAATTATTCATGATAACACTGTTGAAGTAGAAACTCTTAAATCTCGGCGCTCTAAGGGAATACATCATATATCGAACGTAAAAATTTTTGTAGAATGACATACTTTAGAGAAACTAACAGCTACGTAAACATGCGGAGAATGCAAGAGTACCGCGCTGTGTTTTGGCGGCGGCACATACTCAAAGCAACAGTCAGTCTGCGCGCCGCACAAGGCAGTCGTTGACCGCAAACAATCACTTCCTACGTCACGCGCCTACAGCTGATCGAGCGCTCAGTGCGAATGCACTGACAGACGTAAATAAATACACAGTTTAATTTCTCCGAATAAATTCTGTATAAAGCTATAAGGACTTCATAAATTATGTTATTAACGTTCAGTATTTTTCAGGATACGGTTGTATAAAGTATTTAAGACCTTCAGGTAAATTCTGTGCGTGTCCGACGTAAGACGACTTGCTTTGGAGAAAATTTTCAGGAAGAAGGTCATTTCGAAGAAGAAAGTAATAAACAAAAAAAGGTAACGGTTAATTGAGTTTATTTTTCAGGTAACATAATTCCACTTAGGTACGTACTTCAGACGTAATTTGCTGCTTGCGATTACGTGATTCATACTTTGTGCTAATTTCATGTTCTATGAATTTACTAGTGAAGCGACGTGCTTAAGCATATTAACTGATTTTGACAATGATTAATTAATGAACAGGGTTGTTATTTGTATATATTATGCATCGCTTGGCTGCTATGCTTTTTCACTGATGTCATATTTTTCTATTATGTGCCTGCTGTGCTTATTTATTTAAATTATAATTGTCACCTGATTAATTGTGCTGATGTGGTTAGATATGTAAGTTATACTTTGTGATTTATCTGCTTGCGCCTTCATGTTTACTTATTAAGATTACATATAAACATTTATTTGCTTATGCTGATATTATGCTAATGACCTGTTTATTATGATAGATAACATATTTGCTGCCTTGCTTATGGATTGCATATTTACACATTTCTGTTTTGTTGTCATAACTACTCTTCAATTTAGTATATAGAAATGCTGATATACTGTGTACAAACATAGAGACTAGGTTACACTATGGTATTAATTGTAGATTGTTCGCTTGGCAGAGCCTTGTTATAGGGATTGTGCTGCATCCACTTGTTGACATTCTGTTCTCTACTGGTATATTTACTCGCTATTGCATGTTTTGCTTACGCTCAGTGCCTTATATTTTTAAGATAAGAAAATGAACTGCTATAATTCGACGAACGACATTAGTAAAAGAAAGTCATAGAAGTCACATGAGCTGAGGTTTTATGGAAGCTGTATAAATTTATGCTAATAGGAAGGAAGCTAACGACATGACAGACCAAAACTAGGTTTAGACCATTGACAGTATTACACTGCATTTTCGTGAGCAATTGAAATAGGAAGTGACAATTGACACAAAAAATACTCCACATGTTTGCTTCTGCTATGATTCTTGAAGTGGTGTACACACTGTGAAATGTTATGATCATTCACACTCCGTAATCGTACTTAATTACTGAGAGTTATTCGAACTAAGTCTGTTAGAGGTCATGTATGTATTTCTTTTATTTAATGATGGACAAGGAACCAAAATGTATCTTATAATTTATAATGAGTAGAAAATTTGGGTCAGATGGATTACACAGAGGTTGTGTGTGGACACTGTGTCTTCGGATTGTATGGGATGCTGAATTGAAGTTGCACTAGGATTTTGTCTGTACTTGTTCGAGGAGACTGACTAGAGGAAAGAGTTGTTATGGAAGTGAAATGATATTGGCAATAAGGTTTATAGGTATCGACGTATTGAAGATTTATTATTGAGGTATTATTGAGATTATGTGAAGTTGAGGAGGTATTAGTGAAGTATTGAGATAAGATTAAGTGATGATTATTGGAGTTTTCGTGGACAAAAGGTAAGGTAAATGATATTGAAATGATATTGGTGCTGAGGTTTATATGTATCGACGTATTATTGAGGTATTGAGATTAGGTGAAGTTGATGATTATTGGAGTTTTGGTGGATAAGAGGTAAAGTAAATGAGGAGCATATTGTTTTTGTTGGTTTATATGGAACAAGGAGGATGAAGATGGCAGACTAGAACACTAAAGTGGAAGGAAGATTGTCTATACACACACTTTGTTAAATCACTAAGCAGTACATATTTTTTTTGGGAGAGAGGAAGCAATTGCATATCTTGGCTCACTGACAGTTGTTCAGCAACAGTACAATTTGATCTGGCTTGGCAAACATTGGTCTTGACATGATGACTATGACGTTGACTAACTATTATTGACTGTTATACATTGCTGCCACTACTACTTGATACACATGATGAACATAAAATTTTGACAGAATTGCATTTACACAGTTAACACTTTTCAATTACACAGTAGCACTAATGTGGATGAAAGATGAGTGAGTGTGTTTTGTGTGTTTTCCTTTTATAATCCCAGAGAAGTGATCCCAACCTATCTCCTAAATATTATTTTATTTGTTGGTAGTGGCTTGCACTGACACCCATAGATATTATAGGTTAACTGTTATTGTGTACTGTAATAGTTAATGTGACAATTACCTGATATCATTTGTGTGTTTATTATGATTTGTATGTTTAGTGTAAGAGCATTGATTATATTTTGTTAAAGAAATTGTATGTGCATTCAAACTATTGTTCATGACTGAACTGTCTCAGTAGTTATGGTGAATAGTATGGACTGTTACTTGCACCTTTTCTACATGATTGGTGCTACAAGGACATGTTTAATTTCTGCTGATGAACTGTGTGATCAGTGATTGTAAAAAATTATGGACTGTTACTTGTACCTTTTCTACATGATTGGTGCCACTAGGACATGTTTAATTTCTGCTTATAAACTCTGATGAACAGTGTGATCAGCGCTAGTGAATTTTATGGAACTGCTTCTGCTGAGAAATGTGACTTGTTGCTGTGTGCACCTGCTCAACATTGCTGGTGCCACTAATGGACTGCTTCTACTGAAATGGTGTTACTTGTTGATGTCTGCACCTACTCAACATTGCTGGGTGCCACTGATGGATTGCTTCTACTGAAATGAAGTCACCTGTTGCTGTGTGCACCTGATCAACATTGCTGGTGCCACTAATGGACTGATTCTACTGAAATGGTGTTACTTGTTGGTGTCTGCACCTACTCAACATTACTGGGTGCCACTGATGGACTGCTTCTACTAAGATGATGTCACTTGTTGGTGTCAGCACCTGTTGACCATTGCTGGGTGCTACTGCTGGAACTGTCAACTGCTTATTCTTGGGCTATGGAAAGCGTTTATGTGAATATTTGTATAAACTGATTTTTTGTGTATTACTGTTTGTGGAAAGTTATGAGACTCTTACCTGCACATATTCGTCATTGCTGACGCTATTGATTGAACTGTTTAACCACATAATACTTGTATAAACTGTTATGTAAAGTCACATGTATGAAAGAATTTGTATTGCTTACTGTATTCTATATAATAGGTTATTGAAAGGTCAGTGCAAAGCCAAAATTTTATCTAGTTATATAATATTTACGTATTAATATTATCTTTTATTTTTGTCTATATTTTTTTGACGAATTTGGTGGTATTTTCACCACCAATGCTGGCAAAAATACCATCAAATTCTAGCCGTGGAGGAAGGGCATATGAAAGGTGGCTACACTGAGCCACAGCGCCAGAGATCGCTAGAGAGCATTGTTCCGCCGCCTCCACTGGCACAGTGATTATTGAGATGGCGTAGTGGGCAGTGCTTGTCCAGGACTCGTAGTAGTCAGTTCGTGTTCAGATGTGCTAGTAAGGAGTGCTTGCTAAGATGTGATACTGAAAAGTTCTTGTTGAGATGTGGTAATAGCGAGTCGGTGTGGAGATATATTGTAATTATGACAGTGATTTTGGTCAATATATGAAGGTAACGAAACTTGATTTATTTTTCATTATTTCCATGTTTTAAATAATGCGTCATTACAGGTTCAGTCAACAAAGCATCTGGCTTGTGTTCTTGGATTAGAGTGTAATTCTGGTTTTCTTGAGTAATTATGGTATTTTTATTTCCTTTAATTAATTCAGTATAAGTGATATTTAAAATTTCTTGTGTTGTTGAAGAAGAACCGTGCCAGATGCGTACGTTGAGTCATACTTCCACACACAGAACAGTTACTCTTGTGCTTGTTGTTGCGTTGGTTTTATAGTTGCTGGGGGCTTAATTAATTAACTGTGTTAATGAAAATTTCCATTTCATTCTTTGTTATTGTTCTAAGCAGTCAGATTGCGTAATAATAATAGTCAGGGCCAACCGTTACGAGACTTCGTAATCGGACAGACAGCTACTAAAGCAAAAAAAATTAAAATTATTTGCATTCAACTTTCATTAAGCCCCCATGCACTGTGCAACTTTCCAGTCTTTGGGTACGGATCTTTCGTCGAGAGAACATATTTGAGGGCAAGACATTATACAGGTATTTATAACGTCTTATCGCTCTCCTGAAAAATGTAAATGTTTGAGACGGGTCGTTTCTGTAATGAAGTCTTCAATTCCTAGAGTTTCAGTAATAAATTGATTACTCAACCGAGGGTCTGATCAAATCAGATTACCTACTTTTTCGATATTTTCATCTGTTTTTGATGCTGAAGGGATTCCCGGACGTGAGTCACCCTCAACGGCTTCTCGAACAACTTGGAAACGTTTGAACCATTCAGAAACTTGGGAACATGGTAAAGTGTCATCGCCCTACACTTCTTTTAGTAAACGATATGTTTCAGAACCAGTTGTCCCAAGTTTTATGTGAAACTTCACGACAACTCATTGCTCTATTATTACATTTATCATTTTCCCAGCAAAACAAAATAACAGCTCTTACACAAACGGAGGCCATGACCACAGTGATTTGTCTACAGACACCAGAGATGCCACATTCAACTGAGAAGGCTTCACTCTCCACAGCTATAGGTCGTTCATCTTCGGCGAGTGCGTACATAGTTTGTGACAGCATAGTTCCCTTTATTTTATAGCCACACTTCGTATATATATATAACAATAAAAAAAACGCGTCCTGCTAGGGTAGCACTCCGCGTGAGGAGAGCCATCCAATCACAAGGCGACTGTCTCCCCATACTTCTTATTTTTGGTACTGTGTTCTTGTCGTTTAGCTCATAAATACAGGGTGATTCAAAAAGAATACCACAACTTTAAAAATGTGTATTTAATGAAAGAAACATAATATAACCTTCTGTTATACATCATTACAAAGAGTATTTAAAAAGTTTTTTTTTTCACTCAAAAACAAGTTCAGAGATGTTCAATATGGCGCCCTCCAGACACACGAGCAATATCAACCCGATACTCCAACTCGTTCCACACTCTCTGTAGCATATCAGGCGTAACAGTTTGGATAGCTGCTTTTATTTCTCGTTTCAAATCATCAATGGTGGCTGGGAGAGGTGGCCGAAACACCATATCCTTAACATACCCCCATAAGAAAAAATCGCAGGGGGTAAGATCAGGGCTTCTTGGAGGCCAGTGATGAAGTGCTCTGTTACGGGCTGCCTGGCGGCCGATCCATCGCCTCGGGTAGTTGACGTTCAGGTAGATACGGACAGATGGTGGCGCTCCATCCTGCTGAAATATGAATTGTTGTGCTTCTTGTTCGAGCTGAGGGAACAGCCAATTCTCTAACATCTCCAGATACTGTAGTCCAGTTACAGTATCACCTTCGAAGAAAAAGGGACCAAAACCTTTATTGGCTGAAATGGCACAGAAAACGTTCACCTTAGGCGAGTCACGTTCATACTGAGTTGTTTCCCGCGGATTCTCAGTGCCCCATATACAGACATTGTGACGGTTGACTTTCCCGTTAGTGTGGAAAGTTGCTTCATCACCAAACACAATCTTTGAAACGAAAGATTCGTCTGTTTCCATTTGAGCAAGGATAAAATCACAGAAACCGATTCTTTTGATCTTATCAGCTGCAGACAGTGCTTGAACCAATTTCAGACGATAAGGTTTCATAACTAACCTTTTTCGTAGGACTCTCCATACAGTTGATTGTGAAATTTGCAGCTCTCTGCTAGCTCTGCGAGTCGATTTTCCTGGGCTGCGAACAAATGCTTGCTGGATGCGTGCTACATTTTCATCACTCGTTCTCGGCCGTCCAGAACTTTTCCCTTTGCACAAACACCCATTCTCTGTAAACTGTTTATACCAACGTTTAATACACCACCTATCAGGAGGTTTAACACCATACTTCGTTCGAAATGCACGCTAAACAACTGTCGTCGATTCACTTCTGCCGTACTCAATAACACAAAAAGCTTTCTGTTGGGCGGTCGCCATCTTAGCATCAACTGACGCTGACGCCTAGTCAACAGCGCCTCAGGCGAACAAATGTACAACTAAATGAAACTTTATAGCTCCCTTAATTCGCCGACAGATAGTGCTTAGCTCTGCCTTTTGTCGTTGCAGAGTTTTAAATTCCTAAAGTTGTGGTATTCTTTTTGAATCACCCTGTATATTATTTTGATACATACGTTTCCCTGCTCTGGATCTCAAGTACCTGCTGCCATTCACTTTTATAAATTATAAGACGATTTCAGTCATGTTATTTACCTTCTACTAACCAATTCGTTGTGTCGATTTTGCTGCGCAAAACCTTGTAAGACATTCCTTTGGAGCACCGTTACAGAGTATGCCTAGCTTAGTTAGTGGTCGATAGCAGCTGTCTGACCCCGTGGTGTTCGTTCTGGCAAGGAGCTCCTCGAGTGCGAGGTCGCAAAATGCCAATGATATTTACGGATTGGACGCTCCACTTATTGTCTACGTGCAGCCACAATATTGGCTGTTAATGACGACAGGGGGCGGGCTGGAGGTATCCAACGGTGAGCACAACACGAAGCTACGGAGCGTAATTGAACTGCTTAGTCGATGAGAAACCCACAACAGTGCTACAGTGCTATTGGTGTTGATACGAAGCAGAGCGATGGCAACGATAAACAAAGCAAACATTGCATTATATCTACAACAATAGCTGCCGCAGTTGACATTTCGTCAGAAAGAAACCCAAGGAATATCGCAGAGAAAGAAGTGATAGATGAAATATTAGCGGTTCCGCAGGATCAGTCAATGGAATGTGTGGTGTCGTATATGCTCGACTGTGCAGACAACATACATGAGGAGTACGATGACGACGATACGCGCTTAAAAAGTGAAAGTGATATTGAAACAGTTGTCGAGCCAAGTAGTCCGTCAACCTTGTCGGACAGAGCGCCACAAATCCCGTCTCCAGTGAAACGTAATAAAGGACAATCGTTGTCCAAGGAGCGGGTACTAAACATAAGTATGTACATGGAAGAATGTCCGCAGCACAGTAAAAAAAAGTTATGAACAAATTTCGCATACGTCTGCAGCAATACGAACGTGTAGTGCATAAGAAAAACTACGTTTATTCAAGGGAGGACAAGGCGCACTTGTTACAAAAACTGGTGTTTGTGCGTTTAAATTACGCTCGATGCAGTTTACAGAATGTATCGAGTGTGACCTACTACGTTATACGCATCCAGTTGCCGACGACATACATTACATTGATTTCAAGGAAAGCAATGCTACAGAATTGAAATTCGTAAGATAACGAAATTTCAAACAAAGCGTCTACTTGACGATGCGCAGCGAACTGCGGAATCGGCCCAAAAATTTCTAGACGAGATTAACAAACTTATCCCAACGTTCAGCAAGGAATTTGTTTTCAATTCCGACCAGTCGCGAGTTGAAGAGGAAATGCGCATGAAAATAACCCTGGAATTTAGAGGTACCGAGAGAGTTGTGTCAAGATCAGTGCCTTAAGTATTCGTAAACAGTTACGCCGACTGGTAATCTGGTCGGTAAATTGGCTGGGTTCAAAATGGTTCAAATGGCTCTGAGCACTATGGGACTCAACTGCTGTGGTCATCAGTCCCCTAGAACTTAGAACTACTTAAACCTAACTAACCTAAGGACATCACACACATCCATGCCCGAGGCAGGATTCGAACCTGCGACCGTAGCAGCAGCGCGGCTCCGGACTGGAGCGCCTAGAACCGCACGGCCACCGCGGCCAGCGAAATTGGCTGGGAAGTTACGTTTTGTGCTGCATGAAGTTGGGGGTGCTACGACTTTTTCTCGAGTGCGTGATCTTGCAAGGTTAGTTGGGAATATTTACATCACAGTAAGCAAGAATGGTAAAACTGGCGTAACAGAAATGTAACTTCTTTTCGCCAATAGCTGGTCAAAATAACTTGCTTATGCTTCTTTTCCGCCCTGCGTGTAAAAGTCATATTCCTTTAGAGCAAACATCCCTCATGGAAAGTGTCATTGCAGTTCATACCATCTGGGACCATTGGACAAATGCAGCCTCTGGATGTTTCGTTTTTTCCGTACCTATAAAGCATATAAAATATAGAGGATATAAAATGTAGACTGGCAATGGCAAGGAAAGCGTTTCTGAAGAAGAGAAATTTGTTAACATCGAGTATAGATTTAAGTGTCAGGAAGTCGTTTCTGAAAGTATTTGTATGGAGTGTAGCCATGTATGGAAGTGAAACATGGACGATAAATAGTTTAAACAAGAAGAGAATAGAAGCTTTCGAAATGTGGTGCTACAGAAGAATGCTGAAGATTAGATGGGTAGATCACATAACTAATGAGGAGGTATTGAATAGAATTGGAGAGAAGAGAAATTTGTGACACTAGAAGTAGGGATCAGTTGGTAGGGCGTATTCTGAGGCATCAAGGGATCACCAATTTAGTATTGGAGGGCAGCGTGGAGGGTAAAAATCGTAGAGGGAGACCAAGAGATGAAAACACTAAACTGATTCAGAAGGATGTAGGTTGCAGTAGGTACTGGGAGATGAAGAACCTTGCACAGGATAGAGTAGCATGGAGAGCTGCATCAAACCAGTCTCTGGACTGAAGACCGCAACAACAACAATAAAGCATATTATCGCACCATCTGCAGCTACGCCTTAAGGGATGGCCAGTTCCACGATAGCTCCAAGGCAGACTGTTCCGCATTCCGTTAAATGCCGTCGCATTCCATCAGTTCTCTCTACCCTGTTACTACACCAGTTTGATTTTTATGCATTCCTTAAGAGTGTATAACACTCCTGTCTGCTACTACTGTACCATAACCTTAAAGCTGGAAACAGGTTGTGAAATAAAACTATTTTGTTATAGCAATTATGGTATAAAGCAACAGAGCAGTGTTACCCTCTGAGAGGAATTTTGTTATGTTGACTGTGTTGTTCCTAACGGAGGTGGCTTATCGGAAATGAAAGTCAGAATTACATAAATATTTAAACAGTGACAAACAAAATATTGCCTATCTGCACTGTTTAACGGATAACGAAAACGGTCGCCAGCCTAACTAGGCAAGAGAATGATTAACATTCTCGTTCAAGAAAATAGTTATTAGTAACTTTAATGGATAAACACACCCTATACTTTGTCACACGCGAGTGCAGTGAACTCCGACACATACATATGTTTACGGTAAGATTGAAACTAACAGAGCAGCACAAACTATTTGCAAAATTATAACAGGAACAGAAAAACACTATCACTTTCAGGGCTTACACAAACTGTGTGGTCTTTATAACACTACCATTAATATTCCCTCTAGGATCATAAATTGGACATAGGTTTAGGTTAAGTCGTTCTCAGTTAAATACTTTACTATTTAAAATGAAAGTTAGTTGAAATTCACTGACAGGTTACTTATCACTGTCTTTCTAATAAATAGATTATGGTTTTCATAAATAGAGATCTTTCCGTTATTTGTTACCTAGCATTAGCACACTAGACAAACTGTGGATCCTGTTATACTGTTAATATGCACTTATAATACACAAGAGAGACAAACACTTAGTAATCATGAACATATAATTTCCTACTATGCAGTTTTCCACTTTTACTACCGTGAGACATAAAATTAACATTTATGTAAGATACTGACTCACTTTCCACGATTAACAACAGGCAGTAATGTGATCATTTACCAAGCAAAACTTTATAAGCCACAGTCTTGAGAAATTTTAATTTGAAGTTGGCAACAACACATTAATAAGCAGTTTTACTAGGAAAATTATTTCAGCAAGCATCATTAATTTTAACTCACTCTCTTGCCACATTAACTTTAACTTTCTCTTTATTATGTTCGAGGGGCATTAATTAGAAAACTGGGCTTTAATGTACTTTCAGTAAGGACACTCGGTAATCACTTTAGTTCAAACGGAGAGGAACCTGAGAGGTGTTATGATGAGGAGAAAAATCAAGGTAGGTACATAAATTCAGATATAAATTACCTTATATTTGAGCACAATAACAAATCCATTAAGCTGATCCTTCACTGTACATCATTATAGCATTCCGATGCAATGATTGCGCAATGTGGTGGCAACTGCATGTTGGTAGGTGGAATTGCAGGCAGAATTGCTGGACTCTGTCATTTCTTGGTGGCGATGATAGATACAAATTCCAGAATAGTTCCAGCTATTTATCCATCCATCCGAGGCATTGGAAAGTAGCAGAAAACACCTCTCTCGGAACGAGCACTATGCAACTTTTGCATGGCAGTTCACAGTTTCGTAGCTCGTCTCCTACTCGTAGCTCGTCTCCGACTGACTATCAGTTCCACCTTTCCTACCTAGGCCAACCACAATTTGCGCGCGCTACACAGTTCCGTTCCCGAGGGGAACCACTACACCTTTTACATACAAACTAACTAAGAACCCTAAGTGAGGACCAGCAGTTTACATAACAGCAACCAAATGCATTATATAAAACAGGACATTTGCACATATTGACGTTTCTACCAAAAATTATTCACACAAAATTACAATCATATACAGTAAGTTTTGTTCCCTCCAAATGGGACAAAGAGTTTAAATGAAAGATACACTACTTTGCATTGAACCAAACCATGACATCAAAGTTTGTACAAAGAAAGGAGTATACAATTCTGTGTTGTCTATTCAATCAAACACTTTTAGAGAAGCTCAATGATGTAACATTAAATGAAACAAAAGCAAAATAAATCAGTAGAGCTTAGAGCTATGGTGTTATAAGTGGGTACCTAGCTGAACGTTCTGCATGGTTTGTAATTTCCAAGGACTTCACCTTCGACCTTGATGGTGCGAACCTGTGGCGTACCACTTTTCGTTCGGTGTTCATGGTGCAAGTTAATGGTTTGTTTCGAACATTTCTTGAATGTCGACGATGTCCATTTTTTGAAGTGTAATACTTACATCCCATAGAAGGTTGATCTGTGCACCTCCGGGACACTCATTTTCTGCCACCCTCCAGATACACGTGGTGAGTCATTAGCACCTAATCTATTTTTCCTGAGCTTTTGATCTCACTCACAAGGGATTCCTTGTGAGTACACAGGCGAGGCTGAATGCTATTTACTGGATTTTTGGAACCGTTACCCAGCCCACTGAAAATCAGCCTTTGCAAAATTCACAGGTTCTGTGCCGTAACGAATCCTTTTTTCTTTTAAAGACACGGGAGACTTGTTCTGCCACAACTGTCATGCTACTAAATAGCGATATAATTTTTTTCAGGCATATTTATCCTCCTCGGCGTTCAACAATTACCGTACGTCCGTCTAAAAACTACACTGGCGCTTTAGTTCTCCTTTGAGCTTTCTCACATCCGCTGATTCAGAGGGGTGCGAGTAACTCTGGCCAGCGGGTGGGGGAGGTAGGAATAAAGATGGCGGCGAGCACCCTCCCTTCTCCCCCCTTGTCGTATACTACACACGCAGAGATTAACGACCCTGCTAATTAGCATTGTAAAGTTTCTCTGTCACAGCACCACAGCCCAGAAATAGACTTTGCAACCCTAGGACTTCACGAGTTACGAAACCGGCGCCTCTCTCCTTTAGACCAAAGTTCTTTAAATTTATGCCCACATCATAAAGAGTCGGGTGTCTGCGCTCCGAGTTTTCCGAGGTAATTTGTAATCTTAGGAGAGAATCAGCTCCATTCAGTAAAACAGCGATGCGGCACATAGCAACAGAAGGCTTTATACTTTTATGGTCCGGAGTTCAGAGACAGAGTACGCTACGCACAAATATGTATATAAAACTTAACCTCATTAAGGCAACTTTTCTGTCTTTGTGATTAATTGTTTTTATACGCGTTGCAGATAGAGCCTGACTGTAACGCCCCAGGGACAGAAAACCCCAATTAACAAACTTAACAAACTTTGTGAAAACTTGAAGTAGGGAAGTGTGTCATCTTGACAGTGACAACAACTATTGGTGATAAAAAAATTAATTACACTGATAATGTTTTGATTAACAACTATAATACTTAAACACTGAGAATAACATACAAAAGAGGAGATAAAAGTAAAGGGTTGTCATGCACTATCTTTTAAACATCTATAGAATAAATTTAAATTCATATGAACGAAGGTTAAATCCAAGGAGGTGATTCGGTCAAAGATAACATTTGCCGTGGAAGAGAGTTGTAGCCGCATCGAAAAGGAAATTCAATGCGCCTACAATGCGACTCCGATCTGGAAATGTTTAGTTAGTTGCTCTTGAGTCTCTAGAGTACTATTGCGGTAGTCTTCTGGAAGCAAATGCTATTACATTGTTTCAGTTTTGAAAGTTCGATAGTTCGGGAGAGAGAGACTAAAGCCATACTCAGTCATTCGACTGAATAAAGTAATCTTTACCGTTATCAACGCGACGGTGTTTTTAATTGAGTCATACTGATTTACTGGACTTAACCTTCGGACTGAAGAACAGTTGCGAACTTGATAGTAATGGATCAGTGACACGAAAACTATTAGTAGTCTTGAGTAGGACACAATAACACCAAGTCATGAAGAAAAACCAATACGCCGTTGAGTCAAAAGTTGTTGTCAACATCACGATTACTGGACTTATGAGAAGTTAATCTCGAATGACATATCGGTGTGTGTGCGTGATAGGGACAAACAATTAATTACAAAAAGATTAATAAACTATTAGTCAAGAGATAAATCAGATGTGTCGCCTACGTGATTCAAGGAATAATATTACGTATGTTCATGCTAGTGATTGAGTCTTTCAAACATTTTAAGTGACTGTGTGAAGACAGGAATAACAGGCAGTGAAAGGTGAATAATATAAAAATCAGCATTACGGCGTGTTACGAGGACGTTACTTCAACGTAAGTTATCTCTGTAGTTACGTTGGACCGTTATTAATAATTTGTCGTAGCAATGGCATAGAAACGGAATTACGAACAGCAATTATTAATCCTCGCTAAGGATGATGTGAAAAACGACCGTAATGATGGGATCAAGAACCAAGATTTCACTGCTCAACGAAACTAACCGGGCATAAGATAAAAGACAAACAATTGATCAGTTGACTCAAACTGATAAGACTGTTACGTACGAAAAAAATAGAATATTTCTTAACTACGCTAGGAGCTGTGTTCCACGAGAGTCACAGGTGCTGTTCCACGTCATACTGACGTTGACGAACATCATTACGAGTCGCGTCTCCTCCCGACGAGTGCAGAAGGAGGGAAGAGCCGTCACGTGACACACCGCTGTAAATAACGAAACTTCCCGCTCTATTCAGCAGTTCACGTTAATGCCTGGAATGCCTACTTTCAATTTGGCATCTGAAGACAGCGTTTTTCGTTTTTCCTCCTTCAGTTTTGCCACTAATAGAGTTTTCCTGGAAGAAGGAGACTAGAAAATATGAGGTTGGGTCCTGTGTTTGCAACACATCGAGGAAATAAATACGATGCAGCAAAATTCCCAATCACATTCCTGGATAACAGGTTTGATTCTATGAATCCAGAGCATCGCACTGAAGAAATTGTAGAAGAGAGTTATCTTTTCTCTCGAACAAAATTGAAACAGTAAAATGTCTCACATAGCCTTTATAGACAGAATGGCCAATGATACCGTCCATGACTGGCTGACAGATCAGAACGCCATTTTTGTACCTTCCTCTAATTTTTTCTGGTTAGAGTAATGAGAGTGATATTATTGTGTCGTAGATTGTTTGGATGATCTGAACTCACTGTGTATCGCGCTGTACTCGTATCTGTATATGACAGTATTACATGTCTTATTTCATTTTACGAAATTTAACGCCGCTTAAATATATATGCTGTATGTTGGGACTGAAATGATAGTTTGCGAATTAGATTTTCACAGCACTTTTTTAAGCTAAAACATAACTGAAAGCTATTTACTCATTACACTTAGTACGGTTTATGAATAGTGTGGCTACCTACTTCGTGCGCAGTTTGACCTTCAGCTGTCTGTATAATGTCATAAGCCCCACCCTCCTTACCAGTTACGTCATCACTCTCATCAGTGCCGTCATCAGCTTAATAAATGACAGCAAAATCATATGTAACGCCATTCCACCTACGCTGCTCCGAGTCCTCCTTCTCCATGCATATTGTCGCACTATCTGCAGCTACGCCTTAAAGTATAGCTAGTTTCACTATAAGCTCCACGACAGACTGTTTCGCATTCAGTTGCATGCCATTGCATTCCATAACGTGATTCTGTATGCTTGCTTTAAGATTGGATACCTAGTTTGCCTGCGATCTCGATTGTATGAACCTTTGTCATTACTGTGGCGCGCCAGTTTTCATTCGGTGTTCATGGCGCAAGTTAATGGTGTGTGTCGAACATTTCTTGAATGTCGACTATGTCGATTTTGTGAAGTGAAATACTTACACCCCATACTTCTGGATAAGCACAGTATTCAAATGTGGCAGTCAGTCATAACGTGGTATTTTAGCGGGTATTAGAATCAGGATGTAGCCGTGAAATTACGCAAGCTTCATATGAAATGCGTAAAAATAGGAGTATTTCCGAAAAAAAGTACGCAACATTCACATGTTCAAAGATATTTTCCGTTGAATTGAATAAAACGTCGTTGTAGTCAAAAATATTTTCGTCTGAAGTGTGTAAGTTAGTTCCATCATACACATACTCTCTCTCTCTTTCTCTCTCGCTGCATCGTTGAAAATACTGTACTGTCTCGTCACTAAATTTCATCTTACATGCGTGCACATAACATCAAAAACATATGTGCAATATTTCCACATCTGCCTTATCAGCATCATCAGTAAATTTAACCTCTCTATAATGCTTAATTTAATGACATAAAAACATTATAGCACATTACAGAGGGAGTTACGGGGAAAATCAGCAAACAAAAAACACTATAGATATAAATTTTATAATAAAAAATTGCATTTTCATGTAATGAATCACAATGAACTTTCACTGGCAGCACTAATCGTTTGACTTCTTCAAACCTTTGTAGAATATCTCTGTTGCAAACAGTAGCTTGTTAAAATAGGAGTGAATATTATGATATCTCCATTAAGCAGTCAAGTTTTGACTGTTGTAACCACTTCAATATAACTGAAATGGCATTGAATTGCATTTGGTGGGCAAATTGTATGTAAAATGAATAATACATCGTTAATAACAGCTAATAAGATTGTTATATGGAAAGAGAAACAGTTCCGTGCAATAAATACATTCGCATCTACTGCACACCTCTAAAGCAACAAACTGTTTAGAATATGTAAATCAGTCCCTTTTAAGCAAGTGCGTTATTTTCACAATCACTTCTGAATACGTACTTAAATCACAACCAGAACCAATAAGTTTGTACGTGAGAACTAAACCCTCTTGCAAATTAAACACGAAGTCACAACGGTCTTCTTTTAGAGATCAAATACTAACTCGTATAGTTACACTGTGTGATACTTCATGAATAGTAACTGACAATTTTATATATGCATTTTTTCCACTAGGCTCATATAAAAAATTAGATCAGTTGAAATCACTATCTTGAAAAACAACTGCCTTCATTTGTCCTTTCTTCCATCATATTTCATGTAGACAGTGGTGCTGAGAAAGTAAAGTTCGCTAGCAGTGTTAGTTGAGAACTTTGATGGCAGATATATTTTGCAGTATTTCAAATGAAACAGCATTGCCACTCCAGATTTGTGGTGTTCAATGTCTGGCACTCACTATTGGGTGTTCGTAGCCCTTCTACTGTGCCAATAGTCTTTCAACGCAGATGCCTCATGTTCTGCAACATACAAAAAGAAGAATGCCTGAAACGCCCTGGTAGATTAATATTGTATGCCAGGCCGAGTCTCAAAATCGGAACCTTTGTCTTTTGCGGGCATGCTCTCTTCCAACTGAGCTACCCAAGCAGGGCTCACGATCCATCCTCACAGCTGTACTCCTGACAGTATCCCGTCTTCTACTTTAAAAAACTCCACAGAAGTTCTCCTGCGAAACTTGCAAGACTAGCACTCTTGAAGAAAGGACATTGCGGAGACATGGCTTAGTGAGATCCTGCGGGATGTTCTCAGAACAAAATTTTCACTCTGCAGGCGAAGTGTGCGCTGATATGAAACTGCCTGCCAGCTTTAAACTGTGTGCCGGACAGAGACTCGAACTCGAGACCTTTGCCTTTCGCGGAGAAGTGATCTACCAACACAGTTTTAATTCTAGAAGAATGCCTGCTTTCTTGTGTTACAACAAGTAACTGATAATATAAATATAAATTATATTAATAGAGATACTGTGTAGTTCACATCATACTTAACAGAAGACGGTGCAAAAACAATGACAAGCTACTCGTAGAGAGTCTCCTGTTTTTATAACCTATCACCCTGCTGAATCAACAACGTCCAGCAGGTAAAAAATTGCAGTTAGCATTACTTAGCAAGTCGTATTTTGCTCACAGAGGTATCGTATTTCAGTTTTCCACATTTCCAAACTACCTGATCCCAGAGGCATGCATGCTTCAAGGTACACATAATGAAGGAAAATCAATCTAAAATATTCATCTTGGATCTTGGCATTTCGGAACTACAGAAAACAGGTATGCGTGTTCAAGGAACTCAAATGCAACTCTGCATCTCTGTGCTCATTGGCTGATCAGAACTTTTAGGTAAAAAAATTATTTCACAACTGCTGTTTGAGTTGCACATGATAATCCAAACCAGTGCTTCTCACATGCCGAAAGAGATATCAGCGTTCACTGCGAAGGGTGCAAGATGAAACAAATGCCCAGCTGACGACTAGGTTACACGCTGCTCTCTGTTAACCACCCAGGTGAGACAAGCAATATTGGCGCTGTAATTCCACCTACATTTTCAGTTCTTCTCTGGAATCGGATACGGTCTTTCGCCTTCTGTTCCCAAGATCCTACGCAATCCGTTCGAAATCCCACGCAATAATCATAGAAAATGATTCCAAGTTTGTGAAATGGACTTTTTGCGCATATCATTCAACTGATGTGATGTTCTCATATACAGCTACCCATTCTGCAGTTGAGACTTTCGCTTTGTTATCATTTGAATTACTGCTTGTCACTTTTGATTGAACGTTAACATGAGGTGTGCCCACCCTTCGACTTTATGACGTCTTTAACTCTTGTGGGAAGACTTTCAGTGAATGTCTCTGGAGGAATGGCTATTCATTCTTCCTCCAGAACCGCAACCAGAGAAGGTAATGATTTCAGACGCTGGGTCTGAAGCGAAGAGGACTGAAATCTGGGCGTCAAGCCTGTTTCAACAATGTTATTATCGACAAACCATTGCCTCACAAATGTTGCTTTATGACAAGCTGCAATGTTATGTTGATAAAATCATCGTCTCTGAACTATTCCTCTGCTGTACGCAGTACACAATATTTTAAAATGTGTTCACATCCCCTTGCATTTAATATACACTCCTGGAAATGGAAAAAAGAACACATTGACACCGGTGTGTCAGACCCACCATACTTGCTCCGGACACTGCGAGAGGGCTGTACAAGCAATGATCACACGCACGGCACAGCGGACACACCAGGAACCGCGGTGTTGGCCGTCGAATGGCGCTAGCTGCGCAGCATTTGTGCACCGCCGCCGTCAGTGTCAGCCAGTTTGCCGTGGCATACGGAGCTCCATCGCAGTCTTTAACACTGGTAGCATGCCGTGACAGCGTGGACGTGAACCGTATGTGCAGTTGACGGACTTTGAGCGAGGGCGTATAGTGGGCATGCGGGAGGCCGGGTGGACGTACCGCCGAATTGCTCAACACGTGGGGCGTGAGGTCTCCACAGTACATCGATGTTGTCGCTAGTTGTCGGCGGAAGGTGCACGTGCCCGTCGACCTGGGACCGACCGCAGCGACGCACCGATGCACACCAAGACCGTAGGATCCTACGCAGTGCCGTAGGGGACCGCACCGCCACTTCCCAGCAAATTAGGGACACTGTTGCTCCTGGGGTATCGGCGAGGACCATTCGCAACCGTCTCCATGAAGCTGGGCTACGGTCCCGCACACCGTTAGGCCGTCTTCCACTCACGCCCCAACATCGTGCAGCCCGCCTCCAGTGGTGTCGCGACAGGCGTGAATGGAGGGACGAATGGAGACGTGTCGTCTTCAGCGATGAGAGTCGCTTCTGCCTTGGTGCCAATGATGGTCGTATGCATGTTTGGCGCCGTGCAGGTGAGCGCCACAATCAGGACTGCATACGACCAAGGCACACAGGGCCAACACCCGGCATCATGGTGTGGGGAGCGATCTCCTACACTGGCCGTACACCACTGGTGATCGTCGAGGGGACACTGAATAGTGCACGGTACATCCAAACCATCATCGAACCCATCGTTCTACCATTCCTAGACCGGCAAGGGAACTTGCTGTTCCAACAGGACAATGCACGTCCGCATGTATCCCGTGCCACCCAACGTGCTCTAGAAGGTGTAAGTCAACTACCCTGGCCAGCAAGATCTCCGGATCTGTCCCCCATTGAGCATGTTTGGGACTGGATGAAGCGTCGTCTCACGCGGTCTGCACGTCCAGCACGAACGCTGGTCCAACTGAGGCGCCAGGTGGAAATGGCATGGCAAGCCGTTCCACAGGACTACATCCAGCATCTCTACGATCGTCTCCATGGGAGAATAGCAGCCTGCATTGCTGCGAAAGGTGGATATACACTGTACTAGTGCCGACATTGTGCATGCTCTGTTGCCTGTGTCTATGTGCCTGTGGTTCTGTCAGTGTGATCATGTGATGTATCTGACCCCAGGAATGTGTCAATAAAGTTTCCCCTTCCTGGGACAATGAATTCACGGTGTTCTTATTTCAATTTCCAGGAGTGTAATTAGGGGACTACAATCTAACCACCAAAACAATCCCCATGCTGTCACCTCTTTCTCCTCTGTACTTCACTGATGGCAGGAAAGTTCACCATTCCAAATTACTTGATTCCAGTCTTCCACTATCCAGTGGAATCTCTCTTTACACCACCTCAAGCACCGACTAAATACGAGGGGATACCCAGAGAAAACCCGAATAACATTCCCGTGGACGGAGTTTGTGTAGTACGGATTTCTGCTGCTAAGGCGTGCATATTCATCCGCAGTGATTGTTCTTGCTAGCGCTGTTTTGTTCTTCCCGTTTTTTATGCTGGCAAGTTCAAGTCAACAACGTGCAGCTGTGAAATTTTGTTTTCTACTCGGTAAAAATGCTGCTGAAACTGCATTAACGGGATTATTAAGCTGATAGACGTACTGGTACTGACGCACGCTGCTTTTTCACTTGTCACTGGCGAACGCTGGCGATATATAGAACGGTACGTCATAAAACAGTAGGAGAAAACGCGGTGCGTGGGTGGGTTCGTGGATTCTGATGTTTATCGACACGTTATCAACAGTTCCAGAGCTGAAATGTATTTCTTGGATTCGGATAAGGAAGGAGCTAAGAGATTACCAGACGACTGATTGTAATTAATACCTTCAGTATTCAACAATACGTGAAATCCCTGCAGTATGCTTTTGGATCACGCATACCTCGCTCAAAAAAATTACCCTGTGTTTAAGTTAGGAATCTTCATCACTCTTGTTTGTAGTCAGAATACTATGTTAGGTGAGAGCGAGAGCATATTGTACTTTCCGTCTCGTCACCTAAGAAGTGTTTCGTCGAATATTATTTTATTCTCTTTAAAAATGAAGTGCCATTCGAAGCTTCGAGGGTAATCCCAAAAGTAAGGTCTCATATTTTTTTTATAAGTACATAGATCTGTTTATTTCTACAGTAGTTTAAATCAGTTTACAGCTTGAACATTTAGCTATTGTTCAACATAATCACCATTTCTGTCGATGCATTTTTGTAGACGCTGTGGCAGTTTTTGTATGCCCATGTCATAACAGCACGCCGCCATTCTGTTCAGAAAGCTGTGAACCTCTTCTTTTACCTCGCTGTCGGAGCTGAATCGCTTTCTGGCCAAATGTTCTTTTAACCTAGGGAACAGGTAATAGTCACTGGGCGCCAAGTCAGGACTATAGGGTGCGTGGATGATTGTGTTCGACTGAAACTGTTGCAGGAGAGCAACGGTTTGCCGAGCGATGTGTGGGCGAGCTTTTTCATGGGGAATGTGTACGCCCTTGCTCAACATTCCTCTTCTCCGGTTCTGAATTGCCCGTTTGAGTTTCTTCAGAGTCTCACAGTACCTGTAAGCGTTAATTGACGTCCGAGTTGGCATAAAGTCGACCAACAATACCCCTTTCCGATCTCAAAAAACGGTTGTCATAACTTTTACGGCAGACTGTGTTTGTTTGAATTTCCGCGGCTTTGGCGAAGAAGGATGCCGCCACTGGCGTGATTGTTGCTTGGTCTCAGGTGTAAAGTGGTATGCCCAGGTTTCGTCACCCGTGACAATTGAGTCCAGAAAGTTGTCCTGTTCGGCTGCAAGGCGGTGAAGAAATGCGCGGGAAGCATCAACTCGTCGCCGCATGTGGTCCTCAGTCAGCATGAGTGGCACCCATCTTGCGCACACCTTCCGGTAGTTCAATGTTTCCGTTAAAATTCTGTGAGCGGTGCGTAGGGAAACCTCAGGAACCAAACGTGCAGAGATCGTGCAGGGTGATCCGCCAATCTTCAGGCATGCTTTGCTCAACCTTCAACACTGTCAAATTAGAAACTGACAGTGTTGAAGGTCTCCCGCTCCTTTGTTTGTCGTGAATTTCGGTCCGACCAGCTGCAAACTCTCTAGACCACTTACGAACATTTTTGACATCCGTGCACGACTCACCATACACTTCCGTCAATTGGCGATGGATTTCAATCGGCGCAGTGCCCTTTGTGTTCAAAAACCGGATAACAGCGCGCAGTTCGCACTTGGCGGTAACATCAAACGGGAGCTCCATTCTCAACGGCTGCCAAGCCAAGACTGAGCGCCTCAGCGCGGCGTGCGTACGGTTGCACACAGCACGTGAAGCACTCTTCGTAACAGTGTGACCAACTGCCACACAAACAGAGTTCTGTACTTATAAAAAAGTAGGAGACCTTACTTTTGGGATTATCCTCGTATATTGCTTCTCTGCTCGTCCCTTTTTTACGTCCGAATTGCAACTGCTCACATCACTGCAGGTTAATTGGACCGGCTGGCAGGCCTGTGCTGTCGAAGTTAAATGCGCCGTTAAAGCTGTTGTCCCGCATTATCGCTCAGTGCATGTGCGTGTAACGTACAGCATTAAACGTATCCTTACGATCGTACTTGACTGTACTGGACACGGTTTGGCTTCCGCTCCGTGTAAAACAAAATCCAGTGAGGTTCAAGCAAACGCAGTAGAATACATGGTGTAATGTTTGCATTAGATTTAGTCTTATGATGAACAGTGTATAGACCCCTGACCAGAGAGCTGCACGGCAACCCGCCGCGCAGCACAGCCGACGCACGGGCTTGATCGGCCCATCCGGCGGGCTCGTCTCTTCACGTGACGCGGCCGCACTGCAGGCCCGCAGCACTTGGCTGTTCAACCCACCCCACTGGACGGGCAGGACCGCTTATCATACATCCTGCTTATAGAGCTCTACCCTGCTCAGAGAGAGATTATCTTAAGGGGCTTCGGAAAGGCTCAAAATCATGAAAAGTTCAATTTTTACTTTTTTGCGTTTTCTGAATCTGCAGACTATTACCTTTTAATAGATATATAATTTATTCAATTCCGAACTATTTTTAAATTTTTTTTGAAATGTGTTCTACATGGGCGTGACCCACTGTGGCGCTGTTAAACTGCTGTCAAATGGTGTTATTATTAACGTCCGTGTTCATCAGGTACATTTTAGTGATGTGAGATAAAGTATGTGTTGTGGCTAACCTGTGATGGTTCAATATATATCGCTGGTGTGATTGTCGATTGTTTCATGTTTATTTACTCTGTCGTTATCTCGAAAATATTCGTAATTAATTCTGTTTCTTGAGTCTCTGTTTTGTTGAAGTATAATAATGAGTAAAAGTAAAGTTATTAGAAATCCTCTGAAGGCTTTTAAGAAAAGGAGAAATGTTGGAAAGCCAAAGGTATGTGTTATTACTGTAAACAATAAAGACGATGAAAATCCCCAACATAGCTTGTGTCCCAAAGAAGAAGACAGTTGGTGTAAATATAACAAAGGATTGCTAACTGGTGAAGTGTACACTCATAAGCATAGTCTGCCTCATGCAATAATGGAGGTAATAAAACCTATTTTCAGAGACTTAGCAGCACCTGAACTGTTGAAAAAGTGTATTCACGGAAAAACGCAAAACCCCAATGAAAGTGTAAATAGTGTTATATGGTCGAGAATCCCCAAGACTGTATTTGTTGGAATAGAAACACTTCACTTTGGTATGTCTGATGCTGTTGCGACTTTCAATGATGGCAACATTGTAAGGTGCAAGGTATTTAGAAATATGGGAATGAAGATAGGTTCTAACATGGTACGAGCGATGCTTGCTTTAGACAAGGAACGCCTTCAGGCTGCAGACAGGGCTGTAAAGAGTCTAGAAATACAAGCAAGAGTAAACAGGAGGAGGAACAAGAGGAAGCCGGAGGAGGAGTTTGCAGAGGATGAAGATAATCCATCCTATGGACCTGGAATGCACTAAAAAGTTAATCCAATCTTTGTCGCTCGATTCCCAAAACTTTTATTTTCTCATACTAATTACATGTTTTCTAAGGATCTTCCAAACATATTTGTTTCAAACTTTCAGTAAATGTTACACAGTACCTTCTGCATAATTTAACACAGCCTTTTTCCAAAAAACTGTATATTTTTGAATATATAAATAAAAAATTGCAAAAAAAGTTGTGAATTTTCATTACAATTGAAAAAAAATCATCTTTAATAACTGAACAAAAATTTTGTAAAATCCCTGTGTTAAGTTGTAACCCATATTCCAATAAATAATCTGTAAAAAGTTCAACTTCGTACCTCAAATACTTTGTGAGGAAAGATGTAATTTATAAGCGTTATTTTAACATTGCAAGTATAGGGCGTTCCGGAGCCCCGTAAGTACCGTGAAGAGTGATCAACACGAAGCCGATGGGGCCAAAACATTTTTCTATGTTAAAAGAATTTCATTCTACGACGCATTCAAAATAAATGCTCAACAATATATTCGACGTAATTTCTTCAAATATTATTTACTGCTAAGATGTACACATTTAGTAGGTAATACATCTGATAAGATACGTTTGTTTACACTTTGAATATCTTCATTTTAATCGAAATACTGAAATAGATTTCTCGGCTATTAGCCTAGTTTACACGGCGTCACTAGGTTGCAGGCAACTATGCTACATCTACATCTACCTCTACATACATACTCCGCAGTCCACCATACGGTGCGTGGCGGAGGGTACCTCGTACCACAACTAGCATCGTCTCTCCCTGTTCCACTCCCAAACAGAACGAGGGAAAAATGACGGCCTATATGCGTCTGTACGAGCCCTAATCACTCTTATCTTATCTTTGTGGTCTTTCAGCGAAATGTAAGTTGGCGGCAGTAAAATTGTACTGCAGTCAGCCTCAAATACTGGTTCTCTAAATTTCCTCAGTAGCGATTCACGAAAGAACGCCTCCTTTCCTCTAGAGACTCCCACCCGAGTTTCTGAAGCATTTCCGTAACACTCGCCTGATGATCAAACCTACCAGTAACAAATCTAGCAGTCCGCCTCTGAATTACTGCTATGTCCTCCCTCAATCCGACCTGATAGGGATCCCAAACGATCGAGCAGTACTCAAGAATAGGTCGTATTAGTGTTTTATAAGCGGTCTCCTTTACAGATGAACCACATCTTCCCAAAATTCTACCAATGAACCGAAGACGACTATCCGCCTTCCCCACAATTGCCATTACATGGTTGTCCCACTTCATATCGCTCTGCAATGTTACGCCCAAATATTTAATCGACGTGAGTGTGTCAAGCGCTACACTACTAATGGAGTATTCAGACATTACAGGATTCTTTTTCCTATTCATCTGCATTAATTTACATTTATCTATATTTAGAGTTAGCTGCCATTCTTTACACAAATCCTGTCCAAGTCATCTTGTATCCTCCTACAGTCACTCAACGACGACACCTTCCCGTACACCACAGCATCATCAGCAAACGGCCGCACATTGCTATCCACCCTATCCAAAAGATCATTTATGTAGATAGAAAACAACAGCGGACCTACCACACTTCCCTGGGGCACTCCAGATGATACCCTCACCTCCGGCCACTGCGCATGCGCGCCGCGCGGTTGCGCAACTCGGTGGTGAAACTAAACACTTTCGGCGTGCTCCAACTTTGGCGACACTAGTTGCATGAGTTTTGATGTTGTGTGTGTTCGTAGAGTGTATACAATCTGAAATATGAAGTGGGGAACGGAGAATAATCTTCATTTTTTGGATACGTATACTTTGCATAGGTGTTTGTGGGATTTCAGTGATGCCGATTACAAAAAAAAAAAAAAAAAAAAAAAAAAAGCAACATACTGCTGCTCCTGAGACCTTCATGTGCGATCAGAACATAGATGGTTTGACAGTATCTGAGCTGCAGCGAAAAATTTATTGGGTTAGGAGCACATATACAACTGCATTAAGAAAAATACAGGCGAGTATTTCTAGATGTAGCAATGCCCTCGTCTACAAGACTAAAATCCCATCGTTCGTGTTGGCCGGCACTTTGTTAAGGGATATTGTTGACAGGAGGGAAGGCTACACAAATCAAGAGCTACATTCTTTATTCAATATTCATCTATTTAAAACGTCGCAGCAGTGATTTCCATTCAAATATGTTAGAATTTTGAAATATTGCCACTGTACAGATCTGTCTTCAAGAGAGTAGTTTGAAAACCATTCTCTTCTTAACGCGCCCTGCTTCGAATAATTATTGCTGTTAATGTTAATAATTATTGCTGTTAATGTTAATAATTATTGGTATTAATGAAAAAGCGTCATCACCAACTAAAACCGCATCTTTTAACACGCCGAATGTTCTTTATTGTAATGCACGCAGCCGGCCGCGGCGGTCTAGCGGTTCTAGGCGCTCAGTCCGGAACCGCGCGACTGCTACGGTCGCAGGTTCGAATCCTGCCTCGGGCATGGATGTCTGTGATGTTCTTAGGTTAGTTAGGTTTAAGTAGTTCTAAGTTCTAGGGGACTGATGACCACAGATATTAAGTCCCATAGTGCTCAGAGCCCTTTGAACCATTTTGTAATGCACGCAATATGATATGTAATTTCTGTTCTGGCAACAGTGCTTCGTGCATTACAGTATCTTTATTCCTTATCGCACACTGAACTCTATTTAGAAGAAACGTGTACAGTTCTGGTGACATTCTAAGATAACTGAAAGAACTTCTTGCGACTTCCAGTATAAATTATCTCAGCAAGAATGCTGAGCAATCGAGTTGACGTGTGTTATTCATCCAGTCTTGAATCGAAACACGTTTCTTATTTTTTTCTTATACAGCGATTCCACTCAACTAGATTTAACTCCATCACAACTCGTGCGACGTGCAGCTGCCAAAACTTTCATTTCAGACACAACTCAGAGACACTCAAAACGACGAAACTGAAGTGCTTACTGGTGGCTCCGTGTCTACAGTCATATGTGAAACCACTTGCGTGCAACTCATTCCACCCAACGAATGGCGTAACCCAAAGTCATCGTGTAAACTAGGCTTAAATAAGATTTCGACACACAACGATTTACAAAACATCCAGAATCGAATTCATAAACTAACTGAACCTGCCCAAAAGTAGTATTGTTTATTTTGTTCGGACAAACAAACAAACAAAAATAAGAACAAAAATTACGAGTGTTGATGCGACTGTATAAAGTAGTTGCTGAGTATCTAATATACCCCAGAAGCGGATTATTCTCATGTCAAACCATTTTTGTTTCGTTCTAAGGAAAACTTAAGTATAGCATTAAGCTGGGTCCACAATACTAACTCGTCTCAACGAATTATTCAAATAAAGCGTTTTCATTTTAAACGATTTTCACTGTGCTGACTTCAAAACATGACGTCTTGGGGTGAGGTAACACTGCCAATATTGTTCTACAACGCGATAACAAAGAAACAGTTTCGTTTATTCTACTGCAATAAATCGACACTAATTTGAATCTACATAAATGAGAACTGCTTGACCAACGGATAATATAATCGACAACCGATTTGGAGAAAACAACAGACAAAACATGATGTGCAATAATATTTACAACATATTCATTCACTTGCTCTGACACTGGAGTTACCGTGAAGAAAGGGAAGATCATCAACACTGTCCAGATGCAAAAGTGACCGTCGTACGCTTATAATGAAATCTGCAGAACTTAAATTTCTCTCTGATGCAGAGGTGGTTGACTGTACACATAAAATTTTTCTGGCAATTTTCTGGAGAGTCGCAAAAATTTTTCCGTTTCCATTCCAATAAGAAGCCACATTTTTGACCAATTTACAGTTCCGGTTATGTACCTGTCTAACTCATCTGTGGGAGCCGGACTGTTGTCAATATCTGTATCTGCCCACAAAGAAAACTTCTGTACTTTTGTTGGCGGCGGTGCTTGATGAGAATCTGCTGAGTACACTGTTTCTTAGGTTTTTGTGCTTGCCTCCTTCTCCATAAGGCTTTTCACCTGGTAGGGATGAGAAAAAAAATGATAGGCTTCATATGTCGTATGGAAAGTGCTACCACGTTCTGTTCTTAGAAACAGCTGAATTATTTTCCGTCAATTCAGAACTTCACCAAAGCCGCTCTCAGATTTTTCCTGGACAGTCTGAGAAGCAGTTTACATATACCTGGCTAACACTTGCATGAGGATGTACCTGAGGTCACCGTCTTTTCTGCTGCCGAATTTAGTTTTATTTGGTAGACGGATCTTGGGAAGGAAGCATACGTTTGTGTCTGGTCATTCGGAATTATTATATAGCAGTTAGTGGACCGTATGCCTTACCTCTCCCATGACTTCACGCCTCTGAAATTCAGACAGAATTTTCAGATGGCGAAAACGCGCCCACAAGAAACTAGCTAGTTCGTGGTGCCTCTGAATTATTAGCTTTTCATCTATCTAACTTTTCAGGCGGATTCACAAAAGGTTTATTTCAGATTCTTCTCCTTCATGTGGTTCTTTACTTCAGTATTTCAGGAGAGTCATCTTCCATGGCAACAGGATGTACACTGTAGGCTATTTCCCAGTGTCTAGTTCTTTTGATGCCTCCTCGAAGGTCTGTAAGGGAAATCTCTGCTTTAAAATTCCAGAAATAATTTACTTGCTAAAGTATTCCAACTCAATATAAAAGAACTGCAGCTTACATGTCGTCAGAAGAGACCGTTTCAAACATAGTCGATCACGTGTTCCAACGAGATCGACGGCTCCAGTGTTCCCTCAAGGCTGTGAACAAGACCACTTTACTTTGTATATGTCACAAGTTCCTTCACTGCAGTGACAACAGAATGACGTTGCGGGCAATTACATGACATGTACTGCACACGTGCATTTCTTAGCATATGACAGGAACAATTCAGTCTAGAATATCCACAAACGGCAGCGATAATGTTCGTAGCTTGTTCAGTCGTAAGCGGCACATCTTTAATACTATTCTCGTGAATACCAAGGAACATAAACCGTTCAAATGGTTCCAATGGCTCTGAGCACTATGGGACTTAACTTCTGAGGTCATCAGTCCCCTCGATCTACTTAAACCTAACTAACCTAAGGACATCACACACATCCATGCCCAAGGCAGTAACCTGCGACCGTAGCGGTCGCGCGGTTCCAGACTGTAGAGCCTAGAACCGCTCGGCCACTCCGACCGGCTCATAAATCGTCTCAACAATTCCTTACCAATACTTTCAACTGTTTTGGGCTCTTTCGGAAACCTCGTAGTAAACAAGACGCGTGAGCTGAGGTCTCAGTTAACAAAATAAGAAACTGTACATGTCAAGTAATGATGTCTCCTTGCAGTATACGTCCACAAGTCTGTGGCCCCCGAACATTCACCTCTGTCCACGTAATAAATTACCTCAGTATAATTTCATTCCCAATATTTTTGCTTTTTCTATTACGTGTCTTCAGTTACGGGGTGAGGCATAATAGCTTTTGCGGATAGTTTCCCGTAAGTCGCTGCGGTGTCAACTAATGTCTGAGCCAGATCCAAAACTCCTTCGTGTCCAGTAGCTTCAAATGGTCTCAAGTTTCGTGCACACATGGACACACATTTGTCGGTAATCTTGTTCTGAGCAGATTTAGGAAGATGTTTTTGGTCAACACATGCCATTTATTTGTTGGAAGCACACAAACGGCGTGAAAAATGCCAAGTGCCAAACGACCCTTTAACGTGCACGTGACGTTCATAAATAGTGAACACTGTTGCCATCGCCATCTACCATAGGCTTAAACATTGACCAAGTTTAACTTCTGAGATTTGGATCAGGCTCTGTGGTTGTGTACTCACCAGCCATTAGTTTTTGTTTTATTTCCCGTTTCCTGGAAATAATTTCCATTCTATTCGAACCACTTGCAATTTCCGCACTCATCTCCTAAAGTAAGAAAAACGTGTAAGGTCAGTAGTATACCATTAGACAAATAATAAGACAAAGTGTACTTTCAAAACACTAAATACGAAGTTTTGTAAACGATTTCCTGCAATTTATTAACGATTCGCGTCTCATTTATTTGGCTCCGCCGTAATATTATTACTACAAATTGTGTTGGAGCACCTGTACTAGAAAGCATCTAGAGTGATAATGGCATAGTGTTGTACAACTGAGGGCGCCCTGATTACAAAAATTTAAAAAGCGTAAACAGAACGCACGAATATGTACGAGGCGATTAGTGTGACTAGGGAAGTAGCCGATATGTGGAAAACCGGCAACCAACTAAGAAGCAATGAGTTGCATAATACAGAATGGTAGTTTTCTGACGAATTCATCTGCAAAGATTTAAAAAAAGCCATGTGCTCCTTTGCATTAAGCTCCAAAGTCAGACTAGAGGGTTTCAAACATAATATATATGTCTGTCGGTAGGAACAAAGAAATAGCAATATGTTGTCTGATCGGGATTTAGATTGCATGTGAAGTAATACGAAAATACATGAGAGGAAAATAGCCTTAGAAGGAGATAACGACAATCCAGAAAAGAGAGGAAATGTGTTATTATAAAAATGGGTACATGGAAGCAACAAAAGCAGTTTATTTGTAATTGAATGACGGCTGCAGATGCATGTAATTAAATTAATAATAAATTACGCTAAATAAATAACTGGACACATAACCGGATATGTTTGTCGACGTTTTGACGCACAGTCGTTAGTAAAAATAATTACCTCTGATAAATACCGACACAGATCTCACGCAGACTCTCTCAGTTAACAAATAAAGCCATAATAATATATTCGGCTCTGTCTCCAGTAATGATTCTTCGACGTATTTCTCTGACCTAACGTATTTGCCGCCGATTTTTTAAACAAAGAATTTGTGAACGTATATCAGCTCAGGTACTTTTAACAATAACATGGGCAACTTTAACCATCGAATAGTGGCCAGATTATCTCTGTTTCACATTCTCTTCGACGGTTTATATGTTACATATTACATTACGTTCTAACACTTCTTATGTAATGAGTTCTACGAGTATTTGCTTTGACGTAATGCATATAGCATTGGATACTGATCGTTATTTAAAGTATTATGTAGAGATGGAGCCAAAATTCCAACTTTCGCGAACAGAAATAAATATTTCCGAGTGAACACAGACATACACCACCAATGGGAAAGTAAAGCATTGTATCTTGTTCAGTCTGAATACACATAAGACAGGATATTAGGATTTCTTACAATCTAGCTTCAGACACTACAAAAACTATACATAGGTTCAGAAAACTTGATTTGCTCAAATTAATAAAAAATCTAGCAGATAACTAGAATAAAAATTAAATTGCCCCTTTCGTCGTAGCAGCGGTGCCTAAAAGTTGCGGTTACAACCTGAGCTGCATATGTTGACTGAGGGAGGAGGAGGAGATGAGTGTTTAACGTCCCACCGACAACGAGGTCATTAGAGACGCAGCACAAGCTCAGATTAGGGAAGGATTGAGAAGGAAATCAGCCGTGGCCTTTCAAAGGAACCATCCCAGCATTTGCCTCGAGCGATTTAGGGAAATCCGAAAAACCTAAATATGGACGGCTGGACACGAGTTTGACCCACCATTCTCCCAAATGCGAGTCCAGTGTGCTACCCACTGCGCCATCTCGCTGGGTTATGTTGACTAAAACTTACTTTCTAACATAGCTGTAAGTATTCTATGAAAGGCCACGACCACGGCGTGTAGTTTTGATTAAACTGCAAAGGTAAAATTTCATTTATGAAATAGAAGTACATAAATTAGCGAGAAAATAAATGTGTGTTTAGAATTTTGGGCATAAAAGGTAACAATGTAAACGCCGCTAAAATGATTGTAGTGGTGCGCAGTGCACACCTTCTTCCTGTACTGTGCGGAGACAGCGACCCGCTGACGTCATGGCCTCGTATTGCGCGAGTCTGTTTCCCAGTGCGGAGCAGTACGGTGTCAGCGAGTGGGCCGGACATGTGTGGGGCTGAGAGGACTGCCCCATCCCACCGCACTCAGCTCACAAGCAGGTGGCCGGCCGGGTGGCCGAGCGGTTCTAAGCGCTACAGTCTGGAACCGCGCGACCGCTACTGTCGCAGGTTCGAATCCTGCCTCGGTCATGGATGTGTGTGATGTCCTTAGGTTAGTTAGGTTTAAGCAGTTCTAAGTTCTAGGGGACTGATGACCTTAGAAGTTAAGTCCCATAGTGCTCAGAGCCATTTCACAAGCAGGTGGCCCAGCCCGCTCTGTGCGGTAACGCACGGGCTCATTTGGTCCGAGACTAACACTCCTATAACCCGAGCTGAACTGCCCGCCATGTTTTTCCCAAAGTGAAGGACATTCATTCTTCCTTACATACGAGTCACGATGCGAGTGGAGATTTCTAATTAAATGTATTGAAGAATCCGTCATAAATATGGATGGCTGCTCAGCTGTCAACTGCACTAACTATTGCAAAAATGGTTTCTGAATGTTTAGATTTCCTAGCGACCCTGAATAAAGAAAAAGATGGGCCACAGACTGTCGGAGAGACAATCAGGAACCACACGGCGCTCAATTGTGCATTGTAAATATACGTTAATACACTCCTGGAAATTGAAATAAGAACACCGTGAATTCATTGTCCCAGGAAGGGGAAACTTTATTGACACATTCCTGGGGTCAGATACATCACATGATCACACTGACAGAACCACAGGCACATAGATACAGGCAACAGAGCATGCACAATGTCGGCACTAGTACAGTGTATATCCACCTTTCGCAGCACTGCAGGCTGCTATTCTCCCATGGAGACGATCGTAGAGATGCTGGATGTAGTCCTGTGGAACGGCTTGCCATGCCATTTCCACCTGGCGCCTCAGTTGGACCAGCGTTCGTGCTGGACGTGCAGACCGCGTGAGACGACGCTTCATCCAGTCCCAAACATGCTCAATGGGGGACAGATCCGGAGATCTTGCTGGCCAGGGTAGTTGACTTACACCTTCTAGAGCACGTTGGGTGGCACGGGATACATGCGGACGTGCATTGTCCTGTTGGAACAGCAAGTTCCCTTGCCGGTCTAGGAATGGTAGAACGATGGGTTCGATGACGGTTTGGATGTACCGTGCACTATTCAGTGTCCCCTCGACGATCACCAGTGGTGTACGGCCAGTGTAGGAGATCGCTCCCCACACCATGATGCCGGTTGTTGGCCCTGTGTGTCTCGGTCGTATGCAGTCCTGATTGTGGCGCTCACCTGCACGGCGCCAAACACGCATACGACCATCATTGGCACCAAGGCAGAAGCGACTCTCATCGCTGAAGACGACACGTCTCCATTCGTCCCTCCATTCACGCCTGTCGCGACAGCACTGGAGGCGGGCTGCACGATGTTGGGGCGTGAGCGGAAGACGGCCTAACGGTGTGCGGCACCGTAGCCCAGCTTCATGGAGACGGTTGCGAATGGTCCTCGCCGATACCCCAGGAGCAACAGTGTCCCTAATTTGCTGGGAAGTGGCGGTGCGGTCCCCTACGGCACTGCGTAGGATCCTACGGTCTTGGCGTGCATCCGTGCGTCGCTGCGGTCCGGTCCCAGGTCGACGGGCACGTGCACCTTCCGCCGACCACTGGCGACAACATCAATGTACTGTGGAGACCTCACGCCCCACGTGTTGAGCAATTCGGCGGTACGTCCACCCGGCCTCCCGCATGCCCACTATACGCCCTCGCTCAAAGTCCGTCAACTGCACATACGGTTCACGTCCACGCTGTCGCGGCATGCCACCAGTGTTAAAGACTGCGATGGAGCTTCGTATGCCACGGCAAACTGGCTGACACTGACGGCGGCGGTGCACAAATGCTGCGCAGCTAGCGCCATTCGACGGCCAACACCGCAGTTCCTGGTGTGTCCGCTGTGCCGTGCGTGTGATCATTGCTTGTACAGCCCTCTCCCAGTGTCCGGAGCAAGTATGGTGGGTCTGACACACCGGTGTCAATGTGTTCTTTTTTCCATTTCCAGCAGTGTAGAAGTAGCTATAAACATGAAACCAACTGTACGCAATTAATTACGTTTCTTCCCATTCGAAAACTGTACTGAAGCAGTTCGTCTCAAAATTTCTCGATTCTTGAGATATTTTCGCAATTGGCAAAGAGGAGATGAATGTTTTTGATGTATGTACAGGGTGTTACAAAAATGACCGGTATATTTGAAACGGTAATAAAAACTAAACGAGCAGCGATAGAAATACACCGTTTGTTGCAATATGCTTGGGACAACAGTACATTTTCAGGCAGACAAACTTTCGAAATTACAGTAGTTACAATTTTCAACAACAGATGGCGCTGCGGTCTGGGAAACTCTCTAGTACGATATTTTCCACATGTCCACCATGCGTAGCAATAATATGGCGTACTCTCTGAATGAAATTACCCGAAACCTTTGACAACGTGTCTGGCGGAATGGCTTCACATGCGGATGAGATGTACTGCTTCAGCTGTTCAATTGTTTCTGGCGGTACACCTGGTCTTTCAAGTGTCCCCACAGAAAGAAGTCACAGGGGTTCATGTCTGGCGAATAGGGAGGCCAATCCACGCCGCCTCCTGTATGTTTCGGATAGCCCAAAGCAATCACACGATCATAGAAATATTCATTCAGGAAATTAAAGACGTCGGCCGTGCGATGTGGCCGGGCACCATCTTGCATAAACCACGAGGTGTTCGCAGTGTCGTCTAAGGCAGTTTGTACCGCCACAAATTCACGAAGAATGTCCAGATAGCGTGATGCAGTAATCGTTTCGGATCTGAAAAACGGGCCAATGATTCCTTTGGAAGAAATGGCGGCCCAGACCAGTACTTTTTGAGGATGCAGGGACGATGGGACTGCAACATGGGGCTTTTCGGTTCCCCATATGCGCCAGTTCTGTTTATTGACGAAGCCGTCCAGGTAAAAATAAGCTTCGTCAGTAAACCAAATGCTGCCCACATGCGTATCGCCGTCATCAATCCTGTGCACTATATCGTTAGCGAATGTCTCTCGTGCAGCAATGGTAGCGGCGCTGAGGGGTTACTGCGTTTGAATTTTGTATGGATAGAGGTGTAAACTCTGGCGCATGAGACGATACGTGGACGTTGGCGTCATTTGGACCGCAGCTGCAACACGGCGAACGGAAACCCAAGGCCGCTGTTGGATCACCTGCTGCACTAGCTGCGCGTTGCCCTCTGTGGTTGCCGTACGCGGTCGCCCTACCTTTCCAGCACGTTCATCCGTCACGTTCCCAGTCCGTTGAAATTTTTCAAACAGATCCTTTATTGTATCGCTTTTCGGTCCTTTGGTTACATTAAACCTCCGTTGAAAACTTCGTCTTGTTGCAACAACACTGTGTTCTAGGCGGTGGAATGCCAACACCAGAAAAATCCCCTGTTCTAAGGAATAAACCATGTTGTCTACAGCACACGTGCACGTTGTGAACAGCACACGCTTACAGCAGCAAGACGACGTACAGAATGGCGCACCCACAGACTGCGTTGTCTTCTATATCTTTCACATCACCTGCAGCGCCATCTGTTGTTGAAAATTGTAACTACTGTAATTTCGAAAGTTTGGCCGCCTGAAAATGTACTGTTGTCCCAAGCATATTGCAACAAACGGTGTATTTCTATCGCTGCTCGTTTAGTTTTTATTGCCGTTTCAAATATACCGGTCATTTTTGAAACACCCTGTATGTGCCTTATCGTAAACACACACACATAAGGTGAACAATACTTTAACCCATTTCTGACATAAGTATGGTAGAACGAGTGATAGTTCCGACATTTTTATAGCGGGTTGGTCATTGTGAGGGAATCTGCACAAGTAAAATAACCTTCAAATAACAAAATTTTTACCACAATTCAAGCGACAAACCTATCATGGAGTACATAAAATGATTACTGTTTAAATGACAGATGAAACTATTAATAAAAATTCCTTTCACAATAAAAATGCAGCATTTCTTGAAGAACCTCCTTTGGCATAAAAAAATAAACACCTCTTTTAAAAGTGTTAACAAATAGCCGTAGGCTGTTACTGCGTAACAGCCGTATTTAAAGACACTGATACTGAGATCTTAAATCATTACATTTGATATTTACAAACTACCACGCAAGTTCCGAGCGTACGTTTGTATAGCCGTGTAATATTACGAGGGTAAGTCAATTATTATCCGCAATTTAGTTATGTTTTTGTTTATTTTGGTAGTACTGTCGTTTTTCGTTGATGACGCATGCTTTGTTTATTTGTTGTTATATCTTTGCAATTTTCAAGCTGCTAGGTTAGTTTCGTTATCGCTGCCGTGCTGTTAATCATGGCTGCTCCGCTGTCTATTTGCACCAAAGAAGAGCAACGTTCAGTAATTCGGTTTTTTTTGTGATCGAAAGGCGTATGATGGGCCGAAATTCATCGATGACTTTCTGTACAGTACGGGAACAGTGTTTTGCCACAGCAAAGTGTCTAGGAATGAACTGAAAAATTCTGAAATTGTCGCACAAGTGTTACGCACGATGAGGCAGCCGGACGACCGTTTACCGCCACAAATGAAGAAACCACTCAGCGTTCACGTGAAATGATTCTCTTAGACAGACGATTAACTATTGACGAAGTGGCACATCGACTGCAAATTAGTCACGGTTCTGCCTACGAAATCATCCACAGCAGACATGGGTTTCATTAAGTTTGTGCAAGATGGGTCCCTAAACAACTCACACAGTTGCATAAACAAACGCGCTTGGACATCTGCAAAAAACGTTTGGATCGCTGTGGTAACGAAGGGGATAACTTCTTAGACAGGACCATTGCTGGTGACGAAACATGGATCCATCATTACGAGCCGCAGAGTAAACGGCAGAGTATGGAATGTAGACATCCAAATTCGCCATGCAAGAAAAAGTTCAAGACCCAACCGTCCGCAGGAAAACTGATACTTACGGTTGTTTGGAACGCACAAGGTCCAGTACTGGAACATCATGGGAAAAGGGGCACAACAATAGTGTACGTTACAGTGAGATGCTTACTGCCAGGCTAAAGCCTGCAATTCGAAGCAAACGCCGAGGATTGTTGTCAAAAGGTGTTGTATTGTTGCACGACAATGCCCGTCCGCATACTGCTGCCCACACTGCTGAAACGCTCCAGAAACTCAGATTTGAAGTACTGGATCATCCTCCATATAGTCCCGATCCTGCCCCTTCTGATTATCACTTGTTTGGTCCACTCAAACAGGCATTAAGGGGCCGTCGATTCGATTTGCCTCGGACGAAGCAGTGAAAGAAGCGGTGTATTCCTGGCTCGTAGCTCAACCGAGAACCTTCTTTTATGACGGCATCAGGAAGCTTGCACAACGATGGACTAAGTGCGTTGAACGCAAGGAGACTATGTCGAAAGATGATGTTCTTGTAAGTTTCCTATTTGACTACAATAAAATTTTGTAACTACTTTGTGGATAATAATTGACTCACTTTCGTACATTTCGATTTTTCTGTTAAATGAAAAGGGCATTCAAAATATCCGTATAAATAATGGTTACTGTTTATAATGACGATGATGAAGTCCCATACTCTTTGACAGAACGTAGGGGAACATTGCGGGAGACCTGCACCGCCGTACTAGGCAAGGTCCTAGGGGAATTCTTTGCCATTGCCTTCCTCCAACTATAATGGGGATGAATGATGATAATGAAGACGATACAACACCCAGTCTTCTCGAGACAGGTGAAAATCCAAGACCCCGCCGAGAATCGAACCCGGGAACACGTGCTTGGGAAGCGATAACGCTACCACGAGTTGTGGACACTGTTTATAAGAAATGCCGCAAAAAGTTGCATTAATAAGTTAACCACACACAATGCAAACATTTCTTAATCCTCAGAGATGGGGAAAACATGGCGGACGATTCGTCCTGTTACATAGGAGCTCTATCCGAGACTGGTGCAACTTAGTGATGTGCAGTGCGGCGCACGCCCACGATATGTGCCGTTTTGCAGTACGCTGCCCCTGCCCCCTCTGACTGAGCAGCGGTTGAAGAACTTAAGCTCCTAGTATATGGTAGAATTCATTAACCGCCTACGTATCTGGATATAGTTGCCAGCCATTTTCTCTCATTAATCTGCTAGCTACGAGAATAATTATTAAATAAATACAGGTGGCGGTTGTCCATCAAGCAACATGAGTAGGTCGCACAGTCGTGAATTCTTTTCTTCCTCGAGGCACTTCTTATGTTTAATCTACGTTATGAGTATTCTAACCAGAACAAGATACCATAGCAAGTTTCTTTATTGGTATTATTTTTTAAATATGTGGCTGAATATGTTTCTAAAAATACTTACTTTCACACACATTTATTTTCTTAGGTCTCGCAAAAGAAGTTCTCACACAAACTCCACGAAATTGTGCGTTTTGAAACTATTGGGAGTGTATTAAGGGAACCATAGCAAGAAGAACACAAGATGGACTAGAAACAGTAGCGCAGAGGAGAGGTGGCCAACCCACACTATTTTGAGAATCACATGACAACGGTCAGTTTCATTTTTATATGTACATCTTGGTATTGTTCGAATAAATTCAAATGTAATTTTCAATAAAATAAATGTCGTATGACGAGAGCCTCCCGTCGGGTAGACCGTTCACCGGGTGCAAGTCTTTCGATTTGACGGCACGTCGGCGATTTGCGCGTCGATGGGGATGGAATGATGATGGTTAGGACAACACAACACCTAGTCCCTGAGCGAAGAAAATCTCCGACCCAGCCGGGAATCGAATCCGTGCCCTTAGGATTGACATTCTGTCGCGCTGATCACTTTTTTTTTATTTTTTTTTTATTTTTTTATTTTATTTATTATTATTTTTTTTTATTATTTTGTTCGACATAGCCTGCCGCGTTTGGTCTGGGCGGACGTCACAAGACATCCGTTCAAATTGATCGTTGATTCCTTGACTCAGGTATTTTTATTATAGAGGGCACGCAGCCCTCTGACCGAACACGCTGAGCTACCGTGCCGGGGCCCACTCAGCTACCGGGGGCGGACAGTACTCAATTATAACAACACAGATATTGACAGATGAAAACATTTACCACATTTTTATTAGGTCACTTCCTTGTCTAGCTCTCTGTTCGGTACAAATTTGGCAATTGATTTTAAACTGAATTTCTGATGAGTTACGAACTTTTGAAATTTTAAACGTAGTACAGATCTGGATGGCAATACAATATTAGCGTCTTTTCTTGTCAGTCTGGTCAGTAGGGGTAGAGGTGCAGATTAAAAAGGTTGGCCTGCCGGAGTGACCGAGCGGTTCTAGGCGCTACAGTCTGGAACCGCGCGACTGCTGCGGTCGCAGGTTCGAATCCTGCCTCGGGCATGGATGTGTGTGATGTCCTTAGGTTGGTTATGTTTAATTAGTTCTAAGTTCTAGGGGAATGATGACCACAGCAGTTAAGTCCCATAGTGCTCAGAGCCATTTGAGCCACAAAAAGGTTAAAAATGCCTGACATCTCGGCTGCATTGCAGGAAGGGCATATTATGCAGTTAGTATCAGAATGCGTTCCAGGAGGTACGCGCGCCGGCGGACACAACTGAGCAGAGAGGTGGGGGAAGAAGAGATAGATATCGCTTTCTTGCCCGCCTGTCTGTTCAGTTGTTGTTGTTGTGGTCTTCAGTCCTGAGACTGGTTTCATGCAGCTCTCCATGCTACTCTATCCTGTGCAAGCTTCTTCATCTCCCAGTACCTACTGCAACCTACATCCTTCTGAATCTGCTTAGTTTATTGATCTCTTGGTCTCCCTCTACGATTTTTACCCTCCACGCTGCCCTCCAATGCTAAATTTGTGATCCCTTGATGCCTCAAAACATGTCCTACCAACCGATCCCTTCTTCTAGTCAAGTTGTGCCACAAATTTCTCTTCTCCACAATCCTATTCAATACCTCCTCATTAGTTACGTGATCTACCCACCTTATCTTCAGCATTCTTCTGTAGCACCACATTTCAAAAGCTTCTATTCTCTTCTTGTCCAAACTGGTTATCGTCCATGTTTCACTTCCATACATGGCTACACTCCATACAAATACTTTCAGAAATGACTTCCTGACACTTAAGTCTATACTCGACGTTAACAAATTTCTCTTCTTCAGAAACGATTTCCTTGCCATTGCCAGTCTACATTTCATATCCTCTCTACTTCGACCATCATCAGTTATTTTGCTCCCTAAATAGCAAAACTCCTTTACTACTTTAAGTGTCTCAATTCCTAATCTAATCCCCTCAGCATCACCCGATTTAATTTGACTACATTCCATTATCCTCGTTTTGCTTTTGTTGATGTTCATCTTATATCCTACTTTCAAGACACTGTCCATTCCGTTCAACTACTCTTCCAAGTCCTTTGCTGTCTCTGACAGAATTACAATGTCATCGGCGAACCTCAAAGTTTTTACTTCTTCTCCATGAATTTTAATACCTACTCCGAATTTTTCTTTTGTTTCCTTTACTGCTTGCTCAATATACAGATTGAATAACATCGGGGAGAGGCTACAACCCTGTCTCACTCCCTTCCCAACCACTGCTTCCCTTTCATGCCCCTCGACTCTTATAACTGCTATCTGGTTTCTGTACAAATTGTAAATAGCCTTTCGCTCCCTGTATTTTACCCCTGCCACCTTCAGAATTTGAAAGAGAGTATTCCGGTTAACGTTGTCAAAAGCTTTCTCTAAGTCTACAAATGCTAGAAACGTAGGTTTGCCTTTTCTTAATCTTTCTTCTAAGATAAGTCGTAAGGTTAGTATTGCCTCACGTGTTCCAACATTTCTACGGAATCCAAACTGATCTTTCCCGAGGTCCGCTTCTACCAGTTTTTCCATTCGTCTGTAAAGAATTCGCGTTAGTATTTTGCAGCTGTGACTTATTAAACTGATAGTTCGGTAATTTTCACATCTGTCAACACCTGCTTTCTTTGGGATTGGAATTATTATATTCTTCTTGAAGTCTGTGGGTATTTCGCCTGTCTCATACATCTTGCTCACCAGATGGTAGAGTTTCGTCATGACTGGCTCTCCCAAGGCCATCAGTAGTTCTAATGGAATGTTGTCTACTCCCGGGGCCTTGTTTCGACTCAGGTCTTTCAGTGCTCTGTCAAACTCTTCACGCAGTATCTTCTCTCCCATTTCATCTTCATCTACATCCTCTTCCATTTCCATAATATTGTCCTCAAGTACATCGCCCTTGTATAAACCCTCTATATACTCCTTCCACCTTTCTGCCTTCCCTTCTTTGCTTAGAACTGGGTTGCCATCTGAGCTCTTGATATTCATACAAGTGGTTCTCTTCTCTCCAAAGGTCTCTTTAATTTTCCTGTAGGCAGTATCTATCTTACCCCTAGTGAGACAAGCCTCTACATCCTTACATTTGTCCTCTAGTCATCCCTGCTTAGCCATTTTGCACTTCCTGTCGATCTCATTTTTGAGACGTTTGTATTCCTTTTTGCCTGCTTCATTTACTGCATTTTTATATTTTCTCCTTTCATCAATTAAATTCAATATTTCTTCTGTTACCCAAGGATTTCTATTAGCCCTCGTCTTTTTACCTACTTGATCCTCTGCTGCCTTCACTACTTCATCCCTCAGAGCTACCCATTCTTCTTCTACTGTATTTCTTTCCCCCATTCCTGTCAATTGTTCCCTTATGCTCTCCCTGAAACTCTCTACAACCTCTGGTTCTTTCAGTTTATCCAGGTCCCATCTTCTTAAATTCACACCTTTTTGCAGTTTCTTCAGTTTCAATCTGCAGTTCATAACCAATAGATTGTGGTCAGAATCCACATCTGCCCCTGGAAATGTCCTACAATTTAAAACCTGGTTCCTAAATCTCTGTCTTACCATAATATAATCTATCTGATACCTTTTAGTATCTCGAGGATTCTTCCAGGTATACAACCTTCTTTTATGATTCTTGAACCAAGTGTTAGCTATGATTAAGTTATGCTCTGTGCAAAATTCTACAAGGCGGCTTCCTCTTTCATTTCTTCCCCCCAATCCATATTCACCTACTATGTTTCCTTCTCTCCCTTTTCCTACTGACGAATTCCAGTCACCCATGACTATTAAATTTTCGTCTCCCTTCACTACCTATATAATTTCTTTTATCTCGTCATACATTTCATCAATTTCTTCATCATCTGCAGAGCTAGTTGGCATATAAACTTGTACTACTGTAGTAGGCATGGGCTTTGTGTCTATCTTGGCCACAATATTGCGTTCACTATGCTGTTTGTAGTAGCTAACCCGCACTCCTATTTTTTTATTCATTATTAAACCTACTCCTGCATTACCCCTATTTGATTTTGTATTTATAACCCTGTAATCACCTGACCAAAAGTCTTCTTCCTCCTGCCACCGAACTTCACTAATTCCCACAATATCTAACTTGAACCTATCCATTTCCCTTTTTAAATTTTCTAACCTACCTGCTCGATTAAGGGATCTGACATTCCACGCCCCGATCCGTAGAATGCCAGTTTTCTTTCTCCTGATAACGACGTCCTCTTGAGTAGTCCCCGCCCGGAGATCCGAATGGGGGACTATTTTACCTCCGGAATATTTTACCCAAGAGGACGCCATCATCATTTAATCATACAGTAAAGCTGCATGTCCTCGGGAAAAATTACGGCTGTAGTTTCCCCTTGCTTTCAGCCGTTCGCAGTTCAAAACTGGCTCTGAGCACTATGGGACTTAACATCTATGGTCATCAGTCCCCTAGAACTTAGAACTACTTAAACCTAACTAACCTAAGGACATCACACACAACACCCAGCCATCACGAGGCAGAGAAAATCCCTGACCACGCCGGGAATCGAACCCGGGAACCCGGGCGTGGGAAGCGAGAACGCTACCGCACGACCACGAGATGCGGGCGCCGTTCGCAGTACCAGCACAGCAAGGCCGTTTTGGTTAATGTTACAAGGCCAGATCAGTCAATCATCCAGACTGTTGCCCCTGCAACTACTGAAAAGGCTGCTGCCCCTCTTCAGGAACCACATGTTCGTCTGGCCTCTCAACAGATACCCCTCCGTTGTGGTTGCACCTACGGTACGGCCATCTGTATCGCTGAGGCACGCAAGCCTCCCCACCAACGGCAAGGTCCATGGTTCATGGTGTAATTGAATTCTGATTACTTTTGTAAATGATGAAAGTCTATATGTGGTGAATGCAGCTTGCCGCTAACTTGGTGTAATGTTTTGTCTGTACAGAAGTGTATCTGTCGCCTTTATCGCTCTTTCACTCTCACACAGAAATGTTCTTTATCTTTATACAGTTTAAACTATATTAATTACTTGAAATCAGCCTAGTAGAATCTCTGGTGGAGCCCTTCGTCTTAATATTCAGCGGCTGGCTTGCTAGAAAAGATCTTTGCATTGGTTATTATTATTAAGCGATGCATTCAGTTGGGAAAATCGATCGTTTGAACTATTCGTTCAGTTTACGACAGATCTAAAATTTCAGATGTGGACGAAGCCTTTTTGGACGATTTCTAAACTCAGAGATTGCAGGCTCTCTTCGTCACAGCTGAAACTTCCCAATTAATTACAGGGCCCAGACAATCATCAATGATTCAGACAGAGAACTCATTCGTCATTCACTCAAAAATAAAATGGTCACAAACCTTATTTCAGAGGCAAAATTATATTGATTCATTTCCATACATGTTCCGTTTGGTGTTGGTTCCAAGTCTCTTGCAATTAGTTTGTACAGTTTTATCTTTCTCTTTACTATCGCGCTAGCGGCACAAACTATACTCTTTCCTAGCTCGCTTTAGCGCGAAGAAGGATAAATAAAACTCTTTTAGCAATCCGATACTCTTCAAACGAATACTTCCGAAGCTGTTCCTCTCTCTCTCTATAACTGTAATAACCATGGAGCATACATTTTCGTACCTCTGTTGTTCCAAGGAATAAACGTACTAGAAAAATACCTTGGCGTCGACGAGCTGTCGGCGCATATATTACTAGGAAATCTGATCAGATACTTTTCAAACGTAAATAAATGTGGATGATTTGATTGACCATTATTACTTATTGCGTGATAGAGGGTAATTTTCCAGTGGGTAGATTACAATGCCCCTCGCAGCGAGCGAAGTTTGTGAGCTCAATTTTGATTCACCGAACACACTTCGCGAGCTATCTATTAGCGTGGATAACCCGGAAGTGATGATTGTCAGTCCTCCGACTGAAAAAGAATATTATGTTTGAGACAGACGAAGAAAAGAAATGTTGAAGACAGAAGAAATGAAGAGACAGGTACCGCGGCTGTATTGCTTTTACGTGCGTTTAGGTGTTATGTTTGCTGTGCACAACCAAGGAAGATGATCTTTTATGAACTGATGTCAGGGTCTACCCATTCGGGAACTTTCTTAAGCAGGGAAACCTTGGAAAACCTCTTAAGCTTAGACCCCCAGCCTACGGTACATAGAAGATAGGAAAGCCTATAGAAGAACAAAAATAATTTTGAAATTCATCTCTAAAGGAAAGACAGGGATCAATTTGTATCACAATTTGGAGAAGAGTGGTTTGTGCCTCTAGCAAAAAAAACGTTTTACAATAAATAACGTGAATTCGCGTTTTACAATCTTGCTTCTAGTACAATGTCTTGCGGTGCTAAACTCCCCCGGGTCTTGCATGTCCCCGACGTCCACATTTGTAGTCGGTCTTCTACGCGGCCCACTCTGTAGTTGATCTTCTACGCGGCCCACAATGGGAAGATTAGAAGGAACGGGGATACTCGAATTCACATGCAACATTCATTCCAAAAGAATTAGCAATGACCAAAAGGGAAACTCTTCCTGTAAGAGAACTGATTAGGTTGCACCGTCCAAGATTCTCCTTTTTGAAAGCAAAATCCTTATGGCTTCATGGATCCTTTTTGTTACGACATACTTCACGGAATTCAACGATTACTTAATGATGTTGCCAAAAGCATCATCCGATTTTTTCGTTTGAATACTCTTTTTTACTTTGCCTCCCCACTTGTGTTTATAAATCCAAAAGTTTTCACAGATTTTCTATCATTGATTTGTTCTTCGTAATTTAAAGGATTCATGTAACTTACTATAGATTTTGGATTCAAATCATCGAATAATGGAAAGTGTAGTTCATTTTATACCAAGACATCATCCATATTTCCTTGATAAGTCATATAATTTAGCTATACTCAAAACCTTCTATTTTAAATACATATATTTTTACGTTTGAGCGCTGAACTGTCAAAGTTATTAGCATTGAGAAATGCAGATTCACCTCTTTCATTTACTCTCTGATTCATACGGTGTTCATCCATGCTCATATATGGAAATGAATTTTTCACAAAAAAAATTCTCAAACGAACACGAACCATTAAATTACTACTGAATCTATGAATATTTACTTTCTTTAATCATTCATTAATAAATTAAAAACTCTTAACTTCTAATTATAACACCTATTCCTTTTAAAGTGCAACATGAATCAGTTTATCCTCGCGTTTGGTGCGAGTCTCTTACAAAGCATCTCTGTATCGTCTATATCGATTTTAATTCTCGCGCCGACGTCAACTGTTTTGCGCGGGAAATTATCTTTGCGGCGTTAATCGTCACTCACAATTCACTACCACAACACATTCCTTCACACGTTTACACATCTAAGCGTTCACATGAGATTATATATAAATATTCACTCGGAACCTCTTTAGATTATTCAGCGTCAATTGCGTGAAACATTTCATTTTCTTGAAGTTCAGTCAGATCCTTAATCATTCTTGATGACATTAGCAATGCTAAAGTCTTATATTCACCCCAACATAGGTGAAGCCTATCTCCACTATCTTCTTTACAACACTCGATAATAATAGTTAGTCATTATTTCTATACTCTATGTTACTAATTCACTATTTCAATTTAAAGGTTTCTATCACTACACACAGAGTTTATGGTTATGTTTTTTACGAGCGTTCATTTCTGTCACTCGGAACACCATTACTCACTATCTTCTAATCTTCATTATACTTTTTTAAGTCGTTATGAGAAAATAATCCTTTTATTTTGTTCGACACCGGGTATGCTAACAGATAAGCCCCCGAATTCGGAATTTGTAGGATAATGTATGGTCCAGTATATAGTAACTCCCATTTCTTGATACTTTTCTTTATTACGGATGATTTGGTATGTCGTTTAACTAGTACCTTCTCTCCGACGTGGTATGTCTGTATCCTTTTTATTAATTTGTCATATCGTTGTTTTCTTTGATCCGCCTTTTTCGTCATATTTATGATAGCTTGTCTTATCTTTTCTTCCCAAGGCATCTCAGTTTCCTGAGTTTTGGGGATATGGTCAGTCCAGAAGTTCTCCTCTTTGGTTTCGAACATCAATTCACAAGGTGTATATCCAGTTGAGGAGTGGGGCATATTATTGTATATCTGCTCAAACTCTTCCACATAATTTGCCCACGCAGTTTGCTTATTATGGCAATACGTCCTCATAAATCGATTGAATTCTCTAAAAATCCTCTCAACCAAATTGCCTTGTGGGTGGTAAAATGATGTTAGTATGTGTTTTACACCGATTTGAGACAAAGTCTGCTTCCATCGGAGTCCCGTGAATATTTTAGCATTGTCAGTTATGATCGCCTTAGGTGTACCAACATGTGGAAGATAATCCCTTATCAATCTTAATACAATTACTTTGGCTGTAGCCGCCTTTATCGGGTATAGCTTCACATATTTCGTACACACATCGAGAAATGCCAACACATATTTAACACCACCTCTTGAAGTAGGTAACGGTCCACACAGATCGCACGAAATTAATTCTTTTGGTTTTTGTACTAATATAGAGCATAATGGATGCTTAGTCCCTTTTGAGTCCGGCTTTGTTTTTTGACAGATTATGCACCTCTTTAAGATCTCATGCACTCTGCGCTTTATGTTGGGAAAATAACAGTACCCACTTATTTTGTCTGCACATTTTGTCGCACCGAAATGTCCCCAGGTTAAATGAGTGAACCATACAAGTTTCTCTATTTGTGCCTCAGGTATACAAACACACCAACGGACTTTGTTTGGCCTTCCACAGCGGAAAAATAATACGCCATTTACCAGCTGGTAATAGTTTGCCATCTGATCTGAAGGTTGCTGTTGTAACCTTTGAATGACAGTTCCCCATTGAGCATCCTTTTTCTGTAACTGGGCCATATGCACACATAAATTGACGTAGTATGTCTTAAATGGATTTTCCTGCAGCAGCAATACAGGGAATTCTGAGGAATTATTTACTTCCATCTCTTTTGTTAAACCCAGCGGTGACCTTGATAAAGCGTCCGCAATAATGTTTTGCTGCCCTGAGACATGTACGATCTTAAACTGGTATTGTTGCAGAGCGAGCGTCCATCTAGCCAGTCTGGGGTGTAACAGTTTACACGTTTGCAAAAACGTTAATGATTGGTGATCGCAATATACGATAGTCTTCGACCCATATAAATAATAATGAAATTTTTTAAATCCCCAGACGACCGCAAGAGCCTCTAATTCCGTCGTCGTGTACGTTCGTTCACAGTTGGACAAAACACGACTAGCAAACGCAATAGGACAAAAGGTAAGCTGTCCATTTATCTTGCGTACTTGGAAAAGGCACACTCCAAGACCCACATTTGACGAATCTGTTGACAAGTAGAATTCCTCTTGCATGTCGGGATGGTATAAAAGCGGTGCATTTCCTAATTGCTTCTTTATCTCTTCAAATGCTTCTTGACACTCTAATGTCCATAGCCAGGGCACATCCTTCTTTAGCAAACTATTCAGAGCTGCTGCATTCATGGCCTGATTCGTTATAAATCTTCTAAAAAATGAGGCAAGACCCATAAACCCTTTTAATTGCCTCCTATTTCTCGGTGTTGGAAACTTACTAATCGCAATTAGCTTCTCCTTGGTTGGTAAAATTCCCTTTGCGTCAATTATATGCCCCAGGAACTTGATTCTGTTTAGTGAAAAATGGGATTTCTGTAGGTTAGCAGTTATTCCCATGGTTTTGAACACGTTCAACACCCGACTCAGTAAAGTAATATGCTCCTCCCAGGTCTTCGATGCAATAAGCATATCATCAACAAATACTGTTATCCTGCTTCTTAGTTCTGGGCCTAGTGCATAATCTAGAGCTGCTATAAAGATTCCAGCACTAATGTTGAGTCCGAAAGGAACGACAGTAAATTGGTAACTTCTTCCGGCATAAATGAAAGCTGTATATTTCCTTGATACCTCATCCAGCTTGACCTGCCAATAAGAACTCCGCAAATCGATGCTTGTCAAATATTGGACATCCTGGAACCGTTGTATCAGTTCGTCTATGTTTTCCGGATGTGTTCTCACTGGAATTATGATTTTATTTATTTCCCTGGCGTCAAGTACCAGTCTCACAGTTCCATTTGCTTTTGGCACGACCAACAGTGGGGAGCAGTATGGGCTTGTGGAGGGTTCGATCAAACCCCATTTCAACATGCGATCTATTTCTTTTTGGACTTGAGCCTTTAGCCTCCAGGGAACAGGATAGAAAGTTCTACAATATGTTTCATGCGGCTTAACGTAGAGATGGCATATGTATCCCTTAATAACTCCTGGCCTCTCATCAAACACGTTTTCATACGCTAATAATAATTCTTTGAGCTGCTGCTTCTGATCTTCAATAATGCAGTCGGATTCATTTAATTTCTCATACACTAATTGACCGAAATCCCCTTTGACTTGGACCTCATTATTTACGTGCTGTTTAGAATTCTGTGCAGTCCTGATTACTTGCACGCTGATCCCACTATCATATTTTCTGGTAAGGCTTTCCTTTTTCAACAAGTCCAACTCAATTTCTTGTTTATTTACATTTAACCAAATTTTTCCTGTTTTAAAATCTATTCTGCATCCGTATTGACGTAGGCTGTCGACTCCGATAATGCAGTCTACCACCAAATTTTTCACAACAAGGAATGTGCTTAATATTGCTACATTTCCTACTTCTACACTAAGTAGTGACTGCACTTTTACATTAGCCGATCTGGCCCCAACGGCGCCTATTATTCTACAATTTCGAACTGGAAAAATTGGTACTCGTCTTATATTTCTGATCTTGTTGAATAGAGCCTCCGAAATAACATTCGTGGTTGCAGCTGTGTCTAAAACCGCCGTTATAGGTACAGTCTCCAAAATGACTTGCACTTCGGCTACTGCCACCTGTTCCTTATCCTCATCTTTGGGTTCTAAGTCCTCGGTCAATTCATCTGCCAGTAATCGTCCATCATTGTACGTCAGCATTGGTACACATATCCTGTTGCCCCTCAACCTATTGTTGACCGCTCCTCCGGGGCACGAGTGGGTCCTTACTAGTTTGTTGGATTTTGATTCGCCTGGTGGTTGACATCATCCGTCACTTCGGTAATCACCGGTTGATTCGTAGATGTCCGTCCCCACTGATGTTGGTTATTTGAGTTTATTCCCCCCGGTTGGTTCCACTTTCTATTACCGTTATTGTTCCATGCTTGCGGTCTGAAATTCCTTTCGTTCCCCCATACGGGATTGTATCGTTTCCCATTCCTGTTGTTCCTTGGATAGCCCCTCGCAAGACTATTGCCGGTATTATTGTTGATATTTTGAGGGGTTTCTCCACTATTTATCGATCTCTGTGCGTTCCCTTGCCTACCATTTGGCGGAGGTTCTATCTCCCTATATTGGAATCTATTGTTGCGGGCTTTCTGGTTGTTCTCTTCTATAATGTCTATATGATCTAACGTCGTGAGGAACGACTCCAAGTCTTTATCATTGCCGTAAATTAATTGATTCCGTATACTAGTTGGTAATCTTGCCTTAAGTATGTTTATTATATCTGGCAAAGGCATAGGTCTGTCCCAATATCTAGTTTTATTTATATATTTCTCAAAATACTTCCTAAGGCTTCCTTTCGAAAAAGAGAAAGGCTCTGGGTAGAGCACCTCCTGCCTTAGGCGTTCCTGTACCCCTTCTGACCAGAATTTTGCTAAAAACGCTTTCTCAAAATCGTCATAGGTCGAGCAAACAGACGTCATGTCCGAGGCCCAGATCGCCCCCGAACCTTGTATATACCCAGTAACGAAACTGATCTTCTGCCACTCCGACCAATTTCTGGGTAGCACTCCTCTAAAACTCCTGATAAAAACAGTCGGATGGACCCCCCTTTTGTCAGTGTTAAAAATCTGAAATTGCCGATGCTTTATCATTTTTTCTTCGGCATGGCACAGGATTTCGTAATCTCCGTCCGATAAAACTTCGCGCGAACAACTAGCTCGTGGCAATTTAATATTCGAGTTACTCACACAAGTCGGTATCGTGTGCGAATGTGCAGTAACTGGCTCTATAGTCGCTGGCAACTTCTGCTGCTGGCCGGTATTCATTTGTTCTGAGCCTTGTTGTGAAACGCGTATCGACTCTGCTATCGTTTGTTTCCATTGCTCAAAATCAGCACCTAACTGCTGTCGCACTTCCTCAAGTCCTTTCGCAAACAAATTCTCTTCCTGTTTGCCGCATAGACTCTGGAATGCTGCTTTAACATTTTGCTCAACGTTTCCACACATTACCCTTTTGTTTTCTAATGTGATTTCGGATAGTTTACCCGTTAATACATTAATTTGGTGGTCTATAACGTCCTGACGTTCTGTCAGATGTTCCACACTTTCCTTTAAGTTCGTCTGCGTACGTGCCAATTCAGGAAGTTGCGCAATTGCACATGACATGGCATCTTGCTTCTGTACTAATTGCGGAACCATTTCCACCTGTTCCCGTACGGTGTCTATCTTAATAGCCACATACTCCTTCATTTCTACACGTACGCGTTGAGTAGATTCCTCACATTGAGCCTTAACCAATTCTATTTGTGCAGTTAATTTTCGTTCCGTCTCTTCGGCCTGATCTTTAAGTTCCTTTGTCTTCGCCTCTATCCGCTGCTCTAATTCGGAAAAACTGTCGTGTAACTGCTGCTTAATCTCAGCTTTCAGATTTTCCTGCCCCTCATTAACTGAGGCGAACTTCGCGTTAATGTCGATTTTCAGATTTTCTTGCCCTTCAGTAACTGAGGCTAGTTTCGAATTCAAATCATTTTGCCCCTCAGTAACTGAGGCTAACTTCGCATTAATGTCAATTTTCATATTTTCTTGGCCTTCAGTAACTGAGGCTAATTTCGTATTCATATTACTCATGGTCTCAGTTAACATTTGCATCTGCCTCATGATAATGACCAATGGATCTAATCCATGTTGCGTACCTGCTGTTACATCTCCAGCCGTGTCTACAGGGCGTTCTATTACGCTATCTGTAGCGATCGGTTCTACCACACTTCTTACTACATCACTATCATCCGTGCTCACAGCTGAAGGCTGTTGCGTGTTGCTCTGCTTTGCTTGACTCATCTTAAACATTGCTCTAGTTAAAACCATATAAATATTCTACAGTCAATATGTATTTCACACAATAATACTTCTGTGTGGCTACTTTCTTATAGTACTTATTCGGGTAAATGCAACTAGGGCAGTTCAACCAATCTACATGTAGCATGCACACAATTCGTAAATATTCAAATCTACGTCTACTTCCTCAATACTAGCAAGCTGTAATACAAAATTATAGATCTGGCCCTTTTTCTGCGCCCAGCGTGCTGGTTTTCTTTGAAGATCCAACTAATTCGCCTGCGAGTATCTCTTCTCTTTTCCAAGTTAAGTTGTCTCGTCGTAGTTCACATGAAACAGAGAACAAAATTATTTTAACAACGTCCAAAACGTGTCCTGTCACGGATTGGCCATTATAATGAATTCTGATTACTTTGGTAAATGATGAAAGTCTATATGTGGTGAATGCAGCTTGCCGCTAACTTGGTGTAATGTTTTGTCTGTACAGAAGTGTATCTGTCGCCTTTATCGCTCTTTCACTCTCACACAGAAATGTTCTTTATCTTTATACAGTTTAAACTATATTAATTACTTGAAATCAGCCTAGTAGAATCTCTGGTGGAGCCCTTCGTCTTAATATTCAGCGGCTGGCTTGCTAGAAAAGATCTTTGCATTGGTTATTATTATTAAGCGATGCATTCAGTTGGGAAAATCGATCGTTTGAACTATTCGTTCAGTTTACGACAGATCTAAAATTTCAGATGTGGACGAAGCCTTTTTGGACGATTTCTAAACTCAGAGATTGCAGGCTCTCTTCGTCACAGCTGAAACTTCCCAATTAATTACAGGGCCCAGACAATCATCAATGATTCAGACAGAGAACTCATTCGTCATTCACTCAAAAATAAAATGGTCACAAACCTTATTTCAGAGGCAAAATTATATTGATTCATTTCCATACATGTTCCGTTTGGTGTTGGTTCCAAGTCTCTTGCAATTAGTTTGTACAGTTTTATCTTTCTCTTTACTATCGCGCTAGCGGCACAAACTATACTCTTTCCTAGCTCGCTTTAGCGCGAAGAAGGATAAATAAAACTCTTTTAGCAATCCGATACTCTTCAAACGAATACTTCCGAAGCTGTTCCTCTCTCTCTCTATAACTATAATAACCATGGAGCATACATTTTCGTACCTCTGTTGTTCCAAGGAATAAACGTACTAGAAAAATACCTTGGCGTCGACGAGCTGTCGGCGCATATATTACTAGGAAATCTGATCAGATACTTTTCAAACGTAAATAAATGTGGATGATTTGATTGACCATTATTACTTATTGCGTGATAGAGGGTAATTTTCCAGTGGGTAGATTACAATGGGGGGGTCTGTTCAGTACAAATTTTATAACTGATTTCAAACTAACTTTCCGATGAGATAGAGACTCAAATTTTAAACATAGCTCAGAAATGGGTGCTATTCTTTTCTCATGTGTGGTGGTGAGTACTTTGTGTATCCCTGCCATTTCCCTCCTACCTGTACCAGTCGCAAATTGTTCGTGGGAAGAACGATTGATTGTTAGCCTCCACGTGAACTCGAATTTCTCTAATTTTTACCTTTGTGGTCTTTTCGTGAGATAAGCATAGGAGGAAGTAACATACTGGCTGTGTCAGGTGAACAGAAACTGAAGTAATCCTGAAATGTACCACATGTCCCTGTTGTAATCACATCAAAATGTATGAAATCGATTGAAACATTTCACACATTCAAGACTAAAAAAAAGGAAAGAAGGAATTATTATTTAACAATGATTTTTTAATATACATAGTTGTTAAACCCCTTAGAAATACTACTGGAAATTTTTAATCGTGGATTTGTAGTTGCTATGAATATACTCGTATGATTTAAAACGAAAAACGTGGGGCTCATCCAATGGATAACTGATTCACGAGCAGTTCATGTCCTTGCTATTACATTACTTCCTGACGAACGAGCGGCCGGCCGTGTGGCCGAGCGGTTCTAGTCACTTCAGTCCGGAACAGCCCTGCTGCTACGGTCGCAAGTTCGAATCCTGCCTCGGGCATGGAAGTGTGTTATGTCCTTAGGTTAGTTAGGTTTAAGTAGTTCTAAGTCTAGGGGACTGATGACCTCAGATGTTAAGTCCCATAGTGCTCAGAGCCATTTGAACCATTTTGAACGAACGAGCGAGGTGGCGCAGTGGTTAGCACACTGGACTCGCATTCGAGAGGACGACGGTTGAAACCCGAGTACGGCCATTCTGATTAAGATTTTCCGTGATTTCCCTAAATCACTTCAGGCAAATGCCGGGATGGTTCCTTTCAAAGGGCACGGCCGACTTCCTTCCCCATTCTTCAGTAATCCGATGGGTCCGATAACCTCACTGTTTGGTCCCCTACCCGAATCAACCAGCCAAACTAACTGATCCCTGAGTAGTTACCTCCTTACCATTGTGTATTGCATGCGTCCCACATTTTTCGTTTTAAATTTTACAGGAATTTTCATAGATATCAAAAGTCCAGTCATAAAAACTCACAACCATCTGTATGGGGTTAGGAATCTACACTGGGCTAGAAGAAATTATTTTAGTCCGATTTTAAAACGTGATATTTTAGAAATTCATTTTTACTCAAATAATTTTTAATGTGAAACTTCCTGGCAGTTTAAAACTGTGTGCCCGACCGAGACTCGAACTCGGGACGTTTGCCTTTCGCGGGCAAGTGTTCTACCATCTGAGCTACCGAAGCACGACTCACGACCGGTACTCACAGCTTTACTTCTGCCAGTACCTCGTCTCCTACATTCCAAACTTTACAGAAGCTCTCCTGCGAACCTTGCAGAACTAGCACTCCTGAAAGAAAGGATATTGCGGAGACATGGCTTAGCCACAGCCTGGGGGATGTTTCCAGAATGAGATTTTCACTCTGCAGCGGAGTGTGCGCTGATATGAAACTTCCTGGCAGATTAAAACTGTGTGCCCGACCGAGACTCGAACACGGGTCGTGGGTCGTGCTTCGTGAGTCGTGAGTCGTGCTTCGGTAGCTCAGATGGTAGAGCACTTGCCCGCGTAAGCCAAAGGTCCCGAGTTCGAGTCTCGGTCGGGCACACAGTTTTAATCTGCCAGGAAGTTTCATATCAGCGCACACTCCGCTGCAGAGTGAAAATCTCATTCTGGAAACATCCCCCAGGCTGTGGCTAAGCCATGTCTCCGCAATATCCTTTCTTTCAGGAGTGCTAGTTCTGCAAGGTTCGCAGGAGAGCTTCTGTAAAGTTTGGAAGATAGGAAACGAGGTACTGGCAGAAGTAAAGCTGTGAGTACCGGTCGTGAGTCGTGCTTCGGTAGCTCAGTTGGTAGAGCACTTGCCCGCGTAAGGCAAAGGTCCCGAGTTCGAGTCTCGGTCGGGCACACAGTTTTAATCTGCCAGGAAGTTTCATATCAGCGCACAGTCCGCTGCAGAGTGAAAATCTCATTCTGGAAACATTCCCCAGGCTGTGGCTAAGCCATGTCTCCGCAATATCCTTTCTTTCAGGAGTGCTAGTTCTGCAAGGTTCACAGGAGAGCTTCTGTAAAGTTTGGAAGGTAGGAGACGAGGTACTGGCAGAAGTAAAGCTGTGAGTACCGGTCGTGAGTCGTGCTTCGGTAGCTCAGATGGTAGAGCACTTGCCCGCGAAAGGCAAACGTCCCGAGTTCGAGTCTCGGTCGGGCACACAGTTTTAATCTGCCAGGAAGTTTCATATCAGCGCACACTCCGCTGCAGAGTGAAAATCTCATTCTGGAATTTTTAATGTATTTCTTCCCCACCGAAGAAGTAGCTATGAAAACAAAAAAAAGATTCAGGAGTGAAAGGGCGAAACGATAACCTTCGATAATCACATTTCTGTCCTCAACGAATGTGTGGAGAATTTACTAAATCTTTTAAATGCAATAAAAAATTGCATAGACACATAATCTAGACCGAGAATTAACAGAAGGAAGACGAAAGTAATGAAGAGCAGCAGAAACGAGATTAGAGGTATACTTAACATCAAAATTGGGAACGACGTAATAGATAAATAAACGTCGTGTGACTAGGGCCTCCCGTCAGGTAGACCGTTCGCCGGGTGCAAGTCTTTCGATTTGACGCCACTTCGGCGACTTGCGGGTCTGTGGGGATGAAACGATGATGATTAGGACAACACAACACCCAGTCCCTGAGCGGAGAAAATCTCCGACCCAGCCGGGAATCGAACCCGAGCCCTTAGGATTAACATTCTGTCGAACTGACCACTCAACTATCGGGGGCGGTAAACGTATTACATGAAGTAAAGCAATTCTGCTGCTTTGGAAGAAGACTATCACCTGACAGACGAGGCAAGGAGGATGTAGGCAAATAGGGCATTTTTCGCTAAATTTAATCTAATAATATGTAAGAGAAGCCTTAATGTGAGAAAGAAAATTTTTGAGAATGTCGACTGGAGCACAGCATTGCAAGCAAATGAATCATCGACTGTGAGAAAATGGTAAAAGAAGAGGATCAAGGCGTTTGAGCTAGTGTTACAAGAGGATAATAAAAATTAAGCTTACTCATATTATAATTAATGTGTAGTTTTTTTTGCATAAGAGGAGAGGAAATAAATAACCCAGCAAATAATGAAGAATGTTGAGTGTGTTGTTACTCTATGAACGAGAGGCAGAGAAGAAGAAGTTGTCGTGGAGCGCGTCAAACTATTTTGACGACTGATGACCCAAAAACGGTACATAAAGGACAGAATAAATATAATGTGTACACATGAAATAAAAATGTGTGCAAGTAAAAAGTTTTACTGATGCCAAATGTTTTCAATATGGAAGTGGACAGCAAATTTAAGCAGATTAATTTGTCTCGCGTGATTCAAACACGACGTGTGCTCCTTATTTAAAATAGACGTAAGAGATTACAAACCAGTAAATCCGTACTAAACCCCAAGGTTGGTCCGAATACCTCAGTGCTTTACTAGGAATGGACCCACTGGAGGTAGAATGACCTCTGAAATGAATTACCGAGCCGTGATAGGGGGGATCTATAGTTTAATATGAATTCTAAGCCGCGGTGCACCCTAACACGTTTCACAGTAAAAAATAATTTACAGACTGGAAAGAAACGACAAGGTAAAGAGAAATCCTAGGAGCGATTGGGAATCTAATTGTGTACTTTACAATTTGTAGTCTGGAACCTACATAAAGGGGCATCAAGCCACGCTAAGTGACTATATATAGGCTTTTTTCTAACATGAAAAATATTTCTCAATGAACATATCAGAATACTTAATCTACTAATTGTAACTAAAATCTGCAAACGCCTGTTCATAGAAATTTGAAACGCGCACTTACCTAAAGGTTAACCTGTATATAAAAATTTTCAATCTCAGATTCCTAAATCAAACAACCGTACAATTGAAGTACTTTACAATGTGGAAGTACTAAACAACGTTACAACTACTTTACCCATACAAGTATACTATCACGATTGTTGGAAAAGAATCTGGCTCTGCGTTATGTGCATATAAGTTTTGTTGGGATTTTTTTTCTCATCAGTCTTCTGACTGTTTTCATGTCGGTTGCCACGACTTCCTTTCTGGTGCCAAACTCTTTATCTCAGACTAGCATTTGCGCCCTACCTTGTCAATCATTATTTGTTTGACATGGTTTGGAGCCCTATGTTCGACAAGCACATGATTCACAAGAAATGTAAACCCTCTTTCGGAGTCATAAACGATGGTTTATTCAACAGTTCACCAGTTCACTTTTTCCTGCATCATCTTGTTCTATTTCTAGCGTTCACCTGTTGCAAAATTTACCATTTGACACAACACTGTACGAACTCTCATAATAATATATGATTCACATTGACATAGTGTTTCTTTCCAATATTTCATAACAAAATTGTGCTTTACAAGATTGCCTTTAAAGTGGATATTCGAACAATTCTATTACTATGATTTTCCCATCACAAAATTTCTGTATTTACAAAACTTTTAACAAAATAACCGTTTTCATTACTAGTAACCTGGAAAATTTACGTTAAAAATTTGAGTCACATTTATAAAATTAACGTCTTCTTCATTAGCAAACATCTTTATGGCCAGGTAGATGCTTTATTCACACAAATTAAAATACACCCTCTTTGTTCCGATTTTACGCCATTTCAATACCGTTTTGTTAAAATAAACTAAATGTTGGTTAAATTTAGTGACTAAACCAATGAAATTTTTTCTCTGATTTAATATTTTCACATAAAACATCACATTGGAGATAAACAAAGGGTAGCTCATCTGTTTCTGCCTACCTTTCAACATCATATACGTTTTCGCCCTCTTTCAACAAAACTTTCATGTTTTAAAACAAGGATATATTTTATTTTCTCATCAGAGTAGTCTCCGTCAGCAAAAAACCTTCAATTTCCTCATAATCATGTCGCCAATAATGCGATACAATAGTCAATTCTAATTATTGCTTCATCGATACAAGGTTCCAAATTTTTAAAACTAGTTTTAACACTCTTTTTAATTCACTACAATCTGCCATGAATTCGAAAATATGCTCACTGTTTCCTGTTTTAAATTTCCCTAATTATTCGCCCTTAGAGTCAGTCGTACATTCAGTTTTTGAAAATTGCAAACATTTTTGTGCCCTGAGTTTCGAAAACTGATTATTGTTCTGTATTTCCATAGTTCAGTTTTATATGATTACCGTTCATTTTGGTTCCAATTTTACATTCAGTTTTCGAAAATTTTCCTGTGAATACTGTATTATCATTATTTCCACCAAACTTGGTATTATTCAGATTGTCAAGGGAGATGAAAATTTAATTGTGATGGCTTACTGGGGTTCAGTAACAGGAAAAGGAAGGTTCAAATGGCTCTGAGCACTATGGGACTTAATATCTGAGGTCATCAGTCCCCTAGAACATAGAACTACTTAAACCTAACTAACCTAAGGACATCGCACACATCCATGCCGGAGGCAGGATTCGAACCTGCGACCGTAGCGGTCGCGCGGTTCCAGACTGTAGCGCCTAGAACCGCTCTGCCACCCCGGCCGGCGAAAAGGAAGGAAAAACGATAGGAGAACATGAATTGGGGAAAAGGAATGAAAGAGAAACTATCGCGCAGAGAATAATATAATCATCGCTAGCACTTAGTTTAAGAATGATGAAAGATGTTGTACACGTGGAGATCTGGTGACCTTGGAAGGTTTCAGATTTATTATATGTTGGTAAGACAAAGAGTTCGAAACCAGATTTTAATCTATAAGACATTTCCAGGGACATCGGACTCCGGCCATAATTTATTGGTTACGAACTGGAGATTAAAATTAGAAGGAATATAAAAATACAGGAATTTAAGGAGGTTCGATCTGGATACACTGGAAGAACCAAAGGTTGTCTAAAGTTTGAGAGGGAGCATTAGGCAACGGGGAAAGGTACACAGCAGAAAACGAAATGGTGGCTTAGAGAGACGGAAGAGTGACGATAGCACAGGATCAGATAGAAAACAAGGTCTAGAAGATACTGTAGTTGATTGAAGAAAGGACAAAATATAAAAATGCAACAAATAAAGCGAGCAAGAGGGAATACAAACAGTTAATAGATGAGATTGATAGAAAAAGCAAAATGGCTTTGAAGCAACGGAAAGAGGAAAAATGCAAGGCGGTAGAAACTTGCATAACTAGCGGAGAGACAGATGCTGCCATTACGAAATTACACGAGACCTCTGGAGACAAGTGGAAAATCCGTATCAATATCATGAGCTCAGATAACAAGCCAGTAGTAAGCAGAGAATAATCTGACAAAGCACTGAATGACCTAAATGGAAAAAAGGGCACTGGAGTTAAGACGACATTCCACCACAGTTGTTGAGATCCTTGGGAGAGCCAGCTATCGGAAAACTATTTCATTTGGTGTGTGAGGCAGTGGAATTACCTTCAGAGATCAAGAAGGATGCAATAATTCCAAAGTCAAAGAAGGCAAGTGCTGAGAAAAATGATTATTTCCTCCCATCAGTTTAACAAGCCTTATTTGCAAAATACTGATACGAATGATTTATACAAGATGGAAAAAATTGGTAGAAACCGACCTCAGAAGAGATCAGTTTGGGTTCAGCAGAAATGTAGTAACACGTGCGGCAATATTGATCCCACAGCTAATCTCAGAAGATAGGTTGAAGAACGGCTAATCGACATTTATAGCATTCGTAGATTTAAAGAAAGCTTTTGACCATGGTGACCGGATTACACTCTTTCAAACTGTGCAGAAAGCAGACTGCCGTTGTACGAGTTAACAGGTATGAAAGGGAAGCAGTACTTGAGAAACGACTGAGACAGAACCTCAGCCTCTTATAGACGATATTTAATCTGCACCTAGAGTACACAGCACAGGAAACGAAAGAAAAGTTTGGAGCAGGAATTAAAGTTCAGGTAGAAGAAACAAAAAATTTGAGGTTTGCCCACAAAGTTGTAATTCTGTCAGAGAAGTCAAAGGACTTGAAGGGCAGTTGAACGGAATGGATAGTGGCTTGAAAAGACATTACAAGATAAATATTTACATAAGGATAATGGAATGCAGTCAAATTAAGTCAGATGATGCTGACAGAATTAGATTATAAATCAGGCACAAAGGGGTAGATGAGTTTTGCTGTTTGTGCAGCAGAATAAGTGATGGTGGCTGAAGTAGAGAGGGTATAAAATGCAGACTGGCGACAGCAAGACAAGAATTTTTTTAAAAAGAGGATTTCCTTAAAGTCTAATATACATTTAAGTATTATGATGTCTTTTCTGGGGGTCTTTGTTTGGAGAGTAGCCTTGTACTGCAGTGAAACATGGACAAAAGTAGTTAATACAAGAAGAGACTAAAGTTTTTTGAAATGCGGTGCTACAGGCGAACGCTGAAGATTAGACGGGTAGATCGCGTTACTATAGAGGAAGTACTGAACTCGGGGAAAAGAAATTTCCTGCAGAAATTGAGTAAAAGAATCGATTGATAGGATACTTCCTGAAGCATCATGAAAAAGTGAAACTGATAACGGAGGGAAGTGCTGAAGGTAAAAATTGTAGGTGGAGGCCGAAGGATGTATACCGTGAGCACGTTCAATTGGACGTAGCCCGCAGTAATTATTGGGAGAGGGAAAGGCTTGCACAGAATAGACTAGGGTGCAGAGATGAATCAATCAAGTCTCAAGACTGAAGACGTCGTCAGCAAAGCGAGCCGCCTTTCTTTGAACTTCTTCGCTGTTTTCCGTCAATCCTGTCTGTAAGTATCCCATCGGTACAGTTGTATTTCTTTTATTTCCATCATTACTTCTTCGACGTACAGATTGAACAGTAGGGGCGAAAGACTACACCCCTGTCTTACATACTTTTTAATCCGAGCAATTCTTTCTTGGTCTTCCACTCCTATTATTTCCTCTTGGCTCTTGTACATATTGTATATTACCCGTCTTCCCCCATAGTTTACCTCCACAATTCTCAGAATTTTTAAATCTTCCACCATTTGACATTGTCGAACGCTTTTTCCAGGTCAACAAATCCTATGGGCATGTCTTGATTCTTCTTTAGTGACATTTCCATTGTCATCCGTAATGTCAAAACTGCCTCTACTTTTCCTACAGCGAAACTGATCGTCATCCAACACATCCCCAATTTTCATTCTTCTGTGTATTATCCTTGTCAGCAGCTTGGATGCATGAGCTGTTAAGCTGATTGTGCAATAATTCTTGTACTTGTCAGCTCTTCCAGTCTTCAGAGGAGTGTGGATGATGTTTTTCCGAAAGTCAAATGGAGCTCTTACAAATTCTGATTCTAATGGTGGATCCCGTATCTCATCTAAATCGACTCCTATTTCTTCTTCCATTACATCAGACAAATCTTCCACCTCATAAAGGCCTTCAATGTAATCTTTTCACCTATCCGCTCTCTCCTCTGCATTTAACAGTGGAATTCCCGTTGCACTCTTAATGTTTCCACCCTTGCTTTTAATTTCACCGAACATTGTTTTGACTTTCCCGTATGATGAGCCACACCTTCCGATAGTTATTTCTTTTTCGAGTTCTTCACAACTTTCATGCAGCTATTTCATGTTAGCTTCCCTGCACTTCCAATTTATTTCATTCCTCGACGATTTTTATTTCTGTAGTCCTGAATGTCCCAGAACATTTTCGTACTTCCTTTTGTCATCGATCAACTGAAGTGTTTCTGCTGTTACTAGGGTTTCTTCACAGTTACTTTCTTTGTATCTATGTTTTTTTTTCCAGTTTCTGTGATTGTCTTTTTTAGAGGTGTCCATTCCTCTTCGACTGTACTGCCTCCTGAGCTATTCCTTATTGCTCTGTCTATAGTCTTAGAGAACTCGTCATTTCTTAGTACTTCCGTATCCCATTTCTTTGTGTATTTATTCTTCCTGACTAATCTCTTAAACTTCAGCCCACACTTCATCACTACTGCATTGTGATCTGCGTCTATATCTGCTCCTGGGAACGCCTTCCAGTCCACTATCTGTTTTTTGAATCTGTGCCTGACCCTGATGTAATGTAACTGAAACCATCCCTTATCAACCAGTCTTTTGCAAGTATACCTCCTCCTCTTATGATTCGTCAGCATAGAATTCGCTATTACTAGGTGAAATTTGCTACAGAACTCAATTAGTCTTTCTCCTCTCTCATCCCTTGCCCCAAGCTGACATTCCCCTGTAACCGTTTTTTCTGCTCCTTCACCTACAACTGAATTCCAGTCCCCCATGACTATCAGATTTTCATCTCCCTTTACGTACTGCATTACCCTTTCAATATCCTCATATATATATTCTCTATCACTTCATCTTCAGCTAGCGTCGTTGGCATGTATGGCTAAACTATCGTTGTCAATGCTGGTTTGCTGTCGATTCTGATAAGAACAACCCTATCACTGAACTGTTCAAAGTAACACGCTATCTGCTCTACTTTCTTATTCACAACGAATAGCTACTGCCGTTATACCATTTTCTGCTGCTGTTGATATTATCCTATACTCATTCGACCAGATATCCTTGTCTTCTTTGCATTTCACTTCACTCACCGGTAGTACATCTAGATTGAGCCTTTGCATTTCGCTTTTCAGATTTTCTAGTTTCTCTACCACCTTCAAGCTCGTAGAACGTTATTCTTTCGGTGGTTATTCAACTTTTTTTTTCTCATCGTCGTATCCCCCTTGGCAGTCCTCCCCTGGAAATCCGAATGGGGGACTACTCTGGAATCTTTTGGCAATGGGGAGATCATCATGACACTTGTTGAGTTACAGGCCACATGTCCTGTGGATGGCAGTTATGTGTCTTTGATGCAGTGATTTCCACTGCCTTCTCCATCCTCATGCCGTTGGTCATCGCTGATTCTTCCTCCTTTAGGGGCAGTTTCCCACCCCTAGGACAGGAGAGTGCCCTGAAGCTCTGTCCGCTCCTCCGCCCTCCTTGACAAACCCGTTGGCAGAATGAGGGTGTGTTTTTATGCCGGAAGTCTTCGGCAGACAATGCTGATTATTAATCAAAATTTAAGCGCTGTCGGGTTTTGTACCCGGCACTGACGACGTTTTGATTACTAATCAAAGACACTATCCCTAGACTACGGGTGTTAACATCACATCCGAATGCACCAGTAATCTAGTTGCACGATTCGACCAGCCAGTAAAATGACCCCACATTCAAACTTTGGAAGATGCTGACAACGCTCTCTCGTACCAGTTTGCAACGTGGCTCTGTTCTTCAGAGTGACCACTCAAAACCTGACGCTGTTTGCTCCCCTTACAAGCCGCACCAGGCCTGGTTACAACGCTAAACACGAGCGACAGTAGTGCAATCTACACTCCTGGAAATTGAAATAAGAACACCGTGAATTCATTGTCCCAGGAAGGGGAAACTTTATTGACACATTCCTGGGGTCAGATCATCACATGATCACACTGACAGAACCACAGGCACATAGACACAGGCAACAGATCATGCACAATGTCGGCACTAGTACAGTGTATATCCACCTTTCGCAGCAATGCAGGCTGCTATTCTCCCATGGAGACGATCGTAGAGATGCTGGATGTAGTCCTGTGGAACGGCTTGCCATGCCATTTCCACCTGGCGCCTCAGTTGGACCAGCGTTCGTGCTGGACGTGCAGACCGCGTGAGACGACGCTTCATCCAGTCCCAAACATGCTCAATGGGGGACAGATCCGGAGATCTTGCTGGCCAGGGTAGTTGACTTACACCTTCTTGAGCACGTTGGGTGGCACGGGATACATGCGGACGTGCATTGTCCTGTTGGAACAGCAAGTTCCCTTGCCGGTCTAGGAATGGTAGAACGATGGGTTCGATGACGGTTTGGATGTACCGTGCACTATTCAGTGTCCCCTCGACGATCACCAGTGGTGTACGGCCAGTGTAGGAGATCGCTCCCCACACCATGATGCCGGGTGTTGGCCCTGTGTGCCTCGGTCGTATGCAGTCCTGATTGTGGCGCTCACCTGCACGGCGCCAAACACGCATACGACCATCATTGGCACCAAGGCAGAAGCGACTCTCATCGCTGAAGACGACACGTCTCCATTCGTCCCTCCATTCACGCCTGTCGCGACACCACTGGAGGCGGGCTGCACGATGTTGGGGCGTGAGCGGAAGACGGCCTAACGGTGTGCGGGACCGTAGCCCAGCTTCATGGAGACGGTTGCGAATGGTCCTCGCCGATACCCCAGGAGCAACAGTGACCCTAATTTGCTGGGAAGTGGCGGTGCGGTCCCCTACGGCACTGCGTAGGATCCTACGGTCTTGGCGTGCATCCGTGCGTCGCTGCGGTCCGGTCCCAGGTCGACGGGCACGTGCACCTTCCGCCGACCACTGGCGACAACATCGATGTACTGTGGAGACCTCACGCCCCACGTGTTGAGCAATTCGGCGGTACGTCCACCCGGCCTTCCGCATGCCCACTATACGCCCTCGCTCAAAGTCCGTCAACTGCACATACGGTTCACGTCCACGCTGTCGCGGCATGCTACCAGTGATAAAGACTGCGATGGAGCTCCGTATGCCACGGCAAACTGGCTGACACTGACGGCGGCGGTGCACAAATGCTGCGCAGCTAGCGCCATTCGACGGCCAGCACCGCGGTTCCTGGTGTGTCCGCTGTGCCGTGCGTGTGATCATTGCTTGTACAGCCCTCTCGCAGTGTCCGGAGCAAGTATGGTGGGTCTGACACACCGGTGTCAATGTGTTCTTTTTTCCATTTCCAGGAGTGTATTTGTCACAAAGAACTATAACTCGAGTCATTTACTTACCCGTTGGTGATGTGTATGTATAAGCACTTATATTGATATCCGACGATGTCTTCTCGGTGCTTCACTTCTTGTGTCTGGCAGAGTAACTTCAGTTTCACAGTCGATTACTACGGACTGTGACCTTTCTAACGGGACATCACGAATCTAGTCGTACAGCTGGGACGATAGTCTGTAGATACGATATATAATTGGAAACCGTTTGTGTGAAACTGTGTCAAAATCACTGGGTTAGGAGCGAGTTTCGGCCTGGTGCGCCTCTTCAGGAAGGAGAGCATCCTCTGCTGCCCTCTTCACGCCGCAACCGCCGCGCAAAGAGCGCCAATGATTCGGCAAATACCGGAGATACGGCTCGGCTCCCCGTTTTCCTGGGAAGCTTTTTTAAAGCGACAGTTGGCGACATTTCGAGCAGGAGCTACCCGCATGTGCTCCGCTTTTCACGAACGGCTCAGTTTTGTGTAAATACGCCGTCAACTCCTCGAAGTGTAGCCCCGGGGTTTCCAAGTCCGACTTCCGATAAACGTTCCATCTAGTGATGTCGGTGTTTTACGGCGCCGTCGTAGTGAAAGCACAAGAACAGTAACGGAATAAATACAGAAAATTTCGGAAAGAGCCCAAGTCCCACTGTTCTATAAGAAAGAAAGGCAAATAAGTTAACACAATTGCCGTCATATATGACTCACATCAACAGCTAGTAGATTATTCAAACATTATGACCAACCTGCAGCACAATTAAATTACACAGGGTGATTCAAAAAGAATACCACAACTTTAGGAATTTAAAACTCTGCAACGACAAAAGGCAGAGCTAAGCACTATCTGTCGGCGAATTAAGGGAGCTATAAAGTTTTATTTAGTTGTACATTTGTTCGTTTGAGGCGCTGTTGACTAGGCGTCAGCGTCAGTAGATGCTAAGATGGCGACCGCTCAACAGAAAGCTTTTTGTGTTATTGAGTACGGCAGAAGTGAATCGACGACAGTTGTTCAGCGTGCATTTCGAACGAAGTATGGTGTTAAACCTCCTGATAGGTGGTGTATTAAACGTTGGTATAAACAGTTTACAGAGAATGGGTGTTTGTGCAAAGGGAAAAGTTCTGGACGGCCGAGAACGAGTGATGAAAATGTAGCACGCATCCAGCAAGCATTTGTTCGCAGCCCAGGAAAATAGACTCGCAGAGCTAGCAGAGAGCTGCAAATTCCACAATCAACTGAATGGAGAGTCCTACGAAAAAGGTTAGTTATGAAACCTTATCGTCTGAAATTGCTTCAAGCACTGTCTGCAGCTGATAAGATTAAAAGAATCGATTTCTGTGATTTTATCCTTGCTCAAATGGAAACAGATGAATCTTTCGTTTCAAAGATTGTGTTTAGTGATGAAGCAACTTTCCACACAAACGGGAAAGTCAACCGTCACAATGTCTGTATATGGGGCACTGAGAATCCGCGGGAAACAACTCAGTATGAACGTGACTCGCCTAAGGTGAACGTTTTCTGTGCCATTTCAGCCAATAAAGTTTTTGGTCCCTTTTTCTTCGAAGGTGCTACTGTAACTGGACTACAGTATCTGGAGATGTTAGAGAATTGGCTGTTCCCTCAGCTCAAACAAGAAGCACAACAAATCATATTTCAGCTGGATGGAGCGCCACCACATTGGCACTTACAGGGTGTTTCAAAAATGACCGGTATATTTGAAACGGCAATAAAAACTAAACGAGCAGCGATAGAAATACACCGTTTGTTGCAATATGCTTGGGGCAACAGTACATTTTCAGGCGGACAAACTTTCGAAATTACGGTAGTTACAATTTTCAACAACAGATGGCGCTGCAAGTGATGTGAAAGATATAGAAGACAACGCAGTCTGTGGGTGCGCCATTCTGTACGTCGTCTTTCTGCTGTAAGCGTGTGCTGTTCACAACGTGCAAGTGTGCTGTGGACAACATGGTTTATTCCTTAGAACAGAGGATTTTTCTGGTGTTGGAATTCCACCGCCTAGAACACAGTGTTGTTGCAACAAGACGAAGTTTTCAACGGAGGTTTAATGTAACCAAAGGACCGAAAAGCGATACAATAAAGGATCTGTTTGAAAAATTTCAACGGACTGGGAACGTGACGGATGAACGTGCTGGAAAGGTAGGGCGACCGCGTACGGCAACCACAGAGGGCAACGCGCAGCTAGTGCAGCAGGTGATCCAACAGCGGCCTCGGGTTTCCGTTCGCCGTGTTGCAGCTGCGGTCCAAATGACGCCAACGTCCACGTATCGTCTCATGCGCCAGAGTTTACACCTCTATCCATACAAAATTCAAACGCGGCAACCCCTCAGCGCCGCTACCATTGCTGCACGAGAGACATTCGCTAACGATATAGTGCACAGGATTGATGACGGCGATATGCATGTGGGCAGCATTTGGTTTACTGACGAAGCTTATTTTTACCTGGACGGCTTCGTCAATAAACAGAACTGGCGCATATGGGGAACTGAAAAGCCCCATGTTGCAGTCCCATCGTCCCTGCATCCTCAAAAAGTATTGGTCTGGGCCACCATTTCTTCCAAAGGAATCATTGGCCCATTTTTCAGATCCGAAACGATTACTGCATCTCGCTATCTGGACATTCTTCGTGAATTTGTGGCGGTACAAACTGCCTTAGACGACACTGCGAACACCTCGTGGTTTATGCAAGATGGTGCCCGGCCACATCGCACGGCCGACGTCTTTAATTTCCTGAATGAATATTTCGATGATCGTGTGATTGCTTTGGGCTATCCGAAACACACAGGAGGCGGCGTGGATTGGCCTCCCTATTCGCCAGATATGAACCCCTGTGACTTCTTTCTGTGGGGACACGTGAAAGACCAGGTGTACCGCCAGAATCCAGAAACAATTGAACAGCTGAAGCAGTACATCTCATCTGCATGTGAAGCCATTCCGCCAGACACGTTGTCAAAGGTTTCGGGTAATTTCATTCAGAGACTACGCCATATTATTGCTACGCATGGTGGATATGTGGAAAATATCGTACTATAGAGTTTCCCAGACCGCAGCGCCATCTATTGTTGACAATTGTAGCTACTGTAATTTCGAAAGTTTGTCTGCCTGAAAATGTACTGTTGTCCCAAGCATATTGCAACAAACGGTGTATTTCTATCGCTGCTCGTTTAGTTTGTATTGCCGTTTCAAATATACCGGTCATTTTTTGAAACACCCTGTATCTGTAACTACCTGAACGTCAACTACCCGAGGCGATGGATCGGCCGCCAGGCAGCCCGTGACAGAGCACTTCATCACTGGCCTCCAAGAAGACCTGATCTTACCCCCTGCGATTTTTTCTTATGGGGTTGTGTTAAGGATATGGTGTTTCGGCCACCTCTCCCAACCACCATTGATGATTTGAAACGAGAAATAACAGCAGCTATCCAAACTGTTACGCCTGATATGCTACAGAGAGTGTGGAACGAGTTGGAGTATCGGGTTGATATTGCTCGAGTGTCTGGAGGGGGCCATATTGAACATCTCTGAACTTGTTTTTGAGTGAAAAAAAAACATTTTTAAATACTCTTTGTAATGATGTATAACAGAAGGTTATATTATGTTTCTTTCATTAAATACACATTTTTAAAGTTGTGGTATTCTTTTTGAATCACCCTGTATGTTGTAGTCAGCAAGGGTCCCGATAACGTTAAACATGCGAAATTCAGTTTGCATTGCTCTCTAGTTTCCAGTTGGGTGCAGTCGTTTATGAAACAGTATTTCGACAGCATACCTTGCCGTCATCTTCAGGTGATACCTGTGAGTCCCACATTTTGCTGAGAGTGTAGTCTCTCTGTAAATCAGGCCGTCTGCGGCGTATTTCAAGAGCCTGAACAACGAAGTCTCTTTTGGCATTCAGGCATGACGAGCTTGAAAGCCCGCCCGAACGCAAAGATCTAGGCGGCACTCCTAAAATTCGCGTGCGCTGCTGTCGCCGCCTCAGCGCCACTCCCCCCCCCACCCCCCCCACCCCCACCCACCCCCCCTACTATCCCCTCACACACGCACACACCCTCTCCGCTCACATCCATACAGTAAAGCCACCAGCACAGGGGTCCGGACCTCTGTCGTGTTACAACTGAGCTCTATGAAACTTCCTGGCAGATTAAAACTGTGTGCCCGACCGAGACTCGAACTCGGGACCTTTGCCTTTGCCGGCCGCGGTAGTCTTGCGGTTCTAGGCGCTGCAGTCCGGAACCGTGGGACTGCTACGGTCGCAGGTTCGAATCCTGCCTCGGGCATGGATGTGTGTGATGTCCTTAGGTTAGTTAGGTTTGAGTAGTTCTAAGTTCTAGGGGACTGATGACCTAAGATGTTAAGTCCCATAGTGCTCAGAGCCATTTGAACCTTTGCCTTTCGCGGGCAACTGCTCTACCATCTGAGCTACCGAAGCACGACTCACGCCCGGTCCTCACAGCTCTACTTCTGCCAGTATCTAGTCTCCTACCTGGCAGAAATAGCACTCCTGAAAGAAAGGATACTGCGAAGACATGGCTTAGCCACAGCCTGGCGGATGTTTCCAGAATGAGATTCTCACTCTGCAGAGCTTCTGTAAAGTTTGGAAGATAGGAGACGAGATACTGGCAGAAGTAGAGCTGTGAAGACCCGGCGTGAGTCGTGCTTCGGTAGCTCAGATGGTAGAGCACTTGCCCGCGAAAGGCAAAGATCCCGAGTTCGAGCCTCGGTCGGGCACACAGTTTTAATCTGCCAGGAAGTTTCCTATCAGCGGACACTCCGCTGCAGAGTGAAAATCTCATTCTGGAAACTGAGCTCTAGTTTGGCTCGTTGCGCTCATAGCTCTTTGGTTCTTGATATTGCTACGTCTAGACTCTCGATTTGGTTCACTCTCCAGACTTGTCATTCTACCCTGTTGTCTGTCCATCAGTGTTGTCATCTCCGTCGACGCCCATGTCCAGCTGGCCAGTGTCTCCTGGTCGTGTCAGATTCAGGTTACTATACTTGGCTTAACACATCCATCTGTCCATAACCAGTGTCCGATAACTGCAGGATCTGTTGGTTGTTTGAGTGCCTCTGCCACCTTTCCTAGATTGTACTAACTACACTCCTGGAAATGGAAAAAAGAACACATTGACACCGGTGTGTCAGACCCACCATACTTGCTCCGGACACTGCGAGAGGGCTGTACAAGCAATGATCACACGCACGGCACAGCGGACACACCAGGACCCGCGGTGTTGGCCGTCGAATGGCGCTAGCTGCGCAGCATTTGTGCACCGCCGCCGTCAGTGTCAGCCAGTTTGCTGTGGCATACGGAGCTCCATCGCAGTTTTTAACACTGGTAGCATGCCGCGACAGCGTGGACGTGAACCGTATGTGCAGTTGACGGACTTTGAGCGAGGGCGTATAGTGGGCATGCGGGAGGCCGGGTGGACGTACCGCCGAATTGCTCAACACGTGGGGCGTGAGGTCTCCACAGTACATCGATGTTGTCGCCAGTGGTCGGCGGAAGGTGCACGTGCCCGTCGACCTGGGACCGGACCGCAGCGACGCACGGATGCACGCCAAGACCGTAGGATCCTACGCAGTGCCGTAGGGGACCGCACCGCCACTTCCCAGCAAATTAGGGACACTGTTGCTCCTGGGGTATCGGCGAGGACCATTCGCAACCGTCTCCATGAAGCTGGGCTACGGTCCCGCACACCGTTAGGCCGTCTTCCGCTCACGCCCCAACATCGTGCAGCCCGCCTCCAGTGGTGTCGCGACAGGCGTGAATGGAGGGACGAATGGAGACGTGTCGTCTTCAGCGATGAGAGTCGCTTCTGCCTTGGTGCCAATGATGGTCGTATGCGTGTTTGGCGCCGTGCAGGTGAGCGCCACAATCAGGACTGCATACGACCGAGGCACACAGGGCCAACACCCGGCATCATGGTGTGGGGAGCGATCTCCTACACTGGCCGTACACCACTGGTGATCGTCGAGGGGACACTGAATAGTGCACGGTACATCCAAACCGTCATCGAACCCATCGTTCTACCATTGCTAGACCGGCAAGGGAACTTGCTGTTCCAACAGGACAATGCACGTCCGCATGTATCCCGTGCCACCCAACGTGCTCTAGAAGGTGTAAGTCAACTACCCTGGCCAGCAAGATCTCCGGATCTGTCCCCCATTGAGCATGTTTGGGACTGGATGAAGCGTCGTCTCACGCGGTCTGCACGTCCAGCACGAACGCTGGTCCAACTGAGGCGCCAGGTGGAAATGGCATGGCAAGCCGTTCCACAGGACTACATCCAGCATCTCTACGATCGTCTCCATGGGAGAATAGCAGCCTGCATTGCTGCGAAAGGTGGATATACACTGTACTAGTGCCGACATTGTGCATGCTCTGTTGCCTGTGTCTATGTGCCTGTGGTTCTGTCAGTGTGATCATGTGATGTATCTGACCCCAGGAATGTGTCAATAAAGTTTCCCCTTCCTGGGACAATGAATTCTCGGTGTTCTTATTTCAATTTCCAGGAGTGTATATGCCCGAAGAACGTCTTGCCAGATTTGCGTGCGACGTGGTGGATACCAGGTTTACAGAGCCCCAAGGAATCTTTCATCACACCTAATAGTGGATGCGTTTTCGGAGGTGGACGAAAAAGTAACTTTACCTCCAACCAAGATTCTCCCAATTTTGTTCTGTACATTGCAGCATACAGCAGGTACGCTATACTCTTATCCTCCTCGTCATGTTCTAAAGTGCCAAAGGAAGTGGTATAGGCATGTGTATTCAAATACAGAGATATGTAAACAGGCAGAATACGGCTCTGCGGTCGGCAACGCCTACACAAGGTGGTCCATTGATAGTGAGCGGGCCAAATATCACACGGAATAAGCATCAAACCAAAAAACTACAAAGAACGAAACTCGTCTAGCTTGAAGGGGGAAACCAGATGGAGCTATGGTTGGCCCGAAAGATGGCGCTGCCATAGGTCAAACGGATATCAACTGCGTTTTTTTTTTTTTAGGAACCCCCATTTTTATTACATATTCGTGTAGTACGTAAAGAAATATGAGTGTTTTAGTTGGACCACATTTTTCGCTTTGTGACAGATGGCGCTGTAATAGTCACAAACGTATAAGAACGTGGTATCACGTAACATTCCGCCAGTGCGGACGGTATTTGCTTCGTGATACATTACCCGTGTTAAAATGGACCGTTTACCAATTGCGAAAAAGGTCGACATCGTGTTGATGTATGGCTATTGTGATCAAAATGCCCAACGGGCGTCTGCTATGTATGCTGCTCGATATCCTGGACAACATCATCCAAGTGTCCGGACCGCTCGCCGGATAGCTACGTTATTTAAGGAAACAGGAAGTGTTCAGCCACATGTGAAACGTCAACCACGACCTGCAACAAATGATGATGCCCAAGTAGTTGTTTTAGCTGCTCTCGCGGCTAATCCGCACATCAGTAGCAGACAAATTGCGAGAGAATCGGGAATCTCAAAAACGTCGGTGTTGAAAATGCTACATCAACATCGACTGCACCCGTACCATATTTCTATGCACCAGGAAATGCATGGCGACGACCTTGAACGTCGTGTACAGTTCTGCCACTGGGCACAAGAGAAATTACGGGACGATGACAGATTTTTTGCACGCGTTCTATTTAGCGACGAAACATCATTCACTAACAGCGGTAACGTAAACCGGCATAATATGCACTATTGCGGAACGGAAAATCCACGATGGCTGCGACAAGTGGAACATCAGCGACCTTGGCGGGTTAATTTATGGTGCGGCATTATGGGAGGAAGGATAATTGGCCCCCATTTTATCGATGCAAATCTAATTGGTGTAATGTATGCTGATTTCCTACGTAATGTTCTACCGATGTTACTACTTCATGGCACAATGGCGATGTACTTCCAACATGTTGGATGTCCAGCACACAGAACACGCGCGTTTGAAGCGGTATTGAATAGCATATTTCATGTCAGGTGGATTGGTCGTCGAAGCACCATACCGTGGACCGCACGTTCACCGGATCTGACGTCCCCGGATTTCTTTCTTTGGGGAAGGATGAAGGATATTTGCTATCGTGATCCACCGACAACGCCTGACAACATGCGTCAGTGCATTGTCAATGCATGTGAGAACGTTACGGAAGGCGAACTACTCGCTGTTGAGAGGAATGTCGTTACAGGTGTTGCCAAAGGCATTTAGGTTGACGGACATCATTTTGAGCACTTATTGCATTAATGTGGTATTTACAGGTAATCACGCTGTAACAGCATGCGTTCTCAGAAATTATCAGTTCACAAAGGTACATGTATCACATTGGAACACCCGAAATAAAATGTTCAAACGTACCTACGTTCTGTATTTTAACCTACCTGTTACCAACTGTTCGTCTAAAATTGTGAGCCATATGTTTATGACTATTACAGCTCCATCAAAGCGAAAAAAGTGGTCCAACTAAAACATTCGTATTTCTTTACGTACTACACGAATATGTAAAAAAAATGGAGGTTCCTATTTAAAAAAAACGCAGTTGTATCCGTGTGACCTATGGCACCGCCATCTAGCGGACCAACCACAGCGCCATCTGGTTTCTCCCTTCAAGCTAGACAAGTTTCGTTCTTTGTAGTTTTTTGTTTGATGCTTATTTCGTGAGATTTTTGGTCCGGTCACGATCAATGGACCACCCTGTATAGAGAATGAACTACATGCTCGTGTTTTTCTTGCGGAAGTGTTCCAAGTGCAAGGTATTTCATAACAGGTTACAGTTACCTTTAAATTGTTTCATTCTGGTGCTAGCCAAACACATAACTATGCAAGTTCAGAAGATTTGTATTAGTTAAATTAAAAACACTACATGCACTACAGTATTGAAGGATCACTTTTTCGAAAGCCCGTAACTGGGTCCCATTCCGACTCATAAGACTGAAGTTTCGCTCAAACGTGGCTCCAACCTTCCTCTATAAGGGTGCGACGTCGTTTTCCGTCTTCACGACACTTCAAGCAGCAGGATGTCGACACTTGTGGAAAACAGGCCAGAAGTTCATTCTACCTAAAGCAATTGTGGACGAATCACATGGTGGGAAGGTAGTCGTATCCTTCCTACCCACGTTTCACTTGTTCTCTTGACGCCTCTGCTTTGGTGGTCGGAGCCGCGACGTCTAGCGATGAAATCACGCAGTTTTCTTATGAGTGGGCGAGGAAAACATTTCAAACTCACCACCGCCCACAGTCGAAATGAAAAAGGTCTCAGGGGTTTGCATAAAGGGCGTGAACGAAACCACCGCACTGCTCGCGACGTGAAAACTTCGTGGTAGAAACGACAGTTCACAGTGCAATGAGCGAAAGGACGACGTTCTTGACAGCTTTCAGCAGTATTAACACCTCCTGGGTGATTCAACCGTTCTCGACGGGCATCACGGGGTTGCAACCACATTTAATGTGATGCCATCCCTTTGGACTCAATGTGGCTACTAGCTACTGTCCAAAACCATTAGACGAAATGTGGACGTGATCTGAAACGGCAAAGGGTCCTTACGCTTTTTCAGTATTTCTGTTTCGCGCCAGTCCGTGGCGTGATCATGAACGGGTGAGGCATTGACACATGTGTGAATAAGCCGACCATGGGTTGCACTAAGATTCCCTAGTTCGGCAAAACCCTAGATGGCACCCGATCACATTTATTGGGAATTTAAAACTGTGTAGTAACAGAGAAACCCACGAAATACTCCTAGGTACCTGCAGGAAGGCAACTGGCCTAGGACGTGCTCAAGTGTTTGCCTCCCTGCAGGCGCCTAGAAGTACTATTTCGCAGGTTTTCTCTACAAAGGCAAACTTTTAAAACAAGAAGGTCTGACAAGCAGGAGTGATGGCCGCAGTGCCATTTCATTCCTTAGTAGGACCTCATTCGTTGTCACCTGCGGCACCCTCAAAGAACAGCGGTATATCGATGATTTCTAGGCCCCGTTTCGTTGCTCTTCATGGCAAGCCATCCTGGGATTATGGGAACGTAACGCCCGCCCACACACACCAATACTTTCTGCTGCTTGACTTCGTCCTTGTCATAACCTACCTTGGCCAGGAAGGTCGCCACCAGAGGACGTCAGGAGCATCATGAGCTGGGTTCTCCAACCAGCTCAGGATTTTGACGGTCTGACGCACCATTTGGACAGAGATTGGTACGATGTCCGTCAGGGAAAGATCCAACAAGTCTGGTTAATCAATGCCAGGTCGAATAACTGCTTGCATGAGGGCCAAAGGTTTAACAACGCATTATTGACTTGTTCAGTTTGTGAAGATCTTTCTCTCGAATAAATCATCTAATTCTGTCTGAAATTTTAATCATTTGTCTGCACATGTACATCACATCTACCGATTTCCGTACAATTTGAATAATTCCTTTACCTTAGACTGTATAATATTTTCGTGGTTTACAAACTCGTCACCGTTCCTAGTATTTGAACTTCTCGAAAAATAAATCTGAGTAGTAGTACAATTTATTATGGTGTCATGTACATTTTCGAGCAAACAGTATCCCACAATAATTTTTACTTTCAAGTTTGCGGCGATCAAAAATGGAACTACAGAGGAGAGACTACAAGAAATGGATCAGTATCGCTACAACGTGGAATATGTTTTCGTCAAAATAATTTTCACAATACTTGCAGTGTGAGCATTTAAATCTTGAAAAGGTTAGTAAGGCATGAAAAATTGGTACATACGACCTACAGTTATATCTCGAACAATGCTCACAGTATCGTATTAATATTATAGGTCTTGCAAGAAACGTATGTGCTAAAGCTTTGCAAAATTTTCCAAACAAGACATTCTTCTACAGGCTATTGTGAGCAATGTAGGTGCACCTACACACCAGATGGCCAAACATCTAACGGCAGTACCAAACCGCTACGTTGGTAAATGCCAGAAACACATCAGGAACTCTGTACATTTCATTCAACATCTGCAAGAACTACACCTTCGTAACCAGGACCCTATGGCGAGTTTTCATATGATCTCCCTCACCGATTGCTGATTTCTTCAAGCTGATCAGGCAAAAATTAGTTCTCTCGTCTACATTCTTTCTCTACAGTGGTGAATATTACGAATAAAACGGATGCCGTCGCCATGATATGGCTTCTGTCACCGCCTATGGCAAACTTATTCATGGAGAATTTCGAAGACAAAATTCTGAAGCTCACATGCTTTTTCAGATATGTTGATGGCACATTCGTGGTGCAGTCACACGGTTGTGAAAGGGTTCAGGAGTTTCTTCAACATTTGAAACCTATGCACCACAAGAGCAAATTCGTTATTGAGATGGAAGAGAATGGCGAACTCTTTAATGAAATAAAAAATATATATATTTATTATGTAAAAAAAATGAAATGAATGAAATGGGGAAGAAATGGCTTTAAATATTTTTGTTATTTGCTCTTTCAGTACGAACTTTGTTGTAGAACCCCTTATTTACGTGTGGTTATAAAAATTCATTTAGACAGAATTAAGCACATTTAAAATTACGTGAACCTTAGCAACCCTCTCATGCTGATAAATTTATATTAACTGATTAAGAACATTTATTTGAAACTTGTATAAATTAAATTTTTTACGTATTTCGGCCTTGGCACACATTTTCTAAATGCAGTAGTTTTTTTTATAGTTTCTGAATCCTTTCCCGGCGTTAGCTATGGAACACAAGACTGTCTCTGTTAGCATAAAATGGTTAAATATTGCCAAGCCGACCTGAACGTTTAATTATCATTGACAAAACACACTTCACTATACGTTTAAGCTATTTGCTTTAGAAATTGAAAGAACCAACAGATTAACAACTTCAACGTTAAATATCCGCCTATGAATGCACAAATGTAAAACCAGTAATAAATTCCGTCAGCCTCAGGATCGCTGTAAAAGAAAAATATTTAATAATTCACTGCTAATTTTATCTGCTCCCGATTTACGGGTTTGGTTAATTATTTAGCGGAACAATTTTTTAAATGTGCCGCCTCTGCAAGTCGTTCGGTCGCGGCACAGCCCAGCAACACCAACGATAATCGCTAAAAATGCTGAAAATTCTTTAAAGGAATATTATAGATGACATGGGCAAGCTAATTTACATTAGTAATACACAATTTTGATAAATTATAATGTATTTAGACCACAACAATAATTAAACTTACATTACTTTGTAATTTCTCCTCTAATGGCGGCTAAAGATAGATACAGACAAAAGAAGTCTACTCATTCATAAAATGCTACGTCACAAGTTCCTCTCTCTCTCAGCTCTCGAGGAAGACGACAAAGAATGCACATTATGTATTCCTATTTATACTATTGCTGATTGTGAATTTCTCTTTGTAATCTTACAACATTATTTTCCTCTGTGGCTGTATTTTACATTTTTTTATCGCAGATATTAACATATTTCGTAATTACATTATGAGTATAGAAATATTACAATCATAAATACATCGAGAATATTATTACAGAAAATATTACAATAATAACAAATGTCCTTTATACAAAATTAAATAATATTTTTTGTTAACCAATTACAGTACATACGAATTGCTTCATAGTGGCGTACATAGTACAATTAAATGTCATTTCATTTTATTAATAGTGTGTGTGCTGCCAGGGAACGTTACAACTCCCTTTTTTCTACGTCCAAGTCAAGCACAAAGCAGACGGCAATATAGGACACAGTACGGCCAGGAAAGCCACCCATACTGATTTGTGTGTCCACTCCTCCCGCTGCTAATAGAAAGCACAGAAGCTGAAATCGTTATAGATAAAGAAAGCTGGCTAAAGCCCGAAATAAGTTCTGCAGAAATATTTACGAAGTCTCAGACGGTGGTCAGGAAAGATAGATTAGGCAGAATTGGTGGTGGAGTGTTTGTGTCTGTCAGTAGTGGTTTATCTTGTAGTGAAGTCGAAGTAGATACTCCGTGCGAATTGGTATGGGTGGAGGCTATACTTAACAGCCGAACTAAGTTAATAATTGGCTCCTTCTACCGACCCCCCAGACTCCGATGATATAGTTGCTGGACAGTTCAGAGAAAATTTGAGTCTCGTAACAAATAAATACCCCACTCATACGGTTATAGTTGGTGGGGACTTCAACCTTCCCTCGATATGTTGGCAAAAATACTTGTTCAAAACCGGTGGTAGGCAGAAAACATCTTCCGAGATTGTCCTAAATGCTTTCTCCGAAAATTATTTCGAGCAGTTAGTCCACGAACCCACGCGAATTGTAAATGGTTGCGAAAACACACTTGACCTCTTAGCCACAAACAATCCAGAGCTAATAGAGAGCATCATGACTGATACAGGGATTAGTGATCACAAGGTCGTTGTAGCTGGGCTCAATGCCGTTTCTTCCAAATCCACCAGAAACAAACGCAAAATAATTTTATTTAAAAAAGCGGATAAAGTGTCATTAGAAGCCTTCCTAAGACACAATCTCCATTCCTTTCGAACTGACTATGCAAACGTAGACGAGATGTGGCTCAAATTCAAAGATATAGTAGCAACAGCAATTGACAGATTCATACCTCATAAATTGGTACGAGCTGGAACTGGTCCCCCATGGTACACAAAACAGGTCCGAACGCTGTTGCAGAGGCAACGGAAAAAGCATGCGAAGTTCAGAAGAACGCGAAATCACGAAGATTAGCTAAAATTTACAGACGCGCGAAATTTGGCACGGACTTCAATGCGAGATGCCTCTAATAGGTTCCACGACGAAACATTGTCTCGAAATTTGGTAGAAAATCCGAAGAAATTCTGGTCGTATGTAAAGTACACAAGCGGCAAGACGCAGTGAATACCTTCGCTGCGCAGTGCCGATGGTACTGTTACCGACGACTGTGCCCTTAAAGCGGAGTTATTGAACGCAGTTTTCCGAAATTCCTTCACCAGGGAAGACGAATTTGAAACACGAACAGCTGCTAGCATGAGTTTCTTAGAAATACACTCCTGGAAATTGAAATAAGAACACCGTGAATTCATTGTCCCAGGAAGGGGAAACTTTATTGACACATTCCTGGGGTCAGATACATCACATGATCACACTGACAGAACCACAGGCACATAGACACAGGCAACAGAGCATGCACAATGTCGGCACTAGTACAGTGTATATCCACCTTTCGCAGCAATGCAGGCTGCTATTCTCCCATGGAGACGATCGTAGAGATGCTGGATGTAGTCCTGTGGAACGGCTTGCCATGCCATTTCCACCTGGCGCCTCAGTTGGACCAGCGTTCGTGCTGGACGTGCAGACCGCGTGAGACGACGCTTCATCCAGTCCCAAACATGCTCAATGGGGGACAGATCCGGAGATCTTGCTGGCCAGGGTAGTTGACTTACACCTTCTAGAGCACGTTGGGTGGCACGGGATACATGCGGACGTGCATTGTCCTGTTGGAACAGCAAGTTCCCTTGCCGGTCTAGGAATGGTAGAACGATGGGTTCGATGACGGTTTGGATGTACCGTGCACTATTCATTGTCCCCTCGACGATCACCAGTGGTGTACGGCCAGTGTAGGAGATCGCTCCCTACACCATGATGCCGGGTGTTGGCCCTGTGTGCCTCGGTCGTATGCAGTCCTGATTGTGGCGCTCACCTGCACGCCGCCAAACACGCATACGACCATCATTGGCACCAAGGCAGAAGCGACTCTCATCGCTGAAGACGACACGTCTCCATTCGTCCCTCCATTCACGCCTGTCGCGACACCACTGGAGGCGGGCTGCACGATGTTGGGGCGTGAGCGGAAGACGGCCTAACGGTGTGCGGGACCGTAGCCCAGCTTCATGGAGACGGTTGCGAATGGTCCTCGCCGATACCCCAGGAGCAACAGTGTCCCTAATTTGCTGGGAAGTGGCGGTGCGGTCCCCTACGGCACTGCGTAGGATCCTACGGTCTTGGCGTGCATCCGTGCGTCGCTGCGGTCCGGTCCCAGGTCGACGGGCACGTGCGCCTTCCGCCGACCACTGGCGACAACATCGATGTACTGTGGAGACCTCACGCCCCACGTGTTGAGCAATTCGGCGGTACGTCCACCCGGCCTCCCGCATGCCCACTATACGCCCTCGCTCAAAGTCCGTCAACTGCACATACGGTTCACGTCCACGCTGTCGCGGCATCCTACCAGTGTTAAAGACTGCGATGGAGCTCCGTATGCCACGGCAAACTGGCTGACACTGACGGCGGCGGTGCACAAATGCTGCGCAGCTAGCGCCATTCGACGGCCAACACCGCGGGTCCTGGTGTGTCCGCTGTGCCGTGCGTGTGATCATTGCTTGTACAGCCCTCTCGCAGTGTCCGGAGCAAGTATGGTGGGTCTGACACACCGGTGTCAATGTGTTCTTTTTTCCATTTCCAGGAGTGTAGATAACTTAGGGGTTGCGAAGCAACTCAAATCGCTTGAAACGGGCAAGTCTTCAGGTCCAGATTGTATACCGATTAGGTTCCTTTAAGATTACGCTGATACAATAGCTCCCTACTTAGTTATCATATACAACCGCTCGCTCACCGATAGATCTGTACCTACAGATTGGAAAATTGCGTAGGTCGCACCAGTGTTTAAGAAGGGTAGTAGGAGTAATGCATCGAACTACAGATCTATATCATTGACGTCGGTTTGCAGTAGGGTTTTGGAGCATATACTGTATTCAAACATTATGAATCACCTCGAAGGGAACGATCTATTGATACGTAATCAGCATGGTTTCAGAAAACATCGTTCTTGTGCAACGCAGCTAGCTCTTTATTCGCACGAAGTAATGGCCGCTATCGACAGGGGATCTCAAGTTGATTCCGTATTTCTAGATTTCCGGAAAGCTTTTCACACCGTTCCTCACAAGCGACTTCTAATCAAGCTGCGGGCCTATGGGGTATCGCCCCAGTTGTGCGACTGGATTCGTGATTTCCTGTCAGGAAGGTCGCAGTTCGTAGTAATAGAAGGTCGCAGTTCGTAGTAATAGACGGCAAATCATCGAGTAAAACTGAAGTGATATCAGGTGTTCCCCAGGGAAGCGTCCTGGGACCTCTGCTGTTCCTGATCTATATAAATGACCTGGGGTGACAATCTGAGCAGTTCTCTTAGGTTGTTCGCAGATGATGCTGTAATTTACCGTCTAGTAAGGTCATCCGAAGATCAGTATCAGTTGCAAAGCGATTTAGAAAAGATTGCTGTATGGTGTGGCAGGTAGCAGTTGACGCTAAATAACGAAAAGTGTGAGGTGATCCACATGAGTTCCAAAAGAAATCCGTTGGAATTCGATTATTCGATAAATAGTACAATTCTCAAAGCTGTCAATTCAACTAAGTACCTGGGTGTTAAAATTACGAACAACTTCAGTTGGAAAGACCACATAGATAATATTGTGGGGAAGACGAGCCAAAGGTTGCGTTTCATTGGCAGGACACTTAGAAAATGCAACAAGTCCACTAAAGAGACAGCTTACACTACACTCGTTCGTCCTCTGTTAGAATATTGTTGCGCGGTGTGGGATCCTTACCAGGTGGGATTGACGGAGGACATCGAAAGGGTGCAAAAAAGGGCACTTCGTTTTGTATTATCACGTAATAGGGGAGAGAGTGTGGCAGATATGATACGCGAGTTGGGATGGAAGTCATTAAAGTAAAGACGTTTTTCGTCGCGGCGAGATCTATTTACGAAATTTCAGTCACCAACTTTCTCTTCCGAATGAGAAAATATTTTGTTGAGCCCAACCTACATAGGTAGGAATGATCATCAAAATAAAATAAGAGAAATCAGAGCTCGAACAGAAAGGTTTAAGTGTTCGTTTTTCCCGCGCGCTGTTCGGGAGTGGAATGGTAGAGAGATAGTATGATTGTGGTTCGATGAACCCTCTGCCAAGCACTTAAATGTGAATTGCAGAGTAATCATGTAGATGTATCATTCTTCACAGCGTGAGGATGTCGTACATCCGCTGGTCCACAGAGACCATGTAATATCGGATGTAGAAGTCCTACCAAGGGAGCTTAACCACCTTAATGACGTATTCAAGCAGAACGGATGTTGTGGGAGACAAATCCGACGTGCTTTAAGCAAATAGACGAGCCAAAGAAACTGGTACACATGCCTAATATAGTGTAGGACCTCCACGAATACGCAGAATTGCCGCAATACGACGTGGCATGGACTTGACTAATATCTAAACTACTGCTCGATGGAATTGACACCATGAATCCTGGAGGGTTGTCCATAAATCCGTAACAGTATGAGGGTGTGGAGATCTCTTCTGAACAGCACGTTGCAAGGCATCCCAGATATGATCAATAATGTCCATGTCTGGGGAGTTTGGTGGCCAGCGGAAGTGTTTAAAATCAGAAGGGTGTCCCTGACACCACTCTGTAGCAATTCTGGACGTGTGGGGTGTCGCACTGTCCTGCTGGAATGGCCCGCGTCCGTCGGAATGCACAATGGACATGAATGGATGCAGGTGATCAGATAGCATGCTTACGTACGTGTCACCTGTCAGAGTCGTATCTAGACGTATGATGGGTCCCATATCACGCCTCACACCATTACAGAGCCTCCACCAACTTGAACAGTCGCCTGCTTACATGCAGGGTCCATGGATTCATGAGGTTGTCACCATACCCGTACACGTCCATCCGCTCGATACAGCTTGAAACGAGACTTTTGAACGATTATCTTCATGCGTCATTGGTTCCGTCCTTGCAGGATCTTTTTCGGGCCGCAGCGACGTCGGAGATTTGATGTTTTATCGGATTCCTGATATTCACGGTACACTCGTAAAATGGTCGTACGGAAAAATACGCACTACATCGCTACCTCGGAGATGCTGTCACCCATCGCTCGTGCGCCGACCATAACATCACGTTCAAATTCACTTGAATCCTGATAACCTGCCATAACCGATCTAACAACTACGCCAGACACTTGTCTTATTCAGGGTGGTCCATTGATAGTGACCGGGCCAAATAACTCAAACTACAAAGAACGAAACTTGTCTAGTTTGAAGGGGAGAACCAGATGGCGCTATGGTTGGCCCGCTAAATGGCGCTGCCATAGGTCAAACGGATATCAACAACGTTTTTTTTAAAATAGGAACCCCCATTTTTATTACATATTCGTGTAGTACGTAAATAAATACGAATATTTTAGTTGGACCACTTTTTTCGCTTTGTGATAGAAGGCGCTGTAATAATCAAAAACATAAGACTCACAATTTTAGACGAACAGTTGGTAACAGGTAGGTTAAAATACAGAACGTAGGTACGTTTGAACATTTTATTTCGGATGTTCCAATGTGATACATGTACATTTGTAACCTTATCATTTCTGAGAACGCATGCTGTTACAGCGTGATTACCTGTAAATACCACATTAAGGCAATAAATGCTCAAAATGATGTCCGTCAACCTCAATGCATTTGGTAATACGTGTAACGACATTCCTCTCAACAGCGAGTAGTTCGCCTTCCGTAATGTTCGCACATGCATTGACAATGCGCTGACGCATGGTGTCAGGCTTTGTCGGTAGATCACGATAGCAAATATCCTTCAACTTTCCCCACAGAAAGAAATCCGGGGACGTCAGATTGCCATCGCTAAAATGGGGGACAATTATCCTTCCTTATCCTTCCTCCCATAATGCCGCAACATACATAAATCCGGCAAGGTCGCTGATGTTCCACTTGTCGCACCCATCGTGGATTTTCCGTTGCACAATAGTGCATATTATGCCGGTTTACGTTACCGCTGTTGGTGAATGACACTTTGTCGCTAAATAGAACGCGTGCAAAATATCTATCATAGTCCAGCAATTTATCTTGAGCCCAGCGTCAAACTGTACACGACGTTCAAAGCCGTCGCCATGCAATTCCTGGTGCATAGAAATATGTTACGCGTGCAATCGATGTTGATGTAGCATTCTCAACACCGACGTTTTTGAGATTCCCGATTCTCTCGCAATTTGTCTGCTACTGATGTGCGGATTAGCCGCGACAGCAGCTAAAACAACCACTTGGGCATCATCATTTGTTGCAGGTCGTGGTTGACGTTTCACATGTGGCTGAACACTTCCTGTTTCCTTAAATACGGCGAACGATCCGGACACTTGGATGGTGTCGTCCAGGATACCGAGCAGCATACATAGCACACTCCCGTTGGGCATTTTGACCACAATAGCCACACAACACGATATCGACCTTTTCCGCAATTGGTAAACGGGCCATTTTAACACGGGTAATGTATCACGAAGCAAATACCGTCCGCACTGGCGGAATGTTACCTGATACCACGTACTTATACGTTTGTGACTATTACAGCGCCATCTATCACAAAGCGAAAAAAGTGGTCCAACTGAAACAGTCATATTTCTTAACGTACTATACGTATATGTAATAAAAATGGGGGTTCCTATTTTAAAAAAAACCTAGTTGATATCCGTTTGACCTATGGCAGCGCCATCTAGCGGGCCAACTATAGCGCCATCTGATTTCCCCCTTCAAGCTAGACGAGTTTCGTTCTTTGTAGTTTTTTACGTTTGATGCTTATTTCGTGAGATATTTGCCCCAGTCACTATCAATGGGCCACCCTGTGTTTGAGAATACAATGAATTCAACGCAAATGGTCTTCGTTGACCATCACAATCAAGTAACAAACTCTGTAACTAGCTCCTAACAGGGAAGTAAGTTCACAGCTGAACGCAAGTACTTGGAATACAAATCTTGTTCGAGGAGACAACACAATGAAAGCTTCTACAGTCAGAGTTCGTTCTTAACTAGTTTGACTACCAAATGTCTAAATCCTCGCTCTCCTCGAGCGGAGCACATTGGAACAGACAAACACCTAAGTTACGATCTGTACGAGTTCACAGTTTCTACAGATGAGTCTGACATAATACCAGCAGGCCCGGGAGCACGCTTCCAAGGTCCCTTGGCGGCGAAGGAGGTGTGAGGTCACGGCGGCGCTGGATCCGGAACAGACTTATTCTCTTTGGTGGCTGCGTCGTTACTGCCGCGATCAGTTTTTTTTTTCTTTATTGATTTTCAATTCCCCCCGAAGCGGGCTGGCTGGCAGCAGCTTACTACGCTGCTCTACAGCCTACAGACTTTTGTTTAAAAAAGGAAGAAGAAAGAAAGAAGGAAAAACAGCCGATAAAATGGTGGTTTAAAGTGTAAAATGGCGTAAAAATGCGGAAAGTTAAAAGAGAAAGCAAAAGGGGTTGGCAATGTTGATAAAATACACAGGAATCAGACAAGTAACATAGTAGACACACAATTAAAAAACATGGCGACAGTCTGGTTTCTGTTCGCAAGAGATAAAAAAAAAGCGCACCCAGCGACAGTATGATGGCTGTTCGCTACACTTCCCAAAAGACACAACACGGAGCACGCACTGGTAAAACACACTGTAAAACACTGCACGGAAAAGGCGACACAAAGATGGCACTCCCGATCCAAGGCAGATGGGGGGGGGGGACCTGGAGTAGGGGGAAAAACAAGGAGGGAGGAGAGGAAAAAACGAAAAGGGAGGGGGGGAACCAAGGAGGGAGAGGACTAATAAAGGGGGAGAAGGGCAGACGCGAGACAGAATGAGAGGAGGCAGAGGAGGGAAATGTAAAAGGCCTCGGGGGAGAGAAGGGGGCAAAGAGAGGGGAGGTGGGGAAGAAAGAGGATGGAAGGGGGGAGAGGGAGCCTGGGAAAAGGACAGAGGAAAGGAGGGGGAGTGAGGATCAGAGTTGATAGGAGGGATAAATGGAGGGAGAGAGGGCATCATCTGGGAGGGGGAGTTGATGGAAGCCACCTTGGGAAAGGAGATGTAGGGTGTAGAGATGGAGGGTAGGGGGGACACAACGGTGAAGACGTGGCAGGGGGCGGGGATCGGAGAGGAGAGGAGCAAACAGGGGTGAGGGGGTTCAAGATGGCGGGAGGTGTAGAGGATGCGGATATGTTCGAGGAATAGGAGCAGATGGGGGAAAGGAATGAGATCATAGAGGATCCGCGTGGGGGACGGGAGACGTATACAGAATGTGAGGCGGCGTGCATGAAGCTCAAGGATCTGGAGGGACTTATAGAATTTGTGGGGGGGGGGGGCAGATATCCAGGCAGAACTGGCATAACAGAGGATGGGATGGATTAAGGATTTGTAGGTGTGGAGGATGGTAGAGGCCTGCAACCCCCATGTCCGGCCGGAGAAGAGTTTGAGGAGTCGGAGGCGGTTGTGGGCTTTGGATTGGATGGAGCGGAGATGAGGGATCCAGGTGAAGTGACGATCAATGGTGAGGCCAAGGTAGGTGAGGGTGGGGCTGAGGCGGACAGGACGGGCACAGACAGTAAGGGAGAAATTCAGGAGCCAGAAGGAGCGAGTGGTGCGACCTACGATGATCGCCTGGGTCTTGGAAGGGTTGAGTTTCAGGAGCCACTGGTTACACCATGCAGCAAAAAGGTCAAGGTGATTCTGGAGAAGGCGTTGGGACCGTTGGAGGGTAGGAGCGAGGGCGAGGAATGCGGTGTCATCAGCATATTGCAAGAGGTGTACTGGAGGGGGGGTTGGGGCATATCTGCCGTGTACAGGAGGTAGAGGAGAGCGGAGAGGACAGAGCCCTGGGGCACACCTGCAGAGGGGTAGAAGGTGTGGGAATTGGCATTATGGATGGTAACATAGGAGGGGGGGGCGGTGGGAGAGGTAGGAGGCCACCAGACGGATGTAGTTGATAGGAAGGGCGTAGGTGTGGAGTTTAAACAGGAGACCGGGATGCCAGACACGGTCGTAGGCCTTTTCGAGGTGAAGGGACACAAAATTGGCGGAGCGACGGGAGTTTAGCTGGAGGGAGAGGAGATGAGTGAGGCGGAGGAGTTGGTCATCAGCAGAGAAAGAAGGTCGAAAGCCACATTGGGTGTTTGAGAGGAGGTGGTTTTGGCGGAGGTGGTGATGGATGCACCGGGAAAGGATGGATTCCAAGAGCTTTCTGAACACCGATGTGAGACAGACAGGACGACAGGAAGAGGCATCAGATGGAGGCTTTTCGGGTTTGGAGAACATCAGGATACGGGAGGTTTTCCACAGGTCGGGATAGAAGCCAGTGGCAAGGATGACATTGTAGAGGGTGGCAAGGATGGAAAGGAACGAGGGAGGGCAGTGTTTGAGGTGGCAGTAGGTAACGCAGTCGTGGCCGGGAGCAGTGTTGTGTTTAGTGCGGAGTGTGAGGCTGATGTCCTGGGTAGTGATGGGAGTGTTAAGTTCAGATGGTGGGGTGTGGCCCAAGTACTGGAAGCTAGGAGCAAGGGGAGGAACAGAGGTATTCGTACGGTCCATGACATCAGGGAAGAGGGAATAATCAAAGTGGGGATCATCTGGGATGGAAAAAACATCAGAGAGGTGGGAGGCAAAGTGGCTGGCCTTACTGAGGTTGTCAGGAAAGGGACGGTCATTAAGGAGGAGAGGGTACTGGGGGGTGGGGCGGTTCCCAGTAAGGCGGTGGAAAGCAGACCAATACTTGGAAGAGTTTATGGGGAGCGTGGTGTTGAGTTGTGTACATGTCTGGCGCCAGTCACGGCGTTTATTCGCAGTAAGCAGGTTGCAGATGTGTCGTCGTAATTGCCGGTGGCGGGTAAGTGTATCCCGGTCACGAGTGCGGAGAAAAGAGCGGTACAGGCGGCGGGACTCTCGAAGAAGAAGGACGGCCTGTGGAGGCAGGGCGGGGCGGTGAGGGTGGATGGCTTTGGTGGGGATATGGGTGGCGACGGCGTCAGACAAGGTCTGGTGCAGGAAGGCAGCAGCGTGAGAGATGTCATCAGGAGATTGGAGGGTAAGGTCGTGGCCATCAACCTGGGTGTGAATGGAGTCCCGGTAGGCATCCCAGTTGGCACGGGAGTAATCATGGACAAGTTTAGGAGGGACGTCAGGGCGAGGAGCGTTGCGGGGATGGCGACCATTAGAGATAGTGAGGAGAACAGGAGCATGGTCACTGCCAATGAGGTCAAGGACATCTACGGTGATGCGCCCAAGGAGGTTGGGAGAGGCAAGGACCACATCAGGAGTGGTGTTGGATTCGGGTCGGGTGTGCTGAGGCAGGGGAACCAGGTCGCCCTGGAGAGTGGTGAGAAACTGATTCCACCGCTGGAGGTCAGAAGGATCACGGCTGTGGATATTGAGGTCGGCGGCAATCACGTAGGTGGAGGGTGCGGTCAATGTGGGCCAGGAAATCGTACGGGATGGGGGTGCGAGGGTGGACATAAATGGTGGCACAGGTGATGGTAAGGGTGGGGAAGAAGAGGCTGAGGGTGAAATGCTCGGCAGGATTGTTAAGGAGAGGTTGGGGCTGGACAGGGAGGTGCTTGAGGTGGCCTATAGCAACTCCGCCATGCGCCAGAGGGTACGGGTTATCGGTGCGGTGTAGGGTGTAAGGAGCCGTGGAGACAGAGATACGGGGTTGAAGGAAGGTTTCATTTACGACGAAGGCATCCACACAGTGCTGATGGCAAGTGTGGAGGAAGAGGAGTTTGTGGGTGGGCAGAGAGTGAATGTTGTGGTACTGGAGACAGTAGTGTTCGTGTACCATGGGAGGGGAGAGTTAGACGAGGGTGGTCAGGGAGGTGAAGGTGAAGTGGGCCTGGTTGTGGGAGTACGTGGCATAGGTGGTAAGATGGAAGATGGAACGGGCAGCGAGGGCGATTTGGGAAAGAGTGTGCGAGCGCTGGAAGGGGTGGATGTTTTGGAGCACAATGGTGGTGAAACGGATGATGTCCTCAGCAGTAGGGGGAGGGCGGAGCGAGTTGTTGGGGTGGATGGGGTCATCAACAGGACGGACAGGGACAGTGAGCTCAGGGGTGACTGGTGGAGGTTCCGCTTTACACATTGAGGAGTAGGTAGGATGTGGTTCGTTGCGGGTGTTGCAGGAGGGGGGAGAGGTGAGGTTGGGGCAATTCTTGAGGAAGTGTGAAGTTTGCAGTGGGGACAAGTAGGGGGGTTCTTACAGGCAGAGGTAACGTGGTCGTTGTAGGTGAGACAGCGTTGGCAGTGGTAGGATTGGACTGGGGAACGGGAGGGGTCCACCTTATTACGGCGATTGTAGATGAGGGCTCCCTCGGTGAGGAGGCGGTCAATGGAGGAGGAGGATTCGGTGAATATCCGCGTGAGAAAAGTCGGCCCGGCATCATTGAAGATGCGACGGGCTGAGCGGATTTCAATGTCGGGCCGGGAGTTGAGTTCCGCCAACACCTCAGCCTCCGTGATCACGGGGCTAACCTTCGTGATCACAGCGGTGAAGGTCGGCGGACGTCGGGGAGGTTGAGGTTGACAGGGAGAGGACGGGGTGTTGTAGGGGGTGAGGGTTGCACATTGGCCAAATTGGATACGGGGGATGCGGGAGAGGAGATTGGTGTAGAAGGAAGTATTGGGGGATTTAATGAGGACCGAGTCCTTGCGAGGAATCAGAAGGGAGATGGGGGCATTGGGGTAGTATTTCCGGGTGGCGAGGGTGAGGGAGCGGGCATCAAGGAATTGAGGGTCAGGATTGGAGAGGACAAAGGTGTGGGTGGCAGGCATGGTGGGGGCGGGGGTCAGAGCCGCGTCAATGGGGGTGGGTGGGTCACGAGGAATGGGGGTCTTTTTGGAGGAGACTTGAGGGGAAGGGTCAACATTCGGGTGCTTTGAGGGTTTCGTGGTCACGACCGGGTGTACAGGGGGTAGGGGGAAGGGTTGCAGGGGGAGATGGCGGGGGGCAGGATCACCCTGAGCAGCGGATGACGCAGACTGAGGGGGCGTGGGTGTCACAGAGACTGTGGAACATCGAGCCGAAATCCGTGCTGGCTGGGAGCCCGTCGGAGGTGGTGCAGGGAGCGGCGGAAAATCAGTAGCTGTCGATGGGGCGACAGTGATGGGGGAGGAGGAGTTGGGGATGGTTACAACCGAAAGTGGCGCAGGGGTGGAGTGGACAGGGAGAGAAGGAAGGACGGGAAGTGGGGTGGAGGATGAGCTGCATGTGATGGTGGTTGGAGCAGTGGAGGGAGAGGTGAAAATGATAGTGGTGGTGGGTTGGGACATGGTGGCGGCGCGCGAGAAGGGCGGCGCGGCGGCAGGTGGCGGCGGCGGCGGTGACCAGGCAGCTGCAGGCAGCGACCGAACGGCGGTGGCGGCGAGCACCTGCAGGCGGCGACCAGGCGGCGGCGGCGGCGGCGGCGACCAGGCGGCGGCGGCGGCGGCGACCAGGCGGCGTCGGCGGCGGCGACCAGGCGACGGCGGCGGCGGCGACGGCAGGCAGCGACCAAATGTCGGCGGCGGCGAGCACCAGCAGGCGGCTGTGGCGGCGGCGGCGAGGAGGACCGGACGGCGAGCAGTAGTGACGGCGAGCAGACGACACAGCAAGGAAATGGCGGGGATCTTCCATGTCGAAGATGCACCCTGAGAGTAGCCCAAGCAGTGAAAGTCTTCGATGAAGAAGTGAGGGAATCCAACCCTCGAATGGCCGCGATCAGTTTTTTTTTTTAAATTGTGATTTCATTCCCCTGCCCCATATGGTCAGGGGAGGGCTGTCAGTGGCACAATCCGCCGCTCTTCAGCCGAGAGACACGACAACTAAAACAAGAATAAAATGATACATACATAAGGAGATAAAAAAGGGGAACCTAAAACAGAGTAAGGGGAGAAAGTGGAGGTAAAAAGACATGGACATGTAGACGTTCATGGGGGACAGTTAAAAAAAGAGTCACCAGAAGGTTAAAAAACACAGTTGGCGATTCTAGAAACACAGAGAAGACACTGAATGCGAATGCACAGGTTAAAAGTTGGCCACAGTAATAAAAACACTCCGAAACAACACACTTAAAACCCACTTCAAGCACACACAACGAAGAGTAAAACTACCAGGTGGGACCTGCCGAGGGAAAGGTCAGACAGGATGGAAAAGGAGGGGAGAGCATGGGGCAGCTGAGGAAGCGGCGGGATGAAGAGAGGAGGGGCAACCGTGGGTTCACGAAGAGGCAGGAGACATGTGGGGCGGGAGAGGAAAAGGGAAGACAGGGCAGGAGGGAGCGCAGAGACACTGAAAGGAGGCACAAGAGATGAAGGGGGAGTAGGAGGGGAAAGCCGCTCAGGAGGAGGGAGGGGCAGGAGAGGGAGCCCTGAGGAGGAGGCAGGAAGAGGGGGTTAGAGTTGGTAGGAAGGGTAGATGTCAGGGCGAAGCTCATCATCCGGGAGGGGTAGATGGTGGAAGTTGTGTTGGGAAAGGAGATGGAGGGTGTGGAGATGGAGAGAGGGAGGGACACAACGGTAAAGGCGCGGCAACTGGTTGGGAGTGGAGAGGAAGGGAGACACCAGGGGGTAAGGGGAATCAAGGCGGCGGACAATATATAGTGTGCGGATGTGTTCAAGGAAAAGGAGAAGGTGGGGGAAGGGGATGAGGTCATAGAGGATGCGCGTGGGGGACGGAAGGCGGATGCGGAAGGCGAGGCGGAGTGCATGGCGTTCGAGGATTTGGAGGGCTTTATAGAACTGGGGAGGAGCGGAAAACCAAGCGATGCTGGCATAACAAAGGATGCGGCGGATCATGGATTTGTAGGTGTGAAGGATGGTGGAAGGATGCAGACCCCACGTCCAGCCGGACAGGAGTTTCAGGAGGTGGAGGCGGTTGGGAGCTTTGTTTTGGATGGTAAGGAGATGGGGAGTCCAGGTGAGGTGGCGGTCGAGTGTGAGGCCAAAGTATTTGAGGGTAGGAGTGAGGTGGATAGGACGGCCATAAATGGTGAGGTAGAAATCATGGAGGCGGAAGGAGTGGGTGGTGCGGCCTATGATGATCGCCTGGGTCTTGGAAGGATTAACACGGAGGAACCACTGGTTGCACCAAGCGGTGAATTGGTCACAGTGGGTTTGGAGAGTACGTTGGGACCGTTGAAGGGTAGGATGAAGGGCTAGGAAGGCGGTGTCATCAGCGAACTGGAGAAGATGAACAGGAGGGGGAGGTTTGGGCATATCAGCAGTGTACAGGAGATAGAGGAGAGGGGAAAGGACAGAACCTTGGGGCACGCCAGCAGAGGGGTAGAATGTACAGGAGTTGGAATTGTGGATAGTCACGTAGGAGGGACGATGGGAGAGGAAGGAAGCAACAAGACGGACGAAGTTGATGGGGAGAGCACAGGTCTGGAGTTTGAAGAGGAGCCCGGGATGCCAGACACGGTCATAGGCGTTCTGGAGATCAAGGGAAACAAAGATAGCAGAGCGACGGGAGTTAAGTTGGAGGGAAAGAAGATTGGTAAGGTTAAGGAGCTGGTCGTCGGCAGAGAAGGAAGGCCGGAAACCACATTGGGTAATAGGAAGGAGGCGGTGGTGGTTAAGGTGGCGGTGAATACGGCGAGAGAGGATGGCCTCAAAGACCTTACTGAACACGGAGGCGAGGCAGATGGGACGATAGGAAGAGGTAGCAGAGGGGGGTTTGTTAGGCTTAGGGAACAGCACGACACGGGAAGTCTTCCACAGGTCAGGGTAAAATCCAGTGGAGAGGAGGACATTGTACAGGGTAGCAAGGACAGACAGGAAGGATGGAGGGGATTCCTTGAGGTGCCGGTAGGTGACGCCATCATGACCAGGGGCAGTGTTGCGTTTGGAGCGGAGGACGAGTGTGATGTCTTGCGTGGTGATGGGAGTGTTGATGTCTGAGGGGGGGTAACCGATCCAAGTACTGGAAGCTAGGAGCGAGCAGGGGGACAGAGGTGTCAGTGCGGTAAAGGACGGTGGGGAAGAGGGAGTAATCAAAATGGGGATCGTCAGGAATGGAGAAGACCTCGGATAGGTGGGAAGCAAAATGGTTAGCCTTACTGAGGTTGTCAGGAGAGGGTCGATCGTCATGGAGGATGGGGTAATGCGGGATGGGAAGGCTACCAGTAAGGCGGTGGAAGGCTGACGAGTACTTGGAGGAGTTGACAGGGAGGGTGGAGTTGAGGCGTGTGCATGTCTGACGCCAGTCCGCGATCAGCACGGGCGCGACCCTAAATACCCGCAAGGCGGAGGTACACTTCCTCCTGATTGGGTACATGGAAATTGGTGGACGCAGCGGCAGGAGCGACCCCTCTTGCTGATTTACACGCCCTCTGTGATTTGGTCCGGTGTACGCTGCAAATTGCTGAGCCGGAACATCGTGTATTCGCAGGGGCTGAGCTGGCAACCAGCCTGACGGTGGTGCGTTGCAGTGTGGCGTTGTCGCTTAAGGGGGGGTAGGACGTCAAACGGGCCGACTTGGAGCAGGAGAGGCACCACAGGACATTTTATTTCCTACTGTCTATACTTTTACAAATGAATTCATAAAACTTTGTCAGCATGATCAGGAAGGATTCAGGATTCACGCTGATAGCAGTGGAAGTGCAAAAAACATAACAAAATAAATTTTTTTTAGATCTGAAGTTTTATCATTTTTTTACTTACTGTTGGCTGCATTTGTTGCTATAGGTACATTTTCCTTCACAGGTAAGAGAGATTCTTTGATGAATTTTGCACAGCATACAAACCACACTTACAGGTGCGTGAAACTCTAGAATTTTCCAAATCTATTAAAAACTGTGGTAAAAATTGAGATAATTAACTACAAAATTTGATTTTTTTCTAAACATAAAGTTTAAAACGTGACAGCTCATTCATTTTTCCATAAATTAAATAGATTCTAGAGTTTCAGACACCTGTAAGTATGGTTTGTATGCTGTGCAACATTCATCGAACAGTCTCTCTTACTTATGAAGAAAAGTGTACCTATAGCAACAAATGCAGCCAATAGTAAGTGAAAAAATGATGAAATTTCACATGTGAAAAAAAAATATTTTGTTATGTTTTTGAACTTCCGCTGCTACGAGTGTTAATCCTGAATTCTACCTGGTCATGCTGACAAAGTTTTATGAATTTACTTGTAAAAGTATAGACAGTGGAAATTAAAATGTCCTGTGATGCCTCTCCTGCTCCAAGTCGGCCCGTTTGACGTCCTAACCCCTTAAAGGCTTCTGCGGCAATACACAAGGTGACGATTACCGAATTAAAAAAAAAAAAAAAACGAAAATTAGTTACAAGCTACGGCCTGCACACATTTTATTCAACACGTAAACGTCACTACAGATATTCGGATTTAGGTTATGACATGTTCGATATGCCTGCCATCCTTGGCGTTGATGTGGCGCAGACGAATAGCGAAATTCTGCATCACCCGCTGAAGTGTCGGAACATTGATGCTGTCGATGACCTCCTGAATGGCTGTTTTCAGCTCAGCAGTGTTTTTGGGGTTATTGTTGTACACCTTATCTTTAATGTATCTATATCTATATATCTATATCTATCTATATCTATATCTATATCTATAATATAGCCCCGCATTTGTATCAGATCCGGAGAATATGGCGGCCAATCGAGGCTCATGCCAGTGACCTCTGGGTACCCCGGAGACAGAATGCGGTCGCCAAAGTGCTCCTCCAGGACATCAAACACTCTCCTTCTTCGATGGGGTCTAGTTCCGTCTTGCATGATGCACATCTTGTCGAAATTAGGGTCACTTTGGATAACGGGGATGAAATCATGTTCCAAAACTTTCACGTACCGTTCGGTAGTCACCGTGCCATCAAGGAATATCCCACCGATTACTCCGTGACTGGACACTGCACACCACACAGTCATCAGTTGAGGGTGAAGAGACTTCTCAGTCGCGAAATGCGGATTCTCAGTTCCCCAAGTGCGCCATTTTTGCTTATTGACGAACCCATTCAAATGAAAGTGGGCTTCGTCGCTAAAACAAAGCAACAACGCACATACTAATTCTCATCATGTCCAGTATCCAACCGTGCAGTTTGAACGTCCTAACGCAATCTGTGCAGAAGTTATGACAATTTTATTTCATATAGTTCAATAGTTGTTACCCTGCAGCAGTTGCTTTCACTCACCATACGGACTGTATTTTTTGTGAGTGTATCGTATTGATTATGCAAACCTAAGGAAATAGCTCATGAACTGAAAAGAAGTATATTCGATCATCGGCAGAGGAAGGTTAATTTGAATAATTCACTAATTTACTACAAGAAAATTTTTATTTATATACGTTATCTTTATATTCTCCTTGCCCTATGCTTTTGTAATCAAAGAAAGTAAAACAAAAATTTCTCTTTCTTTTTGCACCAACAATTCGTTATTGCATTTTCCGTGAGACACACACCTAGGTGAATTAACACAATTTAACTGTGAGCGACAGACCTACCTGTAGATAAACAATTAAGTTTCTTTACTCGACTCGTTGTCTCTCCCACTTAGCCATTGTTTACAGCATGTGAAACTATCTTATTGAGCGTTAGTAAAAAAGTCTTCTGTCACAGCTTGACTACAGTAAGCTTGCTGCAAATAGCTGATTTTAGATGTGATTAATAAAAAAACTCAGGATGTATCTACAACTCTATTTCTCTTTACATAATTTTCATTTTAATGATTAAAATTACTACACTACCACCGAAAAAATGGTACCATATATTCCATGCTTAGGTACTATGTACTCACTTGAAGCGAAAGAAATATGTAGGCCTACTTATCATCTAAAATTTGTCACAACTAAATTTAAGGATACTTCCACTATCAACAACTGACTTCTTTTGAAATGTTCCTACATCCTAAAAGAAGTGGAAATGTTTCAGCATAAAAAGAGACACAGCGTCAAGATTGAGAGATAAGTATCACAAACAGGAAATGGGGATGAAAGTGATCAAATTAAAAAAAACATTATCTACTACTTCTTTACTTCTTAAGCACACAGTAAAATTTAGCTCAGAACTGTCAAAGAGCTTTAAGCTTTTTATTCGGTTCTCCATAACCACATAAATTCTCTTATTGCAAATGGCATGTTTCGAATCCTGATATACTTCTTAATTAAAAATGGTACACATTTTCTTAATATATAATGTTCAGAAAAAGTTGTTTTCAAAATGTTATTCGCCCTGGAAATCTAAACAGTGAATTGAATTTATCTTCCAATTTTTCCCGTTCCTATATTTACCTAAAAATGCATACGTCTCACTGTGAACATTTGTTAAAAAGGAAATTAAGCTGTCTCTTGCATTGAAGCCATTACATCCCTGAAACTTGTAAATATGTGATCCTCTGTGGGCACTTGAGAAAAGAGAGTCGTTTTACAGTCATCAGACTTGGTTTCAGGTGTTACTCGCATGTTTCACAGAATATATCCTGCTACATTTGCCAACGCTTGTCTGTTATTTCTTAAATCATCCTATTCACCACGACTGCCACCACCACCAGCTGCATTACACCAAGAACACTGTATAAAATATTTCCATCAACTGTGCAATGGTCTTTTGTGACGTCAAGAAAGCTGTCGTTATGAGCTTCGAGAAATTGCCTCAAAGTGAACAAGGGCATACATCAGTCACTCTCGCAGTTACTTAACGATTAAATAGATATGGACACGTTATTGATTAGACCTGTTTTCAGTACTGCTTTGAAATGAAAACAGCATGTTGGGTTGGTGTTTGCCACACCATGCTGCTCACACAACAAAAATCGTTCTCCAGTGGGTCTTGACTGAAAGCCATCATGTTTGAAAAATACAAGCCAACGCAGACAAAAGAGACCTCAGATGCCTCACAGAAAGAAAGAAAATGGATTGACAAACATCTGTAGATCCTACAGCTTCGCTTGTATGAGGACACAGCAATTACCTGTTCTCAGATGTCCATCACCAGCATTTGTTGATCGATGGGTATTTCTTAACAAATACGTTATGAAATCTCTGCCAACAGAATTTAGATTGTTTTCTGTTAAAGAGAATGTATTACTATCACATAATTCTCTGAGGATTTTTGGTTTGTTTCACCTATGATGTAGCTTCGTTTTAAGTTTTGCTAGCCTTGATGAAGTGTTACTATGAACCTTGTTCATTTTAGATTTTCTTTTGAAATGGAAAAAAAATTTGTGAAGTGTATCACTCAAAAAATTTCTCTGCTCAGCACAACTAGTGCTTGGTAATTCGTTAACACTATTTTCACTTCTGGAATTGGCAGCTGTATAATGAACACTTGCCACAGCACACCTAATGCTTGATAATCCACTAACACCAGTATCCCCTGATTCATTGCTGGTATCAATGGCAAAGTAACGAACACTTGACATATGTTTAGGAAACACTCTCCCGTTTTATTCACAAGTTTATTCACAAATTATTCTAGTTTTATTCACAAATATTTCTTCATAAGAATGGTCCCCACAAACAAAAGCACTAGCATAGTTCTACCTCAGGTTACAGCTTACATACACTTTTCCACTTCAGAAGCAACTCTTGAAGTTGTCTGAGAAACATACAGAAATTATTGTCGTTAACTTTCTCCGTTGAACCTACGTAATATCTAGATAAACAGCCCGGAATTAACAGGAGTGTTTTAACAGCCGGCAGCGGTGGCTGAGTGGTTCTAGGCGCTTCAGTCCGGAACCGCGCTGCTGCTACGGTCGCAGGTTCGAATCCTCTCTTGGGCATGGATGTGTGTGATGTCCTTAGGTTAGTTAGGTTTAAGTAGTTCTAAGTCTAGGGGACTGATGAAAATTGTTCAAATGGCTCCGAGCACTATGGGACTTAACTGCTGAGGTCATCAGTCCCCTAGAACTTAGAACTACTTAAACCTAACTAACCTAAGGACGTCACACACATCCATGCCCGAGGCAGGATTCGAACCTGCGACCGTAGTGGTCGCGCGGTTCCAGACTGTAGCGCCTAGAACCGCTCGACTACCCCGACCGGCGGGACTGATGACCTCCGATGTTAAGTCCCATAGTGCTTGGAGCCATTTGAACCATTTTTTGTTTTAACACCAATCTTTTGTGTGGATTATTCTGAAAATCAGAAAATTCTTGATTACGTTCACTAGAACAAATGTTAATGACTCACAAATATTACTTAAATAACCAACCGGAAACGCACATTTGAATTCGGGTTCATTTATACATCACTAAAACATTGTAAGTCAAATATCATAGCTTAGTATTAATTGCGGACACTTTTTCAACAAGAATTCTCTCCCGTTCTACGGTGAAGGTCATGAAGCTTTAAGTTCAAAGCTTAACTACAACGAAATGTAACAAAATGTAATTCACAGTGTGCAGATATGTAACGAGAAAGACTATACAAACCAACAAAACTGCCAGCAGGGTAGCCGAGCGGTTCTAGGCACTACAGTATGGAACCGCGCGACGCTACAGTCGCAGGTTCGAATCCTGCCTCGGGCATGGATGTGTGTGATGTCCTTGGGTTGGTTAAGTTTAAGTAGTTCTAAGTTCTAGGGAACTGATGACCTCAGAAGTTAAGTCCCATAGTGCTTAGAACCATTTGAACCAACAAAACTGCAGACTGCAGTACAGAACGACACACTTGAATCATACGTCACTGGGTAGCTCTCACTGGACAGTTCTGTAGGCTACAACCAGCCAGTCTGATGGCTTCATTGACCCTTCTAGCGGCTCTGGTGATCTGGGGGTGAACTTTTCGACGGGTTGCCAATTCTTCCATACAGCCTCCTTTTATACTGTCCAGTTCGCGTTTCGTGACATATAGTGGCCTTGTCCGTAAATTACATAGGGGTGTCGGGATACTTTTGATCAGATAGTATGCAAACCCCCGATTCTTTAAAGAATCGAACTCCTATGTATGAAACAGCTTGCAATGTCTGATTACAACTGAGTGAACGAGATAAACATTCGTCGTTAAGCGTGTATGTGAGAGAATGTTTACAAAATTTTTGAAATTATGCTAAAAATTATAACACTCCTGTCTACTACTGCTATACCACAACCTTAAAGTTGAAGGCAGGTCGTGAAATAAAACTATCTTGTTAAAGCGATTATGGTATAAAGCAACAGAGCAGTGTTACCCTCAGAGAGGAATTTTGTTATGTTGACCGTGTTGTACCTAACAGAGGTGGCTTATAGGAAATGAAAGTCAGAATTAAGTAAACATTTGAACAGTAACAAACAAGATTTTTGCCTGTCTACACTGTTTAAAGAAAAAGGAAAACAGTCGCCAGCCTAATTAGGCAAGAGAAAGATTAACGTTCTCGTTTAAGAAAATAGGTATGCGTAACTTTAACGGACAAACACAACCTAGACTTGACCACACGCGAGTGCAATGAACTCTGACACCTGCATATGTTAACGTTAAGGTTGGAACAAACAGCTAAAGCAGCACAAACTATTTGTAAAATTATAATAGATAACGGTTCAAATGGCTCTGAGCACTATGGGACTCAACTGCTGTGGTTATCAGTCCCCTAGAACTTAGAACTACTTAAACATAACTAACCTAAGGACATCACACACATCCATGCCCGAGGCAGGATTCGAACCTGCGACCGTAGCAGTCACACGGTTCCAGACTATAATAGATAACGAAACACACTATTACTTTCAGGGCTTATTCAAACTGAATGGTCTTTATAACGTTACTATTTATATTCACTGCAGAATCATTAATTGGATATAGGTTAAGTCTCTCTCAGTTAAATACTTTACTATTTAAAATGAAATTTAACTGGAATCCACTGAAAAGTTGCTTCTCACTATCATTTGAAGAAAGAAATTATGATTTTCATAATTAATGGTCTTTCCGTTACTTGTTACCGAGCATTAACACAATAGACAAACTGTGGATCCAGTTATACTATTAATATGCACTTCCAATACACAAGAGAGACAAACACTTAGCAATCATGAACATATAATTTCCTACTTTTGCAGTTTTCCACTTTTACTACAGCGAAACACAATGTTGACAAAATTGCAAGAAACTGACTCACCTTTTAGAATTTACTACAGATAGCAAGGTGATCACTTGCTATGCAAAACTTTATAAGCCTTGCGAGGTGCCGGGGCTATCAGTGTATTTATCACTAAATTCTACTAGAATCCACATATGTAAATCATGCTCTAAGCCCCCCCTATTCTAACTCCGACTTTTGCTGTTGCACAAGGATAAAAAAAATACGCGAACTGACTCTAATCAACCCTGCCAGTGGAGTAGAAGAGAGTTTGGCACCTGCAATAATTTAATTTTATAAATAAGTTAAATAAACAAAGGTTTCATTTGCATAGTGAGGAATGATAGGGTTGCTCTATCGATTAACAGAATGAAAGTTCTGTCCAAAATAACAATATGATTTATTAAGACTAAACACTGAATAGTAAAAGAAACACAGGAAATATAATACATCAAATTGGCTCAAATTTGGAGATTCATACAAACACTGTAAAGGTGAAGTTGTCCCTAAACTAGATCGTGAGGTTTAAGACGAGGTGGTATGTGGAGCCAATTCCTTTCCACTCAAATCTCAAGAGAGACACACAGCTAACCCAACAGTAATTGCTGCTACTCGAAACAGAACAAAGTTAGAAAAGGATGAACAGGCGCGCTCTGCTGAGCTCTGATTGTCACCTAGGAAAATCCCTATCTGCCGGTGCTGCGGACGTACATTACCAAACGGTCTTCTTATCTCCCAGAACACGATCTGGCGTACCGCAGGCGAGGGCTGGTTGCTTCGACGTCCTCGACCGAAAGGCGACTGCCGACCCCCCACAAGAGCACCCGTACAGGCCGAACACAGAACATTTCCGCCCCCACGACAGTGGCCGAGGTTAAACGTTCCAATCAGCAACTCGAAAACCGGCGGAAATTCCACTCCATTGCCGGAGCACTACCATTCCACCAATGGAGATTCTTGGCGCCAATTTCTGTGCTGATTTTGCTACGTCACGGCGCTATGCCCTGAGCAAACCAATCACCGTTACTATTTTGCAGAAAGTGCGGGAATTTTCCCGCCACAACTGCCAGGGTACACAAGTCATTCCCACGCCTCGCTGGTAGCCCGCCAGAAAGTGTTTTCGCTAAGTTTCTCCGAAGTAACGGAACCTCTAGCCCAGCCGCTACTTCACACCCCAGCGGGCGTGTCTCTTGACAATGTCGGCGTCTGCAAAGCATTCACTCGACTGCCTCACACACGTCGGCTTAACCCGCCTGTCACCGGACCACCCGGGTGACAAGAGACGCTGCGTGGGAAGTCCGCGTGTGAAGGAATAGCAAACCTTCCACCGCATGCAACTAGAGAGGAGAATCGTAAGATAGAAATATGAGAGGGGGCTCATGCCACCTCTCAGCCTCAGTCTTGAGAACTTTTAATTTTGCAGTTGACAACAGCACTTTAATAAGCAGTTTTAATAGGAAAATTATTTTCAGCAAACAACATTTACTTTAACTCACTCTCTTGCCACATTAACTTTAACTTTCTTTTTACTAAGTTCAACAGGCATTAATTAGCAAAACAGTGGTCTTTAATGTTCTTTCAGTAGGGACACTCGGTAATCACTTTAGTTGAAATGGAGAGGAACCTGAGAGGTGTTATGATAAGGAAATAAGGAAGGTAGGTACATAAATTCAGTTGTAAGTTACCTTATATTTGTGCACACTAAAACATCCAGTAAGCTGATCCTTCACTGTACATCATTATAGTATTACGTTACAGTGATTGCGCAACGTGGTGGAAACTGCATGTTGGTAGGTGGATTCGCAGGCAGAATTGCTGGACTCTGGCCCTTCTTGGTGGAGATGATGAATACCAAATCCAGAATCGTTCCAGCTATTTATCCATCCATCCGAGGCATTGGAAAGTAGCAGAAAAGCCTCTCTCGGAACCAGCACATGGCAGTGCACAGTTTGGTAGCTCGTCCCCGACTCGTAGCTCGTCCCCGACTGACTCTCAGTTCCACCTTTTCTACTTAGGCCAACCACAATTTGCGCGCGCTACACAGTTCCGTTCCTGAGGGGAACCACTACACCTTTTACATACAAACTAACTAAGAACCCTAAGTGAAGGTCAGCAGTTTACATAACAGAAACAAACATTTTAAATAAAACAGAACATTTGCACATATTAGTGTTTCTACAAAAAATTATTCACACAGAAATTACAATTATATGTAGTAAGTTTTGTTCCCTCCAAATGGGACAAAGATTTTAAATGACAGATATACTACTTTGCATACAAACAAATCACGACATCAAAGTTTTGACAAAGAAAAGAGTATACAATTTTGTGTTATCTATTCAATCAAACACATTTACAGAAGCTTAACGATCTAATATTAAATGAAACAAAAGCAAAGTAAATCAGTAGAACACTAGAGTTATGGTGTTACAAAGTTTGTTGGAAGTCGCTAAGTGTTTCCATTGTGAAACTTTAGATGAATTTAGTCTGGGCAATTTTCCCTCCGTTTTAAGCAAAAACAAGTTTTTCGCCCATCTCAATGTTTATGACGTCATATTTCCAGAACTGTGAGTTGTAAAATAATATAATTTTGAGGTCAGTGACATATTTAGATACTATCTGCAAAATGTGTTGGGCAGAGCGTAAGAGGCCCATGACTACGGAATTTATTGCAAGCGCATTCGAGCAGATGTAACTTCGATGGATTACTCACGCGCTGCCTGCGATATGTGAGCTACAATAGAATAGCAGACCAGAGAGCAGCGTCGGCGGCAGCAGTAGCAGTACTAGCTGGCAGTCGGGTGTATCGAGCTGTCGGGGACGGTCGTTGGGAGCGATGGCGGTACCTGATCGATGTAGTATAAGGTAAAAGCAGCCCGTGCATATGGTAAATCTAGACGTCAGCAATGCTACGTCCTGGCCCTGAAAAGTCATTCTGAATAAACTGAAAATTCTTACCTCAATTGTGTCGCCGGATAACGCGTATATATATCTGCTCATATAAGAAATTTTTCTGGCACAGCCCAGTGCAATGTTGCCCACTAGATTTGTCATGTATAAAAAGAAACTTTTTCTTTATGATAATCAGGATGACCATGGATAGGAGAAATTAGTGATGTGTCGACAGAAGTGCCGACACAGTGTGATTTGAGGGGCCGCGCGGTTCTGGCGCTGCAGTCTGGAACCGCGAGACCGCTACGGTCGCAGGTTCGAATCCTGCCTCGGGCATGGATGTGTGTGCTGTCCTTAGGTTAGTTAGGTTTAACTAGTTCTAAGTTCTAGGGGACTAATGACCTCAGCAGTTGAGTCCCATAGTGCTCAGAGCCATTTGAACCCATTTTTGTGATTTGAGGGGACCGCAATGCACGCTATAAACACACGAAGGATGGCGTGAGGTCTGAAACAGGATACGTAATGAATGCTATAAAGAAAAGTACGTAGCTTTTGGAATACTTAACTTTAATCCATCCTTGTTGTATACATCGTTCTTGATGAGACATGCTTTATACGATAAGTATCAATTGCTATGTAAGGCTAATGGCGCCTTGCTAGGTCGTAGCCATGGACTTAGCTGAAGGCTATTCTAACTATCTGCTCGGCAAAGGAGCGCGGCTTCGTCAGTGTAGTCGCTAGCAAAGTCGTCCGTACAACTGGGGCGAGTGCTCGTAAGTCTCTCGAGACCTGCCGTGTGGTGGCGCTCGGTCTGCGATCACTGAAAGTGGCGACACGCGGGTCCGACATGTACTAATGGACCGCGGTCGATTTAAAGCTACCACCTAGCAAGTGTGGTGTCTGGCGGTGACACCACAATTAGTAAAATCTTTAAATTCAGATGAATGATTGTCAAAAGTTATTTTTATAAGAAAGATTATTATTAAAAGATTTTTTTAAAACATTTACATGGGATTTGATATAACGATAGTACAAAATCAGTTGTTACAAACTACATATGCGCGCGGCTATAAATAGTAGTTTTTGGTTTTACCTTATACTACATCGCTCAGGCATCGCCATCTCTCTCCACGACCGGCGACCTGACCCAACCGCCCGACTGCGAGCTACTACTTCTACTGCTGCCGACACTGCTCTCTGGTCTGCGATTCTGTTGTAGCACACATATCGCAGGCAGCACGTGAGTAATCCATCGAAGTTACATCTGCTCGAATGCGCCGGCAATAAATTCCTTAGTCATGGACCTCTCACAACAGAGATAGTAGTAAAGAAGTAATATGTTAAAACGTCATGCCTGATGTTGAAGCTTTCCTGTGAGCCATTTTAAACAGAAACTAGTTTTTCGCGCATCTAAATGCCTCTGACGTCATATCTTCTGAACTGCGTGTCGTACGATGAAATAACTTTTCATGCACAGTCAGTGTCGTGTGTACATACCGCCAGCAAACAGTGTTACGAAAGATATGCAACCTGTAACTGATGGTACTGGATTCCGGATTCTCCGGGACAGTCGCGAGGGAAGGCCTCAGACACAGTCAAACGACTCGGCTCATATTTGGCAAGTCGCTCGTGTACAACTTAAAACGAAAGACTCTAACAAGGAAATCCTTGAGTGCAAGGTCGCAAAGGGCCAAAGACGTTTACAGCATCCAGTGCCCCACATATTGTCTACCACGCAACTACGATGTTGGCTGCTAATGGCAACAAGGAACGGAATTGGAGGTATCCGATGGAGTGTAGTTGAACTACTCAGTCGACAAGTGATTCACAACAGTGTTACAGTGCTAGCGGCATTGATACGAAGCAGAGCAATGACTACGATAAACAAAGTAAATATTGCATTATATCTACAAAAACGGTTGCCGAAGTTGATATTTCTTCAGAAAGGAACCCAAGTAATTTCACAGATTGTACAGGGTGTTACAAAAAGGTACGGCCAAACTTTCAGGAAACATTCCTCACACACAAATAAAGAAAAGATGTTATGTGGACATGTGTCCGGAAACGCTTAATTTCCATGTAAGAGCTCATTTTAGTTTCGTCAGTATGTACTGTACTTCCTCGATTCACCGCCGGTTGGCCCAATTGAAGGAAGGTAAAGTTGACTTCGGTGCTTGTGTTGACATGCGACTCATTGCTCTACAGTACTAGGATCAAGCTCATCAGTACGTAGCATCAACAGGTTATTGTTCATCACGAACGTGGTTTTGCAGTCAGTGCAATGTTTACGAATGCGGAGTTGGCAGATGCCCATTTGATGTATGGATTAGCACGGGGCAATCGCCGTGGCACGGTACGTTTGTATCGAGACAGATTTCCAGAACGAAGGTGTCCCGACAGGAAGACGTTCGAAGCAATTGATCGGCGTCTTAGGGAGCACGGAACATTCCAACCTATGACTCGCGACTGGGGAAGACCTAGAACGACGAGGACACCTGCAATGGACGAGGCAATTCTTCGTGCAGTTGACGATAACCCTAATGTCAGCGTCAGAGAAGTTGCTGCTGTACAAGGTAACGTTGACCACGTCACTGTATGGTGAGTGCTACGGGACAACCAGTTGTTTCCGTACCATGTACAGCGTGTTCAGGCACTATCAGCTGCTGATTGGCCTCCACGTGTACACTTGTGCGAATGGTTCATCCAACAATGTGTCAATAGTCATTTCAGTGCAAATGTTCTCTTTACGGATGAGGCTTCATTCCAACGTGATCAAATTGTTAATTTTCACAATCAACATGTGTGGGCTGACGAGAATCCGCACGCAGTTGTGTAATCACGTCATCAACACAGATTTTCTGTGAACGTTTGGGCAGGCATACTTGGTGATGTCTTGATTGGGCCCCATGTTCTTCCACCTACGCTCAATGGAGCACGTTATCATGATTTCATACGGGATACTCTACCTGTGCTGCTAGAACGTGTGCCTTTACAAGTGGGACACAACATGTGGTTCATGCACGATGGAGCTTCTGCACATTTCAGTCGAAGTGTTCGTATGCTTCTCAACAACAGATTCGGTGACTGATGGATTGGTAGAGGCGGACCAATTCCATGGCCTCCACGCTCTCCTGACCTCAACCCTCTTGACTTTCATTTATGGGGGCATTTGAAAGCTCTTGTCTACGCAACCCCGGTACCAAATGTAGAGACTCTTCGTGCTCTTATTGTGGACGGCTGTGATACAATACGCCATAATCCAGGGCTGCATCAGCGCATCAGGGATTCCATGCGACGGAGGGTGGATGCATGTATCCTCGCTAACGGAGGACATTTTGAACATTTCCTGTAACAAAGTGTTTGAAGTCACGCTGGTACGTTCTGTTGCTGTGTGTTTCCATTCCATGATTAATGTGATTTGAAGAGAAGTAATAAAATGAGCTCTAACATGGAAAGTAAGCGTTTCCGGACACATGTCGACATAATATATTTTCTTTCTTTGTGTGTGAGGAATGTTTCCTGAAGTTTTGGCCGTACCTTTTTGTAACACCCTGTATAAGAAGTGGTAGATGAAATATTAGCGTTCATGCAAAATGAGTCAGTGAAATGTGTGGTGTGTGGTGTCGTATATGCTCGACTGTGCTGGCAATGTACATGAGGAGTACAATGATGACGATACGTGCTTAATACGTGAAAGTGGTACTGAAATGGGTGTCGTGTCATATAGTTTATCATCCTTGTCGAACAGGGAGCCATAAATTCTGTCTCCTGTGACACGTAGTAAAGGACAATTGTTGTCCAAGGAGCGTCTACTAAAACTAATCACGTACATGGAAGATCATCCACAGCCTAGTAAAAAAGAGTTATGAACAGATTTCGAATAAGTCCGCAGCAATGTGACCGTATAGTGCATATGAAAAATTATGGATATTCAAGGGAGGACAATGCCCACTTGTTACAAAAACTGGTGTTCGCGCGTTTCAAGGATGCTCGATGTAGTTTACAGAATGTGCATGATAGTGAACTACTACGTTATGCATATCAAATTGCGCGCGACATAAATTACAGTGATTTGAAGGCAAGCAGTGCGTAACTACAAACAGAGTTACAGAATTTTGAGACGTAAGATAACTAAATTTCAAACAAAGCGTCAACTTGCAGACCAAACTGTGGACTCGGCCTGTAAATTTGTAGATGAACTAAACAAATTTACCCATCGTTCGGTAATGAATTTGTTTCCAATTCCGACCAGTCGAGATTTGAAGAGTAAATGCATATGAAAGGAAACATGGAAATTAGAGGTACCAAGAGAGTTGTATCAAGATCAACTAACATCAATGCCTTAACACATTCGTATACAATTATGGTGAACGTTAATCTGGATGGTAAATTTGGATGGAAAGTTATTTATTGTACTGCGAGAACTTGGAGATGCTCTAACCCTACGATTCTTTCTCGTATGTGTGATCTTGCAAGGGCAGTAGGAAATGTTTACGTCACCCCAAATAAGAGTGCGAAAATGGTCTAGGAGGATTACAGCTATGGTATGAGCACTATTTTTTGGCAATAGCTGGTCAAAATAACTTTTGATTGATTCCTGGTCTGCGTATAGAAATCATACTTCTTTAAACTATCCCTTCCGAGATGTTTATGACATTGCAGTTCATACCTCCTTCAACCACAGGACAAATTCAGCCTCTGGATGTTTGTTTTTTCCGTGCCTATAATATATGTTATCACGCTATCTGCAGCTACGCCTTAAAGAATAGACTGTTTCACTATAAGACCCACGACAGACTGTTTCGCACTGGGTTGCATGCCATCACGTTCCATCAGTTCTCATCACCCAGTTACACCAATATGATTCTATATGCATTCTTTGAGACTAGATACCTAGCTGAAAGTCCTGCACGGTTTGTAACTCCTACGGAGTTCGCCTTCCATCTTGATGGTGCGAACCTTTGCGATCACCGTGGTGCTCCATTTGTCATTCGGTGTTCACGGTGCAAGTTAATGGTTGGTGTTGAACATTTCTTGAATGTCGACAATGTCCATATCGTGATATGATCCCTCTGCCCCTCCCGGACACTCGTTTCCTGTCGCCCTCCTGATGCACATTGTGAGTCATTAGCAGCTAATATATTTCGTATCTTAATTGTGTAACGCTTTCAAATGATCCTTACTAAAGATTGAACTTGCCACCTCATATTCAAGGGTTTCCTTGTAAGATATTTTGGCTCGAACCCACACCCACCAGTGCTACACCCACTCCCACAATTTTTGATTAAAAAAGTCTGAAGTTCATGACGCACAGTCAGCTTAAAACTAACAGGAACGGTAGATATTTGAAAACTTAGCGTTTTTCGTCATCATATATGGGGCTCGATAACGCACATTTTCCTAGAACTCGAGGAAAGAAACTTTTTCAACCTCCGCTAAACTACTTATAAAGTAAACGCTGTTTAACGGAAGCATCGCTGGTGTACTAATCAAGGCATTAAATTGGGAAGCACAGAACCTGTGTTCGGTTCCCAAATGCATGGTTCAGGTTTTTTTATTTTTTATTTGTCTAAATTGGTGGGAGTAGTTGATCCGTAAGGAGTCAAGATAGGATATAAATTTCTCAAATGACTTGGAATAGTGCTGTGCCCGTCGTCCGGAGACGTGGCTCCAATCGGCGCATCCTGACCGCGAGCCAGTGTAAGGGGAAGGGGAAGGGTAAGGGCAATGTTACCTCAAACGTCTGGTTGACGGTCGGTGTCGCTATAAATAACGCGCACGCAGTCAGGGTTACCAGATCGTAATGAAGCAGAATATAGGATACAATAATAGGACACCATGAGTGGCAGTAGATCAAACGTTGTAAGCTACAGTTACACTTTTTTTAATTTTAATACATAGCTACCTTACACACGGTGGTCAATAGATTGTGACCCGGCCAAATATCTCACGAAATAAGCGTAAAACGAAAAAAAATACAAAGACGAAACTTGTCTAGCTTGAAGGGGGAAACCAGATGGTGCTATGGTTGGCCCGCTAGATGGCGCTGCCATAGGTCAAAATCATATCAAATGCGTTTTTTTTTTTAAATAGGAACCCCCATTTTTATTATATACTCGTCTAGTACGTAAAGAAATATGAATGTTTTAGTTGGACCTCTTTTTTCGCTTTGTGATAGATGGCGCAGTAATAGTCACAAACATATGCCTCACAATTTTAAACGAACAGGTAGGTTTTTTAAATTAAAATACAGACCGTAGTACGTTCGAACATCTTATTTCGGTTGTTTCAATGTGATACATGTACCTTTGTGAACTTATCATTTCTGAGAACGCATGCTGGTACGCGGTGATTACCTGTAAATACCACATTAATGCAATAAATCCTCAAAATGATGTCCGTCAACCTCAATACATTTGGCACTACGTGTAACGACATTCCTCTCAACAGCGAGTATTTCGCCTTCCGTAATGTTCGCACATGCATTGACTATGCGCTGACGCATGTTGTCAGGCGTTGTCGGTGGTTCACGATAGCAAATATCCTTCAACTTTCCGCACAGAAAGAAATCCGGGGAGGTCAGATCCGGTGAACGTACGGGCCATGGTATGGTGCTTCAACGACCAATCCACCTGTCATGAAATATGCTATTCAATACCGCCTCGACCGCAAGCGAGCTATGTGCCGGACATCCATCATTTTGGAAGTACATCGCCATTCTGTCATGCAGTGAAACATCTTATAGTAACATCGGTAGAACATTACGTAGGAAATCAGCATACATTGCACCATTTAGGTTGCCATCGATAAAATGGGGGCCAATTATCCTTCTTCCCATAATGCCGCACCATACATTATCCCGCCAAGGTCGCTGATGATCCACTTGTCGCAGCCATCGTGGATTTTCCGTTGCCCAATAGTGCATATTACGCCGGTTTACGTTACTGCTGTTGGTGAATGACGCTTCGTCGCTAAATAGAACGTTTGCAAAAAGCCTGTCATCGTCCCGTAATTTCTCTTGTGCCCAGTGTCAGAACTGCACACGACGTTCAAAGAACGTTCAAGAACGCATTTCCTTGTGCATAGAAATATGGTACGGGTGCAATCGATGTTGATGTAGCATTTTCAACACCGACGTTTTTGAGATTCCCGATTCTCGCGCAATTTGTCTGCTACTGATGTGCGGATTAGCCGCGACAGCAGCTAAAACAACTACTTGGGCATCATCATTTGTTGCAGGTCGTGGTTGACGTTTCACATGTGGCTGAACACTTCCTGTTTCCTTAAATAACGTAGCTATCCGGCGAGCGGTCCGGACACTTGGATGATGTTGTCCAGGATATCGAGCAGCATACATAGCAGACGCCCGTTGGGCATTTTGATCACAATAGCCATACATCAACACGATGTCGACCTTTTTCGCAATTGGTAAACGGTCCATTTTAACACGGGTAATGTATCACGAAGCAAATACCGTCCGCACTGGCGGAATGTTACGTGATACCACGTACTTATACGTTTGTGACTATTACAGCGCCATCTATCACAAAGCGAAAAAATTGGCCCAACTAAAACACTCATATTTCTTTACGTACTACACGAATATGTAATAAAATGGGGGTTCCTATTTAAAAAAACGCAGTTGACATCCGTTTGACCTATGGCAGCGCCATCTAGCGGGCCAACCATAGCGCCATCTGGTTTCCCCCTTCAAGCTAGAAGAGTTTCGTTCTTTCTAGTTTTCTCGTTTGATACTTATTTCGTGAGATATTTGGCCCGGTCACTATCATTGGACCACCCTGTATACTGTAAACGCCCTTATCAATAATTTCTCTGAATTTTTCATTATGTGCCTTCGGGGAACTACAATCGTAACTTCCGTAGATTTGACGGGAGGCGGACTTTGTTAAATTTGGAAATGTTTCTTTTTTCGGAAATTAATTTTGAAGGATACCCTGCATACCTTAAAATCGCCTGAAAAATTGGTGCTCAAAGTTGATCAAGAATTATGCTATGAACCGTTGTTGCATCCGCGCGGTTTTACAATTACCGCTGGATTTCCAGAAGCATGGCGCTGTCGGCTGACTGTGGTTCCCCGTCTCGATTTCGCATTGTTTTCATACAGTGAGGCTTAAAGTTTTAATTCTTTACTAACCCAAGTCGTCCGAGAAATTTATTTGCCTACTTTGTTCTTGTTGCCCATGGATTTACTTATCTTATTAACATTCCTATACCTACCAATTTCGTCCGCAGCTCGTGGTCTCGCGGTAGCGTTCTCGCTTCCCGAGCACGGGGTTCCGGGTTCGATTCCCGGCGGGGTCAGGGATTTTCTCTGCCTCGTGATGACTGGGTGTTGTGTGCTGTCCTTAGGTTAGTTAGGTTTAAGTAGTTCTAAGTTCTAGGGGACTGATGACCATAGCTGTTAAGTCCCATAGTGCTCAGAGCCATTTGAACCTACCAATTTCAGAACGTAGAAAATACATATATAAAATCTACACAATGCAACGGGGAATACGGCGAATCGAGCAGTGATTCTTGGCCCCACAGCCACACGCCTTAATCACTGAGCCAGCGACGCTTTCGTTGAATAGCTCTTGCCTAATGGGTACATGAGTGGCAGTCACTTGTACCCAAGTGACCTGCCAAATATGAGGCAAATCGGTTGTCTGTGTCTGAGGCCTTCCCCTAGTTAATAATATAGACTATATAAATGCAGTAGAACTCTAATCATTAGGATGAGACGGTACCGGACCCAATCTGAATGACTGGATAAATAATGACAATAGGCCATCAGGCCATTTCTTTTTTTTTTTTAAAAAAAAAAAAAGAGTTAAATTTGTGTATACATGTCACTGAACTACTACTTTCTTGACTATAAAACAATGATGTTCAGATTTTGTACAGTGCTGTACTCACATACAATGTTAATTCTTGAACATATTGGTACAGAGCGAGGTGGCGCAGTGGTTAGCACACTGGACTCGCACTCGGGAGGACGACGGTTCAAACTCGCGTTCGGCCATCCACATTTAGGTTTTCCGTAATTTCACTAAATCACTTCAGGTAAATTTCGGGATGGTTCCTTGGAAAGTACACGGCCGATTTCCTTCCCCATTGATCCCTAATCCGAAAATAAAAAAAAATGAAAATGAAAAAGCTTGCATACTTTGCCTACTTTCATTCCATTATGTCATATGGTATAATATTTTGGGGTAACTCTTCAAGTCAAACAAAAGTTTTCAGAGTCCAAAAGCGTGTAATACGTATTATTTGTGGGGTAAACTCACGGACGTCCTGTAGAAACCTCTACAAAGAACTGGGCCAGAGTCAGTTGTTTTGAGATGTCTTCAATCGTTTTCGTAGAGCCAAGTCTCGCATCCACTTGGTGAGCAGCTGTAGGCCTATACGGCCACACTAAGCCTGCCGCTTCATCCATGTTGGCGTAGTGTCAAGAGACTCTCATCTTCATTCTCAAGGACAGACACAAAGTTTAAAATTGACGACTTGTCAAACTTATCTCTGAATTGGTTGGTGTTCCCACGTTAAACAACTGAGCTGAGTGCTTACCATTCACGCTTTTGCTAGTTGTTCAAAAACTTATATTTTGTCTGCCAACAAGACAACGCGTTTTCTCTTAGAAGACATGTTCACACACAGTACATTAAAACACACGCACAAAATCAAAGGCAGGGAAGACGGAACGTATAATGACAAATCAGTGTATACGTTAGGTCACGACATAGATTGATGCAGGCCGCACTGAATTACGGGCACAACAAGCACAACAATAGCGCTACCACGTTCACAACAATTCGTGTACTGTACTCATTGGAAGATTTTGTATTACAATACATTCGCTGTGGATAGTGTTGCCAAACCAGCATTTTGAGAACTAATTCTGTCTTATCTTTAGTGGCATTTAGATGCCGAATTGCAGATGTAGCTGGGGTCCGGAAGCATCGATTTTTTTCTCAGTCATTTGGCCTTTTTTCTTTTTTAACCTCAGGAAAGCATCAAAATCCATGCGGGTTAACGGAAAATTATTTTCACTGAACTAAGATTTGAAGAAATACTTTAATATTCTATGAAAATGTATTATTAGATTGAGTTAAAAAGCACAAGAAAGCAAACTAATGCAGTGTTGGTGTGCGTTGCGGACTCATCGGCAATCACATACACAACACCAAAATCGTAACCACGAAAGACAAACAGCTGAGAGCGTTACTGAAAATCCTGTACAGCATAGCTGATATCAGCGAATGAACCACAGCTTCGCTAAAATGAAGAAAGCTGTTGTAAGCAAAGCAAATTTTCATTTACGCAGGATGAATCAGAAATCGTCCGTCTGCTTAGCTGAGAGGTAACGTGTTTGCCTACCATGCAGCGGGCTCGGGATCGATTCCCGGCCGGATTGGAGACTTTCTCCGCTCGTGGACTGGCTGTTCTGTTGTCCTCATCATTATTTCATCATCACCGACACACAATGTGGCGTCAACTGAAACAAGACTTGCCTAATGTGGCGTCAACTGAAACAAGACTTGCAACCCGGCGGCCGAACTTCCCCGGGTGGGTCCATCACTGCCACGCTATCACTTCATTTCAATCAGAAATCATGCACTTCACAGTTGCAATGGACAATATTCCAGCGACTGAACTGAAGTGCAGTAGTTCGCTAATAACGTAATATTGCATTGTAAGAAGTAATCTAACATCAGAGTGCAGATATTGTGTAGAGCTTATCCTGTAAATACCTGGAATACATATTATTCATATTTTTATTGTGATACAGACTTTTGCCGGCCGGAGTGGCCGTGCGGTTCTAGGCGCTACAGTCTGGAACCGAGCGACCGCTACGGTCGCAGGTTCGAATCGTACCTCGGGCATGGATGTGTGTGATGTCCTTAGGTTAGTTAGGTTTAATTAGTTCTAAGTTCTAGGCGACTGATGACCTCGGAAGTTAAGTCGCATAGTGCTCAGAGCCATTTGAACCATTTGATACAGACTTTTACTGCAAAATATTCTGGTTTTTTATTTAATGGGCTGATATTTTATATGCAAGTTGTAGAAATAAAATAACTGGAAAAATAAATATGTACAGTAATGCACCTAGTTTTATTTCAGCTTTTTCTCGCTTTTTATTGTAACACATTTAGCTTATTTCGTTTTGGAAAGCTGGCAACATTGGTTGCGGATTGACTTTAGAATGATGAAGAAACGTACAGTGTACTGTATGACTATCGAACAAAATCAAGAATTTTAGCCACGGAGTACAAACTTCTTTTTCCTGAAAGTGATCCGGATAACTGCTGATCCACAAGCTGGAGTTCGGATACTTGGAGTTCTACTACACTGATGGTTGCCTATTTATCTCTATATTAAGGCAACCACATTTAATGCGTCAGAACGCAAGACGCTACAAGAAACTTTTTGTCAATTTTCTTACAATTTTTCTACAGTTTGATTTTGACTTCGTGATGTCTTGTTTATAATTATCAAGTGCCAGCAGATGGTTCATATACACTGAAGAGCCAAAGAAACTGGTATAGGCATGCGTATTCAAATAGAGAGATATGTACACAGGAAGAATACGGCGCTGCGATCGGCATAAGACAACAAGCGTATGGCGCAGTTGTTAGATCGGTTACTTCTGCTGCAATAGCAGGTAATGAAGATTTAAGTGAGTTTGAGGGTCGTGGAATGGTCGGCGTACGAGAGATGGGAAACAGCATCACCGAGGTAGCGATGAAGTGGGGATTTTCCCGTACGACCATTTTACGAGTGTACCGTGAATATCAAGAATCCGGTATAGATCAAATCTCCGACATCGCCGCGGCCGAAAAAAGATCCTGCAAGAACGGGACCAACGACGACTGAAGAGAATCGTTCAACGTGAGAAAGAAAAACCCTTCCGCAAATTGCTGCCGATTTCAATGATGGGCCATCAACAAGTGTCACCGTGTAAAACATTCAAAGAAACATCATCGATATGGGGTTTCGGAGCCGAAGGCCCACTCGTGTACCCTTGATTAGATTAGGTTAGATTAGATTAGATTTTCGTTCCACAGATCCGTGCTGAGGAGATCCTCGTGGATGTGGAACATGTCAATATTTTTTTAAAGCTGAAATAACAAAACTGATAGTATGAATATATACAATACACCATTTGTTTCTATTAAAAAATTCGTCAACGGAGTAGAAGGAGTTGGCCTCTGGTAAGTCTTTCAGGCTCCTTTTAAACTGATCTTTATTTGTAACTAAATTTTTTATTTTTGCTGGCAAATTATTGAAGATGAGTGTTCCTGAGTAGTGGACCTCTTTTTGAACTAAAGTAAGTGCTTTTAAGTCCTTTTGCAGATCATTTTTGTTCCTGGTATTGTATGTATGAACTGAGCTGTTTGTTGGAAAAAGAGATATATTATTTAGGACAAATTTCAAAAAAATGGTTCAAATGGCTCTGAGCACTATGGGACTCAACTGCTGAGGTCATAAGTCCCCTACAACTTAGAACTACTTAAACCTAACTAACCTAAGGACAACACACACATCCATGCCCGAGGCAGGATTCGAACCTGCGACCGTAGCGGTCGCGCGGTTCCAGACTGTAGCGCCAGAACCGCTCGGCCACCAGCGGCCGGCGCGGACAAATTTCATCAAAGAGTAAATATACTGAGAGGCAGTAGTTAGTATACCCAGTTCTTTGAAGAGGTTTCTACAGGACGTCCGTGAGTTTACTCCACAAATAATACGTATTACACGCTTTTGGACTCTGAAAACTTTTGTTTGACTTGAAGAGTTACCCCAAAATATTATACCATATGACATTATGGAATGAAAGTAGGCAAAGTATGCAAGCTTTTTCATTTTTATGTCGCCTATGTCAGTTAACACTCGAATTGCAAATACAGATTTGTTAAGGCGTTTCTGCACGACACAAAGCTTTACGCCTCGCCTGGTCCATCAACACTGACAATGGACTGGTGATGACTGGAAACATGTTGCCTGGCCGGATGAGTCTCGTTTCAAATTGTATCGAGCGGATGGACGTGCAACCTCGTGAATTCATGGACCCTGCATGGTAGCAGGGGACTGTTCAAGCTGGCGGAGGCTCTGTAATGGTGTGTGGCGCGTGCAGTTGGAGTTATATGGGACCTCTGAAACGTTTAGCTGCGACTCTGACATGTGACATGTACGTAAGCATCCTGTCTGATCACCTGCATCCATTCACGTCCATCATTGTGCATGCCGACGGACTTAGGCAATACTCCTGCAGATCAATGCGACCCCCCCCCCCCCCCCCCGCTCCCCCGTCCAGAATTGCTGCAGAGTGACTCGAGGAACACCCAGACATTATTGAGCATATCTGGGATGCCTTGAAACATGCTGTTGAGAAGAGATCTCCGTCCCCTCGTACGATTCATGGTGTCAGTTCCCTCCAGCACTACTCCACACATTAGTAAAGTACATGCCACGTTGTGTGCGGCACTTGTGCGTGCACGCGGGGGCCCCACACTATATTATGCAGCTGTTCCACTTTCTTTGTCTCTTCCGTGCAGATCGAGACCAGTAGCACATTTCAATAAAGATTGTACAGTAGATGACGGTGTTCATAAATAAGTGTTGTAACCTCCCAATAGTAAAAATAAATATAATTATATCATTCACATTCAGTGTAACCTGGCAACAGAAAAGGTATTTATAACATTCTGTAACCTCGCAATTGTTTATTATTCCATAACCTCACAATAATTTATTATTGCGTAACCTCACAATAATAACGTGACTAATCTCTCAATAAAATGGTGACTCACTTATAACCTTTCAATAATTGACTGTGAATTTAAACCGGTAAATTTTGGACGTCAGCACTGCTGCATCATGGCCCTGAAAATTCATTCGGAATAAATTGAAAATTCTTACCTCAATAAAGTCGCCGGATAACGCGTATATATCTGCTCCTATATGATATTTTTCTGGCACAGCCCAGTGCAATGCTGGACGATAGATTTATCATGTATAAAAAGAAACAACTTATTTTTCTTTACAATAATCGGGATGACCATGGATTGGAGAAATTAGTAAATTCTTTAAACTGAGATGGATAATTGTCAAAAGCTAAATTTTATAAGAAAGATTATTATTAAGAGATTTTTTTAAAATATTTACATGGGACTTGATATAACAATAGTACATAAGCGCGAGGCTGCTTTTACCTTATACTACATTGCTCAGGCACTGCCATCGCTCCGCACGACCGGCTCAGCCAACTCCATACACACGGCTGCACGCTACTACTTACTCCTACTGCTACACAGTTCCTACTGCATACACCACTGCTCTCTGGCCTGAGATTCTCTTATAGCTTACATATCGCAGGCAGCGCTTGAGCAATCCATCGAAATTACATCTGCTCGAGTGCGCTAGCAAAAAATTCCTTACTCGTGGACCTCCTACAGTGTCTCATTAATCACTTGACAAACGTGGCACTCACTGTCAAGTACAGACCCGGATTCTCGTGCTGAGGCTTTTGGCACATTTGAGACCGTCGCGGCGGCGTGGAGTGCTGGAGGCCAAGATGGGGGGGGGGGGGGGGGGGGAACCCGTCGGCGGCAGCTCCCCCGCAGCACGTAGACAGGCAATCGCGAAACAGTTAAGCGGCCGCCAGAGCGCGCCTCCCTCAGCTGGGGCATTGTGTGTTTATAGGGAAACTTTTCAGGGCGGGATGAAAATTTTACGAGACACTAAAAGCAAACTGCCGGAAGGATAATTAGGCCGAAGTGCGGGGGCGCCCATCTGGGGACGTGGCTCCAATGAGCGCGTCCTGACGGTGCTCCAGTCTACGGGTAAGGGGGTAAGGGTAAGGGGAGGGGTAACGTTGCCTCGCGAGCCTGGAAGGCGGAAGTCGATCCGAGGGAGCCAAAGTAATGGCGGTCTGTGTCGCTGCAAACAACGCGCACGCAGATACTGGGCGATTTCTGATTAGGGTTACCAGATCGTCTTAAACAAAATGTAGAACGTCAAGGGGCAGAATATATGACACAATAAGAGGGCACCATGATACGGCGGTAGCTCAAACGTCGAAAGCTACGATTTGGCATCACATTACTTCATTACATGAAACATAACTACCTTACAGGGCGTTTCAAAAAGGACTTTACAACTTTGAAAATTCGTATAAATTAATTCATAGCACCTACGGAGGTGATTTGAGTGTCAATTTGGAGGTAAATACATCAAGTTTCGTCTCACATAGTTCGCTAGTGCCGAATTGCACCGTAAGGAGCGCTAGCGGCAGTTGCGTTAAAGATAGCTGCCTTTACTGGACCCGAGAGTACTAGCTGCGTGTTTTGGTTTCATGAATCGAAGTCGACAACAACATTTCAGCGTAATTTCCGTACTAGGTATTCTAAAAATCCTGTTCGTGATAGCCCCAAACTGAACTTTTTTTTTTGTGCATTGAGCAAGAACAAAGTGTACGGCCCCTTCTTTTCCGTAAGAGAACCATCAAAGGGATATGTTACAACAATTTTTGATACCACAGATCGATGAGGATGACCAAGAACGAAATGTTTACTTCATGCACGATAGTGCACCACCGCACTACCTGGACGACGTGCAGTATTTTCTCAGTGACCGTTTTCGAACTCAATGTATTGGGTGATGGGCCAATTGCATGACCCCCACGTTCCCCAGAACAGACGCCACTCGATTTTTTTTTATGGGGATTCATCAAGTATATGTTCTGTACTTCCTGTGCCAGCTTCTCTAACTGAACTTAGAGCAAGAATTGACGCCGCCACGGAGCAAGTTACACCTGCAATTCTACAGCGAGTTTGGGAAGAAATTGACTTCCGATTGGATGTGTGCAGGATAACCAACGGAAGCCACATACAACGTCTTTAGTTTAAGGTAAAAAAAGTTGATACCATACCCTAGAATCTAACACCCAACCCAGCTCTATATCTTCTTCCATTAAATTTATATTAATTTTTGATGTCGTGAAGCCATTTTTGAAACACCCTATAATACTGTACCAACCTTTATCAATAATTAGTTTCTGATTTTAATTATGTTTCTTTGAGGAATCAATCTTATACACAGTCTCTTCTTTGAAATGTAGTTGTAGTCTTCAATTCGAAGACTGGTCTGACCATACCAGTCCATACTGCGCACCCCTTTTAACCGCTGCATAACTACTGCAACCAATACCGATTTGAGCATGCTCAATATTCTCTGGCTTTTTTCTCCCTCTATAATTTTTATCCCCTACGTTTCCCTCCTATACTATGTTACCAGTTTCGTGTCTCAAGGAATGTACTATCAATTTACGCCTTCTACTAATAATCTTGTGTCATTTAGCTAATATCTCTGCGACTCGAAGTGCTACATTCCCATTAGTTTCTCGCCATGCTGGTGTAATCTTCATCATTCATCTGTAGCACAGTGCTTCGAAATGTTCTTTGCTATTCTTGACTGCACTGGTCATTGTCTACGTTTCACACCCATACAAGGCTACACTCCGGGCAAATAATTTCAGAAAAGAATTCCTGAAATTTAAATGTATGATCGATGTTTAAAAAAATCTCTTTATGAAACGAATTTTTGCGTTACACAGGATAAATCAAAAATAATGTTACAAAGTTTGGGCGTAGGTCCCTCAAACTAAAACAAGAAAAGAGTTCGCAGAAACATATGTCCGACAATCATTCGTTATCGAGTTGGTAAAGAAAGTTTACGTTCAACGACTTTCGAGGTACAACTCAAAAACTTCAGTGCACTCATTCAAAACTGGTGTCCGCCCCCGGTAGCTGAGGGTCAGCGTGTCGGAATGTCGTATCAACGGGCCCGGGTTCGATTCCCGGCTGGGTTGGAGATTTTCTCTGCTCAGGGACTGGGTGTTGTATTGTCCTAATCATCATCATCTTATCCCCATCGACACGCAAGTCGCCGAAGTGGCGTCAAATCAAAAGACTTGCACCAGGTGACCGGTCTACCCGACGGGAGGCCCGGGTTCGATTCCCGGCTGGGTCGGAGATTTTCTCTGCTCAGGGACTGGGTGTTGTAGTGTCCTAATCATCATCATCTCATCCCCATCGACACGCAAGTCGCCGAAGTGGCGTCAAATCAATAGACTTGCACCAGGTGACCGGTCTACCCGACGGGAGGCCCTTGCCACACTGCATTTTATTCAAAACTGGTTTTGGATCGCTGTATCCGCTTTATCCCAGCTATCTGTGGGTAGGAAAAATAAAGAGTGGGATCGATCGACTGAGTTAAAAATAAAATAATTGTAAACTTATTAATAACACTACAATGATAATTTGATCAGCTGCAATTTGCATGAAAATGCTATGAGACGACGTTGCCATCTAGATGCACTTTTAATAATTTTGCTTATGTCTTGAGCACACTTTTATTTTTCATCAACCTTACACGTTTCGACTTTCCGTCATTTTCAAAGGCATTGCTATGTCAGTCATATAAAAACATTAGATACATTGTGTCACGTCAACATTCTCGAGCACTAGACAATTGGACAGTTTGCACTTGTCTCGTGTTCGAGAATGTTGACGTGATACAATGTACCTAATGTTTTTACATGGCTGACAGACCATTGCCTTTGAAAATGAAGGAAGGTCGAAACGCCCAAGGTTGATGAAAAGCAAAAGTGTGGTCAAAAAATAAGTAAAGTTATTAAAAGATAAATTGATCATAACACTAACGCTTCTAAATTTCATGAATACATTAGCCCCGAACATGCTATCAACAATCACAAGAGAATATTTAATTTGATATTTAGCACTGTGTCCTGCATCCTAGAATGAAACAAGCAGCCGTGCAGAATCAGTTAAATTCACGGACAGAATTAAACAAAATCAAAATAACAGAACACTTGAGAAAATGTTTAACTGAACCTCAGCACCGTATTAACTTTGATAACATAGCACACAAACCGATGTAGCAAGCATGGGCAGTACCGAGTGCAAAGCATAGGTATTCACTCTGGTACAGTCTGCTAATTAAAAACAGTAAGACAATAATTACAGTAAAGATAATAGTTAGGAACGAAGCTTCCCTCGACAGGAGCTCGGATGTTTCCAACGAGAATATCGCCGTCACATACACTTTGGTACTGGAGGCCCGGCCCACCAGTAAACAGAAGGCAGAAGAAATCCCACAATAGCTAACTTGAAACAGCTTAGTATTAGCAGTGAAAATAACTGTGCTTTCTACAGGGTGTTTCCGTTAGAGCGTGCAAACGAGTAACACGACATAGAGAACGCTCCCCTGAACAATCTGAGGTGGGGAACCTGGGGTCAGAGAAGCCAGCTTAAGGAGGTATGGGTTGTAAACTTGTCTACCGCTTTGTCTAGTCTTATTGTTTTTCAGCTTATTTACAACTAACATGTGTACAAGTTCACACGTACTGTGCGTTTTATTTACACTTACATTCTTCATTTCCTGGACGAGCCTGATTATTGGGAAGCCATGATGCAGGTTTTGTTTGCTTTACTTGTCCATAAGGTGGCTGTGTTGTATCGTATTTACATGGTCCCACGACAGAACGTCCGATGAACCAACGACGGACCCATTCATTACTCACAAGGGGAGGCCACGACGTTTGGAACGCGGATTTACTGCAAACTTCGTACAATCGAAGTACTCCATGAGGACAACTAAATGTGTAAGCAGTAGCGCGTAGTTCTCATGCGTTATTCAGAAAATCGCAAGATAATTTCGGTCGTCGAATATATATCTGTGCGTGGCCATTTAACCATGAAGCGGCTGCAGGCGAATAGTGCTGGTACGGTAGCTCAGCGTGTTCGGTCAGAACGTTAGCTACCTTTCATAATAAAAACACTGAGCGAAAGGATCATCGAACAAACTGAACGAGTGTCATCGGACGTCCGCCCTGAACAAATTCAACGAACAATATAGAACAACTTTTGTGTGTGTGTGTGTGTGTTTGGCGCTCAAGCCGATGGATCGAGTTCCGTTCGTCGGTTTTCTTTTTTCAACACAGTCATTTTCTTTATTATTTATATTACACATGACATAATGGGGATGAAATTTTATTAAATTTACAATGTTATTTGGCAGTCTGCTAATTTTTATTAACACAAATAATGTAATATTCATAACTATCGACTCGTAAACGTCCAAATGCATAAAGTGATACTGAAAATGTATGCTTGTCCGTGATTTGAGAAATCCCTTATACCTGTAAGGAGCCCGAAACCACTTGTTACCTCCAAGTTTTGACCGGCACAGACGGCTTTCGAAAGATGTACAATTAATTGTCGCTTTCGACATTACGAGTACAAGTTGAAGGATGGTATTTTTCGCAAAAACATGGAAAACATGAAGTTAAACGGCACCAGCTCCATTGAATAAATGCTGTTTCCGCATACGCAAGGTCTTTTGACGTTTTCTGTGGAAAAACAAACCTTGTTAACATTTTCAAAAACCTCTCTTTCCGACGATAGTTTGGAAGCAAACCATGCATAACGCAGTATTTCCTTAAAAATCGGTGCTGATAATTGGTTATGCTGTATCGAGTGTATTTTAATAGCGTCTTCCGAGAAGCAATTTTTCGTTCTCTTTCGATTAAATACGAACAGTTTTGAAGACACGGACAAGTACACATTTTCAGTATCACTTTATGCGTGTGGTCGTTTACTAGTCGATAGTTATGAATATTATATTATTTGTGATAATAAAAATTGGTAGACTGCCAAATAACATTGTAAATTTAATAAAAGTTCATCCGATTACACTTATTTTCCCCATTATATCAATTGTAATATAAATAGTAAAGAAAATGACTGTGTTGAAAATAAAAAAAAAACTGACGAACGGAACTCGATCGAGCGATCCAGCGGCTTGAAAGCCAACCACTTTTTTAAAAAAAAAAATACATTTTGTCGTATATTGTTCACTGAATTTGTTGAGGGCGGACGTCCGATGAAACCCGTTCACATTGTTCGTTCATCCGTTCGCTCAGTTCTTTTATTAGAAAGGGAAGCTAACGCTCTGAGCGAACACGCATTTTTTTTAATCTCATTTCGATCTGTATTGTTCGTTGACATTGTTCGTGGCGGACGTCCGATGACACTCGTTCAGGTTGTTCGTTGATCCGTTCACTCAGTTTTTTCTATTACAGAGGGTAGCTAAACCCTGTGACCGAAGACGCTGAGCTACCGTGCTGGCATCTGAGCTAGCGTGCCGTCACCACTCAGTTCCAGTGGCGTCATGGTTAAAATGGCCACGCACAGATATAAATTCGACGACCGAAATTATCTTGTGATTTTCTCAATAACGCTTGATAAGTACGCGCTACTGCTTACACATTTTGTTGTCCTCATGGAGTACTACGAGTGTACGAAGTTGACAGTAAATCCGCGTTCCAAATGTCGTCGCCTCCCCTTGTCAGTGCTATTCAGAGACGTGCAGTACAATACGAATGAGCAGAGCGGGTATACTTTCGCAGAACTCACTGACAAACACCTTGTGTATGGGGAAGTACGCTGCAGTGCTCACGCTCCTGAAAGGCTGTACAGGGTACGTTTTCCTAACATCATCCGTCACGACGAGTGCATATTTCTCTCGATCGACAAATGCAAGAGACTGGTTCATTGGAAAGAAGAAACGTGGAACGTGGCTACACGAGGGCCACTCGCACACCCATTTTTGAAGAGGAGATGCTGGAACTTGCTGCAGCGGACCACACTACAAGTACTCGTATTGCACGTGAAATGGGCGCTGCACATACTGGCGTGTGGCGAGTACTCTACGAACAACAATTACACCCATATCACTCACAACGAGTCCATGCAATGCTTGTGACCTTGCCCCAAGAATCACATTGTACCAGTGGGGTTGTTCTAGCAGTGAATTGATCGACCAGGTTTCCTCCAAATCGTGCTGTTTACTGACGGGGCCTAATTTTATCGTGATTGTATTTCGTACAGCACGAATAGGCATGTGTGAGATGAGGAAAACCCTGACACAGCAGTAGTACGTTTTGCTGCGAATATCTAGGCCGGCATTGTAGGCGACAATCCCATTGGGCCATTATCTTCTACCTGGCCGTCTGAATGGCCACTTGACCTTGAGGTTCGTGCGAAGAGTTCTGAGGAGTTGGAGATCGTACCCTTGGCTGTTCGTGAGAGGATGTGGATACGACATGACGGTGCACCGCCTCACTTCAGTGTGAATGTCTGCAACCATCTCAGTGCTGTATTTCCTGGTCGCTGGATTGGAAGGGTAGGTCCTATTCCACGGCCTGCGGGGTCATCTGACCTCAATCCCCTTGATTATTTCATATGGGAATATGTAAAGTTACTTGTGGAGGATACCCCAGTGGATATGAGATAGAATTAGTTGCTGGAATTGTAACAGCCTGTGATGCTATTCGAAACAGGCCAGGGATATTTATTAGGGTGCGTCAGAATCTTGTTCGCCGATGTCATGCTTGCATTGAGGTTGAAGGCCGTCAGTTTCAGCAAATTTTGTAAGATACAGTACAAATGGTAGGTTCATTGATCGGTGACGGTATTTGTAGTTAACTGTAACTAATGTAAGTAAAAAAGTAGTAATATGATTTTATTCCTATTACCTCCTTAGCCGGCCGGGGTGGCCGAGTGGTTCTAGGCGCTACGGTCGCAGGTTAGAATCCTGCCTCGGGCATGGATGTGTGTGATGACCTTAGGTTAGTTAGGTTTAAGTAGTTCTAAGTTCTCGGGGACTTATGACCTCAGAAATTAAGTCCCATAGTGCTCACAGCCATTTGAACGATTATTACCTCCTTAAGCTCGCTTCTCCGACCCAAGGTACCCTACCTCAAATTGCTCAGTGGAGAATCCTCTATGTTCTGTTAAATTTTTGCACGGTCTTACGGAAACATTCTTGCGTTCTTCGTGTAGGAAGAGATGTATTATGAATTTATCCCTTATACTAGTCAGGTTGTGCCATTTAGCTGATTTCTCTGTCCAACTCGAAGCGCTATATCCTCATTAGTTACTCCATCTGCTGCTGTAATCTTCAGCAGTCATCTACAGCACCACATTTCAAAAACTTCTAAGCCCTCCTTGACTGAACTGTTTGTCGTCTCTGTCCCACTCTCTTACAAGCCCACGCTCCCGATAAATAAGTTCGGTAAAAAATTCCTAAAATTTAAATTTTTGATCGATGCTAAAAAGATCTCTTTAAGAAATACATTTCTGCATTATACAGCGTGCTACAAAAATAGTTTTACAGATTCTGCACTCAGGTTCCTTACACTAAAACAGGAACAAAGTTCATACAAACATATGTTCAAATGTTCAACTGTGTGTGAAATCTTATGGGACTTAACTGCTAAGGTCATCAGTCCCTAAGCTTACACACTACTTAACCTAAACTGTCCCAAGGACAAACACACACACCCATGCCCGAGGGGGGACTCGAACCGCAGCCGGGACCAGCCGCGCAGTCCATGATTGCAGCACCTGAGGCCTCTCGGCTAATCCCGCGCGGCGAACATATGTCCAAAAATCATTCGTTTTAGAGTTGTTAATAGAAGTTTACGTTCAGCAGCTTTCCAGGTAGAGCCCAGAAACTTCAGTGCACTCATTCGAAGATGGAGATAGGTATCATTTTAGTATTAATCGATTGTAGAATGATGTCATATCTTTGCTCTCGAGCTGTTACATGTGAGCGAGCAGCGATGTTGTAAGCAGTATCGTAGGGTTAGGTTATTATATTTGGTGTGCGCGTAGGAGCAGTGTCAGATAGTGGTTAGCTGTGGTAAATTGAGGAAGCAGTTGTAATGTTACGTTTCAAATATAAAGTCTCAATTTATCGATGTGTTTAATCAAGATGATTACGTAATGGCAACTGATCTGAGAAGGAGGAAGTGGAATCTTTTATTTAGGTGAAGAGGAATTCTAAGGTAATTTTTTTGAAGTCACTTTTACTATTGCAGCTCAATTGTTCACCTAACTTGCTCTTAAAATTTATAATTGATCATGGTTTTTTCGAAAGCAAAACAGGAACCAAGTGTGTTCCGAAAATACTTCGATTTGCAACTAACAGAGAACTCATTGCACCTCACGAGTGTCTTTGTGTAGATATAGTAATTTGCAGTTTTAGCATAGCGGCGCGCAAGACAGAGTAGTATTGCAACGCGTTATCCAGATTGGCGGAGAATAAAGGTAAGGACTAAATATTTTGATTTTTTTTATTCAGTCAGGGCCAACTTGTGCGATTGAGAGGAAGTTAGATTTTTCTGTGTTGTGTATCAGTTTTAGTTCTGGGATCTGGGATCAGTTTTGCAAAACTAATTATCGTAGGTTTTAGGTCAAAGTTCATTATTCAGGCAGTTTATACTGTTCAAAATTCTTGCAGTCAGATTATTCATTTTACCAGTATCAAAGGCTTGCCTTCTCATTACCACAGTTCAATTTTCTATTATGATTCATTATTGATTCTGCGCAGCCCTTATTATTCAAAACAGAGTAAGTCAGTCATATTTTTATTATTTAAAGGGAACTTTCAATGTCTTCAACGGTCTTGCCGCAGTGGATACACCGGTTCCCGTCAGATCACCGACGTTAAGCGCTGCCGGGCGTGGCCGGCACTTGGATGGGTGACCATACGGGCTGCCATGCGCTGTTGCCATTTTTCGGGGTGCACTCAGTCTCGTGGTGCCAATTGAGGAGCTACTCGACCGAATAGTAGTGGCTCCGGTCACAGAAAATCATCATAACGACCGGGGAATGTGTGCTGACCACACGCCCCTCCTATCCGCATCCTCAGCTGAGGATGACACGGCGGTCGGATGGTCCCGATGGACCACTAGTGGCCTGAGACGGAGTGTTTCAATGTCTTTGGCTCGCTGTATCCATTTTATCTCGGACGGTGGTATTATGGCAACACGTTTGAAATCATGTTGTAAGTAGGCTGTTTAGGTTTTTTTATTGGTAACGCCACCTCAGTATGAAAATCACTGGCTGTGCCGTGTGCAGTCTGTGGCTGCTTTGCATTGTTGTAATACTCGCCATTGTAGTGTTAGGCAGCTGGCTGCGAACAGCGTGTAGCGTTGCGCAGTTGGAGGTGAGCCGCCAGCAGTGGTGGATGTGGGGAGAGAGATGGCGGAGTTTTGTAATTTGTCATGAACTGCTATATATATATGATGATATCAAGGTAAATACATTCTTTGTTCTCTATTAATATCTTTCATTTGCTAACTATCCCTATCAGTAGTTAGTGCCTTCCATAGTTTGAATCTTTTATTTAGCTGGCAGTAGTGGCGCTCGCTGTATTGCAGTAGCTTGAGCAGCGAAGATTTTTGTGAGGTAAGTGATTTGTGAAAGGTATAGTTTAATGTTAGTCAGGGCCATTCTTTTGTAGGGAATTTTGAAAGTCAGATTGCATTGCGCTATAAATATTGTGCGTCAGTTTAAGTACAGTCGTATGTAAAATTGTTCAAAAGGGGACGTTATGTGCTGCTTTACGCCAATTCGTTTGCAACATTTGGTCTGTTTCTGTATCCAGATAAGAGACTAAAATAAAACAGCAAATAATCAATAAATGTTGCACTGACATAAAGCACGTCTTACATGTGCTGTCTACCGGCAGTTTAGTCATAAAACTCTCCAAGGCTTACAAGGAGATGTGGACCCGCAAATACGGGGATTCGACAGAAATATGGGAACACCGCGAGAAATGCACGCTTGAAGATACGAGTAAATGCAGATGCTAACCAAGCCTGCGGGTTGCGCTGTTGTACTTGACCGCGAAAGCCACTCGTGCATTGCCCTCAGTACGTCGCAAGTGTCAGTTGTGATCAGAACTGTATTCTGTGTAGTTCTGAGTGCATTATGTCGCAGCTAAGTGAATTCAAACATGCGCGGATTGTTGGTGTTCGTACAGTGGGTGCTTCCGTAACCGCGGGACGATGTGGCCTAGCGGTTCTAGGCGCTACAGTCTGGAACCGCGCTACTGCTACGGTCGCAGGTTCGAATCCTGCCTCGTACATGGATGTGTGTGATGTCCTTAGGTTAGTTAGGTTTAGGTAGTTCTTAGTTCTAGTAAGGGACTGATGACCTCAGAAGTTAAGTCCCATAGTGCTCAGAGCCTTTTGAACCATTTTGAGCTTCTGTAGCCGAGGGAGCCGCAGTGTTCGATGTTTCAAGAAGCACCGTATCGAAGATTTATAACGCTTACAGGGAAAGCGGAAAAACATCAACCGCTAACAAGAAACACTACCAGGTATAAACAAACGATATTGATGAAACCCCGCAGGTGTGTAGATGGGGCAGAACAGTGCAGCGAGTAGATGAGACCTTCTCGGGCTTCCATCCGGGTAGCTGCGTCGAAAATCCGCGACGTTTCGATGAGTGTCATTCTCATCATCTTCGCGGATTTTTGACGCAGCTACCCGGATGGAGGCCCGACAAGATTTCATCAGCAGTATACACCGGGAAAGCCTACATTCACAAGTGCAGCAAGTATTTTTTTTGTTTCTGCCCACTTTCGCTTTTAAGGGATAAGACACACCCCGAAAGCTAATTTGGTTCAAATGGCTTTGAGCACTATGGGACGTAACATCTGAGGTCATCAGTCCCCTAGAACTTAGAACTACTTAAACCTAACTAACCTAAGGGCATCACACACATCCATGCCTGGGCAAGATTCGAACTTGCGACCGTAGCAGTCCCGCGGTTTCAGACTGAAGTGCCTAGAACCGCTCGGCCACAACAGGTAATTTGGTATTTCAGATTTAGATGGAATGTCTTCGAAATGGTGAAATATAAGAAATGTTTTTCACTTAGAAGCTGATTTGTAATTAATGTTCTTAAAAAGGGTGTAATTACCTTTTGTAATAATTCGAAATTTTGCAAAATACCGCACAAGCATTAAGCAATTTTGAAAAACGAAACCTTTTTTTTCAGCATGATTGAAAACAGACGCCTTCAAGCCACAATCATTCCAATCTAATTAAGTTGGTTTCTGGAATACGTTTTATGAAAATAAGCTCTACACAATGTGCTATCGGAGTATTTTAAACAAGACTAATTAAAATATCTAAACATGCATTACGGTTCTAATTACCTACTTTACGTATATTTGTTTTATGTTTTAGACTCTTATTTTACGTTTTACATTCACGGCTTTTTCTTATTTTTAGCTTGCCGCTTCACATACGTGTATTTTGTTAACTAAAAATACTAAGTAACTCATTCTTATGATAATTTGTAAGGAGATGCTTAAGGGTCGAAAAAAATGGATTTTCGGTTTTCGTCATATTTCGATAGATTAAGGTTTTATTTAAGTACTCTGAAAAGGATTTTGCTGAAAAAAATTTTTTTCGAGCATTTAAACAGCATTTTCCTACCATGGGTGTTTATGTACCACGCTCACTTTCCTGTCACCCACTTTTCTGCATATATTTCAGATTTTTATATCCCCTACATTGCACGTTAGGGATTCTTTTTTTACTCCCGAGGGTGTTGCCTATCCTAGGAGTGCAACGGTCGGTATTCTTTTGTTTCTGTTGTTTGTAAACAACACGCTTTCGATCATGGACTGTGTGGCTGGTCCCAGCGGAGGTTCGAGTCCTCCCTGGGGCATGGGTGTGTGTGTTTGTCCTTAGGGTAATTTAGGTTAAGTAGTGTGTAAGCTTAGGGACTGATGACCTTAGCCGTTAAGTCCCATAAGATTTCACACACATCTGAACACTTTTGAACAACACGCTTACAAACACGCGGTTAATTTTGTTCAAGTGAATAGTGAAATAGAAAAATTGCAGGTATACTATGGGTAGGCAATTAGGAGAAATACAGAAAATCTGCAGGCAATGAAGAGAGATGTTTGGGCCACATTCTTCCATAAGTCCTGATGATAAGCCATTTCATGGATTGTGTCCATCAGGAGAAAATTCGTGGTGCAAATACAATAGGCCTCAGGCAACTGGAGAATCTTATTCTCACCAGCATTCTCTTCCTGCTGCTGTTATTACAGCAATTAAACCTATTTTCAGAGAATTGGCTCATCCTGACCTTCTAAGGAAATGTCTGCATGGGCAGACACAGAACCCAAATGAATGTTTCAACAGCATAATTTGGAACCGCCTTCCTAAAACTGTGTTTGTAGGCATGCATACAATGAAACTAAGAGTTCATGATGCTATTATTACATTCATTTGTGGTAATATTAGAAAGTGTTGGGTACTTAAAAAGCTGGGAACTAATTCTGGTGAAAATATGATCACTGGGCTACAACATTGCGATAAAATGAGAATAGCCGAAGCAGACAGGTCTGCATCTAATATGGCCAAGAAAGCAAGACAAACATCCAGGAAGGTGAAAAAGAAGCTGGAAGACCTGCTAGAGGCCAAAGAAGGGCCATCATATGCAGCAGGACAGTTTTAATTAACTGTAAGTAACAAATTTCAAAAGTCTTTTCTTTAAAGTCAATTTCCCGCAAACTAAAATTTTCAGTACATATACCCCATTATATCACAAAATATCATAGATAAATGAATGAAATTTTCAGAGACTCTGCATAACATAAAAAGCCACCTCTGGTACTATATTCATTAATATTTCCCCATTAGAAAGTTCACAAAAAATATTTTCTGCAGAAAAAACTTTATATTTTTTGTTTAAAAATTTAAAAAGTATTTCTTAAAAAATATGAAATGGATAAAGTAGATTTTAGTGCAGTTGACTCTATTAGCATCATGTAACATACAGAAAAAATATTAAGGTCCAGCATCAAATAGTTTCTTCAGAAATGTGTCAAATACTTGCCTAAATTAACATGGGTTAGATGGGCACGGTGTGGTCCCCTTAAAAAGGTAACGTTTTTTTACCCCGTCCAGATAAAATGATCGAACTTTCTTGACGTAATATACGCGACGGAGAAACTAATATAAAACAAAATTTAAGTATATTTCAAATTGTTACAGTGATCCTCCAAATATACTGGTTCGTTTCAGTCATATTTCAGTGCACTGATAAGCCATGGCGAAGAGATTCATTATGTACTAGTGACTACCGTTTGGTTGTAGTGTTCCTCAAGTGAAGTGTGACATCATAATCATTCAACAGAACTAAATCTGAGAGTTTTTGTTGGTCCATCATGGACACGGGACACCGACTGGTTAAGTAGCCGTGAGTGTCAATGACTGACATTGACAAATCTGAGCATCTTCTCACAAAGTTCTTCCAACATCGACAGCTGCATACGATTCACGGCCGTACTTTTGCCGTCCAGCCGTCTAGGATCACCAAATGAACCTTGTCCTCAGGTGCGATGCCCTCAACGGTTCCTTCACACAATGATCACAGCAAGAATCTAACAATAGTACAGATATTTTCCCATCACTGCGAAAGAATAGTCTTTCAAATATCTTTTGACCCGGTCAGAAGTTTGTTTGTTTAGCAGATTTCGATGCTGTGACAAAGACATTTGGGGCTTCAGAAAAATATTCTCGAATTCTCTGTCCAAACTCAACATTAGTCTCTATTAAAACTATCAAAAGGCTGGTTGTCCGTTTGAAAAAAACTTTCGAGCGTCCTACCCGAGTACAAGAAACTTCTGCTGATCCCAAAATGTCGATGGCACAGGTACAGCCGTGGAATGTATACAGCTTTCGATGCCGGGTTGGGTTGTTGTGGGGGAGGAGACCAGACAGCGAGGTCACCGGTCTCATCGGATTAGGGAAGGACGGGGACGGAAATTGGCCGTGCCCATCCCGGCATTTGCCTGGAGCGATTTAGGGAAATCACGGAAAACCTAAATCAGGATGGCCGGACGCGGGATTGAACCTTCGTCCTCCCCAATGCGAGTCCAGTGTGCTAACCACTGCGCCACCTCGCTCGATTTCGATGTTGGAAGAACTTCGTTTGAAGACTTTCAGATCTACTTCTGTTGAATGTTCATAATGTCAGTCTCCACTTGAGAAACTGTACAATCAAGCGCTGGTCACATAATCAATTCTCTTCGCCAAGGCTTACCAGTTACTGAAATACGCCTGATACACACCAGGATATATAGAGGATCACCCGTGACAATTTGAAATCCTGTTGATTTTTGTTTTTTATTGGCTTCTCCGTCGCGTATATTACGTGAAGAAATTTCGTTCATTTTATGTACACGGAGTAAAAAAATGTTATGTTTTAAGCATTTCCTTACAAATTATCATTACTGTAATTATTTTAACGGTAAACTAAAAAACAACAGAATTCACAAGAGTAAAAGGTACAATAACAATTTGGAGCATAAAACATATACAAGTACAATAAATAATTAGATAGCGACAGTATATTGTGTACGGCTCTTTTTCCAAAAAAGGTATTTCAAAAACCAGCTTTATTACACAGGGGCGTAAGTGGGTTGAAGGCTTCTTTATGTTGTAACAAAAGCATTTTTCAAAATTAATTAATGATTGTGGGATATTCTGCAAAATTTCAAATTATTACAAAAGTCGATTACAAGTTTTTAAGAACCGGCCGTTGTGGCCGAGCGGTTCTAGGCGCTTCAGTCTGGAACCGTGCTGCTGCTACGGTCGCACGTTCGAATCCTGCCTCGGGCACGGGTGTGTGTGATGTCCTTAGGTTAGTTAGGTCTAAATAGTTCTAAGTCTAGGGGACTGATGACCTCAGATATTAAGTCCCATATTGCTTAGAGCCATTTTTGAAAAAATTTTTAAGAACATTAATCACATGTCAACTTTTAAATGAAAACCACTTTTCGTATGTCATTGTTTCTAAGAATACCCTCTAAATCTAAAATGCCAAATTACCTTTCGAAGTGAAAGTGAAAGTGGGCAGCAACAAAAAAATGCTTGCTGCACTGTTTTGCCCTCTCTGCATATCCGCAAAGTTGTATAACGCATGGGAATGTTCCATTATAGGCCATAACGCGGACGAAAGTGCGTGTTGAGTGATCGCGACGAACACTGAACAGGGCTGTGACAAAAAATAAGAGGACGACAAAGGTCATTGCAGAATTGATGAATTCGAGAATCCTGCCAGCATGAAAATAGCGGTAATTGCACGGAGAATGATTCAAATGGCTCTGAGTACAATGGGACTTAACTTCTGAGGTCATCAGTTTCCTAGAACTTAGAACTACTTAAACCTAACTAAGCTAACGACAGCACACACATCCATGCCTGAGGCAGGATTCGAACCTGCGACCGTAGCGGTCGCGTGGTTCCAGACTGTAGCGTCTAGAACCGCTCGGCCACAACGGCCGACTTACAGGGAGAGCTGGAGTTGTAAGCCCACACATCAGTGATGCAAATGCCCACAACAGAAAGACCTCGTAGTGAAGGGGTATTAACCTGGACTATGCGGCATTGGAAGAAAGTCATTTGGTTCAAAAATGGTTCAAATGGCTCTGAATACTATGGGACTTAACTTCTGAGGCCATCAGTCCCCTAGAACTTAGTTCTTAAACCTAACTAACCCAAGGACATCACACACATCCATGCCCGAGACAGGATTCGAACCTGTGATCGTAGTGGCCGCGCAGTTCAAGTCTGAAGCGCCTAGAACCGCCCGGCCATCCCGGCCTGCAGTCATTTTGTCGGATGCGACTTGTTCCACTATGTTTCCTACTTCACTCCGAGTATACGTCTAAAGAGTGAAACATAGCGGGAATTTGGTGATGATTTGGGCAGCCGTATTGTGGTGTTCCCTGGGCTCCATGGTTAATCTACAAGTTCGCATTTCTGCCAAGTATTATGTGACCATTTCACTGATCAGGTCCATCCCATGTTAATGCTTATATCCCACCGGTCATGCACTATTGCATGCATCGTTCAGGACTGGTTTTTTGTGCACGAGGACGAACTTTCGAATTTCCTCTGGCCACCAAATCTAACAGACCTCAATGTTATTGAGGCTATGTGGTCTACTTTGGACAGGCGGGTGTGTGATTATTATCCACCTCCCTTAGTCGTTACTTGGACTTGCCACTATTTTGCAGGAAGAACGGTTTAAGATTCCCTTGAAAACTGTACAGAACCTGTATTTATCCATTCCGGGGGGACTGGAAGCTGTTTTGATTGCCAACGGTTTTCCTACGCCGTACTTGGCATGGTAATGCGCTGTGTTTTTGGTTGTTGCATATTCTTGTTCACCCTCTGTGAGAACAAACATGTTGTTTATACATTATGAGCTTGTAATGGTTCTTTATTCACGTGACCATTACGGCACTCCAACCCCAGTTCTCGATACCAGTAATATCGAACTATTTTTGTGCGAAGTAACAGACATATTTTTGTGACAATATTCACATTTGGTTTTATGAATGTATATGTACTCCGATGTATCGATATATTACAGTGATATGGTTCTTGTGTATGCATTTCTGTGAGACTGTCATAATCTGTGACTTACTTGTAACCGTTTTGGCGCGAATGCGCACAGAGCAGTCTTTGTTTCACTTTGCAGAAGTCAAGTTGTTACTTCGCTTAGTAAAAGAACAGTCAAGTCTTGTGTTTGGTTAAAGTGGAAATTAAATATGTGAAGATTGATACAAAACTGTTTTCTTGATGATGTGACAATTAAGAAGAAGTATATGTGAATTTACAAGAAGTTTATTAAAAATGTGGATCGTGAACACCAAGTCAAAAATTATTTCTACCATGTCATCGTTCTGATCTGGGATTGCTTGATCATTAAGAATTTCCTAAAAAAAGCATTTGTTAGGTCTTCAGATATTGTTAAAATACAGATCTGGACCTTCTAGCAGTCAAAGTGGAATCACCCTAGAATCAACAAGATGAGCCATAACAACTTAAAGCCGGCCGCGGTGGTCTCGCGGTTCTAGGCGCGCAGTCCGGAACCGCGCGACTGCTACGGTCGCAGGTTCGAATCCTGCCTCGGGCATGGATGTGTGTGATGTCCTTATGTTAGTTAGGTTTAAGTAGTTCTAAGTTCTAGGGGACTGATGACCACAGCTGTTAAGTCCCATAGTGCTCAGAGCCATTTTAACAACTTAAACGAAATATACGTGGGAATCCATTAAAGATAAGTGCCAAAATTAATTACTTTTCTACAGTGACCTCATTATTTCTATTCTGACGATACCATCCACCGTCAATAACTTTGTTGTTGCCCGATAAAGCGATATGCTGCGTGAGCAACATTATTAATCTGATTTCTAATCTACACTCCTGGAAATGGAAAAAAGAACACATTGACACCGGTGTGTCAGACCCACCATACTTGCTCCGGACACTGCGAGAGGGCTGTACAAGCAATGATCACACGCACGGCACAGCGGACACACCAGGAACCGCGGTGTTGGCCGTCGAATGGCGCTAGCTGCGCAGCATTTGTGCACCGCCGCCGTCAGTGTCAGCCAGTTTGCCGTGGCATACGGAGCTCCATCGCAGTCTTTAACACTGGTAGCATGCCGCGACAGCGTGGACGTGAACCGTATGTGCAGTTGACGGACTTTGAGCGAGGGCGTATAGTGGGCATGCGGGAGGCCGGGTGGACGTACCGCCGAATTGCTCAACACGTGGGGCGTGAGGTCTCCACAGTACATCGATGTTGTCGCCAGTGGTCGGCGGAAAGTGCACGTGCCCGTCGACCTGGGACCGGACCGCAGCGACGCACGGATGCACGCCAAGACCGTAGGATCCTACGCAGTGCCGTAGGGGACCACACCGCCACTTCCCAGCAAATTAGGGACACTGTTGCTCCTGGGGTATCGGCGAGGACCATTCGCAACCGTCTCCATGAAGCTGGGCTACGGTCCCGCACACTGTTAGGCCGTCTTCCGCTCACGCCCCAACATCGTGCAGCCCGCCTCCAGTGGTGTCGTGACAGGCGTGAATGGAGGGACGAATGGAGACGTGTCGTCTTCAGCGATGAGAGTCGCTTCTGCCTTGGTGCCAATGATGGTCGTATGCGTGTTTGGCGCCGTGCAGGTGAGCGCCACAATCAGGACTGCATACGACCGAGGCACACAGGGCCAACACCCGGCATCATGGTGTGGGGAGCGATCTCCTACACTGGCCGTACACCACTGGTGATCGTCGAGGGGACACTGAATAGTGCACGGTACATCCAAACCGTCATCGAACCCATCGTTCTACCATTCCTAGACCGGCAAGGGAACTTGCTGTTCCAACAGGACAATGCACGTCCGCATGTATCCCGTGCCACCCAACGTGCTGTAGAAGGTGTAAGTCAACTACCCTGGCCAGCAAGATCTCCGGATCTGTCCCCCATTGAGCATGTTTGGGACTGGATGAAGCGTCGTCTCACGCGGTCTGCACGTCCAGCACGAACGCTGGTCCAACTGAGGCGCCAGGTGGAAATGGCATGGCAAGCCGTTCCACAGGACTACATCCAGCATCTCTACGATCGTCTCCATGGGAGAATAGCAGCCTGCATTGCTGCGAAAGGTGGATATACACTGTACTAGTGCCGACATTGTGCATGCTCTGTTGCCTGTGTCTATGTGCCTGTGGTTCTGTCAGTGTGATCATGTGATGTATCTGACCCCAGGAATGTGTCAATAAAGTTTCCCCTTCCTGGGACAATGAATTCACGGTGTTCTTATTTCAATTTCCAGAAGTGTACTTTGCAAGTAGTGGTATTGTTAGAAGCTCCAGTACATTTTGGTATCAAAAGAAGAAGCTCTCGCTGGTATGTACCATCTCAGACGGATACATAGAGGAGGGCCACTTCCACGCCTACAAGTTCTCCCGAACTCAGTCCTACGGATTTTTTTGATGGGAGCACCTTAAACGACTTTTTTTATGGAGCTGACAACCCGGATACAGAAACTCTTCGTTGATGTGTCACGGAAGACTATGAAACCATTCTATACAGTCAGGAAATATTTTTCGATACTGCCAGGGAATATTTTTGCCAATGGCCTTCCCTTAACGTCGAGTGTAGCCAGTACTTGGATGGGTAACTACCTTGATACACCACGCTGGCTGCTTTCCCTTTGTCTTTATTGCAAGGAAAGGACGGCTGGCGGCGTAAAGACCCTGATTACCAGTCTTTGTGCCAATCTCCTGGGTTAAATTCCAAACCTCTCTGCAGTGTCTCATGAAGTGAGGACACGTGACACTGTTGAGTGTGACCCCACCATCGGATACGGACGTTAAGTTTGGTGGCCCACTTGGTGCTCTTCGAGAGAAGCGGGCTATGCGTCGGTACCGGGTTTCGGCCTCTCCCTTCTCTCGTCGTCGTGCAGCACAAACACTACGGTACACAGACCCACTGCAGTCACCTACACTTCGCAGATAGACCAGAACAGTGGTCGTCAAACACTGGCCAGTCCGAATGAAGTATTCGTGCGGCCCGCGATTCTTAGCCTATTTTATAATAATATACATCTAACAACTTACAGCCGAATCCAAAACCGTCAGCGAACGTTATGACCTTCCTACGAGTGCAGTTTTCCTGTCCAGTAACAACAAACAGGCTTATCTCACTAGGGGTAAGATAGACACTGCCTACAGGAAAATTAAAGAGACCTTTGGAGAAAGGAGAACCACTTGCATGAATATCAAGAGCTTTGATAGAAACCCAGTTCTAAGCAAAGAAGGGAAAGCAGAAGAGTGGAATGAGTATATAGAGGGTCTATATAAGGCGATGTACTTGAGGACAATATTATGGAAATGGAAGAGGATGTAGACGAAGATGAAGTGGGTGATATGATACTGCGTGAAGAGTTTGACAAAGCACTGAAAGACCTGAGTCGAAACAAGGCCCCCGGAGTAGAAAACATTCCATTAGAACTACTGACAGCCTTGGGAGAGCCAGTCCTGACAAAACTCTACCATCTGGTGAGCAAGATGTATGAGACAGGCGAAATACCCTCAGACTTCAAGAAAAATATAATAATTCCAATCCCAAAGAAAGCAGGTGTTGACGGATGTGAAAATTACCGAACTATCGGTTTAATAAGTCACAGCTGCAAAATACTAATACAAATTCTTCACCGACGAATGGAAAAACTGGTAGAAGCCGACTTGGGGGAAGACCAGTTTGGATTTCGTAGAAACGTTGGAACACGTGAGGCAATACTGACCCTACGACTTATCTTAGAAGAAAGATTAAGGAAAGGCAAACTTACGTTTCTAGCACTTGTAGACTTAGAGAAAGCTATTGACAACGTTGACTGGAATACTCTCTTTCAAATTCTGAAGGTGGCAGGGGTAAAATACAGAGAGCGAAAGGCTATTTACAATTTGTAAAGAAACCAGATCGCACTTATAATAGTCGAGGGGCATGAAAGGGAAGCAGTGGTTGGGAAGGGAGTGAGACGGGGTTGTAGCCTCTCCCCGATGTTATTCAATCCGTATATTGAGCAAGCAGTAAAGGAAACAAAAGAAAAGTTCGGAGTAGGTATTAAAATCCATTGAGAAGAAATAAAAACTTTGAGGTTCGCCGATGACATTGTTATTTTGTCAGAGACAGCAAAGGACTTGGAACAGCAGTTGAACGGAATGGACAGTGTCTTGAAAGGAAGGTATAAGATGAACATCAACAAAAGCAAAACGAGGATAATGGAATTTAGTCGAATTAAGTCGGGTGATGCTGAGGGAATTAGATTAGGAAATGAGACACTTAAAGTAGTAAAGGAGTTTTGCTATTTGGGGAGCAAAATAACTGATGATGGTCGAAGTAGAGAGGATATAAAATGTAGACTGGCAATGGCAAGGAAAGCGTTTCTGAAGAAGAGAAATTTGTTAACATCGAGTATTCATTTAAGTGTCAGGAAGTCGTTTCTGAAAGTATTTGTATGGAATGTAGCCATGTATGGAAGTGAAACGTGGACGATAAATAGTTTAGACAAGAACAGAATAGAAGCTTTCGAAATGTGGTGCTACAGAAGAATGCTGAATATTAGATAGGTAGATCACATAACTAATGAGGAGGTATTGAATAGAATTGGGGAGAAGAGGAGCTTGTGGCACAACTTGACTAAAAGAAGGGATCGGTTGGTAGGACATGTTCTGAGGCATCAAGGGATCACAAATTTAGCATTGGAGGGCAGCGTGGAGGGTAAAAATTGTAGAGGGAGACCAAGAGATGAATACGCTAAGCAGATTCAGAAGGATGTAGGTTGCAGTAAGTACTGGGAGATGAAGAAGCTTGCACAGGATAGAGTAGCATGGAGAGCTCCATCAAACCAGTCTCAGGACTGAAGACGACAACAACAACACCAAACAAAAATACTTATAGAGACAGTACTGTTTTGAGTTGTGTATAATTGTAATTGACGCTGGTGAATTCGGCTGTGTGCTAAATTAAGTTGGCTGCTTACCTCAGGGACAGAGGCGTAAACAGTACCGTCACTGCGGGGTTGGAGGATGTGAGGGGGGTGAACGTTTTACTGTTTGTCTTCCGCTCCTGAAAACTTACGGCCGTGGGCGTCTCGTACCGATCAGCTGCTACAGCATACACTTTGGTGCAGAAGTAATATGGATTCGTGAATCTGCATTACAGAGACGGTGATCTTCAAATGCGGTACATGTTTGTAGCAAGGAATACGGAATTAAATTAAGGCTCTTGTAATAGACGGAAAAAGACATTCAAAACTTCTTTAAGGTTGAATAACAAGTACACTGTTTTTGTTATACTGATTTTTATTTCAAACTAGTTTTCGACTTATTAGGCCATCTTCTGGAAACAACTGACTGGCGTCTTAAAAGGACACTGGTTCTTAGGTAACCAAAAATGTCGGTAAAGATTGTTGCGCATCAAACTTGTTTCTTAACGTTGATATTAAACTTTATACACTACACAATGTTGAGGACAATAAACAATTAAACTACACAATATTACAGCTTTATATATATATATATATATATATAAATATATATATATATATATATATGTGTGTGTGTGTGTGTGTGTGTGTGTGTGTTTTAACTTGTAAATAATATTGTTTACAATGTAAAAATGTTGGTTGCTCAACATAAGTTACTAGTGCTGAGTTTAATAGTTCTCAACCAACATCACGACTATGGTATCATAACCATATAAACCGAGCGAGGTGGCGCAGTGGTTAGCACACTGGACTCGCATTCGGGAGGACGACGGTTCAATCCCGCGTCCGGCCATTCTGATTTAGGTTTTCCGTGATTTCCCTAAATCACTCAAGCCAAATGCCGGGATTGTTCCTTTGAAAGCGCACGGCCGACTTCCTTCCTCGTCCTTCCCTAATCCGATGAGATCGATGACCTCGCTGTTTGGTCGCTTTCCCCAAACAATCCAATCCAAACCATAACGTGTAATACTGTAAGACTTTTTATTTTAATTATTTTGTATAATGCTGCCAATGGCCTAATGTTTAGCTTACAATGCCAAAAAACATGTTTGTTGCACAACATAAATAGAGAGTGCTCAGTTTAACAGTTTCTCAGCCACTGTCAAGACCACAGAAAAAATATGTATATATTATAACCATTTAACCTGTAATATTGTCTAGCTTAGTTACTTATTGTGCTTAACGTCGTCCATTGAGTAAAGTGTAATAAGTGCGATGCACAGCAGTCCATGCAAGTGATTTGTATCTTTGCCTGTAATGTTTGGTTACCTAAAAACCAGCATCCCTTTCAGATGCTAGTCAGTTGTTTCATGAAGATGGCGTAATAAGTCAAAAACTAGTTTGAAATAAAGAAAAATCAGTATAACAAAAACAGTGTGTTTGTTATTCAACCTTAATTATGGACTTGGTTCAAAATGGTTCTGAGCACTATGGGACTCAACTGCTGAGGTCATTAGTCCCCTAGAACTTAGAACTAGTTAAACCTAACTAACCTAAGGACGTCACAAACATCCATGCCCGAGGCAGGATTCGAACCTGCGACCATAGCGGTCTCGCGGTTCCAGGCTGCAGCGCCTTTAACCGCACGGCCACTTCGGCCGGCAATTATGGACTTGTTTCAGCAAGAAGTAACGGAAGAATCCATGAATAAGACATTCAGTATCTCATTTTGCATAATGTACTTCAATGTAAGTACAATTACTGTTATTAATTAATTAATCATCTCGTCTCCCATACAGCACAATAACACTTCTTAAGGCAATTATACTGTCACAACTTTGGGGTCGCCGAGGATGGCAGCAATCTGAAACAGAGAACAGTTGACTTTCTGAGCTGAAGATTCTTTCAATACTGATGCTATGTAACTGACAAGTTGAACATTAACTTGTATTAAGTTTCATCAATAACCTATTCCTGGGCGTATGTTTGTACGAACACTTTTTGTTTATTTTGGTCTTACGAACCTGTCTCACAAAATTCGTAAAATTAATATAGAATCACCCGGTGTTTACTTTCGTCTCTTAGACTCTCGTTTCCTCAGATAATTCTGCCAGTAGAGTGCGTGCAGAATACTGTGGCCGATAGTAGCGCAAACGACAAAATGGCTTTGAGCCGTATGGGACTTAACATCTGAGGTCATCAGTCCCCTAGAACTTAGAACTACTTAAACCTAACTAACCTAAGGACATCACACACATCCATGCCCAAGGTAGGATTCGAACCTGCGACCGTAGCGGTCGCGCGGTTCCAGACTAAAGCGCCTAGAACCGCTCGGTCACACGGGCCGGCGCAAACGACAGGGCGTAGCTGGGGAGAGTGGTACTGGTGGGGGTTGAGGACAGGCTCTGTAGGGGAAATTCCGAGCGCTGGAGGGGAAGTGACGTTGTTAACTGAAGCCTACGCTCACTTTTCCTCTAAATATTAAGTGGGAACCCTCCATGCCCACTCTTGCATGGTTACCATTCAAAAACGATCTACTGTCACCTCTGCTTTGGTTAGTGTTTAAAAAGAACTCTGCCAAAAGCGCAGCAATTTATTTTCGCCTGGCCTGTTAAACATTTGTAACTTACAGACAAGTGTCGCGAGTGGAAAATTATGAGTAAAGCCTACACATTTCTCTTGTTGCGACGTTAAAATTTCCTTATTTTCCCAAAACACATCTGAGTTTACACAGTCTCACCTCTCTAACATGTTGTGCAGAGGCAATTGCGAGAGAATTATGAACAGTGGTTAATTAAGTTTATTAAGTGAGGAACTGAGAAGAAGTAAGGTCAGTATCTTACGAAAAAGCACAACCTCGGTACAAAATAAACGTGTAATGTCTTCACTTATGTTGTTCCAAAATCCATAGCATTTCTCATTTCACCAGCTATCGATGTCCCTTAAAATTTACATTGTTTCATCGGAAAAGTCTGTAGTTAGCAGACTAACATGGGAGGTAATGAAGTTTTGCACAGTAACCATATGGCAAAAAAACACTCCTCTTTGTGTCAAAATCTCATTTCTATACCTAAAACCATTTAAGAAATATGAGGAATGGTGTGGGTATTTCATTCTGGCTTTATCGACAGTGCGGCGCGATGGTAAATGAGTGGGCTATGTCACATCAATTTTCTCGAGTTTAGTTACAGATAGAGACCTCCACACAAGTGTAAAGAAAAATTCAAAATGTTTATGCGCAGCAGTATACCTGAAGAGCCAAAGAAACCGGTATACCTGCCTAATATCGTGTAGGGTCCCCGCGAGCACGCAGAAGTGCCGCAACACGACGTGGCATGGACTCGACTAATGTGTGAAGCAGTGCTGGAGGGAAATGACACCGTATATCCTGCAGGGCTGTCCATAAATCTGTACGAGTACTACTGGGTGGAGATCCCAGATACGCTAAATAATGTTCATGTCAGGGGAGTTTGGTGGCCAGTGGAAGTGTTTAAACTCAGAAGTGTGTTCCTGGCGCCACTCTGTAGCAATTCTGGACGTGTGGGGTGTCGCATTGCCCTGCTGGAAAGGCCCAAGTTCGTCGGAATGCACAATGGACATGAATGGATGCAGGTGATCAGACAGGACGCTTACGCATGCGTCACCTGTCAGATTCATATCTAGATGTACCAAGGATCCCATATCACTCGAACTGCACACACCCCACACCATTACAGAGCTTCCACCAGCTTGAACAGTCCCCTGCTGACATGCAGGATCCATGGATTCGTGAGGTTGTCTCCAGACCCGTACACGTCCATCTGCTCGATACAATCTGAAACGAGACTCGTCCGACCAGGGAAGGTGTTTCAAGTCGTCTACAGCTGTGTCGGTGTTAATGGTCCCAGGCGAGGCGTAAAGCTTCGTGTCGTGCAGTCATCAAGGGTACACGAGTGGGCCTTCTGTTCCGAAAACTCATATCGATGATGTTTCGTTGAATGGTTCGCACGCTGACACTTGATCATGGCCCAGCATTGAAATCTGCAGCAATTTGCGGAAGGTTTGCACTTCTGTCACGATGGACGATTCTCTTCAGTCGTCGTTGGTCCCGTTCTTGCAGGATCTTCACCGGCCGCACCGATGTCAGCGATTTGATGTTTTACCGCATTCATGATATTCACGGTACACTCGTGAAATGGTCTTAGGGGAAAATCCCCAGATGCTGTGTCCCATCGCTCGTCGCGCCAACTTTAACATCACATTCAAGCAAACTTAAATCTTGATAATCTGCCAATGTAGCAGCAGTAACCGATCTAACAACTGCGCCAGACACAATGTCTCATATAGGCGTCGCTGGCTGCAGAATCGTATTCTGCCTATTTGAAAATCCCTCTATTTGATTACGTATACCTGTACCAGTTTCTTTGGCGCTTCAGTGTATTATGTAATATGCACCAAACACAAAATCATAGAGATCTCCATTTTTCATTGCAAACATTTTCAAATTTGGGGCAGTTTCTTATTTCCACTTAAATATCACAATAACTATGACTATTAAGGAGATGAGTGGCACATAATAATGAACGTGACATATGAGCTACAAGTAAAGGGAAAATGAATTTTTTTACCGAACGCTTTCTGTAAAATTCTATCATCGCCGACCGGCCGAAATACGACAGTGTCGCCCCCTCCCTCCCCCCCTCTTTCGAACAAACGAATGAACTCGCCCAGCGCTTATTTTTTTCTCTATTGATTTTCAATTCCCCCCCAAGGGGGCGGGCTGGCAGCAGCTTACTACGCTGCTCTACAGCCTACAGACTTTTTTTAAATAAAGGAAGAAGAAAGAAACAAGGTAAAACAGGCGATAAAATGGTGATTTAAAGTGTAAAATGGCGTAAAAATGCGGAAAGTTAAAACAGAAAGCAAAAGGGGTTGTCAATGTAGATAAAATACACAGGAATCAGACAAGTAACATAGTAGACACACAATTAAAAAACACGGCAACAGTCTGGTTTCTGTTCGCAAGAGATAAAAGGCACACCCAGCGACAGTATGATGGCCGTTCGCAACAAGTCCCAAAAAACACAACACGGAGCACGCACTGGAAAAACACGCACTGTAGAACACTCACTGGAGAACACTGCACGATAGTGGCAGCACAAAGATGACACTCCCGAGCCAAAGGCAGAGGGGGGGGGGCGGCCCAGCAGGAGGGGGAAAAACAAGGAGGGAGGAGAGGAAAAAAAACGAAAAGGGGGGGACCAAGGAGGGAGAGGACTAATAAAGGGGGAGAAGGGAATGAGAGGAGGGAAATGTAAAAGGATGCGGAGGAGAGAAGGGGGCAAAGAGAGGGGAGGTGGGGAAGAAAGAGGATGGAAGGGGGGAGAGGGAGCCCGGGAAATGGACAGAGGAAAGGAGGGGGAGTGAGGATCAGAGTTGATAGGAGGGATAAATGGAGGGAGAGAGGGCATCATCTGGGAGGTGGAGTCGATGGAAGCCACCTTGGGAAAGGAGATGTAGGGTGTAGAGATGGAGGGTAGGGGGGACACAACGGTGAAGACGTGGCAGGGGGCGGGGATCGGAGAGGAGAGGAGCAACCAGAGGGTGAGGGGGTTCAAGACGGCGGGAGCTGTAGAGGATGCAGATATGTTCAAGGAATAGGAGCAGATGGGGGAAAGGAATGAGGATCCGCGTGGGGGACGGGAGGCGTATATGGAATGCGAGGCGGAGAGCATGACGCTCAAGGATCTGGAGGGACTTATAGAATTTGGGGGGGGGGGGGGGCAGATATCCAGGCACGACGGGCATAACAGACGATGGGATGGATTAAGGATTTGTAGATGTGCAGGATGGTAGAGGGGTGCAACCCCCAAGTCCGGCCGGAGAGGAGTTTGAGAAGTCGGAGGCGGTTGTGGGCTGTGGATTGGATGGAGCGGAGATGAGGGATCCAGGTGAGGTGACGGTCAATGGTGAGGCCAAGGTAGGTGAGTGTGGGGGTGAGGCGGACAGGACAGGCACAGACAGTAAGGGGGAAATCCAGAAATCCAGGAGCCGGAAGGAGCGAGTGGTACGACCTACGATGATTGCCTGGGTCTTGGAAGGGTTGAGTTTCAGGAGCCACTGGTTACACCATGCAGCAAAAAGGTCAAGGTGATTCTGGAGAAGGCGTTGGGACCGTTGGAGGGTAGGAGCGAGGGCGAGGAATGCGGTGTCATCAGCATATTGCAAGAGGTGTACTGGAGGGGGGGGAGTGGTCGGGGCATATCTGCCGTGTACAGGAGGTAGAGGAGAGGGGAGAGGAGAGAGCCCTGGGGCACATCCCAGCGCTTTGGACGAAACCTGGTCACTGCTCCTCGGCCACAGTATCCCGCAAGGACTCTTATACCCGAAAGGCATATGCTGCATTTCCTGCCCTCTCTCATCAGTTTTTAGTGCAGGAAAACATCAGGACACAATTCGCCGTGAAGTGCAACTATGGGCCGGCTCGCAGTTTCGTAGGCTACATAGGCCTGCAATGTTGTCTTGTCACGAACGATTCTGGACACAACATGAGTTTTCTACACACTAGGCCGACTGCTCCTGCCCACCGACTATTTTGGAATCACGGCGCTCTCTGGCGGCTTTTTCCGCGACCGGAAGCGTGTAGCGGCCAGACGGGAGGTTCAAAATGCTTCAAATGGCTCTGAGCACTATGGGACTTAACAGCTATGGTCATCAATCCCCTAGAACTCAGAACTATTTAAACCTAACTAACCTAAGGACAGCACACAACACCCAGTCATCACGAGGCAGAGAACAGACAGGAGGTCTTCCCTCTCGTAACAGCGAGCAGTGCTATATGGAAGTAGCAGGCAGTATTGGCGGCCTCTAGCCGTTGCGTGATAGTTTTCTTCGTCCGTCGCAGAGGCGTGCAATTAAGGGTGTAAATGCAATTGTGACAGATTTTCGGTCGCGCCGCTGTAGAGAGGAGAGTCCAGTTGCGTACTGTTCAGTTTGTTTCAGGAGGGGAAACGCCTTGAGTATTTTTCTTTGTGTTTTGCCTGTTTGGTTACTAACAATGGAAGCTTGGAAGCTGGCTGTCCACTGGGCCCTCTTACCACTAATTCCGAGGGAGGAGTGATGGGGAGTTTCCCTTGTAAGTGGCGAGTTGACTGAACGTCAGTCGCTTAATCCCACCAGCTGTACTGCTTCGTGCTGTAATCCCCAGCGTGCTGCGTGGTTACGCAGCGGATTTAGTGGTTGTGTGTCTGTTCTTAGTTATGGAAATTTGTGTTGGCTCCTCTTGAGTGTTTCCGTAATGTCGTGTAATTGTGCATTGGAACAGAGATGTCTATTTCGATGCGCACCGCGCGCAGGACTACAGGGCCAGTGCTATTTGTCGGTTGGACATTGTGCTCCAGTCAACGTTTGTGTTTCTGGTTGGTTTATGAATCACGTCTAGCGAACTTGTTGTTGGCTCGTTTTGCGATGTTTCCATTCTGACCTGTGGTTGCTAACGGATCAGTGGCTTTTGCGGGGTGTGCGAAACGCTGGAGGTTTGATCCTCCATCGTTATCTGCCGATGTTTCACCCGACCAGCTGTACTTACAGATTTGTTTGGTTGTGAAATATTAGTATAATGGCGTACCGCTGTCTGTAGCGGTGATTTGCGTTGCTTTAGCCAGCTTAGTGATGCGCAATGAGATCTGTACCGAGTTAGCTGTCATGCTGTAGGCTCCAGGAAGCAAACTTGCGAGTATTTGGAATTGTTTTCTCGGTTGTCACTGGACCAAAAATGTCGATTTTCGATTTATTTTTTATTTGTAAGTACAACTCATGGACAATAAATTTCCAGAGTTTCGATGTTGAAATCGCATCCGAAGTGCCTGAAAATTAATTTAAAGTGAGACGCGGCCTCCCAGCCACGCCCGCGTTTTGAAGTAGCACTTCAAGCTCAGAAGGATAACAACCCGTACACTCACAGGCTTCTGGCCGATCCTGCACTTCTCAAAAAGTGTGTTCGTGGCAAAACCCAAAATCCAAATGAGTCTGTAAATTCACTCATATGGAAACGATGCCCTAAAAACACATTTGCATCTGCTACAGCTGTCAGAACTGCAACTTATGATGCAGTTATTTTATTTAATGATGGGAACGTCGGGAGGATGAAGGTATTAGAAAGAATGGGCTCCAAGATAGGAAATTTTACTCAAGACATCCTGAGAAAAATAGATTTACAGCCCGTCTCTGCAGCTGAAAAGTCAGTTGAAGACCTGGTAAAGGAAAGAAGACAGACAACAAGAAACCAGAAGAGAAGCCTTGAAGGGAAAGGCGACCCAGAGTACAAATGTGGTGCCTTCTGAAGAAGTGACAAAAGGAAAAAAGTTAGGTTGAACTTTAAATTGAGTTTCCTGAAAAGTTTGTTTTTTAAAGTTTATGTACCTTTTCCTCGGATTCTAGGTGTAGTGGACGGACAAGGCAGCCAGTCCACAGTGAAGTAGCCGAAAGGGCACGCGTCAACTCACGCCGTCTGGCGTTAAGTCTGGAACAGGATTCGTAATGAATGTGATAAAGAAAAGAACGTAGCTACTAGAACACTTAACTTTTATATTGTCCTTTGGTATACAGCATTCTGGATGATACAAGTGAGACTCTATCTTGAGGTACATGCAACGTTACAAATGGTTAATGACGCCTTGCTAGGTCGTAGCCATGGACTTAGCTGAAGGCTATTCTAACTGTCTCTCGGCAAATGAGAGAAATGCTTCGTCAGTGTAGTCGCTAGCAACGTCGTCGTACAACTGGGGCGAGTGCTAGTACGTCTCTCGAGACCTGCCTTGTGGTGGCGCTCGGTCTGCGATCCTGACAGTGGCGACACGCGGGTCCGACATGTACTAATGGACCGCGGCCGATTTAAGCTACCACCTAGCAAGTGTGGTGTCTGGCGGTGACACCACACTAGGTATGCTAGAATTATGAAATTTTGTACACGTATTTCTGTAAACCTAATAAACGTTGCCTTAAGAGCAAATTTTGAAATTCTGATTGCAAGCTGAGATATGAGGCAAAGTGCTTGGAATTTTGCATGAATTTAAAATAGTACTTGTGGAATTATAATTAAAAAACTATAAAAATTCTCCTGTTTAACCTGTTCCCAAAACCTCATGAGAGAAGCTTACAACATATAAAGAGATGAAACAGAGAAATTTTTGTAGAAATCTCTTCAATAATTTCTGGAAAAAAGTAACATACATTATTTTTTGAAAATAAAATTTCAAATTTCATTCAAAATAAAAGTTGAATATATATAATCAAAGGGTTTTATACGTAAATGTGTTACTTTTATGTAAAGCGTGGTACAAAATTTCATTGCTATATCTCCAAAACTGTGGACTTGGTGCATTTTTGAAATAGTGTGTTTTTCATCAACGTCCCCCCTTAATAACTTACGTCAGATGGTTAGCGGAGGTGGAGTCCGCTAGAGAGTTAAATTTCTCTGGCTGTGTAGGGAAGTGTGGACCTAGTTATGCTGTCGTTTGGTGCTGCTCTGTCTAGCCTTCACTAGCTGTCTTTTTGTATTGCTTGTGTATTGAACACATGGTTGCGCACTTATTTGAAGTCACCGCCGTGTATTGATCAGTTTGGATTGAGTTTCACGCCTGTTAGTTCGTTGGAAGTAAAGAAGTCGATGTGTCTGGTGCTATGTGAACTTTTTGTAAATGTGTTGGTTCTGTTATTGTGTGTGCCCGCATCTCGTGATCGTGCGGTAGCCTTCTCGCTTCCCACGCCCGGGTTCCCAGGTTCGATTCCCGGCGGGGTCAGGGATTTTCTCTGCCTCGTGATGGCTGGGTGTTGTGTGCTGTCCTTAGGTTAGTTAGGTTTAAGTAGTTCTAAGTTCTAGGGGACTTATGACCACAGCAGTTGAGTCCCATAGTGCTCAGAGCCATTTTTTTTTTTTTTGTTATTGTGTGCAGGTGCCTGTATTTTAATTTGTTGTTCTCTTGTGGTATGCATGGAATGGTGGACGTGCGCTCATTGTCGAGGTTGGGTGTTGTTGGCAGTAACGAGTTTGAGCTCTCATACCTAAATCATACGGTGTGACGGGTTTCAATTCATTTAGTGACAAATTAGCTTAGGAAGCCGATTATTAAAGGCACTGCCCTATGCTTGTGGTATAATGCCAGTGACTGGGCAACTGCCTGTTTAGTGAGAAGGTGGCTTATTCCCTCCTATAATCTGGAAATTAGATTAAGGTACTGCTAGTGTCGATTAGTATATGGGAAAGGTTACCACACTATAGTTTTCTATTATTTTGTAACAGTTGTTAACTGGCATAGTGTAAGTCACACTACGTTACCAGTGAACGCTCTCGTGAAGTAGCTTGGGTTTGGCTTGCCATCTATTAATGAGTGGTCAGTATTGGTACCGTCTCTGTGCATCAGGCGTCTATTTGTGCTATGCTCAATGTTGCTTCGTAATAGTAGTGCATATCCTATTTTACATTTTGTGAGGCTGGAAACATTGAAGTTTTGGTAAAATGACTCTGTGGTTTTGTTCGCATTAATTCGTTCGGTCAGATGTTTTTATTTCATGATTTTAAATGTTCTCTGTCAGCGGTGTTGGTGCAAAACCACATTAATAGCATAGATGTCTGTTCCAGCACGTCCACTTCCCATTGCTCTGCACTCTCAACTACTCAGGGGCACACGCCATCGTTGGTACCGACTCCGCGCTGGTCGAGATGGGCGGATCTTCTCATCTGGCACCTGGCTCACAATAATTATACGATCGCTACATTTGTTATAAAATTTGAGTAAAACTGAGAAAAGTTACAAAAAAAGGAAAATGAAAAATAAATGTTTCAGTCGCGCCACACCCAGTCGCTAACCAACCTCTGGGAACCAATGGTAAACGTCATAGGAAGGATTTTTATGCTTTCCGCAGCCAAGAACCGTCACAAAAGTTGCTGCACTTCTCCTTCTCTTACAACCGCTTTCAGTCCAAGCAAACATCGTATCACGTAACGCCGTTGGAGGCAGTTGAAGTCCAGATCGAAGCTTCGCCTGCTGTATATCTACCTTATAGTATTACGTTCCCAGCGACGACACTGTACACAGCCCATACTTCCTGGCGAAAAAGAGGAAACAATCTACACTGATGAACCAAAACATTGTGACCATTGGCCACAGGGCGTTTGAATGCCGCCTGGAGGCGTACTGCGCCCTCTACGAGGCAAGTAAAGTGTCGAATACGGAATGATTCTAGCGAAGATATGGGCTGTAAGTGGGGAAACCCACTGACACGTGTAACTTACACGAAGGGAAAATTGTTATAGTCTGTCGCCTGGGAACGCCCGTCTCGAAAACATCTAAGTGGTCGTCTCTTGGTGTTCCACTGTCTTGCGCATCTATGGGAAGTAAACCACGATGGGCGACATGATGTAGGACGTTCATGTCTAATCACAGAACGTCCAGCTCGGAGGCTTGATCGCTTTATAAAGTAGGACAGGCGGCATCTAACAACAGAGAACACTATCGGTACAAAAACAAGTGTTTCGGAGCACACTGTTGAGTGCACACTGTTCAACAAGGGGCCGCACAGCAGACGCCCCCTACGCGTTTCTGTGTTGACGTAGCGACATCGTCAGTTACGACTGCAGTGGGCACGAAGTCATCGAGATTGGTCAGTGGATCAGGGGAAACGTATCGTCTGGTCGGATGAAGCACTTTTCTCGTTACGACAGGTCGATAGTCGTGTCTGTTTATGCGGCTGCTCGAAACATGCACCGCTCCGTGGATGTAGGCCGGTGGGGACAATGATACTGTCCGAGAGACATATACTTCAATTTTCCATAGGACATGTGCTAGAAATCGGAGGCGCCATGACGCATCTGGACTACATGAACGTTACTGAGGACCATTTGCATCCCTTTATGTTTCATGTCTTTCCCTACAGAGATGGCAACTTATAGCAAGACAACTGTCTGGGCACAGAGGCCAGAATCGTGCTACAGTGGTTTGAGCAGCTTAATAGTGGATTCATGGTGATGTCTTGGCTACCAAATGCGAATAATCTGAACCCGATGGAACGCATCTGGATCACTGCTTCGCTCATAGCCGTCAGTCCATAATTCACGTAAATTGCCTACCTGCGTGTAGACATCTGCTGGCACATATTTCTGAAACCTACCAAGGACTTGTCAAATCCATGTAAAGCATAATCCCTACTATAGTGCGTTCCAGACATCGACCAAAGGGCTATTGAGCAGCTGGTAGTAATATTTTGGGTAATCAGTGTAGTGTGGTTTTTAGATGCCCTGGTGAAATGCAAGAAACTGTGGATGAGAAAGATAATCACCGATGAATTTGAAGAAATTAATAAGGTTGAACGACGAGTAACGGCTTCCTTCATACATTGAACGGCCAAAGAAACTGGTATAGGCATGTGTATTCAAATACAAAGCTATGTAAACAGGGAGAACACGGCGCTGCGGTCGGCAACGCCTATATAAGACAACAAGTGTCTGGCGCAGTTATTAGATCGGTTACCGCTGCTACAGTGGCAGGCTATCGAGACTTAAGTGAGTTTGAACGTGGTGTTATAGTCGGCGCACGAGCGATGGGACACAGCATCTTCGAGGTAGCAATGAAGTAGTGATTTTCCCGTACGACCATTTCACGAGTGTACCGTGAATATCAGGAATGCGGTAAAACATGAACTCTCCAACATAGCTGCGGCTGGAAAAAGATCCCGCTAGAGCGGGACCAAGGACGACTGAAGAGAATCGTTCAACGTGACAGAAGTGCAACCCTTCCACCAATTGGTCTGCGTGCGAACCATTCAATGAAACATCATCGATATGGGTTTTCGGAGCAGAAGGCCCACTCGTGTACCCTTGATGACTACACGACACAAAGCCTTACGACTCGCCTGTGTCTGTCAACACTGACATTGGACTGTTGATGACTGGAAACATGTTGCCTGGTCGGACCAGTTTCGTTTCAAATTGTATCGAGTGGGAAGATGTGTACAGGTGTGAAGACAACTTCATGGATCCATGCACCCTGCATGTCATAAGGGGACTGTTCAAGCTAGTGGAGGCTCTGTAATGGTATGGTGCGTATGCAGTTGGAGGTTATGGGACCCCTGATACATCTACATACGACTCTGACAGGTGACAAGTACGTAAATATCCTGTCTGATCACCTGCATCCATTCATGTCCATTGTGCGTTCCGACGGACTTGGGCAATTCCAGCAGAACAATACATCCCACACGTCCAGAATGGCTACAGAATGGCTCCAGGAACACACTTCTGAGTTTGAACACTTCCACTTGCCACCAAACTCCCCAGACATGAACATTATTGAGCATACCCCCTCGTACTCTTATGGATTTATATGCGGCCCTGCAGGATTCAAGGCGTCAGTTCCCTCCAGCACAACTTCAGACATTAGTCGAATCCATGCCGTGTCGTGTTTCAGCACTTCTGCGTGCTCACGGGAACCCTACACGATATTAGGCAGGTGTACCAGTTTCTTTGGCTCTTCAGTCCAGGAGAAATAATATATCACTTCCAGAATAAGATATTCACTCTGCAGCGGAATGTGCGCTGATATGAAACTTCCTGGAAGATTAAAACTGTGTGGCGGACCGAGACTCGAACTCGGGATCTTTGCCTTTCACGGGCAAGTGCTCTACCAACTGAGCTACCCAAGCACGACTCACGCCCCGTCCTCACAGCTTTAATTCCGCCAGTACCTCGTCTCCTACCTTCCAAACTTCAGAGAAGCTCTCCTGCGAACCTTGCAGAACTAGCACTCCTGGAAGAGAGGAGAAACATGCCCCAGGCTGTGGCTAAGCCATGTCTCCGCAATATCCTTTCTTCCAGGAGTGCTAGTTCTGCAAGGTTCGCAGGAGAGCTTCTGTGAAGTTTGGAAGGTAGGAGACGATGTACTGGCGGAATTAAATGCTGTGAGGACGGGGCGTGAGTCGTGCTTGGGTAGCTCAGTCGGTAGAGCACTTGCCCGGGAAAGGCAAAGGTCCCGAGTTCGAGTCTCGGTCCGGCGCACAGTTTTAATCTGCCAGGAAGTTTCAAAAATATGGTGGTTGCTAGCTACGAAATCAATAATGCGGTGATTAGCATATGATACCAAATTAAGATTTATTCAGAAAACAGGATGAGCAATATTTCTAGCCTAACATGACAATACAATACACTCGCTAAACTAACTAGCCTATCATTGGCACAATGCATCATCTTTTCCTAACTACTTACGTCAACACTGAACCCGCAAGTGACTCTATTGAAGTTCTGTCTGAACGGACACAGACTCAGAGAGCGCCAGCCAAAGAGCTAGCGGAATACGAACTCATTTAGAATTACAGTGCCCTACTTTGGCTGATGATTGCTAATATCACCGTCATTCTCCGTGATGATTACGGCGGTCGGCCCAGCCAACGTCCTGATGCCGTCTTTCCCGTGAGCGAACTTGGCTTTAATCTCCAACGTGGACGTGGTTTGCGTCCGTAAACTCCTGTACGCAAGTGTTCAATTGCGGAGTCCGTCACTAGTCAATAATCAAGCTACTTGCACATATGCCAAGAGTAGTTGGTCGACTCAAGTGCGCGGCAGCAAAGGTACACTTCAGATTGCATATGAACACCACAAGTTAGTACAAATCTGTTTCTCTCCTCAGAAGAACAGATAATGCTACGTGTGTGGAGTCGTATGCTCTACACAGACTCCCATGTATCCGTGCGCGTTTGTACCCAACCACGACACAGAATTCTCCCGCGGTTACTGTTGCCGCCAAACTTTTAACACGTATCTCTACGCGCTCTGCGCCAATCCCGTCACAGTCTTCCGCAAATTTTCCACTGTGGCGCGAAATCGTCTTTCTCTCTTTCGCATATAGCTCCTTCTCGCTTCTTGTTGTGATGGCCCACCCTCTCCGAACGTCTTTGGTGGTCTGAAGTGCCAGCCGACAAAGGGGTCCGGCCGCGGCCATCCCGTTAGTTTGACATGACATGAACACCTTCCTTAGGGGTTCCGGCCGTGTTCCAGCCTCTGAGCCCATCTCGTTGGTCTGACATGACACACACAACTTCCTTTTCTGTGTCCATTCTCTCCTACCGGTGGGCCAAATATCAATTATTATTCAGTGTATTAGTGCTGATTTAGCATCATGTAAGGTGCAAAATCTGCTACCTTACAATCGGTTACTGCTGGTACAGTGGTAGGTTATCAAGATTTAAGTGAGCTTGAATATGGTGTTATAGCAGGCGTTCGAGCGATGGGACACGGCATCTTCGAGGTAAGAATGAAGTAGTGATTTTCCCGTACGACCATTTCACGAGTGTACCGTGAATATCAGGCATCCGGTAAATCACCGGATCTCTGACATCGCTGCGGCCGGAAAAAGGTCCTGCAAGAACAGGTCCAACGACGACTGAAGAGAATCGCTCAATTTGACAGAAGCGCAACCCTTCCGCAAATTTCTGCAGATTTCAATGCCGGGCCATCAACAAGTGTCAGCGTGCGAACCATTCAATGAAACATCATCGATATGAGTTTCCGCAGCAGAAGGCCCACTCGTGTAACCTTGATGACTGCAAGACCAAAGCTTAACGACTCGCCTGTGCCTGTCAACAGTGACATTGGACTGTTGATGACTGGAAATATGTTGCCTGGTCGGACCAGTCTCGTTTCAAATTGTATCGAATGGGAGGATGTGTACGGGTGTGGAGACAACTTCAAGAATCCATGCACCCTGCATGTCATAAGAGCACTGTTGAAGCTAGTGGAGTCCCTGTTATGGTGTTGTGCGTATGCAGTTGGAGTGATATGGGACCCCTGATACATTTAGATACGACTTTGACAAGTGACACGTCTGTGCGGCCCTGGTCAAATTGTTGGCAACATTTCACCACGTCTGGGTGGACACTGCATGCAGATTCGTCATTAAATTCTGAAAATGCGTCACTTCTTTGGGTAACGGTCTTAACGTGGGACAACATGTGCAGCTTACTTTCTGAAAGGCCTACGTATTTCAAACGTACGCTTTATGGAGTCACAATTCACGAAGACAGATGGGTATTACTTTCTGTCCACATACACAGTAATTTTGTATGAACCCCGAAGATTGAGTAACTATGTGTGTTAAAAACTTCTGCGACAAATATTTACAAATTTTTTGTCACATATTTATTATTTATAGGCAGCACTTACGATACTCCATGGCACAATCTTTACATCTGCGCTCTGGTGGAACTGTAGTTTTTTGATCAATACAGTCTTGCTGTGAACTTCTACGTGCACATTTCACAACATGCACTTAACGTTTCATTAGTATATTTTTAAATGAGTATTTACTTACCGGAGTATTGCCATTTTCTGCCCTGTGTACTCCTGTTGTCTTTAGTTTGTGGTACGTCTAGCGTTTTCATTTTAAATAACTTTTGCCTCGTTACGTTATCTGTGTTCATCTGCACGAATAATGACAAGGGACTCATGAAACAAAGACCAAGAAGTTTCCGAAGTATAATTAATCTCCGAGATACAGAAACAACTTTTGACGCAAATATGGTATGTCTTTGTGCCAGGAAAGCAGGCGCTCCAGCTGGGTCTTTACATCACAATCCGTAGTGAGTGGCATAAATATCACGCATCGCGTGCATAGCTCGCGCTATTTTGCATGGAAAAAAGTTATTAATTTCAGGATTAATGACAGGAATTACTGAAATGGGTGGAACTGTAGTTAGGCAAAACGCACGGAAAGCTTCCTATTTGACGAGATCTCAGAATATGAGAATGTTACAGTAAGACGAGTGTGGTGCAGGAATATGTAATACAGCACCAGAACAATAAATACACTCTGCAGCATTCCACAAGGGAAGGCATACTGCTGTTGCTCCTAGCACCTCTGCTGCTAGTTATTCTTGTTACTACCGAGGACGACTCACGGTTTCGGTACGTACCACCTCATTAAGTTTCATCGGCCGTCAAGACACTTCTCGGCCCTGTAAACAGAACATACCTTTCTGTTTCGCTTTTCATCTCACGTTACGACGGCGGAAAAATAAAAATTTGTAAGTCCTCGAACAGCAAAATTAGCTGCATTGTTTCCATGATTCCACGAAGTGCATTCAAGTTCTAAGGCCTCCGATTTTTTTTCTCCGCACTGGAAAGAGATAGAAACATGCGCATTGTTTTAAAATGAGGCCGCATTCATTGTCAATACGTCCCAGAGATGGCAGCACCGTACGGCAGATGGAATTTTACCGCCAGCGGCGAGAATGAGAACTGTTTTAAATACTTAAAATGGCGACGTTCTCCTTACTTGAACAGTGTGCAATCATTCGTTTTCTGAATTTGCGTGGTGTGAAACCAATTCAAATTCATCGACAGTTGAAGGAGACATGTGGTAATGGAGTTATGGATGTGTCGAAAGTGCGTTCGTGGGTGCGACAGTTTAATGAAGGCAGAACATCGTGTGACAACAAACCGAAACAACCTCGGGCTCGCACAAGCCGGTCTGACGACACGATCGAGAAAGTGGAGAGAATTGTTTTGGGGGATCGCCGAATGACTGTTGAACAGACCACCTCCAGAGTTGGCATTTCTGTGGGTTCTGTGCACACAATCCTGCATGACGACCTGAAAATGCGAAAAGTGTCATCCAGGTGGGTGCCACGAATGCTGACGGACGACCACACGGCTGCCTGTGTGGCATGTTGCCAAGCAATGTTGACGCGCAACGACAGCACGAATGGGACTTTCTTTTCGTCGGTTGTGACAATGGATGTGACGTGGATGCCATTTTTCAATCCAGAAACAAAGCGTCAGTCAGCTCAATGGAAGCACACAGATTCACCGCCACCAAAAAAATTTCGGGTAACCGCCAGTGCTGAAAAAATGATAGTGTCCATGTTCTGGGACAGCGAGGGCGTAATCCTTACCCATTGCGTTCCAAAGGGCACTACGGTAACAGGTGCATCCTACGAAAATGTTTTGAAGAACAAATTCCTTCCTGCACTGCAACAAAAACGTCCGGGAAGGGCTGCGCGTGTGCTGTTTCACCGAGACAACGCACCCGCACATCGAGCTAACGTTACGCAACAGTTTCTTCGTGATAACAACTTTGAAGTGATTCCTCCTGCTCCCTACTTACCTGACCTGGCTCCTACTGACTTTTGGCTTTTTCCAACACTGAAAGACACTCTCCGTGGCCGCACATTGACCAGCCGTGCTGCTATTGCCTCAGCGATTTTCCAGTGGTCAAAACAGACTCCTAAAGAAGCCTTCGCCGCTGCCATGGAATCATGGCGTCAGCGTTGTGAAAAATGTGTACGTCTGCAGGGCGATTACGTCGAGAAGTAACGCCAGTTTCATCGATTTCGGGTGAGTAGTTAATTAGAAAAAAAATCGGAGGCCTTAGAACTTGAATGCACCTCGTAAATAACTTCTTCCGGGTTTCAGTCTGGATGACGAAGGGAATGCTGGAGATGGTTAACTTGTCGAATACTGAACACTCAGGAGAAAGCGCAACAATTACTCTTGGACTAGCTCTGTTGTCTGGCATACGTACCGTCTCATCGTCAGACGTGTATAATGTGAACGCACAAGTTATACTGAAGTGTAATGTATGCATGCACACGTTTAACACACAGAGTGCCCCAAAGCTTGAGGCTTAAAATTGTAAAGGTGGTGGTGTTTTGTCATGAGTACCTAATGGATGCAAATGAGTACTTGTTCTGAATAAACCATTTATGCCTTATAGCAATAATATTGGTGACACACAACGACATTGCCTGACGTCCTTATTTTTACTGAAGTGATGTGAAAACCCTATTCATGCCTTAATTGTAGTCATTTTTATATCACCTCACCGCGGCATTCTTGTAATTTCAATTTACATCGCTTATCACAAGCACTGTCCACATGCAGCTACTTGTACACTTACCTACAGTTTTTTTGGTCTGCTTTTGCTACGGTCTTCAGTCCCGAGGCTGGTTTGATGCTGCTCCCCACGCCAGTCTATACTGAGAAAACCTCTTCATCTCAGAATAATTACTGCAACCTATATCCAACCGTATCTGCTCACTGTATTCATGACTACCTCTATCTCTACAATTTTAATCCCCCCCCCCCCCCCGCGCTGCTACCCCACCCCACCCAATTCGCAATGTTACCAAACTGTCTGTTCCTAGGTGTCTCAGAATGTGTCCTATCAACTGATACCTTCTTTTCGTCAAGTTGTACCATAAATGACTTTTTTCTCCAATTCAACTGCATTCTCTTCTTGTCTGAACTGCTTACAGTCCAAGTTTCACTTCCGCCCAAAGCTACGACCCAGTAAAATACCTTCAGAAAACACTTTCAGTACTTTTTTTTTTTAAGAAATGCTCTTTCTGCTATTGCCTGACCGTATTTTATATCCTCTCTACTTCGGCCATCATCAATTATTTTTCTGCCCAAACAACAAAATCCCACTACCATTTTTAGTGCCTCATTTTCGAATGTAATTTCCTAAGCACCGTCCAATTTAATTTCACTGTATTCCATATCATTGTTTCATGTGCATCTTTTAATCTCTTTTCAAGACAGTGTCCATTCCATAAAAGGCTCTTCCAATTCTGTGGCATCTCCGACAGAATTACAATGTCACCGATAAACCTCAAACGTTTTGTTTCTTCTCCCTCAACTTTAATCCCTTCTCCCAGCTGCTGCATTGTTTCTTTCACTGCTTCTTCAGTGCACAAATCGAGTAAAACTGCGAATAGGTACAACCCTGTCTCACTCCATTCTCAACTACTGCGTCTCTTTCATGTCCTTCGGCTCTTCTAGCGACAGTCTGATCCCCGTCGCCCCATATTGCGGGGGAAGGGGGGGGGGGTGGATGGGTCTGCCAGCGGTACAACATTCCGCTCTTCAACCAAACGCTGTCCGCCACCGGCAGCTGAGTGGTCAGCGCGACAGAATGTCCATCGTAAGGGCCCGGGTTCGATTCCCGGCAGGGTCGGAGATTTTCTCCGCTCAGGGAATGGGTATTGTGTTGTCCTAATCATCATCATTTCATCCCCATCGACGCGCAAGTCGCCGAAGTGGCGTCAAATCGGAAGACTTGCACCCGGCGAACGGTCTACCCGACGGGAGGCCCTTGTCACACGACACAAACGCTTGAAAGTATACATAAAGGCGAAACAAATAAGATTCACCATTTATGGTTGATGAGACACGTTATGTCCCACTGAAGTAATACGCACTTGTAGATAACTTTTCACTCTCTGTCTTTTAACCCTGGTACTTTCAAAATTTCAAAGAGTGTAGTCCAGTCAACAATGTCTAAAAGCCTTCAAAAATGGCTCTGAGCACTAAGGGACTTAACTGCCGAGGTCATCAGTCCCCTATAACTTAGAACTACTTAAACCTAACTAACCTAAGGACATCACACACATCCATGCCCGAGGCAGGATTCGAACATGCGACCGGTGCGGCCGCCCGGTTCCAGACTGTAGCGCCTGGAACCGCTCGGCCACTTGTTGTATATTTAGATACAACTGATATTACACTCTATATAGTAGGCAGTGAAAATGTTTAGCTCACGTAATAGCAGTGGGAATGTTGAAGTACCAGGCAACCATACGTTCCAGTATGCTATCGGACAAAGCAATTTCAGGTGGTATTGAAAAAGCCTATACCGTAAAAACTTAAATTTTTACGCCTCATCTTTCTTTAACTGGCAAATACTGAGAAGTCACAGCATGAATGGGATGCAAACAACGCGAAGGAAACCGTATCACGCAAGAGACTTCTTGGAATGGTAGTCAGGGAAGCGAGCCCTCCAACAATTATAACGACTGAAATGCAAAAAGTGGTAAAATATAAAAAATCGACGCTCGTATACTCTTATACAACGATTTTTATAATTATTCTACTAGAGACTCGTCCTGGCTTTCCAAGAGTAGCACTAACTAGGAGGGGAAGACCGTTTCGGGTCATATTTAGCTGGTCACTTGTGCTCAACCTAAAATGAAAGATTAAGATGTTTTGACTCAACAACATCGCGTTTTTGAGAATACTATCCCTAAAGTTAATGAAACGCAATCGACTCAGAATTGACGGGATCGATAGATAATTAAAAACTGAGCATTTTTCTTCAACACGCAAGGGCCGCTAACGCATACTTCCATAGAAATCGAGGAAAGAAATTTCTTCGACTGTCACTTATGTATCCAAAAGGTAAGAGCTGTTCCACGTAAGGGCCGCTGGTGTAGCGATCAAGGCATCGGGCTGGGGAGCACAGAACCTGTCTTAGATTCTCAGCTGCATTCCGCAGGTTTTATTTTATTTATATTTTTTCAGTTTCGAAATTTATACACATAGGATGGTTGACAAGGTAAGTAAATGATAAAGGGAATAACGACAAGGTAGGCAAATAAATTTCTCAGACGATTTTCATTACTAAGGAACTAAAACATTAATTCTGGTCGATTTACAATGTCTTCTTTCACTCCTCAATTTCCTTCGAACAACTAGACAGATGGTACTTGCCGTATAAACATTGGAAGCAAGTACACTCGCGGCACCAAGAACATCTAATGAATGCGGTTGTTGCGCAAGTACATCCTTCCGAAGATTCGTAGGAAAGCAAACTTTGCTCACATTTAAGATTATTTCTTTTTTTAAAATTAATTTTGATGCATATCACGTATACCGTAACACTGTCTGAAAAATCGATGCTGAAATTTGATAATCGATTGTGTTGCGAGTCGTTAATGCATCCTTTCGATTGTGCAATTCCCGCTGGGTTTCCATATGCAGATTGTAATTTTAAATCTCGAATTAAAGTTTTTGACTTCCTGATAAGAATGAACATCACGTAGCTGGCACACAGTTGTGCAGTTTGGCGATATTACTTCTGTAGTGCAAGTCGGTTGACCCTCGATCTATATACATGCTATCACAAATGACGGTGTTAATTTGTCCACTCCAGAAATCCAATATCAGACAAAGCTTATTATCAGCAACGTAGGGTTTTAAAATGTTCAAGATATTTTTATAAACTGAATTTGTCAAATTCTCAGATTTGGAGCTAGTGATGTAACATCTTTTTAATGTGTGCATTAATCGATTGATCTCTCCTCTACCTCGAGGACCAAATTAATCATTAGTTTCTTATAAGCACGGTAAAATAAGACGCAACAATTTTCCAGTCGATGTAACGAAATACTGAGCCGTGTAAAAATCCGGTATTTTATGCACACTACCAACAGCAACAAGGGCTAATTTTTCTCTCTTATGCGATAATGTGTGTCGAATGCAACTTTTCGCAGCAGTCTCGTTCGGAATTGTTTTCATACAACGAGGCTTAAAATTTTAATTCTTTACTAACTCAAGTCGCTTGTGATTTTTTTTTTGCCTACGTTGCTATTATTCCCCATGGTTTACTTGCCGTATTCATCCTCTCATTCCCACCAGTTTCTATGCAGAAAAAGATGCACGTGGCAAAAAAACTGCAGAATGCCACCGACAACAGAACACAGGTTCTCTGCTTCCCAACCAGACACCTTGGTCGCTAGGCCAAAAACGCTTTCGTTTAACAGCGCTTACTTTATGGGGTACATAAGCGACAGTAGAAAAAGTACAACCGGCCGCGGTGGTCTAGCGGTTCTAGGCGCTCAGTCCGGAACCGCGCGACTGCTACGGTCGCAGGTTCGAATCCTGCCTCGGGCATGGATGTGTGTGATGTCCTTAGGTTAGTTAGGTTTAAGTAGTTCTAAGTTCTATGGGACTGATGACCACAGATGTTAAGCCCCATAGTGCTCAGAGCCATTTGAACCATTTGAAAAAAGTACATTTCCTCGATTTCTAGAAAAACATTACATTAGAACTACTGATGGCCTTGGGAGAGTCAGCCACGACAAAACTCTTCCATCTGGTGAGCAAGATGTATGAGACAGGCGAAATACCCTCAGACTTCAAGAAGAATATGATAATTCCAATCCCAAAGAAAGCAGGTGCTGCAGGTGTGAATATCACCGAACTGTCAGTTTAATAAGTTACTGTTGCACAATACTAACACGAATTCTTTACAGAAGAATGGAAAAACTGCTAGAAGCCCACCTCAGACAAGATCAGTTTGGGTTCCGGAGAAATGTAGGAACACAGGACCCAGCACTGGCCGTACGACTTATCATAGAAGATAGGTTAAGGCAAGGCAAACCTACATTTATAACATTTGCAGACTTAGAGATATCTTTTGACAATGTTGACTGGAATACTCTTTCGAATTCTAAAGGTGGCAGGGGTAAAATACGGGGAGCGTATTTGTACAGAAAACAGAAGGCAGTTATAAGAGCCTAGAGACACGAAAGGGAAGCAATGGTTGAGGAGGGTGCGAGACAGGGTTGTAGCCTATCCTCGATATTATTCAATCTATATATTTTTCCGGGTTCGATTCCCGGCGGGGTCAGGGATTTTCTCTGCCTCGTGACGACTGGGTGTTGTGTGATGTGTGGTGTCACCGCCAGACACCACACTTGCTAGGTGGTAGCTTAAATCGGCCGCGGTCCATTACTACATGTCGGACCCGCGTGTCGCCACTGTCAGGATCGCAGACCGAGCGCCACCACAAGGCAGGTCTCGAGAGACTGACTAGCACTCGCCCCAGTTGTACGACGACGTTGCTAGCGACTACACTGACGAAGCCTTTCTCTCATTTGCCGAGAGACAGTTAGAATACCCTTCAGCTAAGTTAATGGCTACGACCTAGCAAGGCGCCATTAACCATTTGTAACGTCGCATGTACCTCAAGATAGAGTCTCACTTGTATCATCCAGAATGCTGTATACCAAAGGACAATATAAAAGTTAAGTGTTCTAGTAGCTACGTTCTTTTCTTTATCACATTCATTACGAATCCTGTTCCAGACTTAACGCCAGACAGCGTGAGTTGACGCGTGCCCTTTAGGCTACTTCACTGTGGACTGGCTGCCTTAACAGTCCACAACATGATGTCCTTAGGTTAGTTAGGTTTAAGTAGTTCTAAGTTCTAGGGGACTGATGACCATAGATGTTAAGTCCCATAGTGCTCAGAGCCATTTGAACCATCTATATATTGAGCAAGCAGTAAAGAAAACAAGAGAAAAATTTTGAGTAGGAATTAAAGTCCAGAGAGCAGAAATAAAACCTTTGAGGTTTGCCGATGATACTGTAATTCTGTCAGAGACAGAGACAGCGAAGGACTCGGAAGAGCAGTTGAACGGAATGGACAGTGTCTTGAAAGGAGGATATAAGATGAACAACAAAAGTAAAACGAGGATAATGGAATACAGTCGAATTAAATCAGGTGATAACGAGGGAATCAGATTAGCAATTTTGCTATTTGGGAAGCAAAATAACTGATGATGGTCGAAGCAGAGAGGATATAAAATGTAGACTGGCGGTGGCAGGAAAAGCGTTTCTGAAGAAGAGAAATTTGTTAAAATCGAGTATAGATTAAAGTGTTAGGAAGCCTTTTCTGAAAGTATTTGTATGGAGTGTAGCCATGTATGGAAGTGAAACATGGACGATAAACAGTTTAGAAAAGAAGAAAATAGAAGCTTTTGAAATATGGTGCTACAGAAGAATGCTGAAGATTAGATGGGTAGATCACATAACTAATGAGGAGGTATTGAATAGAACTGGGGAGAAGAGGAGTTTGTGGCACAACTTGACAATAAGAAGGGACCGGTTGGTAGGACACATTCTGAGACATCAAGGGATCACCAATTTAGTACTGGATGAAATAGGGGGGGGGGGGGGGGTAGGGAGGTAAAAATTGTGTAGAGGGAGACCAAGAGATATGAATGCAGTAAGCAGATTCAGAATGATGTAGGTTACAGTAGTTACCTGGAGATCAAGATGCTTGCACAGGATAGAGTATCATTGGGAGCTGCGTCGAACGAGTCTTTGGACTGAAGAGCACAACAACGAAAACACGCTCAGTTTTCAATTTTCTATCGATCCCCTTAATTCTGAGTCGATTACGTGTCATTAACTATAGAAGCAGTTAAAAAAACAGGATGGAGGGGGGGGGAAGGGTTGAGCCAAAATAACTCAGACACTCTCATTTTATGTTGTACGCAAGCGACTTGCCGAATACGAGCCGAATCTGTTGGCCGTGTCTGAGGCCTACCCCTAGTACGAGGGGTATTCGGAAAGTAACGAACTATAGGTCGCGAAATGGAAACCACAGTAAAAATCAAAACTGTTTACATGCAACAGTTAGCTACAACTTCCAGCTACTTACCTCCATAGTCGCCGATCCGACTTAGACTTTTGCCGTAGCGTTGTACCAAGTTTCCAATATCGTCGTTATAGAAAACAACCGCCAGTGCTTTCCGCCAATTCTCTACGCTGGCCTACACCTCGTTGCCTGTGGCAAAATGTTGTCTTCATAGCCAGCGGTTCGTGTGAGCAGAGATGAAACTCAGAGGGAGACAATTACGGGCTGTATTGTGGGTAATCAAACATTTCCAATTGAAAACGACGCAGTAGCATCTTCATTCCCCCTGCAGAATGCGGCCGAGAATTGTCCTGAACAAGAAACCGCACGCCAGTTATGTAATCTTGGCTGCATAGCTTCAGGCGAAATTTGTCACCAGACCCTCTTACTTGGCGGGAGACGCTATTGTTCTAGGCATCTTTCTGTGCTCCCTGTGTGCTCAGAACTAATACGAACGACGTAAGGCGATCGACGGGCATACCAGACACACTGCCCAACACACCTGTGCAAAAACTTCATCGGATTTTCACTGTGGTTTCCATTTCGCGACCGATCGTTCCTTACTTTCCGAATAACCCTCGTATATACGGCCAGACGACGTGTATGGTGTAGCGGTAATACACACATGCCTTCGTTGTGAATGAATCTATGTATGGGTGAAAACCGTATCAAAATCGCTACAGTAGTTCCTGACATTAGCCTCCACATACACACACACACACACACACACACACACACACACACACACACACACAAAATGTGGAGGTTGTAATGGTTCTCTATTTACGTGACCATTACGGCACTTCAACCCCAGTTCTCGATACTACTAATATCGTACTACTTTTCTGTGAAGTAACAGACATATTTTTGTAACAATATTCACATTCGGTTATATTAATGTATAAGTACTCCGATGTATCGATATATTACAGTGATATGTTTCTTGTGTGTATTCATTTCTGTGAGACTGTCATAATCTTTGACTTACTTGTAACCGTTTTGGCGCGAATGCGCACAGACCAGTCTTTGTTTCACTTTGCAGAAGTTAAGTTGTTATTTCGCTTTGTAAAATAACAGTCAAGTCTTGTGTTTGGTTAAAGTGGAAATTAAATATATGAAGATTGATACAAAAATGTTTTCTTGGTGATGTGACAATTAAGAAGTAGTATATGTGAATTTACAAGACGTTTAATGAAAATGTGGATCGTGAACACCAAGTCAAAAATTATTTCTACCATACCATTGTTCTGATCTAGGATTGTCTGATCATCAAGAATTTCCTGAAAAACGCATTTGTTATGTCTTCAAATATTGCTAAAATACAGATCTGGACCTTCTAGCAGTCAAAGTGGAATCACCCTAGAATCAACAAGATGAGCCATAACAACTTCGACGAAATCTACGTGGGAATCCATTCAAGATAAGTGCCAAAATTAATGACCTTTTTACAGTGACTTCATTATTTCCATTCTGACGATGCCATCTACAGTCAATAAATTTGTTGTTGCCCGATAAAGCGAACATATGCTGCGTGAGCAACATTATTAATCTGATTTCTAACCTACTTTGCAAGTGGTGGTATTGTTAGAAGGTGTTTCATTTATAATACCGAAGCATTGCGTGGGGTGAAGAAAGTTCCAATAAAACCTTCAGAAATAACGTAATCTCGGAAAAGCTTGCGCGTCCGATACGAGACGAGCTACCTCCGACGCTCCTCACAAGGGAACCTCCCCATCGCACCCCCCTCAGATTTAGTTGTAAGTCGGCACAGTGGATAGGCCTTGAAAAACTGAACACAGATCAATTGAGAAAACAGGAAGAAGTTGTGTGGAACTGTGAAAAATAAGCAAAATATACAAACTGAGTAGTTCATGGGAAGATAGGCAACATCATGGACATTGGGAACGCAGGAGCGCCGTGGTCTCGTGGTAACGTGAGCAGCTGCGGAATGAAAGGTCCTTGGTTCAAATCTTCCATCGAGTGAAAAGTTTAATTTTTTTATTTTCAGTTTATGTGACAAACTCTTATGTTTTCATCACTTTTTTGGGAGTGATTATCACATCCACAAGAAAACCTAAATCGGGCAAGGTAGAAGAATCTTTTTACCCATTCGCCAAGTGTACAAGTTATTTGGGTCGACAACATATTCGTGTCATGTGACGCACATGCCGTCACCAGTATCGTATAGAATATATCAGATGTGTTTTCCTGTGGAGGAATCGGTTGACCTATGACCTTGCGATCAAATGTTTTTGGTTCCCATTGGAGAGGCACGTCCTTTCGTCTACTAATCGCACGGTTTTGCGATGCGGTCGCAAAACACAGACACTAAACTTATTACAGTGAACAGAGACGTCAATGAACGAACGGACGGATCATAACCTTGCGAAAATAAAGAAAGTAAAATTTTTAGTCGAGTGAAGACTTGAACCAAGGACCTCTCGTCCCGCAGCTACTCACGCTAAGCACGGGACCACGGCGCTCCTGAGCTCACGCTATCCATGATGTTGCCTATCTTGCACATGGACTACTCAGTTTGTATATTTTGCTTATTTTTTCACAGTTCCACACAACTTCTTCCTGTTTTCTCAATTGATCTGTGTTCTGTTTATCAAGGCCTATCCACTGTGCCAACTTATAACTAAATCTGAGGGGGGTGCGATGGGGAGGTTCCCTTGTCAGTACCCTATGGACCCACTGCCTGGCAAATCCCGAGGAGAAGCTAGGAGCGCAGCAGGCAGTTGCTGCACTAGGTCGGCCAGGTAGGAACAGGAATAGTAGACAGAGAGACACCCAAGTTTGAGTAGCACTTGCGTACTTTATTTTGGGTTACACTATGTTATGTACAATCGGGAGTGGCGCCGGGCAGACGTGGAAGCGGCGGCTTCAGACGGACTCTTGGGCGCGCCGGTATTCGAAGACGCTGCCCCTCTCGAGGGCGGGCTGGCGGCAGCTCCTGGGGGCGGCGGCTGCGGCAGGGGCTGCGCCGTCGGGGGTGCCGTAGCCGCCTCCGCCCGGAGTCAGCAGCCGGAACACGTCCTGCAACACAACCGACACTTGCTCAGCACAGACCTTTTTTTTTTTTCTTTATTGTTACTTCAAGCCCATCGCCCCATATCGGGGAGGAGGCGATGGGGGAGGGGGCTATCAGTAGTACAAATTCCGCTCTCCATCCTACGCTTTAAAATGTACACAAAGGTGAAAGAAATACGCTTAACGTTTTCGTGGTTGATGGAACATGTAAGTCATAGCAAAGTAATATGCAGTTTTGAGCGCTGGGCCGTTTGTATTCCGTATATGTTTAGGCTGTCATTTAGCACGATGCTTTCGGAACTTAGAGAAAAATATTACGGAACACGTGCTGTATATACAGGGTGGTCCAATGATCGTGACCGGGACAAATATCTCACGAAATATGCATCCAACGAAAAAACTACAAAGAACGAAACTCTTGTAGCTTGAATGGGGAAACCAGATGGCGCTATGGTTGGCCCGCTAGATGGCGCTGCCCTAGGTCAAACGGATAAAATGGTTCAAATGGTTCTGAGCGCTATGGGACTTAACTTCTGAGGTCATCAGTCCCCTAGAACTTAAAACTACTTAAACCTAACTAATCTAAGGACAACACAAACATCCATGCCCGAGGCAGGATTCGAACCTGCGACCGTAGCGGTCGCGCAGTTCCAGACTGTAGCGCCTAGAACCTCTCGGCCACCTCGGCAGGCTCAAACGGATATCAACTCCGTTTTTTTCTATACGAACCCCCATTCGTGTAGTACGTAAAGAAATATGAATGTTTTACTTGGACCACTTTTTCCGCTTTGTGACAGATGGCGCTGTAATAGTCACAAACGTATAAGTAAGTGTCCGGACCGTTGCCGAATAGTTACGTTATTTAAGGAAACAGGAAGTGTTCAGCCACATGTGTAACGTCAACCACGACCTGCAACAAATGGTGATGCTCAAGTAGGTGTTTTAGCTGCTGTCGCGGCTAATCCGCACATCAGTAGCACACAAATTGCGCGAGAATCGGGAATCTCATAAACGTCGATGTTGAGAATGCTACATCAACATCGATTGCACCCGTACCATATTTCTATGCACCATCAATTGCATGGCGACGACTTTGAACGTCGTGTACAGTTCTGCCACTGGGCACAAGAGAAATTATGGGACGATGACAGATTTTTTGCACGCGTTCTATTTCGCGACGAAGCGTCATTCACCAACAGCGGTAACGTGAACCGGTATAATACGCACTATTGGGCAACGGAAAATCCACGATGGCTGCGACAAGTGGAGCATCAGCGACCTTGGCGGGTTAATGTATGGTGCGGCATTATGGGAGGAAGGATAATTGGCCCCCATTTTATCGATGGCAATCTAAATGGTGCAATGTATGCTGACTTCCTACATAATGTTCTACCGATGTTACTACAAGATGTTTCACTGCATGACAGAATGGCGATGTACTACCAACATGATGTATGTCCGGCACATAGCTCGCGTGCGGTTGAAGCGGTATTGAATAGCATATTTCACGACAGGTGGACTGGTCGTCGAAGCACCTTACCATGGCCCGCACGTTCACCGGACCTGACGTCCCCGGACTTCTTTCTGTGGGGAAAGTTGAAGGATATTTGCCATCGTGATCCACCGACAACGCTTGACAACATGCGTCAGCGGATTGTCAATGCATGTGCGAACATTAAGGAAGGCGAACTACTCGCTGTTGAGAGGAATGTCGTTACACGTATTGCCAAATGCATTGAGGTTGACGGACATCATTTTGAGCATTTATTGCATTAATGTGGTATTTACAGGTAATCACGCTGGAACAGCATGCGTGCTCAGAAATGATAAGTTCACAGAGGTACATGTATCACATTGGAACAACCGAAATGAAATGTTCAAACGTACCTAGGTTCTGTATTTTAATTTAAAAAACCTACGTGTTACCAACTGTTCGTCTAAAATTGTGAGCCATATGTTTGTGACTTTTACAGCGCCAACTATCACAAAGCGAAAAATGTGGTCCAACTAAAACATTCATATTTCTTTACGTACTACACGAATATGTAATTAAAAATGGGGGTTCCTATTTTAAAAAATGCAGTTGATTCCCGTTTGACCTAAGCGGGCCAACCATAGCGCCATCTGGTTTCCCCCTTCAAGCTAGACAACTTCCGTTCTTTCTAGTTTTTTTCGTTTGACGCTTATTTCGTGAGATATTTGGCCCGGTCACGATCAATGGTCCACCCTGTATAGTAGATTGTGAATCATCAAATGCGCGGCGTGTTTTTGTAGTGCCACAGTGCATTCTCCGACGAAAATCAATTCAGATCAGATCATAACCTTCTCCACTCAAAGAATTTCTGGAGTCAGTAACAGTGTTTAACACTATTGTTTTGGAAATTTATGGTCAGTTCCTATGGAAGCAAACTGCTGAAGTCATCGGTCCCTAGGTTTACACACTACTTAATCTAACTTAAAGTAACTTACCCTAAGGACAACACACACACACACCCATGCCCGAGGGAGGATTCGAACCTCCGACGGGGAGAGCCGCGCGAACCGTGGCAAGGCGTCCCTGACCGCGCGGTTCGCAGCGCAGCTAACACTATTTTTAAACTCTTACTGGACTTGTTAGTGATTCTACTAGTTTGTGCATCATTATACGTCCCAACAAACCACTTAGAAGAAATCATTGATATATGATACGACATTCTTCCATCTCGATTTTGAAAACATGTGTATGGTATTTCAAGTTTTTCATTGACGTGAGCGTTTTGGTATATATTTGTTAGACTTTTTCTATATGTACCATACTGATAAAGTAGCACTGCAAACAGAAAGTAGAAAATGAGCTTAAACCATGAAAGGGCTAAAAGGTGAAAAAATTTGCAAGTTTTTAAAATCTATAAAAATGGATTTTGTGATAGCATCTTATGATATTAACCTGTTGACATTATTTTTTAATATAAAACCAAAAATATATATCTAAAACACGTTGCAAAAACGGCGAATTTCTTTAAAAAGAAGCACTATACTTTCACTAAAACGTCAAAAGAGCTGCACAGGGGAGAAAAGGTTTTTGGGGTATTTTGGAGAATATCTACGGAGATAAAGGTAGATATTGGGGCGGATAGTGGGGAAGGAAGGAGTAGTTTGGTATGTGAGCAGGATCCCAGTACCAAGAGGAGAGTGCGTGGGTAGCCATGGAGAGAGAAAGCTGTCCTCACACGGGACGAGGCAGCTAGTGTTGACGTGGATGCGGATGGGACGTCCGACCCCACGAGAGAAGAGCGCTGCCTACACACGGGACGAGCTGCTTAACGTGATTTCCCCCTCTCCAGCGGCACTTGTCGGATTTATTTGGCTCTCGAACCACACATTTTCTTTATGAAAATGGACGCAGGTAAAATAGCTGTGTTAACTCCTTTACCGATTGTCGAAGAAGGGTGGAGAAAATCGCGAAGAAGATTCAGGACTCTTCGATGGCTTAAACAGCGAAATACTGATACAAGATCTCTGCATAATGCTCTTCAGCAATATGTAGAAGTTACTCGTTAAGACAATTCAATTTTCTGCCCATTTGCGGTTTTAAATTGGACATGGTTAAGGTATAGTGTCTCATGTCAGTTAGGCCATGCATAATATTCATACTCTCGATGTTGCATTGAACGCTAAAATAACGTATTTTATCACATACATACGAGTATAAAGATCGATATTCGTTTCGTAATTTCACTCGAATGGAAGAGGAGATAGTTTCGAAGCTGCTCACCATAATAGAAAACGATATTTACAGGGGTTATGTAAACAGGAGACAGTCCGTAAGGCCAGAGACAGGTATATACACTGCTACACCAAGAAGAAATGCAGATGATAAACGGATATTCATTGGACAAATACATTATACTAGAACTGACATGTGATTACTTTTTCACGCAATTTGGGTGCATAGATCCTGAGAAGTCAGTACCCAGAACAACCACCTCTGGCCGTAATAACGGCCTTGATACGCCTGGGCCTTGAGACAAACAGAGCTTGGATGGCGTGTACAGGTACAGCCGCCCATGCAGCTTCAACACGATACCACAGTTCATCAAGAGTAGTGACTGGCGTATTGTGACGAGCCAGTTGCTCGGCCACCATTGACCAGACGTTTTCAGTTGGTGAGAGATCTGGAGAATGTGCTGGCCAGGGCAGCAGTCGAACATTTTCTGTATCCAGAAAGGCCCGTACAGGACCTGCAACATGCGATCGTGCATTATCCTGCTGAAATGTAGGGTTTCGCAGGGATCGAATGAACGGTAGAGCCACGGGTCGTAACACATCTGAAATGTAACGTCCACTGTTCAAAGTGTCAATGCGAACAAGAGGTGACCGAGACGTGTAACCAATGGCACCCCATACCGTCACGCCGGGTGATACGCCAGTATGGCGATGACGAATACACGGTTCCAATGTGCGTTCACCGCGATGTCGCCAAACACGGATGCGACCATCATGATGCTGTAAACAGAACCTGGATTCATCCGAAAAAATGACGTTTTCCTATTCGTGCACCCAGGTTCGTCGTTGAGTACACAATCACAGGCGTTCCTGTCTCTGATGCAGCGTCAAGGGTAACCGCAGCCATGGTCTCCGAGCTGATAGTCCATGCTGCTGGAAACGTCGTCGAACTGTTCGTGCAGATGGTTGTTGCCTTGCAAACGTCCCCATGTGTTGACTCTGGGATCGAGACGTGGCTGCACGATCCGTTACAGCCATGCGGATAAGATGCCTGTCATCGGGACTGTTAGTGATACGAGGCCGTTGGGATCCAGCACGGCTTTACGTATTACCCTCCTGAATCCACCGATTCCATATTCTGCTAACAGTCATTGGATCTCGACCAACGAGAGCAGCAATGCCGCGATACGATAAACCGCAATCGCGAGAGGCTACAATCCGACCTTTATCAAAGTCGGAAACGTGATGATACGGAGTTTCTTACACGAGGCATCACAACAACGTTTCACCAGGCAACGCCGGTCAACTGCTGTTTGTGTATGAGAAATCGGTTGGAAACTTTCCTCATGTCAGCACGTTGTAGGTGTCGCCACCCGCGCCAACCTTGTGTGAATGCTCTAAAAAGCTAATCATGTGCATATCACAGCATCTTCTTCCTGTCGGTTAAATTTCGCGTCTGTAGCACGTCCTCTTCGTGGTGTAGCAATTTTAATGGCCAGTTGTGTACATTGAAGAGTCGAAGAAACTGGTACACCTGCCTAATATCGTGTAGAGCCCTCGCGAGCACCCAGAAGTGCCGCAACACGACGTGGCATGGACTCGACTAATGTTTGAAGTAGTGCTAGAGGAAATTGACACCATGAATCCTGCAGGGCTGTCCACATATCCGTAAGAGAACTCTGGGGCGGAGACCTCTTCTGAATAGCACGTTGCAAGGTATCCCAGAATGCTCAATAATGTCTGCAAAATTTGGTGGCCAGAGGAAGTGTTTAAACTCAGACGATTGTTCCTCAAGCCACTCTGTAGCAATTCTGAACGTGTGGGATGCCGCATTGTCCCGCTGGAATTGCCAAAGTCCGTCGGCATGCACAATGAACATGAATGGATGCAGGTGGTCAGACAGGATGCTTATGTAAAAGCCACCAATCAGAGTCGTTATCTAGACGTATCAGAGGTGCCATATCACTCCAACTGCACACGCCACACACCATTACAGGGCCTCCTCCACCAGCTTGAGCAGTCACCTGCTGACATGCAGGGTCCGTGGATTCATGAGGTTGTCTCCGTACCCGTACACGTCCATCCGCTCGATACTATTTGAAACGAGACTCGTCCGACCAGGCAACATGTTTCCAGTCATCAACGATCCAATGTCAATGTTGATGTGCCCAGGTGAGCCGTAAAGCTTCGTGTCGTGCAGTCATCAAGGGTGCACGAGTGGGCCTTCAGCTCCGATAACTCATATCGATGATGTTTCGTTGAATGGTTCGCACGCTGACACTTGATCATGGCCCAGCATTGAAATGTGCAGCAATTTGCGGAAGGTTTGCACTTCTGTCACGATGGACGATTCTCTTCAGTCGTCCTTGGTCCGGTTCTTGCAGGATCTTTTTCCGGCCGCAGCGAGTCGGAGATTTGATGTTATACCAGATTGTTGATATTGATGGTATACTCGTGAAATGGTCCTATGGGAAAATCCTCACTTCATTGCTACCTCGGAGATGCTGTGTCCCGGAGCTCGCGCGCCGATTATGGCACCACGTTGAAATTCACCTAAATCTTCATAACCTGCCATTGTAGCAGCTGTAACCGATCTAACAACCGCGCCAGACACTTGTCTTATATAGGCGTTGCTGGTCGCAGCGTCACATTCTGCCTGTTTATACACTCCTGGAAATTGAAATAAGAACACCGTGAATTCATTGTCCCAGGAAGGGGAAACTTTATTGACACATTCCTGGGGTCAGATACATCACATGATCACACTGACAGAACCACAGGCACATAGACACAGGCAACAGAGCATGCACAATGTCGGCACTAGTACAGTGTATATCCACCTTTCGCAGCAATGCAGGCTGCTATTCTCCCATGGAGACGATCGGAGAGATGCTGGATGTAGTCCTGTGGAACGGCTTGCCATGCCATTTCCACCTGGCGCCTCAGTTGGACCAGCGTTCGTGCTGGACGTGCACACCGCGTGAGACGACGCTTCATCCAGTCCCAAACATGCTCAATGGGGGACAGATCCGGAGATCTTGCTGGCCAGGGTAGTTGACTTACACCTTCTACAGCACGTTGGGTGGCACGGGATACATGCGGACGTGCATTGTCCTGTTGGAACAGCAAGTTCCCTTGCCGGTCTAGGAATGGTAGAACGATGGGTTCGATGACGGTTTGGATGTACCGTGCACTATTCAGTGTCCCCTCGACGATCACCAGTGGTGTACGGCCAGTGTAGGAGATCGCTCCCCACACCATGATGCCGGGTGTTGGCCCTGTGTGACTCGGTCGTATGCAGTCCCGATTGTGGCGCTCACCTGCACGGCGCCAAACACGCATACGACCATCATTGGCACCAAGGCAGAAGCGACTCTCATCGCTGAAGACGACACGTCTCCATTCGTCCCTCCATTCACGCCTGTCGCGACACCACTGGAGGCGGGCTGCACGATGTTGGGGCGTGAGCGGAAGACGGCCTAACGGTGTGCGGGACCGTAGCCCAGCTTCATGGAGACGGTTGCGAATGGTCCTCGCCGATACCCCAGGAGCAACAGTGTCCCTAATTTGCTGGGAAGTGGCGGTGCGGTCCCCTACGGCACTGCGTAGGATTCTACGGTCTTGGCGTGCATCCGTGCGTCGCTGCGGTCCGGTCCCAGGTCGACGGGCACGTGCACCTTCCGCTGACCACTGGCGACAACATCGATGTACTGTGGAGACCTCACGCCCCACGTGTTGAGCAATTCGGCGGTACGTCCACCCGGCCTCCCGCATGCCCACTACACGCCCTCGCTCAAAGTCCGTCAACTGCACATACGGTTCACGTCCACGCTGTCGCGGCATGCTACCAGTGTTAAAGACTGCGATGGAGCTCCGTATGCCACGGCAAACTGGCTGACACTGACGGCGGCGGTGCACAAATGCTGCGCAGCTAGCGCCATTCGACGGCCAACACCGCGGTTCCTGGTGTGTCCGCTGTGCCGTGCGTGTGATCATTGCTTGTACAGCCCTCTCGCAGTGTCCGGAGCAAGTTTGGTGGGTCTGACACACCGGTGTCAATGTGTTCTTTTTTCCATTTCCAGGAGTGTATATCTCTGTATTTGAATACGCATGCCTATACCAATTTCTTTGGCGCTTCCGTGCGTATAAATACCTAGGTGTTACAGTCACGAACAAACTTAAATTGGAACCATCGCACAGAAAACTGCGTGGAGAAGGCGAAGTAAAGAGTGCGTTTTACTGGCAGAAGTAGTAGACGACGTAACAACTCTACTAGACTGCCTACAGTACGCCTGTTCATCCTCTTCTGAAGTATTGTTAGGATCTTTACAAGACAGGATTGACAGAGGCCATCGAAAAAGTTCAAAGAGCAGTCTCGCTTGTCGTCGCTACTGGGGACACAGTGCGGTGGCGAGACATAACTCGAGCTTCCCGCCGTAAGACCGGCTAGGAGGCTGATCCTCCGGCGGGGCCAGAGATTACGCCGCGGAGTCGGCCCACCACCGCAGCCGGCATCGACACTCACCGCATCCTACGCGGCGCGCGCCTGTTTTTTTTTTTTTTGTTTGTTTTACGAGCCACACAGGCGGGGTATTCCCCGCGCCACATCTCACACGCCAGACCGTAAAGAACGGCGGCGACACGGAAGAGGCGTGAAAGTAATAGTGAGGAACCCCGGCGCATCCCTCACCGCGCCCCCTCGCCACCCCTTTTCCGAAGAGTAGAGCACGCCGGCGGGTGATCGTATTTCGCTTTCCATTCCCTCTCGGCGTATGCCTCTTTATGCCCCGGCTGCGGCACTGCGAGGCCCTAATTCCGCCTCTCGACTTTGACTGCGCGGAAGCCCCGCCGACACTATTTCATCCCCCCCCCACCCACCCACCCACCCTCCCTACTGCCCGCAGTTCTTTGTTTCGCAGTTCCTTCGCGCGAGGCTGTTCGCCGTTCGGCAGCAAATAGACGCAGTGCGGGAAGCACAGGAAAGGAAAGGATCTGCGGAGAACGCGGACAAGCCTTTGGCAGACCGGCACTGGTTCTTGTGCGTCGGTGCGGGCAGAACAAGCCATGCATACATATGGCGTCCCGGTGCGCATTACGTATGCGACCCCTTTCGGCTTGTTCGTGCAGAGTCGGGGTCGCTGCCAGGCCGAGAGATTCCGCTTGCCGCCTCACACTGGCGCTCGGTTTATCGGATTATTAACACAAGTTTGGAATTTTCGGCGCTCTGGCGAAGCAACTTCGCTGGCGCTTCTGTTATCCAACAGGGTATCGTGTACACTTGACGCCAGAAATGTACCCTAGCATTCAGCGAGAAAACATTATGTTTGCAACAGAAAGTAATTACTCACTTAAGCGGCACAGAAACTGGTACAGGCATGCGTGTTCAAATACAGAGATATGTAAAGAGGCGAAGTCTATACACGATAACATGGGTCTGGCGCAGTTGTTAGATGAGTTACTGCTGCTACAATGCCAGGTTATCAAGATTTCAGTGAATTAGAACGTGGTGTCATAGTCGGCGCACGAGCGATTGCACACAACATCTACGAGGTAGCGATGAAGTGGAGATTTTCCCGTACAACCATTTCACGAGTGTACCGTGAATATCAGGAGCGCAGTAGACTCGTTGCGGCCAGAAAAATATCCTGCAAGAATGGAACCAACGACGACTAAATAGAATCGTTCAACGTGACAGAAGTGCAACCCTTCCGCAAATTGCTGCAAATTTTAATGCTGGGCCATGAACAAGTGTCAGCGTGCGAACCATTCAGCGAAACATCATCGATATGGGCCGACTCGTGTACCTTTGATGACTGCACGACGCAAAGCTTTACGCCTCGCCTGGGCCCATCAACACCTCTGATGACTGGAAACATGGTGCCTGGTCGGACGAGTCTCGTTTGAAACTGTATCGAGCGGATGAATGTGTACGGGGTATGGAGACTACCTCTGTCTGATCAACTGCATCCATTCATGCCCACTGTGCATTCCGACGGACTTGGACAATTCCAGCAGGACAATGAGACACCCCAAACGTCCTGAATTGCTACAGAATGGCGCCAGGAACACTCTTCTGAGTCTGAACACTTCCGCTGGCCACGAAACTCCCTAGACATGAACATATTGAGGATATCATGGATGCCTTGCAACGTGCTATTCACAAGAGACCTCCGCCCCTTCGTACTCTCACGGATTTATGGACAGCCCTACAGGATTCATGGTGTCAATCCCTTCCAGCACTATTTCAGATACTAGTCGAGTCCATGCCATGTTGTGTTCCGGCACTTCTGCATACTCGCGGGGGCCGTATACTGTATTAGGCAGGTGTACCAGTTTATTTGGCTCTAGAGAACAAACTAATCATACAAATGTGTTGAAAAACCCATCTACAGTAACCAGCTAGTCGAAAACGATGCAGTTATCTACCCAAACGGAAGTACTGTCTGAAAGAAGCTGCGCAAACATCCAGTCAGATGTTGATAAGATTTCAAAGTGGTGCAAAGATTGCAAGTTTGCTTTAAACGAACAGATATGTAAAATTGTGCACTTCACAAAGCGAGAAAAATCAGCTGGTACAAATACCCGGGTATGACAAATCAGAGGGATATGAAATGAAACAATCACATAGGCCTAGTCGTACAGAAGATGGACAAAAATGTGGAAACACTGCGAGAAATGCATTCTTGAACATAAATCCAGATGATATCCAAGCCTGCAGGTTGCGTCGTCGTATTTGATTAACAATCGGTAATTGCGAAAGCCCTCAATACTTCTCAAGTGTCAGTCGTAGTCACACCAGGGTTCTGTGTAATCGTTGAGTGCACCATGTCGGAGCTACGCCACCGGCCTTGCCGCGGCGGTAACACCAGGTCTCGTCAGATCAGCGAAGTTAAGCGCTGTCGGGCTTGGCTGTCACTCAGATGGGTGACAGTCTCGACCTGCCAAGCGCCGTTGGCAAGCAGGGTGCCCTCAGCCCTTGTGATGCCAATTAAGGAGCTGCTTGACTGAGAAGCAGAGATTCCGGTCTCGTAAAATGACAACGGCTGGGAGAGCGGTGTGCTCACAACATGCCCCTCCATATCCTCATCCAGTGACGCGCATTGCCTGAGATGACGCGGCAGTCATCAGCACCATTGGGCCTTCCGCGGCCTTTTAGGACGGATTTTAGTTACACTACTGGCCATTAAAATCGCTACACCACGAAGATGACGTGCTACTGACGCGAAATTTAACGGACAGGAAGAAGGTGCTGCGATGCGCAAATGATTAGCTTTTCAGACCATTCACACAAGGTTGGCGCCGGTGGCGACACCTACAACGTGCTGACATGAGGAAAGTTTCCAACCGATTTCTCATACACAAACAGCAGTTGACCGGCGTTGCCTGGTGAAACGTTGTTGTGATGCCTCGTATAAGGAGCATAAATGCGTACCATCACGTTTCCGACTTTCATAAAGGTCGGATTTTAGCCTATCGTGATTGCGGTTTATCGTATCGCGACACTGCTGCTCGCGTTCGTCGAGATCCAATGACTCTTAGCAGAATATGGAATCGGTGGGTTCAGGAGCGTAATACGGAACGCCGTGCTGGATCCCAAGGGCCTCGTATCACTAGCAGTCGAGATGACAGGCATCTTATCCGCATGGCTGTAACGTGCAGCCACGTCTCCATCCCTGAGTCAACAGATGGGTACGTTTGCAAGACAACAACCATCTGCACGAACAGTTCGACGACGTTTGCAGCAGCATGGACCATCAGCTCTGAGACCATGGCTGCGGTTACCCTTGACGCTGCATCACAGACAGGAACGCCTGCGTTGGTGTACTCAAAGACGAACCTGGGTGCACGAATGGCAAAACGTCGTTTTTTCGGATGAATCCAGGTTCTGTTTACAGCATCATGATGGTCGCATCCGTGTTTGGCGACATCGCGGTGAACGCACATTGGAAGCGTGTATTCGTCATCGCCATACTGGCGTATCACCCGGCGTGATGGTATGGGGTGCCATTGGTTACACGTCTCTGTCACCTCTTGTTCGCATTGACGGCACTTTGAACAGTGGACGTTACATTTCAGACGTGTTACGACCCGTCGGTCTACCCTTCATTCGATCCCTGCGAAACCCTACATTTCAGCAGGATAATGTCCGCCCCCGGTAGCTGAGTGGTCAGCGCGACAGAATGTCAATCCTAAGGGCCCGGGCTCGAGTCCCGGCTGGGTCGGAGATTTTCTCCGCTCAGGGACTGGGTGTTGTGTTGTCCCAATCATCATCATTTCATCCCCATCGACGCGCAAGTTGCCGAAGTGGCGTCAAATCGAAAGACTTGCACCAGGCGAGCGGTCTACCCGACGGGAGCCCGTCGTCACACGACACACGACAAGCAGGATAATGCATGACCGCATGTTGCAGGTCCTGTACGGGCCTTTCTGCATACAGAAAATGTTCGACTGCTGCCCTGGCCAGCACATTCTCCAGATCTCTCACTAATTGAAAACGCCTGGTCAATGGTGGCGGAGCAACTGGGTCGTCACAATACGCCAGTCACTACTCTTGATGAACTGTGGTATCGAGTTGAAGCTGCATGGGCAGCTGTACCTGTACACGCCATCCAAGCTCTGTTTGACTCAATGCCCAGGCCTATCAAGGCCGTTATTACGGCCAGAGGTGGTTGTTCTGGGTACTGATTTCTCAGGATCTGTGCACCCCAATTGCGTGAAAATGTAATCACATGTCAGTTCTAGTATAATATATTTGTCCAATGAATACCCGTTTATCATCTGCATTTCTTCCTGGTGTAGCAATTTTAATGGCCAGTAGTGTAGTTATGTCGAAACTAAGCAAATCGTTGGTGCCTGAATGGTGAGTGCTTCGTCCGTAACTAAGGGAGCCGAAGTGTGTCGTGTTTGAAGAGGCAACATATAGGAGATTTATACCGCATACACGGAAAGTGGAAAAGCATCATCCGCTAAGTCACAACGCGGACGAAAATGTGTGTTGAGTGATCGTGGCAGACGGTCATCGAAGAGGATTATGACGAAAAATACGAGGGCAACGGCTGCAAAAGTCACTGCAGAACTGAATATCGCGCTCATGGACCATGTCAGCAGCAAAGCAACACAGACGGAGCTTCACAAGCTGGAAATTGCAGAGCCAGCTGGAATTCCAAATACACTGACGAGTGATGCAAATGCTCGTCCAAGGAAAACGTGGTGCCGAAGCCATTAAACCTCGACTATGGAGCAACAGAAGAAATTCATTTACTCGGCTTAGTGTTGTTTCACACTGTTTCCAACTTCTAGCCAGGTTTACGTCCTAAGAGTGACGATTTGGGTAGCTGTATCGTGGTACTCCATGTGCCCCAAGGTTACTCTGCAAGTTCGCGCTACTGCCAAGTATTATGTCACCATTTTGGTTGATCAGGTCATACCAAGGGCTCTGTTTACATAGCGAGCAACGTCCAGGGGTGGATTTTTTGAGCACAATGATGGATTGTCATAATTCTGTTGACCGCCACAGAGCCTCTGTGGTCTACTTTGGAGAGAAATGAGCGTGATCATCACCACCATCACCATCACCATCGTTAACTGAAGTTGCCAATATTTTGCAGGAAGAATGGAGTAATATTTGCTTGAAAACCATGCAGGACCTGTATTTACCCATTCTGAGGCGAGTGAAAGCCGTTTTGAATGCCAATTGGATTCCTACATTGTTTTAGGCGTGGTAATACATTGTGTTTTAGCCATCTTGTTGTCCACCCCCTTTAGGCATGTGAGACTTTGATTCATTAGCAGGATACTGTGAAAATGCTTTCGGTCTAAGTGGGATCCATAACAAATAGGAATAACAGCAGATATTGAATGTATACCATGAAGGCTAGCACACAAACTGTCAGTGATTTAACTTGTAACGCCGGAAATGCATATCCTCCTATTTCCATCTATTGCACTGCAGATTTTCTTCCTTATTTTGTTACCTGAAGATATAACATTTCTGTGTCTTTGTATATTGTAATTGTTTTACTATTTGTATATATTTATGCATTTATGTCGATTTATAATTGGTTTGTTTTGTGAATATTATTTGTATTTATACGCTGGGTCTGGCCTAGGGAAAACTATGCTATCGAACGAATACATCGATAGGTCGTGTGGAGAACCAAAGTGTTTAGGATCTTTGGTAGTGTTAACTCTGCCGCGTGGAGCGCGGGCAGAGCAGGGAGTAGCGAGTGGAGCAGGTGTTGTGTGACGCTCCCGCGAGTTGCCGCGCTTTCGGGGTTTGGCAGCATGTAATTGCGCTCGACTTGCTATAATCGTTTCTGACACGGTGTCGCGGACGGGAAGCATTAGCTGGCGCACATCAAGAGCCCGTTTCGTCTGATGACCGTGTCGAGAAGAAGGCGCGCAAACATCCAGCTTCTGCAACAGCGACGGCCGACAATGAGTGACTGTCGCCACCTCCTCGATCGACGGCTTCAAACCTTCAATCAACCAACAAGGAAGACTGGAAGCACGTAAAGTTTTAGAACTGTATGGCAGACCTCAGCTTTTCAAACTTTTAAAATTGTTGCATCACAAAATTACAGCAACTTAGCATGAACCTTTGTTGCTCATTGTCCCAATTGCATTGCCAAGCAGGTCTCCTTTTCCGAAATAAACCCGAGTGTCGTTGAAATTCAAACGCCAGCATTAAAGTAATATAATTAGATTTCACTGCTTTAATTTCAAAGTTCAGTTAAAGTATTCATAGCTGGCTACAATATTTAGCTTACACAAGTACAAATTAAGAGTGCGAGTTTTGTTACCGTATTTTAGCTTACCTGTGACTGCAGCTCAGCTTGGTACGTACTAAATTTTACTATTGTTAATTGTTCAGAATCATTTAATTCAAGTTCAAAGTTAAATCTCTTATTTCTAAATTTCATGGTTTCAAGTAGCTTTTGAAATGATTGTTGAGGTAGTCCAAGACTAACCGTATTTTACTGAATTTCGATGTGCTTCAGAAAGAAAGCTCACTATTAACTTCAGTCACTAAATTAACTTTCGATTTTCCGGTTTTATTAATTCTTTTGTTAAATTAAGTCAGAGTGTAGCGAAATTTATTACTTCTTACAAACTTTCAGTTTTCACACTACACTTCAGTTGCCACGCTTCTAGTGCTAATTATATATGTAATAACCTTTCTTTTTCAGTTACTATAGTAATTGTCCTTAGGTCTGGCGACCGTAATTTCCCCCAAATCTCAAATACCTAATTACCGCTAGTTAATTGTTAACGTAACGGCCGCACATTTACTTTCTTTATTAACTTTACCCCTTTTCAAAATTAATTTCCACCAGTTTTATTTGCATTTTTCCTTTCATTTAGATGTAACCCTTTCCTCCCTCTTTACTGACAGATTAACTTCGGTGACGATTGCTTTTCCCAAATTTCCATTAGGTACACGCGGTTTAATTTTTCACTGTCATTAAGGTCGATAAGTGAGGGGGAGGTTACAAACTCTCACAAGAGCATCATGGAAATGTTGAAAAATCTGAACTAGCAGACTCTTGAAGGTAGATGCAAATTATGCTGCAAAAGCCTGCTTACAAAATTTCAAGAACAAGTATTCAGTGAAGAATCTAGAGGTATCTTTCATTCGCCCATATATCACTCCCATTGGGGACCCAGAACAATAAATTACACTAGATACAGCATACACAGATGTATTTAAGCACTCCACACTCCATCTGTGACTGGACCTGGAAATGTGGCTCCAAGCAAAGTACCCTTTGCCATGCACTTTGTAGTAGTTTGCAAAGTATGTTTGAAGATTTAGGTGTAGATGCCAATGAAGTCAATCAGCAACAGTATTTCAGAATGATCATTTCACCCTGCAATGGACTGTGTGATGCTCTGAAACTTTCTACAAGATTAAAAATCTGTGCTGGACTGATACTCTAACCTGAACTTTGCCTTTTGTGGATAAACCTCTGACTGACTGACTGACCTGGCCAGGCTATCCGTATTCAAATACATCGGTCAGCGAGGTTTCGAGTCCAAGTCCCAGCCAGCTGCAGAATTTTAATCTGCCGGAAAGTTTCAAATTGGCCTGTGGTCCTATGAGCAAATGAAGATTCATTCTGGAAACAAATCAGTAGGGTGTAGATAAGCCATTTCTCTGCAAATATCTTTTCTTCCAGGAACACTGTTCAGGATGGTATGCTGGAATACTTCTGCCAAAGTTGGAAAGTAGGACAGGGAACAGGGGTCACTGATCATGCTTGGATAGCTCAGTCACCAAGAACACTTCCAATAAAATGCAAGGTTCCAAGTTTGAGTCCTGGTACAATAAACAGTTTTAATCTCCATCTGCATCTCTTCTCTCCAAATCACTGGAGTGCACCGCAGAGAGAGCCTTTCATTGCATCAAGTATTAAGACTTCTTTTCATTCCACACTTGCATGGGATCAATTGATTACAGGCCTATGAGCAGATTATATTTATTCCAATATTGTCTTTGTAATCCCTATGGGAGCAATGCTTAGGTCGCTATAGATTATTGAAACACTTAAATTGGCTTTCATCAGATAGTTGATATTGTTGTTTATTAGAGTTACCCACAGGCATTAATACTACTGTAGCACCATCTACTATCAAGCATCTGCCAATTCACATTTTACACCTTCTCTGTGACATATCCCAGGTGTAAAACTTATCTGTGACCATCTGAATTGCCCTTCTTTGTACAGCTTCAATCTCCCAATTAGCCCTACTTGGTACACGTCTCATTCACTTGAGCCATATGCTAGGATTGGTTGCACTAGAGTTTTGTAAGCAATTTCCTTTGTAGACCAATTGCATTTTCCCAGTATTCTAACAATGAATCGAAGTTGCCATCTGCTTTACTCTTGACTGAGCAAATTTGGCCATTCCATTTTATATCCTTACATATTTTTTACACACAGGATTTGTATAAGCTGCCTGATTCCAATTGTGACTCATTGGTATCACTGCCTTTGGATACTACGATTTTTGTTTTCTTGAAATGCACAGTTTTACATGTATTAAGTTTGAAAGCCAGTTGCAAACATCTGCAATGCTTCAAAATCTTATCAAGATCTAATTTAATATTGGTACAGCTTTCTTCAAATGTAACTTCATTATACGGTAACCGCATCACCTGCAGAAAGTCTCAGGATACTATGAGGGCAAATCAGAGTCTTTACCCAACCTCCCTCCCCCCCCTTTTCAGCCAAATTACTGCCCTAAATCCAAAGTCAACAAATCCAGCCCCAGCAGTGGACCTTTCCTGGGCAAGCCTGGCCTTACCTGATGACAGCTCCAAGACACACCATTGCTGTCAGTAATTGAAGATCGTGGCTGTACTTCACATGTCCACAGCACACGAGCAACAAAGTACAGTTAATTTTCTATGGAGCTAATGATCAACACCCAAAGAAATCCACAGGCCAATGTATCCAATGCATGGAGAAAAGTGTCTCACTTAGCAAAATTTGGATGGTGGTGGTGGTGGTGGTGGTGGTGGTGGTGGTATGAGTTCACAAAAGGCCATGAACCATGAAGACTTGCATAAAAATAGCATTCCAGGACGCCACATTCATCACTGACTGGTGACAACAATTCCCATGTGGATGCAATGGTGAAAGTGGATCGGTGTGTGCATATCAAGGATATTTCCCTGAGCTCAGCATTTTATATGGGAATGTTTACAATAGCGTTCACAGGTCCTTAGGTTACAGGAAGGTTTCATGTCAGAGAGAGAGAGAGAGAGAGAGAGAGAGAGAGAGAGAGTGTGTGTGTGTGTGTGTGTGTGTGTGTGTGTGTGTGTGTGTGTAAGCAACTGGATGACATGATGAAAGGCAAGTGGATGATTGCTTCACTGAAACACCTTTAACAGTATGCTGAGGGGGTGACAGTTTCCTGGACCACACTGTTACTAGTAAAATACTGCATTTCACACTGGAGTCAAAGCAGCAGAGCACGGTGTAGAAACATGTTGGTTCACCTGTTACAAAAAAATTCTGTTCAGTGCCATCTGTTAGGAAAGTTATGTTAAATCTTCTGGCATTGCCACGGTCCTTCTTGGTGGACTTGATGCCACTAAGTTCAACTATTGATGCCAACTGTTATTGATCCACACTGTCATGCCTGTGGGCTGCCGTCAGGAATAAGCCCCCGAGGGATCTTTGATGTGGAGAACATAGTTATCCTCCAGGACAATGCAAAGCCACATATACCATTCAGAACCACAGCCAAGTTCCGGTCATTTCACTGGAAGAGTTTGGGCCCAACCACCACTCAGTCATGAACTCGTCCCCAGTGATTTCCACGTTTTCAGTCTGTTGAAGAAGTTCCTGGTAGGACAGTGAATCAAGTGCAGCAATGAAGCCGAGATAGCAGTCCAACAATGGTTCCACAGTCAGCCGAATGAATTCTACTACAGGGACATATCAAATTTAGCGCTGTGATGGGACAAATGTTTGAATTGGCGTGTGAACAAGTGGAAAAGTAGTGTAAGGTATGTATCTGAACTGTATGTATTTGAAATTACCTGTATGTACCTGTATTAAGAAACTGGGGCAAAGACTTTCTGATTCAACCTCATATTAATATTGTCTACCAGGTCATTAATACACAACATGAGCAACAAGGACCTCACCATACTTCCATGATGCATGACTGAAGTTACATCTACTTTGTCAGAGACTCTTCATCCAAGATAATATCCTGCTCTCCTCTCTACCACAAAACTCTCAACCCAACCACAAATTTTGTTTGATATCCCATATAATCATATTGTTATTTTAATTAAAGGTGTGCTACTGAGTCTAATGTTTTCTGCAAGTCAAGAAACACTGCAGGTATGTGATTACCTCGTTCCACTACTTTCAGGATGTCATTTGAGGTAGTGCGAGTTGGGTTTTCTATGCCTGATCCTTTCAGAATCATGCTGGTCTACCTGTAGGGTATCATTCTGTTTGAGATACCTCGATATGTTTCAGTTCAGAATATGTCCAAAGATTCTACAACAGTTGTATATCAATGATACTGGATGGAAGTTTTGTGAATCGCTTTTGCTGATTTACTTGTAGAAGAGTGTGATCTGTGCTAACTTAAAAATACTGGGTAAATTTTTTTGTTTGAGGGATCTACAGCATATTAATGTTAAAAAGGGTAAGCAGGAGATACGTTGCTAACTCAGCCCGAAATTCTATATACAGTCTGATAGGAATTCCATGAGGCCCTTTGGCTTTGTTCAGTTTTACACAAGAATGCAATGGGGGCAGTATCTCTGGATTTTCCTTTGCGAAGGAACATTTAAAGGCAGACGACACAGTTTAACAGTCACCACTCACATATTATTTGTTGGTTAGCTCAGTTTTGACATTTGTGTCATTCTCAACAGCTAGTGCCTGCATCAGTAAGTAGTGTGATCTTTAATCTCCTCAGGTCTCCTGCTGGAAGACTAAACCTCTAATAGGAGACTTGAGGGGATAACTGATCTTATTATGTATGGACCACACTACAAGGAATATGATAATCTCCATTGAGGAATATCATGTGCCACTGTTTCTCTATATTGCACATTTTCCAGACTGTCGCACACTAAATGTTGCACACTAAACACAATTTATTGACTGCCCGCTTGTTCATCATTCTCCTCTGGAAATTAAAGCTAATGCTTTGCAAGTAACAAGTAAACTGCACAGGCGGAAATTCCTGAGAAGCATATCAAGGTAGCTCTTCATCCCTGTGAAGAGGTTATGGACTCTGTTTGCAACATACAGACACTTCACATAGCACAGACTTTTTAGGATTATAGATCTTGTACAGCCTTGTAATCATACCTCTTTGAATGTTCTTCTCTTCTTAAGTTGCCAATCCTAAGATTGATTTGCAGCAGCTCTCCATTCAGTGCGATTGTCGGCCAGCCTCTTCAATTCCGTGAAACTTCTGCATCCTAGGTCCTGCATTATCTGGCTTATGTACTTTCTTCTAGGTCTGCCTCTTGCCCTTTTGCCCTCCACAAGGCCTTCCGTTATAGTGTGGAGAAGACTTTCATGTCTCAGAATGTGTCCCATCCATATATCTCTCCTCTTCTTGACCGTCTTCCAAAGAACTGGAACTTCCTCCGCTCTCTGCGGGACTTCTTCATTTGTCATCCTGGCCGTCCATGGAATTTTTAACATCCTTCGCAGACACCACATTTCGAATCCTTCAATCCTTCTTCTTTCGTCCTCTCCAAGTGTCCAGGTTTCGCTGCCGTAGAGAAGCACACTCCCAACAAAGGTCTTTATTAACCGCTTCCTTAACGACAGACTTATCATATTTGATGTGAGGAGTCCTTTCCTTTTATAGAATGCAGTCTTTGCCTGATTTATTCTACTTATTACATCTTTCCTACTACGACCATCTGATGTTATTCTGCTTCCCAAGTAGACAAAGTCTTGTATTTCTTTCAGCTTCTCTCCATTCAGCCTTATATTCGTAATTGCTTGATTATTTTGTTTGCTTGCAACTAAGATTTTTGTTTTTGACTTATTAATTTTCATGTTGTACCATGTAGCAAGAGTGTTTTCCATTTCCTCCAACACTACTTGTAATTCTTCCTCATTTTCCGCTAGGACAGCAATGTCATCCACAAAATGCAGCATATTGAATGTTGACATATACTAAATCTGTAGTATAAAATTCAGTTTAGTCACATATGCAGGTGCTGCAATTTACAAATATTAGAGCATATTTGAAATTAAAATCCAATAATAATAAAAAGTTACATTATGAGTATAATTGGATTCTAAAACTATTAGTCCTGGTACTTCAATATATAATGTAGTCACTCACACCCCTTTTCACACAGAGTGAACAAATGGCAGAAACCAAGCGAGGTTGCACAGTGGCTAGCACACACAAAATTCAGAAAATGCTGAGGAAGCAAAGGCTGTTGCACTCTCAGTTCAAAAGAGAATGCACAAATGATGACAGACAAAACTTAGTAGAGATTTGTGCATCTGTGAAACGATCTATGCACGAAGCGTTCAACAACTACCACCATCATACCTTAGCAAAAGGTCTGGATGATGAGAACTCAAGAAAATTCTGGTCCTACGTAAAATCGTTAAGCAGGTCTAAGGCTTCCATCCAGTCACTCACTGACCAGTCTGGTGTGGCAATTGAAGACAGAAAAAAGCAAGCTGAAGTTTTAAATTCCAAGTTTAAGAAATGTTCACGCAGGTAGATTGACAAACATATCATTCGACCATTACACAGAGTGCTGCAGGAATGACATAGTAATAAGCATCCTCGGCACAGAGAAACAACTGGAAGATTAGAAAACAAGTAAGTCACCAGGCCCCATTGGAATCTCAGTTTGGTTTTGCAAAGAGTACTCCATCATACTAGCCCCTTACATAGCTTGTTTATTGTGAATCTCTCATGCAGCGCAAAGACCCAAGTGACTGGAAAAAAAAAAACATAGATGACTCCTGTATACAAGAAGGGTAGAAGAGCGGACCAGCAAAATTACAGACCAATATTCTTAACATTGGTTTGCTGCAGGATTCTAGAACATATTCTGAGTTCAAATGTAATAAATTTCCTAGGAACTGAAAAGCTTATGTCCAGTACAATTTTAGAAAGCATCATTCATGTGAAACTCAGCCTGCGCCTTCCTCATATGATACACTATGAACTACGGATGGAGGGCAACAGGCAGATTCCATATTTCTGTGACTATGTTGCAGCTGGTGATATTTCTAAGATTTCCCCACTGCAGTCTGTTAATGAAGATAAGAGCATATGAAATAGGTTCCCAGATATACAATTGGCTCAAAGGCTTCTTAAGTAATAGAACCCAGTATGTTATCATCTACTGCGAGTGTTCATTAGACACAAGGCTATCATAAGGAGTGCCCCAAGGAAGTGTGATCGAACCACTATTATTTCCTATACACATAAATGATCTGACAGATAAGGTGGGTAGCAATCTGCTGTTGTTTGTCGACAATTCTGTGGTGTACAGGAAGGTGTCAAAGACGAGTGACTGTATAAACATACAAGATGAAAGACAAAATTTCTAGTTGGTGTGATGAATGATAGCTGGCTCTAAATCTAGAAAAATGTAAGTTAATGTGGATGAGTAGGAAAAACCAACTGTTAATGTTTGGATACAACATTAGTAGTGTCCTGCTTGATGCTATCATGTCATTTAAATGTTTCCACATAATGTGGAACGAGCATGTGAGAATTGTGGTATGGAAATCAAATGGTCAACTTTGGTTTACTGGGTGAATTTTAGGAAATTGTGGTTCACGTGCAAAGGAGACCACATCTAGGACACTAATGCAACCTATCCTGGAGTACTGTTAAGGTGTCTGGGATCTGCACCAGGTAACACTAAAGGAAGACATTTAAGCCATTCAAACATGGGCTGCTAGATGTTACTGGTACGTTCAAACAAAATGCAGGTGTTACAGTATTGCTTCAGGAATCCAAACGAGAATCTCTGGAGGGAAGAATTATTCTTTGTGAGGAACATTATTGAGAAAATTTTGAGAACTGGCATTTGAAGCTGACTGCCGAATGATCCTACTGCCACCAACATATATTTCATGTAATGACCATGAAGATAAGATATGAGAAATAAGGGCCCATAATACAGATGAATATCAACAGCCGTTTCTCCCTCACTCTACCTGTGAGTGTAACCGGAAGGGAAACAATAGGTAATGGTGCAGGGTACCCTCTGTTATGCATTGTATTGTGGCTTGTGGAGTAGTACATACATAGAAGTAGATATATATGTAGACTTGCATTTGGGAGGATGATGTTTAAGTGCGGCTGGTCCCAGCGGGGGTCCTCCCTCGGGCATGGGTGTGTGTGTTTGTCGTTATGATAATTTAGGTTAAGTAGTGTGTCAGCTTAGGGACTGATGACCTTACCAGTTAAGTCCCATAAGGTTTCACACACATTTGAACATTTTTTTGATGTTGAAGTCTATGTCCAGTCATCCCAGTTTAGTTTTTCTGTGATTTCCCTAAATTGCTGCAAAAAAATGCAGAGAAGGTTCCTTCGAAAGAACACAGATAATTTTCTTCTCTGTCCTTGAAACAATCTGAGCATGTGCTCCCTCTCTAATGATCTCAATGCTGACAGGACATTGAACCCTAATTTTCCTCTCTTTTTTACAATTGGTAGAGAAAGTTTAAGAATACTTACATGAGAGAAACCCAGGCCAAATGTACATAGTACTGAGGCCAGTGTTGAAAGTGCAGTAATTTTCAAATTGTAAGTAAAAAAGGAGATAAAGTGGCAAGTTGTTAAGTGAGAAAGTCACCCAAGAACTGCATTACCCTTGTAATCACAATTGAACACTTTGAATTTCTTTTTCTTTTCTTTTTTTTTCCAGAGATCATCTCTATAGAGCATGCTTAGAGATGACAATGTGGAAGACAAGTATCTATCGAACCACACAGTGTTTTTCACTCCTCACTCATGTATCTATTCCTCCCCAGTGGTTCACAGCTTTTTAACACTTAAAACTGTGGCAAAAGGAACAATTTCTACTCCAATGAAGTGGTACAGTTAAGGTTTTCTAGTGAATCACTCCCACAGCTTTCCTTTCCTCACAGCCAGCAAACTCCAAGAACTGAGCTACACATCACATTAGGGCAGCTTTAAACAATGATACACGCATTTCTTTAAGTTTAGAAAAGAGTTAACAACAATGAAAAGCATAAAGGATGTTTTAACACATTTATTGAAAGTAATGTCAGAAGAATATTGTCATCAAGAAAAACAAAAACTGGCATTACACAGTTTGGTGATGGAATCCTAGATCTCTTAACCAAGTACATAGATTACAGATTTTAAAAGGAAATGGATAAGGTCAACTAAGATACAGTGGCAATCAGTGAAGTGCAGTGGCAGAAAGAACAGGGCCTCTGGTCACACACATATAGTATTAGCAACACAGTATCAAGTATGGGAGTAGGTTTAATAATAAGTAAGAAAAAAGCAATGCGCATAAGCTACTATGGATAGCACAGTGAAGGCATGGTCAGTATAGATCCAAAGCCAATGCCCACCACAACTGTACAAGTTTATCTACCTCTATACTATGCAAACCACCATGAGGTGCATAGCAGAGGGCCTGCTAACTCCACACATGATGCAGTGAATGAAAGAATGCAGGATGGGATAAAAGAAACTATTCAAGTCATTAAAGGAGATGAAAATTTAATTGTGACAGGAGACTGGAATTTAACAGAAATTGAGAAAAAAAAAAGAGACAGAAAAATAGTGGGGAATCATGGACTGGGAGGTACGAATGATAAGAGGAGTTGCCTGGCAGAATTTCAGAGATCATAATTTAATAATGCCAACACTTTGTTTAGAAAACCTGAAAGAAGGTTATACATATGGAAGAGACCTGGAGACACCAGAAAGTATCAGATTGATTACAGAATTGTAAGACACAGATTTCAAAACCATATTTTAAACTACAAAACATTACCAACTGGAGATGTGATCACTGGCCATTCTTGGTTATAAATTGCTTACCATAACACAACGAAATGCAGAAAGGTAGGAAATTAAGGAGATGAGATCTGGATAAAATGAAGAAACCAATGCTGAATTTAAGTGATGAGAGTAGAAAATGTGAAAATGCACCAAATGCAGCATGTGAAATGGAACACAAAGTCTAAAAAGAAATTAACAAAGTGCAAAATGGTTGAACAGGAATAACTAGAGGACAAATGCAAGGCTTTAGAAGTATGCATGACTAGGGAAAATATAGACGATGCCTACAGGAAAATTAAAAAGAGGCCTTTGGAGAAACAAAAAGCAACTGTGTGAATATCAAGGGTTTGGATGGTGAGCCAGTATTAAGGAAAGAAGGGAAAGGTGAAAGGTGGACATAATACATATAAGGGCTTACAAATGGAATGAAGTTCAAGGCAATACTATAAAAAATTAAGAGAAAGTAGATGACAAAATGAGAGATATTATACTGTGGTAAAAATTTGACAGAGCTCTGAAAGACCTAAGCCAAAATAAGTTCCTGGAGTAGACAAAATTCTCTCAGAATTAATGAGATCCTTGGGAGATTCAGCCATTACACAACTATTCCACCTGATGTGCAAGATATATGTGACATATGAAATACACTCAGACTTTGATAAGAATATAATAATTGGAATTCCAAAGAATGCAGGTGCTAGCAGGTGTAAATATTACCAACTATCTGTGTAATAAGCCATGGTTGCAAAATACTGACGCAAATTATGTAGAGAAGAGTGGTAAAACTGGTGAAAGCTGGCCTCAGGTAAGATCCATTTGGGGTTTGGAGAAATGCAGGAGAAAACAATGCAATACTGGTCTTACAACTTATCTTAGAAGATAGGTTAAAATAGCATTTGCAGATTTAGAGAAAGTTTTTGACAATGTTGACTCAAATGCACTCTTTGAAATTCTGAAGGCTGCAGGGATAAAATACAGAGAGTGAAAAATTACCTAGCTTTTACAGAAACCAGACTGCAGTTATAACAACTGAATGACATGAAGGGGAAGCAGTAGTTGGTTGAAGGCTCACCCCAATGTTATTCAATCTGCACATCAAGCAGGCAGTAAAGGAACCAAGCAGAAATTTGGAAAGGGAATCAAAGTTCAGAGAGACTGTTATGATATCCGACATTAGTTAAACAGAATCGATAGAGTCTTGAAAAAAAAAAAGAGGCTGTTAGATGAACATCAAGAAAGTAAAACAAGTTTAATAAAATGTAGTCAAACTATATCATACACTGCTGAGGGAGGTAGATAAGGAAATGACATACTAAAATCAGTAAATGTGTTTTGCTGTTCCGGCAGCAAAAGAAATGATGACGGGTGATGTACTAGGGATATAAAATGCAAACAATAGAAAATTAAAAAATTCCCCTTTGCTCCCATTACTACATGCTCAATTTACAATAATGGGGATAGGCTATAACCCTGTCTTACTCTTTTCCCACTTACTGCCCCCTTTCATGTCATATGCTGTCTGGTTTCTGTGTACGTTGTTAACAACCTTCTGTCTCCACAACATTCCATTAGAACTACTTACCGCCTTGGGAGAGCCAGTCCTGACAAAACTCTACCATCTGGTGAGCAAGATGTATGAGACAGGCGAAATACCCTCAGACTTCAAGAAGAATATAATAAGTCCAATTCCAAAGAAAGCAGGTGTTGACAGATGTGAAAATTACCAAACTATCAGTTTAATAAGTCACAGATGCAAAATACTAACGCGAATTCTTTACAGATGAATGGAAAAACTGGTAGAAGCCGACCTCGGGGAAGATCAGTTTGGATTCCGTACAAATGTTGGAACACGTGAGGCAATACTGAACTTACGACTTATCTTAGAAGAAAGATTAAGGAAAGGCAAACCTACGTTTCTAGCATTTGTAGACTTAGAGAAAGCTTTTGACAATGTTGACTGGAATACTCTCTTTCAAATTCTGAAGGTGGCAGGGGTGAAATACAGGGAGCAAAAGGCTATTTACAATTTGTACAGAAACCAGATGGCAGTTATAAGAGTCGAGGGGCATGAAAGGGAAGCAGTGGTTGGGAAGGGAGTGAGACAGGGTTGTAGCCTCTCCCCGATGTTATTCAATCTGTATATTGAGCAAGCAGTGAAGGAAACAAAAGAAAAATTCGGAGTAGGTATTAAAATCCATGGAGAAGAAATAAAAACTTTGAGGTCCGCCGATGACATTGTAATTCTATCAGAGACAGCAAAGGACTTGGAAGAGCAGTTGAACGGAATGGACAGTGTCTTGAAAGGAGGATATAAGATGAAGATCAACAAAAGCAAAACGAGGATAATGGAATGTAGTCGAATTGAGTCGGGTGATGCTGAGGGAATTAGATTAGGAAATGAGACACTTAAAGTAGTAAAGGAGTTTTGCTATTTGGGGAGCAAAATAACTGATGATGGTCAAAGTAGAGAAGATATAAATGTAGACTGGCAATGGCAAGGAAAGCGTTTCTGAAGAAGAGAAATTTGTTAACGTCAAGTATAGATTTAAGTGGCAGGAAGTCGTCTCTGAAAGTATTTGTAAGGAGTGTAGCCTTGTATGGAAGTGAAACATGGACGATAAATAGTTTGGACAATAAGAGAATAGAAGCTTTCGAAATGTGGTGCTACAGAAGAATGCTGAAGATTAGATGGGTAGATCACACAACTAATGATGAAGTATTGAATAGAATTGGGGAGAAGAGGAGTTTGTGGCACAATTTGACAAAAAGAAGGGACCAGTTAGTAGGACATGTTCTGAGGCATCAAGGGATCACAAATTTAGCATTGGAGGGCAGCGTGGAGGGTAAAAATCATAGAGGGAGACCAAGAGATGAATACACTAAGCAGATTCAGAAGGATGTAGGTTGCATTAAGTACTGGGAGATGAAGAAGCTTGCACAGGGTAGGGTAGCATGGACAGCTGCATCAAACCAGTCTCAGGACTGAAGATCACAACAACAACAACAACAGTTGGAAATTGGAAAATAAAAATCAGCACATGCCATCGATTTCTTTCAGAAAACCTACAATTACAGATACAGTGATCCACAACTCTTGTCATCACAGAGCCACAAAGAAGCCTATTTTTTATCTTGTATTTAAAGCGAATATCCCCTAAGTTGTTCTTCTTCTTGGCTTCTAAGGGAATTGAAGCTCCAGTGCAAATTTGTCATGTTGCCTCCAAATGCTTCTGTGTTGTGTTACATCTTACCAATTATTTACACCCATCCTGTTGCATACTGTTTTAATTTCATTTACCCATGAACTCCTGGGTCACCCCCTTGGTCTGCTGCCAAATTATTTCTCCATGAATGTTCTTGAAACTGTTTGATCCTCTTTTATTCTCACCAGAGGGGCTTCCCATTGAAGCATTCTGGAAATGATTATGCTCATTGTTTTTGCTTATTGTGACAGTATGTGGATTACCTGGATGTGATGTGCTGACCCCACATCACCAGATCTCAACCGAATTGAACACATCTGGGGTGTGACTGAACATGGTGTCAAGAACTCATCACCCCCTTCCTGGAATTTATGGCGAAGACACTTCAGCTTGTAGTCTGCCTCATCACATCACATTTACAGTAGCTCTTTTCTTTAAGTAGAGCCCACCAAATTATTACCTTACAACTTAATCTAGACCTATTGTTTGTAGTGTGGGCTCTAACATTTTAATTTTCAAAGCATTTCAGATTATGATGCATGCTTTCTAACAGATGAAGATGCAATGCCAACTCCCTCCAGCGATCTACCAAGGCCCCATTGCTTCCATGACACAACCATGTCAAAGATGGCCATACCGGCTATTAGGCACGTGGTCTGTGTTCTGGCTGATGAGTGTACTGTCATTAGCAAATTTCTTTGAAAGCCATTTTGATAATCCCTGCCTATATTTTCTGTGCATAGTTTCATGTGGTTTAGCATTAATAAGATAAAATTTTATGGGCTACATTAATTAGTGACATTCCCTTACAGTTTCCGAAATCATCACTGTTTTCTTTTTTATGTGTCTGGACTACTGATAATTCTTGCCATTCTGTTGGTTTTGTCTCAGTTTTCCAGATTACCTGTATCGAGTGATAGAAACATCTATGCAGTGCTTCCCTTCCATATTTTAGCATCTCAGCTGGAATTTCATCACTCCCAGTTGCCTTCACATTTTCAAGGTGTTTTATATTTTCCAGTACCTCTTTTTGTGTCAGTTCTGGAATTTGGTCATTATTAGGGCTGCTGCTGTAATTTGTAATTGGTGATTTTATATCAGAACAGCTCAGTAGAATGTCAAAATGTTCCTTGTTTGTTGGTAACATTTTGCATGGTTCAATTAGCACATTGCCATCCTTATCCTTCATCACCTTACAATTGTAATTAAAACCTCTTAATTTTGTTGAATGCCCCAACATTTTCCTAAAGTTATTATTTTTATGATATGCATGAACAGATTCAGTCTGTTGTTTTAGGTATGTTTGTTTTTCTTATGATTTATTTTATTAGCCTGCTTTTGTACCTGCTAAAACCTATCTATTTGCTTGTAGCCATTTTCTGCATAGTGTCATAACCTTGTATTCAACTTCCTCATATTCTTCATCAAACCACTTCTTCCTACCTTTCTTTACTGGAGCTGTGAGAGTGACTTCTTTTACTCTATTCCAGCACTGAAACAAACATTTCATAATGTTCTCCCATGCTACTTAAAATCTCAAATCAGTATGAAATTTCAACTTTGTACATCAGTATTTCTTCTGTCCCTATTTTGTTTTCCCAATCATATCTGGTCACATTTCCAGGCCTGTATTTTGTTTTAGATGTTGCCTTCAACGTGATTCTCATTTTCATATTATTAGATCATAAAGTTACCCAATTTCCACTCCTCTATGTCTGTTATCTATGAGAACATGGTCAATCTGATCTACTGTTTCTTTATGCACATGTTTATGAGGGAAGGCAGTGTTGCTAATAATCACATCAGGTGATATAGCAAAATTTATCAGCCAGATGGCTTCATCTTTACTTTTCTCATGCAAACTTTCATTTCGAAAAGCTGGTTTGGAAACATCCTCTTTTCTACTTTTGCATTAAAATCGCCTATTACTATCTTGACAATATACTGTAACTGGATGTATAAAAATCTACTCACAAGCAGCAGCAGGAAAACACACACATAAAAGAATGTTATAGCATTTCAAGCGTTTGGAACCTTCCAGTAGGAGGGTTGAAGGGGAAGGAAGCAGAGTGAAGGAAAAGGACACAAGAGATTTAGGAAAAGGGCTAAGTTTTGGAAAAGTCATTCAGAACTGCAGGTTAGGGAAGACTTACTGGAGAGGATGAGAGGGAAAGATTGATTGTTGGGGACTGAACATCATCCAGCCTTGGCATTCAAGGCAAACATATTTGCTCAGATGCAGACTCTTGCAGTCTTTACAGCAATACACCACCATTCTTGCCTCATCCTTCAATGAATATAATTGCCCCACCAGCCTAGTCCAAAGCACATTTCCCAGGCCATCCATCCAATCCCGGTACTGCTGCTCTTGTCAGTCAGTATTATCCTGGTCTTGAATGCATTAATCAGCTACTTTGACAAGACCATGGTTTGCTGAAATCAGGACCTGAAATGAGATCCATTCTGTCTGAGATTTTGCCCCCTGACACACCTAGATTAGCTTTTCGTCACCCTCCCAGTCTCTGCAATATCCTTGTCAGATCCTATGATCCTTCTACACCCATCTCCCTACCCCACAGTTCTTACCCCTGTGACCATCCCCGCTGCAAGACTTGCCCTATGCACCCTTCTACTGCCACTTTATACCAGCCCTGCAATTGGCAAAAGATACTACCAAAGGGAGAGCCATCTGTGAAATGACACATCATATACCAGCAGCTAAGTGAACACTGTTCAACCTTTTACATCAGCATGACTACCACTAAGTTATCAGTTAGAATGAATGAGCATAAGCATGTATACTGACAACACACAATATTCTATTTCAGAGCATGCTCTACAACATGACAGTCATGACTTCAGTGCTGCGACTGCTGTGTTCGGATGCGGGCTGAGTTGGCATCCCTTCGCTCCCAGCTTCAAGCAGTGTTGGCTTCTGTGGTGTCACCGCCAGACACCACACTTGCTAGGTGGTAGCTTAAATCGGCCGCGGTCCATTAGTACATGTCGGACCCGCGTGTCGCCACTGTCAGGATCGCAGCTCGAGCGCCACCACACGGCAGGTCTCGAGGGACGGACTAGCACTCGTCCCAGTTGTACGACGACGTTGCTAGCGACTACACTGACGAAGCCTTTCTCTCATTTGCCGAGAGACAGTTAGAATAGCCTTCAGCTAAGTCCATGGCTACGACCTAGCAAGGCGCCATTAGTTACTTCATGAATCTAAAGAGTCTCACTTGTATCATCAAGAATGCTGTATACCAAAGGACGATATAAAAGTTAAGTGTTCTAGTAGCTACGTTCTTTTCTTTATCACATTCATCACGTATCCTGTTTCAGACCTCACTCCATCCTTTGTGAGTTAGCGCGTGCATCTTGGCCGCCTCTTTCAATTAGTGTACGTAGTGTTGGCAAGTCTGCCGACACCACAACATTGGCGGCGAGTCTCAAAAGGGACTTTAGCGTTCGTATTGTATTCATTTGCTTGTGTCATGGCTTCGCCACATTCTCCAGATGTACTGACCGAATTTTATCGCTTGCAGAATCAGCAGACGCAGGCATTATTGGATGCCCTTGGACAGCTCGTCCAGGGTCAACGTGCACTGCACACCGATGCGGCCGCCGCCGCTTCCTCGCTACCGCAGCCACAAAACACAGTTGCACCGTCCTTCCGTAATTTTGATTCAACCCAAGAAACGTGGACAGAATGGTCCCGACAATTTGGATTTCATCTCACCGCCTACAGAATTCAAGGTAATGAGCGGCAGCCGTTTTTGCTTTCGTGTGTAGGTGTGTCCACCTACCGTGTGATAGTGAAATTGTTTCCCTGATGCGACGTAGCAACTCTGTCCTACGAAGAAATTTTGTCTGCTTTAGATGCCTATTTCAAAGAAACAGTAAATGTCATTGCAAAAAGGTATATGTTCTTTCGTACAAAACGTACGGCCGGTCAGACTAATAGGCAGTGGGTTGCAACTTTGCAAGGACTTACTAGGGAGTGTGCATTTGAATGTGACTGTGGACTCCCTTATTCAGATACTATGGTGCGTGATGCAATAGCACAGAACGTTTCTGATGTTCGCATACGGGAACAGATTTTGAAACTCGTCAATCCCTCCCTTCAACAAGTGATAGACATTTTAGATAGGCAAGACACACTTGACTTTGCTCAGGAATCATTTGCAACTTCGCCGGCCGTGTGTCACATTCACCGGCCCGCCGGGGCCGCTGCACGGAACGCTAACCTGCCCTCGCGCACGTCCGAGCAGCCACGTGTCCCGCGCAAGCAAGCAAATGCAGTGAAATCATGCCCGCGGTGTGCAACTAGACATTCGCGTGAGAATTGCCCGTCACGCCAAGCTATTTGCTTTTTCTGTAATAAGAAAGGGCATGTTCAAAGTGTTTGCCAGAAAAAGCTCAGATCAGACAATCACAACCATTCCAGGCCCTTTGCTTCGCGCCGGAATTGAATCAAGGACACACAGGCTCGGGAACCTTCGCCCATGGACATTCATGTAGTTAATTCCACCCCGTCCAGTGTTCCTCTTGCTAGCAGTGACTGTGTTCGTTCCACAAAAAGTGTGCGTCGACGTCGACGGAAGACCCATCACGTCGCGCATGATTCTGTTCCAGTGTCTGTTCACGTTGCACAAAACAGTCGCTCTCGTCGTCAGCAGGACAATAAACTTTTTGTAGATTTGGACTTTGCCGGACAAGTGATACCGTTCCAGCTCGATACCGGAGCTGCAGTTTCCTTGCTCAATCACGCCACGTACAAACAACTGGGCGCACCTCCGTTGCGTGCCGCAAATGTTCAGCTCACGAGTTATTCCGGACAGAATATCCCTGTGTTAGGACAGTGCAGCCTTCTTGCCACATACAAGGGACAATCAAAACTTGTGTCATTTTACGTTCTTCGTTCTTCTACTGCAGTGAACTTGTTTGGTTTAGATTTATTTCAGTTGTTTAACTTGTCTATCGTCAATCAGGTCCTATCAGTGAATCAGACTGTGCCTTCAGCCAGTGTTTCTAGTCTATGTGACGAATTTGCAGACATTTTTGCACCGGGCCTTGGTTGCGCTAAGAACTATGAAGCTCATTTGGAACTGAAAGTAAACGCGCAACTGAAATTTTACAGAGCGCGCAATGTTCCCCACGCATTGCGTTATGAGGTCGCCAACCGCTACGATATCTTGTATCGGTCCACTGCTCAGCACAGAAACGCTGATGCGTTGTCCTGTTTGCCTGTTGCTGCGGATAAAGCATTCGATTCTTCCGAACTTGCTTGCATGTTCATTGATTCGGAAACCGATGATGTGGTCGACTCGTTTCCGGTTGATTTTTGTCGTGTAGCTACAGCCACAGCTGCTGACCCTGTCCTTGCTCCTGTTTTGCGTTTTGTTGCTACGCAATGGCCCTTGTCAAAATCGCGGATCGAGGATCCGTTGGTTCGCCGATTTTTTGCTCACAAGGAGAGACTTTTTGTACGACGTGGTGTTTTGCTGTTGCGTTCTGATAATGACCAGTCCAGAGTCGTGGTCCCACGTTCGTTACAGTCCTCTGTCTTACGGCTTCTTCACCAAGGACATTGGGGTATAGTGTGCACGAAACAATTTGCTCGTCAGCACTGTACTTGGTTCGGAATCGATGCTGCGATTACGAATATGTGCTCTTCTTGCATGGCATGTGCCGAACAACAATCCGCACCGCCGCGGAAATTCTTTGCATGGCCGAAAGCCACTTCCCCTTGGCAACGCTTGCACATAGATTTTGCTGGTCCATTCTGGAATGCTCGATGGTTGGTTGTGGTCGATTCTTTCAGTAATTTTCCTTTTGTTGTCCGGATGTCTTCCACGACGTCTTCTGCCACCATCCAAGCGTTATCTGCTATTTTTTGCATTGAAGGTCTTCCGCAGACTATTGTTTCCGACAATGGCCCACAATTCATGTCTGCAGAATTTCAGTCATTCTGCAAGGCCAATGGTATTCAACATCTGACATCCGCGCCGTTTTCGCCTCAGTCAAACGGTGCCACTGAACGATTGGTCCGGACTTTCAAGTCACAGATGTTACCATGGAACTCTTGCCCGCTCCGGACCCAATGTCGTCTTCGCCCGTCGGGTGCCCCGACCACATGGAGGTCGACCCTTCGGCCCCTCCTGTCTCATTACGGGCGCATACACCGCATGTTGACGTACACCCTGGACTAGGTTTTCAGGCGTTTCCTAGCTCCCCTCGGACCGAATGGCAGGGTGCGGGTGGCACAGCCTCGCCTGTTGTTAGGCTCCCCACCTCGTCGCATACGTCAACATTGGGTCCTCCGCACGGCGGGCGGAAGCCTTATCACACGACTGTCCGCCGATTTGCGGGGGAGGAATGTGGTGTCACCGCCAGACACCACACTTGCTAGGTGGTAGCTTAAATCGGCCGCGGTCCATTAGTACATGTCGGACCCGCGTGTCGCCACTGTCAGGATCGCAGATCGAGCGCCACCACACGGCAGGTCTCGAGGGACGGACTAGCACTCGTCCCAGTTGTACGACGACATTGCTAGCGACTACACTGATGAAGCCTTTCTCTCATTTGCCGAGAGACAGTTAGAATAGCCTTCAGCTAAGTCCATGGCTACGACCTAGCAAGGCGCCATTAGTTACTTCATGAATCTAAAGAGTCTCACTCGTATCATCAAGAATGCTGTATACCAAAGGACGATATAAAAGTTAAGTGTTCTAGTAGCTACGTTCTTTTCTTTATCACATTCATCACGTATCCTGTTCCAGACTTCGCGCCAGTCGACGTGTGTGTACGTGTGCCCTTTCGGCTACCCGTCACTGTGGACTGGCTGCCTTAACAGTCCACTACAGCTTCGGTCACACAGCTTGAGGCTGTTGCCAATGGGCATCACTGTGAGGGTCCGGATGGGGGTTTGTCAGGGACGGCCAGCTCGTCCCACGCATTCCCCCAATCAGACTACAGCTGTGGTTGCCCGGGATACTGCCCACATTGAAGCTGACCCCTCACCTGTGGTAGAGTGGGAGGTCATCTCGAGGTGTGGCAGGGGCAAAAGACATTCCGGAGGGCTGAACGGAAGGCCTCTCCAGTTTGTCTGACGAACCGGTTTCAGGCTCTGTCTCCAGTTGATACTGATCTTCAGCCGGACAGGGCTGCTTGTCCTGTTCCAGAGGTTGCCCTTCAGTCTGCAAGATCCAGGTGGTCACAGAGAGTGGGCTTACTGGTAGTTGGGAGCTCCAACGTGAGGTGCGTAATGGGGCCCCTTAGGGATATGGCACCAAGAGAGGGGAAGAAAACCAATGTGCACTCCGTGTGCATACCAGGGGGGCGGGGGGGAGTCATTCCAGATGTGGAAAGGGTCCTTCCGGGTGCCATGAAGGGTACAGGGTGCACCCATCTGCAGGTGGTCACCTATGTTGGCACCAATGATGTGTGTCGCTATGGATCAGAGGAAATCCTCTCTGGCTTCCAGCAGCTATCTGATTTGGTGAAGACTGCCAGTCTCGCTATTGGGATGAAAGCACAGCTCACCATCTGCAGCATCATCGACAGGACTGACTGCGGACCTTTGGTACAGAGCTGAGTGGAGGGTCTGAATCAGAGGCTGAGATGGTTCTGCGACCGTGTGGGCTGCAGATTCCTCGACTTGTGCCATAGGGTGGTGGGGTTTCAGGTTCCGCTGGATAGGTCAGAAGTCCACTACACACAGGAGGTGGCTACATGGGTAGCAGGGGTTGTGGCGTGGACTGGGCGTTTTTTAGGTTAGATGGCCTCGGGCAAGTACAGAAAGGGCAACAGCCTCAAAGGGTGCGGGGCAAAGTCAGGACACGCGGGGACCAAGCAGCAATCGGTATTGTAATTAAAAACTGTCGAAGCTGCATTGGTAAAGTACCAGAATTTCAAGTGCTGATAAAAAGCACCGAAGCTGAAATCATTATAGGTACGGAAAGCTGGCTGAATCCAGAGATAAATTCTGCCAAAATTTTTACAAAAGCACAGACAGTGTTTAGAAAGGTTACATTGCATGCAACTGGTGGTGGCGTGTTTGTCACTGTTAGTAGTAGTTAATCCTGTAGTGAAGTAGAAGTGGATAGTTCCTGTGAATTATTATGGGTGGAGGTTATACTCAACAATCGAGCTAGGTTAATAATTGGCTCCTTTTACTGACCTCCCAACTCAGCAGCATTAGTGGCAGAACAACTGAGAATAAATCTGGAATACATTTCACATAAATTTTTTCAGCATGTTATAGTCTTAGGTGGAGATTTCAATTTAACTGATATAGACTGGGACACCGAGATGTTTAGGATGGGTGGTAGGGACAGAGCATCAAATGACATTATACCGAGTGCACTATCCGAAAATTACTTCGAGCAATTAAACAGAGAATCGACTCGTGGAGATAACATCTTGGACCTACTGATAAACAGACACGAACTTTTCGACTCTGTAAGCGCAGAACAGGGAATCAGTGATCATAAGGCTGTTGCAGCATCCCCGAATATGGAAGTTAATAGGAATATAAAAAAAGGGAGGAAGGTTTATCTGTTTAGCAAGAGTAATAGAAGGCAGATTTCAGACTACCTAACAGATCAAAACGAAAATTTCTGTTCTGACACTGACAATGTTGACTGTTTATGGAAAAAGTTCAAGGTAATCATAAAATGTGTTTTAGACAGGTACGTGCCGAGTAAACTGTGAGGGACGGGAAAAACCTACCGTGGCTCAACAACAAAGTTAGGAAACTACTGTGAAAGCAAAGAGGGCTTCACTGCAAACCTCTCAGACTAACAGAAGCTAAACGATGTCAAAGTTAGCGTAAGGAGGGCTATGCGTGAAGCGTTCAGTGAATTCAAAAGTAAAATTCTATGTACTGACTTGACAGAAAATCCTACGAAGTTCTGGTCTTACGTTAAATCAGTAAGTGGCTCAAAACAGCATATCCAGACATTCTGAGATGATGATGGCATTGAAACAGAGGATGACACACGTAAAGCTGAAATACTAAACACCTTTTTCCAAAGCTGTTTCACAGAGGAAGACTGCACTGCAGTTCCTTCTCTAAATCCTCGCACAAACGAAAAAATGGCTGACATCAAAATAAGTATCCAAGGAATACAAAAGCAACTGAAATCACTCAACAGAGGAAAGTCCATTGGACCTGACGGGATACCAATTCGATTCTACACAGAGTATGGGAAAGAACTTGCCCCCCTTCTAACAGCCATGTACCGCAAGTCTCTACATGAACGGAAGGTTCCAAATGATTGGAAAAGAGGACAGGTAGTCCCAGTCTTCAAGAAGGGTCATCGAGCAGATGCACAAAACTGTAGACCTATATCTCTGACATCGATCTATTGTAGAATTTTAGAACATGTTTTTTGCTCGCGTATCATGTCATTTCTGGAAACCCAGAATCTACTCTGTAGGAATCAACATGGATTACAGAAACAGCGATCGTGTGAGACTCTCTTTATGTGTTCATGAGAGCCAGGAAATATTAGATACAGGCTCCCAGGTAGATGGCATTTTCCTTGGCTTCCAGACAGCGTTCGATACAGTTCCGCACTGCCGCCTGTTAAACGAAGTAAGAGCTTACGGAATATCAGACCAGCTGTGGCTGGATTGAAGAGTTTTTAGCAAACAGAACATAGCATGTTGTTCTCAATGGAGAGACGTCTGCAGACGTTTGAGTAACCTCTGGTGTGCCACAGGGGAGTGTTATGGGACCATTGCTTTTCACAATATATATAAATGATCTAGTAGATAGTGTCTGAAGTTCCATGCGGCTTTTCGCGAATGATGCTGTAGTATACAGAGAAGTTGCAGCATTAGAAAATTGCAGCGAAATTCAGGAAGATCTGCAGCGGATAGGCACTTGGTGCAGGGAGTGGCAACTGACCCTTAACATAGACAAATGTAATGTATTGTGAATACATAGAAAGAAGGATCCTTTATTGTATGATTATATGATAGCGGAACAAACACTGGTAGCAGTTACTTCTGTAAAATATCTGGCAGTATGCATGTGGAACGATTTGAAGTGGAATGATCATATAAAATTAATTGTTGGTAAGGCGGGTGCCAGGTTGAGATTCATTGGGAGAGTCCTTAGAAAATGTAGTCCATCAACAAAGGAGGTGGCTTACAAAACACTTGTTCAACCTATACTTGAGTGCTGCTCATCAGTGTGGGATCCGTACCAGGCCGGGTTGACAGAGGAGATAGAGAAGATCCAAAGAAGAGCGGCACGTTTCGTCACAGGGTTATTTGGTAAGCATGATAGCGTTACGGAGATGTTTAGCAAACTCAAGTGGCAGACTCTGCAAGAGAGGCGCTCTGCATCGTGGCGTAGCTTGCTGTCCACGTTTTGAGAGGGTGCGTTTCTGGATGAGGTATCAAATATATTGCTTCCCCCTACTTTTACCTCCCGAGGAGATCACAAATGTCAAATTAGAGAGATTCAAGCGTGCACGGAGGCTTTCCGGCAGTCGTTCTTCCTGTGAACCATACACAACTGGAACAGGAAAGGGAGGTAATGACAGTGGCACGTTAAGTGCCCTCCGCCACAAACCGTTGGGTGGCTTGCGGAGTATAAGTGTAGATGTAGATGTAGTGCCTGTTTCACCACACACACTACCTGGATTCTGCCCCCAGACACCAGTTTCTCAGAACTCTGCAGGAGGGAACTGGCACTACAACATGTCCTTGGTTCTCGCCACCCACCTGCCCTTCATTTACCTTAATTTCTTCGTCTCAGCATTTCTTCACAGTAACTACTCCTTTCTTCACTCTGTTTTAGTTTTCTACATCTTTTATTTTCTGACCTGTCTGTTTATCGCTGTTCCCCTTCCACCTGCATTTCATACAATGCACTTAGCTTTTCACTCTCATTAATTTGTACATGTAGTTTTTGGAATAATCTCTGGCTTCCATATTACCCTTTCTTCCACCTTTAAAATCTCAGGTTTTCAAATCTTGCCTGGCACAGTCCCCAATAATCAGCCTTTCCCTCTCATCCTGTCCAGTATGTCTCCCCTGACCTGCAGTTCTGAACGTCTTTTCCAAAATCTACCCCTTTTTACAAACCTCTCCAGTCCCCCTTCAACCCGTCTTCCAGATGAAGGAGCCACTGGTTCCAAAAGCTTGCAATAGTATAACCTTCTTTTATATGTACACTTTCCTGCCACCACTTGGTGAGTAGATTTTTATCCATCTGATTACATTATATTGTCAAAAAATGATTATTTTCATTGTTCTATTACTATCTTGACATCATATTCTAATGTTCTGTTCCACAAGTCCGAGAGGTTTTCATAGCAGTCTTCCCTTACTGCATCGTTGTACGTTTTGTTGCAATATTAAAAACAAATGTTATTTACCAACTATCTGAATTGTTTTTATGCAAAAAAGAGATATTTAAAACGATAGTTTGTGTAATCAGCACGTGTTGTACATATGGGCAGTAGTGATGCAATTGAGGAGGCAATGAAAAAGGAAATGATGTCATTGTAGATGTTGATATAGATGTATACAATATCTGTAAAATATGGTTCAACTCAACCCTCCAATACCACTCAAATTAAGAGTACTGTTTTGCTAAGTAGTTTAATTTGCTGTTCAGCAGGATACCATCAAAGGAAAGACATTACAACTAAGTAATGAAAAGTTACGAGATTTTCGATCAAGGAAACATATCAACAAGACACTTTCCTTTAAGCTTATTGGTTGGTGTGCATTAGCTGTACTTACTCCAGGTTCAACATCAATAGCAGTCTTCGGTCCAAGGTTTATTACACGGCCGTCCCTCTTCAACATTAAGTTGAGACCTTTTTCACCTGCACTGCCACCTGAGAGAAATCCCAAACGAATACAACATTTAAGATCACATACTCTCTATGCACCCTTGAGATAAAATACTGCATAGATAAAAATGCCACAATTTTTAGAATAACAAAAAGCTCTTAGTATTATGAGTATTGGCACTGATTTCAAAATTCTGAATCAATTGTTTACATACTAAACTTTTATCATTTTGAGTCAGGTTTTTGTGTGGTTTCTCCAAATTGCTCTGGGCAAGTACCAGGTTGTTCCTACTACAAGGTCAGGTCTGACTATCTGTGCAATCCTTGGCAAACTATATCTGTAAGTATGTAAATTTTTTTAATCCAATATCCTCGTAAAAGTGGCCCACAGATGAACAAAAATGCTAATATTTCTACTACACTGATCAACACATTTAACATAAAAGATGCATCACCTTGAGACAAATCGTGCTACACTAAAGTATGATTAAAATATCTTTGTTAATGCTAAGTAATTTTAATACTAACTAAATTTCAGCTCCTAATATTCCTCAGCTTCCGATAATGGAGATGATCCAAACAATTGGTATGACGGATTCTCTTGAAGAATGATAGTCACATACTATGAGTCATATTGAATTTAACTGTGTTTTCAGAACATTTGCTGAACTTTCAAATAATTCATTAATTTCCTTTGCCTATTGAGAAGGTATGAGTCAAACTCTGAACATTTGTTTCCAACTGAGTGCGGCATAAGTTACCTTTTTATTTAATCAATATTACGCGAAGATGGGAAAGATATTTATTCTGTGACTGTGGTAGATTCCCATCTTCAAATCATTGTATGTCTAGAGTTGGAGACATAGCCAGTTGGGTACCCACGTGACCATATCTCACATTTTCTTCCTTCAATAATTAGCATTTTTTCCAAAATTCATTTTATTTCTAAGATAGACATTTTGTAACATGCAGCAGACACATGAAAATTTCAAATTCATAGTCAGGCTTAGTTCAATGTAACTTTATTACTAAAATCTTTCATATGATTATTCTGAATAGAATGGTATAATTAGTTTGGCTACAGAGCATATTAATTATAAAAATCACTAACTGAAAATTATCATGCAACACAATTGCAAATTTGGGGTGAGCTAGGAGACCTATTTCAGTATAAGGACCTATACCATTCTTAAGTGCAATATTCCAGCTTCACAGTAACACAGTCTATTTTTCTTGAAATTAGTAACATCCCATGTTAAACAAATTTGACATTCAGAGAGGTTGCCACTTTTCAATGTAAATTCTGGCGTACCTATTATGAGATTCCAAACTTTGACTACATACTTTTGTCCCCCCCCCCTCCCCCCTCCCCCTTTTTTGTGTACAAAATGACAGAGCACTGACTGATTATATCACTAATTAATCAATAATTTCATGTAATTCAATCTTATTTGCAATATGGTGTTCATTCATGTAAATGAGCAGATTCACATACCAGTAGAAAAACAGTGTCCATGTATTTTTAAGATCACATTAGTTCTTTTACTTCATTTAAGACAGTAAATCCTGACCCAGCCAAATTTTAAAACATTATGTCATTTTCAAAATAACAGTCTATTTTCATGCCCCTCTTTATAAGACCAACAACTACCATGAAAGGGTTAGTTCTCAATAAGTCTGCAGTGAGTTTGTAATGGAGTAACACCTATGTTTGCCTATATGAAAAATATACCACTGTCAGTTCAGTTCATCAAACCAAAAAAGTGTACTGCCTTCGCAATGTGTTACATATCCTGTCACTTATTATTCTACAATTCAGTGAATAATTATCAATAATTAATTTGTCTGTGAAATGGTAATGACTCTGATACAATGCATGAAGCTTTAATAATCAACTTGGACAATGAGGTTAGGCCACGAACAACAGTGCACATTTTGTTCATTAGCTCAAAAGGACAGTGTACCGAGTGATCTAATAAGTGACTATTTTGACTGCTAATTTGCAACATGAAGACATTTGTGATTAATTAAATTGATGTTAGCTTACTGCACTCTTACTGTATTGTAAGACAAATGTACTATAATATGTAACTACATCTTTCTCTGTACTATATTGAATTATTTAAGAGACCAGAACTGGCCATTAACAGTAGTTCAGAGCACATAAAGGTGTTGTTAAAATGTCTTAACTTCAACTTTGGGTGAGGACTACATTACTGACAATAGCCTGTGTGCAGGTTGGTTGGTTGTTTAAAACAGAGGTGGGGGGAGGGGGAGGAAGGGACCAAACTACAAGGTCATCTGTCCCTTGTTCCTAACAAAACAATGCCACAAGTGCGAAAATAAAACAGACGAGACATATAACAAAACAGAAAAAAAGAAAAAGCCACAAGAACAAAGGAAAGGCAACTGTGGCACGCGTGGCTCGTGTTCGTGCCATATCTCATTTGACATCCTGTTTTTACTGTACTACCACCACCTCATTTTGTTAATTTCAATTACTGGTGTCACTGAGTTGCCACCTAGCCTGCACGTAAGCGGCAACAGCAGCGCTTATCGATATAAACCCTGGCGTATTATCTTTGCTGACTGCTATTATTTCCCGGTTGTCGTGTGTTTGGAGTTAGTTCGGATCTGCCAGTAAGTTGGGAGGCACTAGCAGTGCAGTTCCGACCTGGCAGTGTTTGACTTAGGATGCGGCAGAAGTTCAGTCGGGGCGCAGCTGCAGCGAGGTCCGGACAGCCAAGACTCACCCCACAGTTGCCGATACATATCACTTGAGTGTAGACTACCTCGGTTGGTCGTCGGTCGGTCGTCTTTTCGGACAACACGTATGTTGGCTGGCGATCGCTTATGGGTTGCCTGCGTAAACTGACTCATGATTCGTCCTTGTTATTTCCCAGTCACTGCCATTAGTATCATCTAGTCCTTCGTGCAAGTGTTCGTGAAACTGTGTGCAGCTTGTGATGTCAACTGCTCAGTTATTTTAGTGCTGTTTCCATGCTGATGTGTGGGAGTTGGTCGGTTGGTGTGGAGCAGCGAGGAAACCTCTGTGGGGAGTAGTTTGGCTGGGCCCGCTGGTGGTCTCTACGCAGTGTCAGAGTGTGTGGGGCTGTTCCCATTGCTACGAGGTCCGTGGCTGACCAACCCTCGACACAAAAGTTGAGTTTGCATTTAATTTACCAGCAAGTCAAGACCATTCACATTGTGCTGCTAGGTTCTCATTGTTGGCTGTTGGGACATTCCCGTGAGCAACAACGTGTGTGATTGAGTTGGCAAAGGTTTAGCCACCGTCCGGTGGAGTCTAACTGTATTTGGTTATTTGCAATTGAAGTGCGCCAATGGAATTTTCTGCCGTGTGGCCGCTAACTTCCGGTTACCCGCCTGGCCGCTGACGTAAATTCAGGCAGTGTCCTTTCCTCACTGGGTTGTCACTATCCAGCACGGTGTGTAGTTTGACGGCTTAATGTATGCTTGGTTGTGGGTGTCCATGCCTTTTACGTTTTGAACTGAACTCCCGGTTGTGTGCTGGTCGAGTGGAGCACAAGCTACCTTGTCAGTGGGTCCGCTGACTGTCTGTTGGTTGGGTTGTCATCAGATCGAGAATGGTTGGGCCGACTGCCTGTCTCACCTAAGTGAACGTTAGTATTTCAAGTGCTGGCTGACCCCCGAAACTTATGAGCACTGTTAGCTGCACTTCCTTTTCTTATTTTCTGTTGTGTGTATTTGTATGGCTCATAGCCAATGGTTTTGAATTAAAGTTGAATCATTTTTAGTGGTGTTTTAAGTCATGGGCCTTCATCCATTTTAAATTTAAGGTTCCTTGCTTGTTTTTTAAGATAAGGCTTTTTTGTTTAAATTTATTTTACCTTGAGTTTTGTGTCATGGGGCCTTCAGCCATTTTTAAATTAAGGATCTTTGTCTTTCGAGCATCAGACTGTTTGGGGCCTTCAGCCTAATTGAAGAGACGGCCTTCAGCCTAATTGAAGAGACGGCTTTTTGCCTTGCGGTTTCTTTTTACCTTGAGTCTTAAGTCATGGGCCTTCAGCTATCTTTAAATTAAGGTTGTTGCTTTTCAAGCCGTAGATTTTGGGCCTTCAGCCAAATTACGGAACTCACTTAACGTGAGATCTTCTGCCTTCTAAATATTCTCTTTGACGTCTGAATTTTGAGTTAATGGCTTCTAGCCCCCGTTTTTTTTTTTTTTTTTTTTTTTTTTTTTTTTTTTTTTTTTTTTTTTTTTTTTTTTAAATTAAAGTGGTTGTGCCCTTAATGCATAAGGCAGTGTGGCGTATTCAGCCGATAACTAAGTTCAAGAATTTGTCCTGTAATGTTTGGTCAAATAAATAAAGTTGTGTGTTCAAGTGTAACTGACAGCCGCTCATTTTGGCCCCTTTCCACAATTCCAACTACCTGTCCTGTCCTGTGGGTTTAGCAGGGTGTATCAGCAACAAACATTAAAAGGAACAAAAGAGGACAAGAAAACAACAGAGAGATGCTAGAAACAGACGAGAGTAAAACAAGAAAGCAGATTACAGTGGCTGGCCGACCACAAGAATAAAAAGGAAAGGCCAGCCACTCTGCAACACATTAAAAACTCCACCCCAACACACTAGGGTGGAGGACATGCACTAAAACTCAGGTCAAATGATAAAACCCACCCTCCCAAATAAAACGTAAAACTAAATCAGCCAATGAGGTGTTGTCAGATAAAATGAGCGGCAACAAGTCCGGTAACCCAAGATTTCGTCGTTGGGCAGTCTAAGTGTGACAGTGCACCAGAATATGGGCCACTGTCAACAGGGCGCCGCACCGACACTGAGGCGGATCTTCATGGCACAAGATGTAACTGTGGGTCGCCAAGCACGGCCAATGCGGAGCCGGCAGAGGACAACTGATTCCCTGCGAGAAGCCCACATGGAAGACTTCCACACATTCATTGTCTCCTTAATAACATGCAGTTTGTTGTGCGTACTGTTATGCCATTCCGTCTCCCAAAGCCGTAAAACCCTGCAGCATGTGTCAGAATGCAGGTCAGGTTCAGAGATGCCCATCTCCAGAAGTGGTTTCCATGTAGCCTGTTTGGCCAGCCTGTCGGCAAGTTCATTGCCCGGGATGCCGAAGTGTCCTGGGGTCCACACAGATGGAATCGGTCCCGGGGCATAGATGGACTCCTGGACGGACGCCACCAAAGTATGGCGAGGGTAGTATTTGTCGATAGCTTGTAGGCTGCTCAAGGAGTCAGTACACAGAAGAAAAGATTCCTTGGGGCATGAATGGATACACTGAAGTGCATGAGATATGGCCACCAGCTCTGCAGTGAATAAATGCAACCATTGAGCAAGGAAGGCTGTTCAATATGGCCTCTGTGGATCAGCGATCGAGCCATCGCAGAGTCCTTATGGCCACGCAAAAGGTCCCGGTGAATCTTTGGCCTACAGCTACACCATGGAGATGTACGTGAATGGACCTCGAGTAGAGGTGGTGAAGGGAAGGACTCCAGTTCAGACACAAGCGATCGCATGCGAACCACAATCGTTAGCCCTGACCTGGCCTGCCTATTTGGGAGGTGAACCGCCAAGGTTGGGAAATGAAGACTGTAATTAGGATGTCCAGGAGAGCTATGAATGTGTGCAACATAACTGGTGAGCAGTTGTGCATGTCTGATCTTCAATGCAGGGACTACAGCCTCCACCAGTATGCTTGTCACCGGACTCATTCTAAAAGCTCCTGTCGATAGTCTAACTCCACAATGGTGCAATGGGTCGGGCAAATGCAATGCTGAGGGTGCCGCCGAACCATAAATTGCACTCCCATAGTCAAGGCGGGATTGAACGAGGGCTCTGTAGAGCTGCAGCAGCATGGAGCAATCTCCACCCCTGTAGGTGTTGCTCAGTCAGTGGAGGGCATTGAGGTGCTGCCAACACTTCCATTTGAGCTGATACCGGGGCAGTGAAAAGAAGATGGGGAATTGGTCACTACCACACAGGTCGTCATGTACTCTCCAGTGGATGGATTGGAGAAGTCCTGGGCTGCAATTTGATAAATCAATGGCCGAGTAACTACCATGAGCCACAATGAAATGTGTGGCGGCCCCAGTATTTATAAATCAATGGCCGAGTAACTACCATGAGCCACAATTAAATGTGTGGCAGCCCCAGTATTTAAGAGGCAGAGGTCGAACTGAGACAGTAAAGTTTTGACATCTCTGCCTCGGCTAGTAAGCACGGTGTCACCGCACAAGGGATTGTGGGCATTAAAATCTCCCAAAAGTAGGAAAGGTTTAGGGAATTGATCAATCAGTGCTGCTAATACACTCAGGGGTACTGCACCATCTGGAGGAAGATATACATTGCAGACAGTTATTTCCTGTGTTGTCCTTATTCTGACAGCCACAGCTTCAAGAGGGGTTTGAAGGGGCACAATGTTACTACAGACTGAGTTTAGGACATAAACGCGAACTCCACCTGATACTCAATTATAGTCGCTACAGTTCCTGTAATATCCCTTATAGCTGTGGAGTGCAGGGGTCCATATTGCTGGGAACCAGGTTTCCTGGAGGGCAATGCAGATAGCAGGTGTAAAGCTTAACAGTTACCGTAGCTCAACCAGGTGGTGGAAAAAACTGCCGCAATTCCACTGGAGGACAACTTCATCGTGAGACTGGGGAAGCATGGAACATTCAATGAGGCTGTTTATGCCTCAGAGCCACCTGCTGCCACCGAATTATTGCCTGAGCAGTCTATATCCATTGTGTCCGAGGGTCTGGTGAGATCCTCAGCAGACGCCAGAATCTCCACCCCCATCCTCAGCCACAGAGCTTGTAGGTAGCAGTGATATGGGTGCCACCTCAATTTCCTTGGTCTTGGGGGTCTTCTTTTTGGATTTCTCTTGTTGCTCCTTGGGTTTCCCTGTCTGGGAGGACTTCACTGGCTTGGTCTTCAGGACTGAGGATGAGCGTAAAGCCCTACGGCCAGCTGCTTTTGAGCTCTTTAGCCACTGGCAGGTGTCATCTTTCCCACTAGCAGAAACCTGGGAAGGGAGTGACCCAAAGGGACCCCTTCTTAGCGAGAGACCCGAATTAGGTGGTGCAGGAGCAACAGGGAGGGAAATGCCCCCCCACCACCAAGGAGGCAGGTGTAGTCTTCCGGCTTTGAGAGGTGACTAGGGTTGGCGGAGCTGATGGTGCCAGAACTGTTGTAGTGGCAGTGTAAGACGATGTCATACATACAGGATGCAGGCGTTCAAATTTTCTCTCAGCCTCAGTGTAGGTCAGTTGGTCCAGGGTCTTGTACTCCTTGATTTTCCTTTCTTTCTGGAGAATCCTGCAGTCTGGTGAGCAAGATGAATGGTGCTCTCCGCAACAGACACAGATGGAAGGCGGGGCACATGCAGTATTGGGATGTCATGGGCGTCTCCAATCTCGACATGTGATGCAGGAAGTACAGTGGGAAGACATATGGCAGAACTTCCAGCACTTAAAGCATCACATTGGTGGAGGGATATAGAGCTTTACATCACAGCAGTAGACCATCACCTTGACCTTCTCGGGCAATGTACCACCCTCAAATGCCAAGATGAAGGTACCGGTGGCAAACTAATTATACCTCAGACCCCTGTGGGCACGCTGCACAAAATTTACACCTTGCCACTCTAAATTGGTGCACAGCTCATCCTCAGACTGCAAAAGAAGGTTCCTGTGAAATATGATGCCCTGGACCATATTTAAGCTTTTATGGGGTGTGATGGTTACAGAAACATCCCCCAGCTTGTCACAAGCGAGTAACGTCTGTGACTGGGCAGAGGATGCTGTTTTGATCAAGGCTGACCCAGATCTCACTTTGGACAATCCACCCACCTCCCCAAACTTGTCCTCTAAATGCTCAACAAAAAACTGAGGCTTCATCATCATGAAAGATTCCCTATCAGCTCTCTAAAAAAACAAGGTACTGGGGCAAATAAGATCCGCTGCCATCCTTAGCCTGATGTTCCTCCCATGTTGTGGCCAGGGAGGGAAACAATTTGGGGTCCTATTTCTGTGCACTGAATTGAGCTTATAAACGCTTAGAGACTGCTGGTGTTTCACCGCCAGCAAGATATAATGGACTACACTTCATTGTGTGTCAACCACCCTGATGCCACCCTCTCCAACTAGCCACCCAGCCGCAGCAAAGGCCACCTGGCAGGATGGCCATTGCCTTGAGTCACAATGCCCCAGGGGGATGGGCATCTACGCCTTGGCATATGTGGGGAGTTAACAGTGCAGGCATCAGCAGAGCGATCCCTGTGTGGTCAGGGGGCTACAACCAACAGGGTACATGGCAGCCCCACCACAACGGACTGGCTACCATGCTGGATATCAGGTGCAAAGAAGTCCATAGTCCTTGTCGATGCAGAAAGCGACACTGCATAGTGCATGGTGGAAAACGCACCCAGGAAGGTGTCCTCACCCAAGTGATGGAGAATGTACAGGACTGCAATGCCAAGACGAGAAAGTGGGCTAAAGATCTCAATGCACGATGGACATGATGCACCATGTAAGGCGCCCTTCCCCAATTGGCTCGCTCTTCAGGAAAATTTTGAAGAGTGGAGGTCAAACCCTACAGGTGACCATCACAGAAAGGCCAAAATGTGTGAAACTCCTTTTAGTTGCCTCTTACAACACGCAGGAATACCTCGGGCCTATTCTTACCCCCAGACCTGCGGGGGGGGGGGGGGGGGGGGGGGGGTGTGCAGGTAAATCTGCTAGGCTACAAGTGGAGGAACTTTTATTATCACAGGAAGTGGTTAGAATACACAGTCAGATCACAAATTTAGGGGTCCAATAAGACTTTATGTACAGGATATTTTGCTATGGCTGGGGGTTTTTATGTTAGCCCCCTATTACAGGGTGTATACGGCGACAAGGGAAAAAAATTCCCGGATTTTTCCTGGATATCCCGTTTAAAAAATATGCTTTTTCCTGGGTGAAAATACACTTTTTCCGTGCTAAGTGACAGTAGGTTTTCTGCAGATTTTCCCTTGAAACTAAAACTTATCAGTCCTTTGAATGGTTAAAGTTTTATACACTCTCATAGAACTTCCCAGAAAAAAAGAAAAGAAAATACTGGGGAGAGAATTTTGGAAAGACATTTAATGAAAAAAAAAGGAGAGAAGTTTTGGAAAGACCTTTGATTTGCAGCAACATATACACTGCATATCATCATATTATGAAAGTATAAATTTGAATTGCACCAAACACAACGCGTTAGTTTCCAGAGCGTTGAAATTGAGGTTGCGATGTCCTTTTGTAAGCCAATCATATCTCATGCCACATGATCTCGCCAGCCAAAGACAGCAGATATTCAGAGCAAAGGACACATGTTATAGTCAGCCAATAGCAAGATCACTGGTTACGTAGCATGAAAACACAAAGAGGAAAAGTTAACGGTTTACATTAACGTACACAGTATAGCTACAAGAAAAGCTAAGCTTTCACGTGTAATATTGGTCTCTGAGATTAACAAGCTACAACAGAAGCTAAGCTTTCGCATGTAATACTGATCTTTTTTTGCATGTGTTGTACTTTAAGATACATCACACAAATGTGCCAGTAAATTTAAAATTATGACATAAATGTCTGGGCTCGAAATTCTTGCAAATGGCTGGTCCTCAAAGTGTTCAGTTTTAAACACTCTGTGATTTAGAAATTCATCTCACTTTCTGACATGTAACATAATTCATCTTGCGTAAAAAGAAATTTACTTTGATAGTAACGCTTTTCGAACCACCGTTTGCAATACTATCCAGAGACTGTTAGAAATAGGTTCGATTTACCAGTTGCCAGAGAGCGCCAGAGAACAGGCATTATTGTGCATGTGCAGCTGCAGTGGTGTTGGAAGCCCACATGTTCGTATGTGATAAAGCACTAAGAGAGCTTACATTACGCCATAAAAGAAACAGGGCATCAGAGGATACTCCCAAAAGCATCGGAATTTCGTAAACCATACTAAAATGCATAATTCGGCTTGAAGTGCACATTATTTTTTTTCCAGATTCACAATGAAGTAGGTCCCATCTGATATTAAGCTTTTCAGTGTGGTTTTTGGGATGTAAATTTTCTCGAGTACCTGTACTCTACGATATCATTTTTGGTTCTTCATTATGGCATAATGCCATACATGGCAGAGGATGATAAAGTGCACTTGAAATTCTGCAAACAGTAGGAACTAGCCAATACTATGGAATGAAACACTTCGTTTCAAATAAAATGACTGCCCCAGCGGAAAGATTAATAACGCCAAATTTCTTTAGCAAACTTGCAAAAGCAGCTTCACTGTTCTACAAGATGATTAATGCTCGACTGCCAACAATTTGGAAATAAAATAAAATCAGAAAACTGAAACTAATAATATACGAGGGCAGTTCAATAAGTAATGCAACACATTTTTTTCTGAAACAGGGGTTGTTTTATTCAGCACTGAAATACACCAGGTTATTCCCCAATCTTTTACCTACACAACACTATTTTTCAACGTAATCTCCATTCAATGCTACGGCCTTACGCCACCTTGAAATGAGGGCCTGTATGCCTGCACGGTACCATTCCACTGGTCGATGTTGGAGCCAACGTCGTACTGCATCAATAACTTCTTCATCATCCGCGTAGTGCCTCCCATGGATTGCGTTCTTCATTGGGCCAAACATATGGAAATCCGACGGTGCGAGATCGGGGCTGTAGGGTGCATGAGGAAGAACAGTCCACTGAAGTTTTGTGAGCTCCTCTCAGGTGCGAAGACTTGTGTGAGGTCTTGCGTTGTCATGAAGAAGGAGAAGTTCGTTCAGATTTTTGTGCCTACGAACACGCTGAAGTCATTTCTTCAATTTCTGAAGAGTAGCACAATACACTTCAGAGTTGATCGTTTGACCATGGGGAAGGACATCGAACAGAATAACCCCTTCAGCGTCCCAGAAGACTGTAACCATGACTTTACTGGCTGAGGGTATGGCTTTAAACTTTTTCTTGGTAGGGGAGTGGGTGTGGCGCCACGCCATTGATTGCCGTTTTGTTTCAGGTTCGAAGTGATGAACCCATGTTTCATCGGCTGTAACAATCTTTGACAAGAAATTGTCACCCTCAGCCACATGACGAGCAAGCAATTCCGCACAGATGGTTCTCCTTTGCTCTTTATGGTGTTCGGTTAGACAACGAGGGACCCAGCAGGAACAAACCTTTGAATATCCCAACTGGTGAACAATTGTGACAGCACTACCAACAGAGATGTCAAGTTGAGCACCAAGTTGTTTGATGGTGATCCGTCGATCATCTCGAACGAGTGTGTTCGCACGCTCCGCCATTGCAGGAGTCACAGCTGTGCACGGCCGGCCCGCACGCGGGAAGATCAGACAGTCTTGCTTGACCTTGCGGCGATGATGACACACGCTTTGCCCAACGACTCACCGTGCTTTTGTCCACTGCCAGATCACCGTAGACATTCTGCAAGCGCCTATGAATATCTGAGACGTCCTGGTTTTCCGCCAAAAGAAACTCGATCACTGCCCGTTGTTTGCAACGCAAATCCGTTACAGATGCCATTTTAACTGCTCCGTACAGCGCTGCCACCTGTCGGAAGTCAATGAAACTATACGAGACGAAGCGGGAATGTTTGAAAATATTCCACAAGAAATTTCCGGTTTTTTCAACCAAAATTGGCCGAGAAAAAAAATGTGTTGCATTACTTATTGAACTGCCCTCGTATTTTTGCCCTCCGTAATTATATGAATGTATTTTAATTCACTTGATAGCTCCCGCCCACAGAAATCTGTTTTGTTTTCATTTGATGTGGGAGCTGTAAATGAAGAGAAGCAGCGAAATCACTTAACGCAAACACGGGTCAAGTGGAGACTGACCCCCTCCCTACAACAACTCGCACAATTCTGCGCATGCGCGTATCTGGCAGCTAGGGCTCACGAGAAAAATTTTTCTCGTTAGCATCATGCTGCTTGCTGCTACTGCCAATACAGCTAACAGCCACACTTCCAGTAGTGGGAAACGAGAGAAGGTACTGCTCATACGCGAGTCAACAGCACATGTGCATCAGCCCGCTGGAACTGGTCAAACAAACCTAATGTGAACAGTTGTGATGTCATGCTCATAGCAAGCAGTTTATTGTTACGAAGAATTACATAGTCTTCGCCCTGTGGCCTTTGACCTTTTTTTGCTATTTGCAGACGCTTGCGCATGCTTGGTGTTTTGTTGTTGTAAATTGCGCATTTTCTTTGCCACTTATTCCCCCCCCCCCCCCTCATGTTTATATTTTATTGCTGCAGTATCATTCTCCAGCAGCAGGATACAGTAACATTCTTTGCTAGAGAACCAATTCTTACCAGTCAAAATTACAGAAATTTAACTGAAACCTAAAACCATGAAAAATTCACGGAATTCCAAAAAATTACCGGGTTTTTCCCAGTTTTCTCTCGGATGAAAAAATTCCGAGTTTTTCCCAGATTTCCCGGTTGTCCCTGGTCGTATACACCCTGTATTATGAATGGTTCACCTGAGCTAAATTAGCAGAACTGATCCACCTAAAGTTAGAACTTGTAATTTGGAAGCTGGAACTACGTAAATTAAACCCAATTCACATGCATAAACAGCGGCACTGACACACTGTTCAAGATAGAACTGCAGAAGTAACATCGTGTTATGCACATTATGAACCTCCTGAAACTGTTTATTTATTTATTTTTAAGAGTCAACTGGTTTTGATAACAACAAAACTGTAAACTTTTACTATACTGAATAAGAGAATTGAAATAAGGAAGTGCCCACATCCACATATTGTCATAAAAAAATCAGTCATATGGTTCCTACATACAACAATGTATACCTCCATGATATATTGTGTGCTGTAACGTACCAGCCATGCCATAGGGTGCGAACACCCTGCGCTCAGTGAGGACGGAGAGTGTCATTGGCCTCCTGAAGAGCAGCTCCCTCACAACACCATCACCTCCCCTGTGCAGGCCTGCACCTCCGGAACCTTCGCGAAGGCAGAATTTTTGCAGCACCACAGGATAGCGTCGTTCCAAGATTTCGGCATCTGTAATTCGTGTGTTGGTCATGTGCGAGTGTACACCGCCTCGGCCGTCCCAAGTGGGTCCCTGAAATTGAAGGTTATTCTCTGAAATATTCTAGCAATGTCTGTCAATAAAAGTAAACAGCCACGATGCACCATCTGATTGATATGAACAAATTTTGAATATTTTGCATTTGAAAACCAATCACAGAATGAAAAACGTTTCATCCATATATTCTAATACATCTACAAGAAAGGGACTCCCAGTTTTGAAAGCTTGAATTTTACTCATTATTTCCAAATAACTTTAGTTCTCATTGTATGTCTGTTTAGGTTATTCTGCCTGATCAGGAAAGATATTTGTCACCTCCATTGAACCTAACACATTAACAAACAAGTTTTTCTGCCTTTTATTAGCAAAATATCCTAGCTTTTACCGAGTGATCTACCACTAGTTACTCTAGTGTTAAACATTTAATTACTTTTGTACTTTTAGTTTCACACGCATGGGATAATAATCTAGTACAGCTGATATATACCAACAACCTAAGACCATACAGAGCTCCCATTAATTGACTCGTACTTTGTTGTCAGTCTGAATAACAAACAAAACCAATTATGTGAAATAAGAAGATGCATCATCAAGAAATCAGTCCCATCTTCACATCTTCTATGTTTATGAAAAGATCAATGGAAATAACACATATAACACCTTACAGGCTTGAGGCAGTTTCATACAGGGCAGGGAGGCTTACTGATGCGAACAGGATACAGCCTAGAGGAGGTTGAATGGGATGAAGTATATGCAGAAAATGATGCTGATGCTGAATTCAATTTATTCCACTGTAAATTTGTCTCAATATTTGAGAGTTGTTTTCCTGAAACGTTATAAAAAAAAAGCCTTTACAAAGTCAAGTAAGCCAAGAATTACTAAGAGAATTAAGATATCGTGTAAGAGGAAGAGGGAAATATATGTACAGGCCAGAATAAGTCAGGATCCAATGTTACTTGCTTACTACAAAAGATATTCAAATATTTTAAGGAAAGTCATTAAGAAGTCGATAAGCTTATGTGTTCTGACAGAAATTAATAATGCAGATAATAAGATTAAAACTATATGGAATATTGTCAAACGCGAGACAGGGCAGCCTGACAGTGAACAGCATACCATAGCAATAAAGCGAAATGATGATGTTGTGAGTGATAATTCACAAGTTGTAAGTATTTTTAACAATCACTTTCTGAATATAGCAGCAAAAATAGGATTAAAGGGTTCAGTTGAAGAAGCAACAAAATATGTTAAAAATGTCATTCCCCGGGACTTCAGGCCTTTATAAATAGCACCAACATACCCCACTGAAATTAAGATAATTATAAATATACTGTAAAACAAGAGCTCACATGGTGTTTATGGAGTCTCTAACAGAATTTTGAAGTGTTGTTCTAATTTAATAAGTGGAGTCCTTAGTGATACATGTAATGCTTCACTGGCATAGGGAATTTTTGCAGACAGATTGAAATACGTAATTGTCAAACCTCTTCATAAGAAAGGCGACAAGAGTGACTTAAATAATTACAGACCAATCTCATTGCCGACTTCATTTTCTAAAATATTCAGAAAGTTGTGTATTCAAGAGTAGTTTTACATTTAAGTGAAAATAATTTACTCAGCATGTCACAGTTCAGATTCCGGAAGGGTTACTCGACTGAGAATTCTACCAATCAATTAGTACAAGCCCTAAATAACAAATTATTGCCAGTTGGTATTTTTTTGTGATATTTCCAAGGCATTTGACTGTGTGGATCATGTTACACTCTTAGAAAAACTCAGATTTTATGGAATTGAAGGCCATACACACAGCTGGTTCGAATCTTACTTAATGAACAGAAAGCAAGAAGTGCTGAATAACACAAATAATGTTGGGAGGGTGGTAAAGTCTAGTGAATGGGGAGTTATCACAAAGGGAGTCCCACCGGGTTCAATTTTGGGTCCTCTGCTGTTCCTTATTCATGTGAACGACCTCACTTAATATTCAGCAAGCAGAACTAGTACTATTTGCAGATGACACGAGTGTTATAATAAATCACATTCCAGAAAGAGCAGCTGAAGAAATTGTTAAGGATGTCTTTCAAAGAGTTATTAAGTGGTTCCAGGAAATGGACTCTCCCTTAATTTTGAAAAAAAAAACTCACTATATCCAGTTCTGTACATCGAATAGAGTCGTACTGATAATTTATGTAGCATATGAACAGGGTTCAGTTAACAGGGTAGGTTTCTCCAAATTTTTGGGTGTTCACATTGATGACACTTGAACTGGAAGAAGCATATTACTGAGCTTCTCAAACAATTAAGTTCAGCTTCTTTTACTCTTCGTATAATTGCTAGTCTTGGTAATAAACAGATCAGCCTCCTAACGTACTTTGCATATTTCCACTCAATAATGTCTTATGGAATAGTTTTCTGGGGTAACTCACCACGTACAAGGGAACCTCCCCATCGCACCCCCCTCAGATTTAGTTATAAGTTGGCACAGTGGATAGGCCTTGAAAAACTGAACACAGATCAATTGAGAAAACAGGAAGAAGTTGTGTGGAACTATGAAAAAATAAGCAAAATATACAAACTGAGTAGTCCATGCGAACATAAGCAACATCATGGACATTCTGAGACAAGGAGCGCCATGGTCCCGTGGTTAGCGTGAGCAGCTGCGGAACGAGAGATCCCTGGTTCAAGTCTTCCTTCGAGCAAAAAGTTTAATTTTTTATTTTCAGACAATTATCAAAGTTCAGGCACTCACACATAATCAACTTCGCTCTCCAAAATTCCAGGACCATATTTGCTTGGACATATGCAGGATTTGATGGTCTACACATGGAAAAATTTGAAAACGTAAAAAACATATGTTTTGACAGAGCACAGGGAAAAGTGTGCGAGTGTGAGACTTTTGGATTCATTTCTTGTAGTTTATGTGACAAACTCTTATGTTTTCATCACTTTTTTGGGAGTAATTATCACATCCACCAGAAAACCTAAATCGGGCAACGTAGAAGAATCTTTTTACCCATTCGCCAAGTGTACAAGTTAGGTGGGTCGACAACATATTCCTGTCATGTGACGCACATGCCGTCACCAGTGTCGTATAGAATATATCAGACGTGTTTTCCTGTGGAGGAATCGGTTGACCTATGACCTTGCGATCAAAAGTTTTCGGTCCCCATTGGAGAGGCACGTCCTTTCGTCTACTAATCGCACAGTTTTGCGGTGCGACCGCAAACACAGACACTAAACTTATTACAGTGAACAGAGAGGTCAATGAACGAATGGATAGATCGTAACTTTGCTAAAATAAAGAAAAATTTTTCGCTTGAGGGGAGACTTGAACCAAGGACCTCTCGTTCCGCAGCTGCTCACGCTAACCATGGGACCACGGCACTCCTAGTCTCGAAATGTCCATGATGTTGCCTATCTTCGCGTGCACTACTCAGTTTCTATATTTTGCTTATTTTTTTATAGTTCCACACAACTTCTTCCTGTTTTCTCGATTGATCTGTGTTCGGTTTTTCAAGGCCTATCCACTGTGCCAACTTGTAACTAAATCTGAGGGGGCTGCGATGGGGAGGTTCCCTTGTTAGACATAAAGTATTGATTGCACAAAACAGAGCAGTGAGAATAATTAGTGGTGTTCAACCAAGAATGTCATGTAGGCACCTATTAAAGGCGTTAGGTATTTTAACTGCACCATCAGAGTACATATATTCGCTAATGAAATTCGTTATAAATAATCCACTTCAATTCACGAAGAACAGTGATGTTCATATGTACAATACTAGAGGGAAAAATGACCTTTACTATCCATTATTGAAGCTGTCAGTTGCTCAAAAAGGAGTACATTATTCAGCAACAAAAATCTTATCATTTGCCCAACAGGTAGCAGATCAAGTTTTAAATCTAGCTTAAAATCATTTCTTTTGGACAACTCCTCCTATTCCATGGATGTGTTTCTGTTTCAAAACTGGTAATAAAAAATAAATAAAAAAATTGTACCTCTAAATGTAGTTGCATGTGTAGAACTAAAAATTTCAGTAATATAAATATTAGCACTATTCATGTGTGTATATATAATCTTGAAATCTGACTTGTTCCACATCATATTGATAAAATAATTGTGAAAATGATCTACAGAACATAACTAAACTAAACTACACTACACTAAACCTCTTATGCACAAGCAGTCCACAGCTCACTGGAAGAAAAGATTCATACTCCAGCAACTCAGAAGACGACTTTAGCTCCCCCTACAGATGATTTTTTATGAACAAATCCTTATCATACGAGAATGAGGTTAGTGGTGTGACAAAAATGTCCTTAGGCAACTAGAGATTTCACAAAATACAGAACTCCACTTTCTCAGAGTTCTGTGCATTACAGATCACTGGCTAAATATGGACCAAATTGTCTCTTTTTCTACACCAGGGTACGTACTAGAAAATTATTTCTGTAGAAACAGTTATAAAAATTGAGGTACAGTAACTTTCATCTATCTGGATCTAAAAGATAAATCTTATTACTAGGTTTCATCATCTCAGTGCAGAAAGGCACATTGAGCTGGCACTCATTGAAGTCAGTGAGGCAAATACAGTTATAGCACGTATTTATTGCTCCCCAAACAGAGATTTTGAGTCAATCCTAAATAAGCTTGAATATGTACTAAACAGGCTCCATCTAGACAAGAACCAGTACAATAAAAGATCTACTGCTCAACCTCACAGATACTTTCAACTTAAAATTGACTATGACAACACCAACAAGACTCTAAAGAACAACTGCCAATACCCTGAATAAGATATTAGTGAATATAAACTGTACTACAAAATGTGCAAGTACAAGCCTTACAGATCACGAAGGTCAAGTTGTTACCCTACAAAGCTACTTGAAGCCAACGCAAAACTACAAAAGAACTGTAACAGCATGGAAATTCAATACACATAATATAGAAACATTCAATTTCCTATTATCAAAAGAAAAGTGGGGAGAATATCATGTGTCAAAATCTCAAGCGCGAGGGAAAGAGAACTACTCAGTTAAAGGAAAAACAATAATGTATGCCCTACTTCTGAACAGCTACATTCAGAAATACATTCAAATCTACAAAAGACTGATATGCCAAAGAAGAAAAAAACAATGATAAGTTCATAATAGAGTCAGCCAAGCAGTATGGACAGCAATAATGAAGGAAACTAATATAGTGCCCCTAAAATGGAAAATATCATTCTGAACAAGAGTTTAACTGATCCCCAACACATCAAATATCTTTTCAGCTGTTACTATACAGATATCCCAAATAATCTGACAGTCAAAGACAAAACAGATACTAGAATGAAACAGAAAAACAAAGTGCAGTCATGTTCCTCTTCAATCTATGTTTGTGAAGCAACTCCAGATGGAATCATCCACGTTGCATGAACTCTTAAGATAATGTCATCAGAAATTGATGGTATCCAGACTGCATCATAAAGCAATGTATCAAAAACATTTCTGTGTCTCTTACAAACATAGCCAATTCATCTTTTCTGACAGCACATTTCCAGACAGTTTAAAAATTGCTAAAGTGGTCCCTATTCATAAGAAAGGAGACAAATCAAATACAAAAAACTATAGACCAATTGCTTTATTATTCGGCTTTAGCAAAATCATAGAAAAAATAATTTAATAGGTTAGTGGAAGTTTCAGAGAAAAACAAAATGCTCACTGATACTCAACAGGGATTCAGGAAAAATAAATCCACATCTTTTGCCATCTATGATTTTATACAAAATGCCCTGGAAACACTGGACAAAAAACAAAGTGCCACTGGCATTCTTTTAGACTTAAGTAAAGCCTTTGACATACTGGACCACAACACACTGTTGGACAAGCTCCAAGTATATGGCATTACAGGAACTGCAAAATGCAAATAAAACATGAACTAAAGGAAAATACTAAGATATATTTCTAAGATGGGAAAAAAAAGAGGATGACTCTCAGGGATCCATTCTTGGGCCAATCCTCTTGCTTCTGCATACAGGATGTAGAATTGATAGTCAATATTCAGGGATATGACAGGAATGACCATTTGAAACAAAAAAGGCAAGTAAACATGGGGTCTAAAACACATACCTTAAGAGCTATTAGCAATTCTTGATCTTTGATACTGTGAAACAAATCTCTTCTACTGCAAGCTCTTTGCTTTCCATATTTTGGCAAGTGGCAGTATGGACC